>NC_064621.1:64887418-66137418 GCF_023898315.1 Schistocerca nitens | reverse complement strand
CAAATACTGGAACAAAATAATGTGCAATCAGAAGAAGAAGAAAATACAGTAATCAACTCAAACATCCCAGAGCAAACAAACAAAGAACAACACGCATCAATTAAACAATCAAAATCTTAAGACAGCAACCAGAACAGGCACAAATAGAACATGAAGTGACACACAAGCAGCGTAACTTTATATCTGAAACTTGCCTATATACATTTGTTTATAGGCCTAATTCTCGTAACGTTTTTGGAGAATCAAAGTTAAAGTACCTCGTTTAATTGTCATTTTTTTCATTCAATCAAGTGAAATATATAATAAATAGCGTATACCTTCATTGTTTAAATACAGATCTCAGAAAAACAGCGGAATTTTAAATCAGAAACTTGCTTATATACATTTGTGAATAGGCTTAATTCTTGTAACGTCTTTTTTGATTTTCGGTAATTTAATTGATTTATTCTAGCTAAAGTATTATTTTTGCCATGAGTGAGAAGTGCCTGACTTGCCATAGAATTGTTAGTTCCGGGGTTTGGTGTGATGGATGTAGTAGTTTTTTTCACTGGGAGGATTGCAGTGACGTGGGTGTTGGGAAAGTGGATCAGGCTCATCAGTGGTTATGTAGGATTTGCAGCAGAGATAGGAAGATAGTGGAACAGGAGGGGAAAATTGCTGCCCTTCAGGCTGAGCTAGATCAGGCTAGGGAAGATCTGGACAGGTTAAGGAGGGAGAAGGGCAAAGAGAGGTGGGAAGTGGCAACAGGTAGCAGAAGGAACAGGCCTAGAACTAAGTCTGACAGTTTTGTGGTGAATGTCAAAAATAAGTTTGACCTGTTGCTTCAGTTAGAAACTGATGAGCATCAAGCAGAGGTAGTTGTAGACAGGACACAACAAACTTTCAATAGGAAATTGAAAAAGAATGTAGGAAAGTCATCGAAAAGGAAGAAAGTTTTGTTGTTAGGCAGTTCTCATGCCAGAGGTGTAGGCCAACTTCTGCAGGAGGAATTAGGACCAGAATACCAGGTCACAAATTTTTTCAAACCAAGTGCTAGTCTGGATCAGGTGACAGAGGATTTAGGTTCACTCTGTAAAGGATTTACCAGGGAAGACACCGCGGTTATTGTGGGAGGGCCAGGGAACAGCATCGACAGAGATCCTGGGTACAGTATAGAGTGTGACCTGGTAAAGATTGCGTCGGCATCGAGACACACCAATGTTGAATTTGTATCTGTCCTGAGATGCCATGACCGGCCTCATTTGAACTCTTCTGTTGGGAGAGTTAATTTGGAGTTGGAACGGCTGCTTGGGTCGGGTGCGGGGGCTCATATTGGTGTGGTTCCTGTTGATTATCTCAGTAGGTGGGACTATACCAGGCACGGCCTACATCTCAACAGGAAAGGGAAGGGGAAACTGGCTGGGGTAATAGCAGGAAATTTAAGGGGGGGAGGCACTGCCATGAATGGTAAAATACCAGTGGTTACAGGTGTTGGAGCAGCACCTTTTTTAGGATAGGTAAGACAGAAAGATGTCAAGTTCTACGAGAGGTCAGGATTGAAACAAATCTTCAGTTTAGGAAAGAAATTAAACAGCACAATTCTAGCACATTGGATCACCAATCACAGCTATCAATTATAAATTTTCACCAATCACCAGAAATTTTATCTCCACCAAGTTGTATCTCAGTCCTAGGTAATTGCATTGATGAATTAAAGTCACCCAACCCAGTTGACATAATCTGCCTCTCTGAACACCGTGTGACCACTGGTATAGGAACTAGGCCTAAGCACAATGAGAAACTCAGACAGGAGAGTACTGCAAATGTTAGAATAAGGAAAGGTTCTCATAAAAGTATAATTAAAAATAATGTAAGTATATTTCATCAAAATATTGGGAGTTTAAAGAATAAAGTAGATGAGCTTCTGGTTTGTTTAGAAGATTTAGAAGCTGAGAATGAAATAGATATACTATGCCTGTCTGAGCATCACATTGTTACTGATATGGATAAGGTAAATGTAAGTGAATATAAGCTCTCTGCACATGTAATGAGAGAAAATATGGAGAAAGGAGGAGTTGCCATATATGTCAAAAGTTATCATTGTGCAAAAAGTATAGAAACAAAAAGTTTTGTGTAGAGAAACATATAGAAGCATGTGCCTGTGAGCTTAAATTAAATAAAGGTACATTTATAATTGTAACTGTATATAGGTCCCCATCAGGAAATTTTCATCTATTTCTGAAAAATTTGGACTCCTTGTTGTGCTATCTGTCAGACAGGGGGAAGCAAATTATTATTTGTGGGGACTTCAATGTAGATTCTCTGAAAGAGGGTAATAGGAAAAATGACCTTGAAGTATTACTTGGTTCTTTCAATTTGACACCCGTTATTGATTTTCCTACTCGGGTGGTAAAGGATAGCAGTTCACTGATAGATAACTTCTTTATAGACCAAGATAAGTTTAACCAGATAAATGCTCAGCCTGTTGAGAATGGTCTTTCTGATCATGGTGCACAGCTAGTTACAATATATGACATAGCTCCATTCAGCAATACTAAACAGTCCTCCAAAGTAGTACGTTCAGTCAACGATTTAACAATTGCAAATTTCAGGGAAAGCCTACAGCAGTTAGACTGGGATGAGGTGTACCGTGAACCTGATGCCAATTTAAAATATAATTTATTTCATGACATTTTTGTAAATGCATTTGAAAACTGCTTCCCCAAGAAAATAGTTAAATATACTCGTAAGAAACCTTGCTCCATTCAGCAATACTAAACAGTCCCCCAAAGTAGTACGTTCAGTCAACGATTTAACAATTGCAAATTTCAGGGAAAGCCTACAGCAGTTAGACTGGGATGAGGTGTACCGTGAACCTGATGCCAATTTAAAATATAATTTATTTCATGACATTTTTGTAAATGCATTTGAAAACTGCTTCCCCAAGAAAATAGTTAAATATACTCGTAAGAAACCTTGTAACAAACCATGGCTTACTAAGGGTATAAAAATATCTTGTAACTGGAAAAGGGAAATGTACCTGACAGCAAGAAAGAGTAGTGACCCAGAAACTATCAAAAATTATAAAAACTACTGTGTTATATTAAGAAAAGTTATTAAAAAATCCAGGAGTATGTGTATCATGTCTGAAATCAGCAACTCTGATAATAAAATTAAAACAATTTGGAATATTATTAAAAGAGAAACAGGTCAACCAAGAGCAGAGGAAGACAGTATTACCATCAAATTGAATGAAAACTTTACGAACAAAAAGTCAGAAGTTGAAAATATTTTTAATAATCATTTTCTAAATGTTGTGGATATAGTAGGATCCAGGTGTTCATTAGAAGATGCTAGGCTGTTAATGGAAGAGGCCATACCTATGCAATTTGATACAATTGAAATCTCACCCACTTCTCCCTCTGAAATTAGGAAAATAATAAACTTGCTTAAAAGCAAAAACTCACATGAAATTGATGGCATTTCCAGCAAAATACTAAAAGCTTGTTCTCAACAGATAAGTAAGATTCTCAGCCACCTGTGTAATAGCTCTCTGGAACAGGGCATTTTCCCTGATAGACTGAAATATGCTATTGTTATACCTTTGCATAAAAAGGGGGATAGATCTGATGTCAACAATTACCGTCCAATCTCCCTTCTAACAGCTTTATCCAAAATTTTTGAGAAAGTAATGTATTCAAGAGTAGCTTCACATATCTGTAAAAATGAAGTACTAACAAAATGTCAGTTTGGTTTCCAGAAAGGTTTTTCAACAGAAAATGCCATATATGCTTTCACCAGTCAAATTTTGAATGATCTGAATAACCGAACACCACCCATTGGGATTTTTTGTGATCTCTCAAAGGCTTTTGATTGTGTAAATCATGAAATTCTGCTAGACAAGCTCAAGTATTGTGGCATGAGTGGGACAGTGCACAAATGGTTTAATTCGTACCTAACTGGAAGAGTGCAGAAAGTTGAAATAAGTAGTTCTCGTAACATGCAAAGATCAGCACATTCCTCAAACTGGGGAACTATCAAGAATGGGGTTCCACAAGGGTCAGTCTTGGGTCCTTTGTTGTTCTTATTATATATTAATGACTTGCCATTCTATATTCATGAAGAGGCAAAGTTAGTTCTCTTTGCTGATGATACAAGTATAGTAATCACTACTGACAAACAAGAATTAACTGATGAAATTGTCAATACTGTCTTTCAGAAAATTACTAAGTGGTTCCTTGTAAACGGACTCTCACTGAATTTTGATAAGACACAGTACATACAGTTCCGTACAGTGAATGGTATGACGCCATTAATAAATATAGACCTTAATCAGAAGCATATAGCTAAGGTAGAATATTGCAAATTTTTAGGTGTGTCCATTGATGAGAGATTAAATTGGAAGAAACACATTGATGATCTGCTGAAACGTTTGAGTTCAGCTACTTATGCAATAAGGCTCATTGCAAATTTTGGTGATAAACATCTTAGTAAATTAGCTTACTACGCCTATTTTCACTCATTGCTTTCATATGGCATCATATTTTGGGGTAATTCATCACTGAGGAATAAAGTATTTATTGCACAAAAGCGTGTAATCAGAATAATAGCTGGAGTCCACCCAAGATCATCCTGCAGACATTTATTTAAGGATCTAGGGATATTCACAGTAGCTTCTCAGTATATATACTCTCTTATGAAATTTGTTATTAACAACCAAACCCAATTCAAAAGTAATAGCAGTGTGCATAACTACAATACTAGGAGAAAGGATGATCTTCACTATTCAAGATTAAATCTAACTTTGGCACAGAAAGGGGTGAATTATACTGGCACTAAAGTCTTTGGTCACTTACCAAATGGTATCAAAAGTCTGACAGATAACCAACAAGTATTTAAGAAGAAATTAAAAGAATTTCTGAATGACAACTCCTTCTACTCCATAGAGGAATTTTTAGATATAAATTAAGGAAAAAAAAATATTTAAAAAAATAAAAAAATAAAGAAAAACAAAAAAAACACAATAAAATAAAGTTGTTATATTAACTTAAGTATGTTGTTAAATTAACCTAATTATGTCATGTATTGGAAAATTCGACTCGTTCCACATCATTACGAAATATCGTATTCATGATCCATGGAACTAGTATTAATCTAATCTAATCTAATCTATATAGATGAAAAATTTCAGCAGACATATATAGAATACAAAGACACAAATACAGACATTAGACCATTCTTGCATAGACCACCAAATAACCCACAAGTCGAAACAACAATAACAACTATCAACACAATCATACACAACAAAATAAATGAAAACACAACTATGGAAGAGTTACAACTACTGGTTTATATAGGAGCACTCACTACACTAAATATACACACTAGGCAGAGATCAGAACCAACCAACACACAGAAGAAACCCACAAAACCAGCATGGCAACACAGGCTACAGATCAGAATAGAAAAACTGAGAAAAGACATCGGACAGCTAACACAATTTATAAGAAATGAAATATCAGACAAAAAACGAAAAAGGTTAGGTAAAATCTCACAACAAGAAGCGATAGAGCAATTAGATGAAAAGAAGCAGAAATTACAAGCATTGGCCAAGCAACTTAGGAGATACAAAAAAAGTGAAAATAGAAGGAAACAAAACCAAACATTCAACACAAACCAAAAGAAATTTTACCACACAATAGATAACACACACATTAAAATAGACAATCCACTTCTGGAGCAACATATGGTCAAACCCGGTACAACATAACAGGCATGCACGGTGGATACAAGCAGAAACAGACACATACAAGATGATACCACAAATGCCTGAAGTGATAATTTTGCAACATGAAGTCACCCCAGCAATTAATTCTACGCACAATTGGAAAGCCCCTGGGAAAGATAAAATAGCAAATTTCTGGCTAAAAATGTTCACCTCAACACATTCACATCTAACTAAATTATTTAACAGTTACATTGCAGACCCATACACATTCCCTCATACACTCACACATGGAATAACTTATCTGAAACCTAAAGATCAAGCAGACACAGCAAACCCAGCTAAATATCTCCCCATAACATGCCTACCAACAATATACAAAATATTAACTTCAGTAATTACACAGAAATTAATGACACATACAACACAGAACAAAATTATAAATGAAGAACAAAAAGGCTGTTGCAAAGGAGCACGAGGATGTAAAGAGCAACTGGTAATAGATGCAGAGGTGACATACCAAGCTAAAACTAAACAAAGGTCGCTACACTACGCATACATTGATTACTGAAAAGCTTTTGATAGTGTACCCCACTCATGGTTACTACAAATACTGGAAATATACAAAGTAGATCCTAAATTGATACAGTTCCTAAACATAGTAATGAAAAATTGGAAAACCACACTTAATATCCAAACAAATTCAAATAATATCACATCACAGCCAATACAGATTAAGCGTGGAATATACCAAGGAGACTCATTAAGTCCTTTCTGGTTCTGCCTTGCTCTGAACCCACTATCCAACATGCTAAATAATACAAATTATGGATATAATATTACTGGAACATACCCACACAAAATCACACATTTGCTATACATGGATGATCTAAAATTACTGGCAGCATCAAATCAACAACTCAACCAATTACTAAAGATAACAGAAGTATTCAGCAATGATATAAAAATGGCTTTTGGAACAGACAAATGTAAGAAAAATAGCATAGTCAAGGGAAAACACACTAAACAAAAAGATTACATATTGGATAACCACAGCGACTGCATAGCAGCAATGGAAAAAACAGATGCCTATAAATATCTAGGATACAGACAAAAAATAAGAAGAGATAACACAAATATTAAAGAAGAACTAAAAGAAAAATATAGACAAAGACTAACAAAAATACTGAAAACAGAATTGACAGCAAGAAACAAGACAAAAGCTATAAATACTTATGCTATACCAATATTGACCTACTCATTTGGAGTAGTGAAATGGAGTAACACAGACCTAGAAGCTCTCAATACACTTACACGATCACAATGCCAAAAATATAGAATACATCACATACATTCAGCAACAGAAAGATTCACATTAAGCAGAAAGGAAGGAGGAAGGGGATTTATCGACACAAAAAACCTACATTATGGACAGGTAGACAATTTAAGAAAATCCTTTATAGAACGAGCAGAAACTAGCAAAATACACAAAGCAATCACTCATATAAATACACTGGCTACACCACTGCAATTTCATAACCACTTCTACAACCCTTTAGATCACATAACATCAACAGATACAAAGAAAGTAAATTGGAAAAAGAAAACACTACATGGCAACACAGCCACACATCAATCAAGATGCATCCAACACTTGGCTAAGAAAAGGCAATATATACAGTGAGATGGAAGGATTCATGATTGCAATACAGGATCAAACAATAATCACCAGCTATTACAGCAAGCATATTATTAAAGGTCCCAGTACCACAACAGATAAATGCAGACTTTGCAAACAACAAATAGAAACAGTAGATCACACCACAAGTGGATGTACAATACTAGCAAATACAGAATACCCCAGAAGACATGACAATGTAGCAAAAATAATACATCAACAACTTGCCATACAACATGAACTAATAAAACAACACGTTCCCACATACAATTATGCACCACAAAATGTGCTGGAGAATGATGAATACAAATTATACTGGAACAGAACCATTATAACAGATAAAACAACACCACATAACAAACCTGACATCATACTCACCAATAAATAGAAGAAATTAACACAACTAATCGAAATATCAATACCCAATACAGCAAATATACAGAAGAAAACAGGTGAAAAAATTGAAAAATACATCCAACTGGCTGAGGAAGTCAAGGACATGTGGCATCAGGATAAAGTTGACATTATACCAATTATACTTTCAACTACAGGAGTCATACCATGCAATATCCACCAGTACATCAATGCAATACAGCTAAATCCAAACTTATTTATACAACTACAGAAATCTGTAATTATTGATACATGTTCAATTACCCGAAAGTTCCTAAATGCAACGTAACATATACCGTACAGTTAAAAGGAAGTCACGCTTGATCAAGGTCCACGTCACTTTCCATTTTTAACCAGAAATAATGTCTGAGAAAAGGATAATAATAATAATAATAATAATAATAATAATAATAGAGGAAATAACAGTTATGGTAATAACCATGACAATCAGAATAGAAATAATGACAATATTAATAACATTCACAGAAAAATAGAGAGTTTCAGGGAGAGCATCAGGGAACAATTGACAGGAATGGGGGAAAGAACTACAGTAGAAGAAGAATGGGTAGCTTTGAGGGATGAAGTAGCGAAGGCAGCAGAGGATCAAGTAGGTAAAAAGACGAGGGCTAGTAGAAATCCTTGGGTAACACAAGAAATATTGAATTTAATTGATGAAAGGAGAAAATATAAATATGCAGTAAATGAAGCAGGCAAAAAGGAATACAAACATCTCAAAAATGAGATCGACATGAAGTGCAAAATGGCTAAGCAGGGATGGCTAGTGGACAAATGTAAGGATGTAGAGGCCTATCTCACTAGGGGTAAGATAGATACTGCCTACAGGAAAATTAAAGAGACCTTTGGAGATAAGAGAATGACTTGTATGAATATCAAGAGCTCAGATGGAAACCCAGTTCTAAGCAAAGAAGGGAAAGCAGAAAGGTGGAAGGAGTCTATAGAGGGTCTATACAAGGGCGATGTACTTGAGGACAATATTATGGAAATGGAAGAGGATGTAGATGAAGATGAAATGGGAGATATGATACTGCGTGAAGAGTTTGACAGAGCACTGAAAGACCTGAGTCGAAACAAGGCCCCCGGAGTAGACAACATTCCATTGGAACTACTGACGGCCTTGGGAGAGCCAGTCCTGACAAAACTCTACCATCTGGTGAGCAAGATGTATGAAACAGGTGAAATACCCTCAGATTTCAAGAAGAATATAATAATTCCAATCCCAAAGAAAGCAGGTGTTGACAGATGTGAAAATTACCGAACTATCAGTTTAATAAGTCACAGCTGCAAAATACTAACGCGAATTCTTTACAGACGAATGGAAAAACTGGTAGAAACTAACCTCGGGGAAGATCAGTTTGGATTCCGTAGAAATATTGGAACACGTGAGGCAATACTGACCTTACGACTTATCTTAGAAGAAAGATTAAGGAAAGGCAAACCTACGTTTCTAGCATTTGTAGACTTAGAGAAAGCTTTTGACAATGTTAACTGGAATACTCTCTTTCAAATTCTAAAGGTGGCAGGGGTAAAATACAGGGAGCGAAAGGCTATTTACAATTTGTACAGAAACCAGATGGCAGTTATAAGAGTCGAGGGACATGAAAGGGAAGCAGTGGTTGGGAAGGGAGTAAGACAGGGTTGTAGCCTCTCCCCGATGTTATTCAATCTGTATATTGAGCAAGCAGTAAAGGAAACAAAAGAAAAATTCGGAGTAGGTATTAAAATTCATGGAGAAGAAATAAAAACTTTGAGGTTCGCCGATGACATTGTAATTCTTTCAGAGACAGCAAAGGACTTGGAAGAGCAGTTGAATGGAATGGACAGTGTCTTGAAAGGAGGATATAAGATGAACATCAACAAAAGCAAAACAAGGATAATGGAATGTAGTCTAATGAAGTCGGGTGATGCTGAGGGAATTAGATTAGGTAATGAGACACTTAAAGTAGTAAAGGAGGTTTGCTATTTGGGGAGCAAAATAACTGATGATGGTCGAAGTAGAGAGGATATAAAATGTAGACTGGCAATGGCAAGGAAAGCGTTTCTGAAGAAGAGAAATTTGTTAACATTGAGTATAGATTTAAGTGTCAGGAAGTCATTTCTGAAAGTATTTGTATGGAGTGTAGCCATGTATGGAAGTGAAACATGGGCGATAAATAGTTTGGACAAGAAGAGAATAGAAGCTTTCGAAATGTGGTGCTACAGAAGAATGCTGAAGATTAGATGGGTAGATCACATAACTAATGAGGAAGTATTGAATAGGATTGGGGAGAAGAGAAGTTTGTGGCACAACTTGACCAGAAGAAGAGATCGGTTGGTAGGACATGTTCTGAGGCATCAAGTGATCACCAATTTAGTATTGGAGGGCAGCGTGGAGGGTAAAAATCATAGAGAGAGACCAAGAGATGAATACACTAAGCAGATTCAGAAGGATGTAGGTTGCAGTAGGTACTGGGAGATGAAAAAACTTGCACAGGATAGAGTAGCATGGAGAGCTGCATCAAACCAGTCTCAGGACTGAAGACCACAACAACAACAACAACAGAAACACCCACAGTAGTAATAGTGACATGAGAAATGATAATAGATCAAATGAGAACAGGAATAATAATCAGGAAAACAGGTAACCACCTCACTGTGAGCCTGTCAGTTTGACTGAGAAGAAACCAGGTAAACACAGCTAACTTTGGGAGTGAATTTTGGGACTTCATGCCACCAGAGATGAGCAAAGATGACAGAAAGGTAGAAAATCAGTTTTAACTTAATGGTGATGAGCTGAATAGTTGTTCTGATGATCAATGTGTGTTTAGTAGTGAAGCTACGTGTAATGATTTTGATGAATATGGTTTAGCGAGTTTGTTGTCTGATGATGCAGTGTCATCCTTATGTGAGGCAGATGTGGCAGAAATTGGTAATATTGTATCTAAGGAGGATAATGATTTGATAATTGATTCTATCTGTATGCCTGCTGCCACAAATACAAGTGATACTGATGATAATTCAACTCTGCAAGTGCTGGTCCCAAACCCTGGGCGTCACCTTGCAAGTGGTGAGGAAGGAAGAGGGGAAGGAGTAACAACCTCATCAAAAAAACATGTGTCTATCTGGCTCTGGATGGTAGTACCCTGTAAGGGCCCCTCACCAGGGTAACAGGTGAAAACAGACAATGGTTGGAAAGCGGAAGAGGATTTTACACTCCCAATGGTGGAAAAGCAGAAGAACTGTCTTCATATCTTACTTCCCACAGCATCTGTACTCCAGAGGGGTGGCTACAAACGATGTCTGTTCTCCATGTTAGGAGTGGCCTAAACATATTCTGGCAGCAGCTCTAAAATGCCTTTGGGAGTGGCGACCCCATCGTAATACTAGCCTATATATGAAACGGTACTTCAAAAACAACCTCAGAAAAGGTTAGGGTGTTCCCTGCAGGAAACACGAAGTTCTTGGGATGCTGGAGGAACTGTGAGAAGTGGGCTACTAGGCGCCAACACAATGAAGGTGGGTATCATAAATGGGAAGGCAGAAGAGTTGATAGACTTCATGGAAAAGGAGATCACAGAACTGATGGGACTTAGTGAAGTTAGATGGAAGGGAAAGGAAGGAGGAAAATGAGGAAAGGCTACACACACTATTGGAGTGGTGTACAAGAAGCCAAAAATGGAGTAGGTATCATAGTAAAACCAAACCTATATGATTATGTGGAAGCATTAGAATACACAAGTGATAGGATGATGAGGATTCGGCTGAGGACAAGGAATGTAGTGAAGGACATCATCCAAGTATATGCACACAAACAGGAAATAAAGAAGAGAACATAGAGGCTTTTCTAGAGGTACTAGAGAGTATAATTACAGATGTGGAAGCAATACTAATGGATGTCCTAAATGCACAGGTAGGCAAAGAAATGCTAGGGAAGAAGGAGATAATTAGCCCATATGAATACGGGAGGAAAAATGAGGAAGGAGAGAAACTGGTTGATTTCTGTGAAAGAAACAGGTTGATTGTGGACAACACATTGTTCCGTAAAAAGAATAGCCAAAAGATAATGAGATATGGATGAAGACGGTCATTGATTACTTTTTGGTGGAAAAGAAAAATCAGAGACAGTTGATGGATGTAGCTGCATTCCCAGGAGAGGCTTTTGATGGAGACCATTGAGTGGTGGTGGCAAAGATGAGTTTCGATGAATTGAAAGACATAAAGGAAGAAAGGGAAAGGAAAATAAAAGTGTGGAAACTAAAGGATGGCATGGTACGAGAAAAGTTTAAGGAGTTACTTAAGCATGAAATCCGTAACACCGAGTATGGCAATGTGGAAGAGGAATGGGGTAAGTTCAAAGAAGCGTTTGTAAGCTCTGCTGAGAAGACCTGTGGCAGAGTGTCCAGAAGGATAAAGGAAAAGGAGACACCATGGTGGAATGAGTGGGTGAAGGAGGCAGTAAAAGAAAAGAAGAAAGCCTGGCATGAATGGAACAGAGACTGGACAGCTGAAAGTAAAAGGAAATACCAGGATAGTAAAAATAAATGTAAGAAAATGGTAGCAGAAGAAAAGAGGAAAATCTGGGAGAAATTCACCTGAGAGTTGGAAAAAGATGTTACTAGTAGTAAGTGGATGATACATGGAATTACAAAGAGTTTGAGGAAGGAAAATACATACACAAAAGTAGTGAAAGGGGAAAGCAGAGAGCTATTAATGCAACCAGAGGAGATAAGGAAAAGATGGAAAGAGTACTTTGATAAATTACTAAATGTGACAACTATTGAGGGATCACACTCATACCCCAAGTAGCAAAAATAATGGAGTGGATACTGAATGAAATAGTCAAAAAGACAAAAGAAGCCCATAGAGGAAGGGAGATGAAGCCATTACTATTTGAGGATGATACTTTGGTGTGGGGAACAAGCAGTAAGGAGGTACAAAAACAAATAGACATCCTAAATGATAAGGCCAAGAAAAATGGAATGAAATTTAGTGTGGAGAAAAGCAAGACCATGGTGGTAAACAGAGGGGATAGAGAGGTCAAGGGACAACTTCATATTAAGGGACAGGGTATTGAAATAGTGGACAACTTTAAGAATTTTGGAAGGGTATTAATGGGGAATTCTCATTTGGAGACAGAAATCAGCAAAAGAATACAAGTAGTACATTTTACCAGTGAGTGAGGGGCTTGGTGTGGGGAAGGGAAGTGCCAATGAGGTGCAAGCTGGGCATGTAAAGAGCATGGGAGAGGGAAGAATATCAATAAAAATGATGGAGTACAAGATTGAAGGCAAGAGGCCAAGAGGAAGACTGAGAACAAGATGGATTGATACAATAAAGATGAGTTTAAGGAGGAGAAACCTGCTATGGAACCAAATTGTGGAAGAAGAATGGTGGAAAGACTGAGTATAGTGGTGAACTATCATTGATACCCCAACCCAGGTGTTGGATAGAGGGGAAATGAAGATGATGATGATAATGACTGATGATGATTCAGTTGTAGAGAGTTTTGAAGCAGAAGCAGATTTTCATATTGATGCTATTGATACTATTGATAATTTTGATGATGATTTTAGTAAATGTGATGATATTGTTGATGTTGATGCTGGTGAATTGCTCTATGATGAATTAAATGGTATGATTTTTGTTAAAGTGTTGGATGATGAAGTAAGTAGTAAGATTATAGGATTTGATGATGATGCTTTAATCTTAGTGGAGAAGGTACATGAAAGTCAACTAATCCCCATTCTTGTCAGTGAGATCTTGATCAGGTGTAGCAATAAAGATGAACAAACTAGGCAGATTAGTAACAAGATACTTGAAGTTTTGAACAGATCAAATGATGTTGAAGTTAGCTGTAATAGAGTTTGTAATACAGATTTTAATTTTCATGCTAATTTTAAGCACATACAGACAACTTATACTTTGGATATAGATAGATACTTCCACTTAGTCAACACACATCCATATTTTTGGATTTGTCAGTTTTAGAAGATATACAGTCTAGTTGTGAGTAGCCATTGAGTGTGTTACAGCTTACAGCAGCTAGTGAACTACAGTTGAACACTGATTTAAAATTTAAGGAGATTGAAGATGATTTACTACCAGAAGATGAAAACATTGATAAGCATGAAATACCTGGTAGTCGACATACTGAGTTTTCTATTGGTACTTGGGAAGGAATTTGTTTAGTAGACACTGGTAGTCCTATTTGTGGCACTTCCAGTAAGATAAGATATAGAGTGAGGAGCACAGTGTATTGTTCAGAATTTTCTTATCATTGGTGTTAGAACTAAAGGAGCTACAGGAAAATTTAGTAAACTGATTAGCAGACAAGCTCTGATTTCATTCACAGTTGATAATTATATGTATGAACAGGGAGAGGGAGAAGGGGAGGGGAGGAGGAGGGGAGCGGGAGGGAGAGGGAGACAGAAAAACTAACCATTCTCCTTATGCTGTGGTAAATTGAGTAAGCAGTTATCTCGGCAATGGTGGGTATTGCGAATGGCAAGTAGCTAACGCAGGGAGAGGGAGACGAAGGGGGCGGGGGGCGCAGTGGGGTGGTGAGGAGGGGGGCGGCAGGGGGTGGCCAGGGGCGGGGCAGATAGGCGGGAGCGGGAGCGGGAGCGGGAGCGGGAGCGGGAGCGGGAGCGGGAGCGGGAGCGGGAGCGGGAGCGGGAGCGGGAGCGGGAGGGGGAGTGGGAGTGGGAGGGGGAGGTGGAGTGGGATGGGGAGGGGGAGGGGGAGGGTGGGGGAGGGGGATGGGGAGGGGGAGGGGCAAGGGGTGTGTGAGGGGGAGGGGAGACGGAGGGAGGGAGGGAGGGAGAGCGGGGGGTGTAGAGGAGAGAAGGAGGTGGAGGGGGAGGGAGATGGGAGGGGGAGGGGGATGGGGAAGATGAGGGGGAGTTGGAGGGGGTGGGGGAGGGGGGACGGTGGATGGGGGTTGGGGGATGGACGACGGGTGATGGGTGACGGGTGACGGGGGAGCCGGAGCCGGAGCCGGAGCCGGAGCCGGAGCCGGAGAGGGAGAGGGAGAGGGAGAGGGAGAGGGAGAGGGAGAGGGAGAGGGAGAGGGAGAGGGAGAGGGAGAGGGAGAGGGAGAGGGAGAGGGAGAGGGAGAGGGAGAGGGGGAGGGGGAGGGGGAGGGGGAGGGGGAGGGGGAGGTGAGGGGGAGGTGAGGGGGAGGGGGAGGGAGAGGGAGAGGGAGAGGGAGAGGGAGAGGGAGAGGGAGAGGGAGAGGGAGAGGGAGAGGGAGAGGGAGAGGGAGAGGGAGAGGGAGAGGGAGAGGGAGAGGGAGAGGGAGAGGGAGAGGGAGAGGGAGAGGGAGAGGGAGAGGGAGAGGGAGAGGGAGAGGGAGAGGGAGAGGGAGAGGGAGAGGGAGAGGGAGAGGGAGAGGGAGAGGGAGAGGGAGAGGGAGAGGGAGAGGGAGAGGGGGAGGGGGAGGGGGAGGGGGAGGGGGAGGTGAGGGGGAGGTGAGGGGGAGGGGGAGGGAGAGGGAGAGGGAGAGGGAGAGGGAGAGGGAGAGGGAGAGGGAGAGGGAGAGGGAGACAGACAGACTAACCATTCTCGTTATGCTGTGGCCAAAATTGAGTAAGCAGTTGTCTCGGCAATGGTGGGTGTTGGAGACATGTGAGAGGAGTTGGGACAGGGAGAGGGAAGAAAAGGAACTTAAGATCTGTAAAATCATATTAGATGTGGAACGTATAGGTGTGGACAGGGGAAGCAGCTTACACTAATGCAGGGAAGAAAGGAGCACAATGGAGGACACCTTTAAAAATTAGTACACCATGCAAGAAAAGTCATAATGGTAAGACAATTGTAGTCTACAGAGAATGACATTTTTTCCACTTAGAATAATACTTATTTTCAGTTTACTTACGATGAGACGTGAAAGAGTTTGTCAAGTGAGATTGCACTTGGGTCCAGAGATGGCACCATGTCCCCATGCTTGTCAGAATATGATACTATGTTCCAGTCTTGTTTTGGTGGCACATTACAATAAGCTGGTATCTCTGTATCAAGTTTGGATGTCCAGGCTGAGGCAGCTTCTCCATTACCAACTTTTGCCTGTGTTCTCACAACTGAGACCACCAAAAATAAAAATGTCACTTGCACACCCATTATTCTCAGTGCCAACACAGATTACTAGAAATAAACAGGTAAGTGTATCAAAATGAAGCACAGATAACAAAAAACTGTACAACTTAAAAGTCCAGCTTACTTGTTTTACAAATTCAGTTTATTGTACACATTAACACCAACACATCTGTACTGCATACTGAAAAAAAGAGTAATTATAGTTAACAGACATGCAGATGAAAAAAAGAAGACAAAACTGTGCTGAACCTTTTGCGTTGTTCTTTCATTGGAAGAAAGAGGCAGATAAAAATTAAACTGTAGACCAGGAGGGATAATAGGTGTAGGAAAGGAATCAGAAGTAACGGTAGTTGTAACCATGATTCAGCATCTAAAATATGTATTCCAACCACAGATACTAGTCCATTGTTAACTTCTCACAACTTATTTTGTACATATGTTTCCTGTATTCTATCAGCATTAATTTTCCATATCTTCAGCACCTACACACACTGTTTATACTTCCTTTAAGGCTACTTTACCCATTAAGAACTGCTTTCACAATAGCTACAAATCTGAGTTTACACCTTAATGTCAGCAAGACTTGCACCAATTTCTCCAGCTTCAGCAGTAGGTAATAAATATTCTTTTCTATAATACTATGAAAAGGACAGATTGCTACTCACCATACAGAGAAAATGTTGACTCACAGACAGACACAACAGAAATACTGCTATATGTTTAAGGTTTCGGCTAAAAGGCCTTCTTCTAAAGTAGAAAACACAAACACATTTACACAAGCATGATTCTCACACACATGAACACCAATGACCAAGAGTGGTCACAAGTGTGTCAGATGCACTTGTGTGAAGGTGTTTGTGTTTTCTACGTTAGAAGAAGGCCTTTGGCCAAAAGCTTCAATGTATAGCACTCATTTTGTTGTGCCTGTCTGTGACTCAACATACTCTTCATACAGTGAGTAGCAATCTATCCTTTTAATAAAATTATCATTATTGCATCCAGGATTTTCCATTGTTTAATATGTCTTTTCTTTCGGGCATAATGTTAATACTTTCAGCTCATGATGAACTTCAAACTCACTGTAGTCATATAATCTGCTACTATGTTTGGCCTGATTCCCATTACATAAAGGAGACAAAGAAAAGCTATTTACTGGAATAAAATCAAACAATGGAAATTCAGGATCCAATAACAACACACGCACAGGCACTATCCCCCAGGCCTAATCCACAAACAGATCTCCAGTGCCATTTCCTCTCACATCCGCAATCCTCCCACCACCCCAAAAAACCAGCCACAAAGGCGTGTCCCCTTCATCACCCAGTATCACCATGTCTTTCACAAGGGCTCTGATTACCTACCATTGTGCCCTGAAAAGAGGGATGTCATATCCAGTATACTTCTCACACCTCCTAAAGTGGTGTCCCATCACCCACACAACCTCCACAACTTCTTAGTCCATCCCTATGTCACTCCCATGCCCAACCCCTTGCCACAAGGATCGTATCTCTGTGGAATACCAAGGTGTAAAACCTGCCCAATCCACCCACCCTGCACTTCCTATTCCAGTCCTGTCACAGGTTTATCCTACCCCATCATGGGCCAGGCCACCTGTGAAAGCAGCCATGTCATTTACCAACTCTGCCGTAATCGTTGCACAGCTTTTTATTTTGGTATGGTTACCAAACAGCTGTCCACCAAGATGAAAGCCATCACCAAACTGTGACCAAGACCAAAGTAGACCATCCTGTTGCACAACATGCATCTGAACATAACACACTTGATTTCAATGGCTGCTTCACTAACCAAGCCATCTGGATCCTTCCCTCCACTGCCAGTTTTTCTGAACTGCGCAGATGGGAGTTATTCTTACAACACATTCTCCACTCCTGTAATTATCCTGGCTTCAACTTAGTAACATATTGTCCCCACACCCTCCACCCAACAGTTTCTACCCCCTTTGTCCTATCATCTCCTCCCACCCTGTTTATATGCAGCCCTCTGCCAATGCATCCACTCATCTTTCCCTGCTACTCTTTCCGTTTTGTTCTTTTTTCCCCACCTCCCTGGCCCACAACCTCACAACCTCCTGACGCTGCACCTGTTGGCTGTCTAGTCCCTGCCCACTCCACCAGAAGTGTTCATCTCTCTCCCCACCAGTGCGCTGCTATCCCTTCCCCTTCCCCACCCCCTCCAGATTTCTGCTTGCATCCCACATAATGTTGAATTCTGACCCGAGATGTTGGAGTTGGCAGTCTGTGTGTGTGTGTGTGTGTGTGTGTGTGTGTGTGTGTGTGTGTGTGTGTGTACGCGCACACTTGTCTCTTTTTACTGATGAGGGCTGTGGCTGAAAGCTATGTGTGAGTGTTTGTTAACTGTGTCTGTCTGCAGCTTGATGTGTCTACTTTACAGTAAGTAGCAATCCATCTTTTCATACTTTATTGACTTCCTGCCCGGAGTTTCCATTGTTTGATTTAAAATTTAGAATGAAAGACATTAGCCATTGTCCTTACCCACCCATCCCCTTCCCTGTTCCCATTCCATCACTACACAGCCCTCATTCCATGATCACACCAGTCTTTTTACCTATCTCCTTTTCTGCTACACCCCCACCCAGTCACCTCTCCCATCATGCACTGGTGCTGCTGCTCGCAGTGGGGCCTCAGTTGCCTGAGACAGCAGTCATGGTCATGTATGTGTGTGAGAGTTGTGTTTGCATGAGTGTGTATGTGTGTCTGTTGTCTACTTTTGACAAAGGCCTTACTGACTGACAGCTTTATTTGTGACAGTCTTTTTGTTGTGTCTATCTGTAACTCAGTATCTCCAGTATATGGTGAGTAGCAACTTTCCTATTCATAATATTGCTACATTCCATCCTGGCTTTTCCATTGTTTGAATGAAAGGATATAAATGAAATGTTTCACTGATGCATTGTATCCTCAATGAAAGCAAGGAAGAAATGCAGGACATGTTGAATGGCATGAACAGTTTAATGAGCACACACTCTGGATTGAGAGCAAACCAAAGAAAGACACAAGTAACGAGAAGCTGTAGAAACATGAACATCAAAATTGGGGGCCACGAAGTAGACAAAGCAAAAGAATTCTGCTACCTTGGCAGCAAAATGACACCTAACACATAAAGCAAGGAGTACATAAAAAGAAGACTATGCAGGCAAAGACAACACTGCTACCCAAAAGAAGTCTGGTAGAATCAAATATCAATCTTAATTCGAGGACGAAATTTCTGAGAATGCACATTTGGAGCACAGAATTGTATGGTAGTGAAATATGGTCAATGGTAAAAATGGAAAAGAAGAGAGCTGAATCATTTGACATGTGATGCTATTGAAAGATGTTGAAAATCATATGGCCTGATAAGATAAGAAATGATGAGGTTCTCCGCAGAATCAGTGAGGAAAGGAACATGTGGAAGACATTGACAGAAAGAACAGTGAGGAATGATAAGACATGTGTTGTTACATCAAGGAATAACTTGCATGGTACTACAGGGAACTGCAGACTGTAAAAACTGTTGAGAAAGACAGGGATTGGAATACATCCAACAAATAATTGAGGTCATTCGGAGAAAGTCCTATTGTGAGATGAAGAGGTTGGCAGAGGAGAGGAATTCAGAGAAGGCTGCATCAAACCACCCGGAAGACTGATGTCCCCAAAAACATCTGCCAGTAAGTGTACTGTCCGAAAAAGGCATCTGGATGCTTGCCAGTGGGTCTCAACTGATACGTAGAGAAAGTTCTGATGGAGGCTATGTGGTGGACTGGGTGCAGCTGGCTGCAAATGACTCATATCAGCTTGTATGAAGCCTGCCACCTGGGTTCAGAGGCAATCTTCAGTTACTACAGGTGGCTTGTAGCTTTGGTGAAGACAGCTAGCCTCACATGCAGGCTGAAAGCCACGGTAGTGTTTTGCATATTTCATGCTGATCATGGTCCACTTGTTTGGAGACAAGTGGAAGGCATAAACCAGAGGCCCAAACAATTATTTGATGATCTCAGGTGCCAATCTTTCGACCTTTACTATTGGGTGTGGAACTGTAGGACCCCTCTTAATAGGTTGGGCATGCCCTACATTCAGTAAGTGGTTTCTAGGGTAGAAAAGTATGTGTGGCACACACATGTGGGTTTTTCAGGATGGAGAAGTATTTCCACAGTTATTAGAGAACGAGCACAAGCTCAGATTACAAAAAGATGGGGAAGGGAATCAGCCACACCCTTTTCAAAGGAACCATCCTGGCATTTGCCTGGAGCAGTTTAGAGAAATCACAGAAAATCTAGGTCTAGATTGCTAGACAGGGAGTTTAACTGCTTTCCTCCCCACTGTGAGTCAAGTGTAATAACCACTGTTCACATCTTGCCTGGTTGGAGATTTTTGACTCAGATAACTTGTGACAGGGAATCAGCGATAACAAGACCATTATAGTATAACTGATTAATGGAGTAAATAGGAATGTAGAATGGTAGGAAGTTATTTCTGCTTTGTAAGTGTGATAAGAACAGATTTCAAATCAGCTGAGTAGTCCAAATGAAACATTCATACACGAGGCTGAAAATGTTTTGTATAAAAGGACAAAGTACAATATTCATCAGACAGACATTTGCTAAAAGAAGTTATGAGGGATGGAAAATACCACCCATTGTTCAACAGCTGTGTTAGATCACTCCCCCAGAACCAAAGCCTCCTAGACAAATAGAAACTGAAAACAATCAAAATTAGCAAAGAGAGAACTAAGGATGAAGCATCCCATGAATTTGAAAGTAAAATTCTCTCTTCCAATCTGACAGTAAATCCTAAGAAGTTCAATTATTATGTTAAATCAGTGAATGGATCAAAGCCATCTCTCCAGACATTCAGTAACCATAATGGTATCAAATCAGAGGATGACAGAGAGAAGGCCAAAACATTAAATTACTTTTTCAAAAATTGTCTCATTGAGGAAGATCATACTGAGGGTTCTCCAATTGCAACAAAACATCAGAATGACAGACTGCAAAATAAGAAACTGCAACATAGAAAATCAACTATAATTGCTCAAATGAGGAAAGGTAAGTGCGCCGGATGGTACACTTGTATAATGCAAAAGAATTGTTCCTCTTCTTGCAGCAGTCTACCATAGGTTGCAGGAGAAGTGATGTGTGTTCATAGTGACTGGAAATATGTGTAAGTCATTTCCATTTTTAAGAAGTATCATTCAACAGATGCACATAACTATAGGCCGATACACCCAATGTCTGTCTGTTGTTACATTTTAAACACATTTTATGCCATTGTTTTACGACCTTTCTGTGCACCAACAGTCGCCTGGCTGCACTGGAAATGCTGACATGGATAAAACTGCTAAATTATGATATTTCAGTGATTAAAATGCTGCTGTCGAAGTGATAGATCTTTAGTTTTAGTACATCTGTGGTTGTAGACATGTTAGCATATATGTGTCAAATAGTGACAGCAGTTAGAGTTGTAAGGGCAACAAAGTTAAGTACTTACTGTAGTATTGTCATAAATAACAGACTGTATTATATGAAGTGATACAGAAATTCAATCCACAAATATGGAACAAGGATACCTATCAAAATCCATATCATGTACATTATTAGTGATGAATAAATAAATTAATATTATTTATTTACATAGAACAGCTGCAATATTTTTACCACTTTAGAGGATGAAAATAACAAATTGTGTTACTATGTTTTACTAAAAGCTTTGTTCACTTTATACTTGTGTACTGAACACAACTTAATCTGATGTCAGTCTCTGCTCTACTAGTAGTTCATTCACATACACAAAACATCATATTTTACAGTAAATATCTAGCAACATAATATTAAGCTCTACAGTAGCATTAGTAAACAATATACACAGGTTCCTTCTATAGATTATGTACTGGCCTCATATGTCAACTGCTTTTATTAAATAAAACTGTGAAAAGACACATAATTGCAATTTTTTATTTAGCATCATAAGTGTGAAAACTGCCACAGAGTAGTGAGGAACAGTCGCAGTGTGAAAACTGTGTACACTTTTCTCATATTGACTGCTGTGGAGTCACCAGCTTGGATGAATATGTGGCCAGCCATTGGCACTGAATTCATCATCATAAGTCATTGCACTCATTGCTGAGTATCATGACCCCATGAACCAAGCATCTCCATCCCAGATGGTTACCAGCTTCTCTTGGTGCCTACTGAAGAGGTAGACTGGAGATCTTCTTGATTTGATCTATCCATCTGCTTGCTGCTCTTCCTCTTGGTCTTGTGCCCTTGATCTTTCCCTGCCAGATTATTTTCTCTAGATTTTCTCCATCTCTTCTGACAATATGGCCAAAGAACTGGAGAATTTTTTTTGGTGACTCAAGATGAAAGGCATCTGGAGATATCGAGTTGTTCAATAATGGACTTATTTGTTCTTCTGTCAGTCCATTTTATGCAAAGCATCCTACACCAGCACCAAAGCTCAAACACATCATTGCACTGTTTGTCTATGGCCTTGAGTGCCCATGTTTTGCAACCATAAAAGAAGACAGAAAACACTAGCCCACTACTTGACGCTGAATTAGTTGTGCCTATTGTTCCATGAATACAGATAAAGAGCAGCTGATCTTGAAATGCAATGTTGATTTGGCCACAGCACAGGCAGAATTAAAACAACTGAGAGCTGCAAATGGCATAAGTGAAATTAGGAACAAGGTAAGTGACTGGACTGTATTCAAACCAGTCAGATCGGGCAAAAGATACTCCTAAATGTGTAGTTCAAGAACACTCTGACAACACGGAGAGAAAAATGCAAGTTAAGGTTATTAGCCAGATGGTTAAAAAATCAAGAAGATCCTTCTGCTAGGAAGTCGTTCTGACAGGGAAATGTCTGAATTAGAACTGAACTCTATGGGTAGTGATTATCAGATAACTAGTGTTTTTAAGTCATGTGGATGACTCAGCAATGTTACGTATGATTTTCAAACAATGGAAAATCCAGGATGAAATGTAATAATATTAGAGAAGGAAAGTTGCTACTTACCATATAGCAGAGATTCTGAGTTGCGATAGGCACAACAAAAAGATTCACACAATTATAGCTTTCGGTCATTAAGGCCTTTGTCAGCAACACACACACACACACACACACACACACACACACACACACTCAGGCAAACGCAACTTGCACACACATCTGCTGTCTCAGACAACTGAAACCACACACAGTTTTTAGCTGAAAGCTAAGAGTGTAACAGTCTTTTTGTTGTGCCTGTCAGCAACTCAAGGTATCACCTTTACAGCAAATAGCAAACCATCCTTTTTGTGACACTTTTGATATTCCAACCTGGAGTTTCCACTGTTTGAAAACACACACACTTCCACATAAGCACAGCTCACACACACATGACCAGGTGTTTGAGCTCTAGAGCCCTGAGGCAGTGGCCGTATGTGTGTGAGTTGTGCTTTTGTGAATGTGAGTATGTTTGCTATTGCAGAAGAAGTATTTTGTCCAAAAGCTTTAATATTTTAACAGTCTGTCCCATCGTGACTGTCTGTGACCCAGCACCTGTGTATCTACATCTACATCTACATTTATACTCCACAAGCCACCCAACGGTGTGTGGCGGAGGGCACTTTACGTGCCACTGTCATTACCTCCCTTTCCTGTTCCAGTCGCGTATGGTTCGCGGGAAGAACGACTGTCTGAAAGCCTCCGTGCGCACTCTAATCTCTCTAATTTTACATTCGTGATCTCCTCGGGAGGTATAAGTAGGGGGACGCAATATATTTGATACCTCATCCAGAAATGCACCCTCTCAAAACCTGGCGAGCAAGCTACACCGCGATTCAGAGCGCCTCTCTTGCAGAGTCAGCCACTTGAGTTTGTTAAACATCTCCGTAACACTATCATGGTTACCAAATAACCCTGTGACGAAACGCGCCGCTCTTCTTTGGATCTTCTCTATCTCCTCCGTCAACCCGATCTGGTAGTGAGTAGCAATCTATCCTTTCCACAATGTTTTCAAAGAATAAAAATCATAATACATATGAACATTATGAACATTCCCACTGAAATATGAGCAGCTCATTTTATAAGAAAAAATATCTTCTTCTATCAATGTCTAGTCCCTAATGCTAATAGTTGGACAGTGTTTTATTTGTTTGATGGTAGAGCAAATATAACATTGGACAGTACTAACAAAATGGAGGACAAAGTGGTCCACTGATAAGAAAAAGTTATGTTCTCACATAGTATCATGCCGAGTGCTGTCATATTAAAGGCAGGCCAAAATTCCCATATTAACTCCCTCCTGTATTGTGACATCTCCTGTCTTGAAGCAAGGGACTGTTGAAGAACTCCAAAACTGGCTACTCTTTGCCAACAGCTGCTTTTTGGGTAGGTGACTGCAAGATGACCTCAGATGGCAGTATATCTCCATCACTCCAGCAGGTCCATGAATCTGCCCTTCTCAGTCTTGTGCAATAACCCTGAACACCCAATTTTGGAGAGGGGAAGGCATGTCCACTCTCAACCAGGTGGGCAGCAATGTTGAATTTCTCAACTACATCCTCCTTGTCCAAAGCTACATGATCACCAAACCTTATCTGAAGTCTTCTACCTGTATGTCCCAAGTAGCAGCCATCACAGTCTGGACATTTTATCCTATACACATCTGATCTGTGGTAAGAAAAGAAAACCTTTATGTTTTGTTTTTTGTAAACTGATCCTGTCTTTGTACTAAACGTGCTATAGTATCCTCCTGGAGAGATGGAGATATACTGACATCTGAGGTCATCTGGCATTCACCTGCTCAATGCGCAGGTGTTGGTGAAGAGCAGACAGTTTGGGAGCTCTTAAACAGTCTCCTGCTTCAAGACAGGAGATGTCACAATCCAGGAAGGAATTAATATGGAAATTTTGGCCTGCCTTTAATACGACAACACTAGGCATTATAGCACATGAGAACATTACTTCGTTTTATCAGTGGATCATTTTGTCTTCCATTTTGTTAGTACTGTCCGATGTTATATTTGCTTTACCATCAAAAAAAATAAAACTCTGTTCAACCATTAGCCTCAGTGGCTAGATATAAGGCAATTTGTTGTATCATACTTTGTAAGCAGTGTACCACGAATGGAGCTACACCATATGTTATGTAGGAAATTCATGTGAGTAGAGGATGTTTGTATGTTTTTGTTAAAATACCTGGTTAAATTACCCTAGTTGATCTTCAGTATTTTACTATGATGTTAACAGAAAAGCATCACCTATCCCATCCATGGCACGGATACCTGTGAAACCAGTCATGTGTGATCTACAAGCTGCACTGCAACTTCTGTGCTGCATTCTATGCAGGCATGACAACCAACAAGCCATCTGCCCGCATGACCGTCCACCAACAAACTGCGACCAAGAAACAGCTGGACCATCCAGTTGCTGAGCATGCTGCCCAACACAACATTCTTGATTTTAATGACTGATTCACAGCCTGTGCCATCTGGATACCTCCTAGCAACACCAGCTTTTCTGAATTGTGTACGTGGGGACTCTCCCTGCAATATATCCAACATTCCCATAACCCCCCTGGTGTTAACATTGGTTAGTCATTGTCCTTCACTCACCTATCCGCTTTCCTGTTCCCACTCCAGCACTACACAGCACTCTACTCCATCAATACACCCACAGACATTTTACTTCTACCTTCTCAGCTGCTCTACCCTCTCTCCAGCTCATCCTTGTATGCTTCCACAAGCAGCACCTTAATATCCCTCACCCCTACCCTGCTATCCCACCCCCTCCCTGCCCCATCCTCCTCCTTACCATAGTCAACCAAATTGTTGCTCACAGTCTCGTCTTGGCAGCCAGAGACAGAGGTCAAAATGGGGAGTCTTTCAGGAAAACCTGGCAGTGGATGAAATGATTGAGAGATACTATGGATATCACCCTATAAATCAATTTGTCAGACTGAAGCCCATATGCTTTGGATATAAATTTTGGGCTTTATGTGGTATTGATGGTAACTGTTACAATTTCTTATTGGATTATGAGAAGGACCAGGATGATGACAATGCAAACCTTCCACTGGGTTCCAAAGTAGTTTTGAAAATGCTCATTATTGATTAACTGAACAGTTACAACAATTTTTTGACACCTATTCATTCATCTGAAGGAACTGGGATTCCATGCAAGTGGTACTGTAAGAGAAAGCAGAAAAGGAAGTGCCCCCTACCATCAGATAGTGTTATGGAAAAGAAAGAAAGGGGATATTTTGAGCTCAAATTTTATAAAAAGAAGGAAGTTTCAATCAGCAAATGGAATGACAACAAGTGTGTCACATTACCAACTAATTTCGACACTGTGTTTCCTACCGTAAAAGTCCAACATTGGAATTCATCCGAAAAAGAAAATGTCAGTGTTCCACAACCACATGCATTGAATATATACAAGAATTTCAGTGAGGGGGGGGGGGGGGGGTGTCGATCTTCAGTGTGGTAAAAAGTCGCTCTGATGCCTTTTTACAAGGGTGGTAAATATGACTGTCATGAATGCATTCTTGGCTTTCAAGAGATGCAATGAAGGAACTTTCAGTGAAAGAACACAGATTATGAAAACATACTTGAAGAAAGGTCTCAAAATGAGGTAGCTAAGGGAAGACCAACAAAACTCATTTCACCTTTCAGGAGTACAGGAGTAATATACCAGGTATGGGTATGATGAGAAACTGCATACCATCCAGAAGCATAAAAAGCAAAGACAGTGCCAGTATGAGAACTGCAAAGGATAGCTGAAAACATATTGTGTAAAGTGTAATGTTACCGTCAGTATGGAATGCTTTTCCGAATATCATATCAGGTCTTAACGCAATTTCAGTTTTGGAGAATTTTTAAGTTAAAAGATTTGTAAATGTTACTTATTGTAAAATAAGTAATTGTTTTTAAATGTTATTTTAAGTTTATTACTAGCAATTTCTTTATCCCTTATCATTTTCCCTAGTAAGCAGTGTAATAACAAAACAATAGCCAAGTGCCAAGCGTCCACAAATAAGGACAGCCAAAAATTTTACATTTTGGCAACAAGTGAACAAAAATTTCTTCATAGTTCCATAAATTGGGTTGCCAAGACACCGTTTCCCAGAACTACAGAATATATATTTACTAAAAATAAATAGGGTGCTAATGGGTTAGCAGGCCTACAACCACCTCAAATACTGAACTTCCAAAAATAGATTATAGAAATCCCATATTTTATGACTGAAAAAGGATTTGATTTTCTACTTTCAAAATACTTGTGTCTGATGGGATTCAAGATCATTCACTAACAGCATTTTCACCTCTTCTTTGGTTCTGGAGTATCTGGCTCGTAAAGTTCTTCCTCAGGATTCTTACTGTCACTGACTTGAGGATCTGGTTCCATTTCTGGTTCTACTTCAGGATACAGAATGTCTTTGTATTCATCTTTGAAATAGATCCTGATGTTCATAATAAGTTAATTTTTTATTGGAATTATTGCACCAGGAAACCCAACTGGTCCATTTCTTCTGGAAAAGATGCACTGGACAAACTCATTTCCATCAATGCCCATTTTTGCAATGTACCCTAGCTTTATAGCTAGTGATGAACTCAAAGTGGATATATTTCATTATGTGAGGCACTGTGTTTGCATTACTGGTCTTCGCGACATTTAGTCATTCCTATGCATTCACAGCAACTTCACCTTTTTCATTTCTAGCAGCAAAAGCGGAGTTAACATGTGTTGTATGTATGGGTTTTTGTTGTTATAGTAACATCAGCTGTCATCCAGCATTTAGGGTTCTTCCAACTGCAAATTGGTAACTTCTGCAGGCATTTATAACTCTCTTACAAAAAGAGACCACTTGTCTTGTTTGGCATTATGGTATTCATGAAACTTTCTTCTTTTATACAAAGTTACTATGAGCTTCTTAAAATGCCTATAAGATTTAGGAGATACTATTTTGTTAATCACAGCATACACAGCTGTGAGATTTCTCATGACAACAAGAGATCCTTCTTCAGAAGACTGATATCAGCTGCTTTTAATGATATTAGTGACACCTGTTTGATTCAAACAACTTTCAAATTGGTATGAGCGTGTACAGAATGAAATAAATTACTACAATATACTTGTACAAAAAAATTAAAATAGATATTTTACACATTACTGAACATTTCTGCTTGTATTGAAAATTCTACTTTCCCAACAAGAGGTCCCTTTTCACTTTCCATCTTAGATATTGCTTCTTCCTACATATATCTTGTGAAAAGACCATGAAGGTATAATTTCTGAGCTCACGAAGAGGCTTACAGTTATTCTTCCCACAAACCATTTGTGATCAGAACAGAAAAAAGGGGGACATGACATAGGTACACAAAGCACACTATAAGATGGCTTGTGGAGTAGGGATGTAGGTGTAGACATTGGTTCTTCATTTGAGTTCTGGTCCAGTACTTATTTATAATCTGTCAGGAAGTTTCAGACATACTGCAGACTGAAAGATTCATTCTGTAGACAGTAACCAAAGCTGTGGCTAGCCCATTCCTCTGCAGTACTCTTTCTTCCTGGAGTGCTAGTCCAGAAGACAACTTCCAAGAAGTTTGGAGGATAGGAGACAGGTACTGTGGAAGTTAAGCTGTGAGGTACAGTTTTGAGTCATGCTTGGATAGCTCAGCCTGTAAGATTATTGCCCTCAAAAGGCAATGTTTTGGACTGAAGTCCCAGTATAGCACACAGTTTTCATCTGCCATGAATTTTGAGGAATGGTGTTAGTAACATCTTCTACAAAGCACTAAATCAAACTGATAATGAGGTGGTCATAATTGGTCAACATGGGGAAAGACATACATACTTTTAACGTGGATACTGATCTAGGATATATTGTACTTTTAGACTGGACACCAGTTTTGTAGCTTACACTTGCTACTTCTCAGATATGAATATGTAAATTGTTGATGACAATGATTGCTTATACAGAGTAAATTGTGTTTGTTAAGGTTCTCGCAAAGTGCAGAGCTCCAAAAAATAGGGAAGAAGTCTGTGGCAGGTACAAGTCTTGAGTCACTCTGTGAGACATGCTCATATATTCCAATTGGTGGTGCACCGCCTGCGGAAACAAGGATCTGGGTTTGAATATCAGAGTGACACACAGTTTTAACTCATCGTACATAACCAACAGATATATATTTTGTAAACATAAAAGTTAAAAAGCACGCACACAAATTTCTTAGTCTAAGACTTGAAGACAATTTTACCACCCACTGTTTCTACCCCACATTTGTCAGCTATAAGTGATGTGTCAACATAGAGAGACTGAAGGAAAAGCAAAAGAATAGAAAAATCCTTTACAAAGAAGGGTCATTGCATAGGCTCTCTTTTGATGAACACTGATTGAAAGACTGATTTGTCTGCGGATAACTGATGCATTATGTAATGCAGTTTTAAGAAAGTAAGTGTAGAATGAACATGAGATGCCTCCAGAAGCTTCTTTCATGGAGTTGTTCTAGGATACTATGACTCTGGTTAGTATCATAATACTATTCAAAATTAAGACAAGACAGTAAACCCACTTCCAGTGGGACCACGTTATCAAGTGTGGAATGATATTTCCTGAGCTTACCACAAAGTAGCTTTCTAGACTCCAATATCCAGGCAAGATGATAGTTAACAATACTTTCTTCAGTGCCTTCTCTGTGCAGACACTGATGACAAAATTACTGAACAATACAGTGTGGTACATCCCTGAATGCATATGAAGGAAAGAAAGAGAGAGTATAATATCAGCCAACATTATATAGTGTCAGAAGTTCCATGCGGATGATGCTGTAGTATACAGAGAAGTTGCAGCATTAGAAAATTGCAGTGAAATGCAGGAAGATCTGCAGCGGATAGGCACTTGGTGCAGGGAATGGCAACTGACCCTTAACATAAACAAATATAATGCACTGCGAATACATAGAAAGAAGGATCCTTTATTGTATGATTATATGATAGCACAACAAACACTGGTAGCAGTTACTTCTGTAAAATATCTGGGAGTATGCGTGCAGAATGATTTGAAGTGGAATGATCATATAAAATTAATTGTTGGTAAGGCGGGTGCCAGGTTGAGACTCATTGGGAGAGTCCTTAGAAAATGTAGTCCATCAAGAAAGGAGGTGGCTTACAAAACACTCGTTCGACCTATACTTGAGTACTGCTCATCAGTGTGGGATCTGTACCAGGTCAGGTTGACAGGGGAGATACTGAAGATCAAAGAAGAGTGGCGCTTTTCATCACAGGATTATTTGGTAAGCATGATAGCGTTATGGAGATGATTAGCAAACAAACTCAAGTGGCAGACTCTGCAAGAGAGGAGCTCTGATCGCAGTGTAGCTTGCTGTCCAGGTTTTGAGAGGGTGCGTTTCTGGATGAGGTATCGAATATATTGCTTCCCCCTACTTATACCTCCCGAGGAGATCACGAACGTAAAATTAGAGTGTGCATGGAGGCTTTCCGGCAGTTGTTCTTCCTGCGAACCACATGCGACTGGAACAGTAAAGGGAGGTAATGACAGTGGCATGTATAGTGTCCTCCGTCACACACCATTGGGTGGCTTGCGGAGTATAAATGTAGATGTAGATGTAGATGTACAGATGGAGAACAATTTCAGACTCAGTAATGATGGAGAAGGAAACTGATTGTACCTTCTGTAAGGAAGCATCCCAGCATGCACCTCATGTGCTTAAGGAAAGCCTGAAAGACCTAAATCAGGATGGAACTAGAGGGATTTGAAAACTTCATCTCCCAGGTATAAGTAGTACAGCTAAAAGTTCTCTTTCTGCAGCATGAAAAATAGCTCCACTTCACATATTAAGTCCAAAAGGTATATGAACATTTCCTTATCAGGCTGTCAGGTGTCACAAGTCATAATGAATTTTGGCATTGCCTGTTGCAGTGTAATGTGCTGTAGACAACCTAGAATCTAGATCTCAGGAGGTATGGTACATGGATGTGTCCAGACAATTGTAAATTTCATCATTAGTGAAAGTGATGTAAAACTAACCCTTGTATCACAGTGAAAGGCATTCCACTGGTGCTTGTGTGTCAATTCTGGACCCGGTTCGAAGATTGCCACTCTTCATCACTGCAGCTGTACAGTATCTTCAATCTCTCCCTGAAATCAGCTTGATAGTTCCCCATAGATGTGTAGATTTTCTGATACAGCAACTTACATATGTTTTTTATCTGGGGAACAGGGAGATATTGAAAAGTGCGCCACTACAGAATACTGCACCTTGTCTTTTAAGCACTACTATAAGAGAAAAAAAGTTAGAAGTGGCTGCCAGAAGTAATGCTGTTCATAAACTGACAGTAACAACTTGGGGAACACAAGCAGAAACTGTGGACACTTCTGCATTAGCTTTGTGCTGTTCTACCACTGAATAAACATGCCCAGTATGGTGTAGACCGCACCATAGCACAGCAGTGGATATAGCTATGAACAACATGGTGATCATCACTGGTTGTCTATAGCCTACTCTTCTGGAGAAGTCATGTTGTCTCCCTGGAATTGCACCCCCTGACATTCAATAATATGTAAAGCAAAATAGAGAGGACCAAAGTAACAATATCCGAAGCTTATCCTTTGTTTCCTTTGTTCAATTACCAGCAAGAACATTCACAGTTATTCCAGCAACAGTAACAGTGTTCATTGTAAAGATGCATCCAAAGAAGCAATGTACTGTAAACATGACTCAAGCATTTAAAGATATGGGTAACTATAGTCTTTCTAAAGTACAATTTAGTCAAGTAAATACTAAGTTAGCAATAGAAGATAAAGAGCAGTTATGTAGCATAATTCTGGAGGCTGTTTTCAAAGTAGCAGCTTTCTTTCCAGTTCACTTGTTTAAATTTAGCAGGCATAGTCACAAATAGTATTAAGCAGTGTAGTTACGGTTCATTAATAATACAAATATAGAGATTAAATTTCTAGGGAGCAAAGATGAATGGATTAACTGGAAGTCATCCAACTGATTCTGTTCTGATGTCACAAAGAACAAAACTAATCTCCAGAGATGGGGTCTCCATATGAAGTCCATGTTCTGACTATATGGGGTTAAACATATCTCAGTCTACTACTTGCAGTGTTGCCTCAGCCCAGTTTTGTGAACATGGAATACTTTGTCAATGCAATGTACTTGAGGTTGCCAAGCTCCAGGTCTGTAGTTATTTAACATTTGCAATGTTTACACAATTTTTTGGGTTACATTGTGCATCCATGTGTTGCATGTTGTATGCTTATGACACAACGAATAAATACAAAGCACAGTCTTTAAATGCTTCCTATACAATACAGAGCCTGTCTGACTTTGCAGTGTAAAGGTTTTTAGGAGTTGGTCAGTACCCAAACCATCGTAGTAGCACATGCCTGTTTCTTGTTGCTGATCAACACTTCTCAATCCAACAGAGAACAAGCCATTTTTTGTTGACCTGAAGATTTTGGTGTGGATACATCAGGATATCCACAGATTACAATCATAATATGGTCCACCCAATCTCAGATTTGTCACTGTGTCCAAACGGCCAGTTAGTTATACAGTGCACAGTTTGGCTTAACGAACAACAACTATGATAATTTCCTTTTGAACCTATGTTCAGAGGACATAGGTCATTCCTGATTTAGATGGCACCAGTACCTACAAAACATTATGTAATCTTACATTTTTCCACAAGGCACACCCACAGTAGCAGCAACAACATGCTTGTCAATGATAAGGGGAGAAATATGGAATATAATATGCCACTGATAAAGACAGCTCCCCATTTCTCACTATATCTGACCCTTCAGACAAGACCAATATGAAACACCTTAGTACCCGTTCTTTTAGCATTGTTCTGTTCCTAGCTGCATGATTCGCTGCTAAAGAAACTATTAAAGTACATACTATTTTGCTTCTCTTTGGCTGGCTGATTAGGGACAGCAATCACAGCTTATATCATTTTTGAGGCACCTTTAAGTTTATTTGGGAGCACAATCCTGCAACAGTATGTGCAAGTACTGGGTTTCCGTGCTCTGAGCTATTTTTCTTATCTGTTGACTAATTCTGGTCCACTATTAAGGCAAATGATTTTAATTTTAAATACCTTTCTCATCTCAGAGTACATTATACATGCTATAGCTCATTTCCCAAATCATGTTTTCATCAAAATAGACCACACACACTCTACTACAGACTGCATGCTATACTGAGCACATGAGACATATGTAAATGAATCAGAACATGAAGTACTTAAGCGAAATTCACCAGACAACACTTAATATGTTCAATATGGAAAGGACAGATTGCTATTCACCACATAGAGGAAGCATTTGAGTCACAGACAGGCACAACGTAAAAGACTGCTTAAATATTGAACATTCTCACAAAGTAGAAAAAAGTAGTAAAAAGCACACACACATTTTCACAGCCACAACTCACACACAAATGGTCACTGTCTCTGGGTACTGGGACTGACTGGGACTGGGTCTGATGTGAGCAGCAATCTGCTGGAGTGAGTGGTGAAGTGAGGAGGGGATGGGATAGAAGGTTAGGGATAGCTGTACTCGAGGGGATGTGGGTTGGTGGTTGAGTGGAATAGGGAGGAGAAAGGGTGAAAGGATGAGGCGAGGGGAAAGGATGAGGGAAGAAGAGAGAAACAGAGAATGGGAAAAGACAGAGAAACAGAGAATGGGAAAAGAATAGTAGCTGTGTAGTGCTGGAATGAGATCAAGGAAGGGGATAGAGAGTTGGAGGATAGGGAATAGCAAAGGTGGTGACCTGGGGTAAGAATCCAGATGGTCCAGGCTGTGAAGTAATTATTAAAGTGAAGCACATCATGTGCAGCATATTGAGCAACTGGGTGTTCAGCTGTCTCTTGGCCAGTGTTGAATGGTGGCCATTCATGCGGGCAGACAGCTTGTCAGCTGTCACGCCCACATAGAAAGCAGTACTTGGTTGCATCTTGGCTGGTAGGTCACACGGGTGCTTTCACACCTGGCTCTGCTCTGATGGATAGGAGATGCCTGGGACAGAACTGGGATAAACGATAGTGGCAGGATGTACGGGTAGGTCTGGCATGTAGGGCTATTGCAGGGATATGAGCCATGAGGCAAGGGATTTGGAGAAAGGGTGGAGTAGGGTTGGACAAGTATATTGGGTAGGTTTGGAAAACGGCAGGAAACCACTGTGAGGCATTGGGATGACAGTGGGGAAGATATTTATAATTTCAGGGCACAACAAGAGGTAGCTGAAACCCTGGCCAATAATGTGATTCAGTCAGTACTGAGTCAGGAGAGGAGTGCTCCTTTGTGGTTGGACAGTGTATATGTTGGAATCGGTAAGTGAGAGGAGAGACAAGGTACAAGATATCAACTTCTGGGCAAGATTGGGAGGATTATTTTGGTCTGTGCAGGCCTCATTGAGATCCATGGTATATTTGGAGAGTGAGTGCTCGTCACTAGAGACATCACAACCATGGGTGGCTAGCCTATAAGGAGGGGACCTTTTGGTATAGAATGGAAAGGCAGCTGTCAAAGTGGTGGTATTCTTGATAGTTGTTACGTTTGATGTCAATGAAGGTTCTGAGGTTGGCATCCTTGAGGTGCTGGTTAACATCAAGGAAGTTGGCTTGTTGGGCTGACAAGGATCAGGTGAAGTGAATAGGGAGAAGCTGTTGAGGTTCTGGAGGAATATGGATAGGGTGTCCTCACCTTCAGTGCCAATCATAAAAATGCCATTAATGAATTTGAACCAGATGAGGGATTTGAGATTCTGAGTGGTTAAGAAGGATTCCTCTAGATGGCCCATGGGCATTGGGGATATTGGTTTTCTACTTTGCAATGACTATGTGTGGTCGATACCCCCATGCTAGAGTTCTACAATTGGTAACAGAATTGCAAGTTTCCATTAGACATTGACAGCAGTTGCACAATATCTGACCCAACATGTGCAGCAGCTGATCCACACCTCCAGCAGCCCTGTACCATGAGTGCCCTCTGCTGCCACAATACAGGACAGCCAGTGGCAACCACTGAGCCCACTTACGCTCAGAGCCACTTCAGCACATGACACTACGCAGACGGCATTTAGTCACAGTTCCAGCACCATAGTCCTTGCTTAGTACAGCGAGACTCCTCCTTGTTGACACTGTTGAGCTGGTTTCTGCTTCTTGATGCAGTATTTGTAATGATTCTTCGTTCACTTGAAGAAAAATAAGTTAAGTAAATCTTCTGTTTGCCGGCCAGTGTGGCCGAGCAGTTCTAGGCGTTGCAGTCTGGAACCGCGCGACTGCTACGGTCGCAGGTTCGAATCCTGCCTCGGGCATGGATGTGTGTGATGTCCTTAGGTTAGTTAGGTTTAAGTGGTTCTAAGTTCTAGGGGACTGATGACCTTAGAAGTTAAGTCCCATAGTGCTCAGAGCCATTTGGACCATTTGAACCACATCTTCTGTTTATTATGTTAACTTGTTCACTAATCACTTCTGCTCCTATCCAGCTTTCCTATGACAGTTACTGCACCCCTCTGTAACTCACTGCTCCTTATCATTGTGTATGAAATCTTACACACCATACTATTTCTGAAAGTTCAATATTTCAACAGTGTTTTTGATCATAACTGTCTGTGACTCAACACCTTCTCTGTGTGGTGAGCAGCAAACTACCCTTCACATACTATTACTTTTCATACTAGACTTTCCATTGTTAGACAGTACTTCATAGAGTGTGTGTGTGTGTGTGTGTGTGTGTGTGTGTGTGTGTGTGTGGGTGGGTGGGTGTCAGGGAGGGGGAAAGGGGGAGAGGGGGAGAGGCGGAGAGGGGGAGGGGTGGGGGAGGGAGGAGGGGGAGGGAGGAGGGGGAGGGAGGAGGGGAAGGGGGAGGGGGAGGGGTTATGGGGAGGGGGAGGGGAGAGGGAGAGGGAGAGCACACTTGTTTACACATTATTTTGCTTCTCTTTGGCTGACTGATACACATACATTTTGAACAGATGCTTACAAACATGTACAAAGAGCTGCAGAAACTGGTAAATGACAACAAATGTCAATCAAAATTATAATTGCGATTATTAATGCAGGAGTGAAACAAAAACTAAAGAATTGTTAATCAGTAAGAAACTGGGGATATGGCACTATACACAACAGATGACAGAGGTTGTACATTAGGAAAATATACCAAAAAGAACAACACGTGTTCCCCCACACATCCTTGCAGGAAGAAGTGAGAAAGCAAATAGAATAAACTCTTTGTGAGAACCAAATGAGGCTAAAGATGAATTTGATTATTTTATCAATAAGCACTGTATATGATGCGGTGATCCTAACCACTTTTGCATTTTTGTTTGAAATCCTATGTGACCTGACTCAGTACACAGTTTGAATTTGTGGAGGTGATCTAGTAGGAACTATGCAAGGTACTAGGCAACTAAAGAAGAAAAATCATTTGGGTGCGATGAAATATCAAATTCAATTAGTAAGGTGTGCCTAAAAGAAATCTCTTACCTACATGATTAACTGCAGCAATAGAGAAAACATGTAAACAGTTGTAAAAAATGAGTGTTGTGAAACCACTGAATAAAAAGAAAAGTTAGGAAGGTGTCTCCAAATATAGCCAATATCACTAATTCATACATATAGTAAGGCATACAGAAGTACACACATCAAAAAAAGTTTTGCGTCACCCTGGTTCCCAGAACTCCTGGAGATGGACATTGACTGTAGATATTGCATCACACACACAGTCCGTTTGACTGTTCAGAGATGTCACTAAACCCACCCAAAGATGTAAACAACCAAGCATCAGTAGCACCTATTAGATGGAGGGGGTCCAACAGCCAATCAGTTCCAGTCATTCCACCAGGAAGAAGGGACACGGCTCATGTTGTCTGCAGTCCAGCTATGCCTAGACAGACAATATCGCAGTTCGATCGTGTTGTTTGTGCCAGTAAGGGCTCTCAATAAGGGAAGTGTCCAGGCATCTTGGAGTGAACCAAAGCGATGTTGTTCAGACATGGAGGAGATACAGAGAGACAGGAACTGCCCATGACATGCCTCGCTCAGACCAACCAAGGGCTACTGCTGCAGTGGATGACTGCTACCTACAGATTATGGTTCAGAGGAACCCTGACAGCTATGCCACACGGCAGCGTGTTACGACTCAAACTGTACGCAATAGGCTGCATGATGCGCAACTTCACTCCCAAAGTCCACGGCAAGGTCCATCTTTGCAACCACGAAACCATGCAGCACGGTACAGATGGGCCCAACAACCGCTCAGGATTGGCATTATGTTCTCTTCACCAATGAGTGTCACATATGCCTTCAACCAGACAGACAATTGACAGAGATGTGTTCAAAGGCAACCCAGCACATTGTCCAGGGAGTGCAATGAGGTGGAGGTGTGGAGGTTCCTTGCTGTTTTGGGGCGGCATTATGTGGGGCCAACGTACACCACTTGTGGTCATGGAAGGCGCCGTAACAGATGTACAATACGTGAATGCCATCCCCCAACCAATAGTGCAACCATATCAGCAGCACATTGGCTAGGTATTCATCTTCATGGACCACAATTCATGCATCCATTGTGCACATATTGTGAATGACTCCCTTCATGATAACAACATTGCTCTACTAGAGTGGCCAGCATGTTCTCCAGACTTAAACCCAATCAAAGATGCCTGGGATAGATGGAAAAGGGCTGTTTATGGACGACTTAATCCACCAACCACTCTGTGGGATCTACACCGAATCACCATTGAGGAGTGGGACAATCTGGACCAACAGTGCCTTTATGAACTTGTGGATAGTATGCCATGATGAATACAGGCATGCATCAATGCAAGAGGAAATGCTACTGGGCATTAGAGGTACCAGTGTGTACAGCAATCTGGACCAGCACCATCGAAGGTCTCGCTGTATGTTGGTACAAGATGCAATGTTTGGTTTTCATGAGCAATAAAAAGGGCGGAAATGATGTTTATGCTGATCTCTATTCCAATATTCTGTACATGCTCTGTAACTCTCGGAACCGAGGTGATGCAAAACTTTTTTTGGTGTATGTATTATCCTTTCCCAGCCTAATGCTTTTTCAAGAAACACAAGCTGCTTACACAAGGGTCATTCAATAAGTAATGCCCCACATTTTTTTTTCTCAGAACATGTTTATTGTTAAGAGTCAGAATTTGGTGACAATATACATCAAATGTCTTGTCCATGTCCAATTTTTCTACATAGTCTCCATCACATTCTATGGCTGTATGCCAACATTGTGGAAGAGCATGTATTCCCTGCTGGTAAAAGCTCTTATCCTGTAGGCATAGCCATATTTTCACTGTATGACTAACACTCTCACCGTCTTCAAAGTGTGTTCCCGTAGAGTATCTTTAAGCGGCCCAAAGAGATGCAAGTCCGATGGTGCCGAGGGTGCCAGGTCTGGACTACAGGGTGGATGAGGCAATGATGTCCAACCCAATTTGGTGATGTGTTCATAGTTTCTCAGACTTGTGTGTGGGCATGCTTTATCATGTTGCAACAAGATTTCTGCTGGATTCTTGTCCGATCAAACATGTCAGAAACGGTTCTGGAGTTCATTCTGAGTCTTCACGTATGCCTCTGAGTTGATGGTTGACCCTCTTGGCATCACATCCATGAGAATGACACCATCACAATCCCAGAAGACTGTCACCATGACATTGCTGGCGGAGTGAGTTGTCTTGAATTTCTTACTTTGTGCTGAATGATGATGATGCCACTCCATGGACTGCCTTCTTGTTTCCTGTGCAAAGTGGTGCAACCTGTTTTCATCCCCCATAATGATCTGTGACAGAAAGGCCTCTCCATTGGTCTCAAAATGCTACAACAATTCAGATGAAATGGTCCTTCTTTGAATCTTGTGGTCCACTGTGAGCATTTGTGGAACCCACTGTGAGCACCTCTTCGAACATCCGAGTCTCGATCATTGCAGACGCACTTTCAATGCTGACCGACACCTATAGAGCCAATTGTCAAGTTGTGATGTGATGATCAGTACAAATAATGGATCTGCACGATTCAGCATGTCTGGAGCAATGGTTGTGACAGGACATCTCGAGTGTGGCTGATCATGGAGCTCTGTTTCTGCATTTCCTGAAGCTGTAATTTTCTTTACCCACCGCCCAACTGTACTCTTATCAACTGCAGCATTGTCATACCCTGCACATGGATGTTGACCACAGTTTCTTTTTCTGCACACAAGAATCCAATAACAGCATGCTGCTTATAATGTGAGTCGTGTGTAGATGTCATTTTGACGCTGTACTGTGGCTCTGCCATCTGCCAGAAGAGTTCGAAACCACAGGTGCACAGAACAAACGTCAAATGTGAAGCACCAACAAGGACGTTTGTATATGTACATTACTGGCATTACTTATTGAATGTCCCTTGTAGATTCTCAGCATGGCTTTAGGGAAGGAACTCTATAGGTGTCGGTCAGCATTGAAAGTGCATCTGCAATGATCGAGACTCGGATGTTCGAAGAGGTGCTCACAGTGGGTTCCACAGCAGTTACACAGTTCTTCCATGAAGTGTACTGTCTGTTGGACCACAGGATGCAAACTGCAAAAGCATTTGGCACAGAAAGCCATATGACACTTCTAAAAAAAAAAAAAATAAAGTCGTATTGTAATGGGGATCCATTTGTGCATGTTATAGCAAGAGACACCTGTTGAATCTTAAGCAGTGCACTAATCTGACAAACAAATAAGATGAAACAAGTGAAACAGTAACAGTAGATATGACTCAAGGCTCAATCCTCGGTCCTTTCTCTTTCTCATACATATTGCACATTCCAGTATTACTCTACAGCAGAGAATATAAGAAGATAGAATCTTTTGGGGTAACAGAATTACAAAAAACCTTGACAATCAGGGCTTCAAGGTGAAAGTCACCAACCCTTCCTCATATATATTAATAACACTGAGCATCTCTTAATTCTCTTATCATAAACTACACAAATGATACCTCAATATTATTCTATGGCAGAGAATATAAGAAGCTAGAATCTAGTGGGGTAACAAAATTAACAAAGTACCCAACAATCAGGGCCTCAAGCCAAATTTTCCTCATGTATATTAACAACACTGCACAAATCATTAAATCCCACATGATAAACCACACAAATGAGATCTCAATATTATTCTATGGTAGAGAATACAAGAAACTAGAATCTAGTGGGGTAACAGAGGTAACAGAACACCTCCACGATCAGAGCCTCAAGGTGAAAGTCTCAAAATCTCAATTGTGGTCACTTAAAACAGGCATATTTCATCACACCCATGTAAATATGTACATAATATATTTGCAGCTATAAATTTCTGTGTATGACTGCTGATGAAAATCTGCAGTGATCAAACAACATTAACTTTGTATGTGGGAAAGTCAGTAGTGGCTTATATCTCCTTCACCAGCTCCCAAAGACAGTTCCCAACCAAACTTAAAAATAATTTACTGTGGAATGATTTACCCCTTCCTCAATTTGGGACTGAATTATGGGGCTGTGCAATGGATGCCCACTATTGCTGCTACAACAAGCAATAAGACTTAAACATTTTGTGAAGTGTTTGTGCAGCGCAAATGCTTAAAAAGATATATACACATTTAAATCACACTCCTGGAAATTGAAATAAGAACACCGTGAATTCATTGTCCCAGGAAGGGGAAACTTTATTGACACATTCCTGGGGTCAGATACATCACATGATCACACTGACAGAACCACAGGCACATAGACACAGGCAACAGAGCATGCACAATGTCGGCACTAGTACAGTGTATGTCCACCTTTCGCAGCAATCCAGGCTGCTATTCTCCCATGGAGACGATCGTAGAGATGCTGGATGTAGTCCTGTGGAACGGCTTGCCATGCCATTTCCACCTGGCGCCTCAGTTGGACCAGCGTTCGTGCTGGACGTGCAGACCGCGCGAGACGACGCTTCATCCAGTCCCAAACATGCTCAATGGGGGACAGATCCAGAGATTTTGCTGGCCAGGGTAGTTGACTTACACCTTCTAGAGCACGTTGGGTGGCACGGGATACATGCGGACGTGCATTGTCCTGTTGGAACAGCAAGTTCCCTTGCCGGTCTAGGAATGGTAGAACGATGGGTTCGATGACGGTTTGGATGTACCGTGCACTATTCAGTGTCCCATCGACGATCACCAGTGGTGTACGGCCAGTGTAGGAGATCACTCCCCACACCATGATGCCGGGTGTTGGCCCTGTGTGCCTCGGTCGTATGCAGTCCTGATTGTGGCGCTCACCTGCACGGCGCCAAATACGCATACGACCATCGTTGGCACCAAGGCAGAAGCAACTCTCATCGCTGAAGACGACACGTCTCCATTCATCCCTCCATTCACGCCTGTCGCGACACCACTGGAGGCGGGCTGCACGATGTTGGGGCGTGAGCGGAAGACGGCCTAACGGTGTGTGGGACTGTAGCCCAGCTTCATGGAGACAGTTGCGAATGGTCCTCGCCGATACCCCAGGAGCAACAGTGTCCCTAATTTGCTGGGAAGTGGCGGTGCGGTCCCCTACGGCACTGCGTAGGATCCTACGGTCTTGGCGTGCATCCATGCGTCGCTGCGGTCCGGTCCCAGGTCGACGGGCACGTGCACCTTCCGCCGACCACTGGTGACAACATCAATGTACTGTGGAGACCTCACGCCCCACATGTTGAGCAATTTGGCAGTACGTCCATCCGGCCTCCCGCATGCCCACTATACGCCCTCGCTCAAAGTCCGTCAACTGCACATACGGTTCACGTCCACGCTGTCGCGGCATGCTACCAGTGTTAAAGACTGCGATGGAGCTCCGTACGCCACGGCAAACTGGCTGACACTGACGGCGGCGGTGCACAAATGCTGCGCAGCTAGCGCCATTCGACGGCCAACACCGCGGTTCCTGGTGTGTCTGCTGTGCCGTGCGTGTGATCATTGCTTGTACAGCCCTCTCGCAGTGTCCGGAGCAAGTATGGTGGGTCTGACACACCGGTGTCAATGTGTTCTTTTTTCCATTTCCAGGAGTGTATTTACATTTTGTATGAGTCAAGAAACTGAAGGTATCAAAATTGTTTATATTCATTGAGTTAATTCTAGGACAATACTTGTGTTGTGAACCAGTTGTATATCATCCATAAATATATAAATGGATGAGTTGCAACAATTGTAGTTTGCAACCTCCTCTATGCCAAACATCACAGATTCAACACACACCAACCACGCACAACCAAGCTTGCAATTTTCTCACAACATTCTGAAAACTATAAACTGAGGAAGATGGGGAAATGCAATATTTGTTGACTTCTGCAAAGCATTTGACTCAATACCACAAAAAACAATTATCAACCAAATTAGTGACTGGATTGAAAACTTCTTCATAGGAAGGAGACAGGATATTATCTTCAATGGACTGTCATCAACAGACAGAGAAGTTACTTCAGGCATCAACAGTGAATTGTGTTGGGACCCTTGTTGTTCATATTGTACATTAATGGCCTGGCACACTATATTAATGGTAACCTCAGACTTTTTGCAGTTGATAAGTTACCTATAATGAAGTGGTATGTGAAAAAGCTGCACAAATATGCAACCAGATATTGATAAGACTGTACTGTAAAGATTGGCATCTTTTTTTAAATGTTCACAAATGTAAAAGTGTGTACTCCACACTACACTACAGAAAGTATCGCATGACTTCACCAAGTCACAACTGGAATCAGTTGACTCATACAAATACCTGGGTGTAAGAATTGGTAAGTGTATGAAATGGAATGACCACTACTGCTCCATTGTAGGTAAGGCATCTGTCAGACTTCCAGCTCATTGATAGGATACTGGGAATATGTAGTACGTCTAAAAAGGAGGCTGCTTACAAAAACTTTTATGTTCCATATTAGAACATTGTTCAAATGTGTGGAACCCATACCAAATGTGCATAACAAGACACATTTAAGGTATACAGAAAAAGGGAGCATGGATGGTCACAGCTTTGTCTACTCACAGGAAAGTGTCAGAGAAATGTAAAATACCTGACTTTGCTGACAACAGTTATCCCACAAAAGCCTCTTGAACCAGTATTACATGATGAACCTTGACACATTCTTCAACTCCCTAAGCATCGCTTCCACAGAGACCATAAAGGTGTGGAAGTTGCCAGCAGAAAATCCATAGACGCACAGTGAAGGATAGCATTATTCTGTGGCGGCGCGCACAAGGGACAGATTGTTTATTCTTTGATTATATATAATAGTTCTGTTGTTATTGATTCAATGTTATTATGAGCTTTTCGTTGCAATAAAAAAAAAAATATTATAGCCTAACTGCTTCGTGAGTCTTTCTGAAGATTGTAATAAGTAGTACGTGGCTAAAGTGGTGACCCCGTATAAAGAATTTCGTTGTAGACGAACAAATGCAGCCCAGTTCAATTTCGTCTACCAGGAGATCAGCGAGTCTGCGCAGCACACAGAGTGTTACGGATCAGCACGACGTTATGCTAAAGAACATTGAGGAATAACGACGCGACATTGAAGAACAAGAAAACGTTGTGTTGAATTTTTCTGCGCCATCAAGTAACGGCCTTTCGACAGAGAACAGTAGCAAAATGAAATTATGCCCACTGCAGTTCATACCTGATGAACCTGAACTGTGGCTTGCAATGCTTGATCTGATTTTCCATCATCATGGCATTGTAATCGAAGAGACAAAATTTATGATCGCCGTTAGTGCGCTTGACAATAAAACAGCAATAATCAGCGCACATATAATACTTAAGCCGCTCGCCGTGCAAAAGTACATGCGTTTTAAGCAGTTACTCATTGAGCGACTACATCGGCCGGTGGAACAACGTATCCAGCAAGTATTGGACAGTGAAAAGAGAGGAGACAAGTCACCTTCGGAATTTTGGCAGCACCTGCGAAGCTTAGTCAACGACACCAAGTTGCCAGTTACGACACTGCAACATGTATGGCAAGTGCAGTTGCCAGAGGTAGTTAGAACAGCTGTGGTGCTCTTAGATGCACAAGATATGTCATCGTTGATCTCATTAGCCAACAAGGTCTACACCTCAGATGCAGTGCATATGTTGACGGTGATGTTCTGACACAACAGTACAGACTCACAGGAAACGGCGGTGATACGACAACGGCAACAGCCGGACGTTTCTCAACAACTGGATGACCTACGAAAAACAAGTTGACGGATTGAAGCAGCAGATATCAATGTTGCTTGGAGACAAGACAGGCACAAACAAGAAGAGCAAGGAAGATGACATTGTGTCTAAGGAGCATATCTGCTGGTACCATCGACGATTCGGAAGCGAGGCGACACGCTACACATCACCCTGCAATCACCCAAATGGCGACAGCGGCCAGCGTTAGTTGCCGCCAGTCGCGAGTTCGAGCACCGGCGCCTACTGTTACGAGGTGAGGTCAACGAGGAGCAGCTATGGGTGAGTAACCTTTCTTCTTTACCTTCACTGTCCCATCAGCTGTTTGTTACAGACGTTAAGTCCGGCCATGCTTATCTAGTCGACTCAGGTTCGGACGTTAGTGAATTGCCTGTCAAAAACTGTTTTTTTATTTATTTATTTATTTATTTATTTATTTATTGTTCCGTGGGACCACATTTAGGAGAAGTATCCATGGTCATGGAACGAGTCAATACATGAAATTATAACACGATTGTAGAAACAGATAAAATGAAATATAAGAAACATATTCAGGCGACAAGTCGTTAGTTTAAATAAAGAAAATCAAGAATGTAACACTGGAATTTGCTTAATTTTTTAGCTCTTCCAGGAGCTCCTCGACAGAATAGAAGGAGTGAGCCATGAGGAAACTCTTCAGTTTAGACTTAAAAGTGTTTGGGCTACTGCTAAGATTTTTGAGTTCTTGTGGTAGCTTATTGAAAATGGATGCAGCAGAATACTGCACTCCTTTCTGCACAAGAGTCAAGGAAGTGCATTCGACATGCAGACTTGATTTCTGCCTAGTATTAACTGAGTGAAAGCTGCTAACTCTTGGGAATAAGCTAATATTGCTAACAACAAACGACATTAAAGAAAATACATACTGTGAGGGCAATGTCAAAATTCCCAGACTATTGAATAGGGGTCGACAAGAGGTTTTCGAACTTACACCATACATAGCTCGAACAGCCCGTTTTTTGAGCCAAAAATACCCTTTTTGAATCAGAAGAATTACCCCAAAAAATAATACCATATGACATAAGCGTATGAAAATATGCGAAGTATACTACTTTTCGTGTTGAAATGTCACTTATTTCAGATACTGTTCTAATGGTAAATAAAGCGGTATTTAGTTTCTGAACAAGATCCTGAACATGGGCTTTCCACAACAGCTTACTATCTATCCGTACGCCTAGGAACTTTAACTGTTCCGTCTCGCTTATAACATGCCCATTATGTCTGATTAAAATGTCAGTTCTTGTTGAATTGTGAGTTAGAAACTGTAAAAACTGAGTCTTACTGTGATTTAGCATCAAATTATTTTCCACAAGCCACGAACTTATATCATGAACTACATTATTTGATAATGTTTCAATATTACACACAAGATCCTTCACTACCAAGGTGGTGTCATCAGCAAACAGAAATATTTTTGAATCACCTGTAATACTAGAAGGCATATCATTTATATAAACAAGAAACAGCAGTGGCCCCAGTACCGACCCCTGGGGAACGCCCCATTTAACAGTGCCCCATTGGGACTGAACATCATTACCACTCTCAATATTGCGGAGGATTACCTTCTGCTTTCTGTTCTTAAAGTAGGAGGCGAACCAATTGTAAGCTACTCCCCTTACTCCATAATGTTCCAACTTCTGCAGTAATATTTTGTGGTCAACACAGTCAAAAGCCTTCGTTAAATCAAAGAAAACACCTAACGTTCGCAACCTTTTATTTAATCCGTCCAAAACCTCACAGAGAAAAGAGACTATAGCATTTTCAGTTGTTAAGCCATTTCTAAAACCAAACTGTACATTTGACAGCAAATTATGTGAATTTAAATGCTGCAGTAACCTTGTATATACAACCCTCTCGATAACTTTAGCAAACACCGATGGCATAGAAATAGGTCTATAATTGTCAACATTATCCCTGTCTCCCTTTTTATAAAGTGGCTTCACTACCGAGTACTTTAATCGGTCAGGAAACCGACCACTCCTAAAGGAAAAGTTACTGATATGGCTAAGTACTGAGCTAACATACGTGGAACAATACTTCAGTATTCTGCTAGATACCCCGTCATATCCATGAGAGTTCTTGGTCATTAGTGATTTAATTATTAACTCAATCTCCCTCTTGTCAGTATCATGGAGGAGCATTTCAGGTAACAGTCTCGGAACACTTTTTTCTAAGAGCGCTATATGATTCCCTGTTGGGACTAGGTTTCTATTTAGTTCACCTGCTATATTCAGAAAGTGATTATTAAGTACTGTACATATATGCGACTTATCAGTAACACGGACATCCCCACTACGCACTGATTCTATATTCTCGACCTGTCTCTGCAGACCAGCCACTTCCTTTACGACTGACCATATGGTTTTAATTTTATCCTGAGACTTAGCTATTCTATCTGCATACCACATACTTTTTGCCTTCCTAATAACTTTTTTAAGCACCTTACAATACTGTTTGTAATGGGCTGCTGCATTCAGATTTTGACTGTTTCTAACGTTTTGATATAATTGCCACTTTGTTCTACAAGATATTCTTATCCCATTAGTCAGCCACCCAGGCTGCCTGTTTGTGCTAGTACCCTGTTTTGAACGTTCTAATGGAAAGCAACTTTCAAAGAGCACGAGAAAAGTCTTGAGGAAAGCATTATATTTATCGTCTACTGTATCAGCACTATAAACATCTTGCCACTCTTGTTCCTCGATAAGGTTTACAAAAGTCTGTACAGCAACTGGATCAGCTTTCCTAAAAAGTTGGTAACTATATTTAACATGTGTTGCAGCACAAAAATATTTTAGACTTAAAATTTGTCCATCATGATCTGAAAGGCCATTCACCTTTTTGCTAACAGAATGCCCTTCTAATAATGACGAATGAACAAAAATATTGTCTATGGTTGTTCTACTGTTCCATTGCACTCTCGTTGGAAAGAATACGGTTTGCATAAGATTAAATGAATTAAGGAGGTCTACCAGCATCCTTTTCCTTGCACAATCACTTATACAATTAATATTGAAGTCACCACATATAACTAACTTTTTGTATTTCCTATAAGGTGAACCAAGAACCTCCTCTAGCTTTAGCAAAAATGTTGTGAAATCGGAGTCTGGGGATCTATAAATAACAACAGTAAGAAGTTTAGCTCCACTAAATTTAACCACACCTGCACAACATTCGAACACCTTTTCAGTGCAGTACTTCGAAACATCAATTGACTCAAATGGGATACCGTTTTTCACATACATGGCTACTCCCCCACACCGCAAAGAGCTTCTAGAAAAGCTGCCAGCCAACCTGTATCCTGGTAAAGGAAGCCTCTGAATTATCTCCTTATTTAAGAAGTGTTCAGATATACCAATAATTTCAGAGTCAACATCTATAAGCAGTTCACTAACTTTATCTCTAATACCTTGTATATTTTGATGAAATATACTAATTCCCTCATTAATCATATACCCAAGCTTTGTAGAAAGTGGTTTCTTTGTTAGAGAGACTTCCCTTAAGCAGGAATACTTATCAGCTGACTTCAATCTAAAAAAGGTACAGCTCTAACACCCACAACTACCGGAATTTTCCCATGAGTGATCCCACCACCCCCACCTATGCTGTCACCTATAAGTTTTGCCAACCTCCCCTTCCCATACCTGTTGAGGTGCAGGCCATGTCTAGTGAAACCCGTCCTGCTGATAGACTCCACCGACACCACTGAAATGTGACTCATGCCTTCTGTCATCAGCGCACCCCCAAGTCTCATGTTATTACGCCTGACGGCTGTATTAAGATGAGGATGATCGTGACGCTGAAACACTTCCACGAAATGCACATTCGTGTTGCCAGTCTGAGTGGCTATCTTTTCCAGGTCACCATCTATGTCATACTCCCCATCCCTATCAATACTATTACCAGCCCCACCCACAATCACTACCTGATCCTCTTTAGTAAAATCCCTACATAACCCCCCTATGTTAAAAGTCACCTGAGCCAATCCTGCATTAGGCTTCACAATGCTGGTGACCTGGTACTCACTCCCCAAAACTTCCTGCAACTGCTGGCCTACACCTCTACCATGAGAACTACCTAACAGCAGAACCTTCTTCTTTCTCTTAGACTTTGCAACTGAAACTCACAGCAGCAAACCAGACATCGATAGCGACTTATGGAAAATGTCAGATAGAGGTAGACCTTGGGTTCCATGAAAGTTTACCATGGACTTTCGTAATTGCTGATGTGTCAGACGCAATATTGGATGCAGATTTCTTGTTTCATTATGCACTTGAGGTATCTATTAGCTCAGTGAGCATTCAACGGGGGACACAGTGCATTAGAGGCACCCTAGGACGAAGCCCTATGTCCACGTCTGATTGCAGACAAGTAGCAAACTACGAATCCATGTCTGGTGGGCAGACAATAAAGCACATCACATCAGGACTACACCCGGTAAACCAGTGTCTCAATGCCCACACCGGTTAGCCCTGGATCGTTTTGCTGCAACGAGGCAGAGTTCGAAGAATTATTACGCTCGGGAATTGTCCGTAGATCCGACAGTCCGTGGTCATCGCCACTTCACCTCGTAAAGAAGAAAGATGGAACTTTGAGATCATGCGGAGATTACAGGGCACTAAATACTCGTACCATCCCCAATCGTTATCCAATACCACATATCAGGGATTTTATGCACGCACTTGCAGGCGCAACCATTTTTAGTGTCATTGATTGCAAAAAAGTGTATCACCAGATACCGATCGCACCTGCTAATATACCGAAGACAGCTGTCATGACACCATTCGGTTTATTCGAATACCTCCATATGCTGTTTGGGTTAAAAGATGCGGCACAAACTTGGCAGTGTTTCATTGATGAAGTCCTCAAAGGTTTACCATATTGCTTCGCGTACCTCGACAACATCTTGGTTTTTATTGATTGGCGACTCCATGTTGTCCTGTGCACCACGACCAGATAACAGGTTTACTTGAAAAAAAGAGACAGCATTGGTCGTATATTTTTTACTATTGCAAAATCGATTTTCTGTCACTGAGTGACCATCTTCAGTGCTATATTGTATAACTTAAATTGGGATGCACTGTTGTCACTAAGCTTACGGCAATCACATAGATCTTGGTTTTTCGTTGTCTGAGGAACTGCACGAACTACATCAAAGGACTGTTTACCAACGTATTGAGGCATATGGCATTTCAGTCAATGAATCAAAGTGTGTACTATGACAATGTCAGGTGCCATTCTTGGGCTACTCAGTGACAGCAGCCGGTATCAGCCCACTACAAGACAAACTCGACCTTATCAAAGAGATGACTCGCCCCATCGACTATCGCCAACTACGCCGGTTTCTTGGAGCAGTTAACTTCTACAGACAACATCTGCCTAACACGGCGGCCATTCAAGCACCTTAGACATCAGCACTAGTCGGCAAGGATGCAGTAGGCAAACGACCTATACAGTGGACATCACAGATGCAGATGGCATTCGACAAGATCAAAACCTGTCTACGTCAGGCAATAATGTTGGCACATCCGGTTTCTCAAGCTCGACTGGCAATTGTTGTGGATGCGAGCCAGCAGGCAATACGTGCAGCTCTACACCAGAAGGTGGGAAACAATTGGCAGCCCCTAGGTTTCTTCTCCCGCAAGCTTACATCATCACAAGTAAAATGGAGTGCCTACGATAGGGAGCTACTGGCAATTTATGAAGCCATCAGACATTTCCGACCGCAAGTAGAAGGAGGCAAACTATTCACTGTTTTCACAGACCACAAGCAAATTACCTTCGCCTTCAGTAAGAACAAGGATGGTTGCTCACCATGACAATTTAGACAACTCGAGTTTATTGCCCAGTTTACGACAGACATAAAAGGAGCTGAGAACGTTGTGGCAGATTTCCTGTCTAGGTTGGAAACAATCTCTCAGACTATTGACTACAAGGAAACAGCTGCAGCACAGGAAACAGACCAGCAACTTGCTAAATTCTCTCATGATAGTACGTCCAGGTTATGCTTGCAACAAATACAACCTACGGGAGAACACTTCCGAGTTTAGTGAGATGTAACGCAAGGAAAACTGAGACTGTTCGTACCTGAGAGATTGTGATGACAATCATTTGATAGCATCCATGGACTGGCTCATCCAGGAATTGGCCAACTTCTGTGGGTTCCAACATCATTGCACAACATTGTACCACCCAGCAAGCAATGGGATGGTGGAACACTGGCTTAGAACACTAAAAGCTGCATTAATGTGCCATGCACAACCTTTGTCGTCAGCATTACCACTAGTTTTGTTGGGCCTACGCACAGCATTGAAAATGGATTTAGGGGCATCCACCGCAGAATTGGTTTATGGTGAACTCTTACGACTGCCTGCAGAATTCTTCACTGATAAAGAAGGGGCACGACAGACCAAATTGCTGTTTACATTGCAAATGGTACGCGAGCATATGGCCAGACTTTGCCCATCTCCTGTCTCGAGACATGGAGCGGTAAATACGTTTGTGCACAAAGATCTACGCTCATGTACACATGTGATGCTACGGACGGACGCTGTCAAGTCACCGCTGCAGCCTTCATATTCTGGACCTTACAGAGTGCTCTCACAGGATGAACATACTATGCAGATAGATCTAAATGAAAAGAGTCAAGTGGTATCATTGTAACGGCTCAAACCTGCACATATGTTACCGACTGAAGAGGACACAGAGGTCAGGCACCAAGTGCCACCTTCCACACCACTGGACCAGGATGACACCACCTCACCACTACAAGAGGAAGCGGTACCGTCACTACCAGCAACAGAAGCTGAAAAAGTTCAACCAATGCCTTCATTACACACAAGAGCTGGGCGTCGGGTGAAATATAAATACTCCTACATTCCCGGAGCTCCGCTCTATCGGAGGGGGGCTGTGTGGGAGTCGCCAGCAGAACATCCATAGACGCACAGTGAAGGATAGCATTATTCTGTGGCGGCGCGCACAAGGGACAGATTGTTTATTCTTTGATTATATATAATAGTTCTGTTGTTATTGATTCAATGTTATTATGAGCTTTTTGTTGCAATAAAAAAATAAGATATTATAGCCTCACTACTTCGTGAATCTTTCTGAAGATTGTAATAAGTAGTACATGGCTAAAAAGCCAAGATTAGATTCCTTACAGAATGCACACAGGTATTTCAGCAGTTATTCTTTCCATGTTCCATACACGATTAGTAAAGGAAACATCTCGAACACGTGGTACCAGGCTAAGTGTTGTGTCCCACACCACTACTTCTGCAGGGGAGTTCACCCTACTGTCACTGTAGTGTGCTGGTGTGGCCTGCATCGTGGTGAAGCCAGTGCAGAAAGAATTTCAGCCACCTTCCACAGAGGCCACCGGAAACAGCCGTACTACTTTGATATGCCTCGGCACATGTATCAGTCAGAAAGAGGGATAACATCACTCCATCTGAGGAGCCGATGACTGGAAAGGGTGTTATCACCTGGCAGCCACAGCTGATCATGCAGATTCCCAGTATCAATTGACATGTCTGTTTAACTCGTACCCTGGCAAGTCAATGCAGTTCAGCTCGAGTTCAGATACAGTTTGTATCCGGACCATTAGTGGAACAGCAATATGAAGGTAGTGGGAGTAAATGAGGACAGCTGCCACCACTGCCATTATCTCTAAGAGCTGCCACCACTGCCATTACCTCTCAGTGACATCGGTAAATGACTTAGCTCTGCCTACTTATCAGAAGTGGCTACGTTGTGTATAGGACATACTCTGAGCCAAGACAGATCCACATTTGTGTTTAACCTGAACTGGATGTTATGATTTGGCTGTGTTGCAACAAATAAGTGTTCATGTGCATTGCACTAATTAATTTGGTAGTGGTGTTACAGAACCTCCATACATTTGTGGCACAATAACAGGAAACAAACTGCAACATTTCACTAAGTACCCTTTGCAGTGCACTTCACAATGGTTTGAGAAGAAGGTGTGGAAGATTTATTACCATGTTTATATAGGAGAAGAGATGGTCAGAATGTCATATTAATAATGAAAGAAAATGATATGCTGGGAATCGTGCCAGATAAGACATACATAGCCAAGCCAAGTATAATGAAAGGTAAATAAGGCTGATACAAAGGTATTCAAATAGATTTCTACTCACCGAATAAAGGAGGTGTTGAGTGTCAGACAGGCACAATGGAAAAAAACTGCTAAAATATTAAAGCTTTCAGACAACATTTTTTTCTTCCACAAGTATAGTGGCATGTGTTTGTTTCCTACTGCAAAATAAGGACTTTGTCCGAGAGCTTTAATATTTTAGCAGTCTTTTTCATTTTGCCTGTCTGTGACTCAGAGCCTCCTCTACATGGTGAGTAGCAGTCTATCCCTTCAACATTGTTTAATGAAATTGGATAGGTAAAAAAACATACTACCTAAGCAGCAGCAGGAGAAAAAACATATAAAGGTACTGAAATTTGCCAGTTTTCAGAGCCAATGGCTTCTCCTCCTCCTCCTCCTCCTCCTGCCAGAAGGGTTGAAGGGGAAGGAAGAGGAATGAAGGAAGAGGACTGGAGAGGTTTAGGAAAGGGAGAGAGTTACAGAAAAATTGCCCAGAATCCCAGGTCAGGGAAGACTTCCCGGATGGAAAGAGAAAACTGAGGCAATATTATGTTTGTATCTAGTTCAGACAAACTATAAAAAAGATTACTATTAAGTATTACAGGCCATGAATGATCTTCATTGTTGTTGTTGTGGTCTTCAGTCATGAGACTGGTTTAATGCAGCTCTCCATGCTACTCTATCCTGTGCAAGCTTCTTCATCTCCCAGTACCTACTGCAACCTACATCCTTCTGAATCTGCTTAGTGTATTCATCTCTTGGTCTCCCCCTACGATTTTTACCCTCCACGCTGCCCTCCAATACTAAATTGGTGGTCCTTTGATGCCTCAGAACATGTCCTACCAACCGATCCCTTCTTCTGGTCAAGTTGTGCCACAAACTCCTCTTCTCCCCAATCCAGTACCTCCTCATTAGTTATGTGATCTACCCATCTAATCTTCAGCATTCTTCTGTAGCACCACATTTCGAAAGCTTCTATTCTCTTCTTGTCCAAACTATTTACCGTCCATGTTTCACTTCCATACATGGCTACACTCCATACAAATACTTTCAGAAATGACTTCCTGACACTTAAATCTATATTCGATGTTAACAAATTTCTCTTCTTCAGAAACGCTTTCCTTGCCATTGCCAGTCTACATTTTATATCCTCTCTACTTCTACCATCGTCAGTTATTTTGCTCCCCATATAGCAAAACTCCTTTACTACTTTAAGTGTCTCATTTCCTAATCTAATACCCTCAACATCACCCGACTTAATTCGACTACATTCTATTATCCTCGTTTTGCTTTTGTTGATGTTCATCTTATATCCTCCCTTCAAGACACCATCCATTCCGTTCAACTGCTCTTCCAAGTCCTTTGCTGTCTCTGAAAGAATTACAATGTCATCGGCGAACCTCAAGGTTTCTATTTCTTCTCCATGGATTTTAATACCTATTCTGAATTTTTCTTTTGTTTCCTTTACTGCTTGCTCAATATACAGATTGAATAACATCGGGGAGAGGCTACAACCCTGTCTTACTCCCTTCCCAATCACTGCTTCCCTTTCATGTCCCTCGACTCTTATAACTGCCATCTGGTTTCTGTACAAATTGTAAATAGCCTTTCGCTCCCTGTATTTTACCTCAGCCACCTTTAGAATTTGAAAGAGAGTATTCCAGTCAACATTGTCAAAAGCTTTCTCTAAATCTACAAGTGCTAGAAATGTAGGTTTGCCTTTCCTTAATCTTTCTTGTAAGATAAGTCGTAAGGTCAGTATTGCCTCATGTGTTCCAGTATTTCTACGGAATCCAAACTGATCTTCCCCGAGGTCGGCTTCTACTAGTTTTTCCATTCGTCTGTAAAGAATTCGTGTTAGTATTTTGCAGCTGTGGCTTATTAAACTGATTGTTCGGTAATTCTCACATCTGTCAACACCTGCTTTCTTTGGGATTGGAATTATTATATTCTTCTTGAAGTGTGAGGGTATTTCGCCTGTTTCATACATCTTGCTCACCAGATGGTAGAGTTTTGTCAGGACTGGCTCTCCCAAGGCCGTCAGTAGTTCCAATGGAATGTTGTCTACTCCGGGGGCCTTGTTTCGACTCAGGTCTTTCAGTGCTCTGTCAAACTCTTCACGCAGTATCATATCTCCCATTTCATCTTCATCTACATCCTCTTCCATTTCCATAATATTGTCCTCAAGTACATCGCCCCTGTATAGACCCTCTGTATACTCCTTCCACCTTTCTGCTTTCCGTTCTTTGCTTAGAACTGGGTTTCCATCTGAGCTCTTGATGTTCATACAAGTGGTTCTCTTATCTCCAAGGTCTCTATAATTTTCCTGTAGGCAGTATCTATCTTACCCCTAGTGAGATAAGCCTCTACATCCTTACATTTGTCCTCTAGCCATCCCTGCTTAGCCATTTTGCACTTCCTGTCAATCTCATTTTTGAGACATTTGTATTCCTTTTTGCCTGCTTCATTTACTGCATTTTTATATTTTCTCCTTTCATCAATTAAATTCAATATTTCTTCTGTTACCCAAGGATTTCTACTAGCCCTCGTCTTTTTACCTACTTGATCCTCTGCTGCCTTCACTACTTCACCCCTCAAAGCTACCCATTCTTCTTCTACTGTATTTCTTTCCCCCATTCCTGTCAATTGTTCCCTTATGCTCTCCCTGAAACTCTGTACAACCTCTGGTTCTTTCAGTTTATCCAGGTCCCATCTCCTTAAATTCCCACCTTTTTGCAGTTTCTTCAGTTTTAATCTACAGGTCATAACCAATAGATTGTGGTCAGAGTTCACATCTGCCCCTGGATATATCTTACAATTTAAAACCTGGTTCCTAAATCTCTGTCTTACCATTATATAATCTATCTGATACCTTTTAGTATCTCCAGGGTTCTTCCATGTATACAACCTTCTATCATGATTCTTAAACCAAGTGTTAGCTATGATTAAGTTGTGCTCTGTACAAAATTCTTCCAGGCGGCTTCCTCTTTCATTTCTTAGCCCCAATCCATATTCACCTACTACGTTTCCTTCTCTCCCTTTTCCTACACTCGAATTCCAGTCACCCATGACTATTAAATTTTCGTCTCCCTTCACTATCTGAATAATTTCTTTTATTTCATCATACATTTCTTCAATTTCTTCGTCATCTGCAGAGCTAGTTGGCATATAAACTTGGACTACTGTAGTAGGTGTGCGCTTCATATCAATCTTGGCCACAATAATGCGTTCACTAAGCTGTTTGTAGTAGCTTACCCGCCTTCCTATTTTCCTATTCATTATTAAACCTACTCCTGCATTACCCCTATTTGACTTTGTGTTTATAACCCTGCAGTCACCTGACCAGAAGTCTTGTTCCTCCTGCCACCAAACTTCACTAATTCCCACTATATCTAACTTTAACCTATCCATTTCCCTTTTCAAATTTTCTAACATACCTGCCCGATTAAGGGACCTGACATTCCACGCTCTGATCCATAGAACGCCAGTTTTCTTTCTCCTGATAACGACATCCTCTTGAGTAGTCCCCGCCCGGAGATCCGAATGGGGGACTATTTTACCTCCAGAATATTTTACCCAAGAGGACGCCATCATCATTTAATCATACAGTAAAGCTGCATGCCCTCGGGAAAAATTACGGCCGTAGTTTCCCCTTGCTTTCAGCCGTTCGCAGTACCAGCACAGCAAGGCCGTTTTGGTTATTGTTACAAGGCCAGATCAGTCAATCATCCAGACTGTTGCCCTTGCAACTACTGAAAAGGCTGCTGCCCCTCTTCAGGAACCACACGTTTGTCTGGCCTCTCAACAGATACCCCTCCGTTGTGGTTGTACCTACAGTACGGCTATCTGTATCGCTGAGGCACGCAAGCCTCCCCACCAACGGCAAGGTCCATGGTTCATGGGGGGGGGGGGGGGGGGGGAGGGATGATCTTCATAGCAATACTAATAACTTTGCTTGATCTCGTATATAATTTTCAAGTTCTGCCCTACTCTAATTTTTTTCCAAATTACTTCAAATGTAGACCAGTATCCAAGGGGTCATCTTTCACTATGAAATTCTTCTGACATTCTCGTGACTTCCATCCTTGGTACCTGGTACTGTCATACTCTATTCATTTCAGCTATTTTTGGCCATAGTGTCGGAAACTACATGTGGCTCTTTCAAACAGTAATATTCTCCAAATATCAGTGATGCCTCTTTTTGATCACAATATTTTTATTAAGATTCAGGTAACCTCAATGTATATTATTCTTTTTGTGAAAGCTCAGGTTTCAGATGTTTACATTAAAACTGGTGCAGTTGATTTGTATAATATGTGCAGTTTATATTCCTAAGAATGAGAGACTACAACCAAAAATTTGAAAGTAGGCCTGAAGATCTAGTGTAATACAACTAATATAATGTATAATTAGCAATGTAAATAAAACTGTATAAATTAACAATGGATCCATACAACCAGTTGGTGGGTTTTTGCGTCTAGGACAGCTGAAGACAATAACTGGATGGACAGGAAAAGATACAAACAGAAGAGTAAAAATGAGTACTTTCGGTAAATTAAATATGGTTTTCAAAACTAAGCTTATAGTTTGTACAAACAGGAAAGTTTACATTCAATGTGTACTACTAGTTTTGACTTGTGCAATGAGAACTAGCCTTTTAATACAAAAACTGAAGCTCACTTAGTGAACAATGGAAAGATGTGTACTGAGTAGTACTATAATTACAGAAAGTACCACCGTGATCATGCCCAGAAGCCCTGTGACGCCAACCAGCCACTCTTATTATCTTCTGCAATATGGCATCACTTTGATGCATTATGCAGGGGCATGGGGTTAACATACTGCTCTCACTGCTGCTGTATGCTTTCCAGACCTCGAAGGTGCTAGTTATCATTTGAGGAGCTCCGCAACTGGCTTCACAAGCTGAGTGTACTCTGTTCAAGACCTGCCACGAAGAAAATCCCTGACAGTAATGGGAATTGTACCCTAGTCTTCTACATGGCAGTCAAATGTGCTGACTGCTCACCAATGGAGACAGACAGTATTAATGGACAGAAAAATTAATAAATGGACTGTGGAACAAACCAGTGCAGACATGAAAAAGAACTGGAGGCGGTCAGGACATGCTGCCAGGCAAAGAGATGGTAGATGGACCAAGCAAGTTCCCTGTTGGGTTCCAAGAGATACAAGTAGACTGAGATGATGACGTAATAGAAGGTTGGTAAATAATATCGGAAAACATGAGAGGCAGCATGGACACAAATAGCTGTACACCAGGAGTAAACTGTAAAAATGCAAGGAGACAGTATTTACTTTAAAGAGGTGAAATTCCAAGTATTACCAACAGACAAATTTGAAACTAGGAAGAACTATACCTAGCTTGCAAAACTGTCTGTTTAGAAGAGAAGAAGGCAGGAAATTGGGGTTATGTAATGTATACTGTACTGCAAGATGAAGATAGTATTTAATGCCAAAGTCTGAGTGTGGTTAGTAGTTCCATAGTTACAACGAACTCCCAACACATTTATGCACGTATGTGGTTACTCTCTTGGAGATGTCTCACAAGCTTGACGAAGAGTGCTCTCCTGTCAGATTTCTTTAGAACATAAATAGTGCTTTGGTTGTATGTGAGTTAGTGGTACTGCAATGGTATGAAAAATGAAGCTTTCGCAAAACTGGGATAAGTAACAACTTTAGGACACTGGTAGAAAAATAAGTATTCAAAAACATCATCTGTCTAGTTGGAATCTTTCTTATGAAACAGATGAAATTTTCTGAGAGAGATATGCTAACCAAACTATTCAATAACATATGTAGGTCATAAAGTGGAAACCTTAGATAATTAAGAGAGACAATAAAAGCCCTCTACAATGCCACCTATTGAAATGTTTTCCACCACAGGGACTAAAACAGCATGTATACCGAAAATAAATTTTGAGCAGTCTGAGAGTTCCCTACAGTATAGTTCTGATACAAATGGCTTTTGACAGAGCATTCAGTATTCTTCTATAAAAATATTAAAGAGATAAATGTTTATGAATATACCAATAACAACAGGAATATTTATACCATTATTTCGACTACATGTGATATGTTCTATTCTAGGTACCATGAAAGGGATTCACTAATGCTTAAACATTAAATTCATTTCCTTTGCCCCTTTGGTACTGGGCAGATATGAATCAAATGTTTCTCTCACATTGCTGGGTTGGGTTGTTTAGGGGGAAGAGACCAAACAGCGAGGTCATCGGTCTCATCGGATTAGGGAAGGATGGGAAAGGAAGTTGGCCATGCCCTTTCAAAGGAACCATCCTGGCATCTGCCTGGAGCGATTTAGGGAAATCACGGAAAACCTAAATCAGGATGGTCGTACGCGTCACATTGCTGGAAAACTTAATTCACATAATTATCTTAGGATATGTGAAGAGCTATCTTACTGATGCATTTACAGCAGTACAGCAAATGCAAACACACACACACACACACACACACACACACACACACACACACACACACACACACACACACACACACACACACACGTGAAAGACACCCTAAACTCCAGAAAATTTTAACATTTGGGACCTCCTTTTGTAGGCAGAGACAAAGAGTGAAAAAAAGTGTTAGAGAGTTTGGAAGTCACATGATGTAGAATAAAAAAAATGTAATACTGACTAAACTGGAAATGAACAATGGAGAGTGCAACTCCAGTTGCAAATAATGTAGTCAACATGGGAGGATAAATTTACAAAAAACAAACACATATTAGAGGAAAAAGAATGGGGCAAAAATAGAGACAGGAAGATATATTGTTCTTTAACACACTTTTTAAATTAACTGTGGCAATATCGCAAGAACACAGACTGATTAAAATACATTGTTGGAGTTTTTGTAGTGAACAAAGATACAGGAAAATGGATTAATGGAAATTTATTCTAGGTAGCTAACTAGTGAAAGATGATACAAAAAAACTAAAAAGTAAAAGATTATGAAAATACTGTTGTTTCAGAACTGTCTAACCTCAAAAAATTGTCCATTCTTTGACATCCTAAAACCTAACTAACTTTAAGAAATAGATGATTAACCTATTCTGTCTAACAGTTGTAAAACTATATAAAACACACACACCCATCAAGTAATTAGTTCTAACTTAGGCTGTCTCACAATTTTAAACATTTCTTGCATATGCAGTTAGGTACTCTTGACTGAGTTACCATACAGGTCAGTTTTTGTTAGGTGTTCCTAGATACAGGTGGCTCTGACTGGATTGCTGCCAACTTGCACATTCTCTTCCATTTCTCCAGAGCCATAAATGGATACTGTTGACTCAGGAATGTGGGCAGCTCAGTGCTCCATTTATTCTTTGTTGACGATAGCATATGCCAATTTGTGAGTCTGAGCCAGTTCATGAGTTTCATATGGCTTGTGTACACTCTAAATGTTGATGAAACTGTCCTAAAAAAAATCTGGTTCTCATTATTACATGTCAGATAAAGAATGTTTGTTTCAATATCTGACTTATAATTCATTTGGTATACCCCCTACATTACAGCCACCCAAGCCTTGAAAAACTTAGCCACATCCTTAGCCAGCATTTTCACTGTCTCTCATCAAGACCTGAAATGAGGAATATTCTACCAAAAATCCTATTCTAACACCCAACCAATGCATAATAGCATACTCCGTCCTTGTGATAATTCTACTCGCAACTCTGCACATGAATCAATCCTCCTATGGATAACCCAGATGAAAGATCTCTCCTATACACTCATCAAGTACCTCCAGTTACAGACAAGACCCATAAAAGGCATGACCACGTGCAAAAGCAGTCACATTTTTATCAGTAGTTACATATTACTAGTGCTCTATTTGGCAATAAAAACCAACTGTAGTGTACCAACTTAAATGGCCTCTACCAAACTGTGGCTTATTGTACATATCCAGTTGCTGAACCTGCTGGAAATAACATAAATGACTTCTGTAGCTGCTTCACTATCCATGGTATTTGGATGTTCCACCCCCATCTCTCCGCAAACACAAGCTTCACTGCCCTACATATGTGGAAGCTGATCCCCTCATTCTAAATCTCGATTAGCCTTTTACCTGTACTGTACCTTCTGATTTTCTGACTTTTTACTTTAGACTCAACTACTCCTTTATCCAAATCTTGCTCTCCCCACCCTCACTCTGTTTTGCAATTATATCATTTTCAGTAATTTTGCTACTTCCTTTGAGAGATACAGTTCTACTTTAACGTACCTTCCACGACCTCACCATCCTTGCCACATGCTGCTCGTTTTCCCCACAGCAATCAATCTGAGCAGTTACTTGAACAGTCAGTGTCACTGTGGCTCCTCTGTGCAGGAGTGGCAGTGGTAGGGGGATGGGGTGGGTAGAGGCTGCATCCATGATTGTGTGAATGAGTATGTGTCCACTACAAAAAGACTGGTATCTCTAAAGGTAGTTAAGTCTGTGTGTTGCTGCGTTCTATGCACCAAACGACAGTCATCTACAGGTAAGTGGCTGCCTTTCTTTAATGCGATTTTTAATCTTACAAAATAGTTTTTTTCCTGTTAATCAAACTCCTTCTGTGGAAGGAGAAATATTTCTTAATAAAACAACTGATGTCCTTGTAACACAATAATCAAATTATGAAAAATAAATTCAATCACCTGTAGACTATAGCAGTAATGTAAGTGCAATTATTTTGTAATCTGTTCTGAATATTTCAGCAAACTACATCCATATAAATGAATGTAGCTTACAGGAGTCAATGAAAAATGTTCCATGTTTACAAGAGCTTATACATAAATTTTTCTGTATCCTCAAAGGCTTACCTAGAAATGTAAAAAAGCCATTCCATTTAATTCTAGGCTGTGTAATATACTACTTTTCAAAAAATCTTGCATCACACCATAATAAGTGGTAGTATTGTCCATTACCAAAAACAAGTTTAGCAAAAGAACATTTACAACAAATCAAGAAGCTGGCATGCACACCAGAACTTACTCCAGCAGGCACTTACATTAGTATGACAACACCACATTGAATTTATGTTAGTAAACTGTTACATATGTAAGTAGAATTTAATACACGAGTCTGCAGAAAGTGAAAGGCAGGTTTATACAGTTAATATAGACTATCAGCCATTAGTCAAAGGTTTCACACTAATATAAAAATGTTATGTAAATGGTTTTGGGAAAAATGTTACAGTTCCACCATATTGCAGAAACATTACAAATCTCAAGATTGACTTTCAAACAAGTGTGGTTACCCACCCCTTTTTTGTTTTGTGTAGTCAGTAAGTAGAGGCAAATTAAAGTCATCTCGCTGTTCTTTCAGGAACATTCAAGGAATTTGGATGGAAGCAATAACAGATTGTTAGATTTAGTTTGATTTATTTATTGTTCATTTAAAGTTGTACAACACACTGTTAGTCACAAAAGAAGTAAATAAGACACAAATAAATGTAGATATACTGACTGACAAGAAGAATAATTAGAAACTTATATTTACCAATAACAGACATAACAATTAAATTTCTAGCAACACAGTACTGTATCCACGTACATAATATGTATGAGAACTGTTTGGCACATTGAAATGATTTTCTGTATATAGATGCTAAGTATTTACTTGTTTGCTTCTGTTATTTCTTCCCCTCTTTTGTTTTAGAATTCTCAGTGTGTCATACTGTCTTATACTATACTGTGCACAAAAAAAGTTGAAATAGATGTCAGGTTGATAGTTAATTTCCCTTCCTAATGTTAGTTAAATGGAATTTCCTGCTTATAAAATTAGGAGAAGACGGACTGGCTAGCCAATACTTACCATTAGGAGGTGAAATTCCAGTGATGCTTAAAAAATCACTATTCCCAGTTTTCTGAACTTCCCTTCTTGATATGGAACTAACAGTTCCAAAAACTAGGAATAGTTAGTTGCTACTTTTAAATGTGTATATCAGTAGCACTGGGATTTCATCTACTCGTGGTAAGACATGACAGTCATTCAGTCATCTCATCATTTTATAGTTTTCTCAAGTGAATTTTCCTTTTAGTGCAATTTTTTCCTTTTAGAACAACAAGTATTTCTGGCACTACTAAATCAATTTTTTAGCTCCCACTGGGTATATGGTTAAAGTAAACATAACATTACAGTGCAAAATGTTAAATCCACCAAATAATAAAACTTATCAAACAAAAATAAAATATACTTAGTTTACCATTTAAATTAACATAATGAAATATATTCTTTTTTTTCTAAAAGATACATTACCTCATTCTGTAATTACTGAATTCATAAATACCAAAGAAAATTCTTGCACATAAGACACCATATTTCCTCCTTTATCTGTTTCTTATTTTTTGTTATACTTTATAATTTATGAAATAATGACATATTTTAGTAACAATACTTGCTGCATGATGCACCATGATGACTACTTTAAGAACAGACAGTAATAATTAGTTGAATTCAAAAATGAATACAATACAATACTTTTCTATATTTTACAGTGGGTTATGTAAGAATAGCTAATCTAACAAATGTAGGCCCCTACTTCAATAGCAATGAAGCATAAGAACTACAGAAAATCTCAGCTTTAAGAAAGTAAATTCCCTTCCACAGAATCCAGTGAAGAAAGGGCAGAAAAGAAAACAAGGGGAATATAATAACGCAGCTGTTCAGTTTCTATGCAACAGAGATCATTATGCAGTAAATGAGAATTGGTACCACAGAAGGAAACAAAAACTCGAAAGTTCAAAATTAAGAAAGAGAAGAGACCAAAGCAATAAAATATTAAATGCTGGAAAGAACAATAAGCAAAAGCACCTGGGAGGCTAAAAAGGGAGCGCCCAAGGTGCCCCAGAAAATAAATTTTCTATGAGCAGCTTGATATTTTTTGAATCTGGAGTAGTGTATAATAGCCAGAGATTTGTCAGAAAAAAAAATTACACTTGAAATAAAAATAAAGAAAATTATGCAAAAGTTGTTATTCATATTGTGCTGGATACTGTTGAGTTACAACTGGAATGTCACAGACCTCATAACACTTTAATTATGGATACAGCTCAAGAGGAAGAGGGTCTTGCAAACCATATTTAAGGTGAAAGAGGCAGCCTCGAGGAAAAACATTACGCACATAAAATTCTTAGCTGTTTCATTTCTCGTAATGAATGATTTTGAAAACATGAGGTCCTTCAATTATTACACATTTACTGCCTTCAGCACTAATCATTCCTATGTTTTATACCATTTGCAGAAAAAACATTGGTTATTGTTGTTACTTGTTTGGGTTCTTTTTACTATTTATTTTTATTGTCCTAATGTACTGTTGTTAGTTCCTTAAACTTGATACAGGGGCATGATCTACTGTTATATGAATAAATTGTTTGTATAACACTATTTTCAATTAAATTTGTTTTAGTACCATTCATCTACTTTTTAATATATTTTATTTTGCTACTGTAACAACTTATGACATGTTTTAGTTCCAGAATAGATTTTTACTCAATTGTACATTTTTACTGATCTGTAGGTACATAATTGTGATATGAATTCATCAGGTGTTGCTACTTCATATATATTTGACAAACATGTTTTCATATAGCAACTGGACCCCAGTTTACCGTTAACAGCAATACCATTCACATCATGAGTCTGCTGGTACAGTGACCTGACCTGCACTGCATTATTATAGCTTTCCAATGATGATGCCACAATGACTTAATTACATTAGGAAATTATACGGCTTCTTCTGTTTTGTTCAGGTACTTGATTAAAAAGCTCACATTTGCTTTGTATATGAAATTAGTAGATTTATTATGAAAAGTATAGTTGCTACTCACCATACAGTGGAGATGCTGAGCCGCAGATAGGCACAACAAAAAGCCTATCAGAAAAAAGAGCTTTTGGCCAACAAGGCCTCTGTCAGAAATAAATACACACACACACACACACACACACACACACACACACACACACACACGTGCGACCACAGTCTCTGGCTGCCGAGGCCAGACTGGCCTCAGCACCCAAAGACTGTGGTCGTTCGTGCGTGCGTGTGTGTGTGTGTGTGTGTGTGTGTGTGTGTGTGTGTGGTTTATTTATTTCTGATGAATGCCTTATTGGCTGAAAGATCACTTTCTGACAGTCTTTTCGTTGTGCCTATCTGCGATGCAACATTTCCGCTATATGGCGAATAGCAACTATCCTTTTCATAATATTGTTACATTCCATCCTGTATTTTACATTGTTTAAATTAGTAAATTTCTAGTATTTTACAATTTATTGTTTACGCAGTGTATGTATTAAGGCCACACATTCACCAAATAAGGGCAGAAGAGGTTACAGTGGTCTGTCCATAATTTTTTGAGATGAGGGATCCCTCGCATACCACGTCCCTTTCTCGATCTGCTCGAATATGCCCTAGGAGACATCCAAGAACACAGTGGAAGGATTGAGTACTAACAATACTTAAACAAGTGAAGGCAACAGCAGTGGAAGACGAAGCTAGAGACTGGCAGTGATTGACTACCATCTGCAATAGATATCTCCTTCATTGTGATTGACAGACTTCCTTTTTTGCTGTGGATAGCATGCTCTTTTATAATTTTTTATAGTGTGCTACTTTTTTCCGTTTGTATTGTGGTTTTTTCATTTTGTTTTTTACTGTGGGCCTTAAAGGCCTGTTAATGCAACAGATGGTGATGGTGGCGGTGGTGGTGGTGATTTATATCACCCTGCAGTTGTATTTGGTTTCTCTTTTCCTTATACATCTGAATATGGCCATGGACCAAAATCAATAGTCTGATGACAATTTGTTGGCGATGATTGACAAATTACAGAAAGAAATGTTCTCTGTTTCCTCAGATGGGAACCCATCGCCTGGCAGGCATTTCCAGAATGATGGTGTCATTCGTCACTGGGAAAAATGTGTTTCACTTCACTGTGGATATGCAGGGTAGGACCAGAAAAGTTCCAGGCCACAGACTGTTGTTGTTTTCTTTTTCTTCTTTTTTCCCAATTTCAATCTGGTAAATATATCTTGTACATATACAAAAATAGACTACAAATAATGCAAGTACAACATTGTTCAAGTATGTGTATAACTTCTTGGTTGTATGTATAAACTGTAATATGGAAGGCATAAAGATTGGTAATTAACAGCTGCTAAGATATGCTAACATGATTTTGCTTTTTGTAAGCTGAACAACAAGAGAAACTCCTATCAAAACAGAGATATATTTCTCACCATGTACAACTAAGTTATTTAAAAGAAAATTTCACAAAAAATACACGTGACCTCTATATTTTGTAATGAAAGGACAATACTTCATAATACCAGATCCCAAGCAGATACAAATTGTTTGTAATCTCACATTTGTGATACACAAAAGTCTTTTCTGCAACAAAGCAATAAAAGTTGGTATTGTAGCCTACTAAACTAATTTAAACCCGCATTAACAATAAAAGATGGTACTGCAGCCTACTAAACTAATTTGAGCAATATTATGAGAAGCCAAGTTGCTACTCCTCATATAGCAGAGATGCTGAGTCACAGACAGGGAACTTGCGTGAGACAGCAGTTGTGTGTGTGAGTTGTGTTAGCGTGGGAGTGTGCATATGTCTGTCTCTAGCTGATGAAGGCCTTAACGGCTGAAAGCTATAATTGTGAGTCTTTTTGTTGTGCCTATCGGCGACTCAGCATCTCCGTTAAATGGTGAGTAGCAACTTTCCTTCTCATAATATTGTTACATTCCATCCTGGATTTTCCATTGTTTGATTAAACTAAGTTAAACTCGCATTAAATTATTGGCAGTCAAAATACAGGATGTCTCAAAATGAATATATGGGTTTTAAGACTTTATAGCATTTATTACATTCAACTTACGATTATAAATAATACCTCAGATGAAAGAGCAACTCAAATAATTTTTTTGTATACTTGTGCACAAAGGGAAGGTTATGGAACGATCAAGAGTGACTGAAGAATGTGTTGAACGAGTGAGAGTCATTCATGCATAGCCCCAAGAAATCAGTTCGGAAGGCTGGTAATGAAGTAGCAGTTATAGTGACGTCCGTTTGGAGACTTTTAAGTATATGCTTATAACTGCGTTCTTATTGCCTGCAGTTTTTACAAGGTCTAAAGCCTACAGACTATGGTTCATGTGCCAACTTTGCAAATGAAATGATGCTGCATGGTGAAGATTTTCTGGATTATGTCACCTTCAGTGATGAATTGACATTTCACCTACATGGAAATGTGAACACACAATGTGTGCACCTGAGGGTCGGCAAATCCATATATGATGTTACACATGTAACGAAACTCCCCTAAGCTGAATGTTTTTGTGCCATATTCTGGCAAAAAGTTTATACGCCTTTCTTTTTGGGTGAAGGGACTTCAACTGGTGTCCTCAATCCAGAGTGACACTTTCCTAGATATTGACCACCTCCTCTCAGATGGCTCCATCTGCACCTCTGTCCACATTAAACCCATCCACCTCCAACAGTACCTGCATTTTGACAGCTGTTATTCCTTTCACACCAAAAAATCCCTCCCATACAGTCTGGCCACCTAGGAACGGCATATCTGAATTGACAAGAACTCCCTCGCTCAGTATGCTAAGGGTCTCACCAAGGGCAGGCACCAAGGACAGGCACTGTCCCCCAGACCTATTCTGCAAGATGATTTCCCTTGCCATGTCCTCTCACACCCCCAATCCTCCCACCACCCCGAAAAGCCACAAAGGAGTGTCTCCTTCATCACCCAGTACCACTCCAGACTGGAACAACTGAACCACATCTTTTGCCAGGGCCTTAATTACCTATCATCATGCCCTGTAATGAGGGATATCCCACCCCTTCTAAATCGGTGTTCTGCCACCCATCCAACCTCCACAACATCCTAGTCCATCCCTTCACTGCTAACCCCAACCCCTTGCCGCAAGGATCATATCCCTGTGGAAGATCCAGGTGCAAAATCTGCCCAATCCACCCACCGAGCCCTGCCACAGGTTTATCCTATCCCATTACGTGTTGGGCCACTTGTGAAAGCAGCCATTTCATTTACCAGCTCTGCTGTAATCTTTGCACAGTTTTTTATAATGGTATGACTACCATGCAACTGTCCACCAGGATGAACGGCCACTGCCAAACTGTGCCCAAGAGCAAAGTAGACCACCCTGTGGAACAACATGCAGCTGAACATGACATGCTTGTCTTCAATGGTTGCTTCACTGCCTGAGCCATCTGGATCCTTCCCTCCACCACCAGGTTTTCTGAACTGTGCAGATGGGAGTTATCCTTACAACACATTCTCCGCTCCTGTAATTACCCTAACCTCAACCTAGGGGAACATACTGTACCCGTACATACCACCCAACAGTTTCCCTCTGTCCTATCATCTCCTCCCCATTCTCATCTCCAACCTTATTTATTTGCAACCTTCTGCCAATGCATCCCCCCCCCCTCCCCAATCTTTCCCTGATCCTCTTTCTTTTTTCCTCCCGTTTTCCCCACCTCCCAACCCCACTAACTCCCAACACTGCACCTGTTGGCAGTCTAGTTCCTCCACACTCCACCAGACAGAATTTCTCTCTCTCCCAACCTGTACACTACTGTCCTTTCCCCACCCCGTCCAGATTGCTGCTTGCATCCTACATGATAGTTGCGTTGCATTCCATCCCATGATTCTGGAGCTGGCGGTCGTGTGTGGGTGAGGTATGCTTGCGTGTGTCTATGAATGGTATGTGAGTCTCTCTTTTATTGATGAAAGCTTTGGCCAAAAGCTTACATAAGTGTCTTAATTGTGCCTGTATGCAACTTGACGTTTCTTCTGTATTTTCATTACGGTAAGTAGCAATTTGTCTTTTCCTACAATGTTGTAACTGGTGTTCCTTATGTTGCTGCAGTAGAACTACAGTTCTTTCCTCAATTTGAAGAACTTGAAGCACAATTCATTTAGCAACAGGTTTGTGCACCACCTCACTGGCATAACTCCATACATGATTTGTTAAGTGACATTGTATCCAAACACTGGACTGGCCTCAAGTGGGTGGATGACAGAGCTCGTTTTGCATGACCTCCATGTTTACCCAATCTGAAGCTGTGCGAGTTTTACCTTTGCAGGTTCATAAGCTCCTGAACTATGGACCGTGCAGTTGGTGGGGTGGCTTGTGTACCTCAGCAATACACAGAGCCATACCGTAGGTGCAACAGCATAGTAGGGGTATCTGTTGAGAAGCCAGACACGCGCATGGCTCCTGAAGAGGGACAAGCAGCTTTTTCTGTAGTTGCAGGGGCAACGGTCTGGATGACTGACTGATCTGGCCTTGTAACATCAACCAAAATGGACTTGCTGTTCCAGTACAGTGAATGGCTGTAAGCAAGAGGAAACTACAGCCATAATTTTTCCCGAGGGCATGCAGCTCCACTGTATAGTTAAATGATGATGGCACCCTCTTAGGTAAAATATTTCAGAAGTAAATTGTCCCCCATTCAGAACACAAGGCGGGGACTATCTCAGTGGGGGTGTCATCATCATGTAAAACAAAACGGGCATTCTATGCGTCAGGGAGTGGAACATTAGACCTCTTAATTGGCCATGTAGGTTAGAAAATTTAAAAAGCGAAGTGAATAGGTTGAAGATAGATATAGTGAGAATTATGAAGTTCAGTGGCAGCATGAACAGGACTTATGGTCAGGTGAATACAGGGTTATAAATACAAAATCAAATGGGGTAATGCAGGAGTATGTTTAATAATGAATACAAAAATAGGAATGCAGTTAAGCTACTATAATAGCATAGCGAACTCATTATCATAGCCAAGAACAGACATGAAGCCCACACCCATCGCAGTAGTACAAGTTTATATGCTTAGTAGCTCTGCAGATGAGGAAAATATTGAAATACATGATGAGATAAAAGAAATTATTCAGATAGTTAATGTAGATAAATATTTAACTGTGATACACTGGAATTCAATAGCAGGAAAAAGAAGAGAAGGAAAAACTTTGTAGGTGAATACGCACCAGTGGAAAGGAATGAAAGAGGAAGCCGCCTGGTAGAATTTTGCACAGAGCCTAATTTAATCATTTAATTTAAGAATCATGGAATAAGGTTCTATATGTGGAAGAGACCTGGAGACACTGGAAGGTTTCAGACTGATTATATAATGGTAAGACAGAGATTTCGGAACTAGATTTTACATATAAGATGTTTCCAGGGGCAGATGGGGATTCTGGCCACAGTTTATTGGTTGTGAACTGTAGATTAAGACTAAAGAGTTTTTCCAAAAAGGTAGGACATTAAAGAGATGGAATCAGGATAAGTTGAAAGAACTGGAGGTGAGTGTGAGTTTCAGAGAAAGCAATGGGCAATGATTGACTAGAACACGGGAAAGGGTCACAGTAGAAGATGAACGGGTAGCTCTGAGAGATGAAGTAGTGAAGGCAGCAGCTGATGATCAAATAGGTAACAAGGCAAGGGCTAGTAAAGCTCCTTGAATAACATGTGAGTTACTGAATTTATGTGATGAAATGAGAAAACATAAAAATGCAGCAAATGAAGCAGGCAAAAGGGAATACAAATGTTTAAAAATGAGATTGACAGGAGGTGCAAAATAGCTAAGTACAAATAGCTATAGGATAAATGTAAGGGTTCAGATGCATACATCATTAGGGAAGAATAGATACTGCCTACACGAAAATTAAAGAGGCCCTTGGAGAAAAGAAAAGCAGCCGTATGAATATCAAGAGCAAAGATGAAAAACCAGTCCTAAGCAAAGACAGGAAAACTGAAAGTGGAAGGAGTTCACAATGTGTCTATACAAGGGAGATGAACTTGCTGGCAATATTATAGAAATGGAAGAGGACATCAATGAAGAGAAGATGGGAGACACGATACTGTGAGAAGAATTTCACAGAGCAAGGGAAGACCTAAGTCAAAACAAGGCCCCGGGAGTAGACGACATTCCAACAGACATACTGACAGCATTGGGAGAGCCAGCCATGACGAAACTCTGCCATCTGCAGTGCAAGATATATAAGACAGGGGAAATACCCACAGACTTCAAGGAGAATGTTTAATTCCAAACCCAAAGAAAGCAGGTGCTTACAGGTGTGAATATTACTGAACCATAAGTTTAATAAGTCATGGTTGCAAATTACTAACATCAATTCTTTACAGAAGATTGGAAAAACTGGACGAAACTGACTGCAGGGTAGATCAATTTGGATTCCAGATAAATGTGGGTACACACGAAGCAATATTGACCCTACGACTAATCTTAGAAGCCAGGTTAAGTAAGGGCGAACCTACGTTTAAAGCATTTGTAGATTTAGAGGAAGCTTTTTACATTGCTGATGTGAATACTCTCTTTAAATTCTGAAGGCTGCAGGGGTAACATGTTGTTGTTTTTATGGTTTTCAGTCCAGAGACTGGTTTGCTGCAGCTCTCCATGATACTCTAACCTGTGCAAGCCTCTTCATCTCCAAGTAAGTACTGCAACTTACAGCCTTCTGAATCTGCTTAGTGTATTCATCCCTTGGTCTCCCTCCATGCTTCCCTCAAATACTCAATTAGTGATCCCTTGATGTCTCGGAACATGTCCTACCAAATGATCCCTTCTTCTAGTCAAGTTGTGCCACAGATTCCTCTTCTCCAGAGTTCTATTCAGTACCTACTTATTAGTTGTGTGATCTACCCATCTAATCTTCAGCATTCTTCTGTAGCACCACATTTTGAAAGCTTCTATTCTCTTCTTGTCTAAACTATTTATCGTCCATGTTTTACTTTCATACATGGGTACACTCCATACAAATACTTCCAGAAAAAAGCTTCCAGACACTTAAACTACACTTGACATTAACAAATTTCTCTCCCTCAGAAACGCTTTGCTTGCCATTGCCAGTCTACATTTTATATCCTCTCTATTTCGAGCATCATCAGTTATTTTGCTCCCCAAATAGCAAAACCCATCTACTACTTTAAATGTCTCGTTTCCTAATCTAATTCACTCAGCATCACCTGATTTATTTGACTACATTCCACTATCTTCATTTTGCTTATGCTGATGTTCATCTTATATCCTCCTTTCAAGACACTGTCCATTCCAGGTCCTTTGCTGTCTCTGACAGAATTACAATGTCACTGGCTAACCTCAAGGTTTTTATTTCTTCTCCATGGATCTTAATTCCCAGTCCAAATTTTTTGTTTCCTTTACTGCTTGCCCAATATACAGATTGAATAACATCAGGGATAGGCTACAACCCTGTCTCACTCCCTTCACAATCACTGCTTCCCTTTCGTGCCCCTTGACTCTTATCTGGTTTCTGTACAAATTGTAGATAGCATTTTTGTGCCCCTCCATTCTTATAACTGCCATCTGGTTTCTGTACAAATTGTACATAGCCTTTTGCTCTGTGTATTTGACCCCTTCCATCTTCAGATTTCAAAGACAGTATTCCAGTCAACATCGTCCAAAGCTTTCTCTAAGTTTACAAATGCTAGATACGTAGGTTTGCTTTTTCTTAATCTATCTTCTAAGGTAAGTAGTTGTAGGGTCAGTATTGCCTCACGTGTTCCAACATTTCTACGGAATCCAAACTGATCTTCCCCGAGGTCGGCTTTTACCAGTTTTTCCATTCGTCTGTAAAGAATTCATGTTAGTATTTTGCAGCCTTGACTTATTAAACTCACAGTTCGGTAATATTCACAACTGTCAGCACTTGCTTTCTTTGGGATTGGAATTATTATATTCTTCTTGAAGTCTGAGGGAATTTCGCTTGTCTCATACACCTTGCTCACCAGATGGTAGAGTTTTGTCAGGGCTGGCTCTTCCAAGGCTATCTGTAGTTCTAATGTAATGTTGTCTACTCCCAGGGCCTTGTTTTGACTTAAGTCTTTCACTGCTATGTCAAGCTCTTTACTCAGTATCATACCTCCCATTTCATATTCATTTATGTCCTCTTGCATTTCCTTAATATTGCCCTGAAGTACATCGCCCTTGTATAGACCCTCTATATACTCCTTCCACCTTTCTGCTTTCCCTTCTTTGCTTAGAACTGGGTTTCCATCTGAGCTCTTGATGTTCATGCAAGTGGTTCTCCTTTCTCCAAAGGTCTCTTTAATTTTCCTGTAGGCAGTATCTATCTTACCCCTAGTGAGATAAGCCTCTACATCCTTACATTTGTCCTCTAGCCATCCCTGCTTAGCCATTTTGCACTTCCTGTCAATCTGTTGGTCTCATTTTTTAGATGTTTGTATTCCTCTTTTCCTGCTTCATTTACTGCATTTTTTATATTTTCTCCTGTCATCAACTAAATTCAATAGCTCTTCTGTTACCCAAGGATTTCTACTAACCCTCATCTTTTTACCTACTTGATCCTCTGCTGCCTTCACTATTTAATCTCTCAAAGCTTACAATTCTTCTTCTATTGTATTTCTTTCCCCCATTCTTGTCAATCATTCCCTAATGCTCTCTCTGAAATTCTCTACAAACTCTGGTTCTTTCAGTTTATCCAGGTCCCATCTCCTGGAATTCCCACCTTGCAGTTTCTTCATTTTCAATATACAGTTCATAACCAACAGATTGTGGTCAGAGTCCACATCTGCCCCTGGAAATGTCTTACAATTCGAAACTTGGTTCCTAAATCTCTGTCCTGCCATTACATAATCTATCTGAAACCTCCAGGCTTCTTCCATGTATACAACCTCCTTTCATGATTCTTAAATCAAGTGTTAGCTATGATGCTCTGAGTAAAACTCTACCAGAAGGTTTCATCTTTCATTCCTCACTCCCATTCCATATTCACCAACTACTTTTCCTTCTCTTCCTTTTCCTACTATCGAATTCCAGTCTCTCATGATTATTAAACTGTCGTCTCCCTTCATTATCTGAACAATTTTTTTCAGCGCATCATACATTTCTTCAATCTCTTCATCATCTGTGGAGCTAGTTGGTTAATAAATTTGTACTATTGTGGTAGGCATGGGCTTTGCATCTTGGCTACAATAATGCATTCACTATGTTGTTCATAGTAGGTTACCTGCACTCCTATTTTTCCATTCATTATTAAACCTACTCCTCCATTACCCCTACTTGATTTTGTATTTATTACTCTGTATTCACCTGACCAGAAGTCTTGTTCCTCCTGCCACCAAATTTCACTAATTCGTACTATATCTAACTTTAAGCTATCCACTTTCCTTTTTAAATTTTCTAACCTACCTGCCCAATTAAGGGATCTGACATTTCATGCTCCGATCCATAGAATACCGGTTTTCTTTTTCCTGATAACGACATCCTGAGTAGTCCCCGGCCTGAGATCCGAAATATTTTACCCAAGAGGACATCATCATTATTTAACCATACAGTAGAGCTGCATGCCCTCAGGAAAAATTATGGCTGTAGTTTCCCCTTGCTTTCAGCTGATTGCAGTACCAGCACAGCAAGGCCATTTTGGTTAATGTTACAAGGCCTGATCAGTCAATTATCCACACTGTTGCTCCTGCAACTACTGAAAAGGTTTGCTGCCCTTCTTCAGGGACCACGTTTGTCTGGCCTCCCAACAGATACCCCTCAATTGTGGTTGCACCTATGGAATGGCTATCTGTATCGCCGAGGCACGCAAGCCTACCCACCAACGGCGAGGTCCATGGTTCACGGAGTAACATATAGGGACGAAAAAGCTATTTACAACTTGTACAGAAATCAGACAGTAGTTATAAGAGTCGAATGGCATGGAAAGGAAGCAATAACTGAGAAGGAGTGGGACAGGTTTGAAGCCTATCACCAATGTTATTCAATCTGTACAATGAGCAAGCAGTAAAAGAAATGAAAGAAAAATTTGGAGAAGGAATTAAAATTCAGAGAGAATAAATAAAAACTTTGAGGTTTGCCACTGACATTGTCATTGTGTCAGGGTCAGCAAAGGTCTTGGAAGAGCATTTGAATGGAATGGACAGTACCTTGGAAGGATAACATAAGATGAATGTCAACATAAGCAGAACAAGGATAATAGAATGTTGTCAAATTATGTCAGGTGATGCTGAGGGAATTAGATTAGGGAACCAGACACTTAAAGTAGGAGATGAGTTTTCCTATTTGGGCAGTAACATAACTGACAATGGATGAAGTAGAGAGGATACAAAAATGTAGATTGGCAAGAAAATTATTTCTGAAGAAGAGAAATTTGTTAACATCAAGTATAGATTTACGAGTTTGGAAGTCTTCTGTGAAATTATCTGTCTGGAGTGTAGCTATGTACAGAAGTAAAACTTGGCCAATAAACAGTGTATACCAGGAGAGCATAGAAGCTTTTGAAATGTAGTGCTACAGAAGAATGTTGAGGAGCAGATGGAAAGATCACCTAACAAATGAACAGAATTGGGGAGACAAGAAATTTGTGGCACAACCTGACTAGAAGAGGGGATCGGTTGACAGGAAGCATTGTGAGACATCAAGGGACCAATTTAGTATTTGGTGGAAGTGTGAGAGGTAAAAATCGTAGAGGCAGACCAAGAAATGACTACAGCAAGCAGATTCAGAAGTATGTAAGTTGCAGTAGTTATTCGGAGATGATGAGACTTGCACAGGATAGAGCATGGAGAGTTGAACCAAACTAGTCCTCAGACTGAAGGCTGCAACAACAACAACAACAACAACAACAACAAAGGATCAGCTACCAGCTGATGTACCAAAATTTAGCAACAGCATTGTTGCAACAATTACTCTTGACAAGATGATCAAGGTTTGAGAAGAACTCACCTATCGACAAGATGTGTGACTAATAGTGCTCACACTGAACACTTGTAAGTAAAAGTTCAGCTTTCCAATACTACAGAGTGGCTGCTGGGAGAGGCAGTTGGGATTTCAGTTCCACCAGTGATGAAGAATGCATCTGTCCCTTCTCCATGTGGGAACTGTATTCTGCATTAGCTACAGCCTGTTACACATCACCCTGTCATGATACGGTCCACTAAAGTACATTATAGCAGCTCACAGGGTGTTTCTCTTTCATTTGAGGTACTATTTTTAATTGGGTGGGACGCCTTAAAATCCATACTGAAGCACAGCACATGTCATATAGCATTCATTTGACCACTACATACATGAGTTATCATCTGAATGAAGACGTATTAAACTAAAGTTAAACTGGGAATAGACACATAAAATGGGATTATAATCAGAGTAATTGCTTGGCATTTTCCTGCTTATTGTCTGAAAGGATATGGAATAGCCTATATATATAATTATAGCACGACAAAAATGGAGTAGGCTTACAGATGATAACTTCACCATTAAATTTATATTCAAAGTTGCAAAATTCTCTATGCCCACAGCTGGTACGAATAATGGGAAATTAAGTCACCTGTGGAGTTATTTGCTCTATAACGCATTTGTTGTTCAAGTGACTGTAATTCTATGTATAACAAGGATACAGAAGACAAGATTAATTACAGTGTACTTGAAAGCAAGCACATAAACATTAATTATAGCTTTATGACAAAGTGGGGCCAGGTATTCAAAAATTATTTTGTGTCTTTTTAAACAGTATGGAGTAAAAAGTTACTTTTGAGTGAAATAAAGCAGGCAGTGCATAATTATTAATGCAGTCGCTAACAGCTGCTTCCTTTTGTTAATGAACATGTTGCCCTGTCTGACATCTCTGAAGGTTCTTCTTTACGATGGGATCTAAAGAATGTGAATAAACAAAGAAATTTATAAATTGAGTCATTATCACAAGACAAACATGCTATTAATATGTTATGTATCTATTATTTGTGTATGATTACATAGCAATAAATGTAATAGAAGTCTTAAGCATACATTCTTAGTTTAAAGAATAAGCGGTATACAGTATTTATTAAGAATATGCAGTGAACATGAACAACTGAGAAAGATGTGCACTGAAGAAAATCGGTAGGTACACAGTCTACAACAAGCAACGTGATCCTGTGTTATAATAAATGGGAATATATTCAATGCTGGATCTAACCAATATTGATATTCTAGAGCCTGACTCTGGAGCTAAATAATAAACTGAATTTTAAGTAAAGCAGCAAATTTCAATTCAATATATGAAGTCTCTCAAACCTAATCACTGAAAATATTTTCTCATTCAACAAATTGGAAGTTTATACCACATATTGCTTTTACAAGTTATTTATTTCCTTGATAAATTAATGATAAGTGTGTGATGATAGGCCTACTACTGCTTCGAAAGGTTAAGTTTCCGGTGAGTTCCAACATGTAGTAGCCTAATTCATCACTGTACTAGAAATCAGAATCCCAAACAGGTTACTCCATAACAATGAAACCACGTATTATATTCCAGTGGACACAGAGCTATCCTGATTTGGATTTTCTAAATTGTTATTTACCTGCCGTATACTGTTCAATCATAACTACAAATTATGGGGCATTTTTCCCTGTGTGGGGAAACTCGGGAATATCTTAAGAATTTCCCAATACCTACAATTTATTCATTGCGCCTTGATGGGACTTTATTAATTATACCGTTACGCCTATTCGTTTGGCATCCGCACTATCACAATTTGCACAAATAAAATATAACCACAAATCGAAAATTTAATCTGTTTAATATGCTGAGGCACACCGCTGTTAAATTCATCATATAAGGTATACTTTGCTAATTCTCTAGTTGTTATTCAGAATCTCTCAATCCACATTATTTTGCTATCGTTGCCCTCGCCAGCAGTTAATTCACTTCTTAATTTCTCATAGATTTCAACAGCGCCAAACTACACTGAACCATACTGTACACATTGTCATAAAATAGTGTTTGCATTAGATATCGAGCGCGGCAGTAACGAAAATCTGCACTTCGTTGGCAAAGTTAACATTGAAATACAAAGCCACAACCAGTTCCAACAAAGACTGTTTGATTTATCAATCTTCAACTATTTCTACGTACACTTTCGTGTGTTTCGTAATACTGTTTGGTCCTGCAGTATTATATACCTCAAAAGCGCGTCACTTTCGTTTAGACATGTATGGTCCTAATACTTTGTTAAGTTGTAAAAGTGAAATGGTTCGTTGCGCTTCCGCCTCTTGTTTTACATTTACATTTTCAGTATATTAGTGGCTTCCGTGTTGCAAGTAGAGTTCACATTAAGTCTTTCAGTCTGACAACATGCCTACGAACAATATTACAATGTACCTACTTTGTTACTACGTTTCTGGTGTGTCATCAAATAAGAGCTGAAATCTTCTAAACAGAATGTTTCTATGAAGCTCATTTCATGCTTTACATATAATCGAATTTCATTTCAGCCAATAACTGCTACAGGCTTCACCGGGACCACATTCGTAGCTTCATTATAAACAAACAACCAAGGAACATAGAATAAAACAACTAATCTTGTACACTACTGGTGATCACGTGATGAGTGTTGACGTCATTTTCCTCGGGCACACTGCATAAAACACGTGACTAGCCTCGGCAAGATACATTTTTTTTCTGTTTAACTTTCAGCATGCGCTTGTGTTTTCAACAGTGCAACCACGCATGCGTAATTTGTCCGAATTGAAGAGTGTGCGTCATAACGCGTTTCTTCTCTGCATCGGTAGCAATCTCTTGCGCTATTTAGCAGACGACAAGCAGCTGTAGCCAATGTAGGGATGTGCCTGACGATTTTGTGCACTGATATCTAAATCGAAAATTACAAAGAAAGAACTTTATGGAGGAATACAAACGAAGAGATGTCATATGGAAAGCAAATAGTATGAATTATTCAAATAAAAATTTGGAGTATGAAACGTTTTTTACTGATTACAAGTATTGCTTTGATTTGGCATTTGCCATTAAAAAGAATTAAGGTCATTGGGAAGTCAAATACCTGCATAACACACGGGATTTAAAAAAAAAATGAGCTATCACCTTACAAAACCTAAGCAGACATGCCAAAATGAACACTACAACAAAAGCGTACCGGCCCAATGAAAATAATCAATGATAAAGTTTCACAGGTAGCAAAAAAGCCAAGTAATGATTCACATATCAACAAGGGGAGCAATAATTCGAAAACGATCTGGAAGGTTATAAAGATAGGAAAATGTAAAACTCTAACCTACAGCTTCAAAATCAAAACTGAGGGTAAAGTGATAGAAGATGCGCATCAGACTCCCAATATATTCAATGAACGTTGTGTGAGCATAGCACCAATCGTAATTAAAGTACGTACAATCATACAAATAAGAAACATAAAAGTACCAACTTGTGAAACGATAATGTTTCTATACCCAGTAACAGAATCTGAGGAGAGAAATGCTATTAACAGGCCTAAATTAAAAAATAAAATATCCGGCGGTATTGACAGAATTCCAGATAAAGAACTCAAATATAGCTATACCAGTATAGATTCTCTTTATTAATACTTCCTTCAGGACAAGGGTATTCCCATCCAAATATAGTTACCATAATAAAGCCTCTTTACGAAAAGGATAGTGCAGCTGACGTAAATAATTACAGAGCAGTGTCATTGCTGACAGTGTTTTCTAAAGTAATTGAAAGAGTAATGTATAAAAAGGATGGCTGCCTTTCTGAATGAAGGATACAATATTGAATAATGCACAACATGGGTTTAGGAAGATCAGCAGCCTTTAAATCTTCAATTTATGAAAATGGTCCTAAATGCCTTCGATGTGATCCTCAAACAGCGTTAACCATCCCTGCATTGCCCAACCAAATGCAACAGGCATGGAAATCTATCCCACAAACTGACATCTGGCACATGTCCAACACAATGCATGCACATGTGCATAGTTGTATTCAACATTCTGGCGGTTACACCAGTTATTGATGTACCAGAATTTCAAATTTGCAATGACTTACCTTGTGCTGACATTAACCTGTGATCTTGCAATGTTATCATTTAAACATGTTACCTAGACAAATCTATTCCTGAAATTTCGTTAATCTAATTTAATTAATTTTGGTGTTGTGATTTTTTTTCTGTCAGTGTACATTGTTGTGGGATCTGTTTGCTGGCCTTCAAAAGCTTTAAGTCATACCTCTCCAACAGATAACATAAGGTACAAATATGTCAAGAAGGCAAGGAATGTCTTTCAGATTGTTGTTGTTGTGGTCTTCAGTCCTGATACAGGTTTGATGCAGCTATCCATTCTACTCTATCCTGTGCAAGCTTCTTCATCTCCCAGTACTTACTGCAACCTAGATCCTTCTGAATCTGCTTAGTGTATTCATGTCTTGGTCTCTCTCTACGATTTTTAGCCTCCACACTGCCCTCCAATGCTAAATTTATGATCCCTTGATGTCTCAGAACATGTCCTACCAACCGGTCCCTTCTTCTTGTCAAGTTCTGCCACAAACTCTTCTTCTTCCCAATTCAAATTACAAAAAAAAAAAAGAAAAAAATAGCTGTAGAGTGCCCCCAGAGATCTGTGTTAGGCCTTCTGTGGTTCCTCATATATGTACATGATTTGTCAAACCATCTGAGGGCCACAGACACAGTAATGTTTGCCAACAACACAAGTATTTTTATAAAAGGATGCAATGAGGATTATCTGTAACAGAATTTCTCAAAGATATTAAGTGAGATAGGAAAATGGGTTGGCGCAATACTTTGGTTACAAATAGGGACAAAATAGTATGGATGAATTTCAGTAATATTAGAAGTACAGCTAGAATCAACATAAAAGCTTCATACACTAAATTTCTAGACATTGTAGTGTAACGTCGTAAGTTTTGTATAAATGATTTTCTTTTGACATATGACCATGTGCAGACTTCGTCATCAACGTCAGTTACAAAACACTTCAAAATTATTTAAACTCTTTTTAAAGTTGTCTCTTAATGGTTCTTGAACGAAACTGTAATTAAAACATCATCATTTGAGTCATATGCGCAGAATTACGTCACTCAGTCCAATTGGTTTGCGCAAACTTTTTTCAATTTAGATGTCGTTTGTTTCTTCTCAGAAATTATATTAATGCAAGTTATCTGCTTTAATAAATATTAAAACCACATTGAATAAACTTTCAAGACTCAAACTCGCGATGAACGTTTTCAAAAATTAATAATCTTGTCAAATAAATCAGTAATACTTCTTCCTTAACATAATTCTTCATAAATAAATTCTCGGAACACGTATTTAAACTTTTGTAGTATACACTAGTTTGTTATCTTCATATATACTATATGTAAACGTGAACATGAGTCTTGACAAGATAGGACTGAACATTTATAGCATGATTAAACTTTCTATGACGTCATTGTCGTAGAAACATTACAAATTCTTATTTTTTCAGTTTTTAGAAGCACGACGCAACTACTCGGTTTCAGGATTTTCTGTTACTCTTTGGCTGTCGACCCGCGACGTATAGTGGCCAGCAATTTTCTCTCTGCTCCCGGCAGTGAAGCTGCTGCCTCCGTTCGTTGCGCCGCCCTCTCCGTACATGAAACGTAAAAATAAATACAAAACTTTAGATAATTCACAACCATTACAAATATTACAAAATACATAAACAAAACACTAAATTAAACTTATATTCACCTGCAAACTGGGCTGACACTGGTGGATGGGTGACACTTTAATTTCACGTCCCACTACATACCCCACCCACAAGCTCAGTTTGTCAGGTTTTAACCGAAAAAAAACTTCTTCTATATACAATATTTAACTGTTAATATTATACATTTTTCTCACATTTTCCGTAATCTAAAGTCCTTGCTCTTAGATAGATTCAATCCTTTTATGACGATATTGTTGTGACTATTTGTCATTTACTTTTAATTGTGCTATTATGGTAATTCATAACTGAATATATGGAGATTACTCCTTTTCATTTAATAGTTGCTAGTAAATAATAATTTAGTACATTCTTTAATGTTGTTACATTAGGACAGAGCGTTCAAATTGTGATAGGTTAGTTTCAGTTTTATTCATTTACTAGAGTTATTCTTTCCAAAATATATATTACTATAAGTTTCTCACAATAACTAATAGTACTATTTACTTTATGTCGATCTTTTCCATAATGCTTTATTTATGCCTGAGGTCAAGAAGAAATCAAGTATGCTTTCTTTATAATCTCGGCACGGCTTTCTTTACCTTCGGACACTTTGTTGGGTAATGGCAATTTATTTAGGAGAAACAAACGAGAGAGCCCTGTTTGGTGTGTTCTATATTAACACTATTACAAATCTCTATTAAAGGCACTCTGCTATGTTCTCGTTAGCCATATAGCTCTGGGCGCCCATGGTCCCTAAAATTATTAACCATCCCATTTGGTTCCTACTATCCGAGTAAATATAAAATATACAAAATTCCTTCTGACCTAATAACAAAAATTCTTCCATATAAATCCCTTTTTAGTTATCTTTCCCTTTTTGAAGTACCAGTAGATTATTGTAGAACACTTGTTTAAACTTCCTGTCATTTCTTTAAAATAACATGTAACTATCACGAAAAACTTCACACGAATAAACTATGAACGCTCATCCGTATGTAACATATACTAAATATTAACTTATTTAGGAATGAAGGGTTCAATTTGATCGACACTATATAATCCTTTAATTACACCTGATGGTTCCATAAGAAGTAACGCTTTGGGATGTACAATCTTATGAACAACATATGGACCTTCAAAGATACAGAAGAGTTTATTGATCTTCGAACTTTTAGGATTAGATTGTACTAATACAAGGTCTCCTACCTGAAATGAGGACTCTATAGCATGTTGATTATAACTTTTAATTCTCCTTTCAGCATTTTTACAATCTGTTCGCGAATTTTGCGGCTTGGAATGCATTGTTGGATCTCATTTACTGGTGATCAAGGTAGAGGAGCTAGTACAGGCTCACCTATAATTCATTTGCCTAAAATTTCTATAGTTGATAATCCCATCGTTAGATGAGGCAATTCATTTAATATCTTTTCGAATTCAAGCATTAGTTTGGCCCACCGAGTATGTTTATATGCACAATAAGTTCTACATAATCGTCCTAATTCTTTCATGACTCTTTCCACTAAATTACTTTGAGGGTGATATTTCGAAATTAAGATATGTTTGATTCCATATTGTTTTATCATATCTTGAAACTTTTGACTAATAAAAGCACTACCGTTGTCAGACATAAGTCGTTTAGGAATGCCCCAGTTAACAAAGTAATTTCGAGTAAGACAGCGTATAACGCTTGCTGTATTCGCTCATTTCAAAGTATATAGTTTCACATGTTTGGACCAACATTCCATTACAACAAACACATAAGTAAATCCTCCTGAACTACGAGGCAGAGGGCCAAAAAAATCTGATGATAGTAGATACCATAGACCTCGAGGAATTACAGCATATAATTTATAGCGCTTAGATTTGTTATTAACTTTAACCTTTTGACAGGTTTCACAAGTCCTAATAATACTTCTCACAATATGGGACATATTTTTGAAATAATACTACTACATTAGATGTTTAATACATTTATGAATTCCAAAATGACCGTAACCTTCATGAATATAAGTAATAAATTAGCACACAACAGTTTTCGGAATGTAGATTTTCCATCTCTGGTGTTCCCTCTGTGCTTTCCAATACAACAAGTCGTTGAAATATAACCACACACCCCAGGTGTTAACTGTTTCTTCCCCATTATTAAGGTTTCGTATAAGTTCCCTATATTGATCGTCATTTCTTTGAATGCATCTAATAGTAGTTACTATCTGTTTAACCTCACGTTCGTTCTCTTGAGTTAAAAGGAAATACACATGGTAATTTGTTCCTGGTTCTTCCGCAATGTTAATATTCTCCATTCTTACTGGAAATCTCGACAAAGCATCGGAAACTACGTTTTGAGATCCTTTTATATACCTAATTTCGTACTGAAATTCTTGCAAGCATAATACCCAACGTAATAATCTATGGTGAAGTAACCAGCAATTGTTTAAAAATGTTAAAGCCTGATGATCAGTATATAAAATTGTTTTTCTTCCAATTAATAATCCTCTTAATCTTTGAAAACGCCATACCACTGTGAGAGCTTCCTTCTCAGTTCCAAAATAATTTTTTTCATATTTATTTAAAGTTCTACTAGCGAATCCAATAGGCTGATATAATCCCTTTTCATTGGTCAGATCACCTTGGAATATTACGCAAGACACACCATAATCAGCGGCATCCGTACACACACAAAAGTCCTGATTGAAATCTGGATGGTATAACATTTTAGCTTCTGTTAATGCTCCTTTTATCTTATTAAAAGCTTCCTCTTCCTCTTTCCCCCAGAGCCATACTGATTTCTCTTTTAATAAATCGAGTAATTTAGGATTAACAATATCTTCTCAGAAATCCTACCATTCCTAAGAATGATTTCAGTTGTTCCCGATTTCTAGGACTCGGGCATTGAGCAATAGCTTCAATACATGCTGGGTCTGGCCTAATACCTTTACTGTCCACTATATGCCCCAAAAATCTCACTTCTTCCTTTCTGAAGTAAGACTTAGATAATTTTTAAGTAATTCCTCTGTCAATTAAACGGTCAAACAATTCCCGTAATATCTTTATGTGTTCTTCCCACGTTTTAGTGGCTACCAAAATATCATCTACATATAAAATAATCTTTTGTAATAATTGCTGACCTAAAGCAGAATCTAACGCCCCAATGAAAGTTGACACTGGTATATTAAGCCCAAAAGGTAAAACTTGGAACTGATATGATCTGCCTTCAAAAAGAAAAGCCGTATATTGCCGTGAATCCGGGTGTAATATGACTTGATGATAGCCAGCAGTTAAATCCATTGTACTCATATAACAAGAACAAGCAATCTTAAGAAGTACTTCCTCCATAGGAATAGGTCTGTCTCTTTCCATCTCTATAATTTTGTTTAATTCACGAGCATCCAGAACCAGTTGTACACCACCAGTAGCTTTCTTAACTACCCACAAAGGACAGTTAAAAGCACTATCAGATCGTTCAATAATATTTTGTTCTAGCATCTTACTTATTTCTCTACTAGCCGGTTCTTTGAATTGTAGTGGAATAGGATAAGGTTCGTTAAAGAATGGTTTTTGATCTTTAATCTTAAGTTTACAAACATAATCTTTGATTCTCCCCAGTTCATCCGAGAAGACGGCTCTAAATTATAACAATAAAAATTTCAACTCTTCCTTTTCTTGTTCGGATAGACAATTTGTAGAATAACATTTTTCTTTCACTTCGGTTTCGATATTATTACTAGCCTCACATTGGTATACTTTATATTCAAGATCACTAGAATCTATTAATAGGTTCATGGTCTGTGTGTACTTAATCTGTAAGGATTCATAGCAATTTTTAGGTACTTGATTATTAGAAAACCTCACTTTAGAAGCACATGCCTCCTTATGGATGGTTAAGGAAGAGTCTTTAAAATCTAATATACCTTTATATTTACACAACCTATCTATATCTAAAATTATGGCCACATTTAAGTTGGCTACGACAAGTACAGAGTGAGAAATTAATTGTTAAGAAGTTTCAAAAGTTAAATAAACTTCCTCAGTAATATTTTGACTTCTTTTACCAGTAACTCCTATAATTTTCGCCCCAGTTACAGGTAAGGTTGGGAAATTCCAATATTTCCTTTTAAGCTGAAATAATTCTTTAGATAAAATACTTACTTAGCTACCCAAATCGATTATAATATTTACTTCGTTATCTTTAATATAACCTTTAACAATGGGTTTATAAGTTATATTCTCCCTTATCTGATTGCCTTCATGAAGTAAATCTTGTTGCCAATCACCTTCCTCTTGGCAGCTTAATGATAAATTGCAATTGGGTCTTGTATAATTTTGACTAACAGTTCCCTTTAGTCGAGCTGTACTAAAGGACTTTTCTAGTTTTCCGAACATTCTATGATAACGTCACCTACAACTTGACCTTCATTAATTACTTGAGGATGATTTATCTCATTATCGTTGTTGTGTAATTTCTGCATTTTAGAGTTATTAACCGGATTTTATTGGCTCTCTTTATCTTTAGATTAGCATTTTATTTAACAAAACTGACTATGATTGTTGTTGTTAAATTTTCGTGGTTCTAATTTATTATTATTTCGAGAATTGTCATTTCTCCCAAATCTAAATTTCTCGTCTTCCCGCTCTCTATTAAGTATATCTAACTGTTCTAAATATCCTAATAATTTGCAAGGTTGTGACCATTCCCTTTCTATCATTCTTTCCTTTACATAATATGGTAACCTACTAATTGGGACTCGTATTAGATGACTTTCAATAATTGGTTCTTCAATTAATTTAGCACAGTTTAAATGCCATTCGAAATAATTTCTATAACCTCCCCACCATTTAGAATAAGGAGGAGGGTCTAACAACTCTAAAGTTAAGTGTTGTTGTTTTCCTCTTGACCAATAATTTTGTTTAAACTGCTTAACAAAATCGTCCCAATCCCTAAATTCAGTTCTATGCAGTACTGCCCATTCCACAGCTTCTGCTTCTAATTGTCCTATTACAAATTGAATCCGTTTTTCATTACTCCATTTAGGAGATAATGAAGTTTCAAAAGCTTTTATAAAGATTATAGGGTGAAGTTCGCCTCCTGGTTTGAATACAGGAAATCGACTTGCTACATTTGAATTTGTTGTTATATCATCCCAACATTCTACGAGAGACATAGTTTGATTTTTTTTAGATTGCAGAGACGGAGTTGCGTCGGATTTGCTTGCCGTGATTTCTTGATTTGTATTGTTGTCGTCCGAGCCAGCAAACACGATGCGACTGTTGTCTCTGATTACGTTATTACTTCTACTACTTGAAATGTTTTTATTATTATCTAATTCCGATAACCGTTTAGTAATTTCCTGTCTTCGCATTTCTGTACTGGATAGACACACAGTCTAACATAACAGTCGCGACACTCACTGCTACAAAAGTTGTTGCCGTTTGACAGATGGAGCGACACTACCGCTCCAAGCAGCAAGTAAGGTGAACGTCAGACGCGTCGTAAGCATAATGTTTGTTTGCATCCATTTCCTACGTAATTTCCGAATTATTCGAGTTATTTTCTTGCCTCCAAGAGTTTGTGTAGTATCAGAAAGCATATACGTTTCTAAAAATGATTCTAAAATATGCGCAAGTGTGGACAAAAACCATGAATAGAGTGACAAGCTACAACACATTCGTGAAGAAACACTTGTGACATTGGACAGAATTTCAGCTTACCACGTTGATATCAAAAGAATATAAACACATAGATTCACATGTAAGAAGCACAGACATGTACCTCTACATGCAAAAGCGATCGACAGCTCGTTTATCGTTCTGTAGGCTTACTGTGTTTGTCATTGTCGCCTGTTGCCACAAGTGCGACCTTCGTTTTTATATTATTCTAAGTGGGACAAGCAACTGCCAAATAGTGGGAGACATATGCTGAAAACATTATAATGAGCTGATTACATTACATTTCACGAAAAACCAAATATTTGAATAATTTTCAAACAATCTGTCTGTAGGCACTTTCCTTGTCCGTAATAGTTTCGCTTCTGCACATTCTGACACTTCACACGCTTTTGTAAGACACAAACAGCTACACTTAATTTAATCACTTCATCGCCAAAGCAGATCTGTGTTGATGATTCACACAAATCTGGCACTGATACATGGAGAGTCGAACTGGCTGCTTCTGTGTCATAGGACTGTTTTACAGCTTTAGATTGACTGTCGAATCTTTGTGGCAGTTTCTTCTTCATCGTCAGTTGAGGGGGGTTATTTGGAATCTCAAACAGTGTGGGTACTGCATTCCAAACGAGTTTGTTATTGTCTGCGTTCATGAACTGGTTTTGTTCGAAATGTAGCGAACAAAACCTAGTATTATTATACATGTAAAGTGGGTCTTTCTTCATCAGGTCTTCTCGTCTGCTATTAACTAGCCATTTTCTGCTCCTAAAAGTAAACATTCATCATTTATACATATACAGTTTGCAAGTGAATCCTGACGATACAGTTTAGTAACATGATGCTATATACCTCCCAGGATCCTAAGGAAACCTAAAAAAAGACAGCTGTGGTGTCTTCTTCCTGTTGTTGCTGCAATTTATTGCGCTACAAACGCTCCCGATGGTAAAAACCATTGTATAAATCAAAATAAACAATCACTATTCGCTTTCACGATCGCGCCGAACATATAGTTCTGGCGCTGTAGGCAACAAAATAGAGGCGAAGTGTCGCGACTGTTATGTTAGACTGTGATACATGGTTAGCTAATATCTATTCTTCACTGTGTTCACGATGTGAAAGCTCTGTACGTTTCTTCTCAGAAATTATATTAATGCAAGTTATCTGCTTTAATAAATATTAAAACCACATTGAATAAACTTTCAAGACTCAAACTCGCGATGAACGTTCTCAAAAATTAATAATCTTGTCAAATAAATCAGTAATACTTCTTCCTTAACTTAATTTTTCATAAATAAATTCTCGGAACACGTATTTAAAATTTTGTAGTATACACTAGTTTATTATCTTCATATATACTACATATAGACGTGAACATGAGCCTTCACAAGATAGGACTGAACATTTATAGCATGATTAAACTTTCTATGACGTCATTGTCGTAGAAACATTACAAATTCTTATTTTTTCAGTTTTTAGAAGCACGACGCAACAACTCTGTTTCAGGATCTTCTGTTGCTCTTTGGCTGTCGACCCGCGACGTATAGTGGCCAACAATTTTCTCTCTGGTCCCAGCAGTGAAGATGTTGTCTCCATTCATTGCGCCGCCCTCTCCATACATGAAACATAAAAACAAATACAAAACTTTAGATAATTCACAACCATTACAAATATTACAAAATACATAAACAAAACACTAAATTAAACTTATATTCACCTGCAAACTGGGCTGACACTGGTGCATGGGTAACACTTCAATTTCGTGTCCACTACAACATATGGCTGGACTAGCACTTGAGATGGGAGAATCATCTAGAAGCTTTCAATAAAAGAGTAGATAAATGTTGCTATGTGCTAAGAATGCTTCGCGACTGTTTCAGCATTGAATCATCCTCAGGGGAAATACCAGTATGGCTAGATAAACTTTCAGGATTCAGAAAGTGCTATCAAAATAATGAAAAGAGGTCCCTATGGAAAATCATGCAGGGAAATATTTAAAGAATTTAAAATACTGACACTTCCTAGCTTATCGGTAAGCATGTGTTATCCAATATGTTCCAAAAGCTGTACATACAAACAGTATTCTTCTAGGACTCATACCTCAGGATCTGTTAGTGACAGGAACGTAGTGTCAATTTTTTGGATAGCCCTAGGGGTAGGGGCCATTTGAATACTTCAAGAGAAGGACCGTCTTCATGTCGTTATCCTACAGTATTGGGTCAAAGTATGAATATTACACACCTATTCCACCTTAGGCAAATGAAGCAAACTGTGTGCTTTTTTGCATTTGATGTGGGCTACAGTGGAGCTAAAGGAGCTTATGAAGGCACCATTAATTCATGGGTGGATCCTTAGAGTAAACAAAAAAATTTTTTTACCTTTCTTTCATACCAGGTCCCAGCCACACAGTGCACAGCAAATGAATTTTTTATTATATATTTCTAAGCTCCAGACCTCGAACATGCTTGAACATTTTTTTTAATATCTTTATCCATTTCTGAGATACAGATGTTCAAAGCTACTTTGCTTATACACATAAAATGCGCTCATAAATTCCAATGTGGGGTGGAAACGACGTTTATAAACTGATTTAGCATGGTGAATATATTTATTTATTTATTTAGTCTTTCAAATCCTATATGTATAGAATATATACAAGGATATTGGACATGGTTAGGTATTTACAATATAAAATACAGTTTGTATTGCAATCCTAAGGACTAGATATTGAAATTATTTAGCAAAGATGCATACATACAACAAACGTTACAGGCAACATACAAAGTAGAATATTAATAATGCATCTTTATTTTTGTTGTTTGGCTTTTATATATTCTGTCAGACTGTAAAAGCAATGATCAATTAAATATGCCTTTACTTCAGCCTTAAAACTACAGAGTTTACCTATTGATTTAATATGGTTAGGTAGATTATTGCAAATCTTTATCCCAGTATGTAGTGTGCCTTTTTGGCACAATGATGTTCTCACCTGTTTCATATGAAGGTCAGATTTTTGCGTTGTATTGTGTACAGCCGGCCGGAGTGGCCGAGCGGTTCTAGGTGCGTCAGTCTGGAACCGCGTGACCACTACGGTCGCAGGTTCGAATCCTGCCTTGGGCATGGATGTGTGTGATGTCCTTAGGTTAGTTAGGTTTAAGTAGTTCTAAGTTCTAGGGGACTGATGACCTCAGCTGTGAAGTCCCATCGTGCTCAGAGCCATTTGAACCATTTGTATTGTGTGCATGTATATCTTCATTTTTAATAAGATATCTGGGTGTCCATTAATATATTGTTTGATGAAAACTGATGTTTCGTAGATAAAAATGCAAGGAAGAGGAAGAACTGACAGTTTTTTAAATATGGGTCTGCATGATTTCGTATTGGTCACCCTTTCAATAATTCTTAGTACTCTCTTTTGCATCCTGAAAAGTTTAATATTTTTTGTTGTATTGCCCCAGAAGATTGTGCCATATTTAATTACAGAATGCACATAGGAATAGTATGCATTTAACAGGCTGGCTTTGCTGCAACAAGTTTTTAAGATCTGTATCATGTAACAGGTTTTGCTTAGTTTTCTTTACAAATATTCAATGTGTACCTCCCATTTTGTGTTGTTCTGGAGCCATAGTCCCAGAAATTTAGTGCTGTCAACACTTTCAAGAACTCTGTCCCTAAGTTCTATTTCTATGTTTGGGTGGTGTCTTCCTTTTACATTATAGAAGTTCAGTGCTACTGTCTTTTCTTTGTTTATAATTAGCTTGTTATAGCTGAACCACTGTTCTACACTGTTCATTGTTTGGATAGCGGAGTCTTTCAGTTTTTCTTTTGTTTTACCACTAATAAGGAAGATTGTATCGTCTGCAAATTGGAGGGTAGTTTGGCAATACTTGTACATAAGATCACTGACATAGAGGAGAAACAGAATGGGTCCTAATACTGATCCTTGAGGGAGGCCATATTTCTCATTTTCATATCTTGAATAGTAGTAGCTGATTTTGTTATGGTCAGTATATTGCACTTCAACCACCTGTTTGTGGCCACATAGGTATGTCTTGAGCCACTCATTGGATATATCTCTAATTCCTAATTGGTCAAGCTTCTGCAGTAGGGCATTATGGTCAATGAGGTCAAAAGCTTTAGATTAATCAAGACATATGCCTGTCACAAACTCACTTGCATCCAGCTTAGTACAGATTTCATTAAGAAATTCAAATATTGCACTTTCATTTGAATAGCCTTTCCTGAAGCCATGCTGTGAAGGAGAGACAATTTTATTTTGTCATTTGCCATTGTTTTAGCTTTCCTTACAACATTTTTGAGGATCCTCTTATAATTCTTCAGGTACAAATGAAATTCATGAGTCATGTTCTGTGCCTTTGCTATATCATGTAATCTTCTTTTCTCTGCACAAGAGATTCTAATACCTCTTGTAATCCATTTGTTCTTTTTGAGGTTAGGTTGACATAGTTGTTTTTTAAATGGAAATACAGCTTCAAAGTATGACGTGAAGATTTCCATGAATTTTTCAAACTTTTTGTTAGTATTTTCAAAAGTATACACTTCATACCAAGTTTCTTCACTTAGTCTCTGTACAAAAAGGTTTATTTGTTTGTTAGTGAATTTCCTTGCTTCTTTTACAAGTTCATCTTTCTCAGTTGTACACTTGGGGTATGCAAAGCAATAAACTGTGCATAGTGATCACTGAAGCCAGTATTAAGATTTCTGGCAAAGAAATTGTGAATTACATTTGTGTTTGTTAATATCTGATTACTTGTTGAGCTAGTTGTCGGTGTAACTCTTTTAGGAGAGTCTATGGTGGCTTTTATGTTATATGTTTCCAGTAGGGTCACCAAGCTTTGCTGGTCTTTTGAGATTTCTTGAAAATCAATATTAAAATCTCCACATATGATCACTGTTTTGTTGAAGTTTTTTATAGTATTTAAAGCTGCTTCTAGCTGATGACAGAAATCATTTAAGTTCCCATCAGGGCTCCTATGTACACAGGTGATTATTAATTTTAATGCAGAGAGTTCAACTGCAGATACTTCAAAAACTTTCTCTTCAGCTAACAGTTCAATGGCTTTTATGTTACAATAATCAATGCCACTTTTAACGAATATACATGACCCTCCATGACCGGATGTAATTCTAGAGAATGATGATGAAAGATTGAAGTCTGCAAGTTTTGTGACTGACATTGCATCTTTAGGCAGCCAGTGTTCAGTTATGCACATTACAGAAGCGTTTTTTAGCTCATCAGTACATAAAATTTCAACTTCATTTAATTTGTTAGCAATTATTGGACATTTTGATGAATCAGCATGAAATTAAAGGATGTGTTAGGCTTTGGCACATTTTTAGACTTTGGCATATTTAATTGATCACTTACCTTTACCTTGTCAATAAAAAATCATTCAGGTGTGCTGGAAGTACTGCTTTTCTTTTCCCGACTGCACCTATTCTTCTTTTATCATCTGCAGCAGAATTTTCTTCTGTGTCTGGCTCCCCTGGTAGTTGTTCAGCTGCTGATTCTACTGTTGATAATATTGCTGCTGGTGTTAGAGCTGAGTCTGCAATTGGTAGAGCTGTTACTGCATTCATTGTTGTTGCTGTGCCTGAATATTGGAGGCACCTTGTTCCTTCTTTTGTTGTTGATGTTGGTGAGTGAGGTCTTGCTGGCGTTGTTTCCTTCGAATATTTGGGGGGCCAATCCAGGATGATTTTGCTTTTGAGTGTTTGATGCCTATTGATGATAATTTCTTCAATTTTTCCGACGAGCAGTTTTTTCCCCATGTTGTTAACGTGCAATCCATGTAATGTGTGGAATCTGCGACCAATATTGTGAACATTTACGAGTTCTACATTTCTGAAATGTTTGCAAAGTAATGAAGTTTGTTGGTTGGCATTGATAATTTCTTTATTTACGCACGACCAAGACGGTAAGTCATGCCGATGTGGGATGTTCAGCACTAAAACATTTGTGTGTGTTAACTGTCCTAAGCACCTTTTTAGTTCTTATTTTGCTTTGTGTGTTTCGTTTTTATATACGTCATTTGACCCACCAATTAGCACAACCAAGTCTTCAGAAGATAAGTCAGCAACGTCTGTGGATCGTACATGCTTGCAAACTTCCGACACAGAAGCACCAGGCTTTATGTAAACGATTGTTTGTATACTGGACTGACCGTTCAGAAGGCGAGCAAGTCCACGACCATGACTGTCTGCCATCACAACTACTTTTCTGTGTTTATGTTTCACTGCATGTTTAGAAGGCCCACCGGCGTTATGGCCAAGCAATTTAGTATCAGCGCTGGACAAACAATTGATATTTAGGTCACGCAAGTGTTCAGGTCTTTCAGTTTCATTTCCTTTCATAACAGTAGTTGAGTTGTTAGGCACTCTTTTGGATGTATCACTCCGCGTATTTGTAGTTTCATATTCAGCTCGGAAGTTAGTTTTATCACATGCACAATGTTTCTTATCTTGGACAGTTGATTTCACACTGAACCTGCTTGTAACTGCAACAGTAGGCTCATACAATAAGCTTCATTGAGAATGAGGCACTTTGTTTTTCACTTTGCCTGGAATTTCGTGGTTACTGTGAGGCAAGTTTGATGTAGGTTCACACTTTCTGGACGTAAGTTTTTTTAGTTCGCTCATCAGAGTATTAATGGTTAGTTGCATACTACTTACACGATCATTTAACTTTCTGATTTCATCACTACAATTCTTGCACACGCTGTTTTTATCGGTGTAATTTTCACTTTTTTTCGCATGAACACTATGTATATCAACACTAGCCGCCATCTTTTTTATACTATAAAGCGTCTCTGTTATCATCAAAAGGAATATGGGAGCCCAATCTTGTAGTGCTGAAGCATATGCAAAACTTTTGTGCAGGTAAAATCTGGTCTGAGATGTAAGGTTAGTTTTGCATTGTCTCAATTTCACATAAGTAAACTATCAAGAGTTCACTGACCCATAATGTTCTTTCCATATGAGTGACATGCCCTGCTCTGGCAAAGATAAGAAGCAGACAAGCATAAAAATGCTTCTATCAGAGCAAAAAAAGGCCAATATGCTCTTGTTTACGTATTTGTACTCCTTTGTGCTGAGAGAGACAGTGGCAGTGGGAAAGAGATGGAAGAGCAATGAATGTGGAAGATAGTGGTTGTCGAACAGAGTGCAGGAGACAATGACAATGTGAGAAAAAGAGAGGGATACAGTTGCAGTGGAGCATAGCTGACACAGACAGAACAGTGCCAGAAAAAGAGTGAAGGTGACAGTGCTCATGGGACAGCAATAAACAGAAGGAAAAAGTGTAAGCAGATCAGAGCAAGTGATAATGAGAGACAGGGTCTATGACAATTATAACGAGGAACTGAGAGATAGTTACAGTGAGAAAAGTTAGTAGTAGTGGGAAGAAATGAATGAGACCGTAACAGTAAGAGAGAGCAAGAGAGAGACAGTAAGAAGGAGATTGCAGCTGTGGGACAGGAGACAGTGACAGAGGTACACAAAGAGATAATGATACACATTTGGGCTGAACTATGAGTGAGAATGAGCAAGTGGGAATAGATCATTTTGAGTGACTTATAGCACTGGACTAGTGAGTATGTGAACGGTTTACAATTAGGTGAGTTGCATTAAGAAGAGTTTGGATATGTTTGTAAGACAACATTTTGTGAAAATATTTGAAGGTGCTGAGGGAGGTAGAATGAGGTAGCTGGTACCCCACTTTTCAGTCAGAGTCTTTTAAACAGGAGCAGATTCACCTTTCTTGTGCTATGATAGAAGAATTTTTCTGCTGATGCATTTAGGAATGTGTGTGTTTTCTGAAAATTCACCAGGAATTTTCGGCATTGAACAATCAGGTTCATAACTAAAAAACAAGGAACAGAGATTATTTTCACAGTGAGACCCACAAAAAGCTCTTTACCCAAAATCTGAACGTTATCAACCCAAAATCTTTTTAGTGTGCAGCCTGCTACAATAAACAAAATTAGAGAATTTCATAAATTCAAAGTAGAGCTAAAGCGATTTTTAATAACTTGTAGCTTTTATAACACTGAAGAATGCCTGAACATGAAAAAGTAAAATTATTTGGATATATTGATGTAAGATGATTATATTTAAATGTACGTTTGTAAACAACGTAAATATAAGAAATTTTGTTGTAAGTAACTGGCGCTTCGCAAAAGCCGTCAAGCGCCGGCGCCACATGACAACACATCGCCATTTGTTGGGTCCAGCTCAGCTTCTATGACCACACGACATCCTGGCTCCGCTATTTGCAGCGTGACCTGCGTAGGTCCTTCCCATACACTGGACCAATGCACAGAGAAGGTGTAAATCAACAAGAGAGAGCGCTCCTGCCCCAAACCCTTTGCTGCATCCGCCAATTTGAAGTGCAGCCAATCGGGAGAAAGCGTACCTCTACCGTGCAGGTATTTAGGGCCGCGCCCGCGCCTATCACCGCAGTTACGATGAGCCAGCCCAGAGAAGAAGTCTGCTCTGGATCCAGCGCTGCCTCGACCACACGCCACCTTCGCCGCCAGGGACCTCGGAAACGTGTTCGCGGGACTGTTGTTATTCTGTCAGATTCGGTTGCGAAGACTGTAGAAACTGTAAACTCGTATTGAACGTAACTTAAGTGTTAGTCTGTTCCAATATGCTCCGCTCAAGCAGAGTGAGGACTTAAACATTTGGTAGTCAAACTAGTACAGAAAGAACTCTCACTGCAGAAACACTTATTGTGTTGTCTCCTCAACCAAGACTTGTATTCAAGTACTTGAATTTAGTTTTGAATTTATTTCCCTGCTGGGAACTAGTTACAAAGTTTGTTACTTATTTGTGACGATCAACGAAGTCCATTTGTGTTGAATTCATAGCGTCCTTAAATATAGAGGACGAACTACATGCTCATGTGTTTCTCGCAGATGTGTTCCAAGTCCAGGATAGTTTAGTTGGCGATGAGGATTTAAACTAAGTTGCTATGCAACTGTTACAGATAGTGCCGGTGTTCAGGCAGTTTGAACCATAGCAACTGCTTTGGAACTGGTGGACTTAATCGCCCATTCTGCTGCAGAAGATGTATCACACCAACGAACTCCTGATGGAGTGACTCGCAGCGATCTTCCAGACGACTCCGGAGGTGGCCATACAGTCATTGCAACTGAATGCCTCCATGTACAATGTGCAACGTCTGGCTGCTGCCACCACCTTTCCAGGAATTCGATCATAAGGCAGAACCTTGGTTGTGGTGTATTACAAGGGTGAAACATCATTTTCTGGGTCATGACATCATGGGAGAGACACAAAAGTGTGCTTCCCTCCTGGCCAACGCTGGTCCATCAATTTATAAACTGTAACAGTACATTCACCCAAAGGTAGAACTCCATGCCCTCCCTTATCATATGCTGCGATCTAGTCTGCTTGATTACTTTGATTACCACATACATGTAGCGGCGGCACACCACAAATTTTTTTGTCGTCATAAACTGTCTTCTGAGTCATACATGGAATTGATAGCTCACCTCCAAGTACTCTCTAGGGAATGCCGTTTCATTTGTGCTGACTCACAATGTAAGCAGACTTTTCACTCATGTAAGACATGATCCTTGTACATTCCTTGGATGAAACGTTATCTCATGATCTCTTGAAACTCAAAGACCCATATCTGGAAGCGTGTCTGCCTATCATTCGCGCCTTTGAGCAATTTTTGCACTGCTCTGCAACTTTGCAAGATCCATTGTCGATATTTGCCTCCCACCTTGCTGCTGGCGCTCCTTCTACCTCTCACACCTGCCGGGTGTCGTATATGGTCATGCTGCGGCCGTGTCGGTCTAGACAGCACCCTTCCTGCAGCCAGACCTTTGTCAAAACCCAGCACCAGAAATGTCGCCACCGACGGGCAAAATGCGCCGTCTGTGGAAAATCAGGTCACAAACCGAAAGTCTGCCAGTCTTCAAAGGCGATGCAGATGGACTGGACTCAGGTTAAGTTACGTGACTCAGGGTGGATGCTGCTGAGCCCATTGTGGTCTCTTTGGTACAGTCCGTTATTATGTCTTCCAAGAAGCTGATGTCTATCACTGTTCTCATTGATGGAGTACCAGTGGACCCGCAAATAAACATTGGCTCCCCTACTACAATTATTGACTGGGCTACATGTCAGCCACTGAGAGCACCCTCCCAGCAAAATTTTGGCACCCCCCTCTATAATTTCAGTAATTACCTTTGTCACAGAAGCGTTTTCAGCCCAGATCCAGTATGAATCTAAGACACTCGTTGCTGACATATTGGTGGTAGCCTACCCTGGCGTTTGCAACTCCCTGGGCCTGTACCTCTTGCCTGCCCTGGGCTTACATATCTGCAATCATAACCTCGCAGTTAATGTCATGAACAGTGGCCCTTACACAGAGGAGCCTTTTTAACAAATATCCATCGATCTTCTGAGGATCTTCCTCCAGGGTAAACAATTTTGGAGTGCAAATCACTCTTTTGCCTTTGTCAGTTCCAAAGTTCTGCAAGGCGCATTCCATGCCATTTGCTTTACAAGACAGGCTCAGTCAGGGACTGCAAGACGAGGGAATTCTAACATCAGGTTCAAATGGAAGACGGGCTTCTCCCATAGTGATTGTGGAAAAGCCAAACAGTTCTCTCTGAGTCTTTGGTGGTTTTAGTGTTACAGTTAATTCTCATGCAGTAATAGACTCATGCCCCATCCCCAAACTGGATGGCATCCTCACTAAACTCGGAGCTGGTAAGGTGCTTGCGAAGATTGATCGATGGGAGGCCTACCTACAGGTGCCACTGGACGCACCTTCTTGGGAAGTGCTTGTGATCAACACATTTTAGGGTTGTTTCAATACAATCAGCTTCCATTTGGCATCGCACGCGCGCCTGCCGTCTTTCAAAGGTGTCTTCAGCAATTAATCCGTGATGTCCCTGGTCAGCTAATTATCTGGATATCATGGTCGCCGGCACATATGTTGAGGACTGCTCCAGTCGACTGCCCCCATCCTCATCAAGATAGTATGATGCTAACAATGCTGGGCCCTCTTTCTATCGAGCTACACGCATGAGATCCAGTTCTGCTCTACAGCACACCATTCTAATGCGGGCATACTTTCGAGGCTGCTCACTGGACAAGAAGCAGACTTCAATGTGAATCCAGAAATGTGTTTCCACTTGGATGAGGTGGCAGCACAGGCACTTTCCCAGCTTCCATTGGGTGTAGGGCTCATCAAAAGCACACAGCCAGCGATCCAGTCCACAGAAGAGTTCTACACTACATCTTCTAGGCTGGCCTTATAACTGTAATACACTGCCATATCCCGACCTCCAGGCATTCTGGGGGCGCTGACAAGAGCTGTGTGCACTGCAAGGCGTCAGCCTCATCTAGGGCAACAATAGCAGATGTGTGTGGTTGTTCCACATGCCCTTCACAAGAGAGTCCTGGACCTTCTCCACGAAGGCCACTGGGGGAGAGGGGGGTTGGTAGTCTTCACCAATTAACTGGCTTGATAACATGTCTACTGGAGGGGCTTGGACACTGCAATAACCAACATGGACACTGCCTACTCCATGTGGCAGAGCAGACAAGCTGCACTAGCTTGATGACACTTCACCTGGCTCACTACTACCACGCCTTAGTCCCAGATCCATCTCGATTTTGTGGTCCCCTTCGTTAGTGCATCCTGGCTCATCATCATTGTTGCTGGAATGGGGTTTCCATTTGTAATTAAGATGTCCTCTACTCTTGCCACACAGATAACCAAAGCCCTCACACACATTTTTGCCTTAGAAGGTCTGGCTGAAACCATTGTCACAGACAATGGATATCAGTTCACCTCCAACGAATTCGCTTCCTTTTGTACCACGAATGGAATATCTCTCACTCATATGCCACCATTCTGTCCACCATCCAGTGGCATCACCAAGTGGTTTGTCCACACATTCAAGAACCAAATGGCAAAACTGTGTCGTCATCACTACTTGGATGATGCACTCATTCGCTTTCTGGCATCATATCATGCTGCTCCATAGGAGGGGACCTTCCTGGCGGTATGTTTACATGGTTGACAACATTGCTCCTCTCTTTTCATCCTTCACTCGCAGGAACAGCAGGACCACCCCTCAGTCCAGACAGCACTGCTTCTCCTTGCAGGACCCAGTGTGGACAATGAAGTTTGTCTTCAGTCAACCTCAGTGGCTCTCTGTTACAGTGACCAGCATCCTTTGCCATGCAGTGCTGTAAGCTACACTACACGATGGCTCCCACAGTCACAAACACATCTGTCAGGTCCAACCACAGCATAGCTCTGTTCCACAGACAGAAATTTATCTCAGTTTTCTGATCCACACAGATACCATGACAACAGGCTCCCTGGGAATGCTGACATCAACGCTTCTCTCCAATGGGATGGGAGGTGTCCATTGCCATAGTCCAACACCCCAATGAAAGTCAATACTACTCAGCCCTCACCTGCTTGACCAAGACTTGAGGATATTAGTGACCTCTTTCGGGAGCCAGACACCTGTCTCCACATTGTCTCTGTCACTTTGGGAGGAGTAAGAGGAATGACCTATCGCAAAAGCCGTCAAGCGCCGACACCACACAGCAACAAACCGCATTCGGGTTGGTTGCCAGCTCAGCCCCTGCGACTACATGATGTATCAGCTCCACCGTTTCCAGCTCGACCAGCAGAGGGCCTACACATACACCAGACCAAAGCATGGAGGGCGTGTAAATTAGCAAGAGAGATCGCTACTGTCGCAAAGCTTTTGTTGCATCCGCCAGTGTCATGTGGAGCCAATCAGGAGGAAGTGTACCTCCCCCGTGCGGGTGTTTCGGACCACACCCGCGCCGATCACGGCAGTTACGATGCAGCCATCCAAGGGAAGATGTCTGCGCCAGATCCAGCTCCGCCTCCATGGCACGCCGCCTTTGCTACCAAGGGCCCACAGAAATATGCTCACGGGCTTGTTGGTTTCTGTCAGACTCATTTGACGAGACTGTAGAAACTGTTGGAGCACGAACTCTGACTGTAGAAGGTTTCATTGTGTTGTCTTCTCAACACTTGTATTCCAAGAACTTGCGTTTACTTGTGAACTTATTTCAGTATTAGGAACCAGTTACAAAGTTTCTTACTTGTTTGTGACGGTCAACGAAGACCATTTGTGTTGAATTCATTGTGTTCTTAAATATAGAGAAATGACTGCCTGCTCGTGTGTTTCTTGCGAAAGTGTTATAGGTCCAGGATACGTGAGTAGCCTTGGTTATGAACTGACTATATCCATATAATGTATATTGTTAATGGGTGAATAAAGAGATTGAATTGAATTGAGATGGGGTGCTCTGATTACCAAGTCCTGACTTGCAAAGTACTAAAAATATGATAAAAAGTATCGAATCATATTATAGTAAAAAATAATATAAAGTCTCGAAGTAGAAGAAGAACCTACAAATTTATGAAAATTCCAAGTGATAACTTTGCACAAATATTCATACTAAGGTTCAAAATGGTTCAAATGGCTCTGAGCACTATGGGACTTAACAGCTATGGTCATCAGTCCCCTAGAACTTAGAACTACTTAAACCTAACTAACCTAAGGACAGCACACAACACCCAGCCATCACGAGGCAGAGAAAATCCCTGACCCCGCCGGGAATCGAACCCGGGAACCCGGGCGTGGGAAGCGAGAACGCTACCGCACGACCACGAGATGCGGGCTCATACTAAGGCGACTTAAAAGGACAGAAACTGACGATCTGAACCAAAGAAAAGTTGGGAGTGTTGTGGTTCCTCTACGAACTATTACAAATTGAAATGAATTATGCAAATTTTGGAAAACACGATCTAAATTCCAGTAGATTCTGGATTAAGTGACGTTGGTTAAGCAACTTTTTTTTATAAAATGAAATACAAATGACGTATTGAATGTCAATTGACCTTCATATTACGAGAAAGAATCCATCATTCATTTTCTCACTTTCGGGAATATTCATTGAAATACTTTGTTTGAAAATGCTAAAGAAATAGCTAAGGCTGGTATGTAAATCACTTGTTATCAGCTAACGAAATATCATTGCCAGCCTTATAACTGAGAAACTGCATTACACGTAAAAGTATCTTGCCTAGAAAGATACAAGTTCTTGCTGTGACCTTCTGATGTTTGCAAACAAAACATCACCAGCACTTCTCTTATGTAGTACCTCTGTTATCTGTATACTATTTTATCCATGGAGGTTACAGTAATTCTAACCTCATTGATTTTAGCCATACAACCGTTGTGTTTTCTTTTTCTGTTGGTTTTCTTTACAATAACTGCAGCACAAAATGCATAATAAAGAAATGGATGCATAGCAGATGTTAGAACGCTCAGGTGACATATGGATATGAGAGCACATCTGCATACAGTGCCAGTGGCATGTACTCAGGAGAAGCAACTGGACTGCTTCAGTAATAATAAGTGAAACAATTTGTTATCTAATTATAATTACATGGTTATTCCACAATATCTAGGTAAAACTTCGAAATGCATAGAACTAATATGTTAATTACATTACATTTTTGATAGAGCATTGTGATCCTAACCGCAGCAACGTCCATGTATAGTTGGAGTCACAAACGATGTTCTGCACATCTATTTAATGCATTATCTGACAACCAATGACCATTCAGTGCTGTTCTCAGCGCTCTGCCGTGACTGTTGTAGTCAATGCGAAAATTAAATGCGACTGTAGCGTGTTATCTAGTGTTTTTTTTTCCATTTGTTGCGAACTGTCACAGCTGATGGTGGTGGTAAGCGACAAATTCTGCAAGAGCAAGAGGGAGACATAATTTGCAGTATACAGGCTTTCTTCAAGGCCGAGAATGTGTACGAACTTACCGCAACTGTTGCATGGAACCGGCAACATTGTAATCCCTGTCCATGTCTTAAGTTGTATGAACTACCATGATTCACATATCAGACTATAGTTAGCTCAGCAGTGAGAGACAAACGTGCACATCTGTTGGTCACAGGCCATGTGCGTGTTTTTCTGCCATATTAGAAGGATGGACATGTAATACAGAGTAACAGTGTGTCAATAACTCTTCAGTATTGTTTCATTCAGTTTATGGGTTTGCAAAATGTGTATGAAAGTGTATTAACGTGCAAGGATGTATCTACAGTAATAATAAATATGTAAACGTGTTTTGTCTGGCTGATTGAATACGTTAATCTCCAAAACAACTAGTTGAATTTTCATGTGGTTTCGTGGATAACTTGAAAATAGCTTGGGGCACCATGTAGGTTATATTTCATCAAATTTGGATCTTGCAAAGAAGATATAGTGATTTAAAGTTGTATGTAAAAGTGCCATACTTACCTGTTTGGATATGCTAATATCTTTCGAGGGATTTTCACAGGTAACTTATTTTCTTTTCACAAAATCAGATCACAGAAGACAAGGATACTGTATCGTAATTGAAAGTTTTATCCACACTAATATTCAAATGTGAAAGTAGCTCTGTCTGTTACATTTTTATGACTAACTTGTTTCAGAAAGTGTCTAGTACAAGACACTTATTGATTTGAGCAATATTACAAGAATTAGGGAAAAATATTTACTCTTTGAAAAGCTATTTACTCTTTGACTTTTGATCTTTACCATATTTGTGAAAATGCTTTTATTGATTGATGTTTGCTATGTGATCTGATTCAAGGCAATGAGTACAATGCTTATGCAATCTTCAGTATTTTCAATCCATACTTCCAGACTATTTGTTGCATAATGTATGCATAGTATAATGTACAGCTACTTCAGTAGCACGATGGATAGATGCACACTCCTGTCCATGGCCCTGTGTACGCAGTACTCAACAGAAATGCTGCATATGCTGACATACGATATGTTGGGACAGTTTGGGAGGGGAGGAGAGTGGGGAGCACATCATGAGCTATGCTTACCCGAACAGGCAGACACATGAGAGTAGCTGATGTTATGGCCCTTACAGCAGCTTACTTACTTACCATCACTCATCATAACGAAGCTACTGATACTTGAGCACAGCCACGGGTAACGGCTAGTATAGGAATATAATACAGAATATGTCTAAGTGAAAATGAGCTTCCAACACCAGAACTACCAAAATTGGTTCAAAATATCAGTAAATTCAGCGCACAGTTTCAGTGTAATAAACAGGATGATTCACAAAGATACGCAAATATTTTAATATGTTATCCTACAAGTAAAACTAAAGAAGAAAGTTCATATAAACATAGCTCTGCAAATGTTTAGTTACAGAATTACGGATAATAAAAGATTTCGCCTGAAATTTAGCAACTTTGGTATTATGAAGCCATCACAACTGCTGAATTTCCATTTATTTTGTTGTTATTAGTCTGGTGACTCATGTCCCAGGTGTGTACTTGAAGTAATTTTCGAGAACATCCAGAGAAGCAAAGTTTATGTCATTGTTGGAATTTTTGTGTACGGGGGTGGATGAGAGACTTAGTTTATGAGGACAAAGTCAATACATATGAGGCACTACTTGCCTCCATTATGAATTCAATAGACGAAATTAAGAACAAACCTGTGAAACTGAAACGAGTAACAAAATCTGTTCATACACATGCAGCTAAATGCATTGAACTCGATGGAGAAAATTTTGAATATTTATTGTGAATGTATTGTGAAATTTTATGTAACTGTAAAACATCCTTAACACTGAGCTTTATTTTTTCTGGTTTAACATGAATTCACATATGCTTTGGTATTAATAAAAGGAGATTGTCTGACACATTCATACAGTTTCAGTTAACATTATACCATCATTTTTCGAAAACTAAATTTTCTACAACTTCCATTGAAAACTTTGTGTAATTGTCTGCCGGCTTCTATGACCGAGCAGTTCTAGGCGCTTCAGTCCGGAACTGCGGTCCTGCTATGGTCGCAGGTTCGAATTCTGCCTTGGGATGGATGTGTATGTCCTTAGGTTAGTTAGGTTTAAGTAGTTCCAAGTCTAGGGGACTGATGACCTGAAATGTTAAGTCCCATAGTTCTTAGAGGCATTTGAACTATTTGTAATTGTCTGGAATTTAAAAAACAAATTGGGCCAAGTAGTTAATAAATTAAAATTTTTACGATATTACATCTATGCTTCTCTGAATGTTCTGGAAAACTACTGCAAATACACATGTGGGACATGTTTCGTTAGATTCATCACATCAATAACAACAAAATAAATGAAATCGCGCCTTACTTTAACCTCATACAGTTTTGTGATGGATTCTTATTAGTAAAGCTGCTGAATTTCAGGCAAAATCTTTTATTAACCGTAACTCCGTTACTAAACATTTGCAGACGTATGTTTATATGAACTTTTTTCTTTACTTTTACTTGTATAATAACATATTAAAATATTTACTTATCTTCCTGAATCACCCTGTACAAAACAAATGTGACTTGTTAGTTGGTATGGTGGCCTAAATGTGATGTCTTGCTGGTATTCTGTGTTGTTTGGAAAGGATGGAAATGCTAGTTGGACCCAAACCAGATACAAGTATTTGGAAAATTTAGTGAAGTTGATAAATGATCATAGACTGATTGTCTGTAGCTATAGCTGCTTTTGGGGGAAATGGAATAGAAATTATGCTTGATGACCAGTTTAAAAATGATATCTCTCTACACAATCAAAAGGTAAGGCTGTCCAGGGGCATCCACAAAAGACTGATGCATGCAATGTATTTTCTGGGAAAACAAGAGTTGGCCTTTTGATGACATTATGAAACAACAAATTCTCTTAATCAGGGAAATTATGTGAAACTGGTGAAGTATATTGGAGAGTGTGGTCCTCTTTTAGTGGAGCAGATAGAAACCACAACTACGTTTAATGGAATTTCTAATCGAATTCAAAATGATCTAATACATACCATAGGTTCAACCATTTGAACAGCTATAATACATGAAATTGTGGACCCTCCTCTTGTAGCCATCATGGTTGACAGAATTTCAGATGTGGAAAATAAAGCACAGTTTACTTTTGTCCTACATTATGTATATGATGGAGAGATAAAGAAAATATTCTTGGGGTTCTGTGATATAAATGGTGACAAACATATCCAGGTTTTTGCAGGACTTATCTAGCAAATCTTATCAGAATTCGGATGTAATGAAAAATTAATTGCACAGACATTTGGTGGTGTGGTGACTGTGACGGAAATCTGAATGAGGTTTAAGCAAGAAATAAAGTCACTGTACACCCATGCACAAACCTCATTTTGTCTTGAGTGTAAAATATTTTTATAGTTGGCTTTATGGACTTGCACCTTTTTTCCATGGTCTCCTCAATGTCTTAAATTTTTAGAACACTCTCTTGCACATATCTGTTAAACGAAATGGAAATGCTCATCAAGATTGGTAAATAATGTGTGCAGGGATATAGATAAACTTTGTTGCATTTTTAGTGCTACGTAAGAATATCACCAAGAAGCTGATTCTGATATTTAGCACTAGTAAATGGCCTTATGGCACTTTTAGAAGACTTCAGATTAGTTTTTCTCTTGTACATATGCAACAAAATATTTACCTTCGCCAATGTATTGTACAACATCCTTCAGAACAAAGCATGTGATATTTTGCACCGTGTATAGAAAATCCAAGAAACTCCACATTCCATAGTTCAACTGTGGTGACTGTGAACAAGATTTCCAAGAAATCATGTCTCCTGTAAGAGAACCTTCAAAGACTGTCAATATAACTATAAACACATTTTCTACGAAGAGTTTGATTATGTAGGTAGCCACATGGATTTAAGACTTCAAGGTTGCTCTAAACTGAAATTTTTAAATTTACTATCACATGAAAACTGTGATTAATATTATGACTAGTTTCCTAGAGTTCCAAAGTTTTTTTAGATGCACATGGAAAATTCTTCAATGCCATTCAATACAAAAATGAGCTGACTGTAATGTTCACTACTGAAGAGTTTAGGAATAAAATCATAGTGAACTTGCAGAATTACTGAGTACTAATTCAATGATAAATAAAAGTTTTCAGCAGTTTAATATGTTAGTGTTACTACTTTATATACATCCTGTGAGTATCTTTTTCGTACAAAGGTCGTTTTCAGGACTGAAGAGACTCAAAAGCTACTTACGAAATTCCACTGGAGATGAGAGACTGCCTAAGCTTCGAATTATTTCAGTTGAAGCTCGCCTACTAGGGGAAGTCAGAAAGAAAGAACATTTCTTTGAGGAGATGGCCAACAATTTTGCTTCCCAGGAGAGAAGAATGGAATTTAAATTCTGTTGATCTAGCAGAAATGATCTACTGAAGTGTCAAGGGTGTCAAGCTTAAAGTCAAATAGTAAAAAAGTTTGTTTATGGCATTATAAATGGATATGATTAAGTTAGGGCAGTTGTTCTTTATTTTATAGAAGTAATACAGAACAATGGATAAAATTAAATTAAGGCAGTTGTTCTTTAATTTATGAAAGTAATAGTCATGGAAGAAACCATGACATCAATGGACAAAATTAAAGAAAATATAAATTATTAGTATGCATTAATAATACACCTCTTATAGTTAGGTCCGAGTACAGTACATTCTTTCTACAATTTTTGTGCATGAGTTCTGTTTCCTTGCATCTGTGCTAGTGTAAGATGAAGAAGGCACCATGTGAACATACTTTAAAGTGTGTCTATATTATGCCTTTCTTCTGTTCAACTTTAAGGTACACCCAAACAATGTCTTTTTTCTGTTCAGCTTTGCCTACGCACCTACGTTTCCTACAGCTCAAGCATGCATGCAAAGTTATGCAAGTGTAATTTATTTTAGTAACAAGCTACTAGATATTGAAGTGAAAGACACTAATGATGCAAGAAATACAAATTTTGAAAACACGGCACCCATTCCAGTGGATTCCAGGATTAATGACATTCCTGAATTTGTCAAGTCTGAGAATGTTAACCTATGTATGACCTTTTTAAATGAAGTTTTGTAAACAACTTGTTGTGTGTGAGCTAAGGAGAGAAATCAGTATCCAGTTAACTCTAGTGAAACACAAAAATTCTATTAATTAGGGAACAACTTATCTTTCATGGATCACCCAGATGTGGCAGTTACAACAGTGTGTAGTTGTTTAGTACTTGGTCGTTGCATTGCTCCAAGATGAAGCAGCTAAATAACAACTGTGCTGTGTGGTAATACTGGTCTGACAAGTTGACCCAACTGCTGCAGACAAATAGGTACACTGGTCAGAATCAGTAAGTATGGCAGTACTGTAATGTACAGTACTACAGTGAACGCTTGTAAGAACTATATGTTTGATTCACAATAAGAACTATTCCACTTGTCAGCCTGACAACAGAACTGTGAACTGATTGTACGATGGTAACTAGCTAACAACACTCAAGGAACACTGTAGCAGCTATACACAGCCATAATGATGCAACTCCCAGTACACTAGAACTGATTAACTGCTGCAACTATTCTTATGACAAGGCCACATGGTGGTATCGCCCAGTAACGAGGGTTGTGGGCAAAAGCCCACTCCGACTGGCTGCACGATTTATGTTGCATTAGGTTAATGTAATTTTGTGGTTGTAGACCTCTTGCTTTCAGTTTCAATATTTTACAACACCGCACAATGGTTTTATATAATAAAATACAAATGATGCATTGAAAGCCAATTAACCTTCTCATAACGTCCCAGAACAATTCTTAAGCATTTCTCAGTTGAAGGAAAGATCATTGAAGTGCTTTGTTTTGAGATACTATAGTCCACATCATGTAGTACGGCGCTTCCGCTCATAGAGGCGGAGCGGAAAAGAAGGATGGGGGGGATGAGAACTGCGCATGCGTGGAAGCAGAGAGTGGGCAAACAAAGTCCACATTGCTGAACTGCGTTGCTGTCGAAAACAGTCAGGCTCGTTTGCCTACGTTCATTTTATTATACGTTCAAATCTGTGAGGGGAATAGTATATATTGAAACTAATTTCGATCAATCGTCATCAGAGAAATATTTATTCAAGTTTTGACGACATTTTGTCCACTGCTCTACAGATTTACTCTGTGTGATATCAGGAGGCGAGAACAGCTGACACAGGTTCAAATGGCTCTGAGCACTATGGGACTTAACTTCTGAGGTCATCAGTCCCCTAGAACTTTGAACATTTTATTATACGTTCAAATCTGTGAGGGGAATAGTATATATTGAAACTAATTTCGATCAAGCGTCATCAGAGAAATATTTATTCAAGTTTTGACGACATTTTGTCCATTGCTCTACAGATTTACTCTGTGTGATATCAGGAGGCGAGAACAGCTGACACAGGTTCAAATGGCTCTGAGCATTATGGGACTTAACTTCTGAGGTCATCAGTCCCCTAGAACATTGAACTACTTAAACCTAACTAACCTAAGGACATCACACACATCCATGCCCCAGGTAGGACTCGAACCTGCGACCGTAGCGGTCGCGCGGTTCCAGACTATAGCGCCTAGAACCGCTCGGCGACCTCGGTCGGCTGCTGACACAGCTTTGTGCAGATGCGAAGTACAATTTTCCTCAAAATGACAATTGTGTGACGACATGATCATCGAAACGGCTTGTAATAATTACCATTTATTGCGATTTGAGCTGTGTTATAAGTAAAATTTTAATACATCACAAAATTGACTTTGAGCACAAACCGAAATCATTATCTTTGCTTGACAACTGCTTCTACTCAATAGAGTTTAAAAATGTGTAGGATGTGTGTGTGTGTGTGTGTTAAGTGCAATCACTGCACGTAAAGAAGAATTAGTGGTAGAAAAGACTAATGTAAAAACTGTCCTAAAAATGGTCAGTAAGTTGTCATATTTTTCGAATGGGCACTATGAGTGAAAACTAACTCGTTCTACATTGCAGTGAGAGACTGCATCTTTAATCCAATGAACAATCAAATAATTAACCATCATCTGCGAATAACTCCAGGGAATGCTGACCGATAACATCGAAAACCACCGATATCTCGACAATTACTGTCATTTTAGGGCCTTGTCCATTTCGCGATTTGAAAATGACAGGGGTTTACATGTGGATATATCGGGCTTCTGACAAATTTAATCAGCTGCATTCTAACGTGTTATTGTAGCATACTATTGGTAAGAGAAGCTTCACTTCTCCTTGGGCAATATGTTGAACATTATAGTCTGCATAATTCAAAGGATACAAAGTCCTAATCAAAAAGGCTACAGAGGTCTCATTATTATGTATGCAACTGATATGTTGACAAACACATTTTTTAAACCATAAGTCTTTAAAACTAAGAAATATTATTACTTTATTCCAGAGTCTACATCGTAATACCATCGTCACTTCTGTTTGAGTCTGTTTCCTAACAATCTGATTGCAAATTTACGATGAGAGGTTGAAGACTTATATCCATTATCACTTTCCTGTCAAATTCTTCTTTCTAAAGCTTTTCAGCACGCCACACAGCCTGTGCCTACGCAACAGGTGGAATGTTGTCTATAGCCTCATTCACAAGCGATTCAATGTATGTTATCTTGAATGGTTTTTTTTCTCCCACATAGCCCTAGCCCTATGCCCAAATTAATTCCATGGGGCTACACTGATAGGGTCATATGGGTAAATGCAAAACTGTGTGACCCCATTCACGTGCAACGAAGTTAAGTTTGTACGTTCTGTCACGTGACTTGTACAAATTAACGAGTCTGGTTTACACTGTGCTTAATATTTTTATTTTTAAGCCAGGGAAAATATCCACTGTTCTGGTTTTTATACTTGGTGTTTTTCTCCATAACAGTTGAATTATAACTGACAATGACTGACTTCGAAGCAAGGTATGACAAGAATTGTGAGTCATGTCACGAAACTGATAGCATTCATTTCCAAATAGTAGTAGCTGCTGTTTTTCTTACACATAAATACAAATCTCAGAAACAAAACCAGAAAAAGAGTCAACATGCAGACTATTCCTATGAGAACTTTAAATCGCCAGCATCATTACTCATTTTCCAGCAGGTCTTCCTGGAATGATTCTAATTGACCCATGTTTCATCATGGTAATACACTTTTCAACTACCTCCTTCTCTTGTAACGTTTATATGGGATGTAGTTTGTGCTGTACCTATGTCACTTCTTTGAACTAAAAAAACTATTCTTAACATATCTGGAACCAACGTCTTTTAAAATTCTTTACATCGACGAAGCGCTTACCATTGAAACCAATTTCCTCCCGTATAACTGCAACACGTTTTTGTTATGTCGGGAGCACTTTGAAACATCGTTGTTAAAACCATCCATTTGTGTTTCAGGTTACTTGCGATTTCTATGCTTTATAGGCGACACGAAATCAACTTTTTGTAGGTTCCTGCAGCTGTGACTCTTTCGTTTCTTTAGTTTTCTTGCAGACACCATATATTTCTGGACTCCGTTCTTGTGTCTTCAGATGTCAACAGTAGGGGATCTGCTTTCAAATTCACGTTTGAAAAAGTTATAAATCCGGAAATAAATCCCCCACGCCTGCTTGTGAAGCACTTCACATTTGTTGCCGTCGACTGAATTTTTTTTTTTTTTTTTGTCGCACTGAAATGATTACAGATACACATTCACAGCTGTACTGCTGCAAGAAAAAAAACAGAAAACAAAAAAATTGACAGTTGAATGAATAATTCTGTTGTCGTGAAGTACAGTAACAGTGCAACATGTAGGAGCGAGATTCTCCCCCTCTAGCTGTAACTCGCTGCCAGCTGCTAGGAAAGAGAATGAATATTATTGACTGCCAATGGCCTGTGGAGGGGGATACGCACAACGGCTGAAAATTGGGCCGCCTACCTACATGAGGCAAACTTCAAATAAGCTCCAACTACTATTACTACAGCATGCCATGTTGCATGCGGAGTCATGTAGAAGTGGCGTCACAAGCTGATGTGATACGGGATCCTCTGTTCAAACATGACCATCACCAACAACAATCATTTGTTAGTATGTATCATTTCTGGAAGGTTCTCGCAATTTCTTATGTTTGTATATTCTTGAATAATCGATATCTGTATAAACATCAGCACACTCCATCCATGAGGTCAGTTGAGTTCAGGCTGTATGTCGATATTCCGAAACAGCGTGCTTTCTGGGCCAACAAGTAAGTGTTATGCTCCACAGATGGTCCCAGTTTTGGATTTGGACTTGACTATAGTTACGACATGATATTGTTTGGTGGAGATACTGGCTGCTTCAAAACTTCTACATGGCTGTGGCTCCAATTATGCAACCTAGAAGACTACACGGACAGACATCAGACTACAAACAATTCATCATTGCCAGGGTCTGTATATTCAGGAGAACAGTGGTTTCCAAAATAGCAACAACCCAGCTGCACATCAGGCATCCATCAGCATCTTCCAGAGACACTAGTCAGGATATGACAATACGACTGAGAGGATTCGCTTGAGTTGCTAAACAGGGTATGCGGGATGGCATGAGGTGTTTGGCAAATGTGTGCTTTTACTTGGACAATTGGTTCAATAACAATGGAGAGGAGTTTAATAACTGGAACAAAATCCAATCCAAACTGAAAAAAAAAATTTGGCGACAATCGCCAGCAAATTTGTTTTCAGCCACTTGTTATGATCATGGAGTAAATCCAGGAATGGCAACCAAAGAATAGGCTAACGACAGTGTAACTGGGAGTGTGTGTTGCACGACGCCATTTTATTCACCAGTTAGTTATTCCTGGAACAGTATTTCCATCCAGTTAAGTTGGCGACAACTGAAGAGGGTGATGGGTATTTATACCCACATTATTTATTAATCATTGTCTGCGGAAATAGTGTCTTTTAAAAGTCCCACACATGAACGACAGATCACAGTGATCTGCAACATGGATGATGGATTGATTCATAGATCACACATGTGTGGGCAAATCACAGCGATCTTTCGCTAATCGCAAGGAAATGCCAGCTAATCTGATGGAGTGCAAGAGTCAAAAATGGCTCTGAGCACTATGGGACTCAACTGCTGTGGTCATTAGTCCCCTAGAACTTAGAACTACTTAAACCTAACTAACCTAAGGACATCACACACATCCATGCCCGAGGCAGGATTCGAACCTGCGACCGTAGCAGTCCCACGGTTCCGGACTGCACGCCTAGAACCGCGAGACCACCGCGGCCGGCTGGAGTGCAAGAGTGATTTGTGCGTACAACATGGCTGCCTCGCCAGTTAGAAACAATGTGTGGCAATGTGGCTGCATCTCATTTGTCTAGTTATTAAGTGTGGTAGTGAAGTTTTTCTTTGTTTCACTTTGCCCATGTCGAGGAAGAGCTTCACTTGAGAATTATTCTCGGAGCAACAAACTACCCTGAGAAGTGAAGTTAAGGTTGGAGTTGCCTGTAACATTAAGAAGATATACAAAATACACCTTTCGATTTTTCAGTCATTACCATTTTGAAGCTTGTGCTGCAGAAGTACAATTGATTGGAAGTAAGTAATAGTCACGAAGCACCGGGCTCCATCAGATGTTTTGAGTTACTTATGAAACAATTACTCACTTCCTTAGAGTTTTGAATGTCAAAGGCCAATTCGTACTACATGTCAACATACTGTTACGTCACGTCACGGTCACATCAGGGTTTGTTTGTTCACGCTGGATGTCATACCACTTTGCTTAAAACAATGTTCTGTCACATCCGCTGCCATGTACAAGGCTTCTTCGTAGGTGAATTTTTTGTGATTCAGTCCGGCTACGTGGCAGTACGTTACGGAATGCTCTTATAAAAATTATTGGGTAGACCTTTTCTGACTCGATAATCCCTGAAATTGGCAATGCTTTAAGAGACTTTCATCTACCAATACTATCAAAAGACGTTGTTCTGTCCCCAGTGAGTGTAGTACAGACTTGTGTGGCATGGTGCAACTCATGGTTAGTCACGAACGTTGGCGATTGTTTTTAAGTGTCGAAATCTCTTTCAGCGGCATTGTGAATCTGCAGAGATGAAAAAGTATTTTTTTCTCTCGTTTGCTAAACTCTCCTGCGTGTTTCCTGCATTAACTGAAGTCGATTCATTCGAATTCTGCCATTGGCCAGTTCAGAACCATTTCGTTTTACAGCAGCTTTGATGTCCGCATCTACTTTGGTAACAATTTTGTTTTCCTTTTCGGATATCAATTTTTCGGCTTCGCCGGGTAAGTTCGGTGCCGGAGTTCAAACTTTTCGCCAGTGTGGTGTCACTGTCGATTGCCCCCAGTTGCTCGCGGTCGTCCAGCTTCTTTACGTCAGCTTCAACACTTCTTTTCTAGTTTCGTAAACCCAGTTTCCTCCGACACTTACTCGGGAAGTTCGTTGCAGGTTGGTTGTAGCTCTGAAACATCTCTCTGAACTGTATATACATTCTTAGCTAACTCGTCATTTGCAATTTGCAGACTGTTTTGCTTTTCGGTCGGCTCATCTAACCTACAGGTAATTGCTTTTGTTCTTCGAATAGTTATGAAAATTTCTGAACAAAATCGTTCGATATTTCTTTCATATCAAGTTTTTGATTGAGAAAATCTGACATATTTGTAAACATATTTTTTTAAAAATCTGCATCATCTCATTCATGTCGCTCTGCTCAGATGAAGTCGCGTTTCTTGTCAGTTTTAACGCCATTTCATCGACAAATATTTTTTGTTCTCGCGACGTAGGACTCTTGAAAATACTGGATTCTTTTACAATGCCTCTCTCCAATATAAGCTGATAAAAAATACTGGTGGTAGCTGAGACGGTAATTCATCTATCGTTTGCCACATGAATATCTCCTAGCAAAACCCCTCGGTTGTATCCCACGTCAAATTCGGGTTGTGACTACTATTTATGGCAATGTCATTTTGATTATGGTCAACGCCAGTTATTTCTGTCTGCATATCTGTAGTATTTATTTCTTGACTAATCGCTTGGGATACTTCCATTAACTTCTTTATTTTATGCCCGCACTGCACTTAATATGAATACAAACGAGAGACGACCCCGTATCGCACGTCATTCGCATCGTTACCGCTGCTATCTATAGAGATCAATGAAGTCACTTCATGAAATAAGAGCATCGACTGAGCAGTGATTATCTAGTACTTATGGTGTAAATAATGTCCAGTGTGGAAGCGGGCAAGCTCATGAAAGACTGAAAAACCAGTCCACAGGTAACTGCTCATTCAGATGTCATTCAGTTCGTGCTAACAGTTCACTGCTACTCATAATAATGTTTTCTGCAACAAGATAGCGTCGGGTATAGGAGTTACAGTAAACTGCTCCGTTAAATTTAGTAATGTAATCAATATGAATTGCGTGTTGTGTAGCGAAGAAGTTACACAAGGTATGAAATTGTGTTCAGTGATTAATAAATGGATTCACTAATCGTGTTTGTCGAAAAGACAAATAAATCCCACTTATAGTTTTGGCTTGGTGCATTGTACCCACAAGCAACTGCTCTCTCGAAATTTTTAAATTGTCAAAATCAATCCGTTGAAGAGTGTTTACAGCAGGATATACAGAATCCAAGAAGATACATCCTCGACACTGACAAAGTGATAAATACTATCAAAAAGACGAAATACTGTAAAAATTGTTATTAGCAAACGATTCACTCAGAACTTCACGAACCTGTGTTTACATTATTTCCACCTCAAGTTTGTTCTAACAGCTGGTATCATTTACTTATCAATTAAATGTTGCGTTCTGCATAAAGATACAGACATACAGACGGACGACAAAGAAGTGAGTGACATCACCATCCAGAAGAGACTAAGAGCTGGTAATACACAGCATACTGCTTTGCAAGTGTTGCACCGCAGACAGGATGCACCATGGAGGAGAAAGATGATTTCCTTAATGAATTTTAAGAACAAATGACAGAGGAGAACACCGTCGTTATGGTCGACCTGAATGCTTAAGTTGTTAAAGAAAGACCAGGATGTGAAACATCATCAGTCTTCATGGCTATGGGAACAGAAACCCGGAGCCGGCCACTGTGACCGAGCGGTTCTAGGTGCTTCAGTCCGGAACCGCGCTGCTGCTACGGTCGCAGGTTCGACTCCTGCCTTGGGCATGGATATGAGTGGTGTCCTTAGGTTTGTTAGTTTAAGTACTTCTAAATCTAGGGGACTGATGACCTCAGATGTTAAGTGTCATAGTGCTTAGAGCCATTTGAACCATTTCGAACAGAAACCTGGAACGAGAAACCTAACTGATTTCTGTGTAAGAAACAACTTAGCATACAGAACACTGGTATCAGAAGAGGAGATGTCATAAAACAACGACATACAGCTGGGATGGTAAGGTAAACATTATGATAGATTTCATCATCACTCATACAGCTGGGATGGTAAGGTGAAGACTATGATTGACTTCATCATCACTGATACAAAAGATGGTCAGTATGTTACAGATGTTAAAGTCACATCCAATGAGTGCCTAGATCGCGACCACCAACTGTTAACTGCTGACCTAAAAGGTGTTCAAGCGCCAAAATTTAAACAAAGGAGAATGCCAAATATTAAGACTTGGTTGTTGAACGACATGGAAAGAATAGAAAGTATAAAGCACAAATAGCAGCCAAAGTACCCAAAACTGAGAAGGGGAGAGTAGAAGAAGAATGGTCCTTATTAAAAGAAACCCTTGTTAGAGAAGCCACGGACATATGCAGAAAAACGAGTGCTACATCTAAAAGAGAAGGAAACACCTTGGTGGAATGATTGGGTAAAGACGGCAGTGAAAGATAGGAACGTACTGAAAAGAAAATCTGACAATGAAAAACAGAAAACAGATGATAGATAAAATGAATTAGCAATTGAACACCTAGCGCTCAGGAATACTGGGAGAAAGAAACTAGCTGTTAAAGGCTGATCCAGGAAGAAAAGAAAAAGTGCTGGGAAAAATTTACTGCAAGGATACAGGAAGACTGTCAGGTAAGTAGAAAATTACTATCGAAAGTACTAAAGAGTAAATGAAATGAATATGTAAATATCCTTGCCCTGGAAATAGATGACGGTAACTTAAAACAGAGGAAGTGATCAGCGATGAAATGAAAAAGTACTTCAACATGTTGCTAAATGGAGATAGGGACAACACAACCATGAATGACTGTAGACTAATTTATGAAGCCCAAAACAACAGACACTCATTAACATGGCGTGAGCTAGAAACAGCATTAAAGAGCATGCAAATTGGAAAGTCGACGGGCTTTGATGATCTCACCTCAGACATGATAAAGGCAACTGGCATATTAGGCTTAAATTGGCTATACAGAGTGTTATCAGTGGTTTCGGAAGAAAATAAAATCCCAGAAGACTGCAGTAAAGGAGTCATCATCCCTCTGTTGGAAGAGACCAATCGACGAAAATATGGAATTACAGAGGTGTCACACTGCTCTCACACACCTGTAGGCTGCTAGAAAAGATCACAGAAGTGCGAATTAGAAAGATAGTAGAATCTTCGCTTGAGGAAGAACAGCATGGATTGAGGAAAGACCGTGGTACTGTGAATCTTATTCTTGCAGTAAGAATGCTGACAGAAAAGTACTGGGAATAAGGAAGAAATCTTCTGATTGTATTTGTGGACACTGAAAAAGCATTTGACAGTGTTCCTCGAAAAAAATATGGGAATGTTTGTAAGGCCTAAAGGTGTCAAAGTACGTTACTGATAAAGTCAACATGGTGTACCAAAAATATAACAGCTGCGTCTGGATACGCAACGGACGATCAGAATCGTTTGAAACAAAGAGAGGTGTCCAATAAAGAAGTGTCCTATCACCATTCCTATTTGTAATAATAATGGCCAACCTCACAAAACCTATCAGGAAAATGGACTGTGAACCAAATGGCCTGGCTTTTGTTGATGATTTGATAGTTTGGGGAGAGACATAAACTGAAGCACACAAGAATCTTAATGACTGGAACAACTCATTCAAAAATTTCGGACTAAAAGTAAGTAAAACAAAGACAGAACAAATGACCATCAACAAAAATGGTTCAAATGGCTCTGAGCACTATGGGACTTAACAGCTATGGTCATCAGTCCCCTAGAACTTAGAACTACTTAAACCTAACTAACCTTAGGACAGCACACAACACCCAGCCATCACGAGGCAGAGAAAATCCCTGACCCCGCCGGGAATCGAACGCGGAAACCCGGGCGTGGGAAGCGAGAACGCTACCGCACGACCACGAGATGCGGGCTGACCATCAACAGGCAAGGAACAACCTCAAGCATATTTCTAGGCGGAGTCAAAGTAGAATCTGTTTCGCATTTCAAGTAACTAGGAACCATAATCTCGAAAGATAACATCATTAAGCAGTATATACTTAGTAGGACACGGAAAGCATCCAATTTTTAAAATCAGAAATCTTCTGTGGGATCATAAAATGCCACAAAAAGCTAATGTGACCATTTACTACACCTATTTCATACCAATCCTAACATATGGTATAGAAATATGCACACTACCAAACAAAGACCTCACCAGAATTCAGGGAACATAAATGAGATTCATTAGCACTACGAAAGCACAAAATCAGGAATGAGATGAATAGAAATGTAGATGGTATTGAGGGTCCTGTTACTAGTGTCACAGAGAAACGCAGGCTTCAGTGGTATGGGCACATAATGAGAATGAGAATGACTTGCCAAAAAGTATTTGAACCTGAACCCTGTAGGAAGAAGACCATGCGGAAGACCAAGAAAACGCTGGATAGAGACTGTAAGATCAGACCTGGAGGAGAAAGGACACAAATGGGAAGCTGCCCTGGAATAGAAGCTGTATGAAGACAGGGATGGCGAGCTTTTGCACACCACACCTGGGAAACTAGAGTTGGAAAACGATGATGATGATGATGATGAAATGTTGCGAAGGGTTTGTGTAATTCTGTCAATATCGAAAATACCAACCTCAAATATGAAGAAGTATAACGTAGAGCCTGTGCTGGAAAAAATCCAAATATGTGCCTTAGCAGACAGCCATGCCAAAGGAGTAGCCAGTATAATGGCTGCTATGCAGTTTCCCAAAGGCTACCTTTACTAACGCAAACATCAAGGAGAGAGGCCACTTTACAAGGCATTGCATGCACACAAACACACAGGAAAAAGAAGCTACGTGCAAACAAGTGTTAGACGCTATCAACAGCACCACAGTGGAAAACATGCAATAATACCTCTGCCAGTGAGCTTAACAACAAGAAAGGAGGGAAATGAGTGCACCGAAAGTGCCTATTGCTATATGCTTAGATGATCCAATTTCGTCATCAAATAGGGAAAACTTAGTAGTTACATTTACTTAAGAGGGAAATCGCACTGGCAACAGGAAAAGAAACACTACCACTCATTGAACCTACAGTAGCACTGTTGTGCACCCATCTGCATGCAATCATCAGCAATATCATCTTTATCAGAAAGGACAGCTCAGTGTCAGCAGAAGGAAAATCAACAGCCTTCCAAAAAGCACACAGATCACAGGTAGATGTAAAGTACTCTGCCCTTTTTTAACCACAGTCAATAGAAAGAAGAAACCACTAAGATAAGTAACACCTCAAACAACCTGTCCATTATCTATCAAAGTGTATGGGGGCTAAGGAGCAAACTAGGTCAACTAGAAGTTAACATAAATGAGAAAAACTGTGTAAACAATGCTCAGATCTTGTGTTTCTCAGAACACCATAGTACTGAAGGATTTGAAATGTTACATATAGACAGTTAAAACATTGCCATCCACTACTGTAGAGATAGCAAGGGACAAGGTAGTGTAGCTGTTTTTATTAAAAATAACTTTATATTTAGATGTGTAGACAAAAGAATATATTGAATTGACCAACAGTTTGAAGTATGTGCAGTAGTAATAACATTAAACAGTTCAACAATAATAGTGGTTACAGTTAAAAGGGAACCAACGCCCAATTTCGAAGCGTTTATGGTTCACTTAGAATTATTATTATCAATCTTATTTTCAAAAAATAATGAAGTTATCTTATTTTGAGATTTAATGTGAACTTCTCAACCAAATGCAACAACAAAGTAGATCTCCAGAACTGATTAGTTACCACTATCTTACATCACACATTGACTTTCCTACTTGGGTCACACCTGACTGCCAAGCTCTGCAAACAATATATTTTTAGATATAAATTTGTACCAGAACTTCATTGTCACCCCAGTCTTAAATGGTCTATCAGACCATGATGGATAGCTCCACATTCTATGTGTCAATAGACCTCTCAATAAACAATCTCCTAGAAATCAAGCAGACTAATAAATGAAGAGTCCCTGGAAATTCTTAGCCATAAACAGCAGGACGAAGTTTGCAGTTCAGTACACAGCGTAGATAATGTTGATACCATGTTTAACATATTCATTAATGAATTCTTAGCACCCTTTGAAGAAGTTATTCCTAAAACGTTTGTTAGGAACAATATTTCCTCATCCTTAAAGAACACATGGAGCACAAAGGGGGTTAGACAGTCATGTAAACAAAAGAGGGAGCTTTGTATTCCAGTTAGCATGTCTGAGGACATTGAAATAATTAGCCAATATAAAATTTACTGTAAGATCCTAAAGAAAGTGATTCAAACAATAGAAGCACTGTAATGTGAACAAGAAACTGATAACTCTAATAATAAAATGAAAACTATTTGACGTGTAATTATCAAAGAGACCAGGAGGAATAAAAAAAGATCTGTAGGAAACTTACAAATCAATCCACAAAAAATAAGGACTTCTGTGGAGCAGATAGTAATTTTAGCAAACTGTTAAAACAGGGTTCTACTTCTGAAACTGATATTCTATGTCACATCTTTAATGCTTCTTTGCAGCAAAGAATCATTCCTGAAAGACTCAAGTATGCTCTGGAGAAGGCCCCTTCAAGAAAGTAGAGAAACCTGATGTTCTAAGTTTCAGGGCAATATCTCTCCATTTTTCATGAAGCCAGTCGTTCTTTCAAATATACTTGAAAAGCTTATGTATTCTAGAATTTTAGAACACCTGCATAAGTTTAATATTCTTAGCAAAAACCAGTTTGGTTTCCAAAAGAGTCTGTCAATTGAACAAGCAATCTATGATTATGTAGATGAGGTTTTCGACTTTCTGAATGACAAAATGAAGACAACAGGCTTATTTTGTGATTTATCTAAAGTCTTTGAAACTGTGAAACACCAAATATTATTACTGAAGGCAGACAATTTAAGAATAAATGGTATACCAAATAATTGGCTACAGTCATACCTGAAAGATAGGGAACAGAAAGTAATTTTAGGAAGATCGTAAGATTTGTGTGGGGGGAATGGCTTCATCAGAATGGGCAAGCATTAATTGTGGAGTGCTACACGGATCTGTTCTTGTTCCTTTACTGCTCTTGATATTTATAAATGATTTACTTCATTCTACAAGGACACAATGTAGTTTTACCATCTTTACAGAAGACATAATGTTTAATGTTTGTAAATGTGAAAATGTTCAAGAGTCTATGAATAATACTCTTATAATTTTTATTAAATGGTTTAATGCCAACTGTCTTTCACTCAACTTTAGTAAGATTAATTACATTCAGCTCACTCGAACTGGCAAAACTGAGAAAAAATAATTGTTTAATATGCCACACAAGTAATAGAGCTGAAGTAATAAGGTTTCTGGGTGTTAAGTTTGACTGTAGAGTAAACTGGTCCCATCATATTTTAGATCTTTAGAGGAGACTCAGCTCATCAATTTTTGCACTGCAAATTATCTCTGACAATGGAAAGTTAAGCACTAAAAAGGCAGCATACTATAGTTACTTCCATTCTTTGATGGCATATGGAATTATTTTCTGGGGAAATCAACATGAAAATATTCATGTCTCAGAAGCATGCTGTAAGAGTGATGGGTGACTAGACCCTAGATGCAGTTGCACAAGCCTTTTCTGAAAACTGGAAGTTGTTAAAACTGTTTCTCAAGACATATATGTGTTTCATCAGTAAAAACACTAGTTTATAACAGGTGTAATTGTGAATACTAACAGTAAAACACAAGATTCCATGTACTGAATGTAAAAATTTGGAAGTAATGCTGAACAATGTACAATAATCTGCTATAAAACTAATTAATGCTCTTCCTCCAGAAATGAAATGTGCCATAGAGAAAAACTGAGGCAATTTAGTTTAGCTATGTCATATTACAGTTTGAGTGTTTGTGAAACACAGTGAAAAATTGCCTTAAACCTAAAAAAAAAACCTTAAGATGTGCCATACTAGGCAGCTGCACAGTCTCCCTTGGGCATGGGCGTGTGTGTTGTCCTTAGCATAAGTTAGTTTAAGTTAGACTAAATAGTGTGTAAGCCTAGCGACCGGTGGCTTCAGCAGTTTGGTCCCATAGGAACCTACCACAAATTTCCAAATGTTTACCTTGAGATGTCTTTTCATATAAATTAAGCATTACGGTGTACATTCGTGTCAGATATATAATTCTTTCAGTGTTGTCCAGATTATATGTGATTTTCTGGGTTACATGTTTTTTTTGTATTTAATTTTATACATTCTATATTTGTAATTTGTCAGGTTCTCATTCTTGTGATCTTGTATTATGGAACAGTTTAGTAGTTATGTAAATCCCTCCTGTCCTACTTGTATTTAAATCTGTGGGCTATGGGGGCGCTTCTCATATAAGTTCTGTATTATACACATTCCAGTCTTTACTTGTAAAAATAGTATTAAGTACTGGTCATTAACAATGTAAAAATTTTGACACTCACTACATCCATTTGTAAATAATAATTCTGGTTAAATACCAAAAAAACCCTTAATTGCCCTGTATCTCTGTTTATGTGATGTGTTTTCTTACTCTGTAGTACATAATTTCTCATGGTGTGTAATAAGAAAAGAAAGTTACATTCATTATTGCTCAACAATTAAATATTTTATAATTGTTTACAAATATAAAATTATGTTACAGCTACAGTCCCTTTGAGGTTGCCAATGAAATATTTATACTGTTATGTGTAGAGAGAAAGAAGTGGCGTTCCTCACAGAGAACATTATTATTATAAGGAAATAAAGAAATTTTTTACAATTGTCTTTCAAGTTGGATTTAACATTCCTTGCCATATTTTCAGTGTAGTGTCCAATAAAGATTACCTTTCGAAGTTTTCCTTCTTCCTGGAGGTAGCACATTTTCCCATTTGCCATAATGATTTATGATGTGTACAATTCTCATGGCTGGCTGATGTGACCGAGCGGTTCTAGGCGCTTCAGTCTGGAACTGCGCTGCTGCTACGGTCGCAGGTTCGAATCCTGCCTTGGGCATGGATGTGTGTGATGTCCTTGGTTAGGTTTAAGTAGTTCTAAGTCCAGGGGACTGATGACCTCAGATGTTAAGTCCCATAGAGCTTAGAGCCATTTGAACCATTTTAACAATTCTCATACAAGGCGATTGGACTTTAAGCTGTGCTTTCTTCTCTTCCGTTGCTAATTACTATTTGCAGACTGATTTTTAAAGAACTCTAAGAGAATATTTAAAACTTTCTTGAAGTAGATTTAAATAAATGTACAAATTTTGTCATGAATTATTCAGTTAGGGATTACTTACTGTGCTGCTCATGCAACAACACAGAATGCAAAACAGAAGTTAAAAGAGGATCAGAAATGTTTCTTTTTAATTGAGATTTATTTGACATCTTAACTTTCCTGTACATATTTGTACAACACAATTACAGATTGTCAATAAAAAAGTGTTTTCATCATCAGTCCTTGTACCATTTGTCATCCATTAATATTTTCATCTCATTTTCCCATACTTACGTACATCACAGCATGATTGTCAAACCACATGATGAATTTGAAACTTTTGAAGTGATGGAAATTTTCAATAACATTCCCATTAATTTCCCACAGGTCCTCTTAGCTTATAGGTTGACTCTTACACAGAAGTTTACAGTAACCAGCCACTTTTTACACTCCGATTTATTTATTTAAACAGCGTCGGTACTGGTTTCGAACCGACAGGTTCATCTTCACATGGCTAGTTCACTTTTTATAGTCTTTTACGTACCTGGCGAGGTAAGCTTCATCCTATTTTGTCAAAAACTAACATATTGAGCCTGTGGGTATGTACAAAATGCAGTTTGACTCTTACACAGAAGATTACAGCCATTGTTATCACCAGCTAAAAAGTTAAGAGCTCAAAAGAGGCTTTCATTACAATAATATTTATTGGTTTTAGGTCTCTCTCATGCTGAAATGAAGCTATGATACTTTCAAAACAGAGTAAGGTGTTCTTAAACTGATGTAACTGAAACTTTCCAGTCTGACCATACGGAAACAATAACTATGACAAATAATAAGAGGCAAATAATTTTATGAAAACACACTGCTAGAAAAAAAGTACACCTGGAAAGACGATGTTGATTCAGATCTGATGATGGCATATGCCAACTGGGGGATAGTAGATGTACTTCTAATGGCTTCAGCTTCATCTGCCAATAGACAGCTAATGGCATAGCTGCCAGAGCGCCATCTGTGTCTATCCTTTAATAAGGAATTCTCACAGCCAAAAGACTCAGCGCAGTGTGCAGCGAACAGGTGAATATGCCATGAAAAAGAACTTGTTCTTTCTACTGTGGTATTGGCTGCTGTCCTGTTCGCCACACTTTCAAATATGCTATCCACCAGTTACACTGCCAAGTTTCCTACAGCTGACAATACAAGGGCGCTGCCATAAACGGCTACACTGCTGTCAATGAGATGCAAATATCTCTTCTCTGGAGCTCCAGCGGAGGATATGCATAAGTTTAAACATTCATGAACTGAGCCCATTTTGTGTGTTTGCTAGTTGAATAACATTTACAGGCTTTCATAGTGGCCAGGGCTCGACATATCTGGAATAGACATTGTGTTGAAGAGTGACACATTTACAGATCTTTTGTATCTGTATATATTTCTACAATCAAATATACAGTTACCAACAGGTGCTGCAACTTCAACACCAGACTTATGTATTATTTTTGCTGTTTGATATTATATGTAAAACAAATTACTCTTTGAATTTTCTGTTCATGAACAGCGTTTGTCCCTCAATCCCACATCCACTAAAAGAACCACACAGCGTTCAAAGGGAGATATATCACCTACAGCCAAGTGAGGGAGTTTGAAACGGGTCAAATTGTGGTCTGACAAGGGGATGTTCATTTCAGAGAATTGTCACACAAGTTGGATGTGCTGCCTCAGTTGTGCAATGATGCTGGTATCAGTGGTCACATGAACATTCTCACGACGAGGTTCTGGACGTCCACACAACACAGATGTCTGCCAGAGCCGTCATATTGTAAGGGCAGCTACAACTCTCGTTCATCTTTGGAGTTCCCGGAGGGGACACTAACCAGCACTCAGTATGTGTAGAATGTTGTAAGACCTGTTCTTTTGCTGTTCTTGCAACAAGGAGGTTCCAGCAGGATAATGTTTCTCACACACTGCCTGTGATACTCAACGTGCTCTATAAGAGGTGCAGCAACTTACCTGGCCAGCACGATCTCTGGATTTGTCTCCAATCGAGTAAGTATGAAATATGATGGAACGAGAAGTGACTGGTGCGATTTGTCCACCAACAACTCTAAGAGAACTACGTGAACATGCTGAGCCGACGGAGAATAATGTTACCCTTGACAGTATGTCCCATCTGTAAAATCGACTGGATGTAAAACTCAGCACCTGCATCGCCAGCCATGTACAGTACACCACATATTAATATTGGTTTATTACTGTGGATAGATACTCGGTGTCTCAGATCTGCTTGTGCTATTAATCTATAAATGTAATCATATCATGCAATCCACATACAATGTTCCAATAATAAATCATGAAAGAATCGGAAAACTCTAAAAGCGTGATTTACTCTTTTGGAGTAGATAAAAATATTTACAGCAAACATATACATTATGAATTTCTGTTACCACAGCATCGCCATAGCCTGTCCCTGAACACAAAGCATTGATGCAGTAGTAAAGCATACACACTGCACATCAGACATGTAAGTGGCGAAATAACACATTCTTGCTTTACCAGTGACCCCAGCATTATCAATAGTTTAACACGTAGTGGCAAACTTTCATGTGTGTGATTGACGTGAAACCAGTAGTGGTCTAATACTTCTGTCTTCATATACTAACTGTGATTTGTTTGTGGACAAACAATGGAGAACTTGGCGCTAATGGAAGATGATGGCCATGGAGGAATGGAAACAGACAATATGCAAAAGACAAACGACAGTAGATGAGCTGTTATTACACAACCAGAGGCTGGAGAGTGGGCTATAAGCATTCTCCTCACCAACAGACTCCGCACATGTGGAGCCAACTCAGGCAAACTTCCACACACAAGGCACAGCCACACAGACAGCTCCAACTACTATGGGAGTGATTGATAGCACAGAATGGGTGATAGTTAGGCTGCTGCCATTTTGGCCCGGTGCCCAAATCATGTTGTTTAGCCAAGTGGAGGCGGTTTTCCTGAGCAACAACATGACATGTTGCGTCCCGAAATTTGGACACATAATGAGGTAGGTAGACCAAGTGGGGGACATAATTACCACTCCATCAGAGAAGTCTACATATAGGCAACGAGAGGTAGCAACTATGTGTGTGTCAGTTGCTTGTTTAAAAAAAGCTAATTTTTAATCATCTCACATAAAATACCTATCACTGTTCCGAATACTAATCCAAAACCCTGAATACCATGAAATTAGTTGAACACAGAGCCTTACCTAGAAATCATGGTATTAGAGGCTACAACAAATTAAAGAAATCAGAATAAATTTATTCCATTATGTTGCAGGTGTTTCCTTTTCAAAATGAATTACATCATATAATGGTATCAAGACCAAATCAAACACCGAGAAAAATGAAATTAGTGAGACTAGATCAAATATTTCCATTCTAGTAAAATATTTGAGCAAGGCAAAGAGGAAAAACCATGGAAAAAAGAGTTATTTAAAAATAAAGAAGTAAGAGCAGGATTTAACGAAAAATTTAAAGTGTGGTCTATTCACTACAAAATTATCTGTAATGATACCAATGTTAGTAAACTTGATACCATTAATGAATAGACAGATTATGTGACTGAGGTACTCAGTTCTACTGTAGAAGTAGCTAAAACGAGGTAAGCTGAATTAACAACCACAAATTCAAAAACATTTTATTCAATTTCTACAGGATGTAAAGCATCAGATAATATTCAACAATCTGTTTCAATTTTTGTGCAATTGAGATATATTAACATCTGATGAGTCTGTTGATGTAGTAGGTACCACAAATATTCAGATGTTAGCAATTATAGAGGCACCAGGGCTAATAAAATAAAAAAAAATATCTGATGACAAAAGGACTAAAAGGTATATTACAGATATTAATACTTATGATAATCTATGTTGTCTTAGATCTATAATAATGCAATTAACATATCATAAAAATAATATTTTGGGTAGAGAACTAACTAAATCTGAAATTAAGAAAATTAGAGTAGGAGATAAATACAAACTACAAAGAGAGGTAACAGACATATTATGCCACCAATTACGAAAATACAATGGAGAAAGATTAACTCTAATGGTATTAAAAATGCTGAGCAAGTAAAAGTTATCAAAATAAGTGTTGCATGTGCTGATAATTTCAATTCAGTTATATATTGTGGTTCCGCCAATGCAGTAGATATATAATGGTATAAAAATTACAACTATTTTGATGTCACTAACTGTATGTCAGTATTCTTAGTATCATCATATTTTCGTGATTATCATAACAAGATATATAACAACAGAAACAAATAGAGATGCAAAGTAGAAAGAAAAATCTGTGTATTATGTGAAGGGCGAACACAATACTGAGGAAAATAAAATACATTATGAAAACTGTAATTGATATTGTTATAATGAAAAATGCTTAAAAATCATCAAGAAGTAAGAATGGAAAAGAATTTGTTTGCGATCTGAAGTACATAAATATGGTTTTAGAAGATGCAGTAGCTATCAACTAACAGTAAAAATTAAAAATCATCGATGTTACATGCAAATGGAAAAAGGAGGTGTATGCAAAAGAAAGTGTAGTGAAGAAATTATTGTCAAAGGATACCAAAATTGTAATGAAGGTAGTTGTTACTTTAATTGAGAATATGAAGATTATTATGTTTTCCAATACTGGGTATGCAATAAATTAGTTATAGCTAAACAGTTTTAATGTCATAAAATGGATTATACTGAAAGATATTCTGTTTTGACTATAAAGTGCAACAAAAACCAGAATGCATCTTCCAAACGTAATAGTAGCTCGTAATTTTAAAGGTGATACTGTTTATAAATGTAAGACAAATGCTGAAATCTGTAAGTGGATGATATCTGATAAATATCAGGTTTATACATTCATAGCTCATTATGATAAAGATTATGATGCACAACTGATTCTGAAGTATTGGGCTGAAAATATCGGTAAACTGTATACTATGCACTCAGGACATAAATTAATGTTATTCTAGATGAAACATTTAGGTCTCAAAATTATGGCAACAATATTGTATGAGGGCTATGTAGTAGCTTCTCAGAAATGTTTGGTTTGAAAGAACAGAAGAATGGCTACTTTCCACATTTGTTCAATACATAAGAAAATGAAAATGACGTAGAATATAATCCTGATGTCCAATATTATTGTTTTGAAACTATGAAACCAAAAGATAGATAAATATTTGTCAAATTGCATATACAAAAAGTTAAAGAAAACTGTTCACACAACACGAAAAAAGACATTAATGAATAATGTAATTATGATGTAGATATACTGAGAAGAGGTTGTTTAGAAATAAGGAAACAGTTCCTAGAAATTGCGATATAGATTCATGCTGTTACCTATCAATTGATGGTGTTTGTATGGCTACTTACAGGCCATAATATTTGCCTAATGGAAAAGTGCTCTGTTGGATAAAAAATACAGAGAAAATTATAGCAAATAGTCTGTAGCTTGGGTAGCCAACAATGATATTCAACATGCTCTTCATGGTGGTGAAGTATGTATAGCTGGAGCAAAAGAAAATAGTTTTGATAAAGTAACCAACACTGTTTACCAATTTCATGGTTGTTTCTAGCATGATTGTAAAAAATGTTTTAAAACTGAAATGAATAACAATAAAAATAGTGAATCAAGATATGGGTTGTATCACAAGACATCAATAAGTACTAAAACACGAATGCTGGATTTAATTTAGTAGAGGATTGAGAATGTGATTGGATTTACCCAGTAGAATATAAAAAACCTTGAGAAATTTAAACAGTTACCTGAAATTGTTGAGACTTTGAATCCAAGAGATATCTTTATGGTGGTTGTACAAATACAATCAAATTAGGAGCTAAAGCAGGTGATGTTAACACAAAAATAAAGTGTGTAGATTTGTTTAGTCTTCACCCAACTGTTCAATATTTTGATTATTATCCTGAGCAACATCCAATAAAAACATGTAGACAAAGAAGTTATATTAAAACATGGTGTGGATTTATAAAATTTAATGTATTGGTATCTAGAGGATTGTATCATCCAATTTTACCACTATGGATAGCGAGTGATAAAAATGAAAAACTGTAATTTTCTTTGTAAAATGTACAGAAAAGAAAATACATAAATGTAATCGCAAAGAATGAAATCTTATTGGAACTTGTACAACTGGTGAAATCAATTGAACTATAGGAATAGAATACAAGAATTTAGATGTCCATGAAGTATGTTATATGTTTAAAAATTATGTAAAAGGCTTTATAGAAATAAAACTAGAAGCTGATCTTCACGATTTTTAATGCAGTGAAAGAAAAATGGGTATTGAATTAGCTTATAATAAGATAAAGGAAAATCCATAAAATGGGCTGTTGTTGAAATATATCAAAATTCATTATGTGGAAAATTTAGAAACGTACAGAATATGAGTACAACCGAATATGTTGCAGATCTGGAACAGTTTCACGAGATATTATTGGATGACTGGTTATGCATACACATATCTACCTCATAAATGAGACTGTGGTTCAGATGAGGTACATTTGGAAGATTATTATATGGAAAATAACATGTATACAAATATTTTTACAGGAGCATTCACTACATCAAATGCAAGGCTAAGGTAATATGATATCTAAGATAAGCTAGGAGAATCTACTATATACAGATTCTATAGTATATGTTGATGCAGAGCTGCTGAGAGCCAGGACTGGGTCTGGGGCAAGATGTGCGACTGGTCCCCATCTCCAAATACAGCAACCCAATCCTACTGTTGTTTTAAAGAAGGTCTGACATGCTTTAAGTACAATGTAATTCACGGAATATTGGACATATAGAAAAAATACACATTTGGGTGAAATACCATTAAATATAGTTCCTTACTAAAAACTAAACATGTCTTCACAAATGCAATTGGCCCATACACAATACCAATATGTTCCTAAAAGCCAAGAGCGAGAATGTAATTCTTCAGTAGGTCATATCTCGGATTCCATTAATCGCAGAGATAAGAGGTCAACAGTTTTGGATAGCCCTTGTCCTAGGTACTATTTGTATACCTATCGGAAGAAGTAGCATACTGAGAGACAAGGATATCATCAGGAGTGCCCCAGAGAAGTGTGATAGGACTGCTGTTGTTTTCTACGTACATAATCGATTTGGTGGACAGGGTGGGCAGCAAACTGCAGTTGTTTGCTCATAATGCCGTGGTACATAGTAAGTTGTCGCTGTAGGAGGATACAAGACGAATTTGGTGTGATGAATGACAGATAGCCCTAAATGTGTAAGAATATACGTTAATGCGGATGAGTAGGAAGAACAAACTTGTAATGTTCAGATACAGTATTATTATTATTATTAGTATTAGTAGCTTTATTCATCTGTAGATCTCTCTTTAAAGGCTATAGGACATGTCAAAGTATTTACAAGTTCAGAACAATTAAAAATAAGCTAATTCGTATACACATACATTTACAGATTTTTAGTTGGACACAATCATTAGATTTACTCTTGGTGTAGAACACTTTTTGTTACAAATAACTTATTAGATAATGTCATGCCACACTGTTCACTCATATCTCACTATTAGTCACTGCACACACTATACACACATAGTTTCATAACACTTCACTCACTACACATACAAACACACACACACACACACACACACACACACACACACACACACACACACACACACACAGGTGATCTCTGGGCCATTCTCTGTACAGCAACTTCCCATTTGCTGTCCTGAAAAACTGAGTCAGCATCCCTCTATAATGAGTTAGATGTTGAGCTCATAAAGAGGAAGAGATGTTAGTACTGTGCTAAGCATAACTTGGGGGTAAGTACTTCTAGAAAAGGAAAAAAGTAAAAACATAGTGTAAAGATGTTATGTGGAGTGTTATCATTATTATTATTATTTACCTGTATAACTTCTTTTTTACCAAACCCTTACTCTATTTTGTCTACATAAACCTTCAACATATAAAATGTATTGCATAACAGGTATTTTAGCTGCCTTTTTAAATAAGTGTATTTCTGTAATTTCTTTAATCTCCTTTGGTAATTTGTTGTACAGTTTTATTACTTCATAGAAAATGCTGTTTTGAGTTTTATGTTTATTTTTTTCTTGGTAAATGTAAGTTAAGTCTAGCTCTTGTTCCATGGTCATGGACAGAGCTGTTTATGCAGTAATTACCGATTTTATTTCTGATGTGTACAACTGACTGGTAAATGTATTCACATGGAGCAGTTAAAATCCACAGTGTTTTGAACAGATCTTTACAATGAGCTAGACTACCATTTTTGGTTATTATCCTTATGGCTCTTTTCTGGATTTTGAAAATTGTGTTCATATTTTGTGCATTTGTTCCCCAAAAAAGAATGCCATAGCTGAGAATTGAGTGTACATATGAATAGTATGTAACTAAAAGACAGTGCATGCTACACACTGATGATAGGAATCTAAGGACATAACATACTGATAACATTCTGTTTGCAAGTACCTTTGTGTGTTCACACCACTTCAACTAAGAATCAATATTCATTACCAGAAATTTTGCATTTGTTACACAGTCTATAGAGGTGCCATATACATTTAATTTAACATTGTCATTTTTGCTCTTCAAAATGAAATTCATGGCATTAGTTTCCTTTATGTTCAATGTCGCTTTATTGCTTATTGAACAATCATAAACTGCCTTGAGAGATTCATTTCCTTTCTCTGCAAGGAGTTCTGTTGTTTTTCAGTGACTATAATTTGGCTGTCATCGGCACATTTTTTTCACCATGAGTACTGGGAAAGTCATTGATGTATATCAGGAATAGTATTGGTCTTAATATGCTACCTTGCGGAGCCCCTATATTAATGTATGTCAGTTCTGATAAGTGTTTTCCTAATGTTTAGATCTGTTTGAAGTATGAGTTATCTTTACTCTTTGTACCTTATCTGCTAGGTGTGACAGAAACCAGTCATTAGCTACCCCTGTTATTCCTCATGCTTCTAATTTATTTAACAGAATATTGTGGTCGACTGTATCAAAGGTCTTAGAAAGATTCAAAGATGTGCCTGTGCACACTCATCTTTGTCAAGAGCGTCAAGTACAACTTTTGTGAATTCTACTACGGCTGACTCCGTATTTTTGCCAATTTGGAAATCAAACTGTGATTCACTTAAAATATGGTATTTATTCTGGTAATTCATTAATCTGTCCTTCATAATTGCTTCTATTATTTTTGAGAATGATGACAGTGGGGAAATGGGCTGGTAATTTTCTATATCTTCTGCATTACCTTTCTCAAGCAAAGGTACAACTCCTGCCTGTTTTAACTGTTCTGGAAATGTTTCGATGTGAACGAATCATTTATTATATTTCTTAAGGGGCCTTGTATAATCTCTATGCATTGTTACAGTACACATATTGGTACTTCATCTAAGCCTACTGACTTTTTATTTTTTTAGTTCTCCAACAGTTTTACTGACTTCATTCTCTGTTGTTGGAAGTAACACCATTGTATTTAATGCAACATTATTTACAGGTATTATATTTGTTTTGGGAAATTTTTTTAACTTCTCTGCAATGCTTGAAAGTTGTTTATTTACATAGTTTGCTACATGTTGTGGATAATTTATTACCTTATCCCTCTCCCTTAGCAGTGTGTTTGTTTGCCTCTCCCTGTTTACTTTTTATAACATCCCAAACTGTTTTGCTTTTATTCTCTGCATTATATATTATTTTGTCAGTAAATGACTTTTTGCAACAATCAGAACCTTCCTATAGATATTTTTTTATCTGTTACAGAAAATTAAGAATTCTGGATCATTGCAACTCTTTTTCATGGAGCTGAGGTATTTAAGTGCTTGGGAAGACTTCTTAATACCTACTGCTATCCATCTGTTTTTGTGAGATGCTGATATAGACATGCATACTTTTGGAAATGCCTTTTCGAAGTTCAATTTAAATAATGTGGAGAATTTAGAGAATTTCATAGTCAAGTTGGTTTCCTTATACACTTAACCCCAGGTTTGTTTTGTTAGTTCTTTTGAAAAATCTTTTATTTTGATTTCTGAAAGATGTCGTTTGTAGGCTTGTAGTTTAGGGAATGGTCCAATGCCTGATTTTACTGTTGTTGTTTGACAGAGATGGCCTGATAGTCCGAGATCCTTTACAGCTACATCACATTTTTCCCTGTCCATATTTGTGGCTAAGTGGTCAATTACTGATGCACTCACTGTAGTAACCCTTGTTGCACTATTGACCAATAGGGGCATGCCAGAACTGTGAAGGATATTTATGAGGGTGATGCTGGGTTCATTTATGATATTAGTTTTGATGTTAATGTCCCCACACAGAATTATGTTGAGCTTTGTACGTGAGACTTTATCTAGAACTTCTGTTAATTTATTGGAAAAAGTGTCCACACTACCCCTGGGAGATCTATACACTCACATGTAACCTCCCCGCAAGAATAAGACAATGATAATGAGGCAAGTGTAACCTCACAGCAAAAATATGTCAATAAAAATCTAAATGGAAATGGAGCCAAATATCGTTACATTGAAATGAATCCAAGCGTAATCTCCTCACACAAAAATTAAAGAATAATAATGGCCCAAGTGTAAACTCTCCACAAAATTAAGGAATCAAGATTGATCATAAACCCACACAATAATATTAATCAAATAATGAACCATGAACCGTATCTAACATCTCAACAGAAATTATTAAACCTGATGAATTTTATAAGGACAGCAGCACTGACCTTCGGCCCTGTGAAATAATTAAACCTGATAAATTTTATAAGGGCAGCAGTGCTGACCTTCGGCCCTGTATTCTGAATAACAAAAGCAAAATTCTTACCTCAATAAACTGCATCTATATCTGCTCTTATTTATCGACACAGCTTCGTGCAATGCTGGCGTATATTTAATTTTGATTTTTGGACGAAATGCATAGGAAATATTCTTTAAATTGAAATGAATGTTTTTCTTTAAAAGAGTTACTTTATAAAAAAATTATTATTGGGGCATTTTTTGAACAAATTAATTACAATTAACATACATTACTAGATGTGCGCAATGCTGCTTCATTACCTTCTACAACAATACTCATCGTCCCGAATCGTGACCAGAGTCGCGAGAAGAGCACGCCGCCGACGCATGCCGACTTCTGCTCAGTACAACCGTCCACTCGCTACTACTACTGCCGACTAGCTACTACTATAGACAGAGTACAACTGTTCCTGCTGACTCGCTACATGCTACTACTGTTCCTGCCGACTCGCTACACGCAACTACAGAGTACAACTGAACACTCGCGCGGTCAAGCGCAGACTAGCAATGATAAATAACTCTCTGGTCAGAGATTCTGTCATGCCTCGCCATCGCTGGTAATGAATACATACGTGTTTCATAACCCTCCACTGGGAGGGCAAAAATTTGGCAGCGATGGTGAGTCATTAGGACTTGCCATGAGCAACAAATTTTTGTTAACTAACTAACTTTACAATCACAGAATATACAGATATATAGGTGTAGAACACGAAGTAAATATAGTGCACATGCACCGAGTACAGAACATATCAGATAATGACAAAATATATATCTAATGAGTACAAAACAAATTAACAAATGACATAAGTGCACATGCACTGTAGTTCAGAACATATCAGCAAATCAAAAAATGTATAGGTCATGAATACAAATCAGGTTAGCAAAAAAATGATTTTCGCTATGTTACAAGAATTAGGATAGGAAAGGGAAGGATTGCATCATGGTAGTAGCACTTTAGGTTGCACACAGCTGCACTGAAAGTCCATATCTTTCTACAGAAGCACAACACCAAGTGAGACAATCTGAAGTTCTTTTCCCAGAAGTATCAACCAGCGTAGCCAAGACACTGAAATGTCGTAGTAATATTCCATGTTATCTCTTTGGTAGTACATTAGGTACACCAAACAGTGGGACCATAATAGCATCTCCATCGCTCACGGTGGTGGACAGCATGTCGTGTCAACACCACGTTCTTGTAAGGTACACCAACGTAGAATTAGTGCAAAAACCAAATATAGTGCTCCATGATCATGAGGATATACAGGACAAACGGATATTGCAGTAATTCCAGGTAATTAGGTCAGAAGGTGAAGGACATTAAGTCACATACTAGTCTTCATTGAGAATTACGCTAATAGCTGGTGGCACTCATTTGCCCAGTTATTGAACATTTCTGTACCATGTATGTAGTATTACAGAATAATGTTCATGAGTTGTTTTACAGAGAACATTTGCACTCATTGCCTAATTATAAACCATCAGAAGTCATCATTGAAAACAGGAGCTTATAAATGACATAGTATTACAGAATAATGTTCATAAATCGTTTTACAGAGGACATTGGCACTCATTGCCTAATTACAGACCATCAGAAGTCATCATTGAAAACAAGAGCTAATAAATGATATAGTATTACAGAATAATGTTCATCAGTCGTTTTACAGAGAACATTGGCACTCATTGCCTAATTACAAAGCATTATATATATATATATATATATATATATATATATATATATATATATATATATTTAAGCAATGCATTGCGTTGGGTAATTACTGAAGAATGAAAATATTTGCTTTTGAGTTGTTGCTGCAAATGTAGATGTGTAACGCGTCATTCGTCATGTGTCAGCTGTAGCAAGATTATGAAACAAGTAGAGTATATGTAATCACATTCATAAATGACATAGGTTTAATGAACAACTGCTTATAGCACATTAATTTCATAAATAATTTATCCTGCAAAATACAAAAATGAATTATTAAACTGAAAGAAGAAACGCATTTTATGCTGAAAAGTAGTGAACTTCGAATTAACAGGTAGTGAAATGTGTATAAAAAAAATGTGTTCCCTAGCTGTCCTTTCCAAAACCTTCAGTCATCATACTATGCAATAAAACACATACTGTCAAAACGAACTGCAACAAATACTAAGATAACTACATAGCATAAATACATAACTTCAACATTATCCTCGTCTGTAAAGAAAAAAAAACTTCATTATCCATCACTTCATTATCTATATTATCATAACTCCATTATTATCATCACCTGTAAAGAAAAACTTCATTATCCATAGTAACATATTCTTCATCATTATTCATCACCATTCATTATCATCTGCAAAAAAGTCACTTCATTACTCATTACACAACTATTCCTTATTTCTAGCATATTTCATCACTAAAACTAAGATGTGTAGTTCTGTCTGACAGCCTGCATGAATCGCCTTGTATTCTGAAAGAAAAAATTAGTTAAGACTGCTATTCTACGATGTGTATAGTATATTCTTGTGAATGCTTGTTAATCCTGATCCATTTACCCTTCATCACGTAATATTGCATCCTCTTTCGTTCATTCCGGAGGTGAAATTCCCATTTCTGTTTAATTTATTTCTTTTACACGTTATTTCTTTCTGAAAATGATGAACAAAGATTAATGTCTTGCATTTAAATCATATACCCATTAGACAAAAACTGGTTTATAGTAGCATAATTGAGCATACAGCATAGCATGACAGAAAATGTAATATGTCAAAAACATAGATAGTGTTCAGAGGCAAAAATGTACCCAGTGTATCACAATGTAGCAGCAAAAAAAAAGAGGTAAAGTAGTCACGATGTTGAGATATCATAAGGCAAAAATGTCAAAGTCAACTGGTGTTTGCTATATCTTAACAATTTCATAGTGCTTACAAACAAAAAAGGGAAACAATCGTATATACATAAAAAATGATGACAAGAAATGTGACTTTCTTTGTGTTCAGCTTGTATGTCATGTAGTTAATAGAGGCGAGAATTAAAGACTTTAATGGAGAGAGAATTTAATAAAATTAACATGTCACTAGATAAAATTGCATAATTATTCATAAGATACGTAAGTTTATCTGGAAAAATGTGCACGGTCTGATGTGTAACGACAAGAAGAGCGACCTGCTAACCTTACCTTGCCGGGCACTTGCCAAGAAAAAATACGACAATCATCAGTAAGTATTCATGTGAATATAATTGCATAAGTGGTCATAAAAATTAGCAAATGGCATTACAGCATGTTAAATCATAAAGTATCTTTAATGAAAGGTTTGATATTCGATATGTGGTGGTTTGCTTTGGTTTTTCTGGTTCTCAAAGTTTCCACGTGTACAACATTGGGGTGAGGAATGCTGTGAATCCGATATGGACCTGCGTATAGAAGTTCAAATTTACTGCACCTACCTTTTCCTTTGTTCGATAAATAATGTGTACGTACTAAAATCTTCTGTCCAATGTGAAAGTTACGGCGTGTACAAACCAGTTTTTGTTGTCTTCTCCGGCGCTCTGCGGCACGTTTGATGTTGTTCAGCGCAATGTCAATTATTCCATGGTGTCGTAGTCGACGTGATGTAGGAAAGTTTACTAATTCTTTAATTTTGTTAGGTGGTTCAACATTTTTCAGTATAACAGACGGAGATAGCATAGTGGATTCATTTGGTATGGAATTAATTACATCCTGGAATGAGAGTATGTGTGTGTCCCAATCAATATGTCTTTTATGGCAGTATATTCTACACAGTTTACCAATTTCTTTCATTAATCGTTCACAAGGGTTCGAAGAAGCATGGTACCTGGATATATAGATCAGAGAAATGTTTCTAGCTCGTAACATACGTGTCCATATAGCAGATCGAAACTGTGATCCATTGTCGGAAATTACTTTCAACGCATGCCCTACATGAAATAAAAAATGTTTTACAAATGCTTTCGAAACAGTTTTAGCAGTAGCTTTGCGTAACGGAGTGAAGGTAACAAATTTTGAAGTGAGTTCAACAGCGACAAAGATGTAGCAAAAACCTCTATTAGTTCTGGGAATCGGACCAAAAATGTCTACAGCGGCCATGTGTCTCAATTTAACAGGTACAATGGGATGTAATGGTGGAATATGTGAAGTCGTATCTGATTTAGCTTTCTGGCAGATTTTACATGACGCTAAAACTCGTCAAATACGTTTCTCCATGTTCGTAAAATAACAGTTCTGTCTCAATATAAGAAAACATTTTCTGGCTCCGTAATGTGCGTAACTTAAATGAGTATACCAGATTAATTTGTTAACAAGTTCATCAGGAATGCATAATAACCAATTGTTGCTGTCAGGATGAGAGTGGCGAAAAAGAATGTCATTGCGTACAGTGTAATGGTTTCCAATGGTAACATATTCCTATCTTGCCAAAGGTGTTTAATCTCTTTCCATACGTTGTCTTTATTCTGCTCTTGTGCTATGTCCTGTAATGACGACGAAATGAAATTTTCAAATGCAACTTGTTGAATGTACATGACGCTGAAATTTGCTTTGCAGAAGTTGGTTGCGATGTCTTGCTGATTGTTGCTAAGAGAACGAGAAAGTGCGTCTGCTACAACATTTTGTGTGCCGGGAATGTGAACAATTGTGAAATTAAATTCCTGCAAGTAAAGTTTCCATCTGCTTAATCTGTCGTGTGTAAATTTAGCCGAAAGTAAAAACTCTATCGCTCTGTGGTCTGTGTAAACGGTGGTATGTCTTCCATAAAGAAAATGCCGAAATCTGGTAAAAGCCCATACAACACAATCTTTCAAGTTCTGTAACGGAATAACTTCGTTCAGCAGCTGACAAAATGCGACTCGCAAAGGCGATGTTTTTAATTACTGTACAACCATCTTCTTCAATTTCCTGAAAAATATGTACGCCTAAAGCGGTGTTAGAACTGTCGGTGGCAATGGAAAAATTTCTGGTAAGATCGGGGTGCGATAAAAGTGGTGCATTCAACAAAGCATGTTTCAGGTTCATAAATTCAGAATGTGCTTGCTTGCTTGTCCCAGGACCAAATTGTGTTTTTACCTGTCAATTGACATAATCTAGGGGTGTGTAAAGCAGAGTAATGAATAAATTTACGAAAAAAGTTAATTAAACCCAAAAAGCTGCCTAGTTGTTTTTTCGTCGTAGAAACAGTAATGTCACGTAAAGCTTGAAGTTTTTCCGGGTCAGGCGCAATGCCTTCTGCTGAAATTACGTGTCCAAGAAATTTTATAGATGTTTTACCAAAGTGCGATTTACTGAGATTAACTGTGAGTCCTTGTGCATGAAAAGTTTGCTACAGTCGTTCAAGAATCAGATTGTTTTCAGACCAGTTAGCTTCTGCAATAAGAATGTCGTCTACGTACGTTGTGATTCTGTCTTTAAATTCTGTCGGAAGTATTGTATTCAAACCGCGAATAAAAGCTGCTGAAGAAATAGTTAAACCGAACGATAATTTACAAAATTGATAACAGTCACCAAAAAAGAGAAATGCTGTGTACTTTCTGCAGTTCGGATGGAGCTGAATTTGCCAAAATCCAGATTTCAAATCTAATGTGGAATAAATAGCAGTACCGTGAAATTTCCGTAGAAGTTCCTCCAGTGTCTGTGGGCGATCTTTTTCATTAATAATAATGTCATTGATGTGTCGCGAATCAAGCACAAGGCGAAGTGAGCCATCCTTTTTCTTAACAATATGGAGCGGGTTTATGTACGGACTAACTGCCGGTAATTCCTTGGTCAAGCATAGCTTGCAATTCTTTCTTAACTTGTTCTCTATAAATATACGGAATGGGGTAATGCTTGGCTTTAAATGTGTCGTGTTCTTTGACTTGAAATTCATACATAAAACCGGACATAGTACCAGGAACATTGTCAAAAACTGGAGCTTGCTGTAAAAGAATTTTGTGTAGTTGCGTGCGTTCGTCGTCTGTATTTGCACTGCTTTGTTTAACTTTATCAGAAATCATCTGTATTACGTCATAGTCGGCTTCGTCTGGAGTATTATAGTTATGTACGTACGTATCTGTGAACAATGTGGAATTACAGTCTATGCTACGTGATACGGAAATGACCTCTGTGCGATTAATTGTTTGTTCTTCTGCAGATAATGAGTGCTGAAATTCTGAAGCCAGTTGTACATTTTCATCCTTTAACATTAAATAAGAATTTTGAAAATCAATAACTGCGTCGTGTTGTACCAGAAAATTCGTACCTAAAATAACGTCTGTCGTCAATAAAGGAACAATCCAAAAATTTGAGTGAAATGTGTGACCTGCAATACAAAATGATAAATGTGTCTGTAATTTAACATCTACTCCTTTACTCGATACTGCTCCTTTCACTTTCGTTTTGCCTAATGGTAACGTAGGATAGGTATTCTCTTTGTTACACTTGTTGAAAGTTTCTTCATTTATAACTGACATAGGTGATCCGGAATCGATTACTGCCGAAAATTTCTATGATCCAATTTTAATTTAGATGACAGGGTGTGAAATAGTTTTTTGAACAATTGGTCTTTCCTGCAAAAGAGTGTCTCGGATGTCGTCAAAAGTAATAACATTTTCATGAACAACATTCTGTGTGTCTGAAGTATTGCTTACATTGCTGGAAGATGCAACCTGTACAGTATCTAGTCAAATTCTATCTGACGTATTATTATTATCAGGAGGATTCTGTGGCATTTCGACTATTTGAACTGTTCTGTTATTTCTTCCAGACGTATTACGTTCTGGATGATACCTACTGTCTGGTTCATTCATGAGAATATGTTGTTGCTGATCATTTTGCTGCTGGTAAGACCGACTGTTATCAAACGTTGTTGAAAATTGTGCTCATTACTTTTACGTCTGTCGTGATAGTCATTTCTATACGGTGCATTGCGATAGGAATTGAAATACTGTGTTTTTTCTGTACGTAGTTATTTCCTTGTTGCTGTGCGTTACTATTTGTTGGAGCTGAGACTATACGTGCACGTGGCGAAACATTAAAGCTTGGTTGACCTTGTACATTACATTGTTGGTTAGGTATGCTAACCGGCTGGTTTTGTTGCTATTGTGGTGAAAAACCTCTATTGTTATTAAAATATGTTTGCGACTAATTGAAAATTTTACACATACTGATGATTAAAATTTTTTCTGATATTAACATTACGGTGGTAGTTCTTGTCATTTCGGGAACGTATAATGATGATGTCACTTTTGGTAAAATTTGTCGTATCAGGTTTTCTTTACTCATTTTTAATTACAGATAGGGTAATAGTTGAAGAGCTGTTTTGATAGATATAAAAGATTGTAGAAGAGAAGGCAGCAGTGCAGAAAACTAAAGATGAAACAGCACTACTACGGCTTGGGGCCCTGTGCACGCTACGGTACATTAAAGCGTAATGAATCCCCTGAGGTCAATTATGCGGTACAAATAAATTTCAGCTTTTGTGTTACAGGCAATGGCGGTAAAAATTCAGAAGTAAATTGCTGTATCCATGCTACTTCAAGTTTCTGCATTACAGGCAATGCTATTGAAAATACAAAAACAAATTGTCATATCCAGTTCAATGCGTGTACCTGTGCTCTGTCATTTTCAAATGCCTTAGATTTTATTACAGATAGAAAATGTTTGTAATCAAAATTATCGTCTCGGTATGTCTGAACAGGTTCACGATTGTATGAGAATCTGTTTGTCTGTGACTGTTCAGAATCTAACTCACGTAATCTCTGTAAATTACCTAAATTATATTGGCTGTGTGAGTCTGACAAATGTTCGCAATTCGCCGTATGCTGTGACGTGTTATTAACTGAAATATTTTTTATCTCTGTTACCTCTTGCTGTAAACTTGACAATTTTCTACGTAATGTATTATTAGACGAATCTATCTCATTGCTTGTCTGCTGTAGATTTTGGAATTCAGGTGTTTGGTTAAACGAAATCGGTGAAGTATCGTCTGATTTGCTGTCATAATTACTTTCGATAACATCAATACGACTGGCCAATTCATCATATTTTTCAGTCAGTATTTTTACCTGATCATCGTTTTTAGTGTCAGAAGCATTAATTTGTTTTTGTATTTTACGCGTGGTTTAGTTCAATTTTTTAACGTCAGCTTTAATGACATCAGAATCAAGTGTTGGTTCTAATTGTTCGAGTCTGTCTGTCACTGTCTGAAAGTCTGCTGTGTGTGTGTCCGTTTTTGATTTACGATCGGAAATTTCATCACGTAATTCTGTGTTCAACTGTTTGATGGTATTAATTTCGTCGGACACTGTAGCAATATTGTTGTCTACGTATGTTTTTGCTTTCGCAAACAATTTACGTTTATCTTCCTGTCTCTGTGCGGTGATTGTTTTCGTGACTTGTCGTTTTACTTTATTCTGTTCCTGTATAAATTTACGGAAACGCATATCACTGTTTTGTAGGTGATGATTAAAACGTTCGTCAATTTGACTATTCTGTTGGTCGAATTTCTCGTCTACTTTTGCATCCAGTGTGCGCGAAAGTTCTGCTGTCATTAATTTAAACTCGTCGCGTAACTGTGTTGCTTTTTCAGAGCACTGTTTACCGACTGCACTAATTTCGTCTCTAAGTGATTCTGTTGTAGTTGTTTGCATATCCCTTAATTCTTGAGCAACAGATCTAATTTCTTCGCTACTTTTCCTAGCACAAGCCTCAATTTCCTCGCGTAACTGTTCTTTAGTATCATGACATTGCGCGGCAACGGCTGTAATCTGTTCACTAAGCTGTCTGAAATTGTTGTCTAATTTTTCATTAAGGTTGTCATGTTTTTTATTAATTTCATTAAGTTGTTTGTAATTGTTGTTGTGTTTTTCATCCATTTGTCGTAAAAATGCCATATCTTGATCCCAGCCAAAATTATCGGCTCTATTCTCCATGCTGTATGATGGCGTACCTGCAATTGTCACATTTTGTGTGACCATTTGGTCATTCTGTGATTCACCAAAAGGTTTGCCCATCGGATGCGCACTGTTAGTCACTACCTCGGAATTAAATAAATCCGACGCATTCTGATCACACTGTTCGTTTTCATTAAAAAAATTTGTCGGTTCGTCACGTAAATCCTGCAAACCGGGTGTGTTAAGCTGGGCAGCGCTCATTGCAACAGAATGCACCGCGTCATCAATTGTCGTCAAATTAACAGAGGACACAATTGAATTCGTTTGTTCAACGTTAAGATAAAAATCATTTTTAATGGTCGGTACCCACTGATTGTCAGTAAACGGAGGATTGTCATCATTACACTGTGTGTCACAAGTACTATCGTTCAAATTATTAGAATCGGCTATTTCATTCATTATGCATCGCGATGTACTGTTAACAGTTTTTCGCGGCATTTTTCTCAAAACAAATTAATCACAAATGAAATAAGCACAATGCAAAAAGCAACAAACACAAATACAACAAAGAGCAACACATTGCCGATGATCTGTGGAAGAAAGATTGACAAATTAGAAAATGCGTTGCGCCAAATGCTAATTATATTAAGTAAATAATAGCGGATATATGACTACTTCTCAGAAGATTCACAAAGAAATACGATCCTGGTCCGGATGTCGCCAAGTGTAACCTCCCCGCAGAATTGTTTAACAAAAAATGCGAAATGGAACCATACGTGAACTCCCTACAAAATTGACAAATGAAAATTGACCAAGAACCCACAATAATATTAATTAAATAATTAATGAACCATGAACGAAATGTAACCTCGTAACAGAAATAATAATATCTGGTAAATTTTATAAGGGCAGCAGCGCTGACCTTCGGCCCTGTGAAATAATTAAACCTGATAAATTTTATAACCACAGCAGCGCTGAACTTCGGCCCTGTATTCTGAATAACAAAAGCAAAATTCTTACCTCAATAAACTGCATCTATATCTGCTCTTATTTATCGACACAGCTTCGTGCAATGCTGGCATATATTTAATTTTGATTCTTGGACGAAATGCATAGGAAATATTCTTTAAATTGAAATGAATGTTTTTCTTTAAAAGAGTTACTTTATAAAAAAATTATTATTGGGGCATTTTTTGAACAAATTAATTACAATTAACATACATTACTAGATGTGCGCAATGCTGCTTCATTACCTTCTACAACAATACTCATCGTCCCGAATCATGACCAGAGTCGCGAGAAGAGCACGCCGCCAACGCATGCCGACTTCTGCTCAGTACAACCGTCCACTCGCTACTACTACTGCCGACTAGCTACTACTATAGACAGAGTACAACTGTTCCTGCCGACTCGCTACATGCTACTACTGTTCCTGCCGACTCGCTACACGCAACTACAGAGTACAACTGAACACTCGCGCGGTCAAGCGCAGACTAGCAACGACAAATAACTCTCTGGTCAGAGATTCTGTCATGCTTCGCCATCGCTGGTAATGAATACATACGTGTTTCACACAAAATGATTAATTTCTTGATGATATGAAGCCCTGTTAAGTCAGTAGCTGATATTTGAAAGGGTTTATCTTCACTCACTGTACTGAGGTCATGTCTTGATTGGAACGATGTTCCTTCTCTGATATAAATGCATAATCCTCCACCCCTTGAAGCAGTTCTGCAGTAAGAGTTTGTCCTTTCATACTATGATAATACTACATGTTGCATTTCTGTGACTCTATTCCAGTGCTCAGTAATACAAACTACTGTGCAGTTGAGAGATTCGAGCTCAACTTCTAATAGTTGTGTTTTATATTTTATTGATTGCATATTTTGATGGAGGACTGTTAAGTCTGTCAAATGCCCCATGTTACTCTTTCCAATGGTTTGTTTTTCTTTGTGACATCTGGTATGTGTGATATTTGAAGTGTTAAAATCTGTCTTGTAAGTGATTGTTTCAGTATTTTTTAAACTGCTGGAGATACTCTTTAGGCAGGGGAACTTGTTGTCTTGATTACTCCTAAAAAATACCTACTTTTCCTACCAATGACAACAGGTATTTGACCATGTGTGGCCTGAGATCCGCTCTCTATACTTTTATCAATCAGCTGTACCAATCTTCCCTTCCCAGTCCTGTTTAAGTGTAGGCCATGCCTAGTGAAACCGTATCAGGTGATAGTCCCAACGGGCACCAGAGAAACATGAGAAAAGTTGGCTGCCTCAGAGCCATCCCTTACCCCACACTGATTTGCCTCACAGTTTCATCAAGGTGTGGTCAATCATGATGCCAGAACAGCTCAACAAAGCGTACATTGGTACCATGAGTCAGGGAAGCTATCTTCTACATGTCACCACCTATGTCATATGCCCCATCTCTGCGCAAACTGTTTCCCGCCCCAGCCACTATTACTTCATGGTCCTCTTTTGTAAAGTCCTTACATAAAGACCCTAAGTCCTCTATTACATGACTTAGTCCTGCATTTGGGTTGAAGATACTGGTGGCCTGGTATGCTGCCCCTAAACTTTCCTGTAACTGAGGATCTACACCTCGCTCATGGCTACTACCTATCAGCAGCACTTTCTTCTTTCTAACGATTTGTACATTCCTAGGCTTCTTGGCCTAGGTTAAAGTGTGCTGCACATTTCCTGCTCCTCGTTCTACCTGAGGCTCTTCTCCACTTAATTCTGGCTGTGGTAGATACCTGTTTCTGGTGTTGACGATAAAACTGTCAGATCACGTTCTCTTTCTTCCTATCCTCCTACCAGCTGCCGGTTCCCAACCATCCTCCTCCCCCTATCTCCCTTGATCCTTATCAGTTCATTCATCTAACTGTGTCTGAAGCGCACAGATTTCCCTTTCCTATTCCCCAATCAAAATATTCCTACTGCATACTCTGCAGTTCCAGGAGACAGCCTCTTCTTTTCTCCCAAAATTCTCCCAACTGCATCCACCCCAATGAAAATATTTCTTACAAGATTGGCAACAAATCCATCTACTCACTACCCTATAACAGCTCCCACATTTCTCACTCATTGTCAGTTTCGAAAGAATAATTAAGTTTAAAGAATGTTTTAAATTTGTCAAGGGCGCGAGATTGGCTGTGTATAAACAAAAAACGACACAAAGATCTTATGTGCGGTTGCTGTTGTTTTTGTGCTGATTTAGAGATACAATGACAGAAGAATGAATTAGTAATTACTTTGTTTTTAGAGAATTTACATTATCAAGCTTGTTTGGTCAGGTTTTTAAACCGTTTATAACTCCGAAAATTTAGGCCTAGATCACGTCTATCTAACTAATAAACAATACGAAATGTGTTAATTAAATACGATTTCGTAACGTTTAATTACACTTTTACTGCGGAAATAGACACTGATGAAACTACTAGCTGTCTTTTTTAAACGAATTTTGCACTATGAAGAAAACTTGAATAGAATTTTTTGTGTTTATGTCACGAAAAATTTGGGTTTATGTCGCGATTATCGAGACTTCAGATAACACGAAGTTTTTCAAGAACAAGCTCTGGCCGTGACGCTAATATTCAATTGTGTGACAAGAATGGTCACTACAGCAAGTACACAAAACAACGAAAATTTAAATTTGAATCTATTTCCTATTAAATAAGAAGAAAATACCTGTCATCTCACTTGCCGTCCATCTTGGAAGATATGTCCTGCTTGACACAGTCAAGTCGTTGAAATATGTGGGTGTAATGTTGCAAGGCAATACGAGTTGGAACGAGCATGTAAGAACTGTGGTAGGGAAGGAGAATGGTCGACTTCAGTTTACTGGTAGAATTTTAGGAAAGACTGGTTCACCTGTAAAGGAGACCACATATAAGACCCTGGTGTGACTTATTCTTGAGTACTGCTCGAGTGTTTGGGATCGATACTAAGTCGGATTGAAGGAACACATTGAACCAATTCAGAGATGGGCTGCTAGATTTATTACTGACAGGTTTGAACAACACGTAAGTGTTCGGGAACTCAAATGGGAATCCCTGGATGGAAGGCGACGCTATTCTCGAGAAATCCTGTCAAGAAAAATTTAGAGAACTGGCAATTGAATCTCTCTGCCATACGATTCTACTGCTGCCAACATAGATAGCGTGTAAGAACGACGAATATAAGATACGAAACATTAGGGCTCATACAGAAGCATATAGATATTCGTTGTTCCCTCGCTCTATTTGCGAGTGGAACAGGAAGAAATGTGACAAGTATTGGTGCAGAGTACCCTCCGCCAGACACCATTTGGTGGCTTGCGGAGTATCTATGTAGACGTAGCATTTCTACAGTACATGGCCAAAATTTAGACATTATAAACCTTCTCCAGGCAAGGCAGTTTGAGCAAATAATTTGGTTCCTCTGCATTATGCGTGGTGTAGCGTAGGCCTTAGGCAGATTATAAAAGCATGGGCGATTCGTGAGAAAATCCCGAAAAATGACGATGTTGTTAAAATGATATTCTCGTGGAACTTAGAAACTTTTTTGGATATCATTATCTGTTACAAAGCTCCAGGATTGAAAGCTGTAGTACTTATGCAGTAAAATATGTGTGTAGTATCCAGTTTGAGATATAAATGTAGTTTAACTGCCTTTGTGACACGTGGAAAAGGTTCTAAGGCAATTGCAAGGATTCTCAGCTCACCAAACTATGTTTTTAGTCAGAAATTGTTCTCTAGTAATACTTTGTGGGGTTCTGTTTCTATATAATAGGCACTTCATGTCTACACAAATGTGCTCAAAGTGGAACTGCAGTAACAAAAAAAAAATGGGCTAAAAAGGGTCTTAAAGTTCCTGAAAATAATTTAAAATGACTGGTAAAAAATGTGTAAAAATGAAAAGACTGCAAATTCAGTAAACTATTTCTAATAAAGTTTTTACTCTTTTATGTTACGAAACATAAATTGGTCATTTTCGATGAATTGTGATCGACGAGCAATATATTGAGAAAAAAATGTAAAGCAAACGATTTGTATTAACCTTATGTTATGTGTACTTATTTGTTGTTTTATGTGTCATTATATGAATGTGTCGAAGTGTATAAATTGTAGAACTTTGCTGACCCGTAGACTCGTTTTATATAAGCTGCATACACTGTTGTCCCAGGGAAAAGAAACTGGTGGAAAAATGCTCCTGTCACAGCACAAAAAAGGCGACTATGTTCCCCTTTAAAAGAATCTGACAGATAAGTGGGGAACCACCTCCCTCAATCCTCATTCTGCTATCCTAGGCAAAAATTTTGGCATTCGAATTTATTCACTCTTTTTTATGCCGAACGAAAATGGCAGAGACAATGATGGGGGAAGACAAAGGAGACAGCACCAGTGGGAAAGAATGAGAGAGGAGACAGTGGGAGAGAGAAAGTGTCAGTGAAAGAGAGAGAGAGAGAGAGAGAGATAGAGAGAGAGGGGCGGGAGGGAGACAGACAGAGATAGATCCAACAGTGGCAGTGGCATCCAAAGAGACAGGAGGTACTGACAGTCAGTGAGAGAAAGTGCAGGTAAAAGACAAGGTTGGAAGCAGTGGGAGGAAAAGAGCAAGGAGACAGTGGAAGTGAAAAGAGAGATAAATGAACAAAATACATAGGCTTTGGGGTGGGGGGGGGGGGGGGAGGGAGGTGTATCTGGCTCCTCCCAGTCCACCGAACTTCAACACTTAGGTATAGAGGAGGGTGTATCTTGGACCTAAATTTTAAACACTTTGGTATAGGGTAAAAATTAGTTGGCCCCCTCCCCCCAGTTTTCAGCTGGCGAGGTTTGGTGAAGACTGCACCAGTGGCAAAGAAAGACAAAAGGGAACAGTCTAAGTGAGAGTGGAGAAAGTAGCAGTGGGATATTCTGTAAATCAGTGGAAGAAATACTAGACAGTGGGAGAGAGACATAGACAGTGTCGGTTCGAGGGAGTTGTTGAATTTGGAAGCTTCACTACAGAGGGAGACTGGATAAAAGGATTTAGAAGGTTCTGTGTTAAAAGAGCACAAATATGTTCGCATGCCTAAAGTTGTGGTGTGGATGGTGGAATGAGGACTGAGACGGCTGGTTCCACACTTTTATGTCAGAGTCTTTTAAAGAGGAAGACATTAACCTTTTTTGTGCTCCAACAGGAGCATTTTTCCGCTGGTTTATACTGTGTGGTACTCTAAGCTGCATGAGATACTGCCAGCGAAATTCGAGCGAATGAAGAGTTATTCGTGGTACAATAGATTGAATCAAAATGCATGGCAGTATATACACAGTATCATTGAGCCACTATTAACAGTACTCACTTTTGTTGCATGTTGGATGCACTATTGTCCTGTATTACAGAACATGTGAACATTCGAGGAAATTCTACAGACTGTGACATCACTCTCATTTTAGATGCTTTTTGCAGTTGTTATTCTTGCCATGAGAACAATGAACTACTGGAATTAGTCTGGCACATAACTTCATAGAGATTTTATTTTGCGTGTTGATATTCCCATTGCTATGGGTTTATTTAACGATTGTCATTTCTTCTTTGTAGTTCTCTGTTAGTATCTGAATTTACAAATTGTCATTTTGTCATTAAGAGATAATGAATGGAGCTCTGTACACTAAAAATGGAGTGCTAAGTGGATAAATCAGAGGATTATATATGTATTCTTCTGTGTGAGTTCAATAGAGGGGCGAACGCAGTGGAGGCAGCCAGAAACATTTGCGCCATGTGCGGGGATAATATCTTGGACAGAGCATGACAAGAAAATGGTTTTCTCCTTTTAAGAAGGATCGTTTTGATGTTAATCACTCTCAGGCTCGGGAAGGCTTTCGTGGTTTGATGTAATCGTTTAAACGCATTAATCCACAATGTAGAACTGGCAGATGTGACGAACTGCATTCATTCCACCACTGTACAACATCTGCATGCAATGGGGAAGGTTCAAAAATCGGGTATATTGTATATTCTTAAGTAAAAATTACTGGATGGACATATGTGCATCTCTGCTCGTCATCAATTGGCATGGGAACGACGCCGATTATTCCTATCAGGCACCGTTACAGTTACGAGAAATAGCGACTTTATGCTAACAAAAGGAAAATAAAGGAACAGCTGAGCCCAAACAAAGCAGCAACTCCCCATCTTCATCAAACCGCGAAAGTCTTCCTGAACCAGGAGAGGGATTAACGTCAAAACAATCCTCGTTAAAACGAGAAAACCATTTTCTTGTTGTGCCCTGTCCACCAAAGATAATGTTACGCACCTGGTGGAAAGCTATGGTGTGGGTGCTACGAATTCCTTCTAGAGGTGTACCATCACTGCTGACATTTATTGTCAGCAACTGAGACGTCCTACAGATGCAGACCAAGAACAACAACCATGAAAACTGCATTAAGTGATACTGCTCCACGATAATGGCCGCCCACATTCTGTTAGACTGACAAAATACACTATACAAGAAATGGGTTGGGAAGTCTTGTCCCACCCACCTTATTCATCTGCTCTTGCGGTCTCAGATTTCCACTTTTTCCGTTCTCTTTTGAACAACCTTCAAGGAACTCCATTTTCCAATGAAAATGCGCTCCGAACATGGCTCGACGAGTTACTTGCCTCAACCATGTGCTTTCTATAGCTGTGGAATCGAAAAGATGCTGATGGGTTGGTAGACTGTTGTAAATAGTGAAGGAGAATACATTATAGGTGACTTAAGTGTCTGTTATGCGTATCTGGAAAAACGCTACGAACTTACGCACCAACACAGTAGTTTGTTACTATGGGTCACAGAATATATTCTACGAAATTTGTTTACTTATTTTCGGGCATAAAAATACGTAACACTATGTCTCCGATAGTAGGATAAGACAGGCCATCTAATTACAGAATTGACACTGAGAATTAAATTTGCTGCCTCCAATATGTATTTCTTTCCGTGTGCACTTTCTGCATTCTTATTTCTGATTTGCACATACATTGTTCCATCAGAATTAGAGTAGATGGCGGTAACTACGAATTTAAGTAAGATTTTAAAATATATTTTCAGTTTTCATTATATTTAAATATAATCGTTTCATAGAAGGAAACCAGTTGGTAGCACACCTGCGTGATGTGCCTTTGCTAAGATCATATTCCAAATTTCACGCTCCTTTTGCAGTGTATTCCTGGCGCGCAAATCGTATGAAGCATGAAAGAATATCCAAAGGTTAAATATACAGGAAAAATACCAGGGCTGTAATGCTTTCATGTAGTGGGAGACTAAAAGAATAGTAATAAATTGGTTTGAAAAGTGGAGATGGAGACAGTTATCAGGAGCCCAAGATCACCACAGCTAGGGAACTGGATTTTAGCTCAATCATGTCCTACATAGCAAGGAAGAAAACTGATGCAACTGACAAACTTACACGTTCATTTTCAGATGCTACTCAATAATGAATTATTGTAAAATGTTAGTATGCTCCATTTAATTTCATTTTTCAAATTGGTTTAATTCCCTTTCACTTCACTTTTAAACAGAAGGTTAAGAATTATATGGATTTGTATATTGACGAAATGTGTGGTGCAAGTAACGCTGCGATATGGAATGTTCTGTCACTGCTCATTCCCTGGCGTGTCCACACATTCAGTAAGCACACATCAGTACGCTTGCAAGTAAAAGGCAGTGTCTCGTTCAATGGCCTTGCCTATAACATTGTCAGTGGTGCACTGCGGACCATTCTTTCAGAAAATGTTTGAACTACAGCATCAAAGTCTTATATTCACTTGCCAAGGTTCCCAAAACGGTGAGACATTGTTGATGCATAGTTGATATGAGTCAGTTTTTAACATGGGCCAGAGCATGAATAACCTTCCTGCCTCAGGTACAATACCAGGAAGGGTGTAAAATAGGCGCAAAGCTACACATACATTCGGAAATAAGCTTGAAATGTTAAGCTCATGAATCTTATTCTGCAGGTCTAATTGTTCCACAGCGAAGTATTCAAAGTATTAACTGTGAATTGTTTTCAAATATTTAATTTCTTCCTCTAAATCTGTTGTGACATCATTAAAGTACTCATTAATTCAGAGATCTGATCGCCAGTCATCTTTGGGTACTTCGATAAAATCCAAATGTTTCATCTAAAATCTTCAAAGTTTCGTATTGGATTTCCAAGATAGACACTAGACTGGCAATAATACCACAAAATACATTATCTTGAATAAATCTTCTGAATTAAAATCTGTCACTGCCTCTCCTTATTGCACACCTGCAGAATTCGTGCTCGATATTAATTGCTTTGGCAACAACTTTAGCTCAGGAGAATGGCGTCGCAGTTTTTGCGAAAATATTTTAAATCATTTAATAAACTCTCAATGTCTTATCTCACCATCAACTGACCTGCACTTTAGCTAAACTGATGCCATGATTAAACACTTGAATGATCTCACGCAACCAAAAGGCCTCGTAGCACAGAACGCGTTTCAGCTGACAAATTAAACTTACAGAGTTTCAATAGCAATGGCAGTCTCATACAAGGAAGCTGAAATTGGTTTTGCAGCGTCCAACTCTCTGTTTTAGAATTTCCTATCTTTTAGACTGCTTCTGAACAGATTGTAAGAAGTTGAATCACTCCAAAAAAAGTACCTGTTTCATGAGAAGTCTCAACTGCAAATACTGCACATAAGGATATGACAACTACACAGAGAATATCTTGCAAGAGGATTTCACGAAGAAAATGTGTCTGAAGTCCTTTATAAGACCCTCTAATACTACTTCCATTATCATAAATGTGTCCATAGTATCTACTATTAGGAACTGAGTGTTTCTTAAATGTTGATCTGTTATGATTTGAGCTTTAAATGAATATGTGGTTCCAGTTTGAAACTAAGTAATAAACTTTTGTCAGTTAACAGAACGAAAGTGACACAATTAGCTTCCAAACGAAAAATACGCAATAGAGCACATACACAGGCTGTTTGAAAATGAACATACCGGTTTTAAGGCGTTGTAGCATTTACTACATTCAACTTACAATTGTAAATAATACACCAAATGAAAGAGCAACTCAAACAGTTTTGTCTGCATACCTGCGCGCAGAAAGAAGAGTATGGAATGACAAAGAGTGACTGAAATACATGTTGAATGTGTGCGAGTCTTTCACACTTAGCCCTAAGAAATATCCCCGCGGAACGTTTATGGGCCTTTCTTTTTCGGTGAATCAACTGTAACTGATGTTTCTTATCTTGATGTGCTATGGGAAGCTGAACGACACATCTTTACTTGGGAGCGAGATGGTGCGCCACCTCACTGGCATAACTCAGTAAGCGATTGGTTAAACGACATTGTATCTGACCGGTGGATTGGGTGCAAGGGGCAGTTGACACAGCATTTTATGCATGGCCTCCATATTCACACACGATCTGACACAATCATATGTATGTGCCTCCGATACCAGCTGATCTATCAAACTTTAGAAACAGTGTCATTGCAACAGTTACTCCTGACACATTGATCAAGGTTTTGGAACAACTCGCCTATCGACTCGATGTGTAATCGGTGTTCACACTGAATAATTGTAAGCAAAACTGTTTGTGTTTCTCTTTCATATGGTGTGTTATTTATAATTGTAAAGTGAATGTAATAAGTGCTACAAAGCCTTAAAACACGTATATTCATTTTGAAACACTCTATATAAAAACTTCCATAGTAATGACGCCAAAGATGAATGTTCTAGGAGAGGCACTGATCCTAAATGAAATTTCCAACACCCCAACTACATGCGATGCCTCTCAGTACTTCAGCTTCGTATTCCAAATTCTTCAGTTAGCTGATGTGTCCGGTTCTTGGCAATGTCTGCGAACATACCTCTCATTGAAATCTGCTCCACTGTGATTTCTTCTGAATCAATTTTTTCGCTGAAGAAGTGATGTCTGACGCCAATGTGTTTAGTATGGCTTTGTATCCACTTGTATTTTACAGATCAATTGCAGTTTTTATGTCACAAAACAATTTAATAGGGCCTTCTTTTTGAAAAGTGGATATTTCTCTTTGCAGCTGTTGCAGCCAAAGTGCTTCCTAACATGCTGAGGCTAATAGCATGTACTCTGCTTCTGTTATCGAGAGAGCTACAGTTGGTTGTTTTCTGCTGCTACACGAAATTGCTGCAACTTGTGACATAAGCAAGAAACTGGTAGTCGATTTTCTATCTGTAGTGGCCCCATAGCAGTCAGCACCTGTGTATTCTGTGATGTCATGGTCCTCATCTTTAGAAATTTAGAATTTGAAATCTTTAGTTACTTTTAGATGTTGTCGAATTCTTTTTACAGCTTGCCAGGGGGGTACTTCTGGGTTAATATTAAACCGACTCACCTCTCCAATTGCATATGCTAGATCTGTTCTAGTACCTAGTTGAGCATACATTAAGCTACCTATAGCTTCTCCGTATAGGACATTCATCATAGCAGTTTTTTCTCTCTCTGTCTTTGGGCTAATTTCATGAGTTAGTATTTGACTGTTATCCAGCAGTGTGGATACTGGATAGGAGTTTGGTCCAACAATAAAAGTCCATGCTTGCGATCTCTTGTTACTCGGTTTCTTAAACAACTGGATGCATCGCCAAGGCCTTTTAGTTTACAGTCTTCCTTTGGTTTCTCTTTAAATGCAGTGCTTTGCTGCAGACTGTTGCAAAAAAATAGCATATATGTTGACTAACGATGTTGTGGCTATCAATTTCTTCTCTGCATCACAAATTCGATAGCTTCTATCATCAAAAATGACAGAGTGGCCTGTTTAACTATTTTGCTGACGAATAATAAATTTGTACTCAACTGAGCGACATAGAGCACATCTGTCACCCAAATGTTTGTCGTCTTTCTGCAACCTTGTGGTTCAATGTAATGTCCCTTTAATGGGTAAATTTTCGTCGCTAGCCACTAGAACTTATGAACTGGTCGCTGGCGCTTTGAAATTTAAATCGCATGGGTGCACTGATACATGTGCTGCTGCACCAGAATCCACGTACCAGTCTTTGCTTATAGCTTTAGCTGACGCTGGCGTCATTAAGAATGTCTTACAACTAGTTTCTCTCATGTTAGATTTTCCGTTTGCCTTGTTTTTACTGCCTCTTCGCTTTGTGTCTATATTGGTTGCAATTGTAACATCTCGAACCTTGGTACAGTAATATGGATTGCGGTTGTCCTTTTTATTTGCATGAAGAGCTGCGTCATTAAAACTTGAATTGCCACATGCGTCATCCTCCACTCCCCGTAGTAATTTGTTTTTAATGGAATCACCTGTTAATCGGCATCTTGGAATTCTCTAAACCTATTATCATTGGTTTGTACTCATTAGGCACTCCACATAACAGAATACATCCTACACATTCGTCTTGCACTTCAAAGTTAAGACCATTTAATTTGTTTGATGTTGTAATTATTTTCGACACATACTCTTCCACCGACGAACACTTCTCCAGTCTTATAGTTAAATGTGTTCTCAACAAACCTACTGTTCGATAAAGTCCAGAGTCTTCAAAAATTTGTTTTAATTTGTGACTACGAAGGCTTTCTCGGCGTAATAATTGATAATATTCTTCTCGGGTATGCTGCCGGATCATAACGTCTTCATGACACAATATTTCCGCGGTCCAACTGGCCACCATCTTCAGGTGAGAGTGCTGGTGCACGATCTCGCCGGAACTGACTTCCCAGCGCAAGCGGCGGCCCCTATATAGGCCGCAGAAGACCCACAACGCGTGCGCGAGAAGGTGCCGTAACTGCCCTCTAGCGCAGTAGACATACCCCGCCGCCAGTGGTGGAAACAGGCGAAATCGAGATATCACTGTCAAAAATTAAAAAATTTTATTCCGACGATCGAACCACAGACCGTTGTTTTTTAATGTCAGATAACACCGGGTCCCAAGTCTTACTTAAAAGGTAACCCTTGTCTCTATTAATAAGATTGTCAGATAAACGAATCTCTATGGATTCTTTTAAAACACAGCCCCAATAGCGAGATGCAGGGGCAACCATTTGTGTCTCGTCATATAGCATTCTGTGTCCCTCGGTGAGACAGTGTTCCGCCACTGCAGATTTCTCAGGTTGAAGCAGCCGTGTGTGCCACTGATGCTCAACACATCGGTCCTGAATGGTCCGGATTGTCTGACCAATATAAGCCTTCCCACAGTGGCAAGGGATCTTGTACACACCGGGCTTCCTCAAACCCAAGTCATCCTTAACAGAGCCAAGGAGCGCTCTAAGCTTGGCTGGCGGACGAAAAATACTTTTGATATGATATCTTTTCAGAACCCTCCTATCTTCGAGGAAATGCTCCCAGCAAAAGGCAGAAAAGCCACCGATTTGCAGGTATCTTCTGGTGGTTCAGACGAAGGTCCAAACTGGAAAGCACGACGGATCTGTTTATCTGTATAGCCATTCTGCTTGAACACAATCTTAAGATGGTCCAATTCTTGTGTCAAGCTTTATCCATCTGAAATGGCATAAGCTTTTCTCGCCAACGTCCGCAGGACCCCAGTACGCTGGAACGATGGATGACAGCTAGAAGCATGTAGGTAACGGTCCGTGTGCGTAGGCTTTCGATAAACACTGTGTCACAGTGTCCCATCATCCTTTCTGTACACCAGAACATCCAGAAACGGAAGCTTTCCATCACTTTCCACCTCCATGGTAAACTTGATGCTAGGATTCAGGGAATTAAAATGATCTAGGAGGCGGTCAAGAGCTTCTCTCCCATGAGGCCACACCATAAACGTACCGTCAACGTACCTCCAAAAACAGGTTGGTTTTAAGGACGCCGTCTTCAGCGCCATGTTCTCAAAATCTTCCATTTAAAGATTGGCGACTATTGGGGACAATGGGCTCCCCATAGCCACTCCGTCAGTCTGTTCAAAATATTTGTCATTGAATAAAAAGTACGTCGACGTCAACACGTGGCGACAAAGGCTGGTTGTTTCCTCATCCAGTTTCTCACCAATTAATTGCAAGGATTCTTCCAGAGGAACCCGGGTAAAAAGCGACACGACATCAAAGCTCACAAGGAAATCCCAGGGACTAAGAGACAAGGACTTCAATCTCCGAATAAACACCATAGAATTGGAAATGTGATGTTCGCATTTACCGACGTGAGGGCCAAGAACAGATGCTAAATACTTGGCTAGATTGTAAGGTAGGAGCTACCATACCTATCAACTCGTCCAAGTTCTGGTCAGCCTTCCGTTGCCTTACCGGAACTAAACCCTCCCCCTACTATCCTCTTCTCCATGATGATCACCCCTTTCCTGACACCCTTAGTAAGGCCAATCACTTTGCCTCCTATCTCTCCGATGTGTTTTCCATCCCCGATGATCCCCAGTTCTATTACTCCCTCTTCCCGGATGTCTGCGATCGAACTGACACCTCTGTCCCTCCCCTCGCACCTGGTTTCCAGTACTTGGACAACATTGCACACACGGAACTCAATGCCCCTATCACTACACAGGATCTCATTACTACACTCCGCACAAAACGCAACACCGCTCCTGGTCACGATCCTGTCACCTACCGTCACCTTTGTGAAGCTCCTGTCGCTTCCCTCTCCACTCTGGCCAGGCTCTACAATGTAGTCCTGTCCACCGGTTACTACCCCGACCTGTGGAAAACTTCCCGTATCCTGATGTTCCTTAAACCTGGCAAACCGCCGTCCGCTGTCTCCTCCTACCGTCCCATCAGCCTTACCTCGGTCTTAAGCAAGGTCCTGGAATCTATCCTCACCCGACGCATCCACCAGCATCTCCACCAGCACCGTCTCTTCCCGTTACCCAGTGTGGCTTTCGGCCGTCCTTCTCTTCCGACGACCTTCTCCTTCACCTCACTTATCTCCTTTCCGACCAGCTTAATTCCCGTCGCTCCGCGATCTTCCTCTCCCTGGACCTCGAACGTGCTTATGACTGCGTATGGCATTCCGGTCTCCTCTTCAAGCTCCAAACCTTCGCTCTTCCCATTAACTACGTCCATCTGATCGACTCCTTTCTCTCCCACCGTCCTTCCTATGTCACCATCCATAACACGGATTCCTACACCTTTTTCCCCTCCGCCGGTGTGCCCCAAGGCTCCGTCCTCTCCCCCCTTCTGTACCTTTTGTACACGGCGGACATGCCGCCACCGTCACCTCCCGTCCACCTTCTCCAGTTTGCCGATGACACCACCTTCCTTGCCATTGCCCCCACCCTGCAGCGCTCCCAACACCTTCTCCAATCCCATCTTGACCGGTTCACCATTTGGTGCAACCAGTGGTTGCTCAAGGTCAATCCCTCCAAAACCCAGGCGATCATTGTACGCAAAACCACCCCTTCCTTCTGCCTCCTTGATTTCTATCTCACCATCTATGGCCGTCCTATCGCCCTCACTCCCACCCTTAAGTACCTTGGCGTCACCCTCGACCGTCGCCTCTCCTGGACTCCCCATCTCCGGACAATCCAAGCCAAAGCACGCTCCCGACTCCGTCTCCTCAAGCTCCTTTCCGGTCGTACATGGGGTCTGGACCCCTCCACCATCCTCCACACCTATAAATCCCTCATCCGCCCTCTCCTTTGTTACGCCCATCCGGCCTGGATCTCCGCCCCCCCTACCTTTTATAAATCCCTACAAATCCTTGAACGCCATGCTCTCCACCTTGCCTATCGCATTCGTCTCCCCTCCCCCACGCGGATCCTGTATGATCTCATCCTCTTCCCCCACCTCCTCCTTTTCCTTGAAAGGATACAGATTCTGTACACCTCCCGTAAACTCGATCCTCCTCATCCACTTGTCTCACCCACCCTCTCCCACCCCCGCCCGCTGCCGCACCTGTATTCCCACATCCCACCCGGTCTCCATCTCTCCACCCTCCTTACCCTCTCCCAAGGTGGCTTCCGCCAGCTCCCCCTTCCTGATGATGTCCTCCTCCTCTCTATCTATCCCTCCTACCAACTTTGATCAACTTTGATCCTCCCTCCCTCTTCCTGTGTCTGTTCCTTTGGGCACCCTCCCTCCCTCCTCCCTTTCTCCCCACTCCTCCCTCAGGCCTCCCCTCCCCTGTCCCTCTACTCCTCCTCCCATCTCCTCAGCCATTGGCATCTTTGTTCTCCCCTCTCCACCCTCTCCAGCCCCCCCCTCACCATTCTTCCCCTCTTGGCAGGTCCCTAGACTTGCACACGCTACGTGGACTTTCACGCGCCGGAGATCATCACCATCAGTGTCTCATGTGTGTGACGTTGTTTTGTGTTTTTAGTGAGAGCCGTCACGCTTCTACGTTCACTTGTGCCGTCGGATTCATCAGTGTTATGTGCGCCGTGTCAACGTGTTTTCAGTGTCGTTATCGTCGAGTGTGAACGGCTCCGTGTTTTTTGTGTATCTGTGACCACTATTTTTTGCCCGTCACTATGTTCATTCTAATTCTCCATTCTTGTACTGTTATTGTCAACACTATGGCTGAAGAGCGGCGTAGCATGCCGCTGACAGCCTACCTGATTGTTCAGGTATTAAAATAACAATAAAGAAAAAAAAGCGCTGGGAAGTCAGTTCCGGCGAGATCGTGCACCAGCACTCTCACCTGAAGATGGCGGCCAGTTGGACCGCGGAAATATTGTGTCATGAAGACGTTATGATCCGGCTTGTTTTAATTTATTCAAATCTTCTTTCGCACTTCAGGTGTGCGGTAGGTGCATATAAACAACAGGGTCAACTGATAAGATTATTTTAGTTCCTTCAGTACATATCTTAACTTCGCCTTTGATTTCGTCCATTACACACTGCCACAATTGTTCGTGTTATAAAAAAGATTTCATTGCAGATTACCATATGTTGTAGTTTTCGCTTCCTTTTCAATTTTTTCAATTAATGGCAACGAGTTAGCTGTGCTGGAACTCATGGTGTCTTATACCTTTCTTGACTTTTCTGCTTGTTTCAAATAAACCGCTGTTTTCCTTACTACTGGCGAACTATGTGGTCTGGGTCACAGACATACATGAATGTCCGTGTTCTGGGCCCATAACCTGTTGTAATTTGAGGTTTAAACGGAAACAGTTTGAAACAGAATGAAAGTAACATGATTAGTCTCAAAACGAAAATAATGAAAAAGAGCACGTACATAAAAGTGTCCATAGCAACGACGCCAAACATGAATGTTCCAGCAGAGGCACTGATTCTAAATGAAATTTCTTACACGATTGAATTAAGTATTTTCTGATCACAGTCTACGAATTCCAAAAACCTTTTATTTATTTCATATTTATCAATTTCTTTCTTGAACTGAATATAACGCAGGAGTAAATGTTGTTTGGTCAGCATGACTTGAATAAGAACTTGCATCAACAATAAATGACTAACTTCTCATTTTCTTTCGGTTCCAAGATGGTACCCCTGTCATGATGGGCAAAACTAGAAATAAATTAATTCTGAGAATTATATGACAGACAAAGCACTTGTAAACGTTTTCTTGTCGGCCTCTAACCTTGCAAATATATGTGTGGCAAGACGTGGATTAGAACTCTAATATTCTGAGGAAATTTTTATTACTTGGATTTCTTAATTTTCTGAACAGAACCTCCGAAGACCAAGCCTTTTTGGCCAAGAAATAATGTCATACAAAGTAACGAGAGAGTTTCCCTGTAACTTGGCTATTCTGTAACACACGAACAAATAAGAACATTGCCTGTTTACTTCTGAGCTTCAATATGGCCAATGTACCTCTTGCATATAATTTCATTTCTTCACATTTTTGTTTCTTCCAGGACAGCTCTACACAAATAGAAATATCTTACTTTATGTTTACTCTTAAAGCAAAGCATTTTCTTTATACTCGTTTTTCGTGTAAAAACGCCTTGTCATGGTACCTTATCATTGAATGTTGTTGGTAAACCTAGCATATTATAACGACTTTTCACGGCTGTTGACGAGTACATTTGTTAAGGAAGTGTTTTGGTAGGATTTCTAACAACATTTAAAGAAACTGCTCTTACGACTCCATCACAAGATGGTTATAGTGCACGGTGTGTAAAGAAAACGTTGTGCAGTCCAGGTTAATCCACGATCTAACATAAAACCATGGAGGTAAAAATAAGAGGAGTTGTCATGACGTCACAAACTTGAAGCCGACTCAAGTGAAGATCCGCCATGTTAGCTACCCCAAAACATTCGCTTCTGGTGTTTTGATTCCGTGTAGTCATGAAGTGTTTTGGTAAAAAATGCTGGCTTGCATCGCTTACGGGTGCACTAATCATTTTGATTGTAGTCTAAAGTTTAAACAAATAACATTTCATTTATAAGTGCACTTATGTAAGGGCTATTTACTTATATATACTTGAAAATTTGATGCACTTTACAGTTTTGCAGTATGGTTTTATTTCTGTGATTTGACTTTAGATTTACCATCAATTCAATACGAAGAGATCTCTGGAGGTAAGCAATAGACTTGGTCTTCATTGTTTGGTTATTCCCTAGTAACTTTCAAACTCCCGGCAAGAAATATCCTGGAAATGGGGACTAATTTTTTAAAATGCAATAATTTAATATAAAAGTAATATAAATACATGTAGTTAATTAAATCTTCAGTAAAACGTGTGGAGCACCTGCTACAGTGGTTAAATTATACACTACTGGCCATTAAAATTGCTACACAAAGAAGAAATGCAGATGATAAATGGGTATTCATTGGACAAAGATATTATACTAGAACTGACATGTGATTACATTTTCACGCAATTTGGCTGCATAGATCCTGAGAAATCAGTACCCAGAACAACCACCCCTGGCCGTAATAACGGCTTTGATATATCTGGGCATTGAGTCAAACAGAGCTTGGTTGGCGTGTACAGGTACAGCTGCCCATGCAGCTTCAACACGATACCACAGTTCATCAAGAATAGTGACTGGCGTATTGTGACGAACCAGTTGTTCAGCCACCATTGACCAGGCGTTTTCAATTGGTGAGAGATCTGGAGAATGTGCTGGCCAGGGCAGCAGTTGAACATTTTCTGTATCCAGGAAGGCCTGTATAGGACCTGCAACATGCAGTGGTGCATTATCCTGCTGAAATGTAGGGTTTCGCAGGGATCGAATGAAGGGTAGAGCCACAGGTCGTAACACATCTGAAATGTAACGTCCACTGTTCAAAGTGCTGTCAATGCGAACAAGAGGTGACCGAGACGTGTAACCAATGGCACCCCATACCATCATGCCAGCTGATATGCCAGTATGGTTATGACGAATACATGCTTCCAATGTGCGTTCACCGCGATGTCACCAAACACGTATGTGACCATCATGATGCTGTAAACAGAACCTGGATTCATCCGAAAAAATGATGCTTTGCCATTCGTGCACCCAGGTTCATCGTTGAGTACACCACCGCAGGCGCTCCTGCCTGTGATGCAGCGTCAAGGGTAACTGCAGCCATGGTCTCCGAGCTGATAGTCGTACTGCTGCAAACGTCGTCGAACTGTTCGTGCAGATGGTTGTTGTTTTGCAAACGTCCCCATCTGTTGACTCAGGGATCGAGACATGGTTGCACGATCCGTTATAGCCATGCGGATAAGATGCCGTTGGGATCCAGCACAGCATTCCATATTACCCTCCAGAACCCACCAATTCCATATTTTGCTAACAGTCATTGGATCTCGACCAATCCGACCTTTATCAAAGTCGGAAACGTGATGGTATGCATTTCTCCTCCTTACACGAGGCATCACAATAACGTTTCACCAGGCAACGCCGATCAACTGCTGTTAGTGTATGAGAAATCGGTTGGAAACTTTCCTCATGCCAGCACGTTGTAGGTTTCGCCACCGGCGCCAACCTTGTGTGAATGCTCTGAAAAGCTAATCATTTGCACATCACAGCAGCTTCTTCCTGTCGGTTAAATTTCGCGTCTGTAGCACGTCATCTTCGTGGTTTAGCAATTTTAATGGCCAGTAGTGTAAGTACTTAAAGGGTTACATATTTGTTAAAGCAAAGTTCCATATATACGTCCAGGCTATTTAGATCATTACATTAATCACTGTGTTGTCGTGTTACCCTATAAATTGCAGTTATCTGCCACACTGAATGTCACTTGGTAGGTACAGTTTAAAAACAAAGCACATGTGTAAACTACAATGGGCCTGACAATCTTAAATTTAGTTCTTTTCCTTCGTAATTTAACGAATCTTTCACTTTTTTGACATGAACAGCTCACTTGTTTATGTCATCCCTGCATACATCTATGGGACACCAAAGGAAATAAGGCAAGTTTCTCGCAAACTTGAACATTTAAAATTTACATTTGACTTGAAAATGCATCGAACATAAATCGGTGCCTCTAAACATTCAATCATTGCTATTGGAGTTCTGGCTTTATCAATTATCGACACAAACACAATGAAAGTGAATAGAAATGGATTAGAAAATTACGCTTTTCATAGCACGTACTTCTCTTCTCGGTTATTCGAAGTGTATAAACAAAAAAGAATTACGGTACTGAGGCCAGATGCGTCATATTTTCGTGTCGTATTACTGTATCGAATACGCATTTAAGACCAGTAAAGCGTTTGAAGTTATGTTCCTTATGGTGTGTTGTTCACTAAAACAGTGTAACATTTACTATATAAAGAAAATATCGCGTGCACACGACAGAAATAACGAACAAGAAGCAATTGTAAACACTCGTCTGCTAATGTTTTGGGGGGTCCAAGATGGCGGCAGGTCCCGCCCACTGGCTTCAAAACGGGAAGCCTAACAGATTGTGCAGCGCGTTTGCTTATACGTCATTTTGACGACACTTCCGAGTGGTTTTGGACCACAATGATGTGTCTGTTAGGCTTCCCGTCCCCACTCCGCCAACCGATCTACGTCACGAGGCGCTTCTACAGGCTGTTTCCCAACATAGTACCAGTATACCACAGTCTATGTTAGACTGTGGTAGACCGGCCCTGCCGCGGCGCGCGCTTTAACCCTAGGACTCACTCTGCTAAAATTTCCCTAGTACTCCATATGGGGTCATACATGACCCCAATCAATATATAATTGACTGTGTGTACTAATCATTCAGAGAACAACGTATTGTCGTTTAATACTGGTTGTTTACATTTAATTTATTATTTAGACACATTTCACAGCTTTTTTAACGGGTATGTACATAGTAGAATTAAATTACATATGGCAGAGTAATTACATATCAGAAGTTACAATATTACTCTAAGCCATAATTTGTTTCACTCATAAAAGTTTCACAATGGCTTCAAATTTACAGAAAATGTGATGAACAACTCAACAGGAAACATAATTCTAACCGGAATCCGTACCATAGTCATCTTCACATATTTTGCAAGTAGTAACTATTTCAGAATGTTCCTTGCAAACAAATTTGTTACACTTTTTGCATGTTGAACTTGATAGGGAGCAAATGGAGCCTCTGCCTCGCTTTCTCTTCTGATTGTCGGGTATTACGTCTGGATGTCCATTGTCTAACAGATCATCAAATCCACACCGTCTGATACTGCTAATAATATCCTTGTTCCTTGCTTGTGGTAAACTCAAACGACGTTCCACTTGGGGCTTTGCCATTTCTTTGGCCAACTTCATTAGAAAAAGACGTCTCTCTGTTTTTTCAACAGCAACACAGAAGAGTCTGTAGGCATTGAGTGCAGCTAGATCGACAAGATGATAAAATACTGCTAATGGCCAACGTTTTGTACCCTTTTTCACAGAATAGTAAGAGCGCATTTGATCTAGCGTATCAACACCTGATTTTGGTGAGTTGTAATCTAACACTACTTCTGGTTTTCGTTTCAAGTTGTTTTCTTTGGGCACTTCAAATGATTGATGTTGTGTTGACAGGATTAGCACAGCCTTATTTCTTTTTGGAACATACGAAACTAATAGGGTTTTACCACTGTATGCAAATCTGGAGTGCATTCTTCCCTAGTTTTCCAAGGCAAAAACTCTTTTGGGACTTCTTTTCTTGTAGAACGTAGAGTACCTACAAGTGTCAAATTCATTTTCAACAATTCTTGGCCAAGGTCATAGCTCGTGAAAAAATTGTCAGTGGTAATATTCCTACCACTGCCAGCCAGATGACGCACTAAATCTAAGACCACTTTCTTGCCTTGATTCACTTCTCTCACATCACCACTCCTTCCAGTGTACATTTGAAGATTTGTCAGATAACCATGTTCACAGTCTACTGCGCACCATATCTTGATGCCATACTTTCCTGGTTTTGAAGGAAACTGCACCGACCTCTGTATACGCAAAGATGTTCATCAACAGTAATGTTGCTGGAAGGTATAAATGATGTTTGACATTGCACGGCAAACAAATCAAATATTTCCTGTACAGCTTCAGCCTTATTTCCAGTCCTCTCTTTCCTTTCAAGTCTTGTGATGCGGTCGTCAAAACGAAGTGAACGCAGAATGTCCTGATATCGCCTCCTCGACATAGTAGCACGGAATAGAGGAGTGCCATATTCAGAGTCCCAAAATTCGTCAATAGGTTTCCCCCGGCTCTTCTGTACGCCATACAGAATCAGCAAGCCTAAAAATGAAAGAAACTCGCATCTGTCTGTATCACGCCAGTCAACTAATTTTCCAGACACTTTCAAATCATTTCCTCGTTGATTTGTGAACTGAACTATTATATCCAGCAATTCATTAGTAATAAACTGCCTGAAACAGTCAACAGCTGAGCTAACACTAACTGTACTAGGAATACCTGCTGAAAATCGTTGTATGTTGCGGATTGGAAATCTACGAATTGATGGTTCTTTTGTACTCCATGCAATATCCCGACCCCTGCTTACCAGTACTGCACTTTCATCTTCTCCACTGTCATCATTTTCAGCAAGAATATCATTTTCTTCTAATTCATGTAAACAAATTTCATCACTTTGGTGTACCTGTGTCTCTGTTCCATCATCTTCGGCGTCACTACCTTCTGAATCACTACTGCTACGAAATAAGTCTTCAATAGCTTGGTCTACACTATAACCAGGAGCAAAACGTATTCCATCCATGCTGAAGTTACACTGCAACAACAAACGTACAACAAACGTACAAACGAACTTCCAGTTTGAGGTTAGTTCTGAGTAACACCTGAATAACACCTGAATTCAGTGTTACCAACTCAAAATACCTAAGAAAGAGATAGATAGTTGATAATCTATACATTCTATGAATGTTACGTATAATCTATCTGGGGTCATAATTGACCCCAAAAGTAGTTTTTGTTAATTATCGATTTAAATGTTGCGTCAAGCGCTCTAAAAATTTCTGTGAGAGAACTACAATACTGTGTGGTAAAAGTCATAAAATTCTGGATTTTTACAAGAAATAGAAATATTATTTTATCCATAGTAAAGATGATTGGGGTCACCTATGACCCCAGAGTGAGTCCTAGGGTTAAGGGGCTCCGGAAAGGCTCAAAATCATGAAAAGTTCAATTTTTACTTTTTTGCGTTTTCTGAATCTGCAGACTATTACCTTTTAATAGATATATAATTTATTCAATTCCGAGGACTACAACTATTTTTAAATTTTTTTTGAAATGTGTTCTACATGGGCGTGACCCACTGTGGCGCTGTTAAACTGCTGTCAAATGGTGTTATTATTAACGTCCGTGTTCATCAGGTACATTTTAGTGATGTGAGATAAAGTATGTGGGAAATACAGAAGCGTCCGATCTTACCCGTCGGCTTTGACCCATGACGTCACAAATACCGCGGAAACGACCATAAACAACAATTCCAATATGGCGGATATAAAAACATCGAATACGTATTGTAAACACTGAAATACACAAGTTTCACAAAAAGCCTAATGACTGTAACGGGACAAGCGTGGGAAATTGGGGGTTTTTGGGTGGGGAGAAACTAAATATGTCGTTATGCGGTGGGGGGAGTCTGCAGTGCCCCCCCCCCCCCCCCATCCCCCCACAGGCTTCATTAGTGTCAAATCAATATTTTCGAATCATAGGCGGCCGCTGCCGCGGCCGCATTCCAAAAAAAAAACTCCCAACCTAACCTCAAGTGGGCTACGCTACAGATCAATATGTTCATCAAATTGCTTCATATTACGTATACATGTTCTTTAAACAAGAGTACATCAAACCATGTATTAGGTTGTGGTTTTTTGTTCAGGAATGGATATGAAAGACACCGTTAGAAGTTATCAAGTTCTTACAACTATTCGGTTTAATCGCCAAAGTTGTTGAACGGACGCTTTTGTATTTCCCGCGTGCGTGCGCGCGTGCATTTGTGTGTGATTGTGGTGGCCAATCTAGTTTGTGGGGCTGGAACTTTTTTGAGGTAAGTTCCTTTTTTTTCTGTTTTTGATGTATGTTTTGTGTCAACAGAAACATCCGATCTCACGCGTCGGCTTTGACCCGTGACGTTAGGGACCTACACATTGATCTGTAGCGTAGCCCTGAATACGAGGTTAGGTTGGGAGGTTTTATTTTGGCGGGGGGGGGGGGGGGGTCAAGGGGGGGCGCAGACCCCCCCCCCCCTTCCTGGCCTCGAGTACCACTTGTTTATTATTATCTTTGTTCGATCGTAATTTATGTGTTTGGGAGCTGTTGTAGATGTATGTAGGTGTAAGGGAAGCGTTGGTTTTTTAGGTTGGTGTTGGGGGATGTGATCGGTAGGTTCTGTTGAGCTATATAGGTCAACGGAAGTGTTCGATCGTAATTTATGTGATCGGGAGCTGTTGTAGATGTATGTAGGTGTAAGGGAAGTGTTGGTTTTTTAGTTTTGTATTGGGGGATGTGATCGGTAGGTTCTGTTGAGCTATATAGGTCAAGGGAAGTGTCCGATTCTGGATAGGAATGTGTTTTTTGGTATTTGGTCATTTTTGTGATGTTGATTTATTTCGTTGTTTCGCGTGGTTTTGTATGGCCGTCGCTGGCTACATTTGTGTATATTTAGTTTGTTCCCACCCAAAAACCCCCAATTTCCCACGCTTGTCCCATTAGAGTCATTAGGCTTTTTGTAAAACTTGTGTATTTTAGTGTTTATAATACGTATGCGATGTTTTTATATGCGCCACATTGGATAATACGTATGCGATGTTTTTATATCCGCCATATTGGAATTGTCGTTTATGGTCGTTTCCGCTACATTTGTGACGTCATGGGTCAAAGCCGACGGGTAAGATCGGACGCTTCTGTATTTCCACACCTGCCCATAGCAGTCAGAGTGGGGAAGAAAATACTTCACAGAAGAAGCTTGGTTCAATGAGTGAAAACTATGAATGTTTTATGGGCGAATCGGATGTGAATGAAATATTTGATATGTCGGTTCTCAAAGGAATTTTTTCAAACTGTGTACGATGTATTCATTGTAGTGAAGTTGGTCTGGAACTCTCCATAATAAAGCACGTAGGACTTGCTAGTGAAATACAACTGAAATGTGATAAGTGTTCATACATGACCACCTTTTGGAACAGTGTTGCAGTAACTGCAACTGAAGAAAATGGTAGCAAAATCTACGAACACAACATTAGATTTGTTTATTCCTTGCGTTCAGTTGGTAAGGGTGCTACTGCAGGTGCAATTTTCTGTGGCATCAAGAATCTTCCAAATCCTCCAACCAAGTTTACGACCTATAATAAATTAATAGGGTCTAAAGTAGAAGATGTCTGTATAGAATCTATGAAGAACGCTGTGGAAGAGGCGGTAATGGAAAATAATGGTAACAGAGATTTGACTGCAGCGTTCGATGGTACCTGGCATAAACGGGGACACACATCTCTTCATGGTGTAGTATCTGCCACCAGTATGTATACAGGGAAAGTTTTAGATGTAGCAGTAATATCAAAGTATTGTAGATGTCCACAAAAATATAAAGGTACACATGAAAATAATTGCAAAGCTAACTATAGTGGCAGTAGTGGAGGAATGGAAGTGGCTGGTGTTGCCAGTATATTCCAGCGTTCTGAGGCGTGTGATAAAGTGCGATATGTTAATTACCTTGGTGACGGTGATTCTTAAAGTTTCAAACATGTTCAAGGACTGAAGCCATATGGTGATGATGTTGTAGTGCAGACATTTGAGTGTATTGGACACGTACAGATGCGAATAGGAACAAGACTTCGGCGACTGAACGCTTCATACAAAAAACAAAAACTCAGTGATGGTAAAGGGTTGGATGGGAAGGGAAGGTTAACTGACAGTGTAATTGACAAAATACAGAACTATTATGGAATGGCTATTAGGCAAAATACACAAAGTGTCGACGAAATGAAGTAGGCTGTTTGGGCTCTTTTTTTTCATACTTCTTCAACCGATGAAAATCCCCAACATAGCTTGTGTCCCAAAGAAGAAGACAGTTGGTGTAAATATAACAAAGGATTGCTAACTGGTGAAGTGTACACTCATAAGCACAGTCTGCCTCATGCAATAATGGAGGTGATAAAACCTATTTTCAGAGACTTAGCACCACCTGAACTGTTGAAAAAGTGTATTCACGGAAAAACTCAAAACCCCAATGAAAGTGTAAATAGTGTTATATGGTCGAGAATCCCCAAGACTGTATTTGTTGGAATAGAAACACTTCACTTTGGTGTGTATGATGGTGTTGCGACTTTCAATGATGGCAACATTGTAATGTAAGGTGCAAGGTATTTAGAAATATGGGAATGAAGATAGGTTCTAACATGGTACGAGTGATGCTTGCTTTAGACAAGGAACGCCTTCGGGCTGCAGACAGGGCTGTAAAGAGTCTAGAAATACAAGCAAGAGTAAACAGGAGGAGGAACAAGAGGAAGCTGGAGGAGGAGTTTGCAGAGGATGAAGATAATCCATCCTATGGACCTGGAATGCACTAAAAAGTTAATCCAATCTTTGTCGCTCGATTCCCAAAACTTTTATTTTCTCATACTAATTACATGTTTTCTAAGGACCTTCCAAACATATTTGTTTCACACTTTCAGTAAATGTTACACAGTACCTTCTGCATAATTTAACACAGCCTTTTTCCAAAAAACTGTATATTTTTGAATATATAAATAAAAAATTGCAAAAAAATGTTGTGAATTTTCATTACAATTGAAAAAAAATCATCTTTAATAACTGAACTAAAATTTTGTAAAATCCCTGTGTTAAGTTGTAGCCCATATTCCAATAAATAATCTGTAAAAAGTTCAACTTCCTACCTCAAATACTTTGTGAGGAAAGATGTAATTTATAAGTGTTATTTTAACATTGCAAGTATAGGGCGTTCTGGAGCCCCTTAAATCCGTGGCGATGCTGTGCACTGATACGTCCCGGCAGCATTTATTTTTACACAAATGCGTTAAGACCATAATGAATACTAAAGACGATAGCTTCTTCCGAAACACAACATTATATAGTAAGCAATATTAACATAAGAACGGAAGTCAGGATTCTACTACAAACATAGAACCGACTGCCTGTTCATGTGAATCTATGCACCTCTATTGTTATTCGTAAAGAGAACCCCGTATAGTGCAATCAATCTGCAGAATTTAAGGCTTGTTCTTACTTCGTGTTTCTACTAAACGCTAGAAATTTTATTTGAAGGGTTGCGTTGAAACTTGACAATTCTTGCAACATGAAGACTGTTTAAAAAGTAAGGATGAATTTATGATTTCGCGTGTTGTATTAGTCCAATTTGCACTACATTTTTTGTCACTGTCTTCGTAAACATGTCTGAAAAGTGTGTTTATAATGTTATGCATATTGGGTATTTATTCTGTTGTCAGCTGTCAAAAAGGTTACATGGGTTTTGTAGTATCAAGGATTATTTGTTTTGTATATAAATAGAGTAGAGAATCTATATTAAAATTTTTAATAAGAATGGAATAAAGTGTATCAAATTTTTAGTAAATTGCCAGCAGGCTTATGAGATTAAAAATACAGTTACGAGACCCATAAACTATCCCGAAGAAACCGTTCCAAACGTGTTTCGGGAATTGGAAAAATCACTGGCATAAGTGTACAATATTTATTGGGGAATATTTTGAAGAGGTTAACTTGCTGTAGATTACTGCCTATAACGACCTCCCAAAATTATCAGTTTTCCTTCGTGGCGGTTCCAGTAAACCACGCGGCTTACTTTTGCTTTTACTTCCTTACGTCAGCCGGTCACTGTGGCCGAGCGGTTCTAGGCGCTTCAGTCTGGAACCGCACGACCGCAATGGTTGCAGGTTCAACTCCTGCCTCGGGCATGGATGTGTGTGATGTCCTTAGGTTAGTTAGGTTTAAGTAGTTCTAAGTTCTAGGGGACTGATGACCTGAGATGTTAAGTCCCATAGTGCTCAGAGCCATTTGAACCTTATGCGTCCTATTGTGGTGAGGCTGATGTTTGCATAAATTGCAGCCCTCTGACTGGGACTGGTTCAAAAAATGGTTCAAATGGCCTTGAGCACTATGGAACTTAACATCTGAGGTCATCAGCCCCCTAGAACGTAGAACTACTTAAACCTAACTAACCTAAGTACATCACACACATCCATGCCCGAGGCAGGATTCGAACCTGCGACCATAGCGGTCGCGCGGTTCCAGACTGAAGCTCCTAGAACCGCTCGGCCACACCGGTCGGCGACTGGGACTGGTAATATTAGCCAACAGTTCTTTTTGTGCCGCCTCTTTAATACACGCTGTAATAACATTAGAGACGATCGAACACTCGTTACTCCGCAAATACCTCCACTTCTTCGTATTCTGCATATTTTCTTGCAATACTAGACGATTATCCATCACTTCCGGATATCGAAGTACATCAGTAAGTATACAAAGTTAACTCACTGACACTGACAACTAAGATTCCACGAACAGAAACGGCCAGCCATTGTGGCCATGCGGTTCTAGGCGCTTCAGTCCGGAGCCGCATTGCTGCTACGGCCGCAGGATCGAATCCTGCCTCGGGCATGGATGTGTGTGACGTCCTTAGGTTAGTTAGGTTTAAGTAGTTCTAAGTCTAGGGGACTGATGACCTCAGCTGTTAAGTCCCATAGTGCTTAGAGCCATTTGATTTGAACAGAAACGGCGTATTATCACTGCACGCCGATCTACACTGCTAGATCGATAATGGGCAACAGATTTTGGGTGCCCCTGTAGGCCAGTGGCAGCGTTCTTCCAGGAAAGGCCACTTCCCCCACCAAAAGCACTGCTCACTCTTGAGTTTACAGACAGAATATAGCGTCATCTCCCCTTATTCTGTCTCCATGGGTTAAACACAAAATAGAATTGCACGCAATTCTCCTGTATGACTGATAAAACAGAAGAAATGCGCTGGAAAGGTGCTGGGGTAAAGGTCTTTTATTTATGACATGATACTTCTTTTTGTTTATACCACAGCTAATTTAGTACCTTGAGGAACCAAACCTTGAGAGACTTGGGGCGTACCATGAGGCTTGGGCCCTGGGGATTTTGCTTCTCCCCAGCCCCTCCCGCCCATCATAGCCTGCATTGATGATGATAAAAATACTGTGGAAAATGGTTCTGATGAGTTAAGAAACAGATTAGAAACTGGGCATTATTTTGAGAAAAATGATAAATATACTGTGATGAAGGTAAAGGGTATTACTTTAGACTATAAGAATATTCAGTAGTTGAATGGTGAATCTATGATAAGATTAACTGAGAGTGAAGTGAAAGGAAAGTGCAATTCGAGTGCAACCAGATATGTTAATACAAAAAATTTAATCAACAAGGAAATTAAGAAAGAATTCTTATTTCGGTCGATTATGATACAGTGTCACACGGATATTACAATTATTTGATAAAATAAAATTAAAATAAGTTTCCTATATCCTTTAGTGTTGCATGAAACATAGTCATAATAAGTTTTCAGTGTGTTCTAACATGAAAATAAAATTAGTATTGGGAAGTTACTTAAAACAATTGTATCAATGCAATAACTGTTTTTTATTGTATTCTTTTTTAAATCTTTCAATTCGTATTTTTGAGAATCATGAAAAATATCAGAATCAGAAGGAAAGAAATCTGAATAATATCTTTTTAAAAATGCTTTATTAAATATAAGTAACAGATTTTTGGGCAAAGTTGTAATTATTATACAAATATTCATATATGACATATAGACTTTGTTCTGTCAGTCTCAAGTTTTTTTTTATTAATTCTTTCAAGCATATTTCCATTCTTTATAAGAAGAAGACATTTTTATTATTTCTTTTTTTCACCAGGTTTTCATGAGTAATATTGTTTTCACAAAAAGCTTTGCCAGTTTGCGCACTGTAGTCAATTTATAACATATAATCTTTTTTATCTTACTAAAAACTTTTTCAGTGTAAACGGATGTACTACAGAAGAATCTCAATAACATATACAGTTCTATTTTGTTTAAAATATTTGTAAGCTGCAAGTAAAAGTTTTACATGGTAGTACCAGATCTGAATATTTGAATACTAGATGCGGAGAAGAAATTTGTATGGAGCTCAATAACGAGTTTAAGATTATTTTGCCAGACATATGTCATAAATTAATTAGTGACTGTGGTTTCAATTTTTTGAAGATGAAAATGTTGAACTGAGATAAAAGGGAATCAAGAAATTTAAAAATTTTATGATCTGGAATTTTTGGTTTAATGATTTTGTGTCTCAAATTACTAGTCGATATTATTTTAAATGTCAATGGCGGTTTTCTCTGGAAAGGTGTGCTCACAAAATGTATGCCCATGAAAAATCCCCTAAGTACCCTAACTTGCCTGCTAACTACTCACGTGAACTGACTGCAGCAAAGGACGACATTGAGGCAATGTTGAGACAAGGCATTTTTCAACTATCATGCAGCCCATGGTCTTCTGCCTTGCACTTGGTCTCCAAGAAGGGCAATGTGTGGCAACCAGGCAGAGACTATCATACCTTAAATTCATGAACGATGCTGGATAGATATCCAGTACCTCACCCACGGGATTTTGGCCACACCTTGGTGGGCTCAGTTATATTTAGCAAAATTGACTGCGCAAAGGTGTTAACGCAGATTCCTATGGCACCTGAAGACATTCAGAAAAGAGCAACTGTCATGTCCTTTGTGCCTTTCGAAAGCTTGTACGTGAAATTCGATGTTTGTAATGCTGCCGAGACCTGGCAGTGTTTCCTAGATGGCAGCTTATGAGGCTTGCAATGGTGTTTTGTATATCTTGATGATATCAGCATCTTTTCGAAGTTGCCAGAACTCTGTCGCCACTGCCTTACTACCACCTTTCGGTGCCTGAACAAGGCTGGCATTGTCATTAACCCCTCAAAGTTCAAATTGGGTCATGAAAATTGAGTTTCTAGGGCATTTAATCATCCCTAGCAGAACTATGCCACTACCAAACAAGGTACACACAATCTTGAACATGCCACAATCTCAGTTGCACAAAGGCTTATGCTGCTACGCCAGCATGATAAATTTTTATTGGTGCCATCTACCTAATGCTACTGCAGTGCTGGAACCACTAACTGTGAGAGAAACAATATATGTGAGAGAAACAATATATGTTTTGTGGATGGATGCAAAGAAGAGAAGCTTGATTGGGTCCAAATGGAGCCTCACTGAATCAGTGCTTTTCAGCCTCACTGAAGCAATGCTTTTCACTCACCCAGTGCACCCTGCTGAACTGGCCACGATCACAGATATGAGCGAGACCAGCTGTCCTTCAACTATGCACCAGCTGTATTTAGCAGCCACTCAATTTCGTCTTGCAGATGCTATCAGAGTCGTAACATACCTCGGGGGCTTATGACTGTGAGTTGCTTGCAGTGTTCATGGCAGTAAGATACTTCTGCCCATCTTTAGAAGCCCTTACCTTCATAAGTTTCACATTTCGGAACAATTGTACCGAGCGTAAACCGTGTCAATTCAAGCAGTTAGAGTATGTGTTGCAGTTCTCCACAGACAGCCACCATATTTCCAGAATTAACAGTATCGCTCTGACTGCTTCTCCATTGCTGGTGTCATTATCACTTCACTTGTTGACTTTGAGAACGTTGCTCAAGAACAGGACAAACTACTCAACAGACTCTGTCATGACACCTCCAGCAGCCTACAGCTCGAGCTAGTGCCCACTCCTGGCTCTGTTGGCAAGATTTGGTGTGATGTTTCAACGAGTACACACTGCTCATGGATCATCACACTTATCACACCCTAGCATTATCACCACTGTCGTTCATAGCCGGCCAGTGAACCACAGTTGTTACGCACACTCGTGCACCCATTGGCACCTTCCCCAATGTGGCACGCCACTTTGCACATCTCCATGTTGACATTGTGGGCCCGCTCCCCCATTCTTATGCCAAATATTACTTGCTGAGGATGGTGGACCGCTTCACTCGCTGGCTGTAGGCAAAACTCGTAGCGGACATCACAACTGAGACTGTCGACACTGCCTTCGTTAACACCTGGGTGCCACACTTCAGCTGTCCCAGTCATGTCACAATAGACCACAACCATCAATTTGAATGTGCTTTGTTCACACATGTCACTGGACAGTGAGATGTACAGTTACACAGAACTACTAGCTACCTACTAACAGCATGGTTGAGTGGCTTAAATGAACATTGAAAACCTCCTTAGCTTGCCATGACAGTGCGTGGATGGAAGCTCTCACATTGGCACTGCTCTGCCTGTGAGTAACACCAAAAGAAGAGATCGGTGATTCACCTGCTGACCCCGTCTGTGGATAACCCTTTGCCATCCCTGGTGATTTTATGGAGGAGCTACCAAAATCCCATGACACCTCAGCCCCTACACTGGCAGAAAGTCTGCACACTCACATGGCCCACCTCTGACTGCACGCACTGATGTGGCATGGCACTGGCAAAGTATTCATGCATGCTGATTTACTGTGCTGTACACACATCATGCCATACACTGACACAGAACTGCCACCCCTTCAGCTGCCCTACTTAAGGCCACACTGTGTCATCACCTGCAGTGAGAGAACACTTGACATATTGAGTGCAACAGCAAGCTCACCAAAGTATCAACTGACCAAGTCAAACCTTACATCTTGGCACTCTGGCCACCATCCACTCCTTTGCCCCATCAGAAGAGCTGTCAATGGGTGATGGTTCCTCCATCAACTGTCAGACAACACCACACCCATGGCTGCCAATGATGTACACATGCCATGAAATGTCACTGTGCCACCACATTCATCTCGGTCTCACCCCACTTTGTCCAGCCAGCTGGCATAGTTACTCATGCTGTGTTCACCACAGACACCCGGGTCAGCCCGCACCACAGCTGCCAGCGTACCACATCACGAGTGCCGGCCGCTGCAGCCCAATCCAAATGTCAGCACTGCATCATAACAATACCCTAGTCGCTGCCTGCCATAGGCTAAGGCCACACAAGCATGTTTTTCATACACATGTCTGCTGGAATTCATGCAGCATGCACAGTACTATCAGTGCTGGCCACATGAGCATTTGCAGCAGAAGTGCATTGGTGCAATCTGCAGTGACATTTACTGTGCACAGTTAGTATCAACTATGAGCAGAATTTCACTAAATAAGAATTCCATTTTTGTACTATGTGCTGCAATAGTTGTCCACAGGTGTTGTATAAGGTATAAAAACATGTGCAATTTTTGAGTAATAATAGATCTTGATTTCGAGTTTCACTGCTAACTCTGTGTAAATGTCAATAACTAACTAAAATTTTTGAGTGGTTTTATACATTACACTAAAAACAACAGAACGATGCAGCACCTCACGCATGGAAAAATCGAGAATAAGTGGCATAGCATACAGAAAACACACTTGAAAATGGGAAAAATTTTCTAAAAAGCATCATGCAAACTATAAATCAAAAGAAATCTGTGGGCTTTCACCAACCATTTCTGTTGGATCACATCAAATTTTACAGTTATCTATGGACTGGGAATTCGATGCATTCTCTGCTTTTTTTTGTTTCTTCTTGGCCAATCTACAATTGCTCGCATTATTAGAGACACATGCGCATTCGTGTGATAGATGCAAAAAGAGGAATGTATGAAATCACTGACCACAGAAGACTGGCAGAATGTCAGCGACCAGTATGAGAATACAGCAGTCTTCCCACATCATGTGGGATTCATCGATGGAAGACACATTGGAATTGTTAAGCCGTGGAGGTCAGGCACCAAATATTATAATTACAAATAGTACTTTTCTATTGTACTAACGACCACAGCAGACAGCAATTATCATTTCAGATTCACAAACATAGTGGCATCTGACCATCAACAAGGCTGTAAAGTATTAAAAGAAACTGAATTAGATAAAGAAATTTACAATCACACTTCCTTTTTGACAGATGCAGCACTGACTCCAAATGATCCTGAAAAGCCCTTATGTGTTTGTGGCTGATGAGACATTTGTTGCAATGAGTGACAACTTAGTGAGAACATACCCTACAAAAGATCTGACTAACAAGCAAAAAGTCTTTAACTACAGGCTATTATGAGCACAGTGCTATGTAGAACTTTCCATCATCTGATTGATGTTAAAGTGGATGTGGAAGAGATACTGTTATTCAAGTGTGTTGCTCACTTTACAATTTTGTGAGACTACATGATGGCTGCAAATTTTGTAGTACACTGACATGCATAATGGAAAGAAATCTTGCACATGGGAGAAAAGAAACGAATAGGGGCAAGAGTTTCAGAGCTCATTTTGCTGATTACTTCTGTTCCCCTCAAGAATCTGTACCATTATGGCAAAATCGTTACACTACATCTTCATATGAAGACCAGCTTTTTAATCAAAAAATTGTCTTGTTGAAATTTTGTTCATGAATACATTTCAGGGTACACTGTTTATAAAAGTGAATGAAATATTTATTGTCAATGTTCATCAAGCTCTGATTTCTGCTTGACATACATTCCATCCCACTTTTCTCCCCGAATGATCAGTGTAACTGCTTACCGTGATTCTCTCTTTTTATCTCTGTTTTTCTACTCCTCATCTCATTTGTTATACAGCAATGGGTGTTTCTTCACTTCCATAATAATTACTTCACTGACTGGAAGCTCCATTTTGATACTTTATAAGATACAACAGGATGGCTACAATGACAATGACATGAGAGTGGTCTAGTCTGTCTGCAAACTGAACAGCAAGCTGCCAAGTCCGCAGTCCCTTCATAGCTATGTTTGTGACTCAACATTCCCACTATATGATGAGTAGCAATCTATCTTTTCCAAAATATTGTATTATTCCATCCTGGATTTTCCATTTTTTGATTTCAGCTAAGTAACACCTGCATACTGACTGGTCCAGGGAGTTATAATGAGTCTTCCACAGTGTGCTTGTCAAATCTGTCATGACTCATTGTGCTGACATTTCTGAAGTGTGCTAAATTTTTGCTATGGCATACAAAATACAGTAATTATTAATTGATTTAAAAATGCAAGAAATTCACACAAACAATTTAAGTACCAGTCACTGCATTGTGCTGCTACATACATAACAGATTCTTAGTCCAATACATCCGTAGCCATCAGCGGATACAGTATCCTCAGTCTCCAGGCTCTCTACCCTGTCCACCCTCTGGTCCACTGGATTCAGGACTGCCTCCACTTGCTCCACTTGGGGGGCATCTCTGTGGCATTCCTCTGGATCCCAGGACATGTTGGTATCTGTGGAAATGAGGCGGCCGATATAGTGGCCAAGGCTGCAGTCTCTCTTCTTCGGCCAGCTATTCGCACGATTCCCTTCGCTGATCTACGGAATGTTTTATGTCGTCGTGTTGCTCTTTTATGGCATGCACATTGGTACACACTTCCCAATAATAAATTACGGGACGTGAAAGCTCTTCCCTGTGCTTGGATCTCTTCCTTCCGAACTCATCGTCCGGAGGAGGTAATTTTAACTAGACTCCAGATAAGGCACTGTCTTTTTAGCCATCGACATCTTTTAAGCGGCGATCCTCCCCCACTCTGTCCCCACTGCTTTCAACTGTGGACAGTGAGACACCTTTTACTTGAGTGCCCCTATTGTACTCCATTACGCACCCGTCTACAGCTGTCACCTGATATATCTTCCATTTTAGCAGATGACACGCGATCAGCCGATAGTGTTCTCGAGTTCCTTAGTGCCAGTGAGATGACGTCAGTCATTTGAAGCTCTTTTTGGGGACAAACAACCCCCCTTCTATAGTAGTGTTTTAAGCTTTCCTTCTGTTTTTGGTTTCCCCACTTTTTTGAGTTTTGCTCCCATTGCTGCTGGTTTCCAGTTTCGGTTTTTTAGCTTTTCTTAAGTCATAGATCGGGCGCTAATGACCATAGCAGTTTTGCACCCTAAAAAAAAAAAAAACAATTCTTAGTCATTCTATACTGTAGTTCTTCCTGGAAGGCCTCTCTAGCAGGTCGCATCTTCAGCACATCGTTTCCAGTTGAACTCCGGACATCATCTCTGCATAAACAGCTGCTTGTCTGTCGGAGTTCCTGAGCTTGGTTTCGCCACTGCATTGGGTATTGAGGCCAGATTAACTTCCATACAGGTTTTCTTTGCTTGTTCCCATCAAGCTTTGGACATCGTGCTCTGTGCTGATGGGGTAGTCCGTCACAGTTCTGGGATCCGCGTTCAAGTCACGACGACACTGTGCTTGCATGAGTATACACACTGCCACTAGCTAGCAACTTGAGGACATGCCCACTGTGCACTTGACCAGACCTGCACATTGATGTCACTCATCAGCACACAAACACCACTGATGGCCTGCCACCATCACACTTGTACTGACAGCACTATGAAGTACATGACAATCAAACATCTGTAACACAAATTGGCTGCAGGCTGGATGCCTGTGCTTTCTCATGACTGCTGATCTCCACTCTCTGAGGGGGACCTTTGTGGCAGCCATATAGCAGAACTGCAGGAATGAATCAGAGCTGTTCACGATCAGCACAAATTAGCTGCATCAGGTGTCGGGCAGTGGACACTCTTAGTGATAGTTGAAATCCTGGCAACATATGTGGTGTACATGGACACAGGTCAGCAAAAAGCAACAGCTGTGTGAGTTGAGCCACCAGACAGTACAGAACTGCTTTCCGGATTCCATTTCTGTGGGCCATGTGGGTTGAGCCAAACACAAGCTCCCCACCGATGTGTACAGAAGTTTGTTTGCCGTTCTCCATTGCTTTCCATTTCATCGCATCCACAAAGCATTCAGTGTCCCAAACTCATGAAAAAAGTTTGCTTCATTTGGGACAAATGGCCATAGTTCTCCTGCAGTCATGTGATCGGTCGATGCATCCATCACTGAGGAGTGTATAGCCTCCAGGAAAGTGTTAGAATGGAACTATTATGTACACACAATTAGTGCAATCACCAGTTAATAGACATTGTGAACATTCCATTTGTCAATTGCTCATTGACTCTTTCGGTGTAGACCAAATATATTGATGCTAAATGTGTACATTATGAATACCTGTCACCACACCATTACTGAAATCGCTTCCCAGAGCAGTAAAGTCTACTCGTTGCACAACTGACATGTAATCAGTGAAACAAAATGTTCCTGCTTCACAGTCATACCACTTAAAATTGTGGAACACCAACAAAGCATGTCTTCCACTTGTGGATGTTAACAATAGAATTTGCAACAACACTCACATTCTTTCAACATTTTAACATTGTGTATGTTGATTAAGGCCTCTTAGGTACACAGCTAGTTTCACCTTAAAAAGCCCTTTTTGAGTGTTTATGGAAAGAAAAATGCTATACACATGAAAATGGCAGCACACACACATAATATGTTACTTTTCACAATCGTTTCAAATTGTAGTAGAAGTACTGTTTGTGAAGGTTTGATATGTTTCCTCTGCACTTAAGGTGGCAAAAAGCTGTGGAAAGATACAACTAAAATTTCTAAAGTATAATGAACAGTAGAATTTCATTTGAAAACACTTACATTTGCATGTGTATGGCACCTTACTCTCAGCTAACACCTAAAAATGTTTTTAAGCTGAAACTTCACATGGATACCACTAAATATCTACAAGTGGATGACTTGTAAGGCACAGCGGTAATTTAGTGTATGGACCACTGTGTAGAGTTACTATTGAAATCCAGAGAACAATGTTAGATAACTGAATGTTAACTTCAAATTCTGCTCACTGTTATATAACTTAAATGGTTCAAGCAGTGTATGTCAGGAGAGTTCTCAGGAGGCATAACGTAACTGACAAACTTTATCATAGTTCCGGTAATTTGCACATACCTTCCATGTGCATCAGTCTGTCTGTTAGTGAAAATCATATCAAAATCCCTACAGTAGTTCCTGATATTAGCTGCCACTTAAAGACAGATAAATGCAGCAGGGAATTTAATTTATAGTATTTAGTTATAGTATCCATCTTAAAGATGGAGTTCCACATGTAACATACAGCAACTGATGCAAGAAATCGTTTCTTACCTTTCAAAATAACTTTTTTTCTGCATTCTTTTAATAACATAAAAATGAAGTCATTTAACAGGTCATTAATTGATGAAATTCACGCAAGAGTATTAGAAATTCATTGTTTATTTAAGCAAATATGTTACAAAAATGTGAGCACACTTCTCTTTGTATTTGCCCAGCTTAATGTTCATGTGAAGTTCTTGTGATATTGTTATTTATTGTGGATTAATACTGTTAATGACAGTAGCTACTTCTATTTAAAGAGTGAAATTTCAGATCACTGTAGTTATTTCTCAAAATTATTCTATTGACATAACAGAACTTAGAAAACATAGAAGTTTAATTGTTTTCAGTAGCTGTGAAAGTTTTACAATGAGCGAGAAGTCCAGGCTTTGTCATAGGTTTGTAGTAGGGGATTATGGTGTGAGATTTGTTCAAAGTATTTTCATTGGGGGAATGCAGTGGGGAAGTCAGTGAGCATTCTGGTGATATCCTCTACTGAAATTGCAAGTTACAAAATGCAAAGGTGGAGCTAGATGGCATGAGGAGGGAGGAGGGAGCTGGGGAATGGGAACTGGCAGTTGGCAAGAAGGCTGCTAGGAGAAGGAGATATTCAGATAGTTGTGCTTTGCTTGTTAGCAACAGATTTGACTAACTATCAAAGTCTAGTGGAGAGGAATCTCTTGTAACTGCAGATGTGGGAAATATGCAACAGTCCTCAGCAGTTATGGAGCCTCAATCAGTTGCAAATTCTAACAGAAAGAAGGAAGTTCTGCTGCTTGCATGACAGAGGTGGGGGCCAGCAGTTGCAGGAAGTGTTGGGGAATGAGTACCAGGTCACCAGCATTGTGAAGCCTAGTGCAGGGTTGGCTCAGGTGACTATTAATATAGGGGAGTTATTTAGGAATTTTATGAAAGAGGATCAGGTAGTGATTGTGGGTGGAGCTGGAAATAGTGTGAATAGGGATGGGGAGTATGATGCAGTATGATGCTACCCAAACTTGTGGCACAAATGTGCATTTTGTGCAGCTGTTTTACTGTCATGATCGGCCTCTTCTTATTACAGCAGTCAGACATATTAACCTGAGGCTTGAGAGGGCACTGGTGGCAGAGGGCATGGCTCACTTTGCAGTGGTGTTTGATGAGTCTATCTACAGGGTGGGTTTCACTAGGTATGGCCTACACGTCAGTACATATGGGAAGGGGAGGTCCTGTAGTAGCCAGTGTTAGAGCTGCACCTTTTCTAGACTGAAGTCAGCTCATAGGTATTCCTGCTTAAAGGAAGTCTCCCTACCAAAGGGACCACTTTCAACAAAGGTTAGGTATTCAAGTAATGTGAGAATTAGCATATTTCATCAAAATATTCAAGGTATTAGAAATAAGTTAGTGAAACTGCTTATAGATGTTGACTCTGACATTACTGTGTTTCAGGGCACTTCTTAAATAATGTGATAATTCAGAGGCTTTCTTTACCGGACAGAGGCTAGCTGGCTGTTTTTCTATGAGTACTTTGTGGTGTAGAGGACTGGCCATGTATGTGACAAATGATGTTCCATTTGAGTCCACTGATGTTTCAAAGCACTGCACGGAACAGGTATTTGAATGTTGTGTAGATGTGGTTGAATTTAGTGGAACTAAACTTCTAACTGTTGTTATTTATAGGTGCCCTGACTCTGATTTCAGAACATTCTTGCTCTTGGTTCACTTTATAGGAAGTATAAAAAATTAGTTGTATGTGGTGACTTCAGTATTAATTGTGTGAATGATTTTGAAAGAAAGAGGATGCTGGTAGATCTCCTTGATTCATATCATCCAATGCAAACTGTATTCTTTCCAATGAGAGTTCAGGGAACAGTAGCACAACCATAGACAATATTTTTGTGCAGTCTTCTTTACTACAGGGGCATTCTGTTAGCAAAAGGGTGAATGGCCTTTTGGACCATGATGCACAAATTTTAATGCTAAAAGTATACACTATTTAGAAAAGCTAATCCAGTTGCAATAGAGACCTTTTCAAACCTCACTAAGGAACAAGCGTGGCAGGATGTTCATAGTGCTGATAACTTAGATGATAAATAAAATGCTTGTCTCAACACATTTCTCATGCTCTTTGAAAGTTGCTTTCCACTAGAATGTTCAAAACAGGTTACTGGCACTAACAGGCAGCCTGGATGGCTGACTAGGGGAACATTCAGACAGAGCAATATGTGGTGTAAGTTTGCAAACATCTTGTTCACCTCTGTTCAGTAGTCTGGGAATTCTGTCATTGGCTTATCAGTAAATATTTTCTTTACTTTTGTTTGTTGTTAATAATGTCAGATTATTATCAAGCGTTAGCAGATTTCACTCAGTTAATACTTGGCAGAACTCCAAACTGCATTTGGAATGCACCTCCTTGACCCTTTTTCAGAAAGGTTTGCAGTATTCTGGTGCAACCATTTTCAGTAAGCTGCCACAAGAATTCAAAAACCTTACCAGCAATCCACACACTTTAAAGTCTAAACTGGAATGTTTCCTTATGGCTCACTCCTTCTATTCTGTCAAAGAACACCTGGAAAAATTAAAAAATTGAGCTGAATCCTATGTTACATTGTAGAGTATGTTTATTTAAATTTATGGCTTGTTATCTGCATAGGATTTACATAAGTTTCATTTTATCTGTTATTACTCTCCTATTATAATTTGATGTACTGACTTGTTCCATGACCATGAAGTCTTGCTCCTCAATTTGGACCTACCAAGCATGACAAATATAAATAGAAACAGAGAAGCATGAGAAGACAAATTACATTTTTATATGCATTTTCATTTGTTTCAAGACAAATGAAAATGAGAAGGTAGCAGAGATAGAATTACTGTAGGGAGTGTGTAATTAAGTAAATGACACTTGTCAAGAAAAATAAAGATGAAAACACTACATAAAACCATGAAACTAAACAGAAAAATTTATGTTGCAGCAGTGGGATGAGAAGTATATTACAGCCACCAGTTTTAAAGCAGGAGAAAGCTACAAATTCAGTAGTATTGATGTTGATAAACATGTATCTTTTTTTTATTTATTTAGCAGCTTATGATGTACATCTATGGAGTAAGTCCAAGTGCATATTTGCTTTGTCAGTTTTCCAATAAAATACATTACTTTTACTGATTCAAACTATAGTTTTGCTAAGATAACTAATAAATTTTATCAAAACTAGACATGATTTCTATAAATAAAAATATGGCATTTCAGTCTTGGATCACTATTTTTTATTTTCAATGACTGGTTTCAGGCTAGCTGCCCATCTTCAGATCTGTTAGATAAAGTTAAAAAATATAATTAACAAGAGCGATATAGTTACTGCAGTAGCCACCAGAAAGATCAGGGGAGGCGCACATCGGCACGGCACATCACGGACGGTAGTTGCTGCAAGTAGAGTCCCGTCAACCAGAGGGCACGCGAGAATTCGGCAGCAACCTCTGCTGGCGGAACAACAACAACTCAGGCAACACGGGCCGTGCCCATACAGTTCACATGGGGCATGCCTAGGACACAGTTCCCGGTCTATGCTAAGTGAAGTGGGCCAGAAAACGTGAACCGTGTTACTACACAATTGGCACCAAGTAGGGTCGTTCTTTCGCATGTTGCGTCGTTGTTCCGGTTTCGCAGCTTATCCACGGCATGGAGGATTTAGTGCGGGTTTTGGTTGAGCAGCAGACGGAGCTCATGGCAACCACGAAACAAGTGCTTCCGGCGTTGCTCTCCACGCAGTCTGCTCCAGCGCCGTTCCCTCCTCCCTTTCCCCCGTACGATGAGACGGCAGAGGATTGGGACGCATATGAACATCGCCTTCGGCAGCATTTCCAGGCGTTTCATGTTACCGATGTGGAGGTATGTCGTGCTCTTTTCTTGTCTTGGATATCTCCCTCGCTGTATCAAGTTTTGCGGCAGCTGGCGCCATTGCAGGAACCCTCGTCCTTGTCTTTTGACGCATTGTGTTCATTGCTGTCTTCATATTATCGCCACTGCACGCATGTTGTGGCGGCTAGGGTCGCGTTCTATCAATGCAAGAAACAGCCCCATCAGTCTTACCGGGCGTGGGCCGCTACCCTGCACGGCCTTAGTCGCAAGTGTCATTTTGTCATGGAGCAGTCGCGAGAGTCGTATGCCCACATTATGGTGCGCGACGTCATTGTTCGTTTGGCCCCTGATAGGGAGGTCCAGCAACGGGCCCTGCAGTTAGAAGACCCTTCCCTTGAGGAAGTCCTGTCCATTCCTCATTCGTATGAAGTCTCTCATGCTGCAGGTCAACAGCTGGAAGCGTGGTGCGATGTCGCGGTGGTTCAGGGCGGCGTGGCCACGTCCACTGCGTCCGGGGTGGACGATGTGCGAGCGGTACAATCCGGCCGTTACGGCCGCTCCCGCACGGTGCGTAAACAGAGTTCCTGCCGCCGTCCCCTGTTGCCGTCCTGTGCGTCATGCTATATACATCACAATTGGTCAGAGTGCCCCCAGCGTTGGGCCGTTTGTCGCAAATGTAATAAGAAAAGACAAATTGCTAAAGTTTGCTGCTCAGCCTCAAAAGAATCGAAGGAAGCAGGTACAGAGGACATGGACGTTGACATTCAGGAAGTTTCATCGGGCCAGGCTCCCGATGCATCGGCACGCAAACTCTTTATCGCGGTGTTGGTTCGGTCGCGCCGACTATAACTGCAAGTAGATACGAGTGCGGCAGTTTCTTTGTTGAATGCACAAACTTACTCCGACCTTGGGTCGCCCCTGTTGGCGCCAGTTTACCGGCGTCTATGTGGTTATGGTAAACAGTTCATTCCCCTACTGGGTCAATTCACTACCGAAGTGACTTACAAATCAGTCACTTGACCTATTACTTTTATTGTTGTCAGTGATGCGAGCTCCGCTAACCTTTTTGGCTTGGATGCCTTTCAAGCTTTTGGTTTTTCTATCGCTGACACCATACAGTTGGTCTCCAAAGACGTTCCCTATCAATCATTGGAATCTTTGATCACTGATTTTCTGGGTATCTTTGAGGAGGGCCTGGGGCGTGTTTCAGACTTTGAAGCTCACTTAACATTGAAGGCGTCAGCTCGCCCGTGTTTTCTACGCGTGAGGCAGATCCCCTTGGCTCTCCACCCTCAGGTAAAAGAAGAGCTAGACAGGCTGACAGCCCTGGGGGTCGTTCTTCACATTTCTTCTAGTGAGTGGGCTTCGCCACTTCTTATTGTCAGGAAACCCTTGGGAAAATTATGGCTTTGTGGCGATTTCAAGGCCACCATTAATTCCCAATTGGTGGTGGACACCTATCCTTTGCCTCGTGCTGATGAATTGTTCTCTGCTGTGGCGGGAGGCCAATATTTTTCGAAAATTGATCTTTCAGAGGCTTATCATCAGATACCACTTGATGAGGACTCCAAATGGCTGGCAGTCGTCAACACCCCATTTGGCCTTTACCAATACCAGCGGTTGGCCTTCAGAATATCCAGTGCCCCGGCGATATTCCAGCGTTATCTTGAGCACGTCACGTCGACAATCCCTCATTGTCTTAATTAGCTGAACGACATAATTGTCGCAGGCCGCAGCACGAAGGAACACTTGCACAACCTTCGCACCCTCTTTCTCAAATTCAGGTCAGTGGGCTTGCGTTGCAACCTGCGTAAGTCAAACTTCTTCCAACCGTCCATTGAGTATGTGGGCTACACCATCTCTCGATTCGGCGTCCAGCCGCTAGGAAGTTTGGTCCAAGGTATCGTCGACCATCCTCGGCCCACTTCACTGAAGGAGTTACAAGCTTCTTAGGCAAGATTGCTTATTACCACCGGTTCATTCTCAGGGCTTCCACCATAGCCTGCTCCCTGTACTGCCTTCTGCGCAAGGGTGTTCCTTTTGATTGGTCGCCTGCATGCGAGCGAGTGTTCACCTCGTTGAAGGGCCTCCTTACGTCAGCGCCTTGTTTGGCTACTTTTGACCCCCATAAGCCATTGGTCCTGGCTACAGATGCTTCACAGTATGGAGTGGGGGCAGTCCTGGCCCATCGCAATGCGGATGGTTCCGAGCAGCCACTAGCATTTGCGTCTAAAGCTCTTGGTCCTGCGCAGGCCCATTACTCCCAGGTGGATAAAGAGGCTTTGGCCATTGTCTACACTGTTACCAAGTTTCACCCTTTCTTGTATGGCACGAAGGTTAAGTTAATCACTGACCATAAGCCGTTAATATCATTATTTGGCCCCGCCTCTCAGATTCCGGATAGGGTGGCCCACAGACCACAGCGCTGGGCCTTGTTCTTCTCTAAGTACCATTATGACATTCATTTTTGCCCTACCGGACAGCATGCCAATGCAGACGCTCTTTCCGGTCTTCCGGTGGGCCCGGATTCTAAGTTCGATCGAGAGGAGATTATGTGTTTTCATTTGGATGTGGCATCTCGCCAAGCAGTTGATGGCTTCCCGATCACTAGTTCTAGAGTCGCCATGGAAACGGCAGCTGACCCGGTTCTCCGGCAAGTAGTTCGCCTCATTCAGCAGGGGTGGTCATCCCGACCTCCAGGCCGGGCCTCAGACCCTCTTCGTAATTATTTTGCTCTATGAGGCCACCTCTCCATCTTGGAAGGAGTTCTCCTTCTGGCTACCTGCATGGTTGTTCCTGCAGGTTTGCGAAGGGAAGTCCTCACGTTATTACTTGAGGGGCACTGGGGTGTTTCCCGTACTAAAACCTTGGCTCGCAGACATGTTTATTGGCCCGGTATTGACAGAGAAATTGAGCACTCGGTGGCCGCCTGTTTCCAATGTGCAAGCCAACAGGCATCTCCCAGGTCAGCGTTCTCTTCATGGACACCTGCAACCCAGGCATGGGAACGTGTCCACATCGATTTTGCGGGCCCGTTTCTCAATGGCTTTTGGCTCATTGTCATTGATGCTTATTCCCGATTCCCATTTCCCATATGTGGTTCGCTGCTCCTCAACCACTTCAGAAGTTGCAATCCAGGCACTAGCAAAAATCTTTTCTGTGGAAGCTCTGCCAGTCACCCTGGTCTCGGACAATGGACCTCAGTTTATTTCGCAGACCTTCCAGGATTTTTGTAGGCGTTTAGGTATTCGGCACGTTTGCTCTCCCCCCTTTCATCCACAATCGAATGGGGAAGCCGAGCGCATGGTTCGCACATTTAAGATGCAGATGAAAAAGTATGTGCACGAATTTCCTGCGGAGGAGGCACTGATGTTTTTCCTGACGGCATACCGGAACACACCAATGGGAGAACGCAGCCCCACAGAGCTCCTCCACGGGCGCCAACCTAGGACTCTGCTGCACCTCCTCTGGCCTGGTCCTCACCAGTCTTCGCAAAACAGAGTACCTGGCTTTCCACCGGGTATGTCGGTCTGGGCACGTGGTTTTGGTCAATCCACAATCCACGGTGGTCCTGCGCCGAAATGGCCGCCGGCTCTATACCTTGCAGGTGGGGGACTGGGAGGTACATCGTCACCAAAATCAGCTACGTCCACGTTCGGGCTCCCACCCTCCGAACCCTCGGGCGCTGGCTTCCCCATTGCCAGCACCCGTGTTGGTTTCTCAGGGGACGTTACCGCACCTCCCCACTGTGACTCCGCCGCACTGCGATGGTTCTCAGCCTTGGCAGCCTCCAGTAGTTCCAGCACCGGCATTACCATCATTAGATATGCCCCGGCGAGAGCTGCCCCCCCCTCGCAGGCCCGGTTTCTCAGGAGGCTGGTTCACCTGTGGTCGTCCCTTCCCCATCGTCCCCGCCACTGAGTCTTGCCCCTCCCGAGGTGGACCAGGATCCAGAGTTCGAAGGCTTGTCTCCCATTCTGTCCCGGGCTCCAGTGGTGGGACGACGGGGGCCTCTCCGTGTGGGTCACTTCCAGCCGTATTCGAAGGTTCCGGCTCGAGGGTTGGCAGATCCCCTCGACTCCGGCCTTCCCATGGACATGGAGGTCATCGCTCCTGCCCGATGCTCCACCTTCCGATGCAGTGGATCACAATGGCTTCACCCCCCCCCCCCCCCTCCCGAAGGAGGAGGAGTGCAGTAGCCACCAGAAAGATCGCGGGAGGTGCACATTGGCACGGCGTGTCACGGACGGTTGCGGCAAGTAGTCCCGTCCACCAGAGGGCACGCGAGAATTCGGCCACAACCTCTGCCGATGGAACAACAACAACAACAACTCAGGCAGCCCGGGCCATGCCCATTCAGTTCACATCGGGCATGCCTAGGACACAGTTCCCAGTCTACGCTAAGTGAAGTGCAACGGAAAACGTGAACTGTGTTACTACAGTTACTGATGGGACTACCAGTTTACAAAAAGAAATTTTGGAATGTATTAAGTGCAAAAATACCATATATTGCAGTTACAGAGTAACCTGTCAGTACAGAACTATTTGTTTACTATCATAACTAAAGTAATTTGTAATCTGTTAAAACCTTATATCACAGTTTGGAGAAACCTGATTTGTAACTGTAAAAAGTGCGCTCTATCTGTAAGAATTGTGTATATGTACTAAGATGTTATTTTGTCACCATACATATTAACGGCAGGATACTTTTTAATAATAAGACAATTTTTAAAGAAATAACATATGAATAATCGTTTTTGAGTGGACCATGAACTGAAATAATTTACTCTAATTTAAAAATTTATAAAGAAACTTTAAAATACAATTAAAACATATACATATTCTTTTGAAAATGTGTGTTTCCTCTTCTTTGTATTGATTGGTGGTGGAGAGGATTTCCCTATATCAGAATGTATACAGCACCACGCTAAGTCCTCTTCTGCCGCGTCCAATTATACTCGCTGCCAGTACGCTGAGGGCCTTTCCACTGCAGCTAGATAGAGGGCACTTTTTACTGTTACAAATCAGGTTTCTCCATACTGTGATATAAGGTTTAACAGATTAAAAATTACTTAAGTTATGACAGCGAGCCAAAAGTTCTGTACTGACAGGTTACTCTGTAACTGCAATATGTGGTATGTTGGCACTTAATACATTCCAAAATTTCTTTTTGTAAACTAAGAGAGTTCTATCAGTACTATATCTCTCTTGTTAATTATATTTTTTAACTTTATCTGAAGATGGGCAGCTAGCCTGAAACTGGTCAGTGAAAATAAAAAATAACGGTCGAAGACTGAAATGCCATATTTTTAATAAATTTTAGGCACAACATTTCTGGAAATTTACCTCATAGATAAAAAATTTAGATATTGTAAAGTAAATGGATTTTGTAAGGCATACATAATCTATGTACCTAAATTACAGAACATTTAATTGCAATGATACTATACTATGGGTCCATCATTTTATATATACGGTATAATATAGTCATACAGCACATACATATTCTAGATCCCATTTTGTTTACATTTATAAAAAAAATTAGCAGCAATAATACTGTAGAAAACAAAATATTTAGATAAAACAATGCTGTTAAGAAGTTAACACATTTTACTTTTTCTTTTTCTCTATACCTGTGTACATTTTTTTTAGTGTACTATGCCTGTTTGCCTCAATTATTTTCGTTTTAAAGAAATTATGTGACTGAATATAAAGGAGTTTCTATTAGCAGTTGTTTGATTGACTGTTTAAACTTATCCTTCGATTTGGCAATAGTGCTGTGTGGTGGTAAAGAGTTGTACAACTTTACTGCCATGTAACCACTGCCTCTCTCATATTGAGTTGTGTTATGCTGTGGAATTCTTAATTTCTTGGTGTTTCTGGTCTGGTGGTGGTGTACATCTTCATTTTTGTTGAATTTATCTTTATGATCCCAAGCAAGGAGCAGAATTTTATATATGTACAAGCTGTAGAAGGTTAGAATCTTATATTTTTTGAAAAGAGGCTTGCAACTACCTCTTGTTCTTTTGTTTCCTATTATTCTAATTGCTCTCTTTTGTGATTTGAATATTTTAATTGCCTCAGTCGAGTGGCCCCAGATTTCTATACAATAGCTGATTATAGCATTGAAATATGAAAAATACACCATGCGCACACCATCTTCAGTTATTAGTGGCTTAATTTGTCTGAGAGCAAAAACAGCACTGCTAAGTTTATTGCTGATATTGGAAATATCTTCCATCCTAAACAACTGACCACAGTGATCCCTAAAAACTTAGCACTTTCAACTACTCTTACATCTAGCTCGTGCAAATTTTCGGTTCACTTGTTTTTCTTTTGGTGTTCCTAAATAGGATTGCATTAGTTTTCCCATAATTGAGGATTAACCTATTCAGTTCAAGCCAGTGGGTGATCATTTCAAGTGTTTGACTGTTTTTACTGATGGCCTCCTGTAAGCTTGGTCTCACAGTTATGCTTGTTGTGTCATCTGCGAAGAGTATAAATTCACTGTCTATGGTACAAGATAAATCATTTATGTATATAAGGAAAAGGAGGGGTCCTAGAATAGCACCCTATGGCATCCCATGTTTTACATCTTGTAGTTCTGATAGCTGTTTCCCTTGATTGTCTGACACTTCCACTGCTTATTTTCTGTTCTACAGAAATGACTTTATGATATCAGGAGCAGTTCCTCTAATTCCATAATGGTGTAGCTTCATTATTAATATGTGGTGATTGGAAAGATCAAAAGCTTTAGATAAGTCACAAAAACACCAACCAGGATTTGGCCTTGATCTAGGGCTGCAGAGATTATATTAATAAGTTCAAATGCAGCTGACACTGCAGATTTTTCCTTCTGGAACCCAAACTGTCTACAATTTATGATACAGTTTTTATCAAAAAAAAAAAAAAATGCCATTAACCTAACAAATATTATTCTTTCTAGGATCTTTGACAAAACGGGATGAAGGCTAACTGGTCTGTAACTATCCGGGCATCTTTAACTATCTGGGCACATGTGATTACTTTTTTTTAATAGTGGTAGTACTCTGACAATCTTCATTCTATCTGGAAAGATTCCTTTTCGAGACATGAGTTGACTCAGTGACAGAGGGGTTTAGCAGTTTACCTAGGAGTTAGCTTCAAAATTTTATTTGCAGGCCATTTATGCCTATGGTCTGTGGGTGCTTTATTTTTTAGTTTCTCTATTATTTTTATCTCTTTTTCAGTTGCTGCGTACAGGTAACATGAGTTACTGGGTGACTTTTGTTTATTCTCAACTAGTAACTGTGCAAGTTGTTGGCAGATGCTGGTAAAATATTGGTTGAAAGTGTTGCTAATGATTATTGGATTAACCGTTACAACATTATTGATTTTTAGCCTTAAGCTTTTATTGTTATTTCCTGATGACTTTCCTGTTTCTGTTTATTATCTTCCATATTCTTCTTACTTTGTTGGGAGCTTGTGTAATAACATTTCCATTATACAGTTTTTTACAGCTATTGAAGTTTTATTGTAAATCTTTTTATAGGCTCTATAATATTCAACAAAATGAATAGGCCCATCTGAAGCTTTCAAAATTGCATGAAGAAGTTTCAACTTTTTACAGGATACTAATAGACCTTTTGTTAGCCATGGCAGATTTCCTTGCTTTTTCTTTATTGGTTTAGTTTTGGTTGGCAAACACTCTTCACCTTAGAACTTGTCATATCTCTGTAAGGGATAAAGCCGAGTGAATCTAGTTTCCCTACTTCTTTTATTATTACTGTTTGTGAGTTGTGATCTGATAAACTTATGTCTTCTGTAAGGCAGTTATATCTGCCAGACTGAATATTTGTAATTATGTAATCAATGGCAATTTGAGTGTTCATACCTATTCTCGTATAGTTTTGAATTGTGTTATGTAAACCATACATTATAAGTAAGCTCTCTAGTTTCGTTTTATATTTTGATTAAGATAGGGAGTCAATATTCAAGTCTCCACATAAAATTAACTTGTTCTGCCAAAATTGTATAGCAGCCTATCAAGGTTTTTATGAACACACTGAAATCACCACTGGGAGCTCTGTATAAAGACATTATTACATAGGTTACATTTTGCAATTCAGTTCTTATACCACTATACTCAAAATGTTTTTCAGTTGCATACCTTTCCAATGGAATTGCAGTTACAGGGCAGGAGATGCAATCTCTAACAAATATGCAGCTACCACCATTTTTTAAATTCTTTCTGCAAAAGTATGATACTAACTTATAATTGTCTAAGTTTATACAAGTTATTTCATTGTTTTTTAGCCAATGTTCAGTTACACAGAGAACAGTAGGTCTTATACCACTGCTTTTTATAGCTACTTGTAAGTTTAAGAGTTTGTTTCTGATTGATTGAATGTTTTGATGTGTAATTATTAATGTATTAACTGAGGTATTTACTCCTCCTGTACTTTTGTCCTTTTTCTGGCTCCCATCAGAAAAAAATCACTTAACTGAGCTGGAGTTACTGCCTTTCTCTTCTGTAGATGAACCATTGCTGGCTCTTTTGATGCTGGGCACTTCACTTCTGGTGAGGCTGTAATCTTCCTTCTCGGCACTGGAGCTGCTGTCTTATTCCTCTTCTGTTGCTCATCATTAGATGGTGATTTTACTGTCTTCTTTTTCTGCTGCAGAGGATTATTTGATGTTTCTGATGTCAGATTCACTTCTACAGTGGCATTGGATTGGTTTATATTTTTTGTATTGTTTTCCATTTCTTTTGTTTCCTCCATTGAAGAATGATGTTGTAGTTTTGATTTAGAGTCTGCTGAATTTTTCTGTGTACTTGAATTGAAAGGGTAATGCCAATGAAGAATCAGCTTTTTATCAAAAGTGTTTTTCTGCCTTTCTGACACAATATTGGTTATTTCTTTGGATTTCCAAGATTCAGTAAATCAATAAATCAATTTAGTGTGGCTTATGGCATACGACAAGCTCTTTGATTTGATGCCACTCAAGTAGATAATTCATAGGTATTGTTGCTTATTAATTCAGGAAGTTTCTTATTTGGTCTCACAATGCTAGTGTACATGGGATACCAGTTTTCAGAAATAAATTAAAATGTTGTTAAATACTAGCAGTGGAAAGCGAGAGTAAGAATGTCAACATTTTTATGAGCACTCTGTAAGATGCGCACATACCTACTTTACACATTATTGTTTCTGATCAATTTATTTATTGGTATTTTTGTGAATGGTTTTCAACTTTCATTTTTGAGCTTCTTTTACAATTTGTAGAAAAACCTTTTTGTCTTTCTTGTGTATGTCTAAATGAGCCTTTCCAGCAACAGGTACAAAAGAAATAATATCCACACAATAGTTCCAGGAATGAAATCTATCTGCCTGAGTAAATACAATGTGTGTGTATATGTTTGTTGATTGTTTGGCTTTTAAGTTCCTTGCTGCAAAATTATGTGATATGTTTAAGATATTTATGTATTTTGTTTTGGAGTTTTGGATGTACGTATATGGATCAGATCCAAGTACATATTTACATTTTCAGTTTAACACAATAATGATAATAAACACTACTTAATTATCAAGGTATATAATTTTCAAATAAAATAGCATTATACGTAATTACACATTTTATGTTTATTCTACCATATATAAGAACACATCTTGAATTTATAACAAATCTATGTGCTTTTTAATTCCATTACACTGTATGCAAATTTCCAATTTCTTGCATTTAACATGCATTCATTGACTGAATAAAAAGGACTTCCTATAAGTAATAGTTTTATTGTTTGCTTAAATTTCTCTTTCAAGCTAATGTTTGAAATATGAAATGGTAAGCAGTTGTACAGTTTTACTGCCATATAAACAATACTTCTTTCTAGATGGGAGAAATATATTAAAAACAAAGATTCCATGACTTACCAAACGGGAAAGCGCTGGTAGATAGACACAATAAAAAGACACACAAACACACACACAAAATTTCAAGCTTTCGCAACCAACGGTTGCTTCGTCAGGAAAGAGGGAAGGACAGGGAAAGACGAAAGGATGTGGGTTGTAAGGGAGAGGGTAAGGAGTCATTTCAATCCCGGGAGCGGAAAGACTTACCTTAGGGGGAAAAGAGGACGGGTATACACACACACACACACACACACACACACACACACACACACACACACACATATATATATATATATAACAGAGGGAAACATTCCACGTGGAAAAATATATCTAAAAAGAAAGATGATGAGACTTACCAAACAAAAGCGCTGGCAGGTCGATAGACACACAAACACAAATATACACACAAAGTTCAAGCTTTCGCAACAAACTGTTGCTTCATCAGGAAAGAGGGAAGGAGAGGGAAAGACGAAAGGATGTGGGTTTTAAGGGAGAGGGTAAGGAGTCATTCCAATCCCGGGAGCGGAAAGACTTACCTTGGGGGGAAAAAGGACAGGTATACACTCACACACACACACATATCCATCCGCACATACACAGACACAAGCAGACGTTTGTAAAGGCAAAGAGTTTGGGCAGAGATGTCAGTCGAGGCGGAAGTAGAGGCAAAGATGTTGTTGAAAGACAGGTGAGGTATGAGCGGCGGCAAATTGAAATTAGCGGAGATTGAGGCCTGGCGGATAACGAGAAGAGAGGATATACTGAAGGGCAAGTTCCCATCTCCGGAGTTCTGACAGGTTGGTGTTAGTGGGAAGTATCCAGATAACCCGGACGGTGTAACACTGTGCCAAGATATGCTGGCCGTGCACCAAGGCATGTTTAGCCACAGGGTGATCCTCATTACCAACAAACACTGTCTGCCTGTGTCCATTCATGCGAATGGACAGTTTGTTGCTGGTCATTCCCACATAGAAAGCTTCACAGTGTAGGCAGGTCAGTTGGTAAATCACGTGGGTGCTTTCACACGTGGCTCTGCCTTTGATCGTGTACACCTTCCGGGTTACAGGACTGGAGTAGGTGGTGGTGGGAGGGTGCATGGGACAGGTTTTACACCGGGGGCAGTTACAAGGGTAGGAGCCAGAGGGTACGGAAGGTGGTTTGGTGATTTCATAGGGATGAACTAAGAGGTTACGAAGGTTAGGTGGACGGCGGAAAGACACTCTTGGTGGAGTGGGGAGGATTTCATGAAGGATGGATCTCATGAAATCCTCCCCACTCCACCAAGAGTGTCTTTCCGCCGTCCACCTAACCTTCGTAACCTCTTAGTTCATCCCTATGAAATCACCAAACCACCTTCCGTACCCTCTGGCTCCTACCCTTGTAACTGCCCCCGGTGTAAAACCTGTCCCATGCACCCTCCCACCACCACCTACTCCAGTCCTGTAACCCGGAAGGTGTACACGATCAAAGGCAGAGCCACGTGTGAAAGCACCCACGTGATTTACCAACTGACCTGCCTACACTGTGAAGCTTTCTATGTGGGAATGACCAGCAACAAACTGTCCATTCGCATGAATGGACACAGGCAGACAGTGTTTGTTGGTAATGAGGATCACCCTGTGGCTAAACATGCCTTGGTACACGGCCAGCATATCTTGGCACAGTGTTACACCGTCCGGGTTATCTGGATACTTCCCACTAGCACCAACCTGTCAGAACTCTGGAGATGGGAACTTGCCCTTCAGTATATCCTCTCTTCTCGTTATCCGCCAGGCCTCAATCTCCGCTAATTTCAATTTGCCGCCGCTCATACCTCACCTGTCTTTCAACAACATCTTTGCCTCTACTTCCGCCTCGACTGACATCTCTGCCCAAACTCTTTGCCTTTACAAACGTCTGCTTGTGTCTGTGTATGTGCGGATGGATATGTGTGTGTGTGTGAGTGTATACCTGTCCTTTTTCCCCCCAAGGTAAGTCTTTCCGCTCCCGGGATTGGAATGACTCCTTACCCTCTCCCTTAAAACCCACATCCTTTCGTCTTTCCCTCTCCTTCCCTCTTTCCTGATGAAGCAACAGTTTGTTGCGAAAGCTTGAATTTTGTGTGTATATTTGTGTTTGTGTGTCTATCGACCTGCCAGCGCTTTTGTTTGGTAAGTCTCATATATATATATATATATATATATATATATATATATATATATATATATATATATATATATATATATATATATATATATATATATATATATATAACAGAGGGAAACATTCCACGTGGAAAAAATATATCTAAAAAGAAAGATGATGAGACTTACCAAACAAAAGCGCTGGCAGGTCGATAGACACACAAACAAACACAAATATACACACAAAATTCAAGCTTTCGCAACAAACTGTTGCCTCATCAGGAAAGAGGGAAGGAGAGGGAAAGACGAAAGGATGTGGGTTCTTTTTTCCCCCTAAGGTAAGTCTTTCCGCTCCCGGGATTGGAATGACTCCTTACCCTCTCCCTTAAAACCCACATCCTTTCGTCTTTCCCTCTCCTTCCCTCTTTCCTGATGAGGCAACAGTTTGTTGCGAAAGCTTGAATTTTGTGTGTATATTTGTGTTTGTTTGTGTGTCTATCGACCTGCCAGCGCTTTTGTTTGGTAAGTCTCATCATCTTTCTTTTTAGATATATATATATATATATATATATATATATATATATATATATATATATATATATATATATATACAAGCAGACATCAAATGTAGCTGTGTTGTGTTGTTGAACTATATAATGTTTCTCGTGGCATTTTATGTACATCTTCATTGTTATTGAACTTGCTTTTTATGTTCCCATCTGTTTTATGTACACAGGGTGATTCAAAAATCACGCTACATAGGGCAATTCCATTATTTGTGCAGGTACCAAAAAAACCAATAGAGAGCAAAATTTTTGGATGTAAGTTTTAAATCACAATATTGGTGTTGAATTCATATTTTTTTCGGTAATCAACAACAAAACAGCACGAAAATTATGTTATAAATCATTACCTTAACGTTGTATTTTTCTGCCTCCCTGCCTCTGAATAATCTACAACAGTGTGCCAATACTCAGTTCAGGAAAGGGCAGAAATGCTGCAGGCATGAGTCTGTGGGAAATGGGTTATTAGAGGTGTGATAGCAAAATAGTGACACATCATAGAGATACAATTTCCACATTATTTATTACTGGACACAATAAACATAACTTGTGTGATTGTTACAAGTGTACGGAGCATACTAACTCACTTTACCTTCTGGGGCAGTGATCTTCCTTTTTCTCCAGTCAGAGATGTTACGTCACTCCAAGTCTATGGGAAGCTGCTGAGGAATATCACAGACTGCATCCAGATAAACCACCCCCATATCATGCAACCACTGGACAGCAGTCTAAGGCATCAGGCAGTATCCATGACAAACAATGATCTGGGCGGCCATGTGCAGCAACAGATCATGCAGCCTCAGCTAGCAGTCAGTCAGTCCAACATGGTCAACAAGAAAAGTGGCTCACGTGTGTGACATCAGTCAAGCATCTGCATCCAGGATATTATCCAGAAATCATTTCCATACACATTATCTGCATTTCGTCCAGAAATTACATGTAAATGATGCAGCTAGGCATGTGCAGTTATGATAGTAATTGATAAAAAGATGAGAACATCAGCCACAGCTTGAAGCTGATATTCTTTTTCAACAATGAGGCCAGTTTCCACCTGAGTGGAGCAGCGAGTAGACATAATGCTGTTTCAGTCAATAAAATTGTTTTGTATTTGTGATCCCATTGTCAATATGTTTCGGTCACTGTTGCAAGTGGCATTCTTCAGGGTGTTTATAATGCTGTTTATTGGGCAACTGAAAACCCATGCATTGCTGTAGATGCTCGTCATCAAACTGACACAAGGCTAAATGTGTGGTGTAGCATATACAGGGATGTTCTCATTGGCCCCATATTTCTTAACAACAAGCTCACTGCTGAACTGTGCAGAGTGCATCTTGAGTTGACACTCCTGCCCCATTAGCATAATCTATCCCTAAAAATGATGGTGTTTTTCTTTCAGCAAGATAGACCACCACCACATTTTGGACAACCAACTCACGAACTGCTGAATGAAGCACTAGATAGGTCAAAGAGGTCCAATGGAATGTTCGCCTTGATCACCTGATTTGCCACCCCTTGACTTTTTCCTCTTGAGCCATATCAAATCTGCAGTGTACAGAAATGGACACTAAATACAGCAGGAACTGCAGGAAATTATCCGAGGAGTGCACAAATGTTATGTGACCTGTATTTGGATGTACCTTCAACACAATGAAAATCACCAACAAGTGCAAAGCTGGTTGGAAGCTAATGAATAGTGTCGCTAAATATGAAAGAAATGTTACAATTAATATATCTCCCCAAAAATTCAGTGATTATTTTGCTAAATCAGTTGAAGAAGTAGGAAGTAGTATTGCTAAACCCAAAATCAGCTCATCACAGTTACTGTCAAAAAATAGTTGTAGATCATCAACAAATACAAGTATCTTCAGTTTCTCTGAGGTCTCACCAGATTTTGTATTAAGAATAGTAAAGCAGTTAAAATCATCAGACAGTCTAGACATATATGACTTATCCTGTAACATACTGAAGAAAGTCGTAGGCAGTATAGTGTACCCCTTAACACATTTTATAAACAAATTTCTAGCTGAAGGATATTTTCCTGATGAGCTTAAACTATCTGGGGTAGTTCCAGTTTATAAAAAAGGGGATAAAGACTCTGCCTCAAGTTACCGGCCAATTTCCATAATCCCATCTTTTTCTAAAGTTCTGGAATGCACAATTTATAAACAATTATCTGATTACATTGGTAATATAGGAACTATTAGTGGATCTCAATATGGTTTTAGGAAAAAACATGTCAACAATTAATGCGATAGATGCTGTTGTAAAATACATCCATCAAGTATTTGAGGATAAAGTGCTCAAGTAACTTTTTGTGACCTAAGCAAAACCTTTGACTCTGTAGAACATACACTACTACTTAAAAAAATTGACTTCTATGGTGTTACAGGTAATAGCCTTAAACTATTAAGATCATTTTTACAGAACCGTAAGCAAGCTGTCTGTGTTGGCAAAGAATTGTCCAGTGTAGAACTAGTTAAGGTAGGTATCCCACAGGGATCTGTACTGAGCCCTCTCCTGTTCCTAATAATGATTGACCTGCCATCATGTATTAAATAAAAAACTGCACTATATGCAAATGATACAAGGTTTCTGAACAACAGTAATGAACTCAATAGCCTTAGAACTTGTGTTGCAGAGACAATTGCTCGAGCATCATACTGGTTTAAAGCAAATGGATTTTTGCTTGGTGAAAATAAAACTCAGCAGATAGTTACAGCAAGCACTAAGTGAGGAAAATGCAGATGTAGTTATTCTTACAGAACATGGATTGTCTAATACTTTAATTACAATGACTAAATTTGACAACTATACTCTGAGTAGTAATTTCTGTCGAACAGAACATAAAAGCGGGGGAGTTGCCATATATTGTAAAGACCATCTACATGTCACAAAACTGGATTTTATCACAGAACTTAGTGTGGAAATGACATTTGAAATTTCAGTAATAAAGCTGTTGGTAGACAAAGTGCCCCTGATTGTTATAGGTCTGTACAGATCTCCTAGTAGTATTGTGGACAATTTCTTACAAAACATGGAAAAAATAACATAGGTATTGTTATAGCTGGTGATTTTAATATAGATTCCTTAAAGTATACTAAAGATTATAAAAAGTAAATGATATTCTATGTAGCTATAATTAGTCAGACAGGATTAATGGGCCAACCAGACTAACTAAGGACTCTTCTAGCTGTATAAATCACTTTTACACCAACTTAGATAACTGCAGAGTTGACATAATAAACCTTCACCTTTCTGATAATCTTTGCCAGACAATGGAAATACTGAATATGTATGATTCACAAAGTACATATGAGACGATTGAAATAAGATGTACAAATGAAAAATGTTTAGAGAAGTTGAGGTCTGCACTGCCACCTGAGACATGGAATGACATATATTGTGCAGAAAATGTTGCAGGCAAATGGAATTACTTTTATAACACTTTCTTTGCCCATTTCAATGTAACATGTCCAGTTACTTTCAGAAAAAAATATACTCAAAACCACATAAGACTACCTTCAGAAGTAAAACAGCTGAAGAAGAAAATGTTTATTACTTGGAAAATATATAAAGGTTCCAGGACACATCAACTAGAGACACCAAACATGTCAAAAAGCCTATAAACAAGCACTGAATGTATACACAAAGGAAACTATACAGCAAAAAATTGCTACCTCAAATAACATAAGCAAATCAATATGGAACTGTGTAAATGAGAGAATCAGCAGAAAACCAAAGCCTAGTGCCAACAATATCCAACTAACAACTGATAATGTAAATATTTCAGATCCATATATGATCAGCAATGTTTTTAATACCCACTTTATAAATTCAAGTACCATGTGTGTGACCTCTGACATTGATGTCTACAGAACTCCTTACCAGGTACAAAAATCAGTGTTTATGTATAAACAGATACAACTGAAGTAGAGGGAATAATAAATAAAATGCAAAACAAATTCTCTACGGGATGGGATGAAATCTCCTCCATTATATTAAAACGATGCAAACGTTCTCTAATACCTGTTCTGGTCCACCTCTTCAATGAAAGTTTGAATAAAGGTGTGTTTCCATCTGAATTAAAATGTACAATAGTCAAGCCATTGCACAAAAAAGGTAGTATCGACATAGTTGAAAACTACCGACCCATTAACTTAATTCCAATCCTAAGCAAAGTATTAGAAAAGATTATTTCACTATGGTTAGAAAACTTTCTTGTCAAAGAAAAAGTACTTCGAGAAACCCAATATGGTTTTAGGAAAGGCTATTCAACATCATCTGCCATAAGTGATGTAGTACATACGATACTTATGGAATTAGATGAAAAAGAAAGGGTGGCATGTTTGTTCCTAGATTTATCACGTGCATTTGACACAGTATCTCATGAGCTGCTACTTGAGAAACTGGAAACTTATGGTGTTAGAGGAATAGCCAAAAGTCTCAAACAATCATACCTACAAGACAGATATCAGGTCACACAAGTCACACACAAAGTGGGCAATGTTATTAAGAAGTACAGCTCCAGTCCAGCTATAGTAAAGTATGGTGTGCCCCAAGGGCATATGTTAATGATCTGCCCACAGAACACAACAGCAAGATACTTAACTATGCGGATGACACAACCGTTGTTAACTGGGGAACCAATGAGAATGATTTGGCCAAAAATTGTTCTGATGTCTTATTTGGATTGAAGAACTACTTCCAAAACAATCACTTAAGCTTAAACATCAATAAAACAAATCTAATGGAATTTCAAATACACCACAAACAAGATGAAATGCAATGGAGTGTTGTGACTGACAATGGTTCAGAAATAAAATTGAAAGATAAAACCTCCTTCCTTGGCGTAATGTTAGATCAGCATCTCTCTTGGGAGCATCATATCGATTTCTTTTGCCAAAAACTTAGCAAATCAATTGTGGACAATGTCACAATTTATTAAATATGAGCAAATGAGTATAATCTACTATGCTTTAGTGTATCCATACCTCACAGATGGAATTGAAGTATGGGGATGTGCTGCTGCCATGTTAGGATCATTTGTAAGCTTAGATATAATGAGTCTTGCAAAGCAGTTTTTAAAATTAAGAAACTACTAACACTCCCATCACTATATATTTATAAAATTGTTCAGGTGATGCTAAAATACAAGCAGTACAATCATCTAAATAGAGAAGTGCACATGTACAATACTAGGAGGGACGATGATTATCACCTGGAAGGAAATAGTACAAAAAGTGCAGACAAGAGTCCCTATTACATGGGGATCAAATTTTATAACAAACTTCCAAAAAAATTAAAAAGCTTATGTGGAAGCTGCCTTGAAATTGCCTTGAAGGAGTTCCCTCAGCAATAAATGTTTTTATAGTATTAAGGAATTCCTCTCAGAGGAGTAGAATACTTTCATTTGTATAAATAGTATTTACATGTACAAAAAAAAGCAACATAATTTTTTATCTGTTAGATCTATTTTATATAATTGTTTCCCACAATGTTATAAGAGTAAATGATCAATATGTAAACAATCCAAAACAAATCCTTGTATTTGTCCATGGAGAATAAAAATAAAAATAAAAATTTAGTCTAAAAGACAAGCTACCATCTGATGATCCTAGTTATGTTAAGTTTTTAGGGGTATATTTGGATGACAAATTATCTTGGGGTCAACATGCCACAATTTAGTGGTAAGTTGTCTAGGGTAATCTATCTGTTAAGGTGACTAATGGATTTTGTACCTAAAAATTATGTTGGAATATCTTATCTCTCATTCTTCCAAAGCATAATAACCTATGGTGTCATTTTATGGGGAAACTCCAGTTGTGTGCATGACATCCTTCTACTACAGAAGAAAGCTATTAGGGTAAGTACAGGCTCATCATATAAGGCACACTGTAAACCTTTGTTTTCTGAGCAAAAAATTATGACAGTAGTAAACGTCTTAATCTACACAAAAAAGAAGCTACCCGAGCTACCGGAAGCTAAATGCAGAGAAAATTATACATTTCTACAACACTAGAATGAATAGATGTATTTATACTCCATTCCACAGACTCTCAAAATCACTGAACAGTTATGAACTAATGGGGCTCAAATTATTTAACAAACTTCCACTAGCTATATAAGATTTACCAGAGCAACCATTCAAACAAGCACTGTATGACTGGTTAGCTGCCCACCCATTCTACAACACAAAGGATTTCATCAATTGCAATATTATACTGTAATAACAAACCGATTGCTCTTTTGCAACAGGAATTATTTAGTAATATAAGTATGACTTTGTAGGATTTCACCAATCGTAATATTACCCTGTAATAACAAACCTATTGTTCTTTTGCAACATGAATTATATTGTATTACATGTATGACATTGTCAATTGTAATATTATACTGTAATAACAAATCTATTGCTCTTTTACAACAGGAATTATATTGTGTTAGAAATAATACTTTGCAGGATTTCATCAATTGTAATATTACACTGTAATAACAAACCTATTGTTCTACTGCAACATGAATTATATTTTATTATATGTATGACTTTGTCTATTGCCTTCATGGCCTAACGACAATAAAATTATTCTATTCCAATCAATTTTAACAGTTCCTCTGATACTGGCCAAGAAGTGCAGTTTGCTGGATTTTGCAGTTCAAGTCATTAATTTGTTTCAGTTTGTCACTCTGTTTGCTATTGTGACTGTCAATTTTGCAGTTATGGTGTATCAGTATGAAACTAATTTGTTTATTTCAGTTTGCCATTTTGACAGTCTCTCTCTCTCTCTCTCTTTCTTTTTCTTTTTTCTTCCAGGCAAACTAATAAAGTTACTCAATAATTAATCTGATTGGTGAATCTTACACAGTTAAACTCATGGTTTAAAACAATGTCTTTCCAACAATTTTGCCCTCTGCTTTTTTTTTATTATTATTCTTGCATTATCCACTATTCTGAGGGTTACTTATTGCAGTTTGAAAACTTTTTTTGCATCACTTGACTGAGACCATATTTCTATTCCATAGGTAATGGTACCATTAAAATATGAGAAATACACTATTTGCATAGCAGCATCTGTTACTAGTGGTTTAATGTTTCGTAAATGAGCTTAGTTTGCTTGTTAGGGTGGGAATATGTCTTCCCACAGTAAACAGTTATCTGTCTATGATGACACCTAGGACAAATGTTTGAGCAGTAGTGGCAATTATGTAAGAATTCCTTTTTTTTTTTTTTTTTTAAAAAAAAACCTCATAATTTTTTATGAGATACAAGTAAACCCTTCATCAACTGTGGCACGTGCTCTCCATTTTTATTTACTGTTCTTGTGGTATTTGGTAGGCACTCTTCTATAGGTTTGAAGTAAATATCCAGCAAAACAGCAGTGGGTATCTGCCTTCACAGCATCATTTATAATTAAAGACTGGGAATTGTGGTTCGATAGCCTCATCTGAGTTATAAGGCACCTCTACCTACTGGATTCTGCATTTGTAATTATAAAATCACAGTATTCTCTCTTATTTTAGTAAAATTCTCAACAGTATTGTGAAAACCATATGTTCTAAGTAGAGTGTGAAGCTCTGTTTTGAGTCTTGTGTCAGATAGAGAGATCAGATTTAAATCCACACTTCTGGAAGTATGACAGTACACTGTCCATATAACATCAAAAATTTTCTATCTTCGTTTGTTTCAGCTTTTATTATACTTTACCATCTATAGTACTAGTTATATATTGATACTGAGAAACAAATTACTATAAACCATTTATGTGGAAAGAAACTGTAAGTTTTCTGTCATTTTGTGCATTCTATATTTTCATTTTTGTGTATGACAAATCCAATTGTAGACTATTTCATTTTGTATGCAGTCTCAGGTAGCACCTGAAGAAGGCAATGAGTTACGTGGCCGAAATATTGTGCCAGAGCGACACAAACATCCAGCAGTAGACCCGATTCTTCCACATGTCAAGATCTCACCGGGAAACACTGAAGAGTTACACAAGTCCAATATCATTTGTACGATGACATGGATGCTAAGTAAATATATAAATAAATAAATTATTTGTATAAATCTGTGGAAATCGCCACTTGGTGACCTACAGACAGATATTGTATTATAAGTTACGTTTAGTAGCTAAAATTTTGCACCACTGAATTCACAGTGCTTTTCTACAGAATATTTGTGCATGGGAACTGCTGCTACTGGGCAGTTTATGCTTTCCTTTACAAATGTGCAGCTGCCTCCATTACTGATCTATTACCTGCAAAATTGTGATGGTAATTTATAATTTCCTAGTTTTATATACTTAGTTTCATTTTTCCTGTGCATTTTTTCTATTATGCATAGAACTGTGGACCTTAATTCTGTGCCAAACAATGGAAAATCCATGATGGAATGTGGTTTCAGTTGCCTGAGACTGCAGTCATGTGTGCATTGGTGTGTGTGTGTGTATTGTTGACAAAGGCCTTGATGGCCGAAAGCTATAATTGTGAGAGTCTTTTTGTTTTGCCTACCTGCGAACCAGCATCTCCGTTATATTGTTAATTCTATGTCAATGTTATTTATGGATACCTGAAAGTTCAAAAGCTTACTTTTTATTTAGGAAGGAGGCAAGATGACTCTAGCATTTCAGAAACAGCAGGAAGCTGTATACAAGGAAAATTCCATAATTTTTATTATTGGTGCATCTTATACATCTTTATTGCTTAACTTTGTGTACTTAAGTAATTCTGTCAATGAATCTGCTTGATAGCTCTGCAATAGTTTCTCCATGTAATGTATATTTTCACTCACTTTATATTTTGAAAATGGAGGGTCCTGTAACAAAAAATGGATATAAAAGTTTATACAGTACTTATAACTGAAAAAGTAAGATATTATATCCTAACAGTTGTTAGTAACTCATGCAAAAATGAAGACACTGGTACAAAAGGAAAAACGGACTTAACACAACTCTGTGGCTATGTAAGTGGTTCTTCAAAATGGCATGTGATGTTATTTGTGACCTATATCTATATATGCGAGGCACAGGCTTATCCAGCAGTTCATGCTATGAAATGTATCAGCCTGTGTTTTAAAAATGTGTTACATACTTTTCTTGCTTCACCTTCCACTTCAGTGATTCAGTTACTTATTGTCCATAGACAGGCACAAGATTGGTTTTAGATTATGGACACATGTTACAATTCACACCATAACTTTCTGAGTCCAGTTACAAAAACATAACATATCTCAATTACTCATAAATAATATGATGCAGATGAAGATACTCTAGTTCTATAAATGGAATTTTTTATTCCAATAACCACTTATTAGTAAGAACCTCCTTCAAATACACTTCCTTTTAAAGTATTTATACACTCTGGAAGTTTGTTATACAGTTTCTTCACCTTTCGTGTTATGCCTTGCTAGGTGATGATAATGTTTCTCCAAGTGTTGCAAACATGTATAACTTTGTTTAAACTATTATTATACTTGTACCTTAAAATGTACAATTTTAGTAATACTGATTTATGTAAGTAATTTATTACTCTTCAATAGCCTACAACATAACCCTCATGTATGAGACTCCACAGAATCATTCACATCATACTCCATTATTGTTCACTTGGATGAAAAATGTATCAAACAATTGCAGAAGGGTATACGCTGTCACTATTCTGTTGAAGATCACTGGGATATTGTACACCCTTGTATGATTTATGCCGAGATTATTTTAAGAAACTAAATATAATGACAGTGCCTAGCCTGTATATTTACAACTGCCTTGTCTTTGTTAAAAAGAATCTGAGTAAATTTGACTTAAGGAGAACAGTTCATGACCATAACATGAGAAGTGGACATACAAATTAACATGTCATATGTTAGACTTGCAAAGACATATAACAGCTACAAATATCTTGGTCCTGTCTGTTTCAACAAATTACCTGAAACTGCCTACACAGTGCCAGTAAATAAATTTAAAACTAGTCTTTCAAGGTGGATCAAAAGTAAAGTAATCTACTCTGCTCAAGAGTTCCTTGAGTATGTGACAAATGACCCACTTTCCTTATGAGAATGAACCATAAATTACTTGCAAACTATACATATGCCACACTGTGCAACTATTTTATTACTGTTTCATGTGCTTATTGTTAATTATTATTTGATTATTTATTTGTCTTTCACTGAACTGTGTAGTTCATTTATCTTGTAATTGAGCTATTAGGAAACTTCTTGTTGTTATTGACATTTGCACAAATATGTATTGTATCCATCCTGGATTATTATATTGTAGTTAATAACATTTGTCATGTTTAAATTTATATTATTATTACTGTTATTATTATTATGATGTAAACACTGATGACACCAGTTGCATGTAAATATGCTCAACAGTGGAATAAAACATTTCTGTTTATGTTAATCTTTATTGTGAAGTGGGTCACCATGAATACTGTTGTAGTTCATAATGAAGCCATAACATATGTAAAAACCATGTCATATTTAGTATAAGCTCACTGTCAGCAGTAAACTGCTTGAGTAAATCATGATAAGCAACATGTTTCTCCACACTGCTTGGGTTCAGTTCAAGTACTTTAGTTTAGCAACCAAGTACATCTTTCTCCTGTTTTATTAACATTGTGCATGGTGGTGCAGTGACTAAAGTGGTGTTTTTGCATTTTGGAGAAGTTGAGTTCAAATCATATGTGAATAACCATGTTATATATCAACATGCATGCAGGTACTGTTCAGCATTAGCTTTTGATGTCATGATATATCAGTATTAATGAGCATTGATAGAGAGATACATTGACAATATATAGCATTCAATAGGAGTTTGTTTTGTTACTAGATACATTTGGCTTATTTCCACTATTATCAGTATTTCAGAACTATGACCATATCAAGTTGTTTTCTTGCTCAAATTTTTCATTGTCATCTCATAATGGGTAAGGAGTTATCTCTTATGATTTCTATCAAGAAAGTGCTACCCATCAATTCAATAAGGATTAGTCTGATAAAGTTGTTTGTTGTATTTTTAAAATATACCAGGTAATAGACAGTAATGCAAAATACAGACTTCTGGGTCATGACTTTCTTCAATTTACACCCACTTTTAATATACTTATTTTTGTTGTAAGCATCTCTCATTTCCATTTATTTTTAAATTTTCTTTACTATTTCTTGCATTCTTTTGTCTATACATCTGTCTCCTTTTTCAAATGTTTCAATGTCTTTCAATCCTATTTCATCATTGCAACACTATGTTTACGTATATGAAGGCTATCTATTTGTTTCACTACTTTCCATTTTAATCTATATTTCCCATAAAATTAACTTCTTACTCTCTGTGCTTTAGGTCTAAACTGCTATACTTAGGTGTACCTTTCTTATATTCAGTTTTTACCTGAAGTCTCTCAGAAACTAACAAGTAGCTTGTGGGTATCTAAAGTTGGGTATTTTAATTGTTCCCTCTGTAATATTTGTTTCATGAACTGGAATTCTAACTTTTGTTCTTTTCTTCTTTCTTCTTAGTTCAAGACAAATGAGCTTCTGGTTACAAGTGCTAAGGATTCTGTTACTTTTTTTGAGTTACCTTCTAATTTATCTGTTTTTTTCTCAAGAACAACTGTTCCTTTGTGTCAAATAATTTTAAAGTTTCATTTATATTGCTCTCTGACTTAATATTGTTATTTTAAATAAATAATTACCTTTAGGCAGTTCCAAATTTCGCCACAGGCTGCAGCATCTAATATATGTGACTGTATATGATGGATTAAACTGACACAAAAGTAAACAATAATTTCTGGTGGATAGAGCATGCACAGTAGTAGCCAGTGACAGATCTGAGCCCAGTCCAGTATAGACCAAAAATTCTGGGCAACCCATGAATAACAAATTTGTGGCCATGGTACGTTCGACATCTGCAACATAAATAAGAAGTATTTTAGATAGTGAGAAAAATATCAGAATGCATTGATCCGTGAGGGAAAATGCAGCTTGATGGAGGATGTTTGTAAAATAAAAATTTCTTCAGCTTTGGCAACTATTGTTGTTCTGTTTGTGTGCAAATCATTTATAACTACCAGACTGATCTGTCAATTTTCAGGTTTTTACCAAGTGTCTTGTTGATATTTGTGATTTCATTTTTGCAATGTGTAGGTGCACTCAAAACAAATACTACTAATCACATCATTCGTGCAATGCCCATGTCAACAAAATGCATTAGTTTGTTTCCCATTACAAGCAAAATTATTTTTAAACTGGAATTTTATGTGCACGTTTAATAGAGCAGTCCCAAATTAGTCTATTGCAATAAAGGGTGTTTATAAATTAGTTATACAAAAGTAAAAGTAAACTTTAATTGTAGTAAAAGTAAACTTTAATGGTGAAAAAGGTAAAGTTTGATACAACACTGAAAGCAGTATATTTTCATGTTTTATTTACAAATTTTCAATGTGGCTACCATTTGTAACCTGGAAAATGCCCCACCTGTAGTCAGTTTCTTGCTAAATTCTATGAAACAAATCTTGATGTATGGTGGATACTGCTTGTGTAATCTGCTGTCGCAGCTCATCAATGTTTCCCAGAAGTGGACAACAAACACCCTGCTGTTAATGTATCACCATACATAGGAGTCTATTGGGATTAAATCAGGTGATAGTGCTGGCCAGGATATTGTTCCACCACATCCTGTCCATGTTGGCACATTCCTATCATTGGAGATACATGACGACCTCGTGTTGATAAAGTGGTGTTACACTACCTTGCTGGAAATAATAAAGTCTTTGCCCATATCCTGTTGTAAATGAGGCATTGTTCAGGTATGATATACCATTACAGTTGACTCAGCAAAAAGAAAGGACCATAAATCTTGTTACACCTTACAGAACAAAACACATTTACTTTAGGCTAGTCCCGCATATGTTCAATTACATTACACAGTTTCTGATCACCCCATATCAGAATATTGTGCCAGTTCACTTTACCACATGCATGGAAGGTGCCTTCGCCAGTGAGTACATTTTCAAATCATCTTCAGACTGCACTTTCTTAAACATTTCTACACAAAACTCAGCGCATTTTTCTTTGTCACTTTTTATAAAGCTCACAATAGTTCCAATTTGTAGGGTTTGAATGACAGATGTTTTTGAAATACCTTCCACACTGTAATGCTAGGCATATTCAGTTCTAAGCTGTCTCACGTCTTGTTGATTTATCCAGACCACAAATTTAATATTGCTGAGTTTATTCAATTGCTGCATCAGAGACTGCCAGCTGATGCTGACCCTGCATCCTATGTGATATAAAGCCAGTTTCGGTGAAACAATTGTCCCAATTAGTAACAGTCTGTCTTTGAGGTGGTGGCTTGTGATATTTAGTCCTTAACAGTGTCTGAGATGTAGTACCAGATTTGAATTCATGAAACCACAAAAAACACTGTGCATGCCCTGCAGCATTATGTGTCTCTATGATGCCTATTGGAATGACTTGTTCCTGCATGCCACCCAGCAGGAACATCAGGATTAGCAGTGTTAGGTGGGAATAAAACTTGTATAGGCTTCATTCAGTGCTGTATAAGACATTTCTGTAAGTTATTTACCCTTTTCATAATTAAAGGTTACTTTTGTATAACTAATTTATAAACACTCTGTGTTTCACTTATCTATATGTATTAACAGAGATAGTAAAACATGAAGAATAATGAGTACTCCAGCAGCGATTGAGCAGTGCTTCTGCATGGCGGCACAAGTCAGCTTGGGTCAGGACTGTGCTATTGGTGTTGGAGTACTGGTTATTCCTCATGTTTCATGTTCCTGTTAATACATACTGATAAAACAAATATCACATTAGACCAATTTGGAACCACTCTATTGAATAAGCATACAAAGCTCTACTTTAAAAAGATATTTTGTTTGTAATGGGAAACAAACCAACACTTTCTGCTAACACTGGGCATTGCATGAAAGTTATAACAAGTTGCATGTGTCTGGCCTGACTCTAGCTACACATGCAAAAACAATATTGCAAATATTATTCTCCACATGAGATGGCACAGTAAAAAGGGTAAGTAAGTAAATGTCATGCAGCTACCAGTCCATTGCAAGCCTTTCTACTTGACACCACTTCAGCAGCTTGTGTGTCAGTTCTGCCCCTTTTTAGTTCAACAGCTTCTCATTTGGCCTCATTAGTTTGAGAGAATCCCATTCCAGACCTTCCGACTACAGAAAAGTCTAAAACGGTCAGTAGGAATAAAAGCCAGGGCCTCTGCAACCATAAACAGCAACACCAACCCTGAGACCACAGTAGAGGTAAGATGAAGTTCCGCTTTCTTCTCCTGGCTGAACCTGTCAGGTCCAACGGATTGTTGTGTCATCCTCTGCCAATGGTGTCATTGGATGTAGTATGGAACGGCATGTGGTCAGCACGCTGCTCTCCCAGTCATCATTGGGTTCCTTGACCATGGAACCACTCCTAGTCAGTTGAGTAGCTCCTCAGGTGGCCTCACAAGCTGGCAGCCTGTACCAGTCCTACCACCAAGAAAAAAACCACTGGCAGTGCCTGGAATCAAACCTATGCATGGCAGTCAGCTGTGCTGTGGAGCAGATGTGGGACCACGGAGATGGCACTAAAAATGAGTGCAATATGAGAGAATAAACGAGCAGCTGTCAACTAATTTGCACATGAGTACAGCTATGATTAGTAGGCAATGCTGCAATAACTTATGGAATGTCATTAAATTTCAAGTCATTTGAAAGAGTAATTAATTTTTTTTTATTGCTCTGTTTATGTAAATACATGTTTTCATCTATATATGAGTGTGCAGACATCCTGTACAAAAATTGGTTGCAATGTGTTATTTTCTTTCATTTTTCCCCATTTGTTTTTCCCCATCATTTAATTATCTTTGTTTTCTGTTTATTATCTGTAATCTTATTATTTTGAGCTTTCTCTGTCAGAGATTCAGAAAACACACATCACATTTGGAAAGTAGGGTGCAGTAGGTCTCCCTCCAGTATCAACAAACAGGGAAGAGGTTTCAATCTGACTGGGGCCTCACATGGTTCTGTTCTGGGTGCACTGCCTTTCTGGATACAAATCAGTGTCTGTCACTAAGCAGGACATATGACTTAAATATGTAGCTAAGAGGGTAGTCAGTAACATCAGCATGTGGCTTTCAGAGAACAGATTTTAACTGCAACAAAACACAATTCATACAGCTTATGACAAGGAACTCTTGCAAAAGTGACATCATATATAATTTTTTTGTTTGTCTGGCAAAATGATCATGACCATCACAGTTTTCAGATCTTAAACAAAGGTTTAGTTGAGTCTCTGGTTTGCATCAAGCATGATTCTTATGGCCCTTTCTTGCAGTTTGAATGTGCTGATAGGTGCTTTCTAGTTTTTCCAAAATGTGACCCCTATTTAAGGTGAGAATGAAAGTAGAGATGATATGTGTTATTTACTGTTTTCTCACTACAGCACAATTTTAGGTACCAAAGATGGTAGCAGATTTTATTCGATTTTGTGTTAAGATATTTTATACATTTATTCTGTTTTACATTTCAGACTTAGCATACTGTTATTTAGAAAAAATGTTTCAAGTGGAATGCAGTATATTTAGATGCAGAATAACCTAATTAATTGGGTGAATAAATCTAACTTGCATCAGTTAGTATAAAACAACAAAGGTGCACTATTGGAAATAGAACTGATCTTTTACCATGCACACCATAACAAGATATTTATTGAGTAGCAATCTGCTTATGGGTAATAATGGAGAGGAGCCCATTGTCAGCCATTATTCTGTTGCGAAACTTGGTTGTTTGCCTTTTGGAAAATTAAACTGTTGTCAATGGTGATAAATTCAAAGTTGAAGGCGCCCCTGGTTGATGTGTAGCTGCCCCCCCCCCCACTCCATTTCCTAACAAGTATGACCTTGCAATATAAATATAGGAAAATGTACTTGCAATGGAATAACAGATGATTTATGAATTATGGGAGTACCACAAGTAAACTATGGAGATTAATCGGGTTTATCAAGATGAGCTGAATCAACTACAGAATGGGCTGAATTAACTGCAATGTGGGCTGAATTAACTGCATGATTATTTGTCTGTTCAAACTCTAACATTGATTTTCAGGTTTTTATATCCTGTTTTTTTATTTTTTTATTATTTTTATTATTATTATTTTTTATTTGCCACAGAAAAGTCCTCAATACAGACTGAAGGGTGTAGTGCAACATCCATTGACAATATGTGTTTACACCCAAATACCTTCAATGATTTAGACGTACAAGAAAGACTGAATAGTTTATGTGGCAACTGCAGTCAAATGTTAGCAATAAAAATACTGCCCAGTTAGGCTGAGATAATGTAAGAAGAAACACAGTATGCAGGATTGTAAGAAGGACTCTTTCACAAGTATGTTCAAAAATTTCTTATAACTAACTTACATACTAGAAACAAAGCAAAAAAAAGTAGAAAAATACAGGTAAGTCCAAACATATGTTACAGTCCACTGACATTTCCAGGCATTTCCAAGTTTAAGCACTTGTATCATACAGATGTGTTTAATACATTGTTTATCTCCCACAAGTCTCTTTCCTTTCTTGCTCAAAAGTGTTTTTGGCTTATTGTTGTTCCCACTGCTTTCCCAACTCTCATTGTTGAGTGCTGTCTCTCCACCCTCAGTTTGTCACCTCAGCAATGCAAATAGATAGTAACTGTGAATGGTTTATATGGCTTGGTGCCTTGTCAGCAGTGTGTGGAAATATTCTGCTCTAAGATTTATGATAGCTTGCATGGGGTAACAGAGTTGAAGGGTACAGAATGCATGGCATACAAGCCACAGAATTCTGTCATGTAAGCACCCAGATCATCCTCTTTTTTTTCTTTTTTTTTTTTTAACCATAGTCTTTTGTGTTCAGGAAGTTCCTTAGAATGTGCATTCATTCATCATTGATGTGCTGATCAGCAATTTTTGAATGATGCCTCACTTTTCACTTGACATAGCAGTACGCAGTTATACATTTGCCTTTTCAAGTAGCATTTGCTTATAGCTTTTGATCACTTACACTCTTCTTGATTCTTGAATATTCATAGCCCCCAAATACATTACAATGTATAATATACTGTACAATGATTACAACTGAAATATCATTTTCAACACAATTACATACAGGTCTATGTTTAAGAACAGACACATAAAATAGCACTATAATTCTACATTTCTACCTTATGGACAAGGACAGATTTCCCCATCCTGATGATCATATCTGTGCACCACCTAAAAATTCTGTACCCTACAGAAAAATTAACAGACCCATTTGCATCCATTGTATTTAACTACAGAGCATACGGCTTTGTAGAAAGTTTGACAGTACTGTGAAAAAAGATAGTTCACCATATAATGGAGAATCACAGAAGGCACAACAAAAAGACTGCTAAATAAGTAAGCTTTCAGCCAAAAGGTTTCCTTCTGAATTAAGACAATTTACACACGAGTGTGTTAGATGCGTTGGCATGATGTTGTGTGTTTTTGTTGTCTAATTCAGAGAAGGCCTTTTGGCCAAAAGCTCAGTTGTTTGGCAATCTTTTTGTTGTGCCTTTCCGCAACTCAACATCTACACTATATGGTAAGCAGCAATCTATCCTTTCCATAATGTTGTCACTAGTCCATGCTGAGTTTTCCATTGTTTGGTTTCTCCAAAGTTCAGTATAAAAGATTATATACTAAAAAGATTAGAAAGAATTACTATTCACAAAGGAAAGTAAAACTATTTCAACATGAAGTCACCTCATATTATCAACCAGAGCTTACCTGATTGTCAACATTTTACTCATCCAGGCTCTCCAGCATCTCGCTGCACCCACATGGTGACTTAATAGTGGATTTTGTTATTATGTATTCTTGTGTGTTGCTTTATAATGTGTGACATAAGTATTTTCTGGCATCTTTCAAAGGTGGACTTCAGTACAGGACAAGTTCTCATATGCAAATGTATTTTCCTTCTACAACTAATTATTTCTTTTTTATGTAGCAATTCATCTAACACAGAGTCTGAAACAGCACTGATTTATGTATTTGTTGAAGTGTTTTCCACAAATGTGAAAAGACAAACTAAGACAACTATGCAAAGTCAAAGCACCTTATAACTTCTTGTTATAACATTGCGTAAGATTTACGTATACAGGTGTACTTGTAATTGCACAAATGTGGGGCTATATAAAGTTATAGTACATTAGTAAATGTCATGGCATTTTATGTTCCTTCAAGGCTAAGGTAAAATATTCTGTCTGCCTTTATTAGCAGTCATATTTGTTTTTCCATTGATAGGTGAATATTCCAATGTACTGTTGTTGTTGTTGTGGCCTTCAGTCCTGAGACTGGTTTGAAGCAGCTCTCCATGCATGCTCTTCTGTGCAAGCTTCTCCATCTCCCAGTACTTACTGCAACCTGCATCCTTCTGAGTCTGCTTAGTGTATTCATCTCTTGGTCTCCCTCTACGATTTTTATCCTCAACGCTGCCCTCCAATGCTAAATTTGTGATCCCTTGATGCCTCAGAACATGTCCTACCAAGTGATCCCTTCTTCTGGTCAAGTTGTGCCACAAACTCCTCTTCTCCCCAATCCTATTCAGTACCTCCTCATTAGTTATGTGATCTACCCATCTAATCTTCAGCATTCTTCTGTAGCACCACATTTCGAAAGCTTCTATTCTCTTCTTGTCCAAACTATTTATCGACCATGTTTCACTTCCATACATGGCTACACTCCATACAAATACTTTCAGAAAAGACTTCCTGACACTTAAATCTATACTCGATGTTAACTCAGAAACGCTTTCCTTGCCATTGCCAGTCTACATTTTATATCCTCTCTACTTCGACCATCATCAGTTATTTTGCTCCCCAAATAGCAAAACTCCTTTACTACTTTAAGCGTCTCATTTCCTAATCTAATTCCCTCAGCATCACCCAACTTAATTTGACTACATTCCATTATCTTCGTTTTGCTTTTGTCGATGTTCATCTTATATCCTCCTTTCCAGACACTGTCCATTCCGTTCAACTGCTCTTCCATGTTCTTTGCTGTCTCTGACAGAATTACAATGTCATCGGCGAATCTCAAAGTTTTTATTTCTTCTCCAGGGATTTTAATACCTACTCTAAATTTTTCTTTTGTTCCTTTACTGCTTGCTCAATATACAGATTGAATAACATCGGGGAGAGGCTACAACCCTGTCTCACTCCCTTCCCAACCACTGCTTCCCGTTCATGCCCCTTGACTTTTATTACTCCCATCTGGTTTCTATACAAATTGTAAATAGCCTTTCGCTCTCTGTATTTTACCCCTGCCACCTTTAGAATTTGAATGAGAGTATTCCAGTTAATATTGTCAAAAGCTTTCTCTAAGTCTACAAATGCTAGAAATGTAGGTTTGCCTTTCCTTAATCTTTCTTCTAAGATAAGTCGTAAGGTCAGTATTGCCTCACGTGTTCAAATATTTCTACAGAATCCAAACTGATCTTCCCCAAGGTTGGCTTTTACCAGTTCTTCCATTCATCTGTAAAGAATTTGCGTTACTATTTTGCAGCTGTGACTTATTAAACTAATAGTTTGGTAATTCTCACATCTGTCAACACCTGCTTTCTTTGGGATTGGAATTATTATATTCTTCTTGAAGTTTGAGGCTATTTCGTCTGTCTCATACATCTTGCTCACCAGGTGGTAGAGTTTTGTCAGGACTGGCTCTTCCAAGGCCGTCAGTAGTTCTAATGGAATGTTGTCTACTCCCGGGGCCTTCTTTCAACTCAGGTCTTTCAGTACTCTGTCAAACTCTTCACACAGTATTGTATCTCCCATTTCATCTTCATCTGCATCCTCTTCCATTTCCATAATATTGTCCTCAAGTATATCGCCCTTGTATAGACCCTCTATATACTCCTTCCACCTTTGTGCTTTCCCTTCTTTGCTTAGAACTGGGTTTCCATCTGAGCTCTTGATGTTCATACAAGTGGTTCTCTTTTCTCCAAAGGTCTCTTTAATTTTGCTGTAGGCAGTATCTATCTTACCCTTAGTGAGATAAGCCTCTACATCCTTAAATTTGTCCTCTAGCCATCCCTGCTTAGCCATTTTGTACTTCCTGTCGATCTCATTTTTGAGGTGTTTGTATTCCTTTTTGCCTGCTTCATTTACTGCATTTTTATATTTTCTCCTTTCATCAATTAAATTCAATATTTCTTCTGTTATCCAAGGATTTCTACTAACCCTTGTCTTTTTACCTTCTTGGTCCTCTGCTGCCTTCACTACTTTATCCCTCGGAGCTACCCATTCTTCTTCTACTGTATTTCTTTCCCCCATTCCTGTCAATTGTTCCCTTATGCTCTCCCTGAAACTCTGTACAACCTCTGGTTCTTTCAGTTTATCCAGGTCCCATCTCCTTAAATTCCCACCTTTTTGCAATTTCTTCAGTTTTAATCTACAGTTCATAACCAATAGATTGTGGTCAGAGTCCACATCTGCCGCTGGAAATGTCTTACAATTTAAAACCTGGTTCCTAAATCTCTGTCTTACCATTATATAATCTATCTGATACATTTTAGTATCTCCAGGGTTCTTCCATGTATTCAACCTTCTTTCATGATTCTTGAACCAAGTGTTAGCTATGATTAATTTATGCTCTGTGCAAAATTTTACCAGACGGCTTCCTCTTTCATTTCTTACCCCCAATCCATATTCACCTACTATGTTTCCTTCTCTCCCTTTTCCTACTCTCGAATTCCAGTCACCCATGACTATTAAATTTTTGTCTCCCTTCAGTACCCGAATGATTTCTTTTATCTCATCATACATTTCATCAATTTCTCCATCATCTGCAGAGCTAGTTGGCATATAAGCTTGCACTACTGTAGTAGGCGTGGGCTTTGTGTCTATCTTGGCCACAACAATGCGTTCACTGTGCTGTTTGTAGTAGCTTACCTGCATTCATTATTAAGCCTACTCCTGCATTACCCCTATTTGGTTTTGTATTTATAGCCCTGTGTTCACCTGACCAAAAGTCTTGTTCCTCCTGCTACTGAACTTCGCTAATTACCACTATATCTAACTTTAACCTATCCATTTCCCAATGTACTAGGGTTCACTAATCATTATTTTTCTATTCATAAAAAAATTTCACTCAAAATACTTATAACTGCATTACAAGCAGGCACACCACCGGCACCTCTGCCAAAATCATATAACTCCTGTCATAGTAAGTGGAATATACAAAGCATCATTTCCATAACCTTTTTATAGTCTGGTTTTCCACAGATCAACCAGCTATTCATACATTCATACTCATTCATACAAGGGGTTCCTAGCCAAAGAATATCTACCATCAAAATAAAGTGTTAATATTTGTATCCTTTTGTATTACAAATATTTCAATTAAGTTTATACCTCTATCTGTTGTTGGTTGAATGTAACATTGGTCTGTGATGCATTTAATAATCTATACAGCTTCTTCTCAATGTAGGACCCCTTTTCCTTAAACGTAGAGCATATTGTTATACAATTATCTTCTCATTAGGGTACTTTTTTTAAAAAATAGTTTAGTAAATTATAGTTGTAGTTGTAGTACTTGCCTTATTTTTAACATCATTGTTAACTTAGACTTCAGTGCATATTGGATATATGTACATGTAGTTAGTTTGTAGGTTGTTGCATTGTACATAGCTGTTTATATTTGTTGATCATTGTTGTATATAGCTGTTTATATTTGTAGATCCTTGTATACATCATGTAGCTTGAATTATATATCATACATATTTTGCTATTTTACCAAATGGTATCTGGTATTCATATCCTAAAATATACCACGCAATTTATGTGCATTGATTGCCTCAAATATTTCTAACTCTCATCACGTCATAACATAGTAGTGTTCTCAATGTATATATCTTTTATTTGGCTCTTGCCGCAGATAATGTGGTGTTACTCTACCACCTTTTCTGCAAGTGTTGTATCACTGTCAAATAATGCAACATCAGCACAGTTGTTTAATTTTTGTGTGTCATTACTGATGCATTTCATTCTAATTTGAGAAATCCCATATCCTCACATATCTTTTGTACTTGATCCTGTAAACCCCTGTATCTGTTGTGTAAATCCGACATGCTCACTTGCACTACAGATACCATCTTTGTTAAGCTATCATGTTCTGTCTGTTGCCTATTTTGTTTTAGGGTCAGCGCATTTAACTGGAGAGTGTTTTTCTTCGATTCACCTACAAGTTCAGAAAATTTTTCATCAAACTTTTCGTCTTAGATTTGCTCAAAACTGACAATTCTGTTTCTAACATTTAAGTGGGCATGCCTATGTGTAAAGAGCACCAAACACAAATAAAATTATTTTGAACTGTTCCATTGTTGTTTCACAATTGCAACCCCAAGTCTATTCCTTCATTATTGATTCAGCTGACACAATGGTAAACTGTGTTGTCATACATCCAAGTGACCAGCAGTAATAAAAAACAAACAGGAGCTAGATGAGAAAAAATTTCCTTTGCTTGCAAGAAAATTATCCAGAATACAAGCTAGCAGCACAATTGCATAATGATGTAGCTGTCTATGAGATAAAAGAGTAAATGAGTAAGTGGTTGCCTAGGATCTGATGCAACTCCATTGTTTAATGCTTCAAGTGGTTCATTTCTGTGGGATATCATCTGTCTATAACAACAGAGTGATATAAATGAAAGTTTATTTTATAATTGTTTAATTAAATTAAGATTAAATGGTGATTTTGTTCATTCACGTTTACTGTGGTAAGAAAGCTATTCTTTACATGTGTACAAAGTATGCCACCTGCCCATTTGTGTTGTGAAAAAACAGCGCACCTGCTCCAGGGTTAAACTTGAAAGTTTCTGGTCAAAGTTACTTAACATTTGGTCGAAATGCTTAGACAATATTTGTTCATACTGCTTAAACATCTGTTCGAGACACTGTAGGACGAAACTGTCACTCCCAGATGCTGATAAGACTGGATTTCCTACTATTTATTGTCGTTCCTGTTGAGTGGGTATTTTCTGTTCCACTATTTGTGGACTAGGAACGAGATGTGATTCACATAAACCATTATGATAAAAACTATCATGCAAGGACATGCTTGTGGGGCATAGATCCAAATGGCCACTTATTATAAGTTATCATTGTATCATCCGACAAACCATTGTTTGTTATTTGTATTGAGTTTAAGATCAGGTTATCATCTGTCCTATTTTCAGTGCTTTCTTGTGTAGTCACAATTTCCATTTGTGACTGATTATCATTCTGTTGGACATTCATTTTGTTGGACTGCATTATTTTGTCCATTTTCTTCACTAATATTGTTCACTTCCATAGTAAAATTCTACCAGTAATGTCTATATTTACCAAGAGATACCCCTTTTATTGTGGATATGAGTATTCTACTGGCAGCATGCTTTCCTTCTACATCTGGAATGTAATAACAACACAAAGTCCACCAACTGCTACTACACATAACATGCTATTCTAATAAGCGAAATTATCTAAACAAGTGAAAGAAAATCTATTTTCTTAGATGCACTAAAATAGACTTCTAAAAGAGTTGTACAGAGTGGATGCAAATATACCTAGTATGATTCAGTTGATGTTATTAACTGAACTTAGTCACATATTTCAAAGACGAGTACATTTGTAAATGTTGTTGCCTATAAATGTCATATTATTATTATTTAATTATTTATACTTTTCTAAAATTCCATTTCTGCTCGAGACACATATACACTGAAGTTTTTCATGAAATGGAAAATGATTGGCATTAGTATAGCCCTACATACATTTTATTAATTCTGGAAAATTATATTCACACAGGTCACATAAGGTTGAAACTCTCATGTAATTCAAATAAAAGGCAAATAATTAGAATTTTATTTGGGTCCTGTCATTCAGAATTGTAGTATATTGTATTATTGTGTAGGTAATGATACAACAGTGTGATTGGCTTCAGAAGCTAGACATATGTTACAAAAATCATTACAGATGATCCACGAGTCAATTTTGAAATTATTTTATTTGATTAAATTACAATTGTTGCATTGATCACTTCAGTGATACAATAACTTTGTTTATTATTCAGAAATGACTGTTGTTGTAGCAACATCACTAGTGCTTACAGAAAAAATCTCAAATAATGCAGTTCATAAGACTTCATGTACTAGCGTGTCAGCAATGTTCAACCATCTACAATGTAATGTGTTGTCTCACAATATTTATTCTTTGACATGGAATGTTTATGCTAAAGGTACAGCAAATTTTATGTTTTATAATAGTAAAATATTCTTATTTGGTTTTCTTTCTCATTTGGAATCCTTTAGCATTCATTAGGATGAATTCCATAATTTTAAACATCAGCCAACAGCAGGCATCACACATTTAAGAGGAAACTGTGGAGAGGAAGGGATGAGTGTCAAATATATGAAAAGGGAGAGATCGGGGTGGGGGCATGCAGGTAGGTATGGAGGTGGGTGTAAAATTAGGCCAGACGATTACAGGGCCAAATGGTGTGTGGTAAAAATGACTCTCATATACATTATTTGGACATGTTTGTAAGAACAGAAGCCACACATTCATATAACTGATTCGCCTCAAGGGGCAATGAGTCCACCACTTTCAGTTTGGATGCACAAATAAATCTGACCTCTCACATGAAACTCAAAGTAGCAAGTATGGAGGACATGGATGTGGACTACACATAGGTGGCGCTATGTGAGAATGTGTGTCAGCTAAGAAGTGTCCTGAGATAGTCCACAAAATTGCGATAAACACTGTGTCCAGATGAAGCAGTGGTTAAGTCAACTGTCTAATATACAGGAGATCTTGGGTTTGAATCTGGTACACACTTTCACTCATCATTGCTGATTCCACATAAAGTCTCAATAGAACTGACATAAATAGTCCTTTCCCTCCCCTTTCCTTTCCTTTCACCCCCTTCACCTTCAATTCACATAATATGTATCACAGCTCTGGTGTCTGTTCTTTCGGAGACAGCTGAATGAACAGACACCACACATTGATATAATTATTCAGAGAGATTGTCATTGTGATGTATATGCGTGGGGAGGGGGAGGGGGAGGGGGAGAGGGAAGGGGAAGGGAGTTGAGAGGGAGAGGGGGAGGAGGAGGAAGATTGAGGGAGAGAGGGAGGGACAGAGAGAGAGAGAGAGAGAGAGAGAGAGATCTGAAATGAAACATGTGCTCAGCACTATGCTCTGGAACTGCGTGATCAACTCTGTTCATGACCACAGTATGGTAATGAGCATTGGTTCAAGTGGGGAGCTGGTTGTTGGTCATGACAAAATGGAAGGCTTGTCAGAAGTTACAGCAGGGCTGGTATACAATATGATTACTTTTATAGGTGCCTCTGCCTCTGACATGATGGGATATGGCTGTGTTGGGCTGAAACAAGATGTGCTGGATGGCTGCATAGGACAGATCATGTAAATGTGTCTTTAACTAGGTTGTCTGGGGTGCCTTGGGATTGGTAGAAAGTGTAACATAAGAATAGACTAGGATATTTTATAGATTTGGTATGCAGGATATGTACCATTCTGGGAGGGTTGGGAAGGGCTGTGTTTAGGATGTTCTTCTAGGCTGGTAATAAGCTGTTGAAGCCTTGATGAAGGATATAGTTTAGCTGTTCAAATCCAGAGTAGTCATAGGGGGAGTGCCCCTTTTTAGTTGTTTCGTAAAGATGATAGGATGATTAGGAGCATGTATGGACATTGTATGAAAAATCTGATTGTGCGTAAGATTTGGAGATTAATGCTTGTCTATGAATTCCTTAAAACCTCAGCATACTGGGAAAAAGAGAGCTGAACTCTGCAGATGTACCATCACTGGATGGGCTAGTCCGTATGGGAAGGACTTTTTACTGTGGGAGGGATGATAGCTATCAAAATGGTGGCGGTGTGGATGGTTAATGAGCTTGACAGAGTTTTTATGAAGTCTTTAGATAGGGGGAAGTTAACATCCAGGAAGGTATGCCAGGCCTGCAGGACCATGTGAAGCAGATGGGAGAGAAATTCTTCAGACAGTGAAAGGACAAGGGTAAAGCGTTTGGTGATGGGTCCTGTTCATGAAGATACCATTAATGAACTTGAATTATAAAAGTGTCTGTGATCTTGATTAGTATGAAGCATTCCTCTAAATGACTAAAAACCAGTTTGGCATATAAGGGTTCTATGATGGTGCCTATGACCATCTCAAGGATTTGTTTTTATACCTTTCCCACAAAGTTACAGGTAAGGATATAATTTTTTAGGTGTGTAAAGAGGGCTCTTCAATTGCCTGACAGAACTTAAGCTATTTCCTACTGGTGGAACGTAAATTGTCAGCACTATCAAGTTGTGTGTATATAATTCATTTTGGTGTTGCAGACTTCAAAGATCTGATCATCATAATAATATTCAGTTACCTGCAGGACCTGGTTATTAACAATGATTTCTGAATATATAGTCACTTCTTATTTCCTTTTACTGCTTGTGCAGTTGTGTGATATCTGTCTAGGATGCCGTGTACAGTTTAAGTGATTTACAAGTAATGACGTATCCTTTCATTACACTGTAACAAAATCAACAGTTCATCTCTTCATTTATTTAATTTTTCACATTCTGATGGCATTTACTGCTACAAGTTTTCTTTCAGATTCACAAATTGCTTCAAGCTGCAAGTAATTTGATTTGCTGGCAGCAGCATCAATGATAGCTCTCTGTCTTTCAGAAGAATATGCTTAAAAAAATGTATTCCAAACATTGGACATCACTGGGACATAAAGAGTAGGACTATTGCTTTGGCCAGACTAGATGCATATGATTGTTAACCATGCAAGTTATTTCTTAACACAAGCATTCAGGAGATAAAAGGCTGCATCTGCTGTGACCAAGTTGGGAGCATGTATGAATTACACCCATCTCACTGAGTGACCGTTAGCTGGTGAATTATTTGCATATTCTGTGCAACATAATTGTGACATCTTCCTATGATGTGGAATGAATCAGTTTAACACTGATATACACCTTCTCAGCAAAAAATATGGTGACAGCCAAACCATTTACATGATTTCATAAGTTCTTTCCAGTAATTACTATCATCTTGTCTTCGTGATCCCTAAGATCAAAAGACATATGGGTGCTGTAGTATATTGCGCTATTCGCCACTTAAAGATGGTTCTTAAAAATATATAAGTAGGCTTTCTTGGGTTAATTTGCGTCTCTCTTATAGTACCAACCAATTCAGCTTTTTCAGCATCTCTGTGATAGTCGTCCACAGATCAGACAAATCTGTGACCATTTGTGCTGCTCTTCCATGTATACATTCAATATTCCCTGTTAGTCATATCTGGTACAGATCCCACACAGTTGAACAGTATTCTAGTATGAGCTACAGAAGTGTTTTCTAAGCAATCTATTTTGTTGACAGATAGCATTTACCTAGTATCCTAACAAGGGAGCAAAGTCTGCTACCCATCGTGTCTATGACTAGGCCCATTTAATGTCCATACAAGTTGTTACACCTTATACACTGATGAAAATAATAATAATAATAATAATAATAATAATAATAATAATAATACTCATGGAGGCCCGGGAAAAGAATAGGCCTCCGGTATGTTCTGCCAGTCGTAAAAGGCGACAAAAAGAATAAACCACTAATAAGGCTAACCCCCCTTTTAGTGTGATTAGTTGGTTCAGGACAGAACTAATGAAGCCTTGGACAAGCGCTGTCACGGTCGGGGACGACGCTTGAACCCTATGCCCGTCCATAATGGTAACGACACTGCTAGCCACACAGAAAATGATTTAAATCCAAATAGAGGTGTTTTGCAGGATATGCTTCCTGCAACCACTCTAGAAGGAAAACAAAGACAGAGGATGAGATGGTCAGATGAAGTTAACCGACAGCTCATGTTCTGTTATTACCAAGCAACAAACTTGGGAACAAACACAACTGGATACAGATCACAAGTATACACAACATTTATTACCAGATACCCAGAATTAAAATTTTTAACAGAACAACAACTAGCTGATCAGATCCGTGTAATAATCAAAAATAACAGGATACCCCAGTCAGAATTAGAAAACATCAAACAACAAGTACAACACATACTAGAATAAAATAATGTGCAATCAGAAGAAGAAGAAAATACAGTAATGGACTCAAACAACCCAGAGCAAACAAACAAAGAACAACACACATCAATTAAACAATCAGAGGAAAACAAAATCTTAAGACAGCCACCAGAACAAGCACAAATAGAACACAAAGTGACACACCTGTTAGATATAGAAGAAAAATTTCAGCTGACATATATAGAATACAAAGACACAAATACAGACATTAGACCATTCTTGCATAGACCACCAAATAACCCACAAGTCGAAACAACAATAACAACTATCAACACAATCATACACAACAAAATAAATGAAAAATAAATGAAAATACAACTATGGAAGAGTTACAACTACTGATTTATATAGGAGCAGTCACTACACTAAATATACACACTAGGCAGAGATCAGAACCAACCAACACACAGAAGAAACCCACAAAACCAGCATGGAAACACAGGCTACAGATCAGAATAGAAAAACTGAGAAAAGACATCGGACAACTAACACAATTTATAAGAAATTAAATATCAGACAAAAAACCAAAAAGGTTAGGTAAAATCTCACAACAAGAAGCGATAGAGCAATTAGATGAAAAGAAGCAGAAATTACAAGCATTGGCCAAACGACTTAGAAGATACAAAAAAAGTGAAAATAGAAAGAAACAAAACCAAACATTCAACACATACCAAAAGAAATTTTACCAGACAATAGATAACACACACATTAAAATAGACAATCCATCAAACATAACAGACATGGAACACTTCTGGAGCAACATATGGTCAAACCTGGTACAACATAACAGGCATGCACGGTGGATACAAGCAGAAACAGACACATACAAGATGATACCACAAATGCCTGAAGTGATAATTTTGCAATATGAAGTCACCCAAGCAATTAATTCTACTCACAATTGGAAAGCCCCTGGAAAAGATAAAATAGCAAATTTCTGGCTAAAGAAGTTCACCTCAACACGTTCACATCTAACTAAATTATTTAACAGTTACATTGCAGACCCATACACATTCCCTGATACACTTACACAAGGAATAACTTATCTGAAACCTAAAGATCAAGCAGACACAGCAAACACAGCTAAATATCACCCCATAACATGCCTACCAACAATATACAAAATATTAACTTCAGTAATTACACAGAAATTAATGACACATACAACACAGAACAAAATTATAAACAAAGAACAAAGGAGCATGAGGATGTAAAGAGCAACTGATAATAGATGCAGAGGTGACATACCAAGCTAAAACTAAACAAAGGTCACCACACTATTCATACATTGATTACTGAAAAGCTTTTGATAGTGTACCACACTCATGGTTACTACAAATACTGGAAATATACAAAGTAGATTCTAAATTGATACAGTTCCTAAACATAGTAATGAAAAATTGGAAAACCACACTTAATATCCAAACAAATTCAAATACTATCACATCACAGCCAATACAGATTAAGCGTGGAATATACCAAGGAGACTCATTAAGTCCTTTCTGGTTCTGCCTTCCTCTGAACCCACTATCCAACATGCTAAATAATACAAATTATGGATACAATATTACTGGAACATACCAACACAAAATCACACATTTTCTATACATGGATGATCTAAAACTACTGGCAGCAACAAATCAAGAACTCAACCAATTAGTAAAGATAACAGAAGTATTCAGCAATGATATAAAAATGGCTTTTGGAACAGACAAATGTAAGAAAAATAGCATGGTCAGGGGAAAACACACTAAACAAGAAGATTACATATTCGATAACCACAGTGACTGCATAGAAGCGATGGAAAAAACAGATGCCTATAAATATCTAGGATAGAGACAAAAAAATAGGAATAGATAATACAAATATTAAAGAAGAACTAAAAGAAAAATATCGACAAAGACTAACAAAAATACTGAAAACAGAATTGACAGCAAGAAACAAGACAAAAGCTGTAAATACTTATGCTATACCAATATTGACCTACTCATTTGGAGTAGTGAAATGGAGTAACACAGACCTAGAAGCACTCAATACACTTACACGATCACAATGCCACAAATATAGAATACATCACATACATTCAGCAACAGAAAGATTCACATTAAGCAGAAAGGAAGGACGAAGGGGATTTATCGACATAAAAAACCTACATTATGGACATATCTAAAAACAAAGATGATGTGACTTACCAAATGAAAGTGCTGGCAGGTCGACAGACACACAAACAAACACAAACATACACACAAAATTCAAGCTTTCACAACAAACTATTGCCTCACCAGGAAAGAGGGAAGGAGAGGGAAAGACGAAAGGATGTGGGTTTTAAGGGAGAGGGTAAGGAGTCATTCCAATCCCGGGAGCGGAAAGACTTACCTTAGGGGGAAAAAAGGATGGGTATACACTCGCACACACACACATATCCATCCACACATATACAGACACAAGCAGACATATTTAAAGGCCTTGTGTGTCTTTAAATATGTCTGCTTGTGTCTGTATATGTGTGGATGGATATGTGTGTGTTTGCGAGTGTATACCCGTCCTTTTTTCCCCCTAAGGTAAGTCTTTCCACTCCCGGGATTGGAATGACTCCTTACCCTCTCCCTTAAAACCCACATCCTTTCGTCTTTCCCTCTCCTTCCCTCTTTCCTGACGAGGCAACAGCTTGTTGCGAAAGCTTGAATTTTGTGTGTATGTTTGTGTTTGTTTGTGTGTCTGTCGACCTGCCAGCACTTTCATTTGGTAAGTCACATCATCTTTGTTTTTAGATATATTTTTCCCACGTGGAATGTTTCCCTCTATTATAATCACTACATTGTGGACAGGTAGACAATTTAAGAAAATTCTTTATAGAACGAGCAGAAACTAGCAAAATACACAAAGCAATCACTCATATAAATACATCGGCTACACCACTACAATTTCATAACCACCTCTACAACCCTTTAGATCACATAACATCAACAGATACAAAGAAAATAAATTGGAAAAAGAAAACACTGCATGGCAAGCACCCATATCATCTAACACAGCCACACATTGATCAAGACACTAAGAAAAGGCAATATATACAGTGAGACGGAAGGATTCATGATTGCAATACAGAATCAAACAATAAACACCAGATATTACAGCAAGCATATTATTAAAGATCCCAATACACAACAGATAAATTCAGACTTTGCAAACAACAAATAGAAACAGTAGATCACATCACAAGCGGATGTATAATACTAGCAAGTACAGAATACCCCAGAAGACATGACAATGTGGCAAAAATAATACATCAACAACTTGCCATACAACATAAACTAATAAAACAACATGTTCCCACATACAAGTATGCACCACAAAATGTACTGGAGAATGATGAATACAAATTATACTGGAACAGAACCATTATAACAGATAAAACAACACGACATAACAAACCTTACATCATACTCACCAATAAAAAGAATACATTAACACAACTAATCGAAATATCCATACCCAATACAGCGAATACACAGAAGAAAACAGGAGAAAAAATTGAAAAATACATCCAACTGGCTGAGGAAGTCAAGGAAATGTGGCATCAGGATAAAGTTGACATTATACTATCAGCTACAGGAGTCATACCACACAATATCCACCAGTACATTAACGCAATACAGTTACATCCAAACTTATATATACAACTACAGAAATCTGTAATTATTGATACTTATTCAATTACCCGAAAGTTCCTAAATGCAATGTAACATGTACCGTACAGTTAAAAGGAAGTCACGCTTGATCAAGATCCGCGATTCTTTCAATTTTTAACCAGACATAATGTCCGAGAAAGGAAAGAAATAATAATAATAATATTCACCACACCCAGAAGGAGTTGTGCAAATAAACAAAATGTTGGTAGGCATGTTCCTATGTCTGAAAGAAGACATCTTGAAATTTTGTACCAGTCAGATAAGAGTGGCATTAATGGCACCACTATGAGGATTCATATCAGATTGTCTTTAAATATGTACTGCCACAGTTGTGAGCATTAGATACCTTTCAGATTAGATGTAGAGAGTTGATGTTAGTGAAGAATGCCTTTGAGACAACAATGATGCAATTATCGACACCTCGCTGAGTTTGAATGAGGTTGTGTAATAGGGCAATGAGAAGTTGAATGTTTCTTCCATTATATTGCAGAAAGACTTGGCCGGAATGTAGCCACTATACACGATTGCTAGCAGTAGTGGTCACAGGGAGGTATGTGTTGCGGATTGGCAGGAGCCAACCCACGGAGTTTGGAGGAAGCCAAAAGGCACGCGTTTAAGCTCACGCAGGCTGGCGTGAGGTCTGGAACAGGACAAGGAATTTAGACTTCAGAAAAAAGGTGGTACTTGGTGGAATACTTAACTTTAATCCATTAATGTTGAATGTAGCTCTTGTCTGTACATTCTTTACAATATCAATAGCAACTGATAATGGCGCCTTGCTAGGTCGTAGCAAATGACGTAGCTGAAGGCTATGCTAAATATCGTCTCGGCAAATGAGAACGTAAGTAGGCAGTGAACCATCGCTAGCAAAGTCGACTGTACAATTGGGCGAGTGCTAGAAAGTCTCTCTAGACCTGCCGTGTGGCGGCGCTCGGTCTGCAATCACTGATAGGGGCGACACGCTGGTCCGACGTATACTAACGGACCGCTGCCGATTTAAAGGCTACCACCTAGCAAGTGTGGTGTCTGGCGGTGACACCACAGTATGGTAGCAAGAAGACTGGGCTCCAGACAGCCACAAGAGGAAAGACCATTGTGTTTGACATATGGCTGTGGCACATAGTACTGCATCTGCAGCAGCAATTTGAGCAGCAGTTGGCACCACAGTGACACAATGAACTGTTACAAATCAGTTACTTCAAGGACAACTCTGAGCTGGAAACCCTGTAGCAAGCATTCCACTGACCCTAAACCACCACAGTTTGTGACTTTAGTGGTGTCAAGCAAGAGCTCATTGGAGGATGGAATGGAGTCTGTTGTGTTTTTTGATGAAATCCGATTCTGCCTCATTGCTACTAATGTCTGTAAGAGCCCACTGAAGGGTGGTGTGGAATCTGCTGTATTTTATGCTGAAGGGTGGCGTGGAATCTGCTGTGTTTTATGATGAAAGCCAGTTCTGCCTCTGCCTCTGCCTCTGACATGTGTCAGGAGGGGGCCAGATAAGCATTTGCAACCAACCTGTTTGCGTCCTAGACACAGTGGACAAACACTTGGAGTTATGAGCCGGGATGCGATTTTGCAAGAAAGCAGGAATACATTCGTGGTTATCTCATGCACCATAACTGCAAATTAATACATGAGTCTAGTGATTTGACCTATTCTGCTGCCATTCATGAACAGCATTCCAGGGAGTGTTTCCCAACAGGGTAGTGCTTGCTCATATACCACTGTTGCAACCTAACATGCTCTATGGAGTGTCATCATGTTGCTTTGGCCTTCTCAATCACCAGATCTATCTTGAAACAAGATTGTACATAATATAATTGGATGAAAAACCCAGCATCATCCACAACCAGTATTAACCATCCCTGTATTGACTGACCAAGTGCAACATGAATGGAACTCCATCCTACAGACCGACATCTGGCACCTCTATGACACAATGTGTAGTGTCGGCAGACTTGCCAACACTACGCACACTAATTGAAAGAGGCGGCCAAGATGCACACGCTAACTCATGAAGGATGGAGTGAGGTCTGAAACAGGAGACTTAATGAATGTGATAAAGAAAATACGTATCTTTGGAATATACTTAACTTTTAATACATCCTTGTATACATCGTTCTTGATGAGAAATCTGGAGATTGTGGCGATACAAGTGACTCTTTATATACAAGCTATTTAAGGCTAATGGCGCCTTGCTAAGTAGTAGCCATTAACTTAGCTGAAGGCTATTCTAACTGTCTCTCGGCAAATGAGAGAAATGGCTTCGTCCGTATAGTCACTAGCAACGTCGTCGTACAACTGGGGCGAGTTCTCGTACGTCTCTCGAGACCTGCCGTGTCGTGGCGCTCGGTCTGCGATCACACAGTGGCGACACGCGGGTCCGACATGTACTAATGGACCGCGGCCGATTTAAGCTACCACCTAGCAAGTGTGGTGTCTGGCAGTGACACCACACATTGCATGCACATTTGCATGCTTGCATTCAACATTTTGGCAATTACACTGGTTATTAACATAATCATTATTTCACATTTGCAATGGCTTTTCTCATGCTTACGTTAACATGTGATATTTCAACTTATCTACATTCTTGTTTCTTGGTGTTGCAACTTTTTTCTGTCAGTGTATTTGTATGAGTTTACTGATACCAGTTGTGACTCATTGACTTTATAATCATTTCTGCATTTTCTGAACTTCAAACTATTGTATTTCTGGACCTTATAAGCAAATTACCCACCTTTCCATCACTTTGAAGTCTTATCAAGGTCTGTCTGCATATTTGCACATCTATTTTCAGACAGTTGGCTCTACCTCAGTACAGGTAACTGTATCAACTGCAAAATGTCTTGAGCTTATTATTAATATTGTCTTCAGCATTCTTAATATGCAACATGAACAGCAGGGGTCCCACCACACTTCCCTGGGGCACATCTGAAGTTACTTGTACATCTGTCAGTGACTCTCCATTCAAGGAGCTGCATTGTTGCTACCTAGAAATCTTCAGTCCAATCACAAATTTCACTTGATAACCCATACATCACTCTTTCAATAATAAGTATAGGCTTAGTACTGAGTCAAATGCTTTTGGGACGTCAAGAAATACTGCATCTCACTGTATCACTGACCCAGGGATTTCAGGATGTCATGAGAGAAAAACATGAGATGGGTTTTGAATGTCCCATGTTCACAGAATCCTCACTGGTTGACATGGGGAGGTAATTCTATTTAGGATACTTCACTACATTTGAGGTCTGAATATGCTCTAAGATTCTACAACAGATGTCAAGGATATTGGGAGGTAATTCTGTGGATCAGTCCTGCTACAATTTATGTAGACAGGTGTGCACATGCTTTCTCTTATATGGACTTCATCGAGACCTGGAACTTTGTTCAGTCATTTCGATTTTAGCTCTGTCTCAACACCGCTGACACTAATATCTATGTCACTCATCTTTACAGTGGTGTGAGAATTAAACGGGGCAATAATCCTGGATTTTCCTTTTTAGAGGAACATTTTAAAACAGAGTTAACTATTTCTGCTTTTACTTTGCTAACCTCAATTTCAGTTATGACATCATCCATGAAGGTCTGGACAGTAGCACCACTAATAACCTTTACATATGTTCTTTGGGATTTGTGGGAGATTTTCCAATGATATGCAGCTATAGTGGTCACTGAAGGCTTCAGGCATTGCTCTCCTGGTAGGCAAGTGCATTTCATTAAGCATTTCTCTATATAAAACACATGTTACACATGTTATGCAATAGTCTCAGATCCTTTAGAGTGACTGTTTGCCAAGGGGGGTGGGGATGAGCTTTCCTCCCATCATGAACTCTTCTATTACGTATATATGTAATCAGTGTATAAATAACTATTCTTCTTAACTCCAGCCACAGTTTGTTCCTGTGCAGAGTAGATGCTTAAAATTCCTGATTGAGATAAAACAGTACTGTTTGTTTATCTAGTTTGATAAACATATAAATCTTTTGTTAGTTTTAGCTAGCCTTTGTACTTTGGAAATTATTGTTGCCACTAGTGCATCATGATCACTAATATCAGTTTCAAAGCGGACAACCTCAAAAACACCACATCTATTATTTTATATTAAATCCAATATATTTCTGAGCTGGCTTCTGAACTGTCTGTTCCATGTGGGCTTCAGAGGAGGCAGTTAGTATTTTTTGCAGGATGTCTTGACACAACCACCACTTAAAAAGCTGAATCTATACCAAATGAGTGTTGGATAAATAAAAACTCCTCAATTGATTATAGTATAATTGTGAAACATTCATGGTAGTGAACTGAGGGTTTGTCTAGTTTTTGATTACATCTGGGGAGTGAGTCTGGTGGCTGATAGAGAGATTCAGTTACAAGTTTACAGCCAACATTGTTAATGAGTTTTGACCAGACAATCTCACATGCAACTTCTGTTTCTCTCTGAGTGGTTTTGAGTTTATTGTTTACTGTGACAAATATGCCACCTGTATTTCCCATTAACCTAACATTTATATAAACTTAGATTTACCCCACAAATTTCACTGGGGTCAATTTTCAGTTTTAGACAGAGTTATAAGGTGTGTGAGAAAAGTAAGGAGACTGGCAGCACTGTGAGCAATCTGGCAACACTATGTTGTTCTGCCTGTGTAGCCTGATGTGTTCATCTCTTCCAGAGACTCAGTCCAAGTTTCAGCTCTAGACAGCCATCACTTGATTTTTGAGAGTGCAATCAGTGAAGCTGTGTTCTTGTTGTGTTTTACAAAAACAGAACAGCTAAACAATGTTAGGCAATCAAGTTTTGTATAAAACTTGGGAAATGCATGAGTGTAACCATTGAAAAGTTGAAACAGGCCTATGGGGAACATTCCTTATCAAGAGCAGAAGGCTTTTGCTGACACAAATAATTTCTGGGAGGCCAAAAAATAAACCTTGCTCAGGAAGATCTCCAAATTCAAAAACTGATGAAAACATCAAATGTGTGTGTGCTCCTGTGAGGTCACACCAATGTTTAACAATAAATATGATGAGTGACCTGATAAACTTAAACACTTTCACAGTACATCAAATAGTGACTCAAAGATTTGCACATGTGAAAGGTTTGTGCCAAAATGGTGCCAAAAAACCTCACAACTGGGCAGAAGAACAATCGTAGAAACGTGTGTTGATCTTCTTGAGAGGACTGCCAATGACCATGACTGGTTCAGTTGTGTGATCACAGGTGATGAATGTCATTTTGAGACTCTGGGGAACATTCAAAAGAAAGTGACCAACATGTTGAAGATCCTAACAGTTGAAGCCTTCCGGCGTTGATTCCAAGACGGAATGACAACACTGATGGTGTATAGTGGAATTGTGAATTGCGGTTTATTTGTCTCATAATGTACATAATCTAAATCATTTGAGTCAAATACAAGAGACACATCAAAGTTGTGGTAAAATTTCACCATAAACACAGAACAGCAGATGTTAACAAACAGCATCATAATAAAAATACAATTTTGTTACATATACGTTGTTATATATATGTACAAACTTGATTTAAGGAAGTGGAAAAGGATTTGAGAGAACTCCAGATTACCAAAGTCATGTTAAAGACCATGACCAAAGTCGAAACCAAGAGGTTCCAAGTTAAGATCAACACCAGGAAACCGATTCAGATATCAGAGGAGGAAAGAAAGAAGAGGTCATATAGAATGAAGAACTAATGGGAGAAAAAGAGAGCACAAGCATCTAAGAAGTGATTGATCTGACGTACCCCAAAGATGAGTGATTTGAAGTGGAAAGAAAAAAAAATGTACAATAAAATCTAACACTTAATTACCCCTTGCTCAAATTATAATTTCATCCTCTATGAATATTCTGTTGAACAGTAGCATTTGTCCCACAGAATCTGCTGTAGCCTTGTTTTTAAAATTTCTGGATTAATATTAAGTATGTTTTTGCCCATTAACTTATTGTCATCCCCATGTACCATGGAATCAGTGCATATAATTCCAATTGGTGTGTGGGTAGCATAAAATTATTTCTTGCATTATATGTGTAGTTGAAATGATTCTCCTCAAACTTTGTCTGCTGTGTAGGAAGATTATGATTTCATAAGTATATATGGAGGGAACAGTTAGGATTTGTAGTTTCTGAAATAATGGGTGACAAGACTGTGTTTGCTGTGCAGTACACATGTATCTGACAATTTTCTTTTATAGTTTCAAGGCTTGAAATACATTACATGAACTTCCCCAGAAGATTATACCTTCTCTGATAACAGATTCAAAATAAGTATGATAAGCAATTTTTCATGTGCTCAGGTCAGTAGAATTTGCTAGTATTTCCATTTCAAATGCAAAACTGCATAGTTTATTTGATAGGAAGTCAATATGTAAATTCCAGCTTAAGTTCTTGTCCACGTTTAGTGCCAAGAATTTAACCATGTTAACTTCTTTCATAAGTTGGTTTTCATGTTGTATTGTAAGTCCCACATATTTTGAATGTTTGGTTTTGAAATATACCATATAGGTTTTTGCAATGTTCAGTTTCAACCCATTTAATTGGAAACAGTTTTTTGAGGTATCCAGTGTGCTTACAATGGAACTTAGAATTTTTTTCTGAATTGTCTTCTTCAATTAAGACGAGTATTATCTGCAAACAGAACTAATGGGGAATTTATACTTATGGGTAAGTCATTTACATAGAACAGGAACAGGATTGGCCCCAAAATGGAGCCTTGAGTTGCACTTTGTGATACCATACGCCATTTAGAATGAGAATTCACTGCATCTGAGATGATAGTTACCCTTTATTTTCTGTTGTGTAAGTATGATGTGAGCCAATTAAGAGCATTGTCCTTAATCCTATATTTGTCAGATTTGTAGATAGGAAAGTTGTGGTTCACAGAGTCACAGAGCTTTTGTGGGATCACAGAAGATACCTGCAAATTTACTCCTCTGGTCCAATGATTTGCACACTTTTTCAGGAAAGTTATTCAATGTGTCCAGAGTGCTTTTTTCTGGTTGGAATCCAAACTGGTTGCTTGTAATAATATCATTTTTTACAATAAAATTTTTTATCTGGTTTGCAGCTACTTTCTCTAACACTTTTGACAGGACTGGTAGAATAGAAATAAGTTGATAGTTTTGATGTCTTTCCTTGACCCTTTCTTGAACAGAGGCCTGACTTTGGCATTCTTCGAAACATCGGGAAAGCATCCCCATTCAAAAGATTGGTTGAATATTTTAGTTAAGGGAGGTGCTATTATGTCACACACTATTTTAATTGCTTTAGTTGGTATACCATCCCACCTGTAAAAGTTAATATTTTTTTAATGATAAGGGAACTACTTTGAGGGGGACAATATTGTAGTTTGATAAAAATAATAACTATGGTAGATAAAAAATTAGTCTCATTATTTTTCTCACACACATAATACATCCCTATAGCTGGAGTCATGAATGATGGCAGTTGAATTTAGGCTTGTTCTGCACACCTACACTATGTGATCAAAAGTATCTGGACACCATGCTTTTTCATATTAGATGCATTGTGTTGCCACCTACTGCCAGGCACTCCACATCAGCGATCCCAGTAGCCATTAGACATAGTGAGAGAGCAGAATGGGGTGCTATGCAGAACTCAAAGGTCTTCGACCTAGGTCAGGTGATTGGATGTCATTTGTGTCATACATCTATATGCGAGAATTCCACACTCCTAAACATTCATAGGTCCACTGTTTCTGAAGTGATAGTGAAGTGGAAACACGAAGGGACACGTAAAGCACAAAAGCGTACAGGCCAATCTCATCTGCTGACTGACAGAGACCACTGACAATTGAAGAGGGTTGTAATGTGTAATAGGCAGACATCTATCCAGACTATCACACAGGAATTCCAAACTGCATTAGGATCCACTACAAGTACCATGCCAAACAATGCCTCGTTTGGTGTAAGGAGCATAAACATTGGACCATTGAATAGTAGAAAAACATTGTGTGGAGTGACAAAGCATGGTACACAATGTGGTGATCTGATGGCAGGGTGTGGGTATGGCGAACGCCCGGTGAACATCATCTGCCAGCATGTGTAGTGCCAACAGTAAAATTCGGAAGCAGTGGTGTTATGGTGTGGTTGTGTTTACCATGGAGGGGGCTTGCTCCCCTTGTTGGCACTATCACAGCAGAGGCATACACTGATGTTTTACGCACCTTCTTGCTTCGCGCTGTTGAAGAGCAATTCGGGGATGGCGATTGCATCTTTCAACACGATCGAGCACCTGTTCATAATGCATGGCCTGTGGCAGAGTGTTTACATGACAATAACATCCAGACTGGCCTGCACAGAGCCCTGACCTGTATCCTGTAGAACACCTTTGGGATGTTTTTGGATTACTGACTTTGGGCCAGGCCTCTCCGACCAACATCGGTACCTCTCCGAGTGCAGCACTCTGTGAAGAATGGGCTGTGATTCCTGAAGAAACCTTCCAGAAGCTGATTGAATGTATGCCTGTGAGAGTGGAAGCTGTCACCAAGGCTAATGGTGGGCCAACACCATACTGGATTCCAGCATTACCGATGGAGGGCACCACAAACTTGTAAGTCATTTTCAGCCAGGTGTCCTGATACTTTTGATCACATAGTGTACATCACACATTCAGCTACATCCAACAAGTGTTCAGTAGTGTTCTGAGCAGGTTGCTGTGAATGTTGTAAGCAATGCAAGCATTAAACCTGATTGTGGGGAGTTATTTAGTTAATTTTTATTTTATTTATTGTGAACTGTCATGGCTGATAGTGGTACTAAGGGACAAATTCTGCACAAGAAAGTGAGAGACATAATTTGCTGGATACATGATTTCATTAAACTCAAAGTACCTGTATGTGTGTACTGCAAACTGTCGCTTGGAACTGACAATGCAGTTCCCGTCCATGTCTCAACCTGTGCGAACCGCCATTGTTCATAGATCAGACTATAGTATTACATGAGCTACACTGCATTTTACTGGTGATTCAAACTCTGGAACTTCGTTACAAATGCTTTGCCAGTTCATCACTAGGATTTTGATAGTTTTGCCTGTTGGTGGGGGCATTTCTGTGGACTTAACATTAATACAGCTAACATCATCTGGAGAACTGTCTCATTTTAAAAGTCTGCAGCCCACACATAGTCACCTATCTGGATAGCAGCCTTTGCCGTGTAGTATACACATGACTATTTATGGGGTTCTTACAGTTCTCCACTCTATGCTGCAAGTTGAAGAAGTTACAGCTTAGCTTGTCACAGAATCTTCATAGTCACTGGTTCGAGCCTTCCACTTGACTCACAAGCAGGATGCCATGATCAGTCCTCTATGGAATGAATAATTAATCTAATCTAATCTAATCTAATCTAATCATGACAATGCCACAGAGTGTGTAGTGCTTTGAGAATTTCCACATAAATTCTAGAACCACTCGTCCTTCTAGATTTTAAATATAAGTGGGAGAGTGGAATCGTATCTACTGCGCCACCTGCTTCTGTATGCAGGTTGGAAGTTTGTTATGAGAAGACTTTACAAGTGGCGGTCCACTGACAACGACAAGTGTTTGCCGCTAGCGCCACAGATGCTGTGTGAATGAACACAGAGTAATTACATGCTATTCTTTGCTGTTTTAGTGAATGTGAGTATTGTAAAAAAGAAAAATGAACAATTGACTATAGACTTTTAACTTACTTCATGTCTTAGCCCTGTGTGAGGCAAGACGTATGTGATGTCCATAAATCATTTGGTTGTTAGACCAATGTTGTTATAAATATGTTTAATAGAGTCTAATATTTGATGACTAAGTTGACTTGCAGAAGTTATTGTCTCTGAAAGTTGAAAATATATTATGATTGAACTGAAAGTATTCTATGAGTACCCAATTCTTTTAAGAATAGAGAAAGAGTCTAATTCATTCCTATAACCAGCGAAAGTCTTCAGAGAAGAAGCTTTTGGGAGATCAACGTAGCTGAATATCCAGAGAAGAGGATTGACTAGTCACATCACGTAAGTCAACTGATGAGAGTGAGGTGTGAATTGTGAATGCAAATCCAGTTCCACACAGCTTCTCATGTCATCAAAACTATTAGAGGTCTAACAACCAAATGATTTATGGACATCACATACATCTTGCCTCGAACAGGGCTAAAACATGAAGTAAGTTAAAAGTCAATAGTCAGTTGTTCATTTTTCTTTTTTGCAATAATCACATTCACTAACATAGCAAAGAATAGCACTAGCGGCAAACACTTGTTGTCGTCAGTGGACCGCCACTCGTACAGTCTTCTAATAACAAACTTCCAACCTGCACACAGAAGCAGGTGGCGCAGTAGATACGATTCCACTCTCCCACTTATATTTAAAATATCATGTGTTCAAGATGGTAGAAGGATGAGTGGTTCTAGAATTTATGCAGAAATTCTTGAAGCACTACACTGTCCTTGTGACAATGCCACAGACTGTGAGATTCTTTGAAACTGTATGAACAAGGCTGGTCTTCCCAACCTACCCTGATGAACTGCTAATGATTAATACACTCCAATCCTTTTGCATTTTCCTCCCCTTGACACAGGATACAACTGGTGAGTTCTCTCACTGGTTCAGTTTCAGTGGAAGTCAGCATCTTGGTTTTGTGGGTTTGTGGAATAGGAGTAACGCCCTATGTTCTCCCTGATCCCAGCCTGCTCTGAATGGGATACATATACCTACCATTGACATACTACTCACATTCAAGTGGGTAACTGGTAATGGATCCCTTTCTTCCTGTAGAGGAGACAGTGGCCTCAAGAATGGATAGTATTTGAGGTACATTTGGTATCGCAGGTAAATGTTTCTTGGTAGTTATCTTTATGACCCCCTTTGCAGCAGGTTACAACTGCTGAACAGTAGTAAGGTTGATATCCAGTTGCCTACAAACAGCAACCAATTCATAACGAATACCTCTAGATAAGCTCAAGTACTGTGGTATGAATGGGACAGCACTCAAATGGTTTAAATCATACCTAACTGGAAGAGTGCAGAAAGTTGAAATAAGCAGTTCACATAATATGCAAAAAACTGGTGATTTCTCAAACTGGGGAACAATCAAGAATGGCACCCAACAGACAAGAATTAACTGGTGAAATTGTAAGTGATGTTTTTCAGAAAATCATTAAGTGGTTCTCTGCAAATGAGCTCTCATTAAACTTTGACAAAACACAGTACATACAGTTCCACACAGTAAATATAGACTTTGATCAGAAATTGGTAGCTAAGGTAGAATATTCAAAATTTCTAGGTGTATGCATTGATGAGGGGTTGAACTGGAAAAATCACTGAGGATCTGCTGAAACGTTTGAGTCCAGTTACTTATGCTATTAGGGTCATTGCAAATTTTGGCGATATACATCTCAGTAAATTAGCTTACCATGCCTATTTTCATTCTCTGCTTTTGTATGGAATCATATTCTGGAATAACTCATCATTGAGTAAAAGATTGTTAATTGCACAAAAGCGTGTAATCAGACACTTATTTAAAGAGCTAGAGATCTTCACTGTAGCCTCACAATATATATATTCACTTATGAAATTTGTTATTAACAATCCGAACGAATTCAAAAGTAATAAGTACATGGCTACAACACTAGGAGAAAGGATGATCTTCACTACTCAAGGTTAAATCTAACTTTGGCTCGGAAGGGGGTAAATTATACCGTCACAAAAACCTTTGGTCACTTACCTAATAGATCAAAAGTCTGACAGATAGCCATATAGTATTTAAAAGTAAATTAAAAGAATTTCTTAATGGCAACTCCTTCTACTCATTAGATGAATTTTTGGATATAGTAAGTGGGTAATTTCCCCAACCCCCCCCCCCCCCCCAAAAAAAAATAATAATAAATAAATAAATAAATAAAAATAAAAATGTGTCATGTAATATTTTGTGTAATGTAATATCTTGTATTTTATTTTTCTTTTATTAACCTGACACGTTCCACATTATTATGAAGTGTCGTATTCATGATCTATGGAACAAGTACTAATCTAATATAATCTAATCTAATCCTACAATTATAGTGGGGCTGCAATTTGGCCAGTGCAATGTTTTATAGAACAGTAAACAAAATAACTTTAAACTTATCTTGCTGACTCTTTAATTTCTAGGCCTGTTATGGTACAAGTATTGCAGGATCCCTCCTCCAGGTAAGGCTAAATGTGTGATAGTCTTTCTGTTGTGCCTATTTGAAATCGAATGTGTCATCTTCACATTGAGTTGCAATCTACCCTTTCCCTAATATTGTTAATTTTTTATTATTATTATTTCTTAGGTTGTGGTCACTAAAAAACTTGAAAGTACTGAAAATTTAATATAAATGAAGTCAATATACGAGGGGGGACCCAAAAGAAACCGGACTCTGAGGGCGCTGCCACTCGTAGACGTAGCGCAGGGTTCTCACGCTTGATGGTGTTAGTTGAGACCTTCGTGAAACAGCTGTGCATGTAGAGCTGAACGTGCAAGTGTAATATTGTGTCTCTCTGACTGCTGGCGGGTTACCTCTGCGAAGTCGTTATGGCAACTTTAAAAGAACAAAGAGTGTGTGTGAAATTTTGTTTCTTGCTTAAAAAAACTGCAACAGATATGCATCAAATGCTTCAGGAAGCTTTCCAGGAGGACACTATGAGCCGAACACAGGTTTTTGAGTGGTTTGGGCGTTTTAAACGTGGTGAGATGTGTGTTGAAGACCAAGCTTGTTCTGGATGCCCTTCAACATCGCGAAATGAGGAGAACATTGAAAAGGTCCGCCAAAAAAAATCAATGAGGTTCGTCGCCAAACAATTGACCAAATTTCAGCAGAGACAGGAATCTGTTGGAGCTCATGCCAGCAGATTTTGAGTGAGGATTTGCACATGAGATGTGTTGCTGCTAAATTTGTTCCACACCTTCTCACACAGGAGCAAAAAACCATCTGCATGAATGTGTGTCAGGAATTGAAAACAGAGATTGCACGTGATCCAAACTTCTTGAACAAAGTCTTTACAGGGGATGAGAGTTGGTGTTATGGGTATGACCCAGAAACCAAGCAAGCGTCAAACCAGTGGAGGACTCCCAACTCTCCCAGACCAAAAAAAAGCAAGGCAAGTGAGGTCAAATGTGAAGACGATGATCATTGTCTTTTTTGATGTTCATGAAAATGTGCATCGGGAATTAGTACCCCCTGGCCAGACTGTTAACCGGCACTTTTACTTGGATGTTTTAAGGCATCTGCGAGAGAATGTGAGGAGGAAACACCCGGAACTTTGGCAATCAGGTGACTGGTTTCTGCATCACGACAATGCCCCAACACACACGGCCTTACGAGTGACCCACTATTTGGCAGCTCAGAGGTGGTCTGTCATTCCCCATGCTCCGTATTTGCCGGACCTAGCCCTGTGTGACTTTTTCCTATTTCCACAAATGAAAAAAACACTAAAAGGGGAGCGTTATGACGATGTGGAGGCGGCAAAAACAGCTTCACAGAGGGCACTGGACAATATCAAACTTGAAGAGTTCCAAACATGCTTCCAACAGTGGGAAAAGAGACTTGACAAGTGCATCGCACGTAATGGAGAGTATTTTGAAGGTGACTGAAGTAATTTTGTAAAAAGGTTCATCAATAATTTTTTTATGACAACAATCCAGTTTCTTTTGGGTCCCCCCTCGTATGAACCTGCTGAAAAGGGGGAAACCAAATGTGAACACAATACGATAGTTATATTATACACTTCAGCAACTGTAATGCCCGAACATTGATTTATTGCAAAATATGCTAAGTACAACATTCACAGCTTCTAAAAATTATTAAAAATGTCTATTTTTTAATGAGATATACACTGAAATTTGGGGCAAACAACTTTTCTGAATGAGGATATTACTGCTAAAATTGTATACAGTGCAAAGGTAGATCACAAATGACAGTATAACACAAAACGTGTTTTTTTTTTTTTTTTTTTTTGCAGCTCTCAACATTTGAAAGTATAGAATTTATCATGACACATGTTCAAGTTTTGACACAATTGGGATGAAAAGCAGCTTTACATTTTAGGAAGTGTGTTTTTGAAATGAATTTATCTGAAGCACATGTGATTTTACTTGCACACAAAAAATACCAGAAGTTGACTTATATACATAAAGATATGTATGTAAATTTGATAAATACATAGATATTGAACTTAGATGGTTTCATGACACATTCTGCATTAGTGTGCCAAGTATGAAAGCACTGTAGGGTCATTAGATTTTATTAGAAACAATATAGACTGTGGACTCAACAAACCACATCTTCCACATGTCACAGCTAACAATGCCTGATGTCCATCAGTTCCACAGACAAAGCCCCACAGACTTAAATTACACCTATCTGCACCACTGACACATATACTTGAAAATGAAGTAGGACTGTCAACATCAACATGCAGACCAGTTATACTCCTTCCAATCTTCTGAATGCGTTTTCAGAAAGTGCCTGTCATTTTGATTTTCATAAAGGATTCAGATACTTTTGGATTCTACAAGAACTTTCTTACATCATAAAGGATTCTATACACATGAACCCTTGTCAGGGCATTTTATTTGGTGTACCACGAATTTCAATGGGGGAATTTAAACGGTATGTCTTTAATGGCATCCCTCTTACAGGGATGGAATCTCACCTTCATAACAGAAAGAAGGAGGTCACACTGACTAACCGGACCATGGAAATATAACTAAGTTTGGGATGTAACAACAAATATTTTGAAGTCTCAAAAAGTTTAGTGTTGGATCCCTACTTATTTTTAATCTGCATAAATGTCCCTCCAATGACTTACTGAAGACTGTGAACTGATGAAATAAGCTACTAATCAAGTGATTAAACTCAGCAATGTCATGCACACAGAGATGATAGCATGACAACAATATAGTTGGTTTATAGTATACAGTTTAAATTGTAATCTAATAAATAGTCATAATATTCCACTGTAAACAAATAAGATTTACCTGTCAGTCCAGTCAGTTAGTGTTCAAAACATCTGTTTTCATAACAAAATCGCAGAAGTTTTTTCGTCAATGGTTCTATATGTTTTTTGGGTGCTGAATCCGAATTTCATGTTTGCTGCTTCGTAGAAAGTGGTTTCACAATGAAAAATGCAAAAAACTTCATTTTTTTGCACTTTTTCGGTTTTTTGTTTATATCTAGAAAACTATTTGTTATTTGCACATGAGCACTCAAAACAAAAATTAAAGAACACAAAGTTTCCTACAAAATTTTCTAAACAGTTCTGATTTTCTGATGAGTGGTATCAATGCTAGAATACACTTAAAAGCAGAAATGTTTTGGATCTTCTGTGGAAATATCAAAAATGCCTACTTCCACCCATTACAACTCAAAAAACATGTATGTTATCAACTAAAATTTGTACACCAAATGGAAGTACATTAAATTTCCTGCAAGAAACCTCTGTAGCATGCAACTCTCACACAAGTGGGGAGGGAAAAAAGAGAAAATTGCGAAAAATGCCTTCTGTGCCCTATAGTCAAACAGTTCCTTGCACTTGTATATCTCTCATTGGTTCTATACTTTCAGCACATTATGCTTAAAAGAGATTACTTTGGATCAATGGTGGGAAAGCAAGTTTTATGAATACATTAGCAACATATTAGATATATGACACAGAATGGAAATATGAATATTAAATCTGTGTGTATACAAGCCATGAAATGAATGAATGTTGAACCCAAGATTGGATCATCACATCAAATAGGTACGCTATCTGAAAGAGAGAGAAGGCCTTTAGTGAAAGAGTACAAAAGACAGATAAGTTGTATAGAGAACAATCAACATGTGAAGGAATATCTGTACTGTAATCTGGTGTGTAGTTTTTTTACTCATCTCCCTTTGGATGTTGGTGGCCCATGCAATGTTTCTTGGATATTAGAGGGCCCAGACGGATTGGTCTTGGACATTCAAAGGCCCATGCAAAGTGTAAGGGGCTGCGGGAGGTCCAGGCTGAACATTGAGTAGTTGCTGTCCTTCATCTTCATTTTCTATATCAAAATTTTCATTGATGTTGCAGCATGACCCTTCACTTTATTGGCAGTTTCATGGAGGATAATCTGTCTGTTCTGGATTAAGGTAGTTTCCAATCCACTGTTGCACCTGACTGGACATGATTCCACTTTCATAGCATTTTGTTGTCAGCTTGATGATAAGTCTATCTTTGTTTCTTGTTTTCAATAGAAAATTTCCCTCTGAAACTATTGGTGTCATGGTGCTGCTAAATTGCATCTCACTGGACAGATTTTTGGTCAACCTCCTCAGAGAGCTCCATGGACTTGGTACTCTTCTGTTCATCTGTGGACTCATCAAACACAGTTGTTGCACTTGGCTGCATATCCTTCATATGTAATGGATATATGAGTCACAACTTTGTGCAAAGATATGCCCACTCGACCATACAAATCAGAACTACAAAAAGCCCCATCCGTAACAAACAGTCTACTACTTGGATCCAGAGCCGTTGGGGTGGGAGTTAACAAAAAATGGGTTGGCTCCTATTACCACACTAAAACCCTCGACCCTCCAGAGGCTTCTCCAGCCTATATCTTGCAAAGGCAAGACAGAATGCCAAGGCTGATGTGTGCTTTGCATGAAACAGTAAAGTGAAGGGTTATGCTGCAGACAGAATGCTTTGCATGAAATTGTAAATTGAAGGGTTATGTTGCAACTTCGTCGACAAATTTGATATAAAAATGAAGATGACATGGCCAAGCACCTTGCAGTACCACTGTCTGAAGCTCCTCAGGTGACACAAGGTATTAATTCATTTAATATTTTGCAGCTTCAGGCCTAGGCTCCTTTATTGATCAGTTGTTCTCCTGCATAACATTAATCATTCAGCATTGGCCATATTTTGTTGTTTTATTGTCAGCAAAATCGATTTTTGGTCAGTGCTGTAACATACAATTAAAATTGGTAGGCGCTGGTATCAAGCTATAACCACAACCATCCTCAGTGCTGTAACATACAATTAAAATTGGTAGGCATGGTATCAAGCTATAACCACAACCATAATTGTATGTTACAGCACTGAGGATGGTCACTAAGTGACCAAAAATTGATTTTGCTGACAATAAAACAACAAAATACGGCCAATGCTGATTTTCCTTCCAATTCTATCCACTATTTGGTCGTGGTGCACACAACATGCCATGGAGTAGCCAATCAATTAATCATTCAATTACAGTTTTTTCAGCTGAAAAACAGCAACAACTCACTCTTCAGTCTGGACCTTCCACAACCCCTTATGTGCTGTTTGGACCTTCCATTGCCCAAGACTCATCACCTGAACCATTTAGCACTCAGGAAAGATTGCTTGGCCCACAACATTCAAATGGAGATGAGTAAAAAAAAACTGGGCATGATATCAGTACAGGCATTTTTCATAAATTGATCATTTGCTATGCAGTTTATCTGTCTTTTGTATTCACATTCTATCACTAAATGCCTTCTGTCTCTTCCAGATGGAATACTTACTCAATGTGATGATCCAATCTTGGGTTCAACATTCACTAATTTCGTGGCACATGTACATTACTACATACATGTCTAATATTCATCTTCCTATTCAGTGTCACATACCTAATATGTTTTACATATAATTTGCTAATGTTTTGTCAAACATGTTTCCCCATCTTTCATTCAAAACAACTTCTTTTAAGCATAATACACTGAAAGTATAGTAGTGATAAGAGACAGACGGGTGAGAGGGGTTGTTTGGCCCTAACATGCATAAGGCATTTTTTTTTTAATTTTTGCTTTGCTCCCTCCCCATATCAGAGAACTGAATGTTGCAAAGGTTTCTTGTAGGAAATGTAATGTGCTTCCCCATGGTGTAGGGACTTATGGTGATGACATGTATGTTTTTTTAGTTGTAAGGGGTAAAAGTAAGAATTTTTGATGTTTCTGCAGAAGGTCCTAGAAATACTGCTTTTCAGTGTACTCTAGCACCAATACAGCACATCACAAAATCAAAACTGAAGTTTTCTCTACTTTAATTTTGTAGAGAGTGGTCATGATCAAAAAACAAATAGTTTTCGAGATATAAGCAAAAAACTGGAAAAAAGGGCAAAAGTTTTGAGTTTTTTGTATTTCCCTTTATGAAGCCGACCATCTAAAATGCAGCAAACATGAAATCTGCATCCAGCACCCCAAAAGACATATAGAACAGTTGAGAAAAAAACTTCCACAATTTTCCTTGGGAAAACCACCATTTGAGTGAGCTGTGTTGTGATCAAAATTTGAAATCATCAGGCAAACTCTTAATGAAGAAACTGTGCTTATACTTATTTATGGCCTATCTGGATAACAAACAGGAAAGGTATAAACACACAAGTGCTCAATTCAGTATGTTTTGCATGCTGAAAGGGGTTTCATTTGTTCTCTTGAAGACTTATTATGCTTGTTTTCATTGTTTGTTTCGTCACAGTATGCTCTTTTTAGAGTAATGCAGCCAAAGTAAAGAAATTATTCATTCAGCATAAGGTAACTGTATGATTATGCATGAAGTATGTAACTATAATTTGCAGAGTCATCTTCAAATGCGTTGCAATTAATCTGTCACAATCAGCATATTTGCTCCTTAACGGTAACTGTGGTTTATAAAAAGAGTCAACTTCAATTTAAATGATATTTGCAATACCACAACTCAATACAGAATAATAATTTACATGTTGACTTTGCCTAAAATTCAAAGTAGGCTTCTGTATTCTTGTGGAAAGGGTTTCAACAAGCATCCATCTGACATAAAGGAAGAAACTGAAAATCCCTATAAATATTAATTAAAATCATAAACTGTACCTTGCTAGCCAGTTGTTTTGCAGATTATCTGATTGTGTAGATGGCTAATGGGTTGAAGATTCCTGTTAACTGCATGACAAACAGCAGCGTCTATTGTAAACGGGAATTATGGCAACAGATAAATAACTGTTGTTCATAACAGTTTAATGATATTTAGTTATTAATCCACGTTCTAATTATTTCGTTGTTTCATGTAATGCCTCTCTCTCTCTCTCTCTCTCTCTCTCTGTCTCTCTCTCTCTCTCTCTCTCTCTCTCTCACACACACACACACACACACTCACACTCACACACACACATTTGCTCTCTTACTGATTCTGCCTTGGAATCCTCTAAATTCAATGCTTTCCTTCTGAAAACATCTCATTTTGTTGCTTTTAATACATTGTGAATTTCTAAACTTTTTTAACTTTTCAGATTCACTTCATTGTTAATTCCTTTTCCCAGAGTTACCTGAAAATCTATTTTGTCATCCAATTGCCTTTCATCCTGTAAAAATGTTGAAAGAATATTGGTGTTCATTTCCTTATTGTTTATGTTATTTTTCACATATTTTGACATATTTTATATTTCCAGGCTACTTTGCTTCTCATTGGAGCTAATTTTTTCACCACAATTCTTCTCTATGATTTTATAGTTTATCTAATCTGTAACTCAGTGCCAGGTAATGTAGTGTAACATGAGAGTCTCTGGAATAATATGTTCCACTATTATCATCTTAGGCTCATGAAAGATGCTTATGAAAGTTGAAAATATATGTTAAGTAGCTTTTAGATAGAGAACATGCAACTGTGCACATTTTGTGTTGCTGTATGTGCAGAGATTATGAAATAAGTACGGTCACAGGACATCGGCAAAGTGTGAAGTGATTGAGTGTCTCCACCTGCTGTGAAGGCATTGCTTGTGCTTTGACATCATGACTTGCCAGTGCTTTGAATGGCAGAGAGAAAGGTACACTGTCTACAATTTCAATGCCCAAGAAAACAATTGAAATCTTTTATGTCTGAAATGTATATGTTAATTTGAATACTCTTTGAGGTGATATCGTAAGTTTCACTCCAGGTTTGTTGTTCTGGTTAATGTAAGATTTTTTTACCCAAATGCATAACTGTTTTATTTGAACCGCAAAATACATAAGTTCTTCAAAAGTCATTTCATCATTTCATTGTGAGTTCAAGTAGTTGTGTGCTCTCTTACAAAAACTGACCTTCTACAGTCAGCGAAGAAGTTCAGCAGACAGTATAATAAGTGGAGCTGCACAGCAGATCCACAGCTTCAAGTAAATATAATAAGGCCACTGAAGTTTAAAGTGTAGAAAAATCTTAATACAAGAAACATCTGAATGACAGATCATCAACAAGTGAAAATTCAATTCTGATCCACCATCAGACACTTTTTTTATTTCACCTCAGACACTTTTTTTATTTCACCTCAGCATCCACTGTCTGCAGCCATTTTCTTTCACTGCAATGATGAAGTGAATCATTTTCACATTGTCTGATATTAATTGTTCACTCTAACAAGTCTCTCAGCATAGTGACTGATGGCAGTCAAGAAAAAGTCAGAAGATGATGAGTGACTTCATATCAACATTCAGTTGTTTCCTGCGACTACCAACAGAGCTTTCTGTACTGTATTGTGGCACACTGATATTGTTGTAGCCATATAGTTTCCATGTGATCATGGCTTGTGATTATGGTCATGTACAGAGGGCATGAATTGAAACTAATAATACAGTTTTGTTTACAAATATGCTCTGTCTCGTGCTGCCTGTCAGTTAATGTCGGATTTGCTGAGAAAGCTATGGATACCGACCAAGGTAATTTAGCTTCTCCCAAAACTGCTACTTCCATCAGCCACCCTACCAATAGTATTCTCAGAATGAATAATTAGTACCTCTTTTTACTGTTAATATTTTCTGTTGTTTCATATGCCTTTTCCACTTTGTGAATTTTTTGTTTATGGTTAATTTTTGTAACCCATTTTCTTGAATTTTTTCTCATAGATAATTAAACTTTTTGACATTTTCTATTTGACCAAGGTCTGTATGCAAACAATTTGGTGCATTTTTTACCTGTGATAAATTTGGTTTTCTCAGCAGAGAACCTTAAACATGCTCTACTGGCTGCCTGTTCCAAGAAATTGTTTTGTATTTTTGTATCTGATAAATTTTCACATAATACAGCAAAATTATTTTCAAATGTCAGACAGATTACTTTAGTAAACTGTTCCTTTCTTCTTTTACTTTGTTAAAGTGCAATATATTTTTCTGAACACAGTAGAGTAAAATTTGTGGTATTTCTACTCTCTCTCTCTCTCTCTCTCTCTCTCTCTCTCTCTCTCTGTGTGTGTGTGTGTGTGTGTGTGTGCGCATGGATTTGTACTCTAGCTCATCAAAGTATTTGTCCCAAAAGCTAGCAAAGTTTTCATTCTTTTTTGTGTGCCTGTCGACTATGTAATGCTTCTTCCATTTGCTGTGTGATCTCCTTTATGCCTAAAGTATTTACATCCTGCCAAAACTTCACTTACTACATCATATTTAACATGAGCAGTTCACACCTTTGCTGACGTATTTGCATATGCACCTTTCCTCAGCAAAAATAATAGTATAAATAGAGTTACCACGAAATTCCAGAACATCTATATCAGTGCACGCATTAAAATTCATTCCATTAATGGTAAGAAATTAAATTAACAGATAAACAATTCAGTGATATATTAGGGAACTGCAGTGTATGAGGACATTTAAGAAGTTTATAAGTGTGGCTGATACTTTCCACGGTATCCATGTGTACTGTCAGAACCTTTTCAAATTCTATAATGTTGATCTAATAATAATTGTATGCATGTAAATATGAACAAATTATTTCTTGTTAATTTGCTTACTTTCATTGCTGCACAAACTTCAGGAATCTCTCTATCTGCTGTGTATTCCAAGACATGGCAGAATGCAAGATTAATATTTGAATATCCAATATGTTCAGCCATTGCTGGCCAAATCAAAGGTGAACATGGTAGGTTAGCTGCATTTCCCAAGAACTGGATACATCTGTTTGAAATAAAACAGTTTATTAGTTAAGAGGCAAGCATTATTTTCATTATTACATTTGATAGTGAATTGTATTACAATAATGTGAGTGTTGAACAAAGATTCAGGCAGACATCTGATGAGCAGTTTGTGTAATTCTGAAAATATGATCTAAGTACATAACAGATGTGTACATAACAGATGTGTGGTACCAGTAAGCTATGAGAGAGCTCTACCTCATTTGAGTTGTTATTTTGATGTAACATTGCTACTTTCTTTTTAAAATGTTAATTAATGTGACAAAGTCATTTTGTACACGATGAAGGAAAATAAGTGGTACTGAACTTACTAGGTAATTATTTATTTCTGTTACTTGACTGAAATACAAGTTTTCCTTATGAACTGGAAAGAGATAAATGAATGTGGATAGATATGGCTAGTGTATTAGTAAATTAAACTCTTGGTAAAAACCCTATATCCTATGTAGCTGGCTAATTTATGAATTATTATACCCACTTTCAGTTTTAGTGAAAAAGACTGTCATAAAAAACTGATCATTGGTAACAGCACCCTCACTGTACAATTAAGAATGTCTTCAGTCATTAATAAGTATTCTAACCAAAGTTTTGGAGTGGAATAAAATCCAACCAGTTATAGCTTAGCATTTTTCAACAACATACATGAGCAATGTGGGGGTAAAGAACATTTGTTACACTTTAATTTGCATGGATACATTTTTAAATATACTTTCTTGAAGATTTTTAAACTTTTTTAGTGAACAATCTTCTCCTCCTCTTTAAGAGTCCATTGACAGTAATCAGTAAATCATACTATCTCTTTATTAAAGATATACAAAATTACTGATAAGCTCATTTCATCATGCTGATAAAATGAGAACAGCTGATTAACAGACATTATTTATGTAAAATAATTGAGGCATGAGAAGCAAATATTTGATCAAGCTGGCTGAATCAGTCCTGGACTTACATGTAAGCAGGTTAGCAAATATTGGTTTCCAAAATTCTGTTTTCATGTTAAGAAAATTTTGTTGGATATGGACAGGGTGAATGTTGTTATTCTGTTCCGTGTCATGGGGATGGCACGAGTCAGGGAATAGTCAGCAGATTCTGCAGTGTACTTACTGCTGTTAAGTCACCTTATCAGAGGAGTGGACATGACAAACCCCACACTACCAGCCAATGCAGTGCTGTAAACCATGCATGTCACTAGGGTATTCAACTTACCTCACAGGAATCAGATAATTAATATTATCTAACACCTATGTGTACTCAGATCCCGGGCACTAATATCTCACCTACATACCCTATCCAGTGTACTAATGCAATAGAATAGACATCAGCAAAAGATGATAAATTATTTTAACACAATGTCAACACTATCTTTCTATCACACCTTATGTGGTAGACTTCTAATATAGACTTCTAATATGGACTTCTATAGCAATGTCCCTAAACCATAAGATAAAGTAATCTTAATATTGCACCCCCCCCCTCCCCCCTCCCTCTCTCTTGACTAACTCAGTTGCCAAACCAAGTGACATTACATTATCTTATGCTCAAGAAATGTAGAAACAAAAAACAAGAAGGCCTATAAACAGACATGTTTACTGTTGGTAAATGGGTAACATTTTATATGAAGTTTTTATGTAACATAATCTAAAACATTAATTTATCAAGATGAAGTCATACCTCTCCATATCACCAGAGCACAGTATATATACAGATGCTGCAAACCAGTCAAATCTTTGGAACTCAAATTTATTTCGAGTAATACCAGCTCTGAGCATAAGAGTAAGATTATGTTCATGCTGTTGCTGGGAATCCAAAAGTTTCACTGCTATGCCATATCTGAAATAACAAAAAAATTACTATATCTGCTGATATTTGTATTAAAGCACTTGCCAACTTCTGATTATATTAAAAAAATGCAGAAGAATAATTGTACATCAACTGTTCAGCTGGTAATTGTGGTGTTATCTGAAGAGCGAGTTGCCAAAGTGAGGTCAGTATGTTGCAATGCAACTACAAGAGAAGATATCTATTGCAAACTGCATTGATGAATGAGTGATGTCAGTGTAGCCATGCCCAGAAATGTTTCATTATGCCACTGCAACTGCTCTTCTACTTATGGTCGAGTGCAGCCCCAGTATCATGAGATCATCAACTAAGATGATAGCATCAACTTTGTGATCAATGTATTAGGCAGACTCTTTGTGAAAGTTATTGTTAAATGCACTCTGAGTGAGACATTCATATTTTGTTTGTATCAAGTGATACATTAACCAACTCTGATTTCATAAGGAACCCTTCTTTGTAAATGACACATTAATATTCACAGACAGCTGTAAATACTCATGATGTTTCTGTGAAAATGGACTGTACAAAGTTAAATAATTCTTCTTATCTATATTTTAATAAAGTGTACAAATATTTTATATGTTATAGCATCCACTCATGCTCCTCCTGTAGCAAAGTAAAGAACCCACCATTGTACCAATGAGTATATTTTTGTCTGGTACAACACTGGTTATTCTATAACATGAAAAAAATAATACTTGAGTACAGAAAGAATGGCAAATGCAATGGAATCTTATTTATCCTCACCAGGTACGACTGTAGGTCATCCAGATTACTGAAAATCTGTGTAATCTAGAAACTTGATAAAAATTAGACTGAAATTGGTTTGATGCTTTAAATACGCACATTATATTTATTTTTCACATCACCACATGAATTATGCACTTTTATCACATAAATGTTGAGCAAATACTGTAAAAGAAGACAGTGAGTTTTATACACTGAAAAAAAAATCAGTAAGTTTCTTTTTAAGCCTGATTATTACTTCTTTCATGGCACCATGGCCACACAAGCCTTCCACTACCACTAGTACAGACAAAGCTATTACCTCCTGGTGTCCCAAATAAAGCATTATTTCGTTTAGCTTCATTGTTGCTTCTGTATGTGTCATAATGTTTTCAGACTGAGTACCAACATCATCAGCTAATCCCTCATCACTATCACCATTGTCTGCAAATCAACAAAAGCATTACTTTCATCATCAGAACTCATATTGTATTGTTATCATTTCATAACTTGGCATTAACATCTTTAGTGCATGTGTCTGAGTACCCTGGAGTGTTTGCAAATGCTTCAACAAACTCCGACCTGTCAACAATGCCACCAGTTTCTTTATTCAATGAATAAACTGCTTCTGTTGTTTCATAAATGACTGATCATCAATTATTTTTCCAATCTGACAACACTGAAGTATCAACACAAATCCTTCTATATCCACCCTACGTGGAGCATCCTTTTGTCCATAACCCAATACTATTGAAGCCCAGACTACATATTCCCTTTTTTCAACCATTTATGAACCCATATCCTAAATGAGGCTGATTCTACAGGCTTTTATCGCCAGACTGCTCATAATATTTGTTCATTGATTGTGCAATCTGCACAATATCTACTGTTTCCTTGGCATTTGATTCATGTCCTCTCATTACATGAGCTAAGATTCAAGCCCTTCACACTGGTAAATGTTGTCCTAAAGAGCTTTTAGAAATCTGGCTCAGTAATGGGCCAGTGACAGTTTGCAGGTCATCAGCAGAAAAGATCCTAAATTTCATAAAGTAGTTAGAAACAGTCGTAATGAGGATGTGCCAACTTATGAGAATTATGAGGGTTGGAACTTTAATAGTGGCGACTATTTATATACAGCTCATACAAAATAGATATTTTTTTCAAAGTTTTACTGACCTTCAAAGTAGTCACCAGCATTATGTATAAACCATTGCCAGTGATGTGGAAGTCACAGGATACTCTTAGCAGTGCCAGTTGTGTTGACAGTTTGATTGGCAGGGTCTGTTGCCCAAAGAATTTGTAGCAGTTCTGAAGCAAATGCCGTGAAGTGTTTTCTTCAGTTTGGAAATCGAGTTGAACTCATGAGGGCTTAAGTCAGGGGAGTGCAGTCAGCAGTATAGCACTTAGCAGTCCCATCAGTCAAACAAATCAGTAACAGCTTGCATTGTATGTGCTTGAGCATTGTTCTGCAAAATGATGGTCAGGTTCTGCAGAAAGTGTCATCACTTCTGTCTCTAAGCTGGTCGTAGGTTGTGTTCCAAAAATGAACAGTGTGGAGACAGAAGTGATGACACTTTCTGACCATCATTTTGCAGGACAATGTTCAAGTATGTACAGTGCAAGCTGTTACTGATTTGTTTGACTGATGGGGCTAAGAGTTATACCACCTACTGCACTCCCCAGACCTAAGCCCTCATGAGTTCAACTTGATTTCTAAACTGAAGGAAACACTTCATGGCATTCGCTTCAGAACTGCTACAAATTCATTGGGCAATAGACCATGCCACTCGAACTGTCAACACAAATGGCACTGCTAAGAGTATCCTATGACTTCCACATCACTGGCAATGGGTTATGCAAAATGCTGGTGACTACTTGGAAGGTCAGTAAAACTTCAAAACATGTATCTGTTTTGTATGAGCTGTAAATAAATAGTTGCCACTATTAAAGTTCCAGCCCTCGTATAATTTGTGGAGGCTGTTATCTTGATAAGATGTAAATGTAGATTATCAGTCAGATAGTGTTAATGAAGGGCACCTTGAGTTGCTGATGCCCAACTTTGCATTAATTCCAACACTAAAATTTGCTATGAGGACTGAAGAGCACAGTGAAAGAGCGGTTGACAGATAGTTATTAGATCCACCCTCCAATGACTTAGCTGTAATTCAGTAGTCAATAGTTTGTCCAATCATGATGGCCAAATTTTAATGATACAATATACTGACTATTTAGGTGCAGATAATAGAATAAAATTATTACACCATAGAGTCAAAAAAATGAATCGAGAATGGCAATTAGGGACAACTTTTGTGAAGAACGCTAGGGAAGACAGAGTAGAAGGAAAATTTAACTCTTGCTTGAATGTATTCCAATGACACTTTGAGTCTGGTTTTTCCTTAAAAGTAATAAGGACTGGGTGTCAACAGCTTCAGGTGCTCTTCATCAATAGTATGAGATTGAAATTACTATGTGCTACCCAAACTTTCTGAGAATATTCCCATAAAAAAAATCAGAAAACTAACCTTACATGTTAATTTCCACCATCTGCCTTCTGCCATAGTAATTGCACTCTCATAATTGTTTCTGGACCTGTACATGATGGTGACACTTCACTGTGTGTTTGTCACCCTCCACAGACTTCTGGCTATCTTTAAATTGCTTAAACAACTCACGAGTTCTTGTTTGGCTCAAAGCTTGTCCACAAAACCCTCCCTTATCACTGAGTGGGTTTCAGCTGCAGTTTTGTGGCGCTTATAAGTAAAACTTAATACAGAGCCTGTCTTCCTTCAAGTCAGCCATTCGCAGACACACAAGAACACAATGTAAAGAAACCAACAGTAATGTTCCCACTGATGCATTCACAATTGTGGTACTGTAGGGAAATTGTGGTGCCACATCAAAATCAGCAACATGAATTGATACCACAGACATGAGCAAGTGCTCACTGCAATTCACAACAACCCAACCATTGGGAGTCACTCCAGAAGACTTGCCCTCCCTCTCAGCATAGCAGCACCCTCGTGCTGAGGACAATATAGTGTCAAGTATGCAAGAACTTGGCCCCAGGTTTCATGACATTGGCTACAGCAGTCAACATCATTGTGTAGGATGAAAATGTACTTTTGTAAACGTAGTATTTTGTGCCTCAAGAGAACAGTTTGTTCATTAGTGTATGACGTGATGCTTTGCTAGTCAATGATAGTACTAAATTATTATCAAGTACTCCTGTGGCAAAGATGTGTGTCATAGTTAAGCAATCTTTTATCCAGTAATAAAGAGAACTAATATTTCGTTTGCTCTAGTTTGATGAACATTCTCACAGAGCAATCAAAGAATGGAGAGCTATTTTTCCAGGGAGATTGAAATATGCCAAGTTCCCTTTAAGAAAGATGTTAAGAGAGATGTCAATAACTACCAACCTGTTTCACTGCTAACATCATTCTCCAAAATTTTTGAAAAAAATTATGTATTCTAGAATAGTATCTCACATTAGCAACAATAGTATCCTCAGCAAATCACAGTTCGGGTTTCAGAAGGGTTGCCCAACTGAGAATGCCATTTATACATTCACTCACTAGATTTTACAAGTGTTAAATAACAAAAGACTGCTATGTGGTATCTTCTGCAACCTCTCTAAGGCATTAGACTGTGTGAATCACAGTAATCTCATAGATAAATTGACACTGGGATTGATTGTATAGCCAATCAATGGATAATGTTAAATCTAATCAAAAGACTGCAGCAAGTTGTACTTTGTAATTCAAGCACTATAGTCCAGGGATGTAATTCTGACTGGGGAGAAATCACATATGGGTTTCCCCAAGGTTCAATCTTGGGTCCACTACTGTTCCTCATATATATGAACTACCTTCCATGTTATATACAAGCAGAATTAGTTATTTTTGCAGATGGCACTAGTATTATAATCACTCCAAGCATTCATTCAGAAACAGAAGAAATGGTAAACAAAGTATCATTGACTGGTTTTCTGTGAATGGTCTCATCCTCAATTTTAAAAAGACACGACATATTGAGTTCTGCACATCTAGAAGTACTAAACTAATAAGTATAATACATGGTGAGAAAATAATACATAGGGTGGAAACTAGAAAGTCTTAGGGGTCCATATTGATGAGAATTTAAATTGGAAAAAAAGACATTTTGAAACTCCTAAAACAATTTAGCTGTCACATTTGTACTTAGAGTCATTACAAATATTGGAGAGAGAGAAATCAGTAATTTGACATATTTTGCCTATTTTCATTCAATAATTTCATATGAAATAAAGTTCTGGGTAACTTATCTTTAAGAAAGAAGTGCAAAAACGTGCTATAAGAATAATACATGGTGCTCACCCATGTTAATCTTGTAGACATCTGTTTGAGGAGCTGGGTATTCTGACTACTACTTCAATACATATTTATTCCCTCATGAAGTTTGTTGTAAATAAATGGCTACAATTCAAGAGGAACAGTGAGGTACACAACTGCAATGCCGGAAGGAGAAATGACATTTATTACTCCATACTAACCGCCTTTAGCACAAAAACAGGGTGTACAATGTTGTAACAATAATTTTTGATCACTTACCCAGTGATATAAAATGCCTGATAGATAGAAAAGTAAAATTTGATGAAAAACTGAGAAAGTTTCTTCTTGCCAACTTCTTCTATTCTATAGAAGAATTTCTGTAACTGTAATGTGTAACCGGTGGTCAGTAGGAATTACTAACTCACATCTGTATATAAGATTTAGAAATGTTCAGACTGTAACAGTATGTACAAATTAATTTGCAATGCAAAAGTAAAATGACTCATTCCACCTCATTATCATCTATAATACAAAATGGTCCATTGAACATGTAAGTAATTAACTAACTATGGCTACACGAATGCAGTTTAATAGTTTCATCTGGTCACAGCAACAGTGATACCACATGGCAGACTGGCAGTTGAAAGACACAACTAGAGACACCAACCGGTGGAAGATTTTACTGCTTAATATGTAACAAGTAGGTACTTCACATCTGCTGTGTCATTAGCTCCAAGTAATTATCAATTTTTCCCCAATATGATTATATTTTTAATAGAGTTGTTTCTGTAACATGCAATAGGTACATGAAAATCAGCAAATCATTATGAGGCAAAGTTCAATTTAAATTCATTGTGCAGTTTATTCTTCTCCCAGCACTGATTTTACTGATACCATTCATTTGGCTATATATCATATCAATTGAAAATAATAGCTAATTAAAAATTCTAATACAGTACACAATATATAAACACTTTGAGATATTATGTATAATCCAGTGTAATGACCTATACCATTTGAAAGCTAAACATTCTAGTTTTCAAATAACATATTTTAAATTACCTGAAAATAATTGTCCTGTGAAATAATTACAATTGTAGTTGTGAGACATTACCAATTTTCATTACAGATTTTGCCCTAACCTCTGTTAGATTCAGGCCTTTGAGTACTTACTTTTGTTACCACCTTAATTTTTCTGCACACTACAATGTACAGCACTAATTTATTATCCCTTTAATTAATAATTTCATGCAATATACTTTGATTTTCACTGTGATGCTTATATTTGTAAACAAAGGATTCACGTCACAGAAGCATAAAAGTATCCATAATTTTTTCTTCAGTTGTAGCCAGTAACATTTTTTTATAAGCCAAAAGATAGTAAAAGCTTGCAATTCATTCAAACCAGCCAAATTCAACACAGCCAATTTTTGAAGTACCTTGTAGTTTATGAAATAACAGTTTGTTCTCACACCAGTCTCTATAAGGTCATCTGAGCCCCGAGCTGCAGTCTGCAGCCAGATATCATTGAAATAACAACTACATCAGTCAGCATGGGGCAGTTTGCTGCAGTCAGTCTGACAGCAACAACAAGTCATAAAATGTACCACACTCAGGTCAGATTTCATATACTGTCATTTGTCTCTTAATAGATCAGTCACATTACATTCTGATCATTTTTCATTGCAAATCTGACTGTGGTGTGGCTTAATGTGTTAGAACTCAACAATGACCTACTGGAGCAGTGATAATTAATTGCCACCACAGACAGTGTTAACTAACGAAAACATGTGGTTACATGCAAACTTGTTTAATTTTGGTGTCTCTGCTCAGCATGAAAGATGATGGGAAGTCTAGAATGGAATAAAAACATCATGAAAGGATGAACTGCTACTCATCACACAGAGTAGACATAAATTAAAGGAACAATCAGAAAGGTACGTGGAACAGTGGATAATTGGAATGAGTGACAGTAATCAGTCTGTTAGATATTTTGTAGGAAATGCAGCAGGATATATGTGCTAGGAAAGACACTGGTAGTATGAATTAAAAAATGGACAAAAAATAGAAAAATGGTTGTGATTAAAACCAATACTACAAACTTGAGGACAAAAAGATAGAGTCTGTAAAAGTTCATTTTAAATATAAGTTAGAGAAAGTAGCACAGAAAACAGATATAAAGATAAAGACTGTTAGCAAAAATTATAAAACTGAAAAGGGCAGAATTAGAAAAAAATCTGTGAAAAGAGGATGGATGCTGTTGCTGATTCCAGTAAGAACAGTTATTTGACTTCAAATAAATTTTGTTCTGGGAGTATGTATGAGCATGAAAATCAAAGTGAATGGGCCAAAACAAGGCTGGACAATAAAATAGAAACAGTAGAAAGACAAGTACTGGATAAGTGTCTGGTTACTATTAAAAAGAAAATGAAAGCTTCTGGAAACCCAGCAGTTGCAGCATCTAATCCCATGAAAGTATGTCCTAGTATCCTCCAAAAGCATGCAAGGGAAAACTGACCACACACAAAGGATGTCTATTTAATTAATTAGTCAATCAATCTGGTAGAGCAAGGGAATATTTCCAAGGTATCAAAAGTTGAAGGGGGGGGGGGGGGGGGGATTTACAGAGAGGTGACAAGGGTGATCCTGAATCCATATTTTTCAATAGGAAGGCCAGCTGAAATCTGTCCATGGAGACGGTCTTCTGACCATGAAGTGGTTCAATAAGGGACTATTTTTTTAGAGTGTGAATGTATCAGATATTGTCCATCATAGATAGGTTGTAGAGGTTTTCTCCTTGCAAAGAGGTCATGAGTTCAGGATGGATGAAGACAGAGATGTTGTAACCTGTCAAACATCAGTTGGTTTAAGTGATGTCATATGCTGTTTCAAGTTGAAAATGATCATTGTGATGTCACACTCCATGGGTGTGGGATCAAAGAAATCAGCAGCAGGTCTAGTTGTCATGCTGTAAGCCATTTCTGCAGCAGTGGTATTATATTCTTGAATCATGTAACTACAGAGACACATTAAAATTGTTGGTAAGTTGTCAACATAGTCATCTGAAAGTCAGGCTCTCAATGCTGTCTGGATGTTGTGATGCACTATTCAACTCTGACTTTCAGTGCTGTATGGTAAGCAGTGGTTTTTATGTGGTGTATACCTATGGTCACTGGAAGGTGAGTGAACAACTGATACTCAAACTGTCATCCTCTGTCAGTGGTGTTGATTTTTGGGTCTCCAAAATTGGATCCATGGTAATAAGAGAGTGTTGGCAACAGTTTCTGCAGATGTGTCCTTCGGTGGAACTTCCTCTGGCCAACGTGAAAATCTGTCAATCATTTTTAAGAGATAAGTGAAGCCTCAACAGCAAGATAATGGTTCCACTAGATCAACATGTATATGTGAGAAGTGACTGTCAGTTTCACAGAAAGCTCCACAAGCACTGGTTGAACATTTTGAAATTTTTGCTTGTTCACAGCTAACACATGTTTTTGCCCATGACTTTATATCTTGTTTCAGTGAAGGCCACATGAAGTGCTGTTACATCAAGTTTACTATGCCTTTGATACCAGGATGAGGGAAGTTATGTAGTGGATGAATGAACTGTTGTCAGCAGGGTGGAGGAACGTATGGCCTGAGTTTACCTGTAGATTTATCACAAAGTAGCTATGATCCATCAGGTAACAATATCAGCAAAAACACTAAAGAACAGGAGTCTGAATTCTTCACTTTGTCCAGTTCACAGTCACTGCTTTGTGCCTTTGCATTGCCTTCATATGAAATGCTGGATGGTAACATGATGCCTGCAACTATGGGACATGTTTCAGCAGGAAGGTATTGAATATCCATGGTGAAATGACTGAAAAATTCCAGATGATGCAGCTGCTTGGGTGTTGCTTTTTCTGACTACTGTCTGTGAATACTGTGAATTCTCTGCCTGCCAAAGGAAAAGAAAAATGTTTGACTTCCAAATGTGCTGCCAACAGTTCATGGTCATAGGTAATGTAGTTATGTTGTGTGTCGGTGAGAGGCCTGGAGAAAAACACAAGTAATTCCTTCTTGTAGCTGGTGTAAGGAAGGACCTGTAGCATAGTCCAAAGCATCAAGCATCAAAATTAAGAAAAGATCTGTCAAGGAATGAGCAAGCTCAGCTGCATTAGCACTTTCTTCTTGTACCTCCTAGAAGGATTTGTCCATTTTTGCCAGTCCATGTAACAGTGAAATTATCCTCTGCCTTGGTGTTTTTGCACAAGTTAAACAAAGGTTGTTGGAGTTCTGCAGCATACATCTGCAGAAATTCATGTCCTAGAAAATGATGTACTTTTGCTGCTCCTTTAGGAAAATGGAAGTACTTGATTATATACAATGATAACCCAAGAATGATATCTCTTCCTCTCCAAAAGTGCATTTTCCCATGTTAATATTAAGATGATATTATTCCTGCCACTGAAGAAGCTGTTGCCACTACCGGTACTTTACATGTTCTTCATCTGATGCCAAAGGAACAAGGTTCTCACATGTGTAGGAATACACAAAATGCATATCAAAGTTCCTTCCATACAGTCATCAAAGCAAATGTATTTGTTCATATGCAGAAACACAGCAAGTGCCATGTAGATTCTTCCCCCAGACACCAGTTTCTGTGAACTCTGCAAGTGTGAACTGGCATCACAACCTGTCCTTAATTCTTGCCACCCACCTGCTCTAGATTTAAATTAATTTCTTTAGTCACAGTACTCCTTTCTTCGGTCCCTTTTAGTTTTCTATATCTTTTTTTCTGACCTGTCTACTTTCTGCCCCCCCCCCCATGTCAACCACATACAATGCAATTAGCTTTCCACTATTTATTAACTCATTGCCAATGTTTAGTCAATAATCTCTGTACTGCATATTGCACTATCTTGTACCTTAAATCTCTTAGGTTTTCAAATCTCATCCAGTACAGTCCTCCACAATCAGTCTTTCCATCTCATCCCATCCAGTAAGACTCTCCAGAACTGGGGTTCTGGGCAGCTTTTTCAAACTCACCCCATTTCCTAAACCTCATGTCATTTTCCTTCACCCCACTTCCTAACCCTTCATGCCTTCTGCTAGAAGGAGCCACTGGCTCCAAAAGCTTGTACATTTCTATACCTTTATATGCGTGTTATGTAAATTGGTGGCTGATCATCTCAAGTTTTGCTTCCACAAATTTTTCTGGTAAAAAGTGTCTGGCTCATGCATGCACTGGAGGTCCTGTTATTGTGATTGTAAGTTACACATTAACTTCAGGAAAAATGCAATTAGGTTACTCTGTGAGAATGTTAGGATATCTCTTAAGCACATCTCAATATTTATGATGTACGTCAATCAAATGCACTAAACTGTCAGAGGTATGTATGTAGAGCCAGTACTAGAGATTAAAGTTTCTCATTCCAGTAACTATTTTGAGTGAACATCAAGCAACAGACCACAATGACTCAAGAAATCAGTACCAATAATTGGGTGGCGAATATCTGCAAAAACAAATGGTCATGGAAATCTTTGTTAAAAGTCTATTTCAAGGTTCAGAAGTCATTCACAATGCGTGCCATTATGGAACTGTTTGCAGCACAGAGTTGCCATTTCTGAATGGTTCTGTGATCTAAAATTGTTTCTGGTAGCACAAACATGTCTGCTATGGAACTGACCAAAAATCAAAGATGTGTGTTGCGATTATTTATGAGCAGGCTGTGAGATGATTCAGCCTCCTCACTCTATGCTGTGCCAAGTGAGTACCATACCAAATTTCTGTCTGAGCATTAGCAAATTGTTGAGAAATAAATAAACATGCCAGTGTTCATTTCTTTGCCTTTTGTTTTAATTTATAATGACATCAGCGAACAGAACATTTCTGTGCATGCTGCAGAGATTTCAATCTGCTTCTTGATCATGTCCCAGTTTGTACTTTCTGAATCCAAATCATTAGCTCTAAAAGCTGCCTTTCCAGATGGGAAGGTCTGTCACATTGAGGTAGAGTTGAAACAGTTTCGTATTATATACAAGCTGACTTTGTGTTATAGTCACTACGATTTTGTTGGACATAGAAGCCATTGCTTTGAGATTTAGATGATGACTCTCTGCTAGTATAGAATGTGCACTAGTTAGTGGTCAATAAAGAAGTATTGTTGCAGAAGAAGCTGAGTAGCACAGCCACTGTAGTGTAGTGGGTATGATACTAGACTGTTGCATGGAAAGTTGTGAGTTCAAAACTCACCTGAACTGTAAAATTTTAATTTCTATATTTGGTTCGAGTACATTCTAGAAGTATCCAGTGTACTGGAATGTCTGTAACTGTATATATACTGCATGTGTTCTGGCCGGAAGCAGTTCGTACTGTGCTCTTGTATGTGCAAGTGCTGAATAAACCTTTGTTAAGTTAAGTTAGAGTTCATCATTCATCTAATTCCACCTTCTCCTATGTGACATTATTCTGGTGGAGACGCTGGGTATTGGAGCTTGTGATAGTGCACATTATTGATGACACAGTGGCTCCCATCAGGCCATGACAGAGCTGCCGTTTACGTGGCGAGAAACCCAAGTTTGAGCCATATTCAACAGATCACAATCTATTGGAGACAGAAGAAGAAGAGGATGTTAAAATGATAGCAACTGTGTGCCACCACATGAGACATCCTTCCGGTTTCTCTGGTGGAGATGGCCAAGATTCAAACAAGTGACTGAAGGTATATGAGCATATGATGGGATGACACCATGTGTTTGGCTAACGTATTTTTCTACTTGGAGGACACTACCAAGCAATGGTATGAGAACAATGATGAGAAGTTCGCAAGCTGGGAAGTATTCCAGGCAGAACTGCGCAGATATTTCAGCACACACAACGACAGAATGCAAGGCTGAAGATAAATTGAAGTGCAGGGCACAGCATCCAGGAGAAACTACAGCATCCTACATTCAAGACATCTTGGAGCTGTGTAAAATAGTGGATCCTCGAATGAAGGAGGAAGATAAGGTTGCACATCTCATGAAACTATCCTCGAATGAAGGAGGAAGATAAGGTTGCACATCTCATGAAACTATCCTCGAATGAAGGAGGAAGATAAGGTTGCACATCTCATGAAACTATCCTCGAATGAAGGAGGAAGATAAGGTTGCACATCTCATGAAACTATCCTTGAATGAAGGAGGAAGATAAGGTTGCACATCTCATGAAAGGTGTTGCTGAGGACATGTATCAAGCCCTTCTCCTGAAGGAGGATTTGACAGCAGACGACTTCATAAAATGGTGCCAGTATATTGAGACAAATCATTAAAAAAGAATTACACGCAAGAAATTTGAACAGCTTCCAAACATCGTATTGATGTCTGTGATGGAGGAAGAAACTGATTTCACAAGTGTTCTTTGTCAGATAGTGGGAGGAAGTTTGGAAGGCACATGGATTGCATGGCGAGCAAAAAACCAAGACACTTCAAGAGGTCACAAGGGAGGAAGTGGAACAGACATTGAACCCAGTCTCTCATCCTTTATTTCCCAAATGGTAAAAAAGTCGAGACCCAAGTGAAGTTACATTCCTACAATGCTGCATGGGGACCTGTTTGGGCACCAAGGAAGACTGACATCTGGAGGACCAAGGATAGCCAACCAGTATGTTTCTACTGCAGACAACTGGGACATATGGTGCACTTTTGTTGAGAAAGGTGGTGGATATTTGATGATGCCCATGCCAGAAGACAGCAGACCGATCTTGGCCGACACCAACTCTAGGACGACGAAGATGAACAAGAAGAGGTGGGTGCAGAACGACGTAGGTCACCATTGCCACAAGCTAGCCGCTGGAGAGGACACTCCCCAGCACAAGGTCTTCATCACTGTTTAGAAGCTCCAGCCAATCACCTAGCCGCTACAACCTGGAAAACTAAAGGGTGTGACCTTCCTTTGAGGTGAGGCCGCTGAAGAGAAAAATCATCAGCCATCAGTCACTAAAAAAATTATAGGAAACTACATCAATATCCTCGTGGATAGCCAAGCGGCCCAAGCTCTTGTGGACTCTGGAGCATCATATTCAGTCATTTTGGAGGAGTACTCCTGCCAGGTGCAGAAAACCGTATTTGACGACAGCAAAACATCTCTGCTGAAGGTGGCTAATGGGAAATATGTAAAACCTACAGGAAGATGTGTCATTCATGTGGGTATAAGTGGCCATACACAGCCCTTAGAATTCATCATCTTACAAGAGAGTAGTCATGATGTCATTCTTGGATGGGACTTTTTGAAAGCTTCTCAGACAATGATAGATTGTGGTCGCTCGAAGATTATGCTAGACGAAATGAGATACTGTGGACAGGAAGATGCGCTTTTGAGTGTGTAGAGACTATGTGTGCTAGATGAAGTGATCATTCCCGCAGTCAGCACTAGAAAGGTAACTGTCATGTGTCATTCCATGCATCAACCCATAGATCTTGTAGTGGAATGTTAGAGAAGCACACCACTGAAGAATAACTTAGTCATCCCAGCCTCTGTCATCTCATTTAAGAACGGATTCAGTGAATTGTGGAAAGTTAACTGTCACCGAGAACCACAGATCCTTCCAAGATGCATGTGTGTAGCAAATGCTGAGCCGTTTATTGAAGACCAGCTGAGCATCATAGAAACCTCCCATGCTGAGACTGTGGGCAAAATCAGCGCTACCACCATGAGACAAGATCTTCTAGTTCAACCATCACCAGATCTCACTAAGGAACAACAGAAGAAGCTACTTGGCATTCTTCAAGAGTTCTCTGAATGCTTCAATCCACAGGTGAAGAACAAATTAGACAAATCGATGGTGAAGCACCGGATTGGCACTGGAGACCATCAACCAATAAGCCACAGAGCGTACCATGTGTCAGCAACAGAATGTCGAATAATCTGCGATGAGGTAGAGAAAATGATGAAGAAAGACATCATTCAGCCTTCGCAGAGCCCATGGTCATCACCAGTGGTTCTCATCAGGAAGAAGGGTGACAGTTGGCGCTTTTGTGTTGATTACAGGAAGCTTAATAAGATAACTAAAAAGGACGTTTACCCTCTTCCACGAATTGACGATACACTAGATTGTCTGAAGGGGGCTAAGTTTTTCTTAACCATGGACATGTACTTGGGATACTGGAAAATTGAAGTAGATGAGGCTGATCATGAGAAAACTGTATTAATTACCCCTTAGGGCCTATATGAGTTTAAGGTAATGCCGTTTGGTTTGTGTAACGCACCAGCAACTTTTGAACAAATGATGGGTAATCTTCTATGTCACCTGAGGTGGACGATGTGCATTGTTATTTAGATGACATTATAATGTTCTCAGAGACATTTGATAAACACATAGAAGACTGAGGGCCATTCTTAAGTGTCTCCAACAAGGAGGACTGAAACTTAATCCAAGAAAGTGTCTCTTTGGAGCAAAAGAAATCAAAATGCTGGGACACCTTGTGTCAAACGAAGGTGTGCGGCCAGACCCAGAAAAGGTGAGATCTATAATGGAATTTCCTGTTCCTAAAAGTATTAGAGATGTGAGAAGCTTCCTTGGATTATGTTCTTATTACCGTCATTTTATCGAAGACTTTTATATCAAAGCCAGGCCACTCCAAGAGTTGCTAAAAGCTGATGCTAAATTTATCTGGGGTGGTGCTCAACAAGATTCTTTCAATGTGCTGTGATCAGGTCTGACGACTGACCCTGTACTTGGTCTGTATGATGAGAGAGCACCTACAGAACTACACACAGATACCAGTGGGTATGGGATCAGTGCTGTTCTGGTGCAAATTTCAAATGGAAAAGAGAAGGTTATAGCCTATGCATCTAGGACACTTACAAAAGCTGAGAGAAAATACGCAACTACAGAAAGAGAATGTCTTGCTGTGATCTGGGCCATGTGGAAATTTCGACAGTATCTCTATGGAAGGCCATTCACAGTTGTTACAGACCATCATTCACTTTGTTGGTTGACAGGTCTTAAGGATCCAACAAGATAACTCACCAGGTGGGCACTATGTCTTCCAGAGTATGACATTACCATAGTGTACAAAAGTCGAAGAAAACACCAAGATGCCGACTGTCTCTCAAGAAACCCTGTGCGTCCATCAAGACTTTGATGAAGATAGTGACTGTCCCGTTGCACTCGAGGATCTCCCTGCTGAGCAGAAGAAGGACGCCAAGATATCTCAAATTATGCTTGCCTTAAATCAGTCAGAGGATGTGAAAGGACAATTTAAGGCAGTTAATGGATGACTTTGCAAGAAAAACTTTGATCCGTTTGGAAAGAGGTGGCTACCAGTGATTCCTAAACACATGCGCTTAGATGTTCTACAGAAATTCCATGACACACCTGAGGCCAGACATTTAGGATTTATTAAGAAAAATGATAGGATCCACAAGAGATTTTTCTGGCCAGGTTTATTTAGGAGTGTCCATCACTATGTGTCACACTGTCAAGAATCCCAGAGGAGAAAGGCAGTTCCTCAGAAACCACCCGGCCATCTCATACCAATTCCACCAGCCAAAACACCTTTCCAGCATGTTGGGATTGACCTCCTCAGACTATTTCCAATGTCTGCTAGTGGCAATAGATGGATTATTGTTTGCACTGATTATCTGACATGCTATGCCATTACAAAAGCTGTGAAAACAGCCAAAGCATTCAAAGTACCCAAATTAATCATAGAAGACATCGTATTAAAACACGGTACCCCAAGGTTGTTACTTATGGATTGAGGGAAAGTTTTTCAATCGAGTCTTGTGACAGAGATAAACCGTCGGTGCAACATTACTCATCATGATGACTGCCTACCATCTGCAAACTAACGGGCTTACTGAACACCTTAATAAGACCTTGGCCGACATGCTACCAATGTTTGTCAATGTTAAGCGGAGCAACTGGGATGAGGTGCTACCTTTCATGACATTTGCCTACAACACTGCCAAACAAGACACCACAGGATTTATGCCATTTTTCCTGGTGCACGGGTGTGAGGCGACGATGACGACAACAACGATGGACACTGTGTTTCCGTTACAACCTGATGACACGGACGAAGAGTACATCGGCCAGGTGTTAACCAGAAATGAGGAAGTTCCGTAGTTAGCTTCACTCCACACGCTGCAGGCTCAAGATATTGATCACTGGAGGTATGATGCTAGCCATTGCCCTGTTTACTACCAGCCTGGTGACCTCATCTGGATCTTCACTCCTGTTTGGAAGGTTGGTCTCTCTGACAAGCTCCACGGGCACTACTTTGGACCTTATAAGGTTGTAAGACAGTTGTCTGATGTTACTTATGAAGTTGAAGATTTCCACCCCGACACAAGAGGATGAAAGATCAGAGATACGGTCCACATCCTTCGAATGAAGCCCTATAAGGATCCTGCAACCCAGGGTAAATTCGAAGCTCCAGTGACAGGCAACAAGCAGAAAGGTGATGAAGAGCATAGTGGCAAGGGAAGTTCTAAGAAGATTACTGCCAGGGTGAACATCAGTTATCAGGAGTCAGAGTATGCAGGACCAATTACTCATTCCCGAACGAGGAGGACGTAACACCGAGATGCTGTTCTCTTAAGGAGGGAGCAATGTCACAGAAGAAGCTGAGTAGCACAGCCACTGTAGTGTAGTGGTTATTATACTAGACTGTTGCATGGAGAGTCGTGAGTTCACAACCCACCTGAACTGTAAAATTTTAATTTCTATATTCAGTTTCACTACATTCTAGAAGTATCCACAAACATCAAGAATCAGTGTACTTGAATATTCTGTAACTCTACATATATCGTATGTGTTCTGGCCACAGGCAGTTTGCTCTGCACTCTTGTATGTACAAGTGCTGAATAAACCTTCATTAAGTGAAGTTAGTGTTCATCATTCATTTAATTACACCTTCTTCTATGTGACAGTATAGTTCTTAAAAAATCATTCATTACTTGCATTCCAGCAACTGCAGGTGTCCCTTGAGGAAAAGTAGATGGTGGCTTTTTGTCTCCTGGTTCTACTCTGGTTGGCAATTTCTTAACTTTGTGTGATTCTGATTATTCAAACTATTCAGTAAGATGTGTTTTTAAGTATACATGGGAAAGCTGATAATGGTTTGGTCACGAAACCTGAAATCACCTCAGACACTTGACTATTGAGCAATCCCAAACTGTAATGCTACTTTGTCATCTCATTGCTAATATTTGCAGCAATAAATAGGGACTACACTTGCAAAAACCATAGCTTTACATTTTTCACCAGAAAGATTGTATTTTCACTGCCACACACAATATTTCAATACTGGTGTTATTCGATGATAGGTTTGCCATAAAAAATCTTATTTAAACTGCCACAGTAAAATTTAAATAATTACTGGAGTGATTCTTGTATATTGACTATCATGCCAGGCTCACCAGTTGTTAGTTCTAGTAAAAATTATTATTTATTCACAACACACAAAGGAAATTATCAAGAATTCAAATGTATTATGTCTTTTATAGTATCAGATGTAATGGAAATTATGAACAGACAAACAAAACACTAATTACTCCAATGTGTATCTATAATTATTACGGAGTTTACATTTCACTGTGTCCTTTACACCCACAACATTTTTCCAGTACTGTGCAGAAACAGTGACAATCACTGCATATCCAGAAGTGAGTAGCATGTAGGTTGTTTTACATTACACATGAAAACAATGCTGCATTTGTATATAAAAAAAATCACATGAGAAAAAAGCAAAGTTATGAGACACAATTACTGTCCATTATGTACCTTCGAAAGCCAATAGAATACACATAAAATACATGGCATGATTGTAGCTTTTGGAATTATTAGAACATGGGAACAGGGGGAGTCAGACTTTTATCTGTCCCTGTCCTCACAGCAGATAATTGCCTCACAACCTGGGGCCTGAGTGACCTGTCTTCCATTTTAACCTTTCCCAAGTTATACCTCCCTCCTCCCTGAGAAAGGAATTAATAGTTCTGAAAGCTAAGGTACTGACATGTGTTTTATATGGGTGCGTACCTGCTAAGCTAATATTTTGCCTCCTGCAGATAGCTGCTAGCAATTATATCTCATAATTTTACAATGTTGACATGCCTCACACTAATTAGCATTCCTAATGATTCTCTAGGAGTTTTTACATAGGTTTGTTTTGGAAAGTGAATTTGTGCTTAAGGGATTTAGTTAAAAATTGTTTATGAGGGGACTGCTAAATTTTATTTTTTGACAAAATAATTTGCAATTGAGATTATTTAGCAACAGATGAATTTTGTAATTTAAATGTGGCTTTAAAGCATAAGTACTCTCTGAAATGATATTTACTTATGAGAAAAAGTGAGAAATATTTATGAACAATAAGTTTATTTACAAAAGATAATTAAAGTATCTACACAATATTAAGCTTACATGATTTGTAAGGACACTTTATTAAGTGTTGATTAATGAAGACTACATGATATATAAAAAAGTTTACTGCTACAGGAATAATGGATAAGTCAGTTCATAGCCACTAAACAATAGAAATAAGTCTTATTAGCCGCTCTTTCTACAAATGATCCAGAATTGAAGGATTGCAGGAGAGGTAGTAGAGCTCATCATAAAAAGATCTCCAGTTTTGTGGCATAAAGATAACCATTCTAAGCTAGCAAAAGGACATAAACAGTACTTATTTAATATAACCAAGAAAGTAGCTTTTTTGTCCTTCAAAAGCAGGATCTTGGCTATTAACTTCATTATGTCAAAATTTGTTTATGTAAGCCAAACAATTTGTTGTAGTTGATGATGTTGGATAAAATCTTCTCGGTTTTCAAGCCGCATCAATTCCAACAACATTCTCAAGCTTTAAATGGTCATCAAGAGTAAAACTACTGACTGCCAGGACTGGCACTATTTTGCATTTATATACCTATGATTATGGCCACTGGTACCAATCAGAGAGGGCTGACATGGTCCGTGAATGGAAGGTGAGCTGGGCAGCTCATAACAGCTCCGGCCCATCGCATGATCGAGTGACGTCAGGTGCCCCAAGAGGCCAGCGCCATGTTTGAAACTGCTGCTCCCACCTCCCTACAAGCGTTAGGCATCCACTGTTGCTTCCTTTCGACATCCAAAGCCTGCCCCCATGTCCCACTCAGTCTGTAGCCCTGTACTCTGTTGAAATTGTTGCTGTTCATTCTAATCTCATCCACCTCTTTTGTAACTGAGTCCCAGTGTGTTGACACCTGAGCCAAGACTCTTGTGTTATAGAACTGTATTTTGTGTCCATCGAGGCAATGCTCAGCTATGGTCGCTTGTCGAGCTCCCTTTGCTTAATATGTCTCTTGTGCTCAGTACAATGCTCCGCAACTGTGTGAATTGTCTGGTCTATATAGATGCTGCCGCAATGGCAAGGGACACCATAGATACTGGGCACATGTAGAGCTATGTCATCTTAAACAGGGTACAACATATCTCATATCTTGGGGTGGGCTGGAACACTGGTCTCAATCCATGTCTTTGCAGTAGACATCCTAACTTGCTGCTTGTTGCCCCACAGCATGGCAGGAAAGCCACTGGCTTGGCTTCTTCTGCCACTTCACAAGGCATCCTTCTTTGGTGACACCTGGAAGCATTTGCAATTTCTCTTTTGCTGTAGCCATTCTCCTTGAATATGTGCCTCAAGCGCTGAAATTCAGACTGCAGGTGGTCATCGTCAGAAATAAATTTGGCTCTGTGTATTAATGTGTTTAGGACTGCTTTCTTGTGTAGGTTTCATCAACATACCTAGGGAAGCAAGAGAGACGCAACACCACAGAGTTCAGAGCCTGTTCCTCAAAGGGCTCCATGAAGAAATTTGTGACTGCAGGAGACAGTGGCGAGCCCATTACTGTGCCATCTGTCATTTCATAATATTTGTCACAGTATAAGAAGTACATTGTTGTTAGAACAAGATGGAACAACTTGAAGATTCCAGGTGAAAACTGTTGGCCCAAAGGATCCAGTGTGTCTTGTACTGGCATCCTCGTAAAAAGTGATACCACGTCCAGACTAACCATTACATCATTTCAACATATTTCCCAGTTTTGGTGCTATGAGCAGCCCAGCTTGCCTTTTGTGCACATGTCATTTCAGCCCTCTCCAATTTGTGCCAGTGGCCATAATCATAGGTATACAAATGGGAAATAGTGCCAGTCCTGGCATTCAGTAGTTTTACTCCTGACAACGATGGTGGAGCTAGCCATTGAAAGCTCGTGAATGTTATTGGAATAGACACAGCTTGAAAACCAAGAAGATTTTATCTAGTCATGCCACCATGAAAGACTCTGAGGACACAGTTGGTGATGCTGTTTATAACATCTTTTTCACTTTTATAATGTACAACTTGATTCATACCACATTCCTGAAGGTACTCTTCCATGATGCAATTTACAGAAGATTAAAATGAGTACTAATAGTTGTGACCCTCATACCAGCTCCACTACATAGTCTTACAATCAAAACAACCAACTGATAAATTTGGAGTTGTGAATTTGTCCTGGAGAATGTGTTTTTTTTTTTTTTTTTTTTTTTATCCTTGTCAAATTTCACTATATTTTCCATTAATTTCTAAGTTGTTTTCTCTCTCTGTTCAATGCCACATATCTTTAAGCCACGCATTTGTTACACCATTTTCTCACTACTTCATGTTTATTGACTTTATCTTATAATTTGTCTCCTCTCTTTCTTGAATTCTACATTTGCTTTTCTTTACAGTTTGATCATCAGCTATTTGCGTCTTTCCTTTTTCATTTTGATCACTCTGTCACTGTATTACATTTTTTCCTCCTCTTACTTCACACTGCTTAATTGTTATCTCTCATCTATATCTACATCTACATCTACGTGGATACTCTGCAAATCACATTTTAGTGCCTGGCAGAGGGTTCATTGAACCACCTTCACAATTCTCTATTATTTCAATCTCATATAGTGTGCGGAAAGAATGAACACCTATATCTTTCCGTATGAGCTCTGATTTCTCTTATTTTATCATGGTGATCATTCCTCCCTGTGTAGGCTAGCATCAACAAAATAGTTTCGCATTCGGAGGAGAAATTTGGTGATTGGTATTTCGTGAGAAGATTCCCATACAGCAAAAAATGCCTTTGCTTTAATGATGTCCATCCCGAAACCTGTATCATTTCAGAGACACTCTTTCCCCAATTTCATGATAATACAAAACATGTTGCCCTTCTTTGAACTGTTTTGATGTACTCTGTCAATCTTATCTGGTAAGGATCCCACACCGTGCAGCAGTAGACAAAAATAGTGTACGCAGTCTCCTTAGTAGATCTGTTACATTTCCTAAGTGTCCTGCCAATAAAATGCAGTCTCTGGTTAGCCTTCCCCACAGCGTTTTCTATATGATCCTTCCAATTTAAGTTGGAAGGAACACATAGAAAATGTCTATCATCTTCAATATTGACACTTCCTGAAAGATTAAAACTGTATGCTGCAGTTAGATTCAAATATAGTCACAATATCATACAGTGACAATCTTACTACCTGAGCCATCATTGTATGTACCTCACAACTTAATCCGGCAGCAATCTCTTCTCCTGAAGTTCTGCAGTGTAATTAGTCCATATATATGAAGGTTGGAACTTTAATAGTGGCAACTATTTATTTACAGCTCGTACAAAATAGATACATGTTTCCAAGTTTTACTGACCTTCAAAGTAGTCACCAGCATTGTGTATAACCCATTGCCAGTGATAAGTAAGTCATAGGATACTCTTAGCAGTGCCAGTTGTGTTGACAGTTTGAACAGCACGGTTCTGAAGCGAATGCCATGAAGTGTTTCCTTCAGTTTAGAAATCAAGTTGAACTCTCAAGGGCTTAAGTCAAGGAGGTGCAGTAGGTGGTACAGCACTTAGCAGCCCCATCAGCGAAACAAATCAGTAACAGCTTGCACTGTACATGCTTGAGCATTGTCCTGCAAAATGATGGTCAGTTACTGCAGAAAGTGTCATCACTTCTGTATCTAAGCTGGTCATAGGTTGTGTTCCAAAAATGAACAGCATAGAGGCAGAAGTGATGACACTTTATGCAGGAGCTGACCATCATTTTGCAGAACAATGCTCAAGCACATGCAGTGCAAGCTGTTACTGATTTGTTTGACTGATGGAGCTGCTAAGTGCTATATCACCGACTGCACTCCCCTGACTTAAACCCTCGTGAGTTCAACTCAGTTTCTAAACAGAAGGAAACACTTCACGGCATTCGCTTCAGAACTGCTACAAATTCGTCAGGCAATAGACCACGCTGCTCAAACTGTCAACACAACTGGCACTGTTAAGAGTATCCACATCACTGACATTGGGTTATACACAACACTAGTGACTACTTTGAAGGTCAGTAAAATTTTGAAACATATCTACCTTGTAGGAGCTGTAAATAAATAGTTACCACTATTAAAGTTCCAATCCTCATATTTTCTGAGCAATATGGATGGTACACATCACATGCCAGTATGTTTTAGTTGACAAATTTTATTTGTCCTGTCATAAGTCTTAGAAGAACATTTCTGACTAAGGGAATTATCTATCTATTTAATCTGATATGATAGGGCCATCAAGTCCTCTCTTACACTGGAGCAGGATTTCTAACGTACAGTGCCTTTTTTACATCATATTTTCCTAAAAAATAACAGTTGTAATATGAGAAATAGTACTGAAATGATTTGAGTGTCTGAAGTGCCAGTGTGAGTATATAATACTGACTAGGGCTAATAAAGTTAACAGTGGCAGTAACAGTGCTATGGCAATTGCTACCACTGATAGTAATAATAAAAATAATGGCAATAATAATAATATTATTAATAACAATAATTTATTAGTTTACATTGTATGGAAAGTTGTTGATGTATTATTTTTGCTACATTGTCATGTCTTCTGGGGTATTCTATATTTGCTAGTATTGTACATCCACTTGTGATGCGATCTACTGTTTCTATTTGTTGTTTGCAAAGTCTGCATTTATCTGTTGTGGTATTGGGATCTTTAATAATATGCTTGCTGTAATATCTTGTGTTTATTGTTTGATCCTGTATTGCAATCATGAATCCTTCCGTCTCACTGTATATATTGCCTTTTCATAGCCATGTGTTGGATGTGTCTTGATCGATGTGTGGCTGTGTTAGATGATATGGGTGCTTGCCATATAGTGTTTTCTTTTTCCAATTTACTTTCTTTGTATCTGTTGATGTTATGTGATCTAAAGGGTTGTAGAAGTGGTTATGAAATTGCAATGGTGTAGCCGATGTATTTATATGAGTGACTGCTTTGTGTACATTATGGACAGGTAGACAATTTAAGAAAATTCTTTATAGAACGAGCAGAAACTAGCAAAATACACAAAACAGTCACTCATATAAATACATCGGCTACACCATTGCAATTTCATAACCACTTCTACAACCCTTTAGATCACATAACATCAACAGATACAAAGAAAGTAAATTGGAAAAAGAAAACACTACACGCAAGTACCCGTATCATCTAACACAGCCACACATCGATCAAGATGCATCCAACACATGGCCAAGAAAAGGCAATATATACAGTGAGATGGAAGGATTCATGATTGCAATACAGGATCAAACAATAAACACCAGATATTACAGCAAGCATATTACTAAAGATCCCAATACCACAACAGATAAATGCAGACTTTGCAAACAACAAATAGAAACAGTAGATCACATCACAAGCGGATGTACAATACTAGCAAATACAGAATACTCCAGAAGACATAACAATGTAGCAAAAATAATACATCAACAACTTGCCATACAACATAAACTAATAAAACACTACGTTACCACATACAAGTATGCACCACAAAATGTACTGGAGAATGATGAATACAAATTATACTGGAACAGAACCATTATAACAGATAAAACAACACCACATAACAAACCTTACATCACACTCACCAATAAAAAGAAGAAATTAACACAACTAATCGAAATATCCATACCCAATACAACAAATATACAGAAGAAAATAGGAGAAAAAATTGAAAAATACATCCAACTGGTTGAGGAAGTCAAAGACATGTGGCATCAGGAAAAGTTGACATTATATCAATTATACTATCAACTACAGGAGTCATACCACACAATATCCACCAGTATATCAATGCAATACAGCTACATCCAAACGTATGTATACAACTACAGAAATCTGTAATTATTGATACATGTTCAATTACCCGAAAGTTCCTAAATGCAAAATAACATATACCATACAGTTAAAAGGAAGTCACACTTGATCAAGGTCCACGTCACTTTCCATTTTTAACCAGACATAACGTCTGAGAAAGGAAAGAAATAATAATAATAATAATAATAATAATAATGATAGTAGCAGATACAAGAATAATTTATAGGTGTACAAAATAGATGCTTTCTGATATAGTGAGTTCTGGGGTACAGAAAATTTAAGGTTACTGCATTGGCTCAGAATACTGGGAAATGAGGAAGATTAGGTTCGAAAGAACGATGTACAAGAGTAATGAGTACGTACAGGTAAACGGTAATTCTTATTGCTGCTTTAGCAGATGTGTCATTAGGTGTTTTCTGAAGCTGAAGGTGTTACTCAGTTCTCTAATATAATGTGAGAAGTTGTACAAGAGTTGGGTTTCTGCTAATGAGAAAGACTTCAAGAAAGTGACTGAACAATGAAGTGGGGGAGAAAGGATTTTGCTCTGATGGGAGCAGTGTTTCTGCCATGTTGTTCAGGTATGAGCATTAAGGGTGAGGACAGATATGGGGTACAGTGTTCATTGATAAGACAGTAAAGACAGAGGGTATGGAAATCTCTGCATTTGTCTACCAGCAGAGCTATGAATATAATGATGAAATGTGGTCAAAGAGTGGAACATCAGAAATATAATGAACACAGGCATTACCAACCAGCTCCAAGTCCCATGAGTTTTCCTGAGAACAGCCTTCCAGGATAACATCACTGTAACCAATAATTAGGAATAGAAGTGTTTGTACAACATCCTTTTTCAGGTCAAGAAGGAAGACCTTTTTATATTTTCATGGGGTATAAAGATAATGCTGATCCCTTCTTGCCCATTGCAGTTACATGCTCAGTTCAATATAGATTTTCAGCTATTATTACTCACAGACTCTTTTTTGAAGGAGAGAAGTCGATATTTGTCCCATTTAGGGTTAAAGATAGTAGGGATTCACAATATTTTGGGCTAATGAGCCTAGAATGCTCAACCAGTACTGCATGGGTTTTGGATGGGCTGAACTTTAATCCTATATCCTGTGCCCATTTTGATAGTGCACATAGGTCAGTAATGAGATTCTTGGTAGGTGTCTAAATGGTTTATTGGTTTTGTATTTATATACAACTGAAAGTCATCAGTGTACAGATAGTATCTGCAGTAGGACAAAACTGACGGCACATCATTTATATACAAAGGAAAGAGAATAAGACCTAGTATCAGATCATGGGAGACCCATGATACCATCTGCCTCCACTGTGACTTTATGGTGCCAGATCAGTGAGACATCAGGTATGAGTGAAACCATTGCACTGCAGTTGGTGAGAAATTTGGGATGCTTAAGTTTGGCAAGTAAAATGTCCTAGTTGACAGTGTCAAAGGCTTTGCTGAAATCTGAGAAGCACATAATAATCACCTTCTGTGCAGCCATAGTGAGCTTCAGGTGATCTGTCACCTTTATTAAGGCAGATATGCTGTGATGTTGGTGGAAGCCTGATTGTTATTCATCTAGGAGATTGTGTGTAGTTAGGTAGTTGCTTAGCTGGTCAGGGACTACATATTTCAAAGCCCTGGACAGTGCAGGAAGAATGCCAATAGGTAGGTAGTCAGAGGGTGCTATGGCAGCACCCTTTTTAGGCAATGGCTTAACTAGTCCCAGTTTCCAGGCCCAGGAAAATCACTTGTTTTTAATGAGCTTTTAAGACATCTGTTATTGTGGTCAGAAGTTGGTCAATCACATGCTTCATCATTAGGACTGTGATGCCATCGTGTCCAGTAGATGCTGATCTGATATGCATGATGGCTTTTATGAAGTTGTTGCAAGTAACATGCTTTAGAGAGAATTTTTTGTGGATATGGTCCTGTACCCCCGTGAAGAAATCAATGAATCTCTGTTTCATTTGTGTTCAGTTGTGGTTTAGGTAATGAACCAATAGGATCAGCTGCAGCTTTTGCTTTTCATATACCGAGACCACACAGATCTTTCTAGAGGACAGCTGACATTAAAGTATGGGCACATCTGAGTTTTGTGTTTCTCACAGCTTGACCAACTCTGCTCCATTTATACTTGTAAGTAATAGGATTTTCTGGAGTGGGGTGTAGCTTATACTCCATGTCCGATGTGCAGTGTCTCTGAGGTTCATTAGCCATTTTAGTTATTCAGTTGTAGTCTGGTCCCTTCAACCCCCACAAACCAACCAACGGAGTTATTCAGTTAGCCAAGATGCATGTTTATGTCTTAATTTTCTGGTGCTAAGGGGGACATAATTGTCATGTAGCTGAGTAAGTTTATTAGTAAACTGATGAAGTTTATGGCTTATGTCAGAGAATGGATCAGAGAACAAACCCCACACTACCTGTTGTGCCTCAGTTGCAAGTTCAGATAAATTAATGCATTTGAAGTCTCAGTATGTAGTCAGCAGCAGTATCTTTCTAGCACTTTCTAGTGAGTACATCGTGAAAATTAAGTCATGGGTGAATATGACAGGTGCAGGTATTTCAGAGATACAAACAATTCTGTCTGGGGATTTCATCACAAATATATCTGTGATAGTGTGACTATTGTCCATATGATGGGTAACAGCAAGCTGAAGTAGTGATATGTTTGAAGAAAGCATCTACTTAAATTTCACCCTGGATGGACTAATGTACAGAAAATTTATTTATGGCAGTGCCACCAACTGTAATAATATATATGTATGTTGAAACAAGTCTTTAAAGAGCAGTTTCAAAGCAGGCAAATCACCTTACTATAGGAGGGCTGTAGAGTACACGTATCAGGCACTTGCAGTTAATGGATTCAATCTCTAGGAACAAATATTCCACTTGTTTATCCCCATTATCATTGGATGTATGTAGTACAGTAGATGATAAATAAGAGCATACATATGCCCCCTCTCCACTCCTTTGTCAGTCACATTTGTTGTCTTAGAAAGATACAGCTGTCTAGATTTACTGAACTTGTGGGGATACTTGATTGGAGCCAGGTCTCTGAAAGAAGTAAGAGGGTGGTTTGAAAAGTCCTCGGACTCACTACGAGAGGTCAGTGGTAGTGCAACATGTTGTTCACGTAATATTCATTGGACTGTTGCCTGTAAACATGTGCCATGTCAGTGATCTTGGAAGAGAGCTGTGGTGGTGATGTGGCTCTGTTGTTCCTGCATAGTGATTTGCGAAGATGGAAAAAATTGAGATTCGAGCAGTGAGTAAGTACTTTGCAAAGAAAGGTATGAAAGCAAAGAACATACATGCTGATTTCCAGAATACACTGGGGGACTCTCCTCCTTCATATTCAACTGTTGTCAAGTGCACAAATGAATTTAAATTTGGTTGGGAGGGCGTAGATGATGATCTGCACAGCGGTTAGCCAAGATGTGTCACTACTCCAGAAATCATTGCAAAAGTGCACAAAATGGTCATGGAGGATTGCCAACTGAAAGTGCATGAAATTGCTCACACTTGCCAGATGTCATCTGAAATGGTATATCACATTTTAACTGAAGAATTAGAAATGAAAAAATTATCTGCAAGATGGATGCTGCGACTCTTGCAGCTGGATCAAAAACGCATGAGAATGGACATATCGGAACATTTGGCCTGTTTTGCACCAATTTGTCACAACAGATGAAAATTGGGTGCACTACTATACCCCAGAGACAAAACAACAGTCAAAGCAGTGGAAAAATGCTGATTCTCCACCACCAAATAAAGCAAAGACAATTCCTTTGGCGGGAAAGGTCATGGCATTAGTGTTCTGGGATGTGAAGGAGGAACTGTTTGTAGATTATCTCCCCAGTGTGCAAATAATAACTGGAGAATACTATGCTAACCTCCTGGACAAATTGCAACAAAAGATACATGAAAAAATCCAAGTTTAGCAAGGAAGAAATTCATCTTCCATCAAGACAATGTGTGCCCACACACATGTGCCATCACCATGGCAAAATTACAGGAACTAAGGTATGAATTGTTGCCACACCTGACTTATTCACCTGATATGGCTCCGTCATACTTCCATTTCTTTCCAAAACTGAAAATTTTTCTTGGTGGTCAAAGATTCACTTCAAATGAAAAATTGATAGTCGGAATTGACAACTATTTTGCAGGCTTGGAGGAAACTCATTTTCGAGATGGGATCAAGGCACTGGAACATGGTTGGACCAAGGCATTACTCTACAAGGAGACTACATTTCAGAAATATAAAAAGTTTCAGTGATGTAAGTACTTTTTTTCTATTCCATTCTGAGAACTTCTCAAACCTCCCTTGTATTACATGGATGTCCATTTCTTGAAATGTATGATGTAACTTTTTGAGATGAGCTGGTGAGACTGGACATTTGTGCATGCAGTGTGAAGCTTAGTGCATTCAGGTGCAAAGCTGGAGAAGATTCCACTGGTTGGAGACAGTGACTCTGGGCCAGTAAAGATGGGGAACAATGTGTAATGGAATGCTCTGATGTAGAGGAGGTAAAGGAGCAGGATTCCTGGATGTGAAGTGGCAGCTAACAGGCGGAGTAAGGAGATATTGTCACTGAGGCCAGCTGGTGTTATACTGGTTGCTGAACAACCAACTGGAAACAAGAGAAGAAACTCACTAAACAGAATTAGAATAACCTATGTGGAGCAGCATTGAAAGCTAGATAAATGGAACAAAAACATGGTGTGTCATTAATAGTTCCAATTATGAGTAAGAACAGTAATACTATAATAAATTCCTAAATGAAAATGGAAATAAGACAGTGCATTAATTGTCTGAAATGGGGCCCTGTGGGAATAGTGAAATAATAGTGAAAGAATACACTATATTGATATTGGAAGTATGAGAATTCAACAGAAAATCTGTAATTGGTATTAAAAGTAAACCTAAACAAAAAAAATTATTATATCAGGAACCTGTTTTATGAAAAGATTACAAAATCTGATTGTTTCTTTACAAAATAAAGACACAAAGATAAACACACGAACTAGAGGTAGCAAGAGTTGAGATGTTTTAGCTTCTAAAGCACAGGCATTTGAGTTCATCTGCATCGTACACTGATCTTTTCCCATTTTCAGTCTTCATCATTATTCTGCCACCTTTTGTTCACAACACATTTTGTAGCCCAAGTCTTGATCACACTGTTCAGAACCTTTAGTCTTCCAGGTGAGATCCTTGCATATTGTCAGACCTGACTTTGTGAGTTTCTTCTTCACTCTGAAGATTTCAGATCTTTCACTGTAAGACACAAACTTCACTATTATGTGTCTGGGTTTTGAAGGTCCCGGCATCTTACACCCCACTCTGTGACTTCTGTCTATGTCACTCAGTGTCACCTGCAGGCCTAGCTTCTCTTGGTTAAGATCAATCATTAGTTCATTGGTGTCCTCTCTGTTGTTGAGAGTATTGCATCTCTGATATTGCTCAAATTTGCCCAATTTCTCAATCATTCAAGCAATCATGCCCTATCCTCTGTTTCTTTTAAAGTTGTTTAGAGCATGGATCTCACTCACATTCATCTCCAGTCTCCTGTACCTTGATCGTCACTGCTGCAGTGACAACATCAGTGGTGGTCTGCACATTGAGTCCAAGTGCATCTTGTGACTGGCATGCAGCACTCACCTCAGCTTTCATGAGCATGGCAATGTCAGGGATGCCGGGTTATGTCGCTGCAGCTCCTGGTGTCGGCTCGACTCCAGACTGGCCACGGGTGATTCTGCTGCACGTTGCTCGACAATTGTCTATTTTAAAAGCAGTTCCAAGTCACAGATTTTCAAAATCAAATGCTAATGTGTCGCTAGGCACTCTCCATACAATTCTTGTAATATATATAACAGCCTAGTTGCTTAATAATACCTCCAAAATTCAGATGATCTTGCGAGCCAAACTAATGCACATCGCTCATTCACTGCCATCTTACATATTTACTCCTGGCTATACAGATAATTTAAGAAGTGATGTCAGAATATAAGTTATGCTAAATTAATAGTGCTAATTTTTTAAAAAAAGATTTTACCTCACAGTCATGCGAATCCCAAGCTGTTCCTCTGGCCATAAGCTATGATCTGCAGTACTACCCCAATCAATACTTGATATAGTGTTTCCATAGTATTCAGACAAATTTCCTACAATTCTGTGGACAACAGTACCCTGTAAAAATGTTGCACATGATGGATATTAGTGAAAAGGTTATATTTTTCACAAACTTGAAACTAAGGTCTTGACCATATCACTTCACACACACCTAAAATAATAGTGTATTATGATCAGGTTTTTAACGCATAAATTGTTTACAAAAGCTGGCAGATTACTTGAGATATTGTACTAAGGACAAGGACCAACAGTTAGTCACATAAAATTTTTTCAGTTTATAAGGATTATGGTAAAAAACATTGCATTAATTTATCTCAGAAAACATTTAGTTTATTAATTTTCACAAGGAAATTTTCAATTTTCATGTCTATACTTCAACAAAACTATATTAGATTGTCTTACGTCAGTTATCTCATATACAGAAACACAGTGTTTCCACTTTACAGAAAACAAAGTTAATTTCTGAAATATAGTTATATGAAAATCTGTCTGTAAATGAATTTCCTACTGAGTGGAATGTGTATTCAACTAAGTCTTTGTGTCATATTAAAGTTGAATGCTCAAGTGTGATTTGAATTCAATTAATTTTTTTCTGTTTTATGAGTAATTTTTTTTTCAAAAATTAACTTAAATCATCAGTTTGTTACAGAGAAAAATCTTACATAGCTTAGCTGGGAAAACATTATGCACAAAAGACAGATTTCAGTTCTGAATAATCTACTCGTTTCATATTCCCTAATCATAAATGAGACATGATGGAAAGAAAGCCATGCTGAAAACACAAAGACCTTCTAAAATGAATAATTCATTTTACTCCCAGTTTACATCACAAATGATCATCCTGAGATAGAGAAACCATCACATTAGCACTGCAATGGGTAAACAATCATAACATCAGAAATACCAATTAGAAGTTGAATTACTTATTAAAGATGAAGGTTGTTGAGAGTTTCAGGGGAGCATTAGGCAATAGTTGACTAAAACAAGGGAAAGGAATATAGTAGATGATGAATGGGTTACTTTTAGAGATGAAATGATGACGGCAGTATAGGACAAACTGAGGTGGCGCAGTGGTTAGCACACTGGACTTGCACTTGGGAGGATGATGGTTCAAATCCACGTCAGGCCATCCTGATTTAGGTTTTCCATGATTTACCTAAATCGCTTCCTGTGAAAGGGCACAGCTGACTTCCATCCATAATCTAATGGGACTGATGACCTTGTTGTTTGGTCTCCCCCCCCCCCTCCCCCCCAAATCAACCAATCAATCTTAAATGACAAGGCCTAGCAGAAATCTTTGGATAACACAAGAGATATTGAATTACTGAATTTAATTGATGAAAGGAGAAAAAATAAAAATGCAGCACATGCAGCTGGCAAAATGGAATACAAACATCTAAAAATTGAGATTGACAGGAAGAGCAAATTGGATAAGCAGGAATGGCTAGAGGGCAAATGTTAGGATTTAGAAGCAAGGATTATACAGGGTGTCTATACAAGGGAAATGAAGACAATATTATAGAAATGGAAGGGGACATAGATGAAGATGATATGCAAGATATGATACGGTGAAAAGAATGTGACAGAGCACTGAAACACCTAATTCGAATGAAGGCCCCGTGAGTAGATGAAATTCCATCGGAACTACTGACAGCCTTAGGAGAGCCAGTCATGACTAAACTCTTCCACCTGGTGTGCGAGATGTATGACACAGGTGAAATACCATCAGGTGTCAAGAAGAATGTAATAATTCCAATTCCAAAGAAAGCAGGTACTGAAATGTGTGAAAATTACCAAACTATCAGTTTAATAAGTCACTGTTGCAAAATACTGACACAAATTCTTTACAAAAGAATGGAGACTGGTAGAAACTGACCTTGGGTAAGATTAGTTTGGATTCCAGAGAAACATAGGAAGTTACGAGGGAGTACTGACCCAATGACTTATCTTAGAAGAGAGGTTGAGGATAGACAAACATGCATTTATAGCACTTGTAGAGATAGTTTCTGACAATGTTCACTGGAATACTCTCTTTCAAATTTTGAATGTATCAGGGGTAAAATGCAGGGAGCAAAAGGTTATTACAACTTGTGCAGAAACCAGACAGCAGTTATAAGAGTCAAGGGGCATGAAAAGTAAGCTGTGGTTGAGAAGGGAGTGACACAGTGTTGTATCATATCCCCACTGCTATTCAATCTATACACTGAGCAAGGAAACCAAAGAAAAATTTGGAGAAGGAATTATAGTTCAGGGAGAACAAATAGAAACTTCGAGATTTGCCAATGACACTGTAATTCTGTCAGAGAGAGAGCAAAGGACTTAGAAGAGCAGTTGAATGGAATAGACATTGTCTTGAAAAGAGGATGTAAGATGAACATAAAAAAGGATGATGGAATATCTATAAATTATAGAGTGCAGCAATGAGTCGTCCGTTTTCTCTCCTTTTTTTTTTTTCTTTCACCCCCCCCCCCCCCCCCTTGCCTGGTGCTTAGCCATTATCAATGCACTATTTTCTAATCTCGATTCATGCCAGTTCCCTGTTGTTTGGGAGTCAGTCACAGTTGTTTGAATACTACCGAGTACAGTAGGGACGACTGATTGCTGCGCTCTATAATTTATAAATAATTTCAGTCACTGAGTGCACCAACTTTCCTAATGGAAGGTAACCTGATAATGGAATAGAGTTGAATTAAATCAGGTGATGCTGAGCGAATCAGATTACGAAATGGGACACTTTCAGTAGTAGATGGGTTTTGCTATTTATGCAGCAAAGTAACAGATGATGGCTGAAATAGAGGAGATATAGAATGCAGACTGGCAACGACAAGACAAGAGTTTCTAAAGAAGGGAAATTTGTTAACATCAAATATAGACTTAAGTGTTATGAAGTATTCTAAATCTACATCTACATCTATTCTGGAAGCCACCATAGGTGCATGGCGGAGGGCAGCATGTTCCACCACTGGTCATTTCCTTTCCTGTTCCACTCACAAATAGAGCAAGGGAAAAATTACTATCTATATGCCTCTGTATGAGCCCTAATTTATTGTATCTTATCTTCGTGGTCCTTACACACAAGGTATATTGGCAACAGTAGAATCATTTCACAGTCAGCTACAAATGCCAATTCTCTACATTTTTCAATAGTGTTTCTTGACAAGAACATCACCATCCAGGAATTACCATTTGAGTTCCCAAAGCATCTCCATAAGACTTACATGTTGTTCAAACCTGCCAATAACAAATCTAGCAGTTTGTTTCTGAACTGATTACATGTCATCTCTCAATCTGACTGGAATGGATCCCAACACTCAAGAAGTACTCAAGAATAAGTCACACCAGAGTCCTATGTGCGGTATCCCTTACAGGTTAACCACTCTTTCCTAAAATTATCCCAACAAACCAAAGTCAACCATTTGCCTTTCCTACTCACACGCTCGTTCCATTTCATATCGCTTTGCAATGTTATGCCCAGATATTTAAATGATTTGATTGTGTCAAGCAGCACACAATTAATACTGTATCTGAATGTTACAGGTTTGTTCCTCCTACTCATCTGCATTAACTTACATTTTCCCACATTTAGAGCTAGTTGCTATTCATGACATCAACTGGAAATTTTGTCCGAGTTGTCTTGTATCTCCCTACAGTCACTTAACTTCGACATCTTACTGTGCACCACAGCATCATCAGTGAACAGCCCAGATTGCTGCCCACTCTGACTGCCAAGTCATTTATGTATATAGAGAACAACAAAGGTCCTATCACACTTTCCTGGGACACTCCTGATGATACCCTAGTAGGAACACTCGCAGTCAATGACAACATACTGGGTTCAATTACTTACGAAGTCTTCGAGCCATTCACATATCTGAAAAATTATTCCATATGCTTATACCTTTGTTAACAACCTGCAATGGGGCACTGTGTCAGATACTTTCTGGATATCTAGAAATATGGAAGCTGCCTGTTGCCCTTCATCCATAGTTTACAGTATCTCATGTGAGAAAATGGCAAGTTGAGTTTCGCATAAGCAATGCTTTCTAAAACCATGCTGATTTGCAGACATAAGCTTCTCAGTGTCAAGAAAGTTTATTATATTCTGATTGAGAATATGTTCAATAATTCTGCAGCAAGCTGAAGATAGGGATATTGGTCTGTAATTTTGCGGTTCAATTCTTTTACTCTTCTTCTATACAGAAGTCACCTGCACTTTTTGTCAGTCACTTGGTACTTGGTACTGGGCAAGAAATGCAAGATAAAATGCAGGTTAGGTAAGGGGCCAATGCTGTAGAGTACTCTTTGTATAACTGAATTGGGATTTCATCCAGACTTGGTGACTTATTTGCTTTCAAATCTTTCAGTTGTTTCTCTATGTCAGAAATGCTTATTACTATGTTGTCGATATGGGAGTCTGTCCGATGGTCAAATGATGGCATGTTTGTATGCTTCTCTTGTGTGAATGATTTCTTGAATGTGAAATTTAAAAATTTGCTTTTGTTTTGCTGTCTTCAACTGCCACAGCAGACTTGTCAACGAGTGACTGAATGGAGGCCTTGCACTTGCTTAGTGATTTTACATAGGACCAGAATTTTCTCAAGTTCTCCACCACATCTTTTGTTAAGGTGTGACAGTGGTACTCATTGTATGCTTCATGCATAGATCTTTTTACTGGTACAAATCTCTACTAACCTTTGCTTGTCATCATTTGTGTGTTCCTTTTTTAAACTGAGTGTGTGACAGCCTCTGTTTCCTCTGCATCTTCCATATTTTGTTACTGAACTATGTTGGGTCTTTTCCATCCTTTATCCACTTACTAGGCACATAACTCTACAGACCATAATTTACAATCTGATTAAAGTTTACCCATAATCCCTCTGCATCCATCATACTGGAACTAAGTGATATCAATTCACTGTGAGATGCTAACAACTGCTTATCTGCTCTATCTGGTGGAAAAACTATCCTAGCCTTCTTGACTTTCGTAATCATAGTTGCTATAATGACACCATGATCACTGATCCCCATTTCCATACTGATTTTATCAATAAGATCTGGTCTATTTGTAGCTACAAGGCCTAAGATATTTCCATTGTGTGTGGGCTGCTGAGCTAGCTGCTCAAGACAGTTTTCAGAAAATTTGTGTTTGCAGCTTGGCTATATGTCACTTCACTGTTGTTTGGATAATGAACAAATCTACTTCATTTTAAAGACTTTTTGAGTCTGTAGTCACACAGACATCCTCTGATAAACTTTCATTGTTTAGCTATTTTCATCTAGCCACCCAAGAAGATAAATACACATTGTGACCACTGTTGGGAGGTAATGAACATCAAGTATTTAAGTGACTAAAATGAAATGACTGTCTATGACTCTTAATTTTTACAATTCAGTAAATCTCTTTGTTTGTGTCCTCTGCATGCTATGCATGTGAAATATGTCATTGTGACTTAAACTTAGGTACTACAGATACTGCTGTTACGGATCACACACTTTTAACTTGGCTGTGGGCAGAAAATGTTGGGTGTGACAACTTGTGATCAGCTCATGGCACATTGACTGCTGAGACAAGCTCCATCCCCTCCTTCCAGAGCATCCAGTTTGTAGTTTATAAGAGAAATGAACATGCAATGGATTAATGCATTGTAAAGATGACACAAAACTTGATGGTGAATCACTAAATTGACCTGCTTTCTGCTATGGTGTACAATACTATGATGTAGCTATGTTTGGCCACTAGTATAAACATTCTGGAGCAGAATGAAGTCACCCAACTTTCATCAAACAGAGAGGGGCCACGTTAAAGCGTGTGAACTGTTCCATCATTGGTCTCTGCACCACCATTATCAATATTTATGTAAAAACAAAAACATCACGTATCTGCAGGTGCTTTATACCATTTTACTTATTAAGTGTGTGCTCTAACATGACTCTTAGCAAAGTGGTTCATGGGAGTAGTTGAACAATGTAAGCTGAATTACCTTGAATAGCACTGAGTGCTTTGAAGTCATTTCCAACATTAATTAGCAGACAACACTGTATTCCAAGTAGAAGCAACATGTGGAGTTAACATATGCTGAAATGTTATGTATAACTGGGTTTGAAATCATTGTATTTATTGATATGTTGCAAGTGTTAAGCATTGTGTTGTTTGATAACTAAAGTCAATTGTGACACTGGAAAGTGTTCATTAGCAGACATCATATTTTGCTTGTTACTGATGCAGTTACATGCAAGCATAATACAAATGTTACCCAGCTTGTGGTTACCTGAGCACATGACTGGCCTTCTCCTGCTTTCACCTCTCAATGTATTTTTATTTTATTTTAAGTTACTGCTTAGTGAGAAAATCTGAAACTGAGCACAACTGTCTTGAAGCTTACACCTTCACCAACTACTAACCAGGACTTTAAATATGTCTATGCCCTGCACAACACCACCTTACGGTATGTGGCAGTGTGCTACAATTATCCAATACACCCTTCCTTGTCCCATTTGTGAATGACACATGAGAGGAACAATCGTCACTAAAACCAATATTAGCTTTAATTGTTTTTCTCGTTTTCATCATTTCTTGAGACATATGTGGCAGAAGTAATACATTGACTGACCATTATCAAAAAACATTGCCTAGGATTTTGACAGTAAACTCTCTGTGATGCACAATGCCTCTTTTGTAGTGCCTGCCACTGGAGTTTGTTGAGCATCTCTGTAATACTCTCATTCCAGCTAAACTATATGAGAAAATGCACTACTCTTCATTAGATCTTATTTATCTCTTCCATTAATCCAACCTGGCAGGGGTCGCATATTGATGAACAATATCCAAGAATCAGCCAAACAAGTGTTTTGCAAGTCACTTCTTTTGTGAATGAATTACATTTCCTCAAGATTCTTTCTATGGAATCTCAGCCTGGCATCTGGTTTCTCAACTATTTGTTAATGTGGTCATCATTCCACTCTAGTTTACTCTGGGTAGTTACTCCTAGGTGTTTTATGGTAGTTACTGTTTCCAGTGGCTTGTCTCTGGTAGTGAAATAGTACAGTAGTGGAGATTATAGTCAGCAAGCATACAAAATTCCACCAACTGGGGGAAATGACCCGAACAGCCACTGGCAAGGGCAGAATGCAACTGGGTGACAAAATGATCTGTCACAAGCTGACTATAATCAGTACAATCAAAATTACATTTCGAATAGTATCCAGGGACAACAAAATTTCAAATCAAGAACCATGCCAGATACTAACCGGTTGGTGAAACAAGCCAAATAATGTGTACATAGTTGAGGTTACACCTAATGAAGAGGTCAGTGCTCAGGGTAATTCATAAATCTCAAAACAGTCTTGATAGGTCCCCATTCAACAACCAGTAATAGGGGTGGAAGCATGGAACTAGTTGAAAGCTGTGTTCTTAGGTATGACAACTGTGGTGATATCAAAGATGACCTGCATTGAGAACATATTATGAACTGTGTAGATGAAAATGAAGACACAGTATAGGCAGTATTCAATGCACAAATATTTAGTTTCGGGATACCCATAGTACTGGACACTGGAGCTACCATCAATATTGTGGTGTCACCGCCAGACACCACACTTGCTAGGTGGTAGCTTAAATCGGCCGCGGTCCATTAGTACATGTCGGACCCGCGTGTCGCCACTGTCAGGATCGCAGACTGAGCGCCACCACAAGGCAGGTCTCGAGAGACTGACTAGCACTCGCCCCAGTTGTATGACGACTTTGCTAGTGACTACACTGACGAAGCCTTTCTCTCATTTGCCGAAAGACAGTTAGAATAGCCTTCAGCTAAGTTAATGGCTACGACCTAGCAAGGCGCCATTTGTACCATTGCATGTATCTCAAGATAGTCTCACTTGTATCATCAAGAATGCTGTATACCAAAGGACGATATAAAAGTTAAGTGTTTTAGTAGCTACGTTCTTTTCTTTATCACATTCATCATGTATCCTGTTCCAGACTTCGCGCCAGTCGGCGTGTGTGTACGTGTGCCCTCTCGGCTACCCGTCTTTGTGGACTGGCTGCCTTGTCAGTCCACTACAAATATAATTTCATAGGGTCTGTTTGACCAATTACAAAAATGAGGACACACCCATGCTTCCAGTCCATAATTGTAAAATCCAAACAGCTGTAGGGGTTAAGTCTAAAGGCATAATATTACAGGCACGGATTCCTATTCAAATTGATAGCTTCTCTTTGGAATGCATTTTTCTGATGGTCAAAAGGCTAATAGCAAACTGCCTCATTGGCATGGACACCTCTAGGAAGTACCAAGCACAAATTGACACTGGTAACGCAATGTGCCATTTTGTTGGGAATGACCAACAATATTCAGTAGACCTAGTCAAGTCAAACAGTAGTGAAATCAAATGAGAACACCCTGCTGACATTCTAATACAATTCTTCTTTCCTACCATCATGTTTGTAAACACACAAGAAATTGAGCAATCAGAGAAAGAGGAAATAGGCCATGAGATCATGCCTACCAAGGTGAGTGAGTCAGTGCATCTTACAGAAGAACAAAAAGAAGAACTGCAGGAGATTTTAATACATTATGCTAACATTTTTGAATAATGCCCTGGCATAATCAAAGGATACAAATATAAAATGGAGGCGTACCCACATGAAACCTTCGGTTTTTATTTTTACCACATTCCATGGGCCACGAGGAAAGAGATCAGTAGAACACTAAACTAGGAATAATAAAACCATTCTTTTCTCAATACTGTGGCTGCATTTTAGTCATTAGCAAATCAGATGGTAGTGTCTGCTTCATGATCAACACATGAGGAATAGATAAAATTATTATTCCTGTCAGGATGCAGCCCGACAAACTGAAAGAACAACTTCAAAAAATTCCATAATGTTAAGTACCTCACCATAATAGATCTCTGAGCCTTGTACTGCCAAATTTCACTACATGAAGTAAGTACACTGTCTTTGTATGTGGGGGCAAAAGCTATGAGTTCTGTGTTCTCCCTTTTGGTTTAAATGTCAGTGTATGTGTATTTATTTCTGCTTTAGATTGAGTCTTAGGGCCTGAAATGTTAAGTAGACTCACAGTGTATATTGATGATTTACTGATGGGTACCCCCACATGGTCAGAACACTTAAGGCTCTTGGCTCAAGTCTTGTATAGGTTTTCAAAATACAGAGCCACAGCCAATCTAATGAAGTTACATTTTGGTAAGGAAAGGGTTAAATTGGACACATAATATCTCCTCAAGGCATACTTCCAGACCCTAAGAAGCTTGTGTTATCACACACTGTGGTATGCCTCAAAATAAGAAACAGAGTGATATCTTGGATTAGTATCTTTCTTCAGAAAAGTTGTACCACAGAAGCCTTTAAATAGTGATGCTCTATCAAGCTATTTTTAATGCCAACATCTTGCATCATCCTGACATGATCCAGGATTTTTGTGTGTGTGTGCAGATGTGTTCTCACAATGGTTGGGTGCTTGTTTATTCCAAATCATTGACATGAATAGGGAGGTTACCCAAAGGTAATTAGTTTTGCTAGTAGGACCCTATCTGAAGATGAACAAATATATTCTGTGACCAAATTGGAAGCTCTCATGGTAATATTGGCTTTCAAAAAGTTTGAATATTACACACTCACAATTACCTGTGGGGAAAGTATTGTGACCATCAGTTGTTTTTCCTTCCTTTTCAATTGTAAAATCTTAGACAGGAGGTTTGCTAGGTAGAATTTGTATTTACAGAAATTTGATTTTGAAAATGTGCATGTCAAAGGTAATTAAAATGTAATTGCTGATGCCTTATCAATGTTTCCACAAGGTCTGGATGAATTCTTGGAATTTGTGTAGAACAGTTTAGACATCATGGTTCTGTTGATGAAAGATAAAACACAACAGCCATGCTACATTAGGATGTATAAAAGCATGGAGCAACTACAACAAAATGACCCCAGATGGTAAAAGGTAAGGTTACAACTGGTGCAGAACAAAGATGACAGGTTGAAGAAATTTTTTACGATTTACCAAGGTGTATTGTTTCATCGACACAACCCAGAACAGAGCCTGTGGTGTGTTTGTTTACCACATGATCATGTTAATTACTTTATGTTACACACTCACAATGTTTGAGGACACTATGACATCTCCATATGCCTTAGTAAGATAAGTACTTATTGCTACTATTGAAATTTAAGACGAAAAGTTCTGCTGGTAATATGGAAATTTGTTGTGTGTCCGAAGGCTAAGCATACAAATAAGTCAAAACTAATTGACCTACACCCAATATTGCCTAAAAGACCCTTGGAGATAGTTTCCTTGGACATGGTTGGACAGTATCCACAGGGGAAACAAGATGTACAATATGTTGTTGTGCTATATGATGTTTTCTCCAAGTATGTCAAATCCTGTGCCATATAGTCAGTGATTGTGAGCATCATTATCAGAAGTATTACAATGGATTTTCTACCCAGAGTAGACAAGCCAGAAATATTGTTGGTGCAAAATGCATTGTACTTTACAGGCAACTGTTGGAAAGATTTCATGAACACCAACAGTGTTAAACATGTACTTTTTCCCAGGCTTCACCCAGCCCTTAGTGAGGATATTTAAGGACTTTAACAGATTTATCTAGACTTACACCCCTCAAAAACACACAAGGTGGATCAAATAGATTACCCCATTCCGGTAAGTTGTTAATAATCTCCCACATAGCTCAACTAGCTATGGAATTGCTGTTTGACAAAAGACAAATACATAATTGGTAAAAACATCTATCTGAGCTATCTAGGAAGGAAATATTACATGAGGAGAAAATCGTTGGGCACTGCACTGGTTAGCATTGAAGAAAAGGCAGAGTACAGAAAACAACTGTATGATAAGAAAGTAGGAAGCACTGTAAAGTACCATGTGGGACAACAAGTACTCCTTAGGATCCATCCAGAATCATTAAAGTACGGTAAGCTGGATCACAAGTGGCAACACTGTACACAGGGCCATTTTTTATATCAAAAATCCTTCACCTACGATCCTATATGTTAGCATACTGAAACAGTGGTAAGGAGAAAGGACTCTACCCACACAAAGATTTAGGTGAATTTGTACACTAAACAGAATTTGTCACTGATCAGGCATGGCTTAGTTTAATGTATATAAGTGTATGTAAGAGATTCCCTACTGCCCACTTGAATATACTTATTATGACTGATCTTTAGTGTCAACAAAATATTTCATTTTTGCCTGTTTCATGTGTGTTGCCCTATTAGGATGTAAATTTTAGTTATGTAAGATTTTTATTGTATGTTTATGGGCCAGAGAAGCTCAGAAAACATTACCCTCGCTGAGCGTGAGAAATTATTTAATTTGACACTGTACTCTTTAAAAACACAGCAGGCATGTGGGATGCAGCATTTGTAAGTAGTGAAGTGGACTGAAGACAGAACTGTGTATACACAGTTGCTAGCTTTAAGGCTGACAGCCTCCATGCATGTGCACAGCACAGCTGCCAGATGACAATTGTAACTTAGCGAAGAAATGCCAAGCAAAGTACACTTACAGAAAACTTTAGACTTGACTTATTAGGAAATAAAATATCTACCCCACAGAACTAAACTAAGGTTAAGAAATTAGGAAGAACTATGCTAAGGAATGTGTATACAAAGAATGAAGCAAACACTATCTACAGAAAACTAGCTACACACTATAATACCATGGACAAGCTATTTACATTTATACAAATGGCTTCTTACATCCTACAGAAAAGGGGATATCCACATGAGGAATTAAGGAATATAAATTACGTCTTGAATATACTATGTGAAACAGGATTGTGCCCCACATACAACAACACTTTTCTTCCCAAGTGCAAAAAGGTAAGTCAAAACAACAACTACATACGAACTTGTAAACTCTTACAACTAAAAATAAATAAATAAATAAATAAATTTGATAAACTGATAAAGACTGAAGTGCATACTGATAGAAATTGACTGTATGAATATTAAAAATGTGATGCGTTAGCAGCAAGCAGCTAGGCACTTCCAGAATGAAATTTTCACTCTGCAGTAGAGTGTGTGCTGATCTGAAACAACCTGGCAGATTAAAACTGTGTGCCGGACTGAGACTCGAACTCAAGACCTTTACCTTTTGCAGCAAGTGTACAGCACTTGCCTGCAAAAGGCAAAGGCCCTGAGTTCGAGTATCAGTCTGGCAAAGAGTTTTAATCTGCCAGGAAGTTTCAACTATGCACTTAATTTTAAGATAATATTTAAGTGTCCTTCCAGCAAACAATCCAGAGTCACATCATTGGCAAAAAAGAGAATATACGAGGGCAGTTCAATAAGTAATGCAACACATTTTTTTTCCCGGCCAATTTTGGTTGAAAAAACCGGAAATTTCTTGTGGAATATTTTCAAACATTCCCGCTTCGTCTTGTATAGTTTCATTGACTTCCGACAGGTGGCAGCGCTGTACTGAGCTGTTAAAATGGCGTCTGTAACGGATGTGCGTTGCAAACAACGGGCAGTGATCGAGTTTCTTTTGGTGGAAAACCAGGGCATCTCAGATATTCATAGGCGCTTGCAGAATGTCTACGGTGATCTGGCAGTGGACAAAAGCACGGTGAGTCGTTGGGCAAAGCGTGTGTCATCATCGCCGCAAGGTAAAGCAAGACTGTCTGATCTCCCGCGTGCGGGCCGGCCGTGTGACTCCTGCAATGGCGGAGCGTGCGAACACACTCGTTCGAGATGATCGACGGATCACCATCAAACAACTCAGTGCTCAACTTGACATCTCTGTTGGTAGTGCTGTCACAATTGTTCACCAGTTGGGATATTCAAAGGTTTGTTCCCGCTGGGTCCCTCGTTGTCTAACCGAACACCATAAAGAGCAAAGGAGAACCATCTGTGCGGAATTGCTTGCTCGTCATGTGGCTGAGGGTGACAATTTCTTGTCAAAGATTGTTACAGGTGATGAAACATGGGTTCATCACTTCGAACCTGAAACAAAACGGCAATCAATGGAGTGGCGCCACACCCACTCCCCTACCAAGAAAAAGTTTAAAGCCATACCCTCAGCAGGTAAAGTCATGGTTACAGTCTTCTGGGACGCTGAAGGGGTTATTCTGTTCGATGTCCTTCCCCATGGTCAAACGATCAACTCTGAAGTGTATTGTGCTACTCTTCAGAAATTGAAGAAACGACTACAGCATGTTTGTAGGCACAAAAATGTGAACGAACTTCTCCTTCTTCATGACAACGCAAGACCTCACACAAGTCTTCGCACCCGAGAGGAGCTCACAAAACTTCAGTGGACTGTTCTTCCTCATGCACCCTACAGCCCCGATCTCGCACCAACGGATTTCCATATGTTTGGCCCAATGAAGGACACAATCCATGGGAGGCACTACGCGGATGATGAAGTTATTGATGCAGTACGACGTTGGCTCCGACATCGACCAGTGGAATGGTACCGTGCAGGCATACAGGCCCTCATTTCAAGGTGGCGTAAGGCCGTAGCATTGAATGGAGATTACGTTGAAAAATAGTGTTGTGTAGCTAAAAGATTGGGGAATAACCTGGTGTATTTCAATGCTGAATAAAACAACTCCTGTTTCAGAAAAAAAATGTGTTGCATTACTTATTGAACTGCCCTCGTAATAGTTAGGTGTTTAGAACCAAAGCATAAGGGCTGGACTGAAAATAAATAATTATATGTATAAAAATATGTGTGAATGTGGTTTGTGTATGAAAAAGTTATTGTATGCCAGATGTATAAAAAGGTTGGACTCAGGTCTTGTGCTACCAAATGAAAGGTGGTCAAACCAAGCATTACAAGTCCATGTGACTGAGAAGAGCATCAAGCAATAGATATTTCAGTACATTTGCACACGAACACAATTTGTCTCAGCATTGTTTAACACTAGCTCACTGACACAATTCTCAGAGAGACATATTCATGCACAACAGAATACACAGGGGTGATATCATGTAGCAAAGGAAGTATAAGTTACTGATGCTGGAGTACATTGTTTACAGTTGATGATGACACAATACTGTACTGCCAGAATGTATCAGTAGATAGTAAACATGAAGTAAGTGTATTAACGCTAACAGGTAGTCATGAAATTATGTACTCATTAGTTCTCTCATGATGAATGAAGGATTGCAGTGGTAGAGTAAAAATGAATGCTTCTTGCTGTCCATAACATTTCCTGAAGATCAGTAGACACATCCTAATAAACTTTTCAGAGGCACAGCTAAACGTAGTTATGTGGGCTTATCGCGATTTTGTGTTATGAAACTTCCCTTCCTCTGCATCTGTGGCAGTGATGCTCATGTCAGATGTGGTTTATGAACAAAAGGCTTATGCACATCATGTGATAATGTTGTATGCAAATATTTTATCAATAGTGGAAAATGAGATTGACAAAACGACAATCTGTATAATGTTAAAGTAAGACTATGAGACTATGAACATAGACTACTAACAAATGAACATTCAAAAGAGTAATACCGAAAAGCAAAATGTTATAAAAATGATAATGTAAAAACTGAAAGACGTTATGTGACATAAAAATCACAAGAAATGTATGTTGTATTACTGTCTTGTATTTATAATTTCTGTACAGTGTTTATATAAATGTTTGTACAATCTTTATGTGTAGAAAGGTAAATACCATATGAAAATATGTATGCATCGAGTAAAAAATACACAAACCCAGTGGGTCAATATATTTTAAAATGTAAATACTCAGGTTATTGTAACAGTGATAACTATGATGCAATGTAAAGTAAAGCTGAATATGTTTTCTGGGACTGCACATGTGAACAAATAACTGCAAATGTGCTACAAACATTTTCTGAAGGTTCAAAACCCTTAATTCTGTGTGTTACCATAAAAAAAGGTGTGCTAGTGCTGTGCCGTAACGAACATTTATATCCTTGGTAGACTCAGGTATCGACAAGACATTGTACTGCAGAGGGGGTATGAAAATGAATAAAGGCATTGGAGACTTACCTTGGACCCATTCAAATATCTTCAGGATGCTGATAGCATCAGCCTGATTTAACCACTTAAACATGTGTATCATGACAGGAACAAATGCCTGGGTCGTAAATAATGAACCTCCTCGCTACAGCATCGATGGTTCCACTGATACACAATCCTTAGCACACAACATTGCAGTAATGGGATGAACAATTTTATTGACTTAGGGTAAAAAAGTTAAATTATAGCACACTGATGGACAGCTCGACTTAACTGGAAACTAAACTCAAGAGCGTGCACAACATATGTCAAGTGAAACGCGCACACTGGCCAATGTTGCAGTAGCAGCGTTTATATTCCAATAACCAAACTACAGACTCCGAATTCAAATGTGGCTGTTGATGCAACATTAAAAATGTTTTTTTTGTAAATAGTAGTAGTAATAATTTGTAAAATGTACATTAAACAAAATTAGTCATACATATTATGTAATGACATATTCCAGGGGTAAATGAGGTAAAATTGGCCGTGAATAGAGGTCTCAGTACCCTGACAGGCCAGGAGTGGGAAGTACAGAAAAGGTGCAAATAGTGTAATGCATCACCACTGTATACTGAAGTCCAGTGATATGGATGAAGCCAGTATACAGTGAGAGGGGGGCAGTTGTGTAGGTTCTTTAAAGGACCTACACGTATAAATAAATATTTGCACCATCTTCATGTGGCAAAGATATCATAGGGAGGTATGTTTATCTCAATATGTTAACAAAAATTTGAAGGGTAAACTGTCAATTTTTTATTTACCTCATTTTTTTTCCTTCCACTGATCTCGGTCTGTCTGTCTTTTGAGCTGGTGTAATAAAGAAGTATGTAATTGCACTCTCCCAGTATTGTTTTAATTAAAAGTTATAATATGCAGAAGTCACAAGTTTTCATTCTCATACCTAGCTAAATCCTCTCCTCCACCTCTTGATGTGAAGAGGACTTGCATTTTTAAATGAACCTTTTTGGTGAGAAAGTCAACACAAAGAGAGGATAGCCACAGCAGACAGGCCAGCATTTTTGTACATCTTTGGGGAGAAAAGGTAAATACCAAGCTGCACACCAAAACTAAAAGAAATCAACATTTATCCAATGTTCCAGAACTGCGACAAAGTTCTTGACACACAAGCATTTATACCTGCGTGCACTTATGGGCAGGGAATTTTTGGTGCGGCTGAATGGTAATTACTACAGCTTTGGACAATTCACATTATTTCTCTCCCCAACCACTGTAGTGCCTTCTTGGTGTCGCAGGATGTCAGCCTTTTGTGGGATATGATGGAAAGACAGGTGCAGTGCTGTGATCCAATGACAACTACGACAGGTGAACTTGGGAACCAGGTGAATGCAGCATGGATGGCTAGACCACAGGACACTGTTCACGCCTTATAAGCATTGATGTCATCACACTTAGAACAAGTTATCAGGGCCCATGACAGATTCTGTGCCTGCTAGACAACAGTACACATGAAGAGCTGAGGTGTCTGAAACGCTAATCATTTCTGCAGAACACATTAATGTACATGTCTTGTGAATGTGATTGCCCTATCTCTAGTTGTTTGAGGTGTTCTGTTTTTTTCTGAGCAAGAGTATTAGTGTAAAACAAAGCATAGTGCTGGTGACAGAGATGCTGAATGAGAGGTGTTTGGCCAATTCCTGATGCCTTCAATGACTACTGTAGCAGAATATTGTCAAGTGAACTTTCACAAAACCCAAAAAATTCTGGTCATATATACAGGCTGTTAGTGGCACCAAAGTTAATGTTCAGTCCCTAGTGAATCAGATACTTAACTCAGTTTTCAAATGTTCCTTTACAAAGGAAAACCCAGGAGAACTGCCCCAATTTAATCCTCATACCACTGAAAGGATGAATGAAATAAATATTTATGTTAGTGGTGTTGAGAAACAGCTGAAATTGTTAAAACAGAACAAAGCCCCAGAGCCAATGGAATCCCTGTCAGGTCCTATACTGAAATTGTGGCTGAGTTAGCCCCTCTTCTAACTATAATTGATCATAGATGCCCCAAACAAAAAACCGTGACCAGTTCTTGGAAAAAGGCACCAGTCTCACCCATCTACAAGAAGGGTAGTAGAAGTAATCCACAAAACTACAGTCAAGTATTCTTGACTTTGATTTGTTGTAGCATTTTAGAGCATATTCTGAGCTCAAACATAATAAGGTATCTTGAATGGAATTGACCTCATCCATGCCAACAACAGCAGATTTCAAAAACATCGATCATATGAAGTTCCACTTGCACTTTTCTCACATGACATACTGAAAGCTTTGGATCTAGGTTATTAGATAGATGCTGCATTTCTTGATTTTGGAAAAGCATTTGACTCAGTATCACACCCACCCTTATTGTCAAAAATTTGATCATATGGGATATCAAGTGAAGTTTGTAACTGGATTGAGGACTACAGTCACACCCACCCTTATTGTCAAAAGTATGATCATATCAAGTGAAGTCTGTAATTGGATTGAGGACTTTTTAGTAGGGACAGAGAGTCATCATCAGATGTACGAGTATCTTCAAATGTGCCCTAGGGAAGTGTGTTGGGATCCCTGCTGTTCATGTTGTACACTAATGACTTTGAAGACAATATTAATACCAGGGCAGTTCAATAAGTAATGCAACACATTTTTTTTCTGAAACAGGGGTTGTTTTATTCAGCATTGAAATACACCAGGTTATTCCCCAATCTTTTAGCTACACAACACTATTTTTCAACGTAATCTCCATTCAATGCTATGGCCTTACGCCACCTTGAAATGAGGGCCTGTATGCCTGCACGGTACCATTCCACTGGTCGATGTCAGAGCCAACGTTGTACTGCATCAATAACTTCATCATCCGCGTAGTGCCTCCCACGGATTGCGTCCTTCATTGGGCCAAACATATGGAAATCCGACGGTGCGAGATCGGGGCTGTAGGGTGCATGAGGAAGAACAGTCCACTGAAGTTTTGTGAGCTCCTCTCGGGTGCGAAGACTTGTGTGAGGTCTTGCGTTGTCATGAAGAAGGAGAAGTTCGTTCATATTTTTGTGCCTACGAACACGCTGAAGTCGTTTCTTCAATTTCTGAAGAGTAGCACAATACACTTCAGAGTTGATCGTTTGACCATGGGGAAGGACATCGAACAGAATAACCCCTTCAGCGTCCCAGAAGACTGTAACCATGACTTTACCAGCTGAGAGTATGGCTTTAAACTTTTTCTTGGTAGGGGAGTGGGTGTGGCGCCACTCCATTGATTGCCGTTTTGTTTCAGGTTCAAAGTGATGAACCCATGTTTCATCACCTGTAACAATCTTTGACAAGAAATTGTCACCCTCAGCCACATGACGAGCAAGCAATTCCGCACAGATGGTTCTCCTTTGCTCTTTATGGTGTTCGGTTAGACAACGAGGGACCCAGCGGGAACAAACCTCTGAATATCCCAACTGGTGAACAATTGTGACAGCACTACCAACAGAGATGTCAAGTTGAGCACTGAGTTGTTTGATGGTGATCCGTCGATCATCTCGAACGAGTGTGTTCGCACGCTCCGCCATTGCAGGAGTCACACGGCCGGCCCGCACGCGGGAGATCAGACAGTCTTGCTTGACCTTGCGGCGATGATGACACACGCTTTGCCCAACGACTCACCATGCTTTTGTCCACTGCCAGATCACCGTAGACATTCTGCAAGCGCCTATGAATATCTGAGATGCCCTGGTTTTCCGCCAAAAGAAACTCGATCACTGCCCGTTGTTTGCAACGCACATCCGTTACAGACGCCATTTTAACAGCTCCGTACAGCACTGCCACCTGTCGGAAGTCAATGAAAGTATACGAGATGAAGCAGGAATGTTTGAAAATATTCCACAAGAAATTTCCGGTTTTTTCAACCAAAACTGGCCGAGAAAAAAAAAATGTGTTGCATTACTTATTGAACTGCCCTCGTAGTAAAATCAGGCTCTTTGCAGATCATGCAGTTATCTGTAATGAAGTACCATCTGAAAGAAGCTGTATAAATATTAACTCAGATCTTGATAAGATTTCAAAGTGGTGCAGGGATTGGAAACATGCTTTAAATGTTCATAAATATAAAATTTTGCACTTCACAAAATGAAAAAATGTAGTATCCTATGACTACAACATCATTGAGTCACTGTTGGAATTAGCCAACTCTTACAAATACCTGGGTGTAATGCTTTGTAAGGATATGAAGTGGAATGAACACATAGGGCGAGTCGTGGGTAAAGCAGGTGGTAGACTTTACTTTATTGGTAGAATACTTGGAAAGTGCAATCAATCCACAAACGAGATCTTACAAACCACTCGTGACCAGTTCTAGAATAATGTTCAAGTGTGTAGGACCCATAACAGATAGGACTATCAGGGGATGAACATATACAGAGCAGGGAAGTGCAAATTGTCAGAGGTCTGTTTAATCTGTGACAGTGTGTCACAGATTTATTGAAGGAACTGAATTGGAAGACTCTTGAAGACAGACATAAAAATATCCTGAGAAATACTATTAACAAAGTTTCAAAAACTGGCTTTAAATGATTAATGAATATTCTACAACCATATACATATCCTCTGCCATGCATCTAATGGTGGTATGCAGAGTATAGATGTAGAATCCCTTTCTAGCACACAGTTTTAATGAGCCAGAAGGTTTTGTACTATTCTTACGGTTCACTTTTCAAAAATAATGCTTTATTTATTTTAATTGTATTTCCTGTCTGCAGAAAAGCAATATAGCATCAAATTGAAACAAGGTCAAAATAAGAACAGTAGCTTTTAAATTTTCATCCATACTCTACAAATTAGAGTGAAGTGTATGACAGATGATACTTCCCATTCGCCGGCCGGAGTGGGTGTGTGGTTCTAGGTGCTGCAGTCTGGAGCCAAGCGACTGCTATGGTCGCTGGTTCGAATCCTGCCTCGGGCATGGATGTGTGTGATGTCCTTAGGTTAGTTAGGTTTAATTAGTTCTCAGTTCTAGGCGACTGATGACCTCAGAAGTTAAGTCACATAGAGCTCAGCCATTTTTTGAACTTCCCATTTACCCATATTAGGAGTTCTTCCTGTTCCATTTGTTTAAAATTTACATGTAGAAATATGGTTTAAATGCTCCTGTGGCACTGTAATTAGTCGTTATTGACTTGATGACTCCTGGGGGAGTGACGCGTAAAAGGTTGTAATATGTTCCTTGATTCTTTGCTTAATAGCAATTCTTGAAATGTTGCAGGATACTTAATAGCTAGCTTCAAACATCTGCCAATTCAGCTTTTTTCACATTTCTATTACTCTCTCGCATGAGTCAAACAAAAATTCCATGGTTCATGCTGCCCCCCTCCCACACCTTCCTTTTAAAGCAGTCTCCTTTTATAGACTGATTGTATTTTCCTAGGATCAGAAGTCTGCCACCTGCCACAGATGAACATGTACCATTATTCCTCTCGATATCCTCACAAATTGTTACAACCAAGTATATTTATATGAGTTGATTGATTCCAGTTGTGACAGTCATGTTGTAATTAGAATTGAGTCCAAGTCCAAAATCAGGTTCTTATTAAAGTACAGCACTTGACAATGAAAGCAAGTTTATTATCTACATGAACATATAACCAGAACATAAAAGAACTGACCTCATGGACAGAGAGTGCTGCTGTTTATACAAACAATGAATATTCTTGAATTTACAAACATAAGAAATTTCTAGAACCTTCCAAAACTGATAAACACAAAATAACAAGTACACATTAATGTGAGCACCACCTATGTTTGACATCAGTGTGCAATAACCACTCACATACAGCAGCTGCCAACACTAGCAGTGGAGAGAATATAAAGTGTGTCAGGAGTGTGCGGAAAACTGTGCAGTTGTTGTTGTATTGGGAAAACAGAGCAATTTACCTGATGCCCAAAAGGTAATGATCATTGGCTTTTGGGCCAAGGGTGGAATTATTTATGAAATAATTAAGTTTGCAAACCATTTACATGATGACATGGGTGAACAACAGTTGCAGAGATGTGTACAGACAAGTACACATTCAACAGTTGAGCAGGTGGCCACCCAGATGATCCAAGGGGATACAAACAGTTTCTCTTCAGTGATGGTCCAGTGAATGTTGCTATGTACAGGCCTCAGCAACAGGTGCCTGGTTTGTGTACCTACGCTGACTGCTGTTTACTGACAACAAAGGCTGAAATCTGCATGTCAATACTGCAACTAGAATGCACTGAGTGGCAACAGCTGGCCTTTTCACATGAATCAGTTTTTATACTCCATTGGACAGATGGCTGTTGGTATGTATGGCATGAAATATCTGAAAGCAAACACCATGCAACCATTGTTGGAAGGGTTTAGGCCAGTGGAGGGAGTGTTATAGTTGGGGGAAAGTTTCCATGGCAAAGTGCATCAACAAAAATACCGTATTTACCCAAGCATAAGACAACTCTGGTTATATAAGATGACTCCCATTTTTTTAAGAGGCTTCTTGAAAAAAATTATTTTTAATGAATTCTGACTAATCAAAATCACAAACTTTTTACTGGCATAAAGTTTCAGCCTGACATGTTGGCATATGTTATATACAGTAGAGTCCCATTAATCCGAACTAATTGGGACTGGACCTAGTTTGGATTAGCCGGAATTATGGTGACGAGTTTCTAGAATGAAGTATACCAAGCAGATAAGTAGGTACACCATGGTAACAAATGGGAACACGTGAGGGAACAATAGCTCACTCTCACTCCCTGCCCTTTTTGTTGTGCATTATTGAGACCTTTGTAGTGTCTGAGGTCAGTGCACAGCCAGTTGGCTCATAAAGCACTTAGTTATGTTAGTTATCGATTGCTGACACACATAACAGTTGTATTCATTCAGGTGTAGTGGTGTATGTATTTTCATTATGAGTAAACAGAACACACAATGTTAACGCTCAAAGAAAAACTGAACGCTATGAAGCGGATAGACAATGGTGAAAATGTATCTAAGTTGGCAACAGAACTGGGTGTTTGTACAGTAACCATTTGTAATTGGAAGAAGAACTGAGTGAAGCTTGAACAGTCCTGTGCAACGTCTTCGGGAAAAACACTCGAAATTTGGCAGACTTTGAAACAGTCCCAGTACAAAAAAGTGGATGAAGCTCTTTACCTTTGGTTTATGCAGGAAAGAGAAAGGGGAACTCCTTTGAGATGAGCACTGTTTCAGGAGAAGGCTGTTTACCTGAACAAGTTAATGAATGGTGATGAGTCTTTTAGTGCAAGTACGGGTTGGTTGGACAGATTCAAAAAAGTCATGGAATCCATCAGCTAACAATTACTGGAGAGAAACTTTCTTCTGACCATGATGCAGTGAAGGACTACTTGGGTGTGTCTGAAAAAATTATGAGAGAGGGAAAGTATTCTCCCCAACAAATTTATAATGCTGATGAGACTAGCCTTAATGTTAGGGCATTGCCAACAAAAAGCCTGGCATCAAAAGCAAAAGATCATGCTCCTGGTTTTAAAATGTGCAAAGATCATGTGACTTTATTAGTATGCAGCAACACTGCTGGTAATCACAAGCTACCTTCAATGCTGATCGGCATATCTGCTAGGCCCAGATCTTTTAAAAACTGCAACATGAAGTCCCTGCCCATGTATTATCGCAACCAGAAAAAAAGCACGGATAGATTGTAAGCTGTTCAAAGAATGGTTTCACGGCCAGTTTGTTCCCTCCATTCGACAGTTTTCTAAGGAAAATTATTTGGCTCTCCATGCAGTCCTATTCATTGATAATGCGCCGTCTCACCCCAGCACTGAGGAATCATGTGACGGAGAAATTGTGGCAAAGTTTTTGCCGCCAAATATTGCACTGGTTCTACAACCGATGGACCAGGCGTACTGCAAACATTAAAACAGATTTACAGAAGACAATTTTTAAGAATGCTGATGCAACATGACAGCATTCCTTTAGTGGAAAAAATAATAAAGACCTATGTGAAGGATGTTGTTTATTGGGCCGCTGAGGCATGGCAGAATATTTCAGAAAATACTCTGAGAAAATCATGGAGAAAACTGCGGACATCTCTTGAATTTCAGGACAACCTAGTTGAAAATGAAGAGGAAAAAATCTACTACAAATGATACAGACAGTCAATGGATGTGAAGAAGCTAGTGAAGGAGATGTAGATTAGTGGATGGCAGCGGATGGGGCTGATTTAGTTGCTGGTGTGAACCATACCAGGAAGAAGTGGACTGCTGTGATGGAAGTGACAATGAGCCTGAGAGCGACAAAGGAGAGCTGGTGTCACACAATGATGCAGCAGCCCTTCACCTTGTGCTACATTACTTAGAGCAACAGCCCACTGCTACACCTGCTGATTTGATGTTTATGAGATGATGGCGCAACTATGTGTCATACATTAGACTTTCTTCATTATGCCAAAAAATAATGACTGAGTTTTTGTTATCTAAAAACTAGGGATAAAATGTCCGATGTATTTTAGTAAGTTTGACAGCTTTTCTTTCATTATTATGCATTGTTTAAACCTAATTTTTTCTTGCCAATTTTTCTAATACACATTTAATGTACTGTGTAAATTAAAATAGTTTGTATGAACACAGTTTACTGCACAGTTTTCCATACTTAGCCTAACATTTCTTCATGTTCAGGTTAACCGAATGTTCGGATTATCGGGGTTTGGATTAGTGGGACTCTGATGTATTCTAAAGCTGGACCATTTATTGTTTGCCTGCAATTTGATAATATAAGGAGAAATAAAATAAACAAAAAGAATTGGTTAACATTAATTTTTATCCTCATAATCTGTAAGCCAGTTATTTGGGGTACCACTGTTTTTAATCACCACCATCATCCTAATAACACAGCTGTGAAACTTATTTGACTGTTCTCTCTGAATATATTGTGATTTCTGAGGTTGTGGTTATGGTTGTCCTGAGAATACAGCTGTTTCTTGCTGAACACATATTGGATTTCCCTTCTCTACTGCTGTGAGAATGTTACAATGTTTCTTGCTTCCAAACATATCATCTGCCCACCCCTCTGTCATTGGCTGTGTAGAAGCAGCACCTGACACATCCCCTTTCATTCCCAGCATACCTCACAGTGAACTTGACAACACTGCTGCAGTATGCTACTGGGCCCTGTGTAGACTCTTACTGTCTCCTGCAGAAATGTATACTATTGGTGCATATTTCTCAAGTTTTGATGTGAATTCAAATGGATCTGGACAAACTGTAGTTTAAACATGGTATACATTCATAAAAATTCAGCACTGCGCAAGGTGGTGCAGTGGTTAGCACACTGGACTCGCATTCGGGAGGACGGCGGTTCAAATCCATCTCCAACCATCCTGATTTAGGTTTTTTGTGATTTCCCTAAATCATTTCAGACCAATGCCAGGATGGTTCCTTTGAAAGGGCACGACTGATTTCCTTCACAGTCCTTCCCTAATCCGAGCTTGTGCTCCATCTCTAATGCTCTAATGACCTTGTTGTCAATGGGAAGATAAACACTAATCTCCTCCTCCTCATAAAAAGTCAAATTTCTTGGTATAGATTCCCTTGGTTGGCACCATGATGAAATTTGTTGCCAATTCACCACTGCTCTTCCCACACTCATCCTACTTTTCAGCTGATCTGATGTCACTGTTCCCCCTCCAACATTTGCACAATGCTGTGCTTGATCAAACATTGGTTCAAATGGCTCTGAGCACTATGGGACTCAACTGCTGTGGTCATAAGTCCCCTAGAACTTAGAACTACTTAAACCTAACTAACCTAAGGACATCACACACAGCCATGCCCGAGGCAGGATTCGAACCTGTGACCGTAGCAGTCATACGGTGATCAAACATTGTTTGTAACATCATCTAGGGTGTAGGTCACACACAAGAACACCAACTCACATGTAAATAAAAGATGGTAAGCACAGATCAGTCCAATTCTCGAACTTTTGCTCACCCTGTGGTCTCGTGACATCTGTCAGTACTATCTCCATGACTGGTCTTGCAGTTGAAATTTATTCTTACAATAGAAATTACAGTCAGTTTAACATGATTTATTTCAATATTTTTAGACATTTAATTCTGGATTAACTTTCTTTCTTGCTTCATCTGAATGTCACCATCTTGTTCTAAATCTGATTAAAAGGTTGTAATGTTTTTACCCTGTATTCTAATACAGGACAGTGACAAATTTCTCATTTGCAACCCACTTGGTAAATCATTACAACTCTCATAACCAAATAAAATACTGACCTGTATTTAGAATCGAGCAGTGTTTGCTGGAGACCAACATTTAGGCCTTTCAATATTACCGTTACTTAAAGAGCAGCATAAATGTTTGTATATGGTACCCATACATATACAAGAACTTTTATTGCAAACCTGTTCAAATACTACAAGAGCTTATAATATCTTAGAATTTAATGCTATGTCCTCTTGTAGTTCACAAAATTGTCAAATTTCAAGCAGATCAGTCAGTTCCTAGTTGCCTGTGCACCTCTTGCACTAGTACCCTGTGAAACAAATTTCTGTACAATGCAGTTTATTCATCTCATAACATACAGTTACAAATCAAAGATTCTTGTACTGGAAACATGTGAAATTACTCAAAAAAAAAAAAGAAAAAAAAGGTTATAATAAGTAACATATTTCAGCTGGCATTTCTGCATTTAACACATGAACAGTTTAACAAGAACATATATAACACTTATGGTCATTTTGCAGCTTGTAATACAATTTATACAATATATTAACAATTTATTATACGCCTGCCAGGTTAGCCAAGACCGTTAATGCACTGCTTCCTGCCTCGGTTCGAATCCGCCCAGTGGCTTAACGATGGGGGCCAGTGTGCCGGCCAGCCTGGATGTGGTTTTTAGGTGGTTTTCCACATCCTGCTAGGTGAATATTGGGCTGGTCCCCATGTTCCATCTCAGTTACATGACTCGCAGACATTTGAAACATGTCCGCACTATTCCATGGCTTACACTAGACACAGACAGTTGGGGTGGACACATTCCATCTTGGGGAAGGGGGGAGGGGGGGCAGGATGGTATGGGGTGGCAACAGGAAGGGCATCTGGCCACCCCTTCTAATTAACACAGCAAATCTGGTTATCCATAACAGCAGACCCCACAAGTCGGGATTAATGCTTGGAAAGAACTAACAATTTAATATAGAATAGATAACCTTTATTGTTTCTTTTCCTTTCAAATTTCCAAACAGTCCTGCATGAATTCTTCAATTGAATAATAACATTTTTCCACTAGTGTATTGAGTAAGAATCTCTTTAGTGGGTTAAACTTCATATTTAACAGATTTGTGTTATTTAATTTATTGTAAACTCTTAGTCCCATGTACAATGGTGTTTGAGCATAAAGTTTTAAATTACGAGAGGGAAATTTGAAGCTGTGTCTGTGACAAGCACTGTAATTGTGGTTAAAATGAAAATTGTCAGCTGAATTTTGATTTTGCATATGAAAATAAAAATTATGATTCTCTTGTGAAGTGTAACTAATCTCGGGCTGTTCATAGAGTTTCCCCAGAAAATTATTCTGTATCGACTTATAGACTCAAAGCAGCTGTGGTGGACTATCTTCTTGGTGTCCATAAGGGTGGGACCAGATAAGACAGTCATTTCATAAGCTAGGCTGTTTAGTTTGTTTGCTAAGAAGTCTACACGTGCCTTCCAATTTAAATTTTTGTCAAGGTTTAGACCTAGAAATTTTACATAACTTGCTTCAGTCATTTCCTGATTGCCTTGCCCTATTTTTATGGCAGATGATGATGTTTTAGGACTGAACTGCACTAACTGTGTTTTTGTGACATTGAGTTTTAATCCATTGTGCTGAAACCATCATTCTACATTTCCCATTATATTTTACACAGTATCATGAATTTGTTCTAAATTGTCACAACTAAAATGGAGTGAACATCAATGTTCAAAGGTAACTCATTTATGTACATCAGAAAAAGATACGGTCCTAAAATTGAGACCTGTGGGACCACTGTACAAATTTTTTGCAGTCCGAGAATGAATTTTTTCCATTTGAATTTAGAATAACTCTCTGTTTTCTTTCTGACAAATGATTTGAACCACTGCATGCCCTGTCCATGACCCTCTACCTATCTAACTTGTGTAGTGATTGACCAAATCAAAAGCTTTGGTCAAATCACAAAATATACCTGTGACCTTTTTACCCTTTTCTAAAGCAGAGCTTATCTTTTCAGTGAATTCCCTGATAGCATTTATTATTTTTCCCCTTTTGAAATACAAATTGATTTTTCTATAAGAAAGTTTTCAAGATGTTTTGCAACGATCCTTTCTATCACCTTAGCAAAACCTGGCAGCAGGGATATACGGCAGCAATTTCCCGTGTCATCTGGCGAGCCTTTCTTGAACAACAGTCTTATTTCAGCATATTTTAACACATCTGGGAAATATCCTTCCTAAAATGACTGATTAATAATTTTAGCCAATGGATGAGAAATGATGTTATAAACAGCCTTGAGTACAATGGTTGGAATTTCATCCCACCCAGCTGATTTCTTGTTTTTTAAAATCTTCTACATCTTTTGGGATAATTCTTTTGAATGTTTTAAAGCTTGCATTTTGTTTTCTATTTACAAAGTTGACATCTACCTTGTCCTGGTGGGCTGTGATATCTACTACTAATTTTGGCACATCTATGAAGAAATCATCGAAACAGTTTGAGATTTTAAAAGTGTGGTGTCACCGCCAGACACCACACTTGCTAGGTGGTAGCCTTTAAATCGGCCGCGGTCCGTTAGTATACGTTGGACCCGCATGTCGCCACTATCAGTGATTGCAGACCGAGCGCCGCCACACGGCAGGTCTAGAGAGACTTCCTAGCACTCGCCCCAGTTGTACAGCCGACTTTGCTAGCGATGGTTCACTGACAAAATATGCTCTCATTTGCCGAGACGATAGTTAGCATAGCCTTCAGCTACGTCATTTGCTACGACCTAGCAAGGCGCCATTACCAGTTACTATTGATGCTGTAAAACATGTACCGTCAAGAGCGATGTTCACCAATTATGGATTAAAGTTAAGTATTCCAGCAGCTATGTATGTTTTTTGTTAGTCTCATTTCCTTGACCTGTTCCAGACCTCACGCCAGCCTGCGTGAGCTAAAACGCTTGCCTTTCAGCTTCCTCTCATAGTGGGTTGGCTGTCTTGCCAATCCACAACAAAAAGGATCTATAATTATACGATTTTTAATTTTTATTTGGACAGTTTCTTGGCACTTTTTTTTTCTCCCTGCACAATTTTATTGAATGTATTCTTATATCCCTTTACATACCCCACAGAGTCAGCATTTTTATTATGTTTTAACTCATTGTGAAGCTGTCTTTTCCTGGCACTAGAAACTTTTATTCTTGGTGTAATCCAATTTATTTTGTTGGCCACTCTCTGTTGCCAAGCTTGAGGGGGAAAAGTTTCATTGAAAATATCTAAGAAACAGTTTAGGAATGTTTTGAAATTTTTTTTCACTTGACACACTATTATCTAGAGGCCAGTTTATAGTTCTCACTTTATAAGAAAATATATTTACATTCTCTTAGATAAAGATCCATTTAAAACATATTTTCACATATGCTGGTTTTCCTATTTTTGGAAGCTCTATGAGCGGTGCTGAATGATCCGATATGCCTAAATCTAAACAGAATTTGATGCCATCCTCAAACATAAATTGTCAGAATATTGTCAATAGATGTTTCAGAGTGGCTATTCCTTTTAGTACATTCAGTGAAATTTAAATTAAAAGCATATTTCTGAATTAAGTCACAAACATTTACAGTGTCATTATTATTATTTAATACTTTTATATTAAAGTCTGCTGGAATTACAATTTTTTTCTTTCTGTCTTTCTAATAAACATTGAAATCTGGATAAAAATAATTGTGTTACAGCACTTCCAGGAATTCTGCAAAGAGATACATTTACAGAATTTAAACAATTAGCTCCACAGCTCAACTTTCAAAATTACCTTCCTCATTCAAACAATTAAATTCATTTCTCTCTTTGAAATTTATTGAGTCATTTAGAAGGATGCAGCAGCACCCACAAGATCTGTTACCTCTACAAAAACTACTGGAAACTGTAAAATGTTCAATTTTGTTAAGGATCTCTATACTGCCTTTTGTCAGGCAATGTTCGCTTAAACATACAATTTTTAAATTTGAACATTCTGAAAGCAGAACCTGAAGTTCATCAATTTTTGAATAACTTGGGTTACAAAAATCTGAGGCTATACCAATTATATTAGAAAATGTTTATCGCTATTTTGAATGCTTTTAAATAATTTGTTGCAATATATCTATACTTTTTATTTTCAGTTGATTCTTTTCTTTTAACATCCCTTCCACACTTTGTCAGTTTCCCAGATTATCGATGATTTTGCAAATGTCCAAAAACATTTGACTCAGAGTTACTGAGCCTAGCCTATTTAGATGTACCCCATCTATACCCAGACATTTGTTACTTATAAATTTGTTTTGGTTTATAAATATAGCACCCAGCTTATCACATTGGCCCCTAATTCCATTGTTTATTTTATCTGTGTGTCACTCACTGATCTCCTGTAAAAAATACTACTTATTACCTGTCTTTAGTTACTACACAAAGATTTGGCAGTACAAATCAAGTTTTGAGATTCACTAATGATTTAGGCCTCACTGCTGTGTCGAACAGAGTTTGTCGCAATATGCATGAATATGCCCTTGAAATTTGATTTGACACCATTTTGGTTAGTAGCAATGGTTTTTGAATGGTTGTTTAGTTGATCCAGCCTAATGCCTGGATGCACGTCATCTTTTGAATTTGGCACAACGATATTTTTAAGTAAGGAATCTCCTATGAAGAGAAATTCTTCTTTTCCATTTGCTTAAACCTTACTTTGAGGCTTAATTTTCTTTTTCTTGTAAGTAACACTGCACCACTGGTATTTATTTTCTGAGTTTGTGCTGTTTGACTGCAGGCCTATCATCACAAACTGATTTAGAAGCATTTGTGGATCTTGTGAAATATCACTAAGTTTGCCAAAATTTTTGTTTTCACATTGGACTTGCTCTAAAGTCACTATGTATGCATCTGTTACTTCATCTCTTTGCAAATTGGACTGATTTGGATTGATTGTAAACCTATCACTCCACGTGGTCTTGAGGTTATGTTTTTCACTTTCACGATTCACGCAACTGCATATTTTGCGATTCTTCATATCAGTGTTTTCTTTCTTGAGTAATAATAGCTCTGGTTTTAGAGTGTTAACTTTGTTTTGCAGTCCTTTGATGGTGACATCTTTTGTTTTCACTTCCGAAGCTAGTGACAATCCAGAAATGACCAGTGACATTGTCATCAATGAATTTTAACGATATTTTTGTGCACTTTTCGTGCAACCAAAAGTTGCATTTCACACACAGAATACCTTTTACCACACATTTTAAACATTTTTTACACAATGAGCCACTAATCTTATTGTTTTTCATGAGACTTGTTCCACTGCACTGTTCTACAGATGCCATGTTTCCTTCTGTATCAAGCACTTCAGCATATCAGGAAATCTCTTGTTTGTTTGAGTGCAAGTGTCGTTTGCTTGAACTATGCTTCCTAATTCTTAAAAATAAATCTGCATGAGATCTCAATAGCCAAAGCTTAATTTGTAAATGTAAAACGAGCCCTATATCACTTTATTAAACAATGTTAATCTCAGCAACCATAGATTAATCTGCAAGTTTAAGAAAACCCAGCATTTTTCAACTGACCATTTTGGGAATCATCTTATAATTGAGTAAATATGATATGCATATACCCTTGTGGGCTATGTCCACTTTTAAATGCAGTTTATTTCTCCTCGGCACAATGGCATCTACTGTCAGGACAGTGCAAGATGTCACACAGCTCACACTGTACGAGCATGGTTCAAAGAGCACCTGGATGAGTTTACTGTACTTCCCTGGCCACCAAACTCCCTGGATGTAAATCCATTCGAGAATCTGTGGGACCACATCAATCAGGCTGTTCACACCCTGGATCCTCAACCGAGAAACCTAGCACAGCTGGCCACGACACTGGAGTTGGCATCGCTTCACGTATCTGTTGGTACCTTCCAGAACCCCACTTGCTCTTCCTGAATGTCTCACAGTGAACCACACTGCAAATCATGGTTATTCAGGCTTTTGACAGGTCGTCATATTAATGTTACTGGACAGAGTATTTGTTGGTGGTCACATTTGAACTGGTGACCTGCAGCAGGCCAGCTAATGATGTTAACTACTTTTCTACACTGCATGCAGCAAAGCTCACAGCTTTACACCCTCTCCTGGAGAAACAGTGACCTGCTATTTTACTGGAGGAAGAGCAACCCACTGTTTCAGAAGATCTCACTGGAGCTGACTGCGGAACCCTGTATCTAGACTTTGTCAATGGACCTCTGTATGACAGTGCCGACAGATTCTCAACTGTTATATTCTCTTCATTATGGCAAGCACCAAAGGCAGAACTTTCCATTGAGGTTTCTCAGCTGTTAAGCAGGTCTTCAGTTTCGTTAAATGAGACCTCAATCCTGGTTCTCTTATGACTGTAGTAGTACTTTGTACAGAGAACATGGATGATGTATCTGCACTTTTGAAGGGTCACAATTCTCAACTGCATATGTGATATTTGACAAGCAATGAAGGATACAATACAGTGCAGAGTAGCACTTTAGTCATCCAGGTTGTATCTCATTGGCTGGTGCTTGGTGTTATTGTGCTTTTAGCTTTTCTTCTTGGTGTCCAGGGTCCATATGTGAGCTACCTGTGTTGCTTCATGAGTTCTGGTGACTATGTGTTTCATGTATCATCCAGATCAAATGGGACATTGTTGTTTCAGCCTTGCAACCCTGTACAGAAACAACAACGTGAAGCCTGTAGTGTCTTGCTTTGCCATATTGCATGTGAATGTGATAATGAACAGCACTGTACTCCAATCTCTCTGTTAAACACCAATGTACATCAGCAGCATATCTGCTAATATTTTAGTAAAGCATTCTGTGACACCATTCATCTATGGGGCTTGGTAGTTGTCATCCTGTGGTCGATGCTGCAATGTGAAATTACCTCTGGCACTAGCCTTGACTGGTAAATTTTCCATAATCAGAGATGATCACAAATGGTGTCCTGTGCTCAAAAATAATATCTTCTCCTAGGAAATTTACAATTTCTGGGGATTCTTCAGCTGGAGCAGCTCTGGTGAAAGCATAGCAGGTGAGGTAGTCATTGCAAACCATTAGTGGTCACTTCATGTTTGTCAACTTCAGGAAACCCACCAAAAGGTCAGTTGCTGCTGCTGGTGGAATTAGTATCAAATGTCCTGAAGGGAACTGTGCCACATACTTTCATCATTAGCATTCCTTACAGCATCTCACATAGTGTCTATTGGATTGGTAGAGAGCTGGCCATTGATACCTATGTCTGATTGTGTCTAGAGTCTCCATAAATCCCACATGACCAGATGTAAGAGCATCATGGAAATAGTTCAGAATATCTGACCATAGATGAGTAGGGATAGGAAGAAACCATTTCTACTCCAATGGATCATAGTTCCTCTCATAAAATGATTTGTTTGTTAGCTGGAATTCTTCTTTGGTTGGTCCTTTCTTCATCAGGACTTCAGTGGTTTTCAGCACTGCTGGATCTTCCTTCTTTTCAGCAGCAATGTCATTTAATGCAGTGATGACTGAGGTAAAACACGGCCACCGCTTGGTCAAGTGTCAAGGTTGATATTGGATTACGGAAGATTGGGGTCTGTCAGATTCCTTGCCACTGTGGCATATACACATCAGACGGATGCTGCATACTGTTGAAGATCATTACCATGAACACCAATGACAAACCAGACTGCAGTAGCATAACAAGTTGTCAGTCATGGAAGACTGTCTATTAAAATTACACAAAATGGATTACAATCCTACTAGTTCTCACACAGACTTCCAACTTCTGAAATAACCTACTAAGATTAGAGTAAGGAACTGGTCATTGATGTCATGGTAGTAGCTACATCCTTAGCAAGGCCCTGGAACCTGCACATAGTTTGATTAAGAACGCACAATGAACTGACATTGGGGGCAGGTGGAGCAACGGCAGAAATGCTTCCAGCAAGCACCAGAGGGTGTGAGCTACAGACCAAGTGACCAGTAGGCAGGAAGAGGTTGGGGTCCAGATATCACACTCAGCGCAAGGTTGGTGGGAGAGGGGAATGTGCCACAAGTGCCACAGTAGCTCCTGGATACTCAGTTAACCAGCACAGCCAATGATGGCATGGTGGTCATTTGATGAAATATTGTGCCCATTGTAATGACACCCAGCCATTCACCCATGAACTATTTTGTCATAAATTACATGGGAGAAGTTGATAAACATATTATTCACACTATCTATGAGGCTGTAAAAGAAAGATAGTGTTTTTCATTAACTTACGTTTATATGTTTTTCAGATGATGCCTTAAAAGCTCTGCGTACTTGCTGTAACCATTGACTGTCATGCAGTCCTTTATCTTGGAGTACCCTTTGTAACTCACTGTTATCTTCATATTGGCTAGTTTCTTGGGATTCAGGTGATGGAAGATGCCTTTGAAAGTCCAGAAAAGGAACTGTACTGAGTTCAGCTACAATGTCATCACTGGTCCTCCTGATTTCATTGCAGGATACAGCAATACATTCATTTGGTCCACTTGGTGCATAAAGGCGAAATAGAATACAATGCCGTAAGAGACTGCACTTGTCAACAACAATGTGCAACTTATTAGGTTTCAACAAATCTTGATTAATATCACTCTTTGCTCTAGCATTTTCCTCTTGCAGCTGTAGAAGCTTGCTCTGTAAAAAGAAAATACAGTTTCTGTATTTGCAATAGAAGATAACACAAATCAAAACCAAATATAAAACTCCAGTTTTTCCTAGCACACACAATAATCAATTAAGTTATGAGCCAATATACAAAATGAAACTATCTGTGTTTACTAATATTTTGCCCCTGTGCTTTGAAGACATATTATGAGTGAGGCAGAGGGTATACAAGGCCAATGCACAAAATATTAGTGGGACATGTTATTTACACCCAGTGGTTGGCCAAAAATTTCAATGACAAAACCAAATAACTATGAACAGATAGTGTTTAAGAAAGAGTTATGTTCTTGCCAACATAGCACAGATCTGGAAATTGTTTTCTGAAGAAGAAGTGCAATTTAATAAAAATGTAAATAAAGAGCCATTGTGGTCACAATTGGTGGTGTCCTCTCATCAAGGGTCTGAGTAATCTGCCTCCTTTCTAACCTTCCCCAGTCCATTTCTCTGCCATCCTGAGAAAGGAACTAACACTTCCAACAGCTGCAATGGCTGTTTCTACTTTTCTGTGTGTCTATCAGCAGTAGTAATAATTTCACCTGAACGTATGATCTGGGTAGCTGGTGGTTTATGGTTTTGTTGGGCGGATATTCCTTTTGATACATACATTTAAGGACAATTATATTTATAAATTTTGCTCAGAGGAGTAAATAGAAGGATGTGCAACAAAAACAAAATTTCATAGTAACTCTCTATTGAGCATTCAACAATAATAAAAATGTAGTGGCTACTTGTGATTTTTGTACAGGCTTTCTTAAAAATTATCAGTGAGAACTTTGATAGTATTATGAGAAGGAAAGATTGCTACACACCATATAGTGCAGAAGTTGAGCCACAGATAAGCACAACAAAAATACTACTAAACATGTAAGCTTTCTATATGTGACATAGGCTTTCTGGCGTAAACTGTTGATGAAGATTTCTTGGGTCTCCAGCCGGGTGGTAGCATTGAAAGACATTTTGAGAAGTGTCATATTACCCACCTTCTGGCGAAGACTTCACCTGAAGATGTATAGTATGACACTTCCCAAAACATCTATCAATGCTACCACCTGGCTGGAGACCCGAGGCCACAAGTCCAATAATATCGATGAGAAAAAGGAGGACACTTAATACGGAGCCCTATGGAATGCCATTCTGCTAGGTCTGTCGAGAGTTGAGGGAAGTTCCAACCTAAACTCTGAATGACTGGTGGGACAGGAACTGACAAATAGAAGTTGGAGGGATCCCTGAGGAGCCCACTAATGGAGAATAAATAGGATGAGATGGCACCAAGCTGTGTTGTAGGCCTTACAAAGATTGAAGAGAATTGTGATAAGATGGTAGTGTTGAGAAAAGACCTCCCAAACTACCATTTTTAATCAGAGCAGATTATTGACTGGAGATAGTACCTCCCAAAAGCTGTCACAGAGGAGTAGGTCAAGTACAACTGCAGCTGTTTCAACACTTTGCAGCCTACAACATTTTGGGGGTTGTTCAATGGTCATATTTCTTTCCTTGGGTTGACATAAGTATCTTGTGCATCTTTGTTAAGCCTCCCTCCCATGTATTTCAACTTTCAGGTTTTGACCACTACTGCAGGGTATAAGTTCTTTTGTATGGAGCACCAACCTACCCTGCACATCTTTGTTAAGCCTCCCTCCCAAATATTTCAACTTCCAGGTTTTGTTCACCACTGCAGGGTATAAGTTCTTTTGTATGAAGCACCAACCTACCCAGTCCTATCAGCAGTGGCTTGTAGAGCTATGAGGCATTACTGCACCTGCAAATTTGTGTGTCCCTGTGGTAAGCGATACACAGATGCCATGTTGCAGAACACTAATGTTCAAAATGTTACTATTATCAGACCCTTTGCTTGAGGATGTCACTCAAATAAAGGCTTAGAAATTGTTTGACGCTAAAGAGCTGGAAATGATGCTGCCTGTCAGTCTTGTTTACAAAGGGTCTCTGTTTCTTCCTGGCATTGTAAACAGTGGTTGTTTTGGTTGCACACCCATGGAAACCACATAACAGTGGCATCATTGCTACATCTCTCATGATGTAGATGCTTGTCATTTCTGCAAACAAAATGTTTGTTTTGTAAAAAATTGGGCACATCCAAAACATTTGCTCAAAGAAATTATGGTAACTGTCTGTTAACATGACTGCACACGGTTCTGAGCCAATGTATGTCCATTATGTCAATGTCAATGATACCGTGCTCCTCAACTCTTTGCTTCAAACCCCCAGTTCAGATCTGCTACAGCATTTCCTCTATGCAGTAAACTTCCCAGCATCCATGTGCACATACATGAGCCAAAGAAACTTTTCATTCAGCTGCTTATTCAGAACCAGGATGTCCAATTGCAGCTGGATGCTGGGGTTGTATCACTGATCAGTAGGTGCACATTTGGGAAGCTCACCTCTCCATGGCTCGAACCTCGAGACAGGCCCTCAGCACATAAAATGGGATAGCATTGTCATCACTGGCACTTGTCTTCTACAGATACAGTAGAAATCTGCATCTAAGGTGTTTTCAGCCATGGTACTTACTCTTACTACAGTCCTAACATATTTGGCTTCTGTAATTGGGTAATCACAGCACCCCAAAATCACCAATAATGATTTTAGTGGAAGTACTGGACCCCCAGGCTTTTGAATCATCATTCACCACTTATTGAACACAATATGAGCTATACATAAAAAATTTCAGAATTAAAACAAACAATGAACTTTAAATGGAAATTAAAGGTTCTCTAAACACAAACAAAGTTTATGACTTTAAAGCAACTGTTTGATAATATAAAACTTTCAGATAGAGAAACAATTAATTTAAAAGAATTTCAAAAGTTGTTTGAATAGCTATAATAACAACCCTTCAGTGGGAAAGAGATCAGGAAGTGACACTTCATTTCATATGAACCAATTAATAACTGTTTTAGCAATTAACAAAGGGTCAAATGAATAATGACAATTCTAAAAATTTATTTACAACAGATAACAAGCCCCAAGGGGTGGGAATGATACTAATAATAATTTATGCCTAGAAAGAACAAGATGATAGCAATAAAGGGTAAGAACTTGATTTAGGAAAATGAGGGGATCACAACTCCTGCTTATTAAAATAATTTTGAACAATACTGATAATCACTATTAGTGGGGACAAGAATCCCCCATACTGTTAGTGAATATAATGGGTGAAATTCTTCATGCCCAATAGCATTTTTAGGAAATCATTGTCATTTCAAACTTAGAAATATAAAAAATAAACAATAGTAAAAAATATACCAACCTAATTACACGACCTGAAGACATTGTAATATAGTACATAAAACCCTTTTCTTTAAAACAGGATTTAGTGAACACTTTGAGAACACAAGCTATTAAAGGAAACATTCCAAAATTGTGTTGAACACTTTGAGGAATTGTACAAAATGGATATAACTTATCCTGTATATGAATGCTGTGCATGGAATGGGCTCTGATGACACCACTGCACACAATGGTAGACACAGTTAATGCTTCACTGGTGTGACCGCTTGACAGCTGCTGGAGAGACAAACAGTGGACCGCTATGTGCTTGCAAAACAAGGATCAGGATCCCCAACCATGCTTGACCACTCACTTCTGCACATTGTAATACAAGGCCCAAAAGCAATCAAATTTAGCACTGATACAAGGAGTGCAGAAACCTAACATGAACTAACCTAACAGTCATTGCTTATTCGATGCAGAGACAACTCGCAAAAGTCCACAGAAAATATCTGGCGGAATAACGAGGCTGTCGAATATTACAATATACTGACACTGATAACAGATTTTCAAGGTAACAGTGTCAGTGAAACAGTTCAAAACCTAGTGTGGATAGCTTGAATTACTGTTCAGCACCACTCTGAACTTAATGGATTGTAACACTGACTTGTGTAATAAATCATGAATATGAATTCAGAGTTCAGGTGCAAACAGCAAACTGCACTTAAAACAATTTCAGGGTAAACACATCTGCAACTATAGAGTCCAGAAAACATGTTCAAATAAAATGAGGTAAGCACAGGAAAATCACTTTAAAACATTTCCGAGAGTCCAAGTCTGACACTATAAATTCTCCTGTTGTCAGATAAGTGAACCAAGTCCACATGGCAACAGCTGTCAATGTCCCCTCAGTGCTTAGGCACCCCAGCTAGTCCACACCACAATGCAAGTACTGATGATGATGCTGAAATCAATGATCACTTTTCGAGGCACTTGCTAGGCCCATACTGCTCTCATCTCTTTCCAATGAACGCTTTTGTCCCCATCAGAGTGTGCCACCTTGTGCTTGAGTTGCAACCAATGACCAAAGAGGGAAGGATCAATAACTGGAGAGTTTCCATGCTCAGCAACAACTTGGCATCTTCAACCCAAATCTCAGATAATGTGGCAACGATAAACTCCTACAACACCCACAACAGCATTGTGGAGCTCTGTGACAAATATCATCAGCTTTGTGAGGACTCTTTGGGTATGGTAAAAGACTTTTCCACCCACTTTACCATGAAATATACCACCCAGCCACAATTCATGAAATCACAAGAAGTTCCCATGCCACTAAAGAGGAGGTTGCGGCAGACTTGCGAGATATGGGGTTATTATGCCCATCTCCGCCAGTCGGTGGGTGTTGTCCCTCATCATAGTCAGAAAACCCAACAAAAAAACTCCACCTTTGTGCAGATTTTAAGTCCACGGTGAATGCACAGTCCATCATATATCCATACACTCTCCCTCGCCCAGAGCAGTTAAGGGCAAATTGTAAAGGGAAGTATTCTTCTGGAATATTGATTTCGGGGATGCCTATTTGGAGCTCCCATTGGATGATGTGATGTAATCCTTCCCTGTCATTAGCACTCACATCAAGCAGTTCTAGGATCAGTGTCTACCCTTTGGCAGTGCTTCTGTCCTGGCCATCTTCCAACATTTTTTAGTACAACTGATATTGAAAATGCCCATCTGGGTGACATTGTCATCTTGGTCAGTACTCCAGAGGAGCACCTCTGGAACCTGGAATGCCTCTTCCAAATCCTCAATGAAGCAGGACTCAGATGAAACTGGGAGCAATGTGAATTTTTCTGCACCCATATTGAACAACTCAGTCAGTTCATCGACTCCCACAGTGTTTATCCTTCTGTTAAATACTTGGAAACTATTTGGGAGTTCTCTTTCCTGAAAAATCTCACCAAATTCCAGGCTGTTCTTGATGAGATCTCATATTATTTCACTTCATACCTAATGCTGCTCAGATCATGACACATTTACATGCAATCAAGCAAAAAAATATTTCCTTCATCTGGCCACCTGAGCAAGAAATAGCTTTCCAGACATAAAAAAAAGTCTTGCTTAGTGACAGATGTCTAGTCCACTTTGACCTGTGAAACCAGTAGCCATCATGGAGGATGCCTCATCTTATGTTACTGAAGTGGAGCTGTTGCACAAGATTGGTGCCACAAATTGCCCAATTGCTTTTTCATCTAAAATGCTTCGCAAAGCTCAGGTAAACATAGTTAACTAGAGGAGGAGGCCTTGGCAATTGTCTATGGTGTTTCCAAGTTTCATCAGTATCTTTATTGATGGAAATTCTTCCTGTTAATGGACCACAAGCCTCTCATCAGTTTATTCACGAAGTCAAACATGTGCCTGTCCAGATAGCACAAAAACTTCAACAATGGGCTCTTACCATGGTCAATTATAATTATCTGATTCTGTATTGCCCAATGACATGTCACACAAATGCCGATACTTTTCTTGTCTTGCTGTCAGATCAGATGTGGAATTTGATTCTTTTGAGGAAGCTTGCTTTCATACTGACCAGATCGATGAAGCCACAGTGGGTATCTTACTGAAGGACCATCATCAAATCGCCACAGCCACAGGGCAAGATGGTACCTTCCAGCTCCTTTGCCAGTTTATTCAATCAGGCCAAAATGCAGATGGGACATCACTTCCCAATGAGTTTCTTCAGCTTTGGTTTTCCCAGCAGGACAGCTTTTCAGTCCAAAATGGGAGTTTTGAGTTTTGCTCTTACACACACCAAATGAACAAACATGGGTGCTGATGGTGGTATCTCTGTGGCAGTTGGTGTTGGAATTACTTCATAAAGAGCATTGGGGCATCAACTGTACAAATCAGTTGACCAGGTGGCACTGCATTTGGCTGGGGATGGACGAGGACATTGAGCGCTGATATCACATTGCAAGTAATGTGCTGAGAACTTGTCTACTCCTCACAAAAAGTTTTTGACTGGCCCCAACAGGATATGCCCTAGCAACAAATCCTCAACGGTTTTGTAGGACCATTTTGGGGTTCACACTAGTTTCTCATTGTGGACACTATTTGCAAATTTCCTTCTGTGGCCCTCTGAATTTCACAACACTGACTGCCATGGTGCATGCTTTAGCAACTATATTTGGCCAGGAAGGGTTAACAGCTGCCATTTTATCTGATAATGGCCCACAATAATTTTAACAGAATTTGAATCTTTCTGTAAGGCCAAATGGCCAACTGTATCACCCACAGGAGACTGACAACTTTCTTACTACAATCTAACAGTAAAGCAGAACAATTCATGCATATCTTCAGAGCGCAACTGCGGAAATGAAGACAGTCCAACTCAAAGGAAAATGTTTTGCTATTGTTCTTATCGACATACCATATGACACCTTAAGAAGGGAAGTTCTGTGTAGCAAATCTCACCAGACTACACTGCATTTCCTCCATCCTTCACGTTCCCCCAGGGCTTCTCTGTCTCTTTCTAAATTCCAAACAAATACCATGCTGTATTCCATGGTTTGTAACAGTGGTGATCTGTGGCAACCTGGGATTATAGTTCAATCTGTGGTGAGAGCAATGTTGCTTGGAACACAATCCTCACAGACACCAGAATCAACTGAGCTCTGATGCTATTCCCAGCAGTGCTGTGGATCTTTCTGTTCCAGAGCATGCTTGGGCAGATGGTGGCTTCCCCAGCAGGTACTCATGGTGGATATCATACCAGCTGCTTGGCACTACCAACAGGATTCCTGCATTGCGACTGCAGTCACCGTAGCCACAGTCTTTGGAGCCTGAGTCACCTCGGTCATGAGTACCAATCTCTCCACTGCTGCAGCTCCAGCCATCACAGCCCAATGGCATAGCAGCCTCCATCATCAAAGCCCACAGAGCTGTTAATCCAGCAGTTGTTACCAGAGACGCTGCTCCTCCTGCCATCTTGGCCACAGCTAATGTCCTTGTCAGTGGCATCTACTGAGATGCACATGGAGCTGGACTCACCTATGCTGTCATGGGATTTCTCATACCAGAATGGGCAGATGTTGCATTCTGCCTTTGTTTTTCTTCTGGTTTTCCTGGGGGCCCATGCAGCAAATGCTGGAATGCCATTCCTGGGCCCAACTCCTGGTCTGACCTCATCATCCTGCCATGCAGCTGCAGGTCACATGTACGCAGCCCGCGACCAGCTATTCCCAGCTCATGCACGGCACTGCACAGCCAAGCAGCAGAGGAGCTGCTCATGCGCATAGCTGCCTCCATAGTAATGTACCAATGGCCATCTGGTATACTCATGTCAAATAGCTGCATGATGGTACCATGCCAATCACAAGGTGCCACGCCACTGTAGACTCATTGATGGTGGGCATATTCCTATGCTATTAGGGCTTTGTAAGTGCACATGGTACTTCACACGGGCATTCTTGTCTGACACTTCATTACTGTAGAAACCTTGATGCCATCCTCATCTGGATTTTGACTACATTTGGAACTGGACTGTTCAGGGATTTCTACAACTTGGCACTTGAGTCAATGGATTCATTCAACAAGTTTGCCAATTGCCATCTATAATATATCATTTAAATATACAATGTCTAAAATTGTGGAATTCATCTTAACAAATGCTAAAAAATTCCAAAAGAGAAACAAAACCAAATAAGAACATTTCCTCTTTTACTTTTATTGAATATAAAATTTATTGTGACTTGAACATAAATGTTTACCCTGGTGCAGTAGAAACAATCATAAGTAGGACAGTGACAAGTGAAAAAATTATGTACTTAGTGTAAGATAAAAAGTAACATTTGAAAGTATGAACTGGGGATTACAGTGGAAATGGACAGTGAAAACGTTTTGCATTGCACAATTGAATCAAAGCACAATGTATTTAACCTGACGGACAATAATGAAATTAACAATACCAGAGAAGGAAAGTTGTTACTCACCATATAGCGGAGATGCTGAGTCGTGATAGGTACAACAAAAAGATTCACACAATTATAGCTTTCGGCCATTAAGGCCTTTGTCAGCAGTAGACACACAAACACACACACACACACACACACACACACACGCACACACACACACACACACACACACACACGCACGCACACACGCAACTTGCACGCACGTCTGCAGTCTCAGAGAGCTGAAACTACAGGGCATGTGTTAGCGTGTGTGTGTGTGTGTGTGTGTGTGTGTGTGTGTGTGTGTGTGTGTGTGTGTGTGTGTCTACTGCTGACAAAGGCCTTAATGGCCAAAAGCTATAATTGTTTGAATCTTTTTGTTGTGCCTATCGCGACTCAGCATCTCCGCTATATGGTGAGTAGCAACTTTCCTTCTCTGGTATTGTTATATTCCATCCTGGATTTTCCATTGTTTAGTAATGAAATTAATTATGACACTGTGTAGCCAAAAATCAACAGGCACCACCAGAAGCAGAGGACTTCAGTCAGTCTGGAGCAAGGAGATCATGGTGATTCTGTGCCAAGCAGCAACCAATGAAGAACTCCAGCCCATAATCAAGCAGTATAGATTGCAGACCAATGTGGAGAAAGGCATATGATGCATTTATATGGCAGCAGTGACGGACACTGAAACAATATAAAGTTAACAGAGTTTGTCATTAAGAGTTCCTATAATATTGACAAAATGAGTGACAGGAAAATGAAAAACAGAGTATGAAAGATTGGCAAGGAGGACCTTAACTCATGTTTAATGGAGTTTGTGGTTTAAATGTACAAATGAACAAAAGTTATATTGAGTTTAAAAGTGAAATTAAAAGTGCCCTTCAGAATATAAATAATAAACTATGTCATGTCGTTAGCTAAAAGACAAGTCCTCTGAACAATATTAAGAATTAGTAAGAATAAAGATGGATCTTTGAGCATGGCAGAAGGAGCCCATGTGCCACATGTATTCAGCCACTGGAACTGGCTTAGGCAGCCTATTGCAAAAAAGTCATGCACCTGGCCTACAGGAGCCCAAGAGATCACCTCAGGAGGTCTATAGAGATAAGGAATAAATTACTTCACATGATTAATAAGGCAAAGGCCTCAGACACTTAAGATAAATTAGACAACAGAATTAATGAAGCAAGGTCCTTAGGCAGGGGCAGCCACACCATGCCAAACTTCATGCATGTAGCATGTGCAGGCCATGTGTGAGCCAAGGCCTGGCCTGTCACTCAGCTTTGTTCAGTACTTCTTGGAAATACCTGTAACAATACGACATTTAATTTCGCTTTGCAGCGTGGCTTGTTTCAGTCGGCAAAACTCTTGAGTTCAGGACAATTGTGGTGCAGTCGCTGTTTACTCTTTGCTATTTGTCATGGTATGAAGAACGTTCACAGGTCCACTGGCTGTTTGAAAAAAAGAGGTAGTCTAGTGACCTATTGTCATAATGCTTTAAAATGAATTGGAATGACAGAAGAGATGGATGAGATTCCTCAATTCATGTAAGGGATCGGTACTGCATATATGCTATGTAACGACATTACCATACCATGCAGAAAGAATTTAAAGATCTGGTTGGCAATGAAAGAACAAAAAATTACAATAATTGACAAACAGGATTCATTGTTCTGCAAATCAAGAAGCACTTTGCACTTAACTTGCAGGCATGGAGCATGTGAAGAAATTGATGGTAATAGTAAAATTTCTGAAGGCACACACATTATTCCATTGTCACTTGCAACAGTTTTCAGTGGAACTGAATAAAGACTAGGGAGACTTCATATATAACTCCAAAGTATGTTGGTTAAGTCAGGGGGCACACCTGGAATGATTCTTCAGTTTAAAACTTGCTATTGTTGAATTTATGAAAGAAAAGGAGTTCGGGAATGAAAATTGGAATATCCAGAATGGATTGCAGACTTTACATTTTAAGTAGACTTCACTGTACATTGCCAATAGTAAGACACTGCAAGGTAGCTTCTTTATGATTTGACAGGGGTGCATTTAAAAAGAAATTGCATTGTACAAGGTACACATTCTGACAAAGACAGTCCAGTTCTCTAAGCTCAATGGCATTAAAGAAAGCAAAGCACAAAGTTTGAAGAATTCATTGTGGCTTTAAAAGAATTACAAGGATAGTTTTATAAAGATTTTGAGGACACTGTCACTCTTGCAGCTGTTTTTGAGACCATTTTCCATTTCAGTTGAAAGCACCACAGGGCATGAGCAAATGTAACTGACTGACCTGCAAGGTAATTCCAGTTTTAATGTCAAATTGTTTTACATTAAAACTGTCTGGTGCTTCTACAGTGCTTTCCTTAAGTACAGTCTCCTTAATTAGGTTGCAAAAGTACTACAATATATTGATCAACATATATGTGTGATAGACTTTTTTTTTATTACGAAACTAAATAAGTCACAATTGCATGGCAACTTGAATGTGAAACTTTGTGACATTTTCTGTGTTTATCTGTAAGTCGACAGTTTGTACCAAATAAAAATTATCTTATGTCTTCAGCACATCAAAAATAATTAAATAATACTGCAAATTTGTTTTGGTTGTGATCTACGTTGTTGAGAAACGTGAAATATAAAACAAAATTGCAAGCACTGTGACTGCACTGCCACTAACATGTGATGCTTTGCAAATTTTCCCCCTCCTGAAGCTCACACAGCGTGGTGTGGTGGTGGGGAAATGTGCTAGCCAGGCTGAGTGTTTTGACACTCAGGTGAGGACATAGCCCGCGTGCTGAAAGCTTGGCCACCCGTGTCGTTAGGCAACAATTTTGAAACTTTGAATGAAGCTGTGAGAGAGAAAGAGAGAGGGATTTATGATGGAGGCTACAATAGTTATGAGAAGCTAATGGAGAGCTTTGGGTAATTCAATGGCCTTATAGGGGAAAGATTCCTCACCGCTCCACGCAGTCTCTGAAACATAACTGAAAAATAATAAAGTAAGATAGCCACTGAAGCCTTAGATGCTATGTCATTCAGGGACTGGTGGGGTCTAAGGGGAAAGGCAAACAAAATGCTAAGACTGGATTACAGCAAAAGATTCATAGTGAACAGTAATGGAGAGCAGTAGATAGGTTCAGTGGAGACAGGTGCAGGCAGAGTCTGCCAAAGTATTAGGCTGATATTGCTAGGTCAGAATTAGACAGCTGCAAGGCTCTGTTGATCATAGATTCAGATGAGGGTTTCAGTTAGCAGATGGAACAGTGGCAGATAGTCACCATCTCTGTGAAAAGGCCTTTTAATATGTCTGCTTGTGTCTGTATAGGTGTGGATGGATATGTGTGTGTGTGCGAGTGTATACCCGTCCTTTTTCCCCCCTAAGGTAAGTCTTTCCGCTCCCGGGATTGGAATGACTCCTTACCCTCTCCTTTAAAACCCACATCCTTTCGTCTTTCCCTCTCCTTCCCTCTTTCCTGACGAAGCAACCGTTGGTTGCGAAAGCTAGAATTTTGTGTGTATATTTGTGTTTGTTTGTGTGTCTATCGACGTGCCAGCGCTTTCGTTTGGTAAGTCACATCATCTTTGTTTTTAGATATATAACAGTAAAATGGTGTAGACATATAAAAGACCTAAAGTGCTTTACATGTGGACTGTGAGGAGACATTGCTGGTAAATGCAGAAAAAATAAGCCGGACAGCAGTGTGCAGTTGATGACAGCCATGGAATTTTCAAAATTTTGTTACTCATTTGACAAGAAGGATCACACGTACAAAGAAAGCAGATTAAGGAAAGTGACTTCTATAGATCCAAATGAATTAAAAGCCAATTGGAAGGAGGTTGATGGACTGCAGTCCTTACACAAATGGAAATACCCATAATTCAACTTGTCTGGTAGCTGTGGTGCAATGCATACATGAGAAAGAGATGTCACTTATTTTGAGTTTAGGCAATCGGGACACTACACCAAAGGTTACCATGAAGGTCTGTGGCATGCACAGAGGAAATGCTGAGTGCCAATGCCAACCAAAAACGGAAATTGCAGCAAAGCTAAAGCATGACAAAGCTGCACAGTCAGGCATTGTGGCGTTACAGAAGCCAACAGTTATGGCAACAGACGGGACCACTGAAAATGATGTGTTTGTACTGTACTGTGTAGAATGAAGAAAGAAATTTAAATCATTGGTAGAGACTGGAGCATGTTGTGCTTGTTAAAGAGAATGAGTATTCCTGCTAACTGCACTGTTAGAATAAGTGAATCAGAAAGGTTTCATCTGAAAGGCATTGCCAGTGAAGCAGTATGCACAATGAGTACCATGGAGGTACACCAAAGTGTGGAAGCTACTGGAGAAGTTGACCACAATTTCATGTATATGGGTCAGGGTTGGACATCTCATACAATAGGTTAACTGGAAGAGACTTTGTAACACAATATTTGGTTAAGTTAAATTATGCAGGAAAAGTGTTAAGACTACAAGTGCAAGACATACCCTTAGCAGTAAAGAGGAACTGAAAGGTTATGCATTTGAAATGGATCAGGAATCCAGTGGAGAAATAGAACCAATAGAGGAAAAGATAATGTTGCTAAGATGGATGGTAAGGTACCACAAGATAGTAAAAGGGAAATGGTTATCCCAAAACAGAGATTATACGAGGGGTGTCTGTAACAAACTTTTTTGTGACAGTACAAAGTGGCAGATGCATAGCGAACACAATACATTTTTCAGAGAACGAAATTCAATTGAAGAATGTCAGGTTGTGATGGAAGAATTGGAGTAATTAGCAAAAGTATGCAAAGCAAAAGGTAGCAAGGAAGCCAGAGAGGAGGCAGAAAGTCATGTCAGTGTTTTATGGAAACAACAGAGAATTGATCATTTAAATGCAGAAGAGAAGAGAGCAATAATGGAGGTTTCCATGGAGTATGGAATCATATTCTATATGCCAGGTTACAGATTATCTTATGCATCTACAGTAAAGCATTGAATTCTGATAGCGCCAGAATAAGAAGGAAAATTAGTGACTGCTAGACTGTACTGGATTCCAGGTATACAAAAGAAAATTTTAAAAGAGTAAATTGAGCAAATGCTGAAGGATGACATAATTGTTGAAAGCAAGAGAGCCTGAAATGCACTGTTATCATTAGATCTAAAAGTGACAGATGATAGTGATAAAGGGAAGTGGAGAGTTGTAGTGGATTACAGGCAATCAAATTATTTACTGTAGGTGATGCACTTCCGATACCAAATGTCTTTGATGCCTTGGACCATCTAGTGCAGGCAAGGTACTTCTCAACACTTGGTTTGGCAAGCAGATACCATAAAATATAGATGCCTGAGAAGTGTAGAGAAAAAAACTGCATTCAGTTTGTTTTATCAGCATTATGAATGTAAGAATGTTTCCAGCAGGTGATGAACACAGTATAAATAGGTTTGCAAGGGGTAAAATGTTTTGTGTGCTATGGAAAAAACCTACAGGAGCATAATGAGAAGCTCTATGAAATTTTCCGTAGGTTGCAAGAGGTTAATGTAAAGCTGCAACCAGATAAATGTGAGCTCTTAAGGAAAGAAGTGATCTTCTTATGCCAATGAATAACAGACAAGAGGATTGCACCAGATACAGTGAAAGTGGAGAAGGTAATGTTTCTCCCACAGCCATGAACAACAAAAGAATTAAATGGGTTTCTCAGTTTAATCACATATTACCAGTGGTTTATTGCTAAATTTAGAAAAGTTACTAATCCATGAGATATTAAAGAAAGGAGAAGCATATCAGTCAAGCTGACAATAAAACAATGCATTCGAGGAACTAAAGGAAAAATTGATTAATCCACCACTACATCAGTATCCAGACTTCGAAAAAACCATTGATAGTGATGACTGACATAAGGAATGCAGCATTTGGAGCAGTTTGTTGCAAAGTGAGAAAACTGGTGAACAAGGTGAAATTAAACTATAGCACTACAGACAAAGAATTGTTGGCTATAGTATATGCAATGAAGCAGTTCTAACTATTATATATGGACAAAAGTTAACATTGGTAACAGACTATAAACCATTCAGTGTGAAGGATCCAAGTTCAAAACTCCTGAAGTGGCGTCTAATGCTTGAAGAGTAGTTACAAGGTAGTCTATCAAACAGGCAGGTTAAACAGTAATGCAAATTAGGCCCAGAGAACAAGAGCAAAAAGATGAAAAAGAAGTGGTTTTTGAAAGGACTAATGTAAAAACAGAGCAGAGCTCTGTGGCAGAAGCAGGTGGGGACAGTAATTCCATAAACATGCAACAAGCATAGGAAACCCCTGGTATAGAAAAGTAAATAGACAGTGAAGAGGAAATCACTCTTTAAGAGAAGCAGAATATACTAACAGAGATGCATCATAATAAATTGGGAGTACACCATGAATGCACAGGACTTTAGAGAGAATAAAGTTGCATAGGCAGTGGTGCGGAATGAAGTATGATATTGAGGGTTGTGTATGAAAGTGTCTGTCATGTCAGAGAAATAAGTACACACAAGTGAAAACAATAACTTACAAACTTTCAGCATGCTGCAGGTGAAAAATAGGTCTGCAATTATATTATAATTGATATAAATGTATGTAGCTTCCTCATATGTTGCATTGAGAAGTATCTAGTTTTTGTTTCTTGATGGTGGCTAGTTTCGGACACCTGTGTCCATTTTCAAGCCATTTGTGCTGTAAGTGTGACAAATACAGGTGACTGTCCATGAACAGAAACAGGCCCTGCAGTAATGAAAGTGGCATATGGCTGACTTAACAGCAAAAATACACCACATAGGATGGATATTTTTGCTGTTAAATCAGCCATATACTGCTTTGATTACTGCAGAGGCAGTTGTGTACATGGGCTATCACCTGTATTTGTCACAGACCCAGCCAGAGACTGGAAACTGTCCAAAATGATGATGATGACAGCACGGATGTTTTGAAAGTGGACACAGGTGTCCAAAACTAGTCACCATCAAGAAATAAAAAATAGTTACTTCTCAATGCATCTTATGATGAAGCTACAACCCTTTCATTCAATTTCAAAACAGTAATGCCTTTAGAGACCACTGATGCAGCTGAGGCAGTGTTTGGAAAGTGTTCAATGGACACAGTGGGTCCATTAGATATATCAAGTACAGGTAAGAGATATATTTTAACTTTTCAGGATGATTTAAGTCAATTTACTTTAGCAGTTCTGATATAAAGATGATACACAGACACAATAGGTGAAGCATTTGTGGAACATACAGTATTAAGGTATCAGTATTAAGGATCATGGTTCAAATTTCTTGAGAGACATTTTCAGAAGAATGTGCAAATTGTAAAGAATTAAGTGGATAGAGACTACAGCTTACTGCACACATTCCAATGGCACACTGGAGAGAAGTCATTGTACATTTGTCAAATATCTAAGGTATTTTGTAACAGGGGATAAAAGCTTTTGGGACAAGTGGGCACACTATATGCAGTTTTTATGTTCAACCCCAACGCTGCACGGCAGACAGGGTACACATCATTTGAACTACTGTATCGAAGAAAAGTAAACATATCAGGAATACTGCAACAGGAATCAATGCAGGTAAGTTACAATTACAAATCATACATGGACAGATTAAGATCAAAGATGCAGGAAGCACACAGAATAGCAAGGTGGTGGGGGTTAAGAATAAGAGAGCAAGTAAGGAACAATATGATAAGAAACAGATCCTGAAAGAATTTAAGATCAGTGTCAAAGTATTGCTCTCCAATTATTTCATAAGCCAAGGCAGATCTAGAAAACTAGATTCACAGTAGCAAAGGCCATATGAAGTAATAAGGGTTGATACTCCAATGGAAAAATAAAGATTAAAAGAAACAAATGTATATGCAAACAGACTGAAAAAGTACTTTTAATTTCAGGCATGGCACATGCAAAAAGGATGTTACTACTACTACTACTAGTACTAGTACTACTACTACTACTACTACTACTACTACTACTACTACTAGTAGTAGTAGTAGTAGTAGTAGTAGTAGTAGTAGTACTCCTCACAGCAATATGTGCAAGTTTGAACACAGAGCAAATAACTGTGGATTTTGAAGTAACCAACGTAGATAAGAGTTTAGACTGTATTATGATAATTTAAGGGAAGTTGAGACATACTATACTACATTGAGAATAGTTAGACATGTAAATTTAGGTGCTACTACATATCATTTTCAAAAGGCTGAAAGGTATGGAAAATTAGCAGTGCAGAGATGTCGGGACTCAATGAAAGAACTGAATGCAAGTTTAATTGAGTGTCGCCTCTTAGGCCAACAAGTAGCATGACATATCAAGAAAGTCACAAGGCAATAGCAAATGGTGCAGCAGCTAACAAGGTAAATAAGTAAAATATTATAAGGTAGACTAGATGAAGCTGATGCTACATACTACAGAGAACACATAAAGACCATGGAAAGGAACTCAGAAGTACTGTTAAGGTTGACTATGGAACAAGTGGCAGCAGTAAGAGCAACAGTGTCCACAATCAATAGGACAGTAAGCGCAATAAAGGAAAATGGAAACACCTTGACACCAGGAATGGAAAAAATTATCAGATCGTAAGTTAAAGAAACAGACATGGGATTTAAAAGGGTAACAACTTTTGTAATTATATGTAACCAACTGCCAGATGTATTTGGGGCAATAGAAGCAGAACATGAACATACAATAATTGCAGTTGTTAATGCACAGAAGGGAATATTGCAGTCACACATAATGAGCCCCATTCAAATTGTAATATGAGAGGAGCTACAAGACATTAAGTTTCCTGTTCCTATAACTGAATCAGTAGGTACCCCTTGTTAAAGCTGAGTGATGTAGATGTATTCATAACTGTTCCTTTAGTTGATAATAACATGTTTAACTTGTGTAAAATGTTTCCATTACCAAAAGAGAGTCCTCAGTAAGAGGAAAGCACATATTTATTCAGCCTGAAAATGAATTTTTGTTAAGTGATGAAGCAAAGCGACAGTATGCAAAGCTGTCTGCTTAAATTGCAAGGAATTAAGTAAAAACAGATAGTTTTGCAGACAAATGTTTGTACTATTCTCAACATTAAATTGGGAAGGCTGCTTCAGCCAGTAGACAAAATTTGCAACGATTGACTAAAAAGAATAGTATATGTAAATCAGAGGCTCTGGATATACCTAAATAATGAGTGGTTGTATGTAGCTCCTAAATAGGAAGGTCTGACAGTACTATGTGGATACAGGTTCCATGGAACATATTGTTGAAGGGAGAGGGAAAGGTGAGTTACTAGAGGAAATGTAAGAGGTATGGAATAAGAGTGTTCACACAGACAGATCAGGTGATCCATACAAATATGACTAAGAAAGATATAATACCTCAAGCAGGATCAGAGTTTGACTGTTGTCTAATAAATAATGAAAACCCGAATATTAACTTGTCAAATTTAGAATTACCTTTGGATCATGTTGTCATACAGTTTAATGATTTGAAAGTTCTGGGGAAAGATTAGATGATTAGAAATAATGGATGACGAACAGTAGGAGGAGATGAGATGCTCCAGACACTTAACACATTTTTCTGTCTTGACTTATGTAAGCATAACACTTATTATATCGGTTATAGTAACATGCTGTAGCAGACAATGTAAACATTGTATGGAATTATTTTGATAAAATGATTGTTGTGGGAGAATTTGGTTAGAACTACCACAATAAACCAGTGTCCAGACAATATGTCATCTTGACAATCTCTAAACAGAGGCACCAAGGAAGTAGTAATCTATGAAAGACCTCATACAGACCATGACAAAACAGTAGCTTTTAGCAGCAGATGGTAAGTTCAAAAGAAAAATATTGTAATGACTGAATACTGTAAAACGGTGTATTATTTTCAGAAAAATAAAGAAATGTTTGAATATTGTAGTATAATTATAGAGTGATAAGGTTAAGCCATGTACAGTTCCCAAAGTATAACTGAAATAATAAGTATACCTATTTACAAGACAAAATAAGGTTGAAGTTTATTTGTGCAGGTCTCTGACTGAAGCTGTGAGAGAGAAAGAGGAGACACCTGGTAGAGGCTATAATACATCATAAGAACCCAATGGAAGGTGCAGGATGAACTTGCCTTTTATGGAAAAGCTTCCTAACCACTCCATAGAGCATCTGAAAGGTAATTAAAGAATAACAAAGTAAGATTGCAAATGAAGCCTTAGACACTATATCATGTCAGGGCCAGGTGGGTTCTAGGGGGAAAAAAAATGCTAGGACTGGAGTCCAGCGACAGATCCATAGGGGACAGTAATGGGAAGGGCAGGTCATACTGTGTCATCTCTTAACATTATGAAGTCACAATCTGGGAATGCTTTGTGAACAAAGACTTTCAGTGCCAATGGTGGGAGGCACAGACATGTGCTATGTTGTTCCTGGCATGCATGACTCTGTCCACTAGGTCTGAGGACATCAATGATGGTTCTTGAAGTACAAAGTCTGCAGGCAGTGATAATGTTTCTGAGGATCTCAAGTCAGGTTTTTGTGCTGTTTGTAGTCTGAGAAGAACCCGTGGGAGTGCCTCAGTCCATAGCCCTCAATGGGACATCAGGGCCACCTTTAAGGTGAGGAGCCATTGTTCAACCAGACCATTACTTTGAGGCTGGTATTCTACGGTTCTGAATCACTTAGTGTCTGTCATATTGCACCGTTCAAGAAAAGGTGCAGATCAGAACTGCCGGCCCTGGTCAGTTATAATGGACATGGAGCAGCCAAAGCATAAAATCCACATTTAAATAAATACTTTGGCAGTAGATTCAGCTGTTATCTCTTTCAGTGTTGCTCTAACCCAACATGGGATCCAATTGATCACTGAGAGAATATAGCACTAGCCGTTGCAGACAAGTATTGAGCTGATGAGGTCAATATGTGTCTGGTGAAATGGCCAATGGGCACTTGTGTATAAGGTGAGACTTTGATCTTCTGACACAGGACACACATACAAGCCCAAAATTTACAGTCTTTCTTTACAGGTTACCTGAACTTGTCCATTTCTAGGTGGGTGGTTGTGTGAATGTCCTGGTCTGCCAAGTTGTGGAGCTGATCAAATATAACATGGCAGAACTGAGACAGGCACCTCTGATTTTGAAAAATGATGCAGAGTATAGGTTGAGTCATCTCCAAGACAGGATGAGATTCAATCCATAGATTTATGGATGGGTCGTGAATGAGGACTTGTACTGTCCATCATGTTGTTGTGCCTCAGCAAACTGATCATAGTTGAGGGTAGATGACAAGGTGCTGATGCATGAAACATAATCTTTCACAACATTCTCTGCGCCTTTGAGGTAGTGGACACCAGTGGTAAACTAGGCCATGTAGTCTAAATGCTGAAACCATTGAGGGCAGGTGTCCTTGGGTGGGTTTTAAGAGATCAGTATAGATAATCAGGGGGTGTCCTTCTACATCCTATCTGAAGTAGAAAATCCCTTCATAAAGTGCTAGTAACTCCCTGTCATATGCAGAGCACTTGTTTTGTGAGGATGTGAGCTGGCATGAAAAAAAAAAAAAAAAAAACAGGGTAGCTGCTGCATTCCCTCCACCTCTTGTTGTAGCACAGCTCCAACAGTGTGTCACTCATACATGGTGTTATGATGAGCTGTGCATTTCCAAGGTGGTGGCCTTGTGGGGCGGCAGGTGAGGAAAATATGTTGTTTATATAAATATTGTTTGTAGAATGTAGTAACACTGCATTTCCCTGCCGATTAACCATATGTGGGGCGGCTGGTGCAGAAATTGTTGTTATATTAATGTTTCTATTACTTATGCTGTTGTTTGCCGTTCTCATCACTGGCTCTCTAACTACAATATTGGTAACCAGAAAGTGATTAGCAAAACGTGAAGCCCGTAATTAGAATTCCTAGTGACCACTTCATCTGAGAATACACTTATAGTTACAGCTTATAACTCTGATAAATTAGGAGATTGTCTGGGATTTATAATCAAAAAACGGTCATGAAAAAAAAAAAAAAAAAACGTTCTGTATTCTGAAAGTCACAGATGAAAACAAAAGAATCCACACAATCTAACTAACAGAGCAGCTCAGTGTCTAATGCACTGATGCAACTATAAATGTCCCAATCAAATGTTTAAATGCTCGCCATAATTTGATGATTAGGTTCATCAAACACCACGCTAAATAATTGGTAGAATGTCTGTCCCGCGGCGGCACGTGAAAATACGACAATACGCAAACTGAAGATCGATAACTAATGTCATCCCAGAATTAACACTTCACTCGAAAAATGATTTCATGGTTACGCGTATCTCGAGTAACTTAATACGGCATCCGAGGCTGTTTGTAGCAATGATACCGACGCGACGCGACTCCCGCCACAGATGGCTTACTGTTCAGCGTCTGGAGAGAACTGGGGCCTTGCTTCCTCGCGCAGCGTTCTTATATATAAAGCCGCGGTGCGGACGGCTAAGGGAACGCCTGATCAAATCAGCTCTCCCGACTAGCCGCTGGGCTAGTAATGCACCACTTTAAGTTACCTAATAAATCATTGCTTCTCTTGCTGATGGCCGATGAAGCTCTTAATTTAAATGTGCATTCAGCACGCAGGTAAGTATTGATAATAAAATTTTGACATGGCTAATTTAAATATTTTTGGCGAGAGAATTAATTTAATTACGCTGCACGCAGTAGACGAGCTCTGAACTGGCCCTTTGGAGATACGCTATCGCTATAGTTTTATAGGTATTCAAATGAAACTTCTCACATCCTTATGGTGATAGCGGATCTCCATTCTAATTAAATATAAACATCCTAGCCTTATTTATTAGCCTACTTAATCTATCTTGCTTCCTTAAGTTTTAAGACAAAAACCAGAAAATCATGAATTTCCACTAAATTTTTAATTTGTGTAATCCAAAGTACTGTTTTTATTAAATCATTATGAAAGATGAATCTAAATATAAATTTTTAACTTTGTAGCTCTTTTCTGTTGCGCCAATGATTTTTACAGAAAAACGTCCAAATTTCAAAAATGGCTAAAGTTATCGAACTGATATTCAACACATATTAATTTAGTATTACTCCTGACATGCTAGAAATGTTTTAGGTTATTTACTTGATTTTTAAAGTATTGCACAACATTTATGACGTCAGAGCTAGTTACAGCAGACTGGCTGGCACTCAATGGAAAAACTGATGTGAATTTACTACAGCGTGAGTAGGCTGCTTCCCTACAGCCTGGGTAAGACAGTCCTTAATGTTTTCAAAAGCAGTTTGTATCTCACTCATCTATGCGAGTTTGCATTTGCCAGTGGTATCTTTACAGGCGGGAGCATTTGTTGATGGGACTTGCAGGGAGGCTGCCTGTAGAAGGTGTATTCTGCAGAAATTTATCATGCCTACAAACTAATGTAGTTCTTGATAGTCTTTTAGTGGAAGCAGTTGTAGGATAGTCTCTATACGATGTAGAGTTGGACGGATGCCCAATGCAATGACAATATGATGTCTCAGAAAAAAATACTTCTTTAAGTTGATGTTGACCATTTGTCTTTGTTGATTATGATGTTATGAGAGAGAGTGTTGAAAACTTGTCAAGGTGGTGATTATGTGTTTCCTGGTCCAGTGATAAAACAAAAAATGTCATCAAAAGAAGCAAAACAGAATGAGCATTTGAAGAGCAAATCATCAATGAAATGTTGCCATGTTTGTGCCACATTATTAAATTTGTACAGCATGAGAATAAATTTGAACAAACCAAAAGGCATGATAATGGCTGTTTTGTAGCTATGTCATTATACAATCAATAACACTAAAAACAGAGGTGTTGCCAAATAAGGATAAAGTCATGGATATTTGGTGCCACGTAGTTGTCCCTAATGGTAACAGCAATGAGAATTCTGTAATCACCTGAGAGAGACAAGTTTTTTTTCAGGCATCAATTTTATGACAGAAGCCCAGGAACTGATGGAGGGGTGGACTACCCCTGCCTGTAAGAGCTTGTCCACTGTAACTTCAGCAGGCCTAAGTAGATCTGGTGGTAGCTGACATGGTATGTGGCATAGTGCAATGGCCAGGTGTGGCGATGATCTTATGTACTATTCTGTTTGTGATGGCATATTGTCTGAATTATTCTGTTGGTGATTGGGGGGGGGGGGGTAGGGGAGTACAAAGACTCAGTACAGTACAGAATGGGGAAATGGGAAGCACAGCACTGATATTCAACCTTTGTTGGAGTGGATGGGGGCAGTGATGCAAGTTTGTTCTTGTATGGTGACCGAGGTGCTGGGTCAGTGTGGTGCAGAGATATCGGTGTGATGGAGGTGATGGATGGAGGCAGTTGATGTAGTCAGTCAAGAATCTATTGTGTTGGGAGTTCATGTTTGATGTCTTGGATCTTGTGTCTGATGATGCTGTTGTCTTGTTGTAAGTGAAAGTTCATTTTGTACATGTCAAAATAGAGTTATTAGATGTGTTGAATATGGCCAATGGTATGGAGTGATTACTGGAGAAGACAATGATTGTTGGGTATATCTATGAGAGGAGGTAATAGTGGCGTGGATTGAGCTGTGCTGGTGTTGTGGCCCTCCAAGAGGGCATGGCTGAGCACACCAGAACCAAAGTATCCACTGAGTTAACAACATGCATTTTTCAGGTCCAGAACCAAATGGAAGTGCTGGAGAAAGTCTGTGCCAAATAATTGGTCCTGCTACATATATGACAATAAATAAGTGAATTCTTCATTGAGGCCAAGGTCTAATGTACAGACTTGTGAGCTGTAGACTTAGATTGTCGAATCATTTGCTACACAAGGTTCAACACGTATGTGGGATGGTGTATGGAAACTAGTGAGGAAGTCAGTGAAGTGCTGACGTCTGAGCCTGTATCAATGACATACAGCCTGCTGTTGATGTGCTCACTTTCAAGAAGTCTGTTATCCTAAAGGGGATGGGGCAAATGGGATCTGTCATCATTGGGGAAATCATGGTCTAGTGTGCCTCAGATGAACCAGGCACATAGGTTGGAGGATGGAAATTTCAGGCAGAATCGGAGTATGTTGCATGACAATTACAAAAGCAGTTCTGCACAGGCACAGTGTGGTCAGCAGCGTGTTGCAATGCAGCTGGCCATCTTCTGCACAGGCATGAGCCTGGCACGGATGGTGGGGATATGGGGTTTTTATGTTGTTTCATGAAGATCATTGCTCTGGCTGTGTGTTGGTGATGTCAGAATCAGTAGAAGTCAGGTGATGTTGGCTCGGCTCAAGGCTGGTGAGCCATCATTTATACTGCCACCGAAGTTGCAATCATGCTCAACACCATGTTGTCAATATTACTGATGTACTGCCTGCCTTGTGCAATAGAATATACACTGATAAGCCAAAACATTATGACCACTACCTATCACGACAATTGGATGCCACCTGGTGGCATTGGGGGTAAATGACACAGGAACAAAAGTATGTAAGCAGAGCAGACATGGATGGGGGATCACCTTAGTGAAGAAAGGACTGCAAATGGGAAAATCCATTGAGATAAATGACTATGACAAAGGGCAGATTATTATCACACAGAGCCTATGTATGAGCATCTTGAAAACAGTGAATTTGGTTGACTGTTTAATGCTACTGTGGTGAGCATCTACGGAAAGAAGTAGAATGACAGCAAAACTACCACTAGGCACTAAATGGTTGAATTACTATGAAATGACAGCCCTTAGCTGCTTACAGACGTTGACATATGTCAACGGGGACAGATGAAAATGTGTGCCCCGACGAGACTCGAACCAGGGATCTCCTGCTTACATGGCAGATGCTCTATCCATCTGAGCCACCGAGGACACAGAGGATAGTGCCACTGCAGAGATTTATCTCTGGCACGCCTCCCGCAAGACTCACATTCTCAACATATTGTCCCGCACTACATTCATAGTGCCCCCGCCCATTATACTCATTACTCGTGGTGCGTTGCCGATTCCCGTAAGAGTTTGGGCACTGTTTGTGCATCCGCACAGAAGAAGAAGATGGTCAAATGGCTGGTGAGCCTTAACTATATATATACGAAGATGGTATCTGTTCTTTCGGACATGTCCGAAAGAACAGATACCACCGGTCACCATGCAGAGGGGCACTGCGAATGTAGTGCGGGACAATAAGTTGAGAATGTGAGTCTTGTGGGGGAGTGCCAGTGATAAATCCCTGCAGTTGCACTATCCTCTGTGTCCTCGGTGGATGATGGATAGAGCGTCTGCCATGTAAGCAGGAGATCCCTGGTTCGAGTCCCGTCGGGGCACACATTTTCATCTGTCCCCGTTGACATATGTCAACATCTGTAAGCAGCTAAGGGTTGTCATTTCATAGTAATTTCGCTCTAACAAGCTGCATGGTAACCGATGGTATGTGTTCTTTCGGACATGTCCGAAAGAACAGATACCATCTTCGTATATACTAAATGGTTGGCCATCCGCAATTATTCAAAGAATTTGGGGTTTGGAGGCTTGTCTGCTTTGTAAAGTAGGATAAATGGTGATCTGTGGCATCTCTGCCAAAAGAGCACAATGGTGATGTACACACAAGTGTTTTGGAGCACACTGTCCATTGCACATTGTTGAACATGAAGCTCTGCAGCAGACCATCTCTAAGTGTTCACATATTGGCCTAATGACATCATCAGTTATGATTACAGTGGGTATGGGACCACTGGGATTCAACCATCGATCAATGGAATCACATTTTTGCTACACTAGGTCAATGGTTGCCTCCACAAATGACATCAATGAGGTAAACAGTGGCTCCAGACATGCAGCATAACTCAGATGCAAGTTGTCAGGAGCAGTACTATGCTATGGGAGACATTCTCCTGTACTTACATGGGACCCGTGATAGTAATGGAAGACAAAGTGACAGTTGTGGACAACCTGCATCCTGTCATGCTTGGTGTCTTCCCCAATGGCGATGTCATTTCTCAACAGTTTAATTGGCCTTTTCTTGGAGCCAGAACTGTGCTACGATGTTTGAGGAGCATTTTAATACACTCACATTGATCTCTTGGTGATCAAATTCACCTGATGTAAATTGTATGGAAACCATCTGTGTTGCTATTGGGCAACATTACCCCATACACAAACAAGTTACGCATTATTTATGTGAATTACATGACTTGTGCATAGACATCTAATGCCACATACTTCCACAAACCTACCAGCAAACTGTCAGAGCCTTGATAAATATCAGTGAAGTATTTAATTTAAAAAATGGACATATAGGCTATTAAGCAGGTGGCCATAATGTTTTTGCTCATCAGTGAATGTGATCAGCAAGTTGAAGGCATACACCCAAAAGTTCAAGCTTATATGAGAATATGGCCAGAGTACTCTGTGGCTTTGGCCCATTACCTACCTTGCATTTACTGTGAATCTCTCGCCCAGCACAAAGCCCCAAGTAACTGGAAAAAGGCACAGGTGACTCCAGATTTTAAGAGAGGTAGAAGAACAGACCCACAAAATTACAGACAAATATCCCTAACTATGGTTTGCTGCAGAATCCTTGAACATATTCTCAGTTCGAACATAATAAATTTTCTTGAGACAGAGAAGCTTATGTCCATGAATCAGCATGGTTTTAGAAAGCATTGCTTGTGCAAAACTCAGCTTGTTCTCACATGATATATCAACTATGGATGAAGGGCAACAGGCAGATTCCATTTTTCTAGATTTCCAGGAAGCATTTGACACAGTGCCCCATTGCAGGCTGTCAACAAAGGTATGAGCATATGGAATAAGTCCACAGATATGTGAGTGGCTCAAAGATTTCTTAAATAATAGAACCCAGTATGTTCTCAATGGCTAGTGTTCATCAGAGACAATGGTATTGTCAGAAGTGACCCAGGGAAGTGTAATAGGACCGCTGTTGTTCTCTATATACATAAATGATTTGGCAGACAAGGTGCGCAGCAATCTGCAGCTGCTCACTGATGAAGCCTTAGTGTATGGTATTGCATCAAAGTTGAGTGACTGTAGGAAGATACAATGAGACTTAGACAAAATTTCCAGTTGGTGTTATGAATGGCAGCTAGCTCTAAATGTGGAAAAATGTAAACTAATGTGGATGAGTAGAAAAAACAAACCAGTAATGTTCAGATACAGTATTGCTAGTGTCCTGCTGGACACAGTCATTTAAATATCTGCGCATAATGTTGCAAAGTGATATGAGATGGAACGAACAAGTGAGAACTACGGTAGGGAAGGTGAATGATCAACTTAGGTTTATTGGGAGAATATCAGGAAAGAGTGGTTCACCTGTAAAGGAGATCATGACCTATTCTTGATTCTTCAGTACTGCTCAAGTGTTTGGGACCTGTACCAGGTCAGATTGAAGGAAGATGTGAAAGCAATTCAGAGGCCAACTACTAGATTTGTTACCAGTAGGTTCAAACAACACACACATTATGGGGATGCTTTGGGAGCTCAACTGGGAATCCCTGGAGGGAAGACACTGAAAAACAGGGTGACTTGGGACACTTTTTGTGTTTCTTTAGCTATTTCTCAGAGCCTATGCAACTTATGAAAAGGATATGTTAGGTCTACGTCAGTAGATTACATTTATGTATCAAATACTATCTTAAATTCGGTCATTTATTTTTAATTTAATTTTTTGTTGGTGTCCCAAGTCACCCTGCAGGGTGGGGTGACTTGGGACATGTGGGGCGACTTGGGACACCTACAAATATTTTCCACACAACTGCATTCACCTCACCAAAGAGGTGACTGGGGACAGTGAAAATGTTTTTCTTTTTTTATTTTAAATATGTGACAGCAATTTTAGTGTCTTTTAAGATGAAATAATCAAAATTATGATATATTAAAATTTAAAACGAATCATGAAAAGTTAAAAAAGAATCAAAAGAAATTTTTATGACATTTATTGTCTTAAAATAGTGTTTCACATATATAAAAGTACAAAAATGAATTGTTTCATGTTGTTTTTAATTACAGTAATTAGATTTTTTTTCACATTAGGTACTCTGCAGTTTCATACGGGAACTTGTAACAACCACGAAGAACAAAGAGGGGAACAAGTTTGCACAAAACTTGTGAAATAGAAACTTCTTGAATGTCTTCTACATTTGGAAAAACATAAATGTCTGGTTGCTTCTGAGACTTTCTCATAAATGAAGGCCGGCCGAAGTGGCCGTGCGGTTAAAGGCGCTGCAGTCTGGAACCGCAAGACCGCTACGGTCGCAGGTTCGAATCCTGCCTCGGGCATGGATGTTTGTGATGTCCTTAGGTTAGTTAGGTTTAACTAGTTCTAAGTTCTAGGGGACTAATGACCTCAGCAGTTGAGTCCCATAGTGCTCAGAGCCATTTGAACCATTTTGATCATAAATGAAGTTTTCACTTTGGAATCTTTTATGGCCAATATTTTCCCTATGAATGTTTTCAGAACTATCTAGGATTTTCATCCAACATAGTTAAACATTACAGAAATGAAGCCTCCTTCATTTAACTCATCCTATGAAGTGATAGGTACTGGTGTATTAGTTTATCTAATTGCGGCATCTGTGTGCTCATTGTATTTGTCTGTTGAAAGATAATCATCTGTGTCATTATCATAGCTCGGATATTTTTCACTCTCTGATCTTAAATTGTCTTCAGCAGAAGGCTTAGAAGTTGAAGGTACTAATGGAGCATTAGTGTCACTATTCTCATGAGAGTGTGAGTCATCAAGATCATCCAAATCTACATTTGAAATGCTTTTACCAGGTGTGACAGAAAGTCTCTTTTGTCTCACACAAAGTGGCTGTGTCTCCTTTCTGAACAATTCATGCAAAAATGTATGAAATGCATTGTTCAGTGTTCGAGAGTCACCTTCATTTTCAGTAGTTTTGGGAATGAGTTTCAAGACCTGTTGTGGATCGAATGAAAAAATTCCAGTTTCCTAGAATCCAGCTTTTAAGTTATGTCTCGTTTGGTCATTGTAATTCATAATGCTGAGCGTCTTCTTCAGTGCTGCAGGAAATTTGTCCTTCATAATAGGACCCCAATTCTTCAGCTTCCATTCTTCTAAAACTTTGCGCCACTCAGCCTTCAGTGCATGGAAGTAAGCCACTTCAAGAGGTTGGCACAGATGTGTTGAATTGGGTGGCAGCAATATAAATTTAATGTTATGCTCCCTGCACTTCTGTAAAACATTTATGGAGATATGACTGGACAAGTTATCTCCTATTACAGCCTTCGGCACTTCTTTGGGCAGCTTTTTCACATATGGAAGTGTGATTCCTTTGAAACAATCAGAAAATATAATTTCATTCAACCAGGAAGTGTTTGAACATCCATAAAGTGCACCTTTTGGGCCGCCCTGCCTCCAAGTATCATACACATGTGATGCACCATAAACTACATATGGTGGAAGCAGCTCACCACTAGTTGTGCCACAGAACATGACACTAATACTACTTTTTGAACTGTCCATTATACGGTACACACATTTTGATCCTCTTCGACCAATGACCCTTTTAACTCCAGGATCGTCAGTAATGTTGGTTTCATCATAATTGATTATTGCTTCAGGAGGAATGCCATCTAAACTTTTTTGAAGTTCAGAAAAATACTCTTGCATCATTGTTTGGTCAATTCTAACATGTGCTCTTTTGATATTCATACATCATCGCTCAGACAGAATTTGCTTGTGTCTTTTTAGGAATGACACAATCCAGTCCTGTCCTGGAAGGTTGTTATTAAACTTTTTCACTCTTTTTGCCAGCCAGTCTAGATATTGTTTGACAATTACTCTAATATCCATTGAAGTCAAGGGAAAACCCCACTCACTCGCAGTTACCAAATTGATTACTATGGGGTCTTCCTCACGAGAACTGAGAGAAGTTTGGCCACTGGCTTTCTTGGGTGGAGAGTCTTTTGCTGATGATACCCATCTCTGAATAGAGCTCTTGGGGACACCATACTTATCAGCTGCTTGTCTTACAGACAAAGTTTCAGCTTGAACATCTGCCACAGCTTTTGCAAGATTCTCCGTAACATATCGTTTGTAAGGCCTACCACCAACCTTCCTAATATACTCTCTAGCCATCTGAAACAACATTAACAGTTTTCTTGTAGATATTTAAAGTAATATGTTCTTCAAAGTATACTGCAAAACCAAACACATTGATAAACAATTACACACAGTAATATCAAATGTGATGTAACCCAACATAACCTAACCTAACCCCTTAACCTAACCATAAAACAATAAGCAAATACTAACAATGACTCCAATGTGTATAAGAAACACCAAAAACTTCATTTTAATGCGCTTTTGTGCAAACAACTCTCTTTAGTTAAGTCTAATGAAAGGTTTCTGCCAATCAATGACAAATCACCCCAAGTTTGCTGTCATTTTCAAAATCGAAAATTTCAGTCCAAAATATGGGCCTAAATTTTTATCTTTCTGTGGTTATTATTAGAGATAGAAGTGGGGATCTCATTTAAACATTAACCACATTTCCACTATTAATCCATAACAACCAGCAGGTCTTCCTGTTTCACTATCATTTTTTTGTTAATATTTTGACAATTTTCAAATATTTAAAAGTGGTACTTACATTGATAACAAGCTGCTGAGGACATCAGCACACCATCACATAAACGATAACAATGAGCAAAACACAGTTCTGGCCACCCACTGCTGCCAACATAATAAAAAACAAAACACTATCAAAATGTCCCAAGTCACCCCACTGTCCCAAGTCACCCCGTTTTAAGGCAACATTCTTTTCATGAAACACTACTGAGAAAATTTAGAGAATCAGCATTTTAAGCTGACTGCTGAATGATTCTACTGCCTCCAACATACATTGCACATAAGGACCACAAAGATAAGACACGAGAAATTAGAGCTCATATGGAGGCATATAGACAGCTGTTTTTCCCCTATTTCTATTCACAAGCAGAAAAGGAAAGGAAATTGCTGGTAATCATACAGAGTATCCTACACCATGCACCATATGATGGCTCCTGAGTATCTACTTACATGTAGAAGTAGTTGCTGATATAGATGTAGATGTACTTGTGGGGGGAGCTTCACGACCCACAGAGTCCCTAAAGTATGGTCAGGTAGGAGGTGAAGGTCGATGTGCTTGCAGATGGGATGCTACTGAAAATTCATTGTGAATGATGTGACAGACTTCTTCCTTCAGGGAGTGAGTGAGGCTGGTAACAAATCTTGTTCTGTCACTGAAGACATCACTTGATGCAAAGACACTGTTCACCATGGAAAACCATAATGTTGGATGGTCTTGCTGGAATGATGGTATTTTGAGGTGTGTCCAATGGTTCATTAGGTTGGCCAGACAATGTTCATAGTGGGAGAACAGCTGACAACTATTTCCTGTACACAACAGAACATGATGTTTGGTAGATGATGCAGGAGGTGATGCAGTTAGCTGCATGAGTTTCAGTGTGATCAGATTCACATGCAGCATAGTTGATATCTCTTCAAAAGCAATTAAGCATATATCCAACTTGTTGGATTGCTGTGGGGTGGATATAGCCCAATCTGACAAAGAAATGAAGTACATTGTATGTTACATTCCACTGTTTTGTTGTGTAGCACTTTACCATAGCACTGTCCAATAGAGTATCACTGTCATTTTTTATCACAGGTGCTGCATGTTGTCCACAGACATAAATTATGTGGCATAATGGGGGCACAATGGTAAGATTCCAATTGCACAATAGTTAGAAATGATGAAATTATATGTAAACATGGTCATCAGGGTTCATTAATGTGGTTCTACAAGATGTGTAGGTGATGACACTGGCAACTAATCGCACAACCAGAATACAATACAGAACATTTTTATGATCACAAAGAGCATACACAAGACAAACAACCAAGCAGAAGAAAGCTATAAGCCAGACTGCCTGTAAGAGAGACTCTAACTGTAGTTCCAGTCGACCTTCAGCGACAGTGGTGTAACGAACTTAACTGGGGCTCGGAACATGACACTTTATACTTTATTGGCCTTCCTGGCCCCCACCTCCCTTGTCCCATCAGCACCCAGAGCACAACACTTGATGCCCCACCTCAACACCTGGGGTGTGACACTGCACTTTTTGGCACCCCCCTCCCTCCAGAAACAATAGTACTATAATATACAGAATTTACTCAAATAATAACACATTTTCCAGAAAATCTTGTTTATCATGGAGACCATTTGGTGTCCCTCTGCAAGCAGCACCTTGGGAATGATAGAACACTCCCTACCTCCTCACTACAGCCCTGATCAGTGATGCTAATGGTCAGTGCAATGTTCACAAAAAGGTAAAGAGAAGCTGTGCCTGCTATGCAACAAAAAGTAATGTTTTGTTGGATAAAAATTTGTTTGTTGCTGTAATGTGTCATTTTTAAACTTAATTTGGAAAAGAAAAAGAAGCAATAAATTAAGGTTTAATGACATTATAACGAAGAAGTATTTAATGAAGTAATATAGTAATGAAGTGACGAGTTGTAATGAAACAATAATGAAGCAACAACGTATTTCTGAAATAATATGGAGTAATAAGAAAGTTAGTGCTCAAGTAATAATTGGAGATATGAAATGTACAGTCTAGCACAGCAATGGTTAGGAACCCTCTTTTTGTTGCAATTTGTTTTTACAGATGCACTGTTACAGTTAACTAGGTTCATTATGTAAAATATTAAACAAGAGTACAGAAAAAAGCAAGTAATGAATCATAACTATGTGAAGTTAAAGATAAATTTTGCAGAAAGTTATTGTAGAATGTAAATTCTTTAAGATTAAAGGAGACTACACACTGAAAAGGGGAAGCATTGAGTTGTCAACAGACACACACAATTGGAAGAAAATGTCCTAGCTTTTGGATTTTATCCTTTGATAAGCTAGTGTATGATAAAACTCTTATTCTCTCTCTCTCTCTCTCTCTCTCTCTCTCTCTCTCTCTCTCTCTCTCTCACACACACACACACAAAGACAGACAGACAGTCTGACAGTGACAGTGCTCTCTCGTGGCAGGTGGACAGGTTGTGGTGGGGGGGAAGTGTGGGGCAGGGTGGGTGGAGGGAGAGGGAGGTATAAGGTAGGGAGAAGGACTGGGGATGGGTGACTAGTGGCTCAGAGGAAGGCAGGCAGTTTGCTGGCAAGGAATGGGAGAGGGGTAGGTGGCAGGTATATGGGCTGGCACAATCGTAGCAGCCAGTGGGAAGTGTTGTAGCAGCCAGTGGGCAGTGGCACATACTGAAGGAGACGTGAATTAGGAAGGGGTGGTGGATGGAGGAAGGGGAAACTGTTGGGTGGAGGGTGTGGGAACAGTGGGTTACCTGAGATTGAGGCCAGGACAATTACAGGAGCAGAGGCTGTGTTGTAAGGATAACTCCCATCTACGTAGTTCAGAGAAGCTGGTCATGGAGATGTACCGATACATGGTACAAAATATTAAATCATGGAATAACATATCAGACACAAAACAAAGTACTACAGAAAATCGTGAAACTCTGAAAAACCATGTGTAATTAATTGTCAGAACTGTAATTTGTAATGAAACAAAATGATAATGAAGCAGAAGACTCTACAAGATAACTGTATAGAATCTATGTAGCAATGTAATGGTTCTTTTACTTGCTGGTCCAAGGGGGGGGGGGGGGGGGGGACCACAGCGTTATTACACACTCTCTCTGTTCTAGCCTTTGACCGCTTCTCGGCAAAGCAAAGTTTATTCCATTTAAAAAAGGAAATACTTTCTTTAATTCAAAGGTTTCCTTAAAGTTTGCTATGGTGAAGATATCCTGAAGCAAAGCAATATTTTAATGTCATAATACCAAATATAATCCCTGAGATTATGTTTCTGTTTTCATCTCTATGAACGCTCCACGTAGACATCAGTTTTAACAGATTCTAAAAGCATCTCACGCAATCCTATATTAACAAGTTGGTAAGTCATATGCTGTTAAATAATTAGAGATGAGAGAATGATTTTATGAAAGTATAGATTCTGGGCCCCCATATTATCATTATTTTTTCTTGTGTCCACTCTGCCAAATAAATGCTCTATTCATGCTGTTGCTGGACATAAAATATCAATGAAGTTAGGAGTTAAGATTTTCTTATGCTCTTTTTGTCACATTTGTTGAAGACACCATATGTATACTTGAGATGGTGTCTGGACTTGGGCGTTAGCAGTACAGAGGTAAGGAGCCATATAGTTCAAGTTGTGAAGCAGCCACTGAAATTGAGCATGTTTTGCTGAGCTGCATGTTGTGCCACTGTGTGGGCAACAGCCTACCCAAGATCTTTTCCAGCCCTCCTAAAGTAGTATTTCATTGCCCACCCAACTTACACAACATCTTAGTCTCTACCTATCCCATTTCCACTTCCACTCCCAATCCCTTGCCACAGGGATCATATCCCTGCAGCAGACCAAGGTGCAAGACCTGGCCAATCCATCCACCCAGCACCTCCTACTCCAGTCCTGTCACCCCAGATCACGTAAGAAACAGATTGCCCAATCGCTTGGTCTAGCAGGCAACCCTTGTCAGGGAACAGCCACCAGGCGGCAACAGCATCACACCCTTACTTGTGGCACCAACCACTAGATGGCACTCCGTTCTTTGAAATATGTGGCAACATCGTCCGAACGCATGTAGCTTTCCATCATTTGGCGTCTGTGAAGTACAGCTGTTTCTGACATACCGGTGGTAGTGGATCGAGTCGTCATGTCGAGGGCGTGCGAGTATATCAACTGTGGAAGGAGTAGACGGACTTATCCTGAACTAAAAATGTTCAGATTTCCTGTCAAAGATAAAGAAAGGTTATGGGAGTGGATTTTAAATTCAGATAAATCAATAAATTAGTTACGAGTAAGAATTAATAAAGAGCCCCAAGCATTCAATCCTATCTAAATTTTGTTGATCTTATATTCTGATATAACGTGGCAGCCCTTCCTGTACAAGAATCATAGCATACAATTTTTAAATGAAATCTTTGCTGCGATTTGGACTTTTTAAAACTGTTTATTCACTGCACTATTGTAATTTTGGCTGTAGAGGCATTTTTGTGTGCAATGTGAAAACTGAAACAAATATAAGATATGGATAACAAAATGCAAAGCATAGTGTGGTAACATTTGGTAAATAATTTAAGAAGCATTACCTTACAAGACCTTTCCCTTGGTACTTGAAAATGGCTCTAGAGCTGAAATCGCAAAAGTGAAATAAATGAATAATAGCCGTCATCTAACTGCTAGGTCATCGGTCCCTCTAAATCCTGGTATATACTAGAGCGAACGAAGTGAATGAGTGTAAAACCTCATTTACACTGCAGCAAACGAGTATTCATAGATAATTCGCCAATTTTCACTGCCATTCGTTTATACTTGTGAACAAGCGTTTATACTGGAATGAAGGGAGGAGAATAGAAGAGAATGAGCATAACATGCAAACTATAGATGCTGCCTATTTTAATTTTTTTTATCTGTGCGCTAATAATCCTCTCACAGCTTTCACTCGAAAACAACACTACTTATAGTAACAGGTCTGCGCGAGTGCGGATATCTCCAGTAATAACTGTGTTGCAGATGAAAGCGTACCTCTGTTGTGAATATTTGCAGGTTATCTTTAAACTGTACAAAGTAAATTTTTAACATAATTATGGTTTGCCGTCTGTGGCTCTTCAAAGTTGACACCGCCAAAATATGCTCGAAAAACACGCTTCCACTTGTATATTACTGCGTTTGCAGCCCCCTTTCAACAACAATCCAAAATTCATCATTTTGTGCCACTCTTATATCATTTACGATAAGTTACATGCAAAGTAAAAGAATTTAAATTTGAAATGACTGTCACTGAAATATGTCCAGCATTAATTTGCATCATAACGGAGTGCGGATTTTGAAAACTTTCTAGTGTTAACCTGCACATGGAGATCTTTTTCACCACCATAATCTGTATGAGAAGAGCTGTATAGCAAAGGGGAAATAGACGGCATGGAAGGCAAGTGTAAAACCTATGTGACTGCAATACAGTCTGCATTTAAACAGTAACTCGCGAGAAATGTTTGTGTGTTACGTTTCATTTATTTCATTTCGCATATGATTGTGAGAAATAAACTTGGTTTGTAGAATTACAGGAGCTAATCTACATTCTTAGATTGAAAACTCAGGAAAAACCACAGCCGATCATGAGCTACTACAGTCAGCAGTGTGACGAATGCATTTCGCGCGCATCGCTCTAGCCGAACACAAATCAGCGTCATTCACGTCACAGAAGATACAGCGTTGCCAATTCCGCGACATGGACAGGTCAGTTAGCATTGTAGCATTGCCTGCGACATCTGTTGACCGACGGGAAAACTATTTTTTCGGTTGCCTGTTCTGCCGTAAGGACGGTCAATCTGTTTCTTACGTGATCTGGGCTGTCACAGTCTTATCATACCTCATCAGAAGTAGGGCCACCTGTGGAAACAGCCATGTCATATACCAATTCTGCTGTAAACAACTGCATAGCCTTTTATGTTTGTACCCACCAGCTGTCCAGCAGGATGAACAGCCACTGCCAAACTTTTGTGAAGGACAAAGCTGAGCATCTGGTTGCACAACATGCTAATCTGCAATGGCTGCTTCACAACTCAATCCGTCTGGACCCTTCCCTCCTTCACCAGCTTCTCTGACCCACATAAATGGAAGTTATCCTTACAAAACATCCTCTGCTTCTTAATCATCCTGGCTTCAATCTCAGGTAACCCACTGTACCCTAACCCTCCACCCAAAAGTTTTCTCTTCATCTGTCACCACTTCCCAATTTACATAGCCTTCAGTGTGTGCCACCTCCCATCAGCCGCTTCAATAATTCCAACCCATATACCTGCCACCCCTCCCTCCCCCAATCCTAGCCAGCAAACTGGCCACTTCCCCCTGAGCTGCTGGCCACCCACCCCCAGTCCCTCTCCCTCCCTCCTCCCTGCCACCTCTCTCTCCTCCACCCACCCCACCTGACACAACTCCCACCACAACCAGTTCACCTGCTGCAAAAGAGCATTGGCACTGTCAGTTGGCATCACATAGTGGTGTAGTCATGTGTCTGCATGCATAGGAGTGTTTGCTTTTGTGTATTTTATTTTACTCTAGCTCATCAAAGGATAAAATCTGAGAGCTAGCAAGTTTTCTTCATTTTGTGTGTGCCTATCGACAATCCAATCAATGCTTCAGCTTTTTGGTGTGTGGGCTTCTTTAATCCTCAAGTATTTATGAAGGTAAATATAATTTTGCTATGGTGAAACATTAATATGGATTGAGGCAACATTTGGTACTATGCTTGTAATTTGTGACAATTTAAACAAAAATATTACTTTCTCAACATTATGTGAAACTCTGTACTGCTGCATAATTTATTTTCAAATTTGCTACCTATGGCTTAAAGTGAATATATATTAAAAGAAAAGATGCTATGGTAATTAACTAGTTGCAACACATGTAAACATGAACGTTCTGAAGGGGAGAAATGCCAGTGAATTTGACTTGTTGTTCAATAAGTTTAAGTAATTTCCTTTGAGTGAAATCAGTTGACATTAAAAAAGAGCTTCCATTCAATTAATTAAAATTATATAATGTGTTGCCGTACAATAGTCATCAATATCAAATGCATAATGAAAATTTTTAATTGTTTTACTCTAGGTTTAGAAAGAAGTGTAGCATTTTGCTAAGGTAAGTTATTTTTCATAGTATTACTTTATTTATTATTAATTCCTTTCATCTCTTATTTGGAGCATAGGGCTGCAACAAAGGATCACTGTCTTTTTCTGTCTTCTGCTAGTATTTTCACTTCTTCCAATCCTCTTCCTTGTTGTTGACCTTCTGCTTCAACTGTTTGTCTCCACGTCATTTTTGGCCTACCTCATTTCCGCCATCCCTGAGGGATCCAATAAAGTGCTTCCTTCACAAAATGTTCATTTGGCCTTCTAAGTCTATGTACTAACCATATCCACTTCCCGCTTCTTATTTGCAGCTCTATTCACTTCTGGCTAGTTCTTTCCCAGAGTGTTTTGTTAGAGATGACATTTGGCCACCATTCCCCCAGGATGTTCCTCAGACATCTGTTGTTGAATGTCTGCAGCTTTTGGATTCGCTGCTTTGTCACTTTCCATGTTTCACATTCATATAGAAGCACAAATTTTACATTTACTTCAAATATCTGCAATTTGGTCTTCAATGTTATTTCTGATTATCTTCAGATAGAGCAGAGAGTCATAAAAGAGCTTTTGGCTTTGTTGATGCAACTGTTAATGTTCTCTGTTGCACCATCATATGGTGTAATCATGCTTCCAAGATTGCAAAACTTATCCACCATTTCGATTACCTGTATCCATTGCTTGAGTCATTACAAGATTCAGTACTATGTTAAATAGTATTGGTGAGAGCATGCTGCCTTGCTTGATTTCTGTTTTCAATGCTATTCAATCTGAAAGCGGACTTTGATGTTGAATCTGAAACACGTAGTTTTCATACATGCACTTGACAAGAGCAATTATTTTCATGGGAATTTCAAAAGTTTGCAGAGAGTTCCATATTTTTGTTCTAATCATACTGCCGAAGGCCTTTTCAAAGTCTACAAACAGCATGTAAAGCGGTGGTTGATTCTAATATGAATGTTCAGCTATTATTCTCAAGGTGTTTATCTGGTCAATGCAAGTGTGATCTTCCCTAAATCCTGTTTGTTCTCTTCTTATTTTCTTGTCTACATATGATTTTATCCTATTTAGGATTATTTACAAGAGGATCTTGCTTGGGATTGACTGCAGGGTGATGCCTCTCCTATTATCACAAACCGATAGGTCTCCGTTGTTGGGAAGCTTGATGAGCATGCTTCTGTTCCAATCATTCAGTACTTTTTCATTAATCCATATGGAGTGGCTGTCAGGATGAGAGATTGCAGGGCACTCTCACTTCTGATTCGGAGTAGGGAATACGATCTATGGCGATTTGACTTCATACATTGTGATAAAATGGTGGGCAGCAGTTTATGGTCTTGTTTGCATGCTCTAGGGAAAGAAATATAGTAAGTTTTACCTGCATTCAAAGGAACAGGGTGCAGACTTAAATGACTGCAGTAAAAGCACAGCATTGGTGGGGTGACAAAGCACGTTTTTTCTGGAGAACGATGAAGAGACATTTCCGGATGGCCCCATGCCGTGGTCGTATTGTGCAGAAACACATTAAGCTTGGCACCACAGACAGGGGCAGATGTCCAGGTATACGGCCTAACGCCGAAAAGTTGCTGACAGTGCATTGTAGGCCTTGTTAGTGAGCAAGCTGCCAAAAGAAATGTAAACATTCTGCAAATGTCCATGGGACAGGAAAACTGGCGCCCAGACATACAGACTCTGTTGGAAAACATCTTTTGTCAATGCGAGTTTATGGCCATTCTTTGCAAACTTTGAAATTGACGCAACAGGGGAGATAACAAGCTGTTTATGGAGGGCTGTGCTTTCACCCTGTATTGTGTTAGCAAAAGACACAATGAACATGTGGGAAAGAGGCTGCAAAGCTGAATTTTTTTCTGTTCTCTGCCAATTAACTTTAAAGTCTCCAATTGGTCGAATTGGTTTGCAGTGCAAAGACCATTCTCTGAGCTTAGAATGCCAGGCTCCAGCTCGTGATTGGCTTGTGTGAAACTGGGGGAAGTCAAAAACGAGAAATGTGCTTTTGGAACTGAGCTGAGGAGGCAACACAGAGAAAGGGAGATGGACTCTTGTACAAGTCTCTTGTACTGGCACTTTGCTAGTAAAGAACTGCAGGTCTCTACCTAAACGGTAAGACTTGTGTCCTTTGCTAGGGTGCGACTTAGAGCCTGTGCCAGTCACCTTCTGAATCATCAGAGGTACTGCTTATATCATCACAGTCACAACAAGTGATGCGTGGGTGTACTTATTTGTCTTGAGTCGGCCGTGTAAACATTAGATGTACTCCGACATGCACAGTCGTGGAATGGAGTCAAATTGGTTTGGCAGACCAGCAAACGGGTCCATCTGCACACTGGAATCTGTGGGGGTTTCAGAGGCTCTTAGGGAAGCACCTGCATTCTGAATTAAACGAACGCGAGACTGCTTACTTGGATTTCTCGGGAATGCGCATTTAATAACAGATTGCCGCCGTCCATGACTTTGGTCGCCGAATGCATCGTAGTGTGCCGCCTTGACCAGTAGTATGGTAAAGTATTCACTGCTTCGATGTAGGGCTAGGGCTATAATATCTATTTCTCAGCACCCTGTTCTTTCAAACCATAGTTTTCCTTTTTTTTGTATGGTAGAATAATGATGCTTGGTGGTGGCATAGTTTGATGCCATAACCTGGATTCACGTGTATGAAGTGAGATAGAGCAAGCAGTGTTCTGGTTAGTGTCGTGTGTCGATCCCCAGCAGATCACTTTGTCCACCATAGATCCCATTTTAGTAAGGCTTTTGTTAAATAAATATTTTTGTATGATGTTTCTTTAATAATTTTGTTGTTTTGTCTTGTTTAAGATCAATAAATCGATTATGAATAAGACTACAACTTCTCCCTGAGTTCTGATTAACAGTTCCTTCGCATTTTTATGGCAGTCTAGATCAGAAACATAAGGAGTAGCTTTTTCATTTGGTGTCCACTGCATGGATCCTTTACTTCATTAACCGTAGTCATCTTACAAGGAGTGGATGTAAAATTCTGCTGTTATAGAGGGATCCACTTTGAGTAACTCTGGACTGATGTTGTCAAGGCTTGGAGCTTTCCATTTTTTATTTGTTGTGCTGCTTTAACAATTTCTTCTTCAGATGGCGGTTCTATATGTTAACTGACATATCTTGGGGGAGTCTTTCCCCATCCACATTCAGTTGAGTTCCATTGCATATGTATTTTCATTCTTCAGAATGTTCTCAAAATGTTGTTTCCATGAGGGGTTACTGATCCTCCACCAGGCACCTCCACAGGTGGTGAATAGGGAAATGCTCATGAGATATGATGGGTTCCAATGAAATAAAATACCAGGGGCAGACCAAAACCAGTAGCTGCTGCCTTGCAGAAAGGGAGGACCCTCAAAGGTTAAAGGAGAGAAGCCCAACTGAAAACTCCTGTGAGCTTGACTATAGTCAAGGGAGCAGCCCTCCCATTGAGCTAGGGTGTATGGGCCGCTAACTCATGAACCTGGAACCAGCATATCACGGAAACTGCAACAGAGATTACCAATAATTGAAAGCCTTTAAAGATCACAACTCATGAACCTGGAACCAGCATATCACGGAAACTGCAACAGAGATTACCAATAATTGAAAGCCTTTAAAGATCACAACTTTGATACTTTTTCATATACTTTTCTTGTAATCAATTCCTGAGCATGCGTGGAGTCATGGAGACAGTTAGGAGCACCTGGAAATGAACCATAGCGTGGACATTTGAATGCTATGATTAGAGGTACTAGTGAAAGAAGATGTATTGCAGGCAAGATGTATCATGAGTGACAGATGTAAAAAAAAAGTGCTAGTATTATCCATTTGTAAAATTTTGTTCTTATCCAAGAAATTTATTGTCTATACCTACATAAAAGTAATGTAAAAAATTAACAATGTAGGAAAAGACAGATTGCTACTTACAGTAAAGAAGACATGTCAAGTTGAAGACAGGCACAATTAGAAGACACATAAAGCTTTTGGCCACAGCCTTCATGAGTAAAAGAGAGATATACACCATTCAAACACACAATTGTCTTTTAATTGTGCCTGTCTGCAACTTAATGTGTCTGCTCTGCTTTACAGTAAATAGCAGCCTGTCTTTTCCTACACTGTTGATATACTTGCCTGGAGTTTCTATTGTTTAATGTGAAACAGATTGGTATATTTAAGTATGAAGGGCAATGACCAGCCACAGCCTCTTTACAATTTGATGTTTATTATTGAAAATTAAGATTATATGAAAAATCTGATAACTGATTTCCAATGTATTTTAAGAAATTTGTAGCTAATTGTTGTATAATGGATTATACAATCAGCTATCTGTCTATATAACACAATATGGGAGTGTTGTGATATAGCAAGTTGGAATTATTCCATCTGTTATGACTTCAACTTCTGTTAATAACTAATTTTTTCCCTTAGCTTATTTCTCAAGTTTTGCATATTTTCTAGGTATGTATATGTGTGAGGTATTCAAATATTTCAAAATGTCAAATAAGCTGTTTCCCACTTAGATACATTACTCTGTACTGATTTTTTTCCAATTTCTGCATGGGTGTGACAACTAACAAGCTGTCTAACAGCATGAATGGGCACTGCCAAACTGTGACCAAGAGACAGCTGGGCCATGCAGCTGCAGAACACATCACCCAACATGATAAGTTTTACTTTAATGACTGATCATAGCCTGTGTCATTGGATTCTTCCTACCAACACCAGCCTTTCTTAATTTTGTGGGTGGTAACCCTCCCTGCAACATATCCTTTGTCCCCATGACCTGTCTGGCCTCAACCTTTGCTAGACCCTGCCCTCCACCCACCTATTCCCTTCCCTGCCCCCATTTCAACATCATATTTCTGGGAATTACCAATTGCCTTGTTTTACGCTAGCTGGAGCTTGTTTAGTATCTTTGCCCCAGAATACATAACTCCACTTAGAACCCTATACATGTAGGAAGTCTACATGAAAAACACATTTGTGTTTGGTATTACAATTTTGCATATCACAGTTCATTTGAAACTGCTTTTTACTATCAACAACAATAAAATTAAGGAGTAAATTCACTGGAAAGTGAGTGTAAGAATGCTGAGAGCCGTAACAAAACTTATGCTAGTTGTTCAGCTATCCTATTTACAACATTTTTTTCTGCTTGACTCTACTGAATAAATAATTTACTTATTATAGTGTCACTGCTGCAGAAGATAATTTCATATGACAACAGGGAGAGCAAATATATGAAATAAGCAGACACACAATTCTTTAGCTCAACACAATGAGAGGTATTATACTGCAGTGTCTGTCTTATTCTGAATTGCAAAGTTACTTTGCACATGCAAGCATGTCCAAAGGAACAGGCACTGCTGTGACTACAGCCATCATGAAATACATTAAATGTATTCACAATTGTGAATTTGGACAACCATCAGCTGTACAATGGAATGATGACAGTGAAAATTTTTGCCAGACTGGGAATCGAACCAATACTTCCCACTTATCGTGAGTGGTCACCTTACCATTTGGCTATCCATGCAGGACTCATGGCCAGACCCAAACTCCCATGTGGCATCAACCATGTGTCTCTAACCTGTACTCGTACATCCATTATACAGAGTGACCCATTTATCTTGACCACCTTAAATAACTGTTTGTCCAGATGCAAATTACAAAATGTTTCAAGAAATTATTCTTTAGCTGTCAGGGGGACATCAATCAGCATGATTGCCTTTGTTGAAGCTTTGTTTTTTACAAAGATATGAACAATGGTATGACCTTTTTAAATGGCATGCTGTATTTTTCATTCAGTAATTCATTTTGTCTCCTAAAGACCTATTCAAAAATGTATCACTGTGTACCATTCACTGAAACGCAACGTTATTAATTACATAACACAACATTGATGTTGACACTCCCAGTGCTTAGTGCAGGTACTCAGGGTAATGGAACACATCCATGTGCTGACGTTGACAGAGGACAAATGTAAACATAAGTAGAGTGCACACCCGTCATTCCATCAACCATCATCAGTTGAAGAGTTGTGAGAGTAGAATGCACACAAATGAAGAGAAGGTAGAAATGCTACTCATCTATGGGGAATGTAAGTTAGCAGAACAGTAACTGCAATACTGTTTTCTTATGTATGGGTATATTTAGTACAGTAGTTTAGTCCTTTTAAGTACTGTTGTGTAGAGTAGGCATACAGTGAAGGCTGTCCTTCCTAAAAACTGCATCAACATAACATTTCTTTTATTGTTGTTGTTGTTGTTGTTGTTGAAGGTAGGCGAAATGCTACGCAGGCAGCAAAACTGTACAGGGAGTGATATCCTGACAACACCTTCCCAATGGATGTTTTCTCATATTGTTGTGATGCTTCAGGAAACAGGAAGTTTCAACGCATGACAACGCAATCGATGTAGCACTCGCACAAACGAAGCTACCAAAGTTACTGTTCTCACTTCCATTGCTATGAATCCACATGTAAGCACATGACAGCCTGAACATGAGATTAGCATTCCTAAAACCACTGTACATCGTATTCTTACACATCACCGGTTCCATCCTTACCATGTACACCTGCATCAAGAATTGCATGGGAATGATTTCCAGAATCGTGTACAGTTCTGTGAGCGTGCACAGCGGCAAATTCTTGCCAACCAGAACTTCTTCTTCAATGTTCTATTTACTGATCAATGTTCCTTCACAAACAAAGGTCAGGAAAATACAAGGAACCTGCATTATTGGTCCAGCGACAACCCACGATGGCTTAGACAGGTGGAACATCAGCGTCTATGGACAGTTAACATCTGACACTACAATTATTGGCCCTTACTTCATCAGTTCCATGGGAATGCATTAAAGACGTTGTCTATCACAATATTCCAACTCCAGAGGACATGCAGGAACGTGTCGTGCTTGCTTGTAATTCTCTTCTGCAGGCAACACTGTAAGCAGTAAATAATTCTTTCATTCAATGAGTGCACCAGAGAGTATCAGTATCCAGAATCATCACTTTGAGCACCTTTGAATGTTCTGCTCCTGGGAAATGGTACAGGAGAGACAAAGTCAATTTTGTGTTATGTTTTTACTTGGTTTTCATTTGTTTTCTGACAACTCCAGCAAGTGGACATGTTTGTGATTTGTGATCCCAGGCTCAAAGTCAGGTTGTGTTATGTAATTAATAATGTTGTATTTCAGTGAATGGTGCACTGTGATACATTTTTGAATAGGTCTTTAGGAGAGGAAATGAATTACTGAATAAAAAATACAAGGCACCATTTAAAAAAGTCATACCACTGTTCATATCATCATAAAAAACAAAGCTACAATGAAGGCAATCATGCTGATTGATGTCCCCCTGACAGCTAAAGAACATTTGCTTGAAACATTTTGTAATTTGCCTCTGGACAAACAGTTATTTAACGTGGTCAAGATAAATGGGACACCATGTATATATTCCGGTACAGGTGAGACATTTTACTTGAAAGTTGTCTGCCCAGTTGTGGCAGATAAATACAATATTGCAGTGCAGTGTTATTCCAAATTATGATGCCGGGTTCTTTTGGTCATGTACACATGTCTTTGTATTGTAATTCGGAATAACAAAAGCACAGCAATATCATTTTTATCCACCACAACAGGGCAAGTGACTTTAAAATAAAATGTCTCACCTGTATGGGAATATACATATTGGATGTACGAGTACAGGTTGGAGATTCATGGATGATGACATATGGAAGTTGGGGTCTGGCTATGAGTCATGCTCGGATAGCCAAATGGTAAGACAACCACTTGCGATAAGCAGGAAATTTGGATTTGAGATGCAGTCTGGCACAAAATTTCATTGTCGTCATTCCATTCTAAAGCTGATGATGGTCCATATTTGCAGCTGTGAATACGTTCAATGAGAGGTATCTCTAAGACTAAAACATGGTGAACTGCAATCTTGGTTAGTTTATCTTTGCATTGACTGCATTTTAAATTGTTATCCAGAAATTATAAAAACAATGTTTAATTTAGTGTATGTAGTGTATGGCTAGGAGGTAATCTTTGCTTGTTTAAAATTTAATGATACTAGTGTTTGCTGTGGACCAACTGTACTAGTTTGTATGGTGATGCACTGTTTTTTGAGTTAAAGAGGGTATGAATAAGCTTTTCAGTGTTTTGTATTTGTGTTTATTGCTGCAGGCTATGAACCAGCTTTCAGCCTGAATGGTCACCACAAAATTATGACCAACACCACCCAGCAGCAGAACATGCTGCTGAGCACTATATGCTCCACTTAAGAGGCTCCTTCAGAACTCTTGACATCTGGTTCCTACCCACAAGTGCTAGCTGTGAAAATATCCAGTGCCTTTTGTTATAAACATCAAATAGAATGTACTGATCAGTTCAGTATCCCACTACTTTAATTTTGCCATATATATTCTACGAGCAATATTTTTTCTCCTTTCTTCCTCTTACTCTTTGTGGTGGCTAGAGTAATATACCCACCAGTTTCTTTAAACCTCCTATGACTAGTCTAAATGCCACACGGTTATGTTTACTTGTTAACAGGAACACTTAGTGAAAGCCACTGAAAGGCTACACCACCCATCATTGACAGTACATCCCTCTTACAATAAGATGGCCCTTTCATAGTCTGGCCTTGCATGGTCTGTGCATCTGCAGTGATAAACAGTCTTGTCACCAGACCTTCACAGAGAGTCACTATAGCCTCCAAATCTATTCCATAAACTGGTCTTTCCTGACACACTCCCAAATGCCCCTCATCCAACAGCTGCTCCACTTAAGTACTTGTAAGAAGTACCACCCCAATAACCCAATATCACCGCATACCATAGCAACTTAACTACATTCTTTCACAGAGTATTAGCTACAAATCACTGCTCCCAAAAATGAGGAACATCCTACCCACAATCCTTCCTAACTCTCCCACTGTGGGTTTCTGCTGCCCAGACAATCTACAAATCATCTTGGTCTATCATTATCACAAGCTACTCCTAACCACTTTCCACATAGACCATATCTCTGCGAAAGACCAAGACACAAGAACTGTCCTACGCATGCACCTGGTACATTCTATTCCAATCCTATCGCAGTCATATCCCACCCTGTCAGAAACAGTGCCACCTGTAAAAACAGTCATGTCATATACCAGCTCTGTTGTAACTTTTGCATATCCTTTTATGTTGACATGACCACGAACCAACTACCCACCCAAAACGAAAGACAACTGCCAAACTGTGGTCAAGTGCAGAGTTGACCACCCAGTGGCAGAACATACCACTGAGCACAACATGACTGACATAAATGACTACTTCACAACTCACTGCCATCTGATGTAGTAGACACAGGCTGCCAGAAGGAAATACATGTGTAAGTATATAGCCAATGATCACATGCCCTGCAAAACATGCACTACTTCTACAAACTGCCTCCATTCCTTTCTGTTTTGTGCTCAGTTCTTCCAGATATCTGCAGTCCCGAGGGCTGCAAAGTCCTTCACCAGCTTATCCAGCCACCACTGTCTTGGTCATCCTATGGGGCATCTGGTGCTCAGTTTCACAGTTTCCTTTCAAGTGCCTTCTTCATCTGTCTTTCTGCTGGCATACAGGCTGCATGGCCTGCCCATTAGATTCTTTTACTCTTCAACTTCTGTAGGATTATTAGATATTGTGTCAAGAAGTAGATTTTGTCATTCTTCATCTTCCTCCTCCTCCTCTATTCTCCTTTACCTGATATCAGTCCCCATATATTCCTCATTGCTCTTCTTTCACATAATAAATTTTTTTGCCTTCTCACATTTTATCATGTTCCATGTTTCCATACATGACTGCTGGGCATTTCCTTGTGTTACAGATTCTTATCTTAGTGTTTACTGATATTGATTTTGAGCTGAGTGTCTCCCTGAGTGATACATGCAATTCATCTGTACTGCTATTCTTTCCTTGATATTCACTTCTATGCTGTAGTTACTGGTAAACCAAAATCCCAGGTATCCGAAGTGGCGAACTCTATTGAGCCTCATGCCACCTATATCAAGAAATTATCCATGATCTTGTCTTCTTCTTAATTGCTTTTACTCTGTTTTGTCTTGATTCACTTTTAACCAAAACTTCTGTGTGTAGGTGTCCATTTTCTGGTACATTTCTTTCAACTAATAATTTCATTCACTTAGTAGTATTATACGAACTGTATATGCACAACAATTAAAATTACCATCCATCTGTATGCCAGCCCATTCCTGTTACCTACATTTCCTTATTACTTTCTCTAAGATGACACTGAACAGAACACATGAGAGAACATCCCCATGTCTAAGACCTGTCTCAGTTTCAAACATTTCTGAAATGACACCTCAGAAATGCACTGCTGCCCTTGACCCATTAATACATGTTTGCACCATTATTACAAGCTTCTCAGGGATTCTGAAGACACACAGTGCACTGTACAGGCTATTCCTGTGGATGCTGTTGTATGCGCACTGAAAACTGATGAACAGACTGTAGATATCTTTATCATATTACCGGTCTTTTCAAGCGACTATCTCAGAGTGAAAACGGGTCTATAGTTGATTGATTGTGCAGAAAGAAACTGTATTACCAATTTCTTCATGAAGCATTTTGAAAGATAAACAGTGGATTTGATACCTTGTAAACGTATGGAGTAGTGCAGGTATGTCACTTTTGACATGTTGAATCATGGTGAAGAATGTCTCGATGGCTTCCTAACACATCTGAACAGTCTTTGTGCCAGTTTTCTATGGAAACAGAAAAATACAAGAATGCTACTCTTTCTCGATATGCTGGTTACAAGGAATGATACAAACCAATACCAGCATGAACTTCCAAGTCACCAACTGAGCCACAAAAGAGGTGTGATCATTATGCTCATAATGTTATGAGGTACAATGGGTAATCCATCAGGGATATAAGGAGCTTCACAAAACTTAATGCCCAGTGAAGTTACACATCAGTAAAAGAAATGTCAGGCATGAATTTTCTGCCATACATCCCCAGAGTGACACATAGAATTGGCCATATATTGTGCAAACATGGTAACCAAGAATTTCAGAGGTCTTAGATTCAATAAGGACACATGGGACCCACTTGCCATATCAGGAGTTTACCACATGCCACATACACATAGAGACATCTATGTTGGAATGACCAGATGATCCAGCAATACCAGGATCACTGAACATAAATGGCACTGCAGGTTGGAACAGGTGGAGAAATCAACATTGGTGGAGTATGCACTGTGTGAGACAGACCACATTCTAAAATTTGTAGACTAAGAGAAAGGTAATCAGTTACTTATAGAGAATTGTTATGTGGCACACAGAAACATTAAATAGAAAAGAGTTAACACTTGCTCTCAAGCTCTTTTTCTTTTTCTGGAAGAGTGTGCACATTCACATGTGAATGTATGTACTCATATTAGAAAAAGCTTGAAAGCTTGTATTAACTGTTTTCTATTGCATGTTTCTTTCTTCTATAGGTAAGTGATTGCCTTTCCCTTATTTTGCATTCTTTTTCATCCAGAAATTTACATTATTTTACACATTATAAAATTCATTTATATGCAGGGTCTTGCTGTGGAGTAGAACTAGCCTACCGATTTGTGAAGATTAGCCTTAAAAATTCAAAATCTTGACAACAGTTTCAAAAGAACCAGAAAAGTCTCAAGATAAATGGAGGCTAGATTCTCCTGCTGCAGGAAACTATTGTTGCAGGCAACAAGGGGAATCGACAGTGGTAATGACCTGAAAGACATAAGTTGATGTAACAAGTGCATATAACATCCATGTGCATGTGTGAATTCAGTCCGCCACCAGCAACAGAGGAGTGAATTTTGGACAGTGCTAGCAATTTTTATGGGTAAATGTCAGAAAAACTAATAAATAACTGCTGCCTGAAGATACCAAAATGAGTTTCAACAGGTAATATAGCAAGAGGTGGCCATGAAAGCTATAACAATTTCATATTATTGTATTTTATAGCTTCTAACTTTTCAAAAAGTGAAGCTACTATATATTTACTTTTTAACTATTTATTCTTCCCACAGAAAATACTGGTGTAAGTACAGACATTGTCTTACCATCCAGTGCAGAATGGCAGCATGACAGAATTTTCTCTGAGAACAAGTGCCATTAAGAACATATACATACAACTGAACTGATATGATAAATGTCTACAAAACAATCACACCAAATCTTATAAAAGTTGAATAATAGGATGAAAAAGAACCTCAGATAATAAGAAACCCAGGACTTCCCATTCCATCTTTGACAATTAAGAACACACATTTTATGTTCTTGAATAATCAATGTTCTACTGTATGTAAATTATATGAACAGTTTGAGTTTATGTTTGTCGTACATCTAAGTGTAATAAGCACACTGCAAGAATGATGATAAGATGAAATATAATCAAATCACTCTATTCAATATAGATTTGGAAAATCATAAATACTTACAACAATTTGTCTTACCTCTATCCCAAAATTTGTTTCTATATGCAAACAAATGTCTAGATTTGCATTTAATCCTTGTAATATCCACAAGCATAAACTATGCCAAGGTTCTGTTCTGTCCTCCAGAGAAATTAACTCTGATATTTGCTTGTATTGAAATACATTATCTTCTGGCACTGTCTCTAATTTTTCTGGTGGTACATCCAAGATGCCTTTTGCTCCTGTAATTGACACATTTCACAAACTCATCTCTGAGTAATCAGCTAGATGTATCTTACAAATAAGTGAATAAAATATATGTTTATTAAAAAGACATTCTCTCTCTCTCTCTCTCTCTCTGTCTCACTCGTGCGCGCACACACACACACACACACACACACACACACTCACATTTATTCATACAAGCAAGCATACCCAACGCATAGATGACTGCCATCTATAGCATCTCAGACCAAAATCCAGCTGTCATGTAGAACAGAAGCAGCAATCTGGAGAAGGTGGGGAAAGGCAAGGTATGCCAGGATATTCGTGGGTGGAGGGAAGAGTGTTGTCTGGTGGAGCATGCAGGGATTAAACTGCTAACAAGCATAACATTGGGAGGCTGTGTGGCAGGGACATGAAGATGGGATAGGGCAGGAGGAGGGAGGGGGGGGGGGGGTGGCGGGGAAGTGAGGAGCAATAAAGGAAAGGGGAGGGCAAGGGAACAGATGGGCAGATGCATAGGCAGAGGCGGCACACAAAGAGGGTGATGGGACAAGAGTAGGGAGGAAGTGACAAGACAGAGGGGCAGAAACTGTTGGATGGAGGGTGGAGGGACAGTAGATTACCGTAGTTTGAGGCTGGGATAATTATCGAAGTGGAGAATGTGTTGTAAGGAAAACTCATTTCTGCAGTTCAGAAAAGCTGGTAGTGGAGCTGAGGATCAAAAAGACCAGGAATGTGAAGCAGCCATTGAAATCAAGCAATTTCTGTTCAGCTGCATGTTGTGCCACAGGAGTCTACTTTGCTCTTGGCCACAGTTCAGCCACGACTGTTCATATTGGTGGACAGCTGGTTGGTAGTCATACCAATGCAAAAGGCTGTGCAATGATTGCAGCAGAGCTGGTATATGATATGGCTGCTTTCACAGGTGGTGTGGCTTCTGATAGAGTAGGAGAAACCTGTGACAGGACTGGAATAGGAAGTGCTGGATGGGTGGAATGGGCAGCTCTTGCACCTGGGTCTTCCTCCCTGAGGTTAAGGGTTGGGACTGAGAGTGGCAAAGCAGTATACTAGACAGTTGCTGGTGTTGGGTGGATGGCAGAACACCACTTTAGGAGGGGTAGGATGCCCTTATTTCAGAACATGGTGATAGGTAATCAAAGCACTGATGAAGCATGTGGTTCAGTTGTTCCTGTCTGGGGTGGTAATGGATGGCAAAGGTGGCACTCTTTTGTAGCTGCATCTTTGGGGGGATGGGAGGATTGAGGATATCTGTTTGCAGACTACATCTGAGGGGTAATGCCTGTCTGGGAAGGCCTTGGTGAGACCCTCGGTATACTGTGCAAGGCAAGGAAGTTCTAATCACTGCAAATATGATGTCCTCTGCAGAGCACGCTGTATTGGAGGCATTTTTTGCTGTGGAAGGGATGACAGCAGTTGCAATGCAGGTACTGTTGGTGGTTGGGGGATTTAATGTGGGCAGAGGTGTGGATAAAGCCATAAGAGAGAAGGAAGTCAATGTCCAGGAAGGTGGCATGTGGGGTTGAAGAGGACTGGATGAAATAGATGGGAAGGAATGAGGATAGAGTGTATTGTCCATGAGTCCAGATTATGAAGATATCATCAGTGAACCAGAACCATACTAGGAATTTGGCACTTTGGGAGACTAGGAAGGTCTCCTCCTCTACAGGGCCCATAAACAGGTTGGCATAGGAGGAAGCTATGTGGGTGCCCATGGCTGTGCCATGGATTTGTTTGTATATCTTCTCTTTAAAGGGGAAGTATTTGTGAGTTAGGAAAAAGTCAGTATGGTGTATGAGGAATGAGGTAGTATGTTTGGAGTCTGAAGGATGTTGGGGAAGGTTGCATTCAATAGGGATAAGACCATGGGTGTGAGGAACATTAGTGTATAGGTAAGTCACATCAACAGTGATAAGTAGGGATCCAGGAGGTGAGATGGTGGAGAGTTGATGAAGGAACTGATGGGTATCATTGACATGGGAGGTTACATTATGGGCAACTGGTTGGAGGCATTGGTCAATAAGTGTCAGAATTCTTTCAGTGTAGGCCCAGTAGCAGTTACAATAGGACATCCAGGATTTCTGATGAATTTTTTTTTTTCAAATGCAATGCAAATGTGTGATCTTTTATGTGACTGTATAATATTCAATCTGTAGGTCTTAATATTGGGGTTTTATGCCCAGTTCCAATAACCAGATTAATGTCAAAAGCATATGTTGTATTTTTGTTAAAAAAAAAAGTTTTCTATATATGTATCATACTTTGCGTAAGCTTATGTATATTCTTCATGCTTTGTTTTTTGGGGCATTGATTTTCCAGTTAGCTGTTGTCAATACCTATCTGGTCAATTCAATCAGGGGTTTATGTAGCAAAGCAAGCTGGGATACATTCCCATGTTGTTTTGTTATTTGCCTCTTTAAATGACTTCTTTTTTCTTTTTTAGTTATCATTAGTGTTAGTTAGTGATATGCCATAACATATAGCTATCATTCTGTAATTTCAAGTATAAGACCAGGTCCAGATTTGCTAAATTGTATTAGAATAATTTGCTAATTAATTTAAATGATTTCAAGTAACCAGTTTTGCTAAAGCTCATTTCAGTTAACTAACAGTAATTATTTACTATTCCAGTCACATTGTTGACATGTAAACAGATGTAGCTATTATATTAATGGCAAATTTAGGAAAGTAACCCATAGAAATTCTTAACGTAATTTCCATGACATGGTAGGAACATCTGAAATTAATTGGCTTATGGGTAATTAACACTTTTATGTATGGTATTGATTATTAACCTGTTTTTGCAGTTTGATCATCAAGATGGCTTATTTCAATCAAAACTCTTGTTGTAACATAAAGTTCAGAACAAAATTAATTTTGGAATGGAGAGCAGAGGTCAAGGGGAAAGCTGGGAGGATGTATTGGCAGAGGGTGACACACAAAGAGGGTGGGAGAATGAGAACAGGGAGGAGATGATATGACAGAGGGCAGTGGAAATTGTTGGGTGGAGAGTGTGGGTACAATAGGATAGTGAAGGTTGAGGGTGGGATAATTTCAAGAGTGGAGAACACGTTGTAAGGATAACTCCCATCTCTGCAGTTCAGAAAAGCTGGTGTTGGAAGGGAGAATCCAACTGGCTCACGTTGTGAAGCAGCCATTGAAAAAAGCACATTATGTTCAGCTGTATGTTGTGGCACAGGGTGGCATACCGTGATCTCGGCCACTGTTTGATGGCAGCTGTTCATACTGGTGGACAGCTGGTTGGTAATTATACCAAATAAGAAGCTGTAGAGTGATTGCAGCAGAGGTGCCCGTGGCAAAGGACTGGGATTGGGAGTGCCATAGGAATGGACTAGGATGTTGTGGAGGTTGGGGTGGTGACAGAACACCACTTTAGGAGGGGTGGAAAGGATCTTGGGGAGGATCTTGGGAAGGGTCTACCTCATTTCAGGGCATGATGATAGTCATCCTGGCAAAGGATGTGGTTCAGTTGTTTGAATCTGGTGTGGCACTTGGTGGTGAAAGGGGCACTCCTATCATAATGCTTCTTTGGGGTTGTGAAAGGATTGGGGATGTGTGGGTAAATGGGACAGGAGATCTATTTGTGGTCTAGGTCTGGGGGATAGTGGCTGTTTGCAGAGGCCTTGGTAGGACCCTCAGGATAATCAGCAAGCCAGTTCTTCTCACTGCAGTTATGCCATAGTTCCCTCACAACCATCTAACACCTTCCTTTGCCCACTTTCATGTCATTCCCGTTTCACCTATAGCACTGCTGCAACAACAGACTCCTGGGCCATATTTCTGCACCAGTTCAGAAAAGTATCACTTTCCCTATTTAAACCCAGTCCCATGCCCTGTTTCTTAAATTCTGCCTAAATCATGGAATTTCCCAAAATGACCTAACCATAAAAATTCATTTCTTTGGATCCCAAGCCTCCTTTCACAATGATTGTTGCCTTTTCAGATTCTGCCAGTCCCCATCCCACAAAAGCCTGGTACTGCAAAAATGCATCTCCATTGCACAGGCATCCCAGAACCACATCTGCTCCCTCTGCAAGATACTGCTACTGTGCAATACCTACTACATACAACACATATCTGAAATTGAAGCCCTTGCTATCCAGCATCTGGAGGAGCATTCCAGACACATCCTTCATAATTTATCCAACCTGCTGACATCCTACTGGCGTTTCAGGGTACCACTATCCCACCCCTTCCCCAACCACAGAATTCCTCCTTGTTAACTCCTCACAGCACCCTGAGCCTGCCTCACTGACCTTTTTTCCTTTCTGTATCCCCCAAAACTCCCTACCAACACTCCACCAAATCCAAAGCTGAAACATTCCCATACTATTATTGTTAGTCTTTGCAGCAAAACCTTCTGCTGTGTGGAAGATTCAGTCCTATCCAAATGTCTCACCTTTAGCCCTGCACATGACTTTAATTATTTCGGATTTGTGAAGGAAGAGATGAAGATACAGTAGAAAAATTTGGATTAGGAATAGGAAATGAGAGAGGTGAATGACTAATTAGTTTCTGTTAGGAAAATTCATTAGCAGTGGGGAACACATTATTTGAACACCACAAAAGGAGATGTTACACATGGATATCAAATTTTAATAGGGAAAGATATCAGTTGGACTACATCCTGATACAAAAAAGGTTTAGGAACTGTTAGAAGAATGCCAAAGCTTATCCAGGAGCAGATATAAATTCATACCACAACCTAGTAGTGGGAGAAATACAAGTGAATTTGAAAAAAGTCTGGAGAGGTAAAGCAAAAGAAAGACTAAACATAGAAAGACTCAAAGAGGTAGGAAAGACATCAGATTTGGAAAACAGATTTATGGAAAAATGGGAAAGAGGTAGTGTTGATGAAAGTGTTAATGACAAATGGATAAAAATGAGGGAATGACTCATGGACTCTGCCAAAGAAGTACTAGGAATTAGAGTATCCCAAAGTACCAGGAAAGAATGGATAACAGAAAACATATTGAAAAAGATGGAAGAGCGGAGAAAGTGGAAAAGTGTAGAAACTGAAGAATGCGAAAAGAGGTACAGGAAACTGAATAATGAACTAAGAAGAGAAACTGAAGAAGCAAGGGAAAAATGGATGAAACAGAAATGCAACGAAATAGAGAAAATGGAGAAAGAGAGAAAGTATGAAATGATGTATAGACTGGCTAGTGAGATAATTTTTGAATGTAAAAGAAAGAGGAATAACATGGAAATAGAAAGAGCGGATGGTACTCTTGCAGAACAACTACAGAAGGTTTTGAACAGATGACAAGAATACACTGAATGTCTGTACAAGGGGGATGAGATACAAAATGAAAATAAGGTTGAAGAGGAGCAATATGTGCTGTAAGATGAAAAGGGATTCACCATCTTTGAAGCAAAAGTAGAAAAGGTGCTGAAGGAGATGAAGAACAGGAAGGCATGTGGAACTGATGATTTGCCAGCAGAACTGTTGAAGAGTCTGGGAAACAAGGCAAGAAAAGAAATAGTCTATATCTGTAACAAGATATATATGACAAAGGGGAATGGCCTGAGGACTTCCTTGCAACAGTTATGATACCAATAGAGAAAAAAGAGAAACACTAAAAAATGTGAAGAGCATAGGACCATCAGTCTAATTTCACATGCAGCTAAAGCCTTGCTGAGAGTGTTGAATAGAAGGTTATATGGAAAGCTGGATAGAGGGATTGCAGAGCAGCAGTTCGGATTTAGAAGAGGAAAAGGAACAAGAGATGCTATTGGCCTGCTAAGAACTATAGGAGAAAGATATATGGAAAAGGGTAGAGAAATCTTTGCTGTTTTTATAGATTTAGACAAGGCTTTTGACAGAGTTCAGTGGAACAAGCTGATAGATATTTTGAAGAGGAAAGGAGTAGACTGGAAAGAGAGATCACTGATACAGAATCTATATTTACACCAGAAAGTAAGGATAAAGATTGGAACTGAAATTTCAGAAGGAAGCAGCATTGGATGAAGTGTTAGACGAGGTTGTTGTCTTTCCCCACTGTTGTTTAATGCATACATTGAAGGGATTATTGCAAAAGGCTTAGGTGGGAAAAGAGGAATACGTATTGGTGGAAAGAGAATAGAGTGTATAAGATTTGCTGATGACATGGTATAAGTGGCAGAAAGTGAGCAGGCAGTGAATAACATGCTGAATGAAGCTTGTGTGGAATATGGGATGCAAATAAACACTGCAAAAACAAAGAGTATGGTCATCAGTACAAGATGCAGACTATCCAATATTAAAATAGGACAATCTACCTTTAGCCAAGTAAGATCATTTAAATATCTTGGGAGCACAATAACTGAAGACTTGAGATGTCACCAGGAGGTGAAAACTCGAATTGCCATAGTGAAGGAGGCATTCAACAGAAAGAGTAGACTCTTATGTGGCAAATTAGATAAAGGACTAAGGAATAGGCTTGGCAAATGTTTTGTCTGGATTGTGTCACTATATGGGGCAGAAACATATATGCTGAGATGAAAGGATGAAAAAAGGTTAGAAGCATTTGAGATGTGGATGTGGAGGAGAATGGAGAGAATAAGCTGGATGGAAAGAGTGAGTAATGAAAGAGTATTGGAAAGGGTGGCTGAGAGGAGATGTCTGCTGAAGGTTGTAAGAGAAAGGAAAAAGAACTAGTTGGGACATTCATTGAGAAGGGAGCACTTGCTAGCAGATGCTTTGGAAGGATTGGTTTGTGGGAGAAGACTGGGAGGAAGAAGGAGATTCAAGATGACATAAAGGGAAGAGGAAATTATGCAGACCTGAAGAGGATGGCAGAAGATGGGACAGCCTGGAGAACTACCATGTGAAAACCTGCCTTTTAGCAGAACACAGATGATGATGATGATGATGATGTGAAAGACCCCTGCAATGGAAAAACTTCTTTGCCATCACTCTCCCCAATCAAAGCCAACCGAATCTCAATACTGAACACTATCTCCCCCAGTTCATATCACTATCTGATCATCATCTTTCCCCTCTCCCACCTAACCACCTTCTGGTCACCTTCCAGGAATTCCTTACCTCCAACTTGGCCTCACCATCATCCCCTACATCCTTTCATCAGAACATCCACCTTTCAGAAGAAGAAATGACAGCCATACATAACTTCAAAACAAACGTTGACCTAATCATCCTACCTGCATACAGATGTTCCACCACTGTCATGAACTGCAGTAACTACCTGGCAGGAGGTCTCTGGCAATTATCTGATTCCTCTACCTATAACATCTGCCACAGTGATCTTATCCAAGAAGTCCAACATAGGTTCCAATCTCTGTATAAAGCCTTAGGGCCTTCCTAGAACATCTCTCCCCTGTATCAATTTCCCGCCTCACATGTATGATAGCCCACACACCCACACGATCCTCAAAATCCACAAACTCAACTATCCTGGATGCCCCACTGTAACTAGTTATTGTGCCTCCACTAAAAGAATTTTGGCACTCATTGATCAATGTCTCCAACCAGTTGCCCATAATGAAACCTCCCATTTCAATGATACCAACCACTTCCTTCACTGACTCTCCACCATCCCCATCCCTATGTCTCCTGGATCCCTACTCGCCACTGTTAATGGCACCCCCCTACTCATCACCATCTGTCATGCCTATGGTCTTACCTCTATTGAACACTACCTTTCCCAATACCTTCATAACCTAAACACATCACCTCATTCCTTATACACCATACTAACTTTTTTCTAGCTCACAAATACTTCTTCTTTGAAGGGAAGATACACAAACAAATCCACGGTACAGCCATGGGCACATGCATAGCTTCATCCTACACCAACTTGTTTATGGGCCATCTAGTTTCCCAAAATGCCAAACCCTTAGTATGGTTCTGATTCACTGATCATATCTTATCTGGAATCCTGGCCAAGACACCTGATCCCCATTCCTTCACACCTCAACTCCTTCTCTCCTGTCCATTTCATCTAGACCTCTTCAACCCAGCATGTCACTTTACTGGACATTGACCTCCTTCTCTCTGATGGCTCCATCCACAACTCTGTCCACATTAAGCCCCACAACCACCAATAGTACCTGCTTATCAACAGCTGTCATCCCTTTCACACCTAAACATCCCTCCAAAACAGCCTGGCTACCTGGAGATTTCATATCTGCAGTAACAATTGTGCAGAATGCTGACAGTTGCACCAAGCCCTTGACAGACAGACATTATCCCCTAGACATAGTCTGCAAATAGATGTCCCATGCCATTTCTCCAGACACTTCCAATCCTTCCACCACCACTCACCATCCAACCCCCTTGCCACTAGGATATTATCCCTGTGGAACACCTGGGTGCAAGATCTGTCCAGTCCTGGCACAGGCTTATCGTACCCCACAGAGTCCGAGCCATTGAAGCAGCCATGTCATACACAGTCAGTTCCTTTATGACCGAGGCTATTAAGAATAAAATCCACTAGTCTCCCCCTGACCCAGCACACAGCTGAAATTGTTTTAAAAGTGTTTTCAAACAGTCACTGCAGTCCGTTTTTGGAACTTCATTTAGTACTGCAGTACAATTTTCTTGGATGTCCTTCACTGCATTGTAACAGTGCCAGCTTCAATTTGGGGAACAACACAAATTTGGCAGGGTTCAAGTTTGGTGACTGTAGTGAGTGATCAGCACTGTGATCCAGTTGCTGGCCAGAAACTTGTGCATGATCTTCATTTTGTGAGGCAGGGCTTTGTTGAGGCAAAGTGACCAGGAACCTGCCTCTCAGTATTCTAGCTGAATTCAATGAATTCTCAACCTCAAACACAAAACGTAACACAAAACTTGATGTTGCCTCAGTGCTCCATCACCATTTTCTGATAAATGTCAGACACATACTGTTACATTTGCGACCAGGACACCTACTGCAGCAATGCTAGTGCTCTAACCTTCTCCAAGGCTGTTGAAACTTCATGAATTGTAATGCCACACCTCATCCAGAGATAGCATTGGAGTTAAGAATTTTACACAAGCAGTCTTAATGGGTCTGGGACACACTGTGTATACTAGTTCTGCTGCAATCATTGCACAGCTTTTTATATTGGCATGACTGCCAACCAGATGTCCACCAGTATGAACGGCCACCACTAAGCTGTGGCCAAGAGCAAAGTAGAACACCTTGAGCAGAACATGCAGCAGAATATAACATGCTTGGTTTCAATGGCTGTATCACTACCCAAGCCTCTGGACTCTCCCCTCCACCATCAGCTTTTCTGAACTGTGGACATGGGAGTTATCCTTGCAACACATTCTGCGCTCCTGAAATTATCTCAGCTTCAACCTACAGAAACCTACTGTTCCTATACCTCCACCCAACAGTTTCTGCCCCCTCTGTCCTATCACTTCCTCTGATTTCTTCTTCCCTCAATGTCTTTCTGTGCTATTCTCTGTCAACACACCCTCCTATCTTTCCCACCGCCCACCCTCTCCTTTTTCACTCACCACTTCCTCCCCCCCCCCCCCTCCCCTCCTTTCACACTTCACTGCCCCACATCCTCCTAAAACTGCACCTGTTGGTAATTGAGTCCCTGCACTCCCTGCCAGAAAGTGCTTCCCTCTCCCCATCCCTCCCCTCTGCCGTACCCCGCTATCCATCCCCTCCTTGTCATCCCCTCCAGATTGCTATTTCCATTCCACGTGACAGCTGTATACTGGTCCAAGCTGCTGTATATGCCAGTTATTTGTGTGTGAGGTGTGTCTGCTTGTGTGAATGAATGTGTATGTGTTTAATTTTCCGAAGAAGGCTTTGGATCCTGCAACCTTAATGTGTAACTGTCCTTTTGGTGTGCCTGTCTGCAACTCAACAGGTCATCTTCACAATGAGTACCACTCTATCTTTTCCTTATGTTGTTTCCATTGCTTGATTCTACCTACATTTCAATTATTTTTCAATCTGCTGTTTCAGTTTTTCTTCATTGACACCATGACAACCTCGAAGAAAAAAATGGATACATGGATACAGGAATTTTCACTGTTCATACATAATGCCGTGGAGCAGTCAGTATTCTCCTCACAATAGCTATAACCTCAGTGCTTGCTCAGTCACATGAATACCCTGAGACACAGGTTTACAAAGCTCTCTAGATGGAAACTGGCTGCCCCCCCCCCTTTTATGTTTCTGTAAATTATTTATTGGTCTTTTTTTTTTCCAGGGAAGAGTGAAAGATGCTCACCCAGCACATTGATGAGATTGGCGTAAACGAAATTTGGTTTTTATTAAGCTGGTAGATGTAGTGTTGCCACATGACATCATTATTGTCATTGGGCAAGAATGGGGGTTTACAACCAGGGAGCAACTACAACAACTGCTAATGCAAACTGCATGGGGTTTTCAAGAGTTAAAGGCAGCAACATTACCAGCAGTGCAAGTGTTAAAAAATGGAATTGGTACATCTTGCATGCCATCCACATCCATCACTTTTCCACCCTTTTACCAACAAAGTGAATAGTGTGACACTTACCACCAACCAATGCAGTTACATTTTACAGATTGTGGTATTTTAGACATGGAAAGACCAAAGATCACATTTTCATAAGAAAATACTGAACTATGTCATACTATACAGGAACTACAGCCACTAATGAATCCAGCAGAACTTGATTGCCTGGAATATTGTCTTTACTATTTAGAATATTTCTTGACAAAGAAATACACTATTGCAGACAAGATAGAATTTTTGCAGTGAAAGATATGCCCAATCCATCTTATGTAGACTGGTCTGCTGATCAATATTGATTAAATAAGAATTGCAATTTTCAATGTTTGTGTGGGCAGAATTATGCTGACTCTCTAATACAGGATATTACAGCAAGTCTTCTACATCTACATCTATACTCTAAAAACCACTGTGAGGTGCATGGCAGATGGATACATCCCATTGTACCAGATATTAGGGTTTCTTACTGTTCCATTCACATATGAAGCATGGGAAGAATGATTGTCTGAATGCCTCTGTGCATGCATTAATTATTCTAATTTTACCGTCATCACCTGTGTGTGAGTGATATGTTGGGTGTTGTAGTATATTCCTAGAGTAAACATTTAAAGCTGGTTCTTGAAACTTTGTTAATAGACTTTCTCAAGATAATTTATATCTGTCTTCAAGAGTCTGCCATTTCAATTTCTTCAGTATCTCTGTGTCACCATCCCATGGATTAAACAAACCTGTGACCATTTGTGCTGCTCTTCTCTGTATGAATTCAATATCACCTGTTAGCCCTATGTGGTATGGGTCCCACGCACTTCAGCAATATTCCACGTGATTTGTAACCAACCTCTTTTGTAGACTGACTGCTTTTTCCCAATATTCTACCAATAATCCAAAGTTTACCACCTGCTTTACCCACAATTGAACCTAAGTCATCATTCCATTTGATACACCCAGGTATGCATATGAGTTGGCTGGTTCCAACAGTGACTCATTGAGATCACAGTCATAGGATACTATGTTCCTCCATTTTGCAAAGTGCACAATTTTACATTTCTGAACATTTAGAGCAAGTTGCCAATCTACACCATGTTGAAATCTTATCAAGATATGACCAAATATTTATGCAGCTTCTCTCAGGTAGTACTTCATTATAGATAACTGCATCATCTGCAAAAAAGCCTGATTTTACTATTGATATTGTCTGCACTGTCATTAATATATAACATGAACAGCAATGGTCCAATGCACTTTCCTGTGGCACACTCAAAGTTACTTCTACATCTGACAATGACCCTCCATCCAATATACCATGCTGTGTCCTACCTACCAAAAAGTTCTCAATCCAATCACAAATTTCAATTGATACCCCATATGATCATACTTTTGACAATAAGCATACATGTGTTACTGAATCAAATGCTTTTCGGTAATCACAAACATTGAATATACCCGACTGCCTTGATCCAAAGCTTTCAGTATGACATACGGAAAAAGTGTGAGTAAGGTTTCACATGATTGTTGATGGCTGGAATTGAGGATGTCCTTTTGTTCAAGATACCTCATTATGTTTGAGCTCAGGATATGTCATAAAATTCTATAGCAAATTGACATCAAGGAATCTGTAAGAGAGTTTTGTGAATCACTTCTACTACCCTTCTTGTAGATGTGTGTGACCTGTGGCTTTTTTCCAAGGACTGGGCACAACTTTTTGTTCAAGGGATCTACAGTACATTATAGTGAGAAGAGGGGATAACTCATCCACAAATTTAGTATAGAATCTGACAGGGATTCTGTTGGGACCTGGAGCTTTGTTCAATTTTAAAGATTTCAGCTAATTCTCAACACCACTGACAAAACTTATTTCATTCATCTTTTCAGTGGTATGAGGGTTGAATTGGGGCAATTATCCTAGGTTTTCTTTTGTAAAGGAACATTTGAAAGCAGAGTTTTACCCCAAACTCAGATGGGAGAAACCACACACAGAGGAAATTGGAGCCTTCTCTGACGGACATAATGCAGATATCTGAAGGCCATAAAACTGTCCATGTAGCTCAGAATTTTTTTATAATGGAAAAAGACATTGCAGCAATCAATTCCCCAGCACTGGGTATGCAGGATGTCATGTCAGCTCTTTCAGGGGCCTCACCTCCTCCATAGCCTGGATGACCACATCAGCAACCCCACCAGCAGTGATGGTCCCCACAGCCTGGATGTAAGCATTGTACCCTTCACCACATTTGCAGCATGTGGTCAGTTGGTGCACAACATGTCACATGCATGGCAAAAGTGGACACTTGCAAGATACACATTTTAGCAGCTCCTCTGCAAATGTACCCTACCTGTGAAAGTGAACCAAGTGAGTCTTAAATCTGCAAAAGTCAGACTTCTCATAATGTAGTCCAGAAAATGTGCTTAGATGCATTCATAGGCAAAAGCTCAGAAATTTACTCCTTGATCCTGACACTTCTGTGCTTGTGCTAAACCAAACCACTTATTTAAGTTTTAGGTTGCTGCACTTGCAGGCAACTGAGACCAACCTTTAGGCCTATGGACATTGTCAAGGACCCTTGTTAGAAAATCTTTAAGTTTTATGCACTTACAACAAATCACATGTCTAGTAAATATTCTCAAGGTAGCTGACCCCAAAGTGGACAATGATTTTATGACAGAACCTTTCCATGCTTTTGGACTTACGGTTCTTGAAACAATATATTCCATGCAATATGAGGACCTTGTGTTACTCTCTGTGATAGGTACACTCAAATCTTCTTACCTGGGTTACAGAAAGAAACTGATTTTGAAACTCACCGCATTCTTCATGTAATACCTAGACCACAATTCTTCATGTCTCACATGGTGCCTCAGCTTGTAAAGTACACCCTCAAGACAGAACTAAACAGACTCACTCATGAAGATTTGCAAAACGCACAGTATGGGCTAGTCACATACAGCATTTTTAAAACATTATTAGTAATTTATGAAATGAATCCACTGGTTTTGCACCATCTGAACTTATGTTTGGTGAGAGACCAACTAACATTATTAGAGAAGAGGTGGATTTTCCAATGATAAAAGAAGTAGAAAAAGGTGAGAAAGCTACATTCGCCAAAGAAGTGATGAAGAAGAAGGCATTAGGACGGAAGACCAGACACAACCAAAATGACTGGAGAATCCTTCCTGGTGAAGACAAAAGAAAAATCTAGCAAGATTAACGATGAAACTAAGAAATTTTTGCATGTATAATCAAAATAATCTGAACTGCACATGATAATGCTTATGCCTATACTAAGTATTATAGAATTTTTGTCTTAAAGAATGTTACTGACTTAAAACTGTTTGTATGATCTGTAATATGTTTGAAAGGTGATTCACAACCATTTGAACTACTTCTCAATTTGGTTAAATCATGCGTGAGTTATTTAAGCAGTAATCTCTGTCTGCACATTACCCTATCTTCCACCTTTAAACTCTTGTGTTTTCAAATCTTGTCTGATGCAGTCCCCAAAAACCAGTCTTTCCTTCTCACCACGCGTGGCAAGTCTCCCCTGACCTGCATCTCTGGGTGACTTTCCCAAAATCTATCCCTTTTCCTAGACTTCTCCCACCCTTCTTCTTCACCCCTCTTCCTTCCCTTTCAACCCTTCTGCCTGAAGAAGGAACTACTGACTCCAAAAGCTTGCCAGTTACAACCATCTTTTATGTGTGTGTTAACTGTGTAAAGATACAAATGATTTTGTATAATGGAACATCTTGAAGAAATTAAACAATGGAAACTCCATTAGGAATATCAACAATATAGGAAACAACAGACAGCTATTTATCATAAAGAAGACATATTAAGTTGCAGACAGGCACAATTAAAAGACACATACACAAAGCATTTGGCCACTGCCATCATCAGCAAAAGAGAAACAAAGAAACACACACCATTCATACACAGCTCACCTCACACAAAAATGGCTCTGAGCACTATGGGACTCAACTGCTGTGGTTATCAGTCCCCTAGAACTTAGAACTACTTAAACCTAACTAACCTAAGGACATCACACACATCCATGCCCGAGGCAGGATTCGAACCTGCGACCGAGCAGTCGCACGGTTCCGGACTGCGCGCCTAGAACCGCGAGACCACCGTGGCCGGCTCACCTCACACACACACATGATCAGCAATTCTGGCAGCTCAGGCCAGAATCTGGGCTGAGTTGCTGCAGAAGGCAGTCATGAGTGTGTGAGATGTGGTTGATTGAGTGTTTGAATGGTGTGTGTTTCTCTTTTTCTCTTTTGCTGACAAAAGTTGTTGCTGAAAGCTTTGCATACATGTCTTAATTATGCCTGATGCAGCTTAATGCTTCTTCTTTATGGTAAGTAGAGATCTATATTTTCCTACAGTGTTGAACACCTTGGTGAGTTAGGCAACAATAGTGGATATGAAAATTGAATAGAAGAGTAATATTTTGATGAAGTACTAATAATGTTCTGCTGCATATCCAATTTTCTTGCAGTTAGTAGTTGCTACTGAAGTTTTCAATGAGAATGATGATCAGTAAAAATGAATAAGACTTTTGTTAATTGAGTAACTAATTACAATGTGTAAACAGTAATTTGAATCTGCAGAGTGGATTTGCCATTAACGAAATAGAAGTTATGCGAAGTATTAAGTAGTATTTTGCAAATTTGACTGACATTTTGACTTTTGAGTTCACTTACATGAAATGGTGATCCAAGTTCATGTACAGGAGGACATGAAACAGATCCAATTCCAATTACATTATTTGAAGTAAACCATTGTGACAATTTGACAAATATGTAGCAATGGAAAGTCCAGATAGGAATATCAACAATTACACAATGAGACAATGAGTTGCAGACAAGCACAACAAAAAGGTTATTACACACTTAACTTTTGGCCAAAGGCTTCTTCAGAAAATAAAATATAACACACATATGCATGTTCACATGAGATGGCACAGCTCAGGCACACATGACAGCTATCTCTGGCCACTTTAGCTGGACTTAATTTACTGTGTTGAACAAAAGGAGCAATCAGGGGCAGGGCAGGGATAGCAGGGTACTGATGTGGGTGGGAGATGGGGGAGGGGAGAAGGCCGCTGTCGGGCAGTGATTGCTGTAGAAGGTGGCAGGGCAAGGCTCGGCCAATGTTGGGTAGCGTGAGGAAGGAGGGGTGGGGAATGGGGACCGGAAGAGAAGAGGACCAGAGAGGGTAAAAGACTGGTGGCGGCATTGGTAGAGAACAAGCACAATGAGGGTGAAAGGACATGAACTGGGAGAGAGTTATAGGACAGAAATGTTGTGTGGAGGGCGTGGAGCAGTAGGTTATCATAGGTTGATGCTGGGATAATTTCAAGAGCAGAGAATACTTTGTAAGGATAACTCCCATCTGATAGTTCAGAAAAAGCTGGTGGTGGAGGCGAGGTTCCTGATAGCTTGGGATGTGAAACAGCCATTAAAATCAAGCACGTTATGTTTAGTTGCCACAGGGTGGTCCACTTTGCTCTTTGCCACAGTTTGGCAGAGGTAATTCATCCTGGTGGACTGCCAGCTGGTAGTCATACCAATATAAAAAGCTATGCAATTATTGCAACAGAGCTGCTATACAACATGGCTGCTTTCACAGGTGGCCTACATCTGAAGGGGTAGGATAAGCCTGTGACGGGATGGTAATAGGAAGTGCTGGATGGTTGGATTGGGTAAATCTTGCTCCTGGGTCTTCCTTAAGAATATGACCCTTGTGGAAAGGGGTTGGGATTGCGAGTGGCATAGGGATGGATTAAGATGTTGCAGAGGTTGGGTGGGCAGTGGAGTACCAGTTTAGGAGAAGTGGGAAAGATCTTAGGTAGGATGTCCCTTATTTCAGAGCATGCTAAGGGATGATTAAAGCACTCATGAAGGATGTATTTCAGCTGTTCTAGGCCAGGGTGGTACTCGGTGATGAATGTGGTGGTCCTTTGTAACTGGTTCTTGGTGTGGTGGGAGGACTTGGGGTGAGTGGGGAAATGGCATGGGAGATTTGTTTGCAGTCTAGGTCAGGGATAGTGCCTGACCATGAGGCCCTTAGTGAGACCTTCAGCATACTGGGAAAGGGAGGTCCTGTCACTGCAGGTATGCTGTCCCCTGGTGGCCACGCAGTGTGGAAGGGATATTTTGGTTTGGGAGGGATGTTTTGGTGTGGAAGGGATGGTGGCTGTCAAAATGCAGATACTGTTGGAGGTTGGTGGAGTTAATGTGAACTTGTTAGAAGCCATTTAAAGTCAATCTGCAGTGAGTTTGAAAGAAGCAAGACATATGTCAACAAATATGAGAAAATGTACCACAGATGAGAATAAATTAGAAGTAACAAAATGTACTGCATTTTATCTAAAGTTCATGTCTGTGAATTTTATTGACTGTTCAAATAATTAACTGGACAGTGAAGGCGTAATTATTATTATGGACTGCGTTAAATTTCAATAATATTTAGTTGTGACAATAGGGTCAAGCTGTGACCTGTGATATTTCCGAATGATAATTACTGTGCACATTGTTTTCATTTTGATATGACTGTTAGATTTCAAGAACAATGATTTAGGAACTGCGTTACTTATCTGTTTGCCACACATTAACTTCTGTGAATAGTTTCTTCAGTGTTAGGATACAACACTCGAACAATATCACAGGACAGCAATGCAATATGCAACTGTTTGTTTATCTGCATTGCAATTATAATACATGAGATTTGATCTGCCCATAAACTGTATTTCAGTCAGAAACAAAGTACAAGTAAAGTGTCTGAACTACAAACCTGATGTGGACTGCATTGTTAATAGCCAGATATGATGGAGGTGCAGCTACTGAAGGCATACTTGTACAAATAACAGCAAGTTTACATACTGTGTGCTGCACTTATCTATTTTTCACTATTTCATCCACTGTCAATAAGTGAAGTTACAGGCTAATGTGAATGCGCTGTTCTGACAGCCCCATGCCCATGGGGACCGACCTAGTTTTTGACCAGCATGAACTGGTGTGTTTTAAACTTCATGCAGATCTGGATTCAGCTGTTCAGCTTTCCCCTTGACATAATGTGACTTCACATACACCATCTATCATGACCCTATGTTATACAACCTCACTCATTTTGTGTAAAATGGAAGGCTGATCAAACCTGCTGGTCTTGATTTTCTCAGCTACTGGCCACATTGAAATCAACTGCACCTAAATCAAGGGGTTCTGTTGTGGATCTCAGATGAGATGCACCACAATATACTTATCCCTCTATCTCTTTCATCATGAGAGCTGCAACATCTGCACACTGCCTGTTAGGCCATGTACCAGATGAAAAGCATGGCGTGACAACCTGTGTTCTGGCCCAGTACTGATTCTGACATCACTGACCTTCTCTGTCAATAACTTTTCTGTCAGGCCCATGACGTTGGTCCTCCCCAATGGTTCTCTCCTAGGCCTCACCCTGTGGAGCTGTGGGAGTGTATCCAGCTAGATTTCACTGGCCGGTTTTTGGGTTTCATATAGTTGGTTGTGGTTGATTCATTTTTTCACTTCACTTTTGTGTTCAGCATGTGCCATGTCACTTCAGCTCCATGATAACAGCTTTGGAAAAAATTCCACATAGTTTTGTGCCCATAATGGTATCAACACCTTTGTAAAATGCTCCTTTGTCCAGTCTCCAACAGTCATGTGGAATGCCTTTTCAGCACTTTCAAGACTTAACTATGCAAGGAGATGATTCCAACATTGCACCTAATGCCACCTGTAATATTTTGGTAACTCACAGTGCCAGATCAATTAAAGGTTGCAGCCTGGTGAAGTGACTTCAAGGCTGCCCTCATTATGTAGTCTTGGGGAGTCTCATCATTGGGAACTCTCCTTTCCTGATCCACAGAATGACCTCCATCCTTCATGTACATTATGGTCTCCACCCAAGGCCTGCTGCACCACTGTCAAAATAAACTTTGGCTCCACTATCCTGATCAACAGCCAACTGCTTCTACACCACCATTGTAGCTTCCAGTGCCACAGTGGCTCATGTATTTTCCATTGAGCTTCATCCTCTTCTGGTCTTCTGGAGTGCCATCCACCGACACCAGTCTGCTGCCTCTCCCAGGGGTGGCTCCAGTGGATCATGTTCAACCATCTTTTTCTCCCTAACTTGTCACTGCTGGTTGGGTGGGGAGGTAGGAGTGCCACATCACAATGGAAACTGAGTAGCTTGCAAATACTGATGTCAGCCAGTATGGCACTGATATCCAGATGGCAACTACCACTAGGAGCACCCTCTGATGAGGCCACACCTACTAGACTCCTCCATATTAGCTGGCACAGGGCTGGATTGAACCTGTTGTAATTTGATTGCAGTGTGGATTGAAGTTCACACTGGTCATCTATTGTTTTGGCTCTGACTATGGACTTGGTTTGTAGGTGTATACTCTCTGGACTCTGTCGGTAACTGGCTGCACTCGGATACTGAATGAGCTGGTCTTGGTTTGACTGCTTTATTGAGGATGGCTTTCACTTATATCTCACTTAGCCAAATAAACCAGTGTGGGTTGCGTTAGTTGTCTATAGTGTAGATTGCATATGAGGACCCCAGAGGTCAAGGGGTCCAAGTGACATTTTTGACAAAAATTGGTTAAGTACAGGAATGGGACGTGATAATACTAATCTGTTTGGTGGTAAAGGGATCCTAGTGATTTTATTGACAGTACTTTTCATTTAGCATGAAGCCCCTTGGCTACTTGGTGGGTTGTAGTTAAACAGTGGTGCACTAGAGGTCCAATATCACTAGGATGCCTTTACCACCAAACAGTGCAATAGATTCTGTTTGTAGAAGCAGACATAAGTGATAGTGACAATGTGTGTCACCACATTATCTTTCATACAAGACTAGCTGACACGTGACCATTTCGTGCTGTGCTTAGTCACATTTGGGCATTTCATACAAAGTAATTGTAAATACATCATTTGTATACAATGAATTGGTATGAGAAAGATGTTCAGCCTAAGCTGCAAATGATCAACATATTTATAACTGGGTAACAATTTACTTATTTAATAGTAGAAGTATGGAAACTTTAGGCCTCTCATCTGTGTAGCAACAAACAATGAAATTGTGTATGAATTTGTTTTAAAAAAGTAGTTGTTTCCAGATCTTATGCCCAAGGCTGATAACAGAAACAGTCATGGTGATACCAATAATGAATGACAATGACAGTTATATTAGTAGAAGCAGTGATGCACCACTGTTTGGAGATGGTCATGATTCTGACACAGACAATGATTGGAATTCTTGTGATGACGATGATGAAACCAGTGAGGCTTCTTCAGCTACATTACCTTTGTAAGTTAGATATTCCTAAAGCTACATATCTAACACATTTATTTTTGTGTTTACATTTCAATGCAATTTAAGATACCACAACATTGTTAGCTGACATTATAAAAACCCTGATTTAGTATACATTATTTTTAGATGACACAGAAGAAGAAGCAGAATGAAGACCTGGTCAAATTGAGGACTTGCCGGCCAATGGTATTGCCCCTGAACCTCAGCCCAGGAACTAAGGGAAAGAAGGGAGCACACCAGGAAATCTCAGAAGAGGAAGAAATTGAGGAACACAGGACAGGCTTTTGTTGATCGTTATATGATGCTGCATGGGGCTAGAAAGTTACATGAATACGATCACCTATGTAAGTACAAATGTAATGAAAATATTCCCCATGAGCAGAGGGAAGTAATATTTAGAGTTATTGGAAACTAAGTAGCTGGGAACGTCTGACATCGTTCTTGAATGGTACCATAGACATACAGCCTGTGTTGAGGAAGAAAACCAGTTGTTGTGCACAAAGACACATCATGTATTGATAAACTAGATGGTTTTAGAGTGTTCAAAGACTTTTTTGTAAAAACGCTTGACATATCTAACAAAAGGATAAGAAATGTTATCATTAACAAAAAATCAAACCCATCTGGCATTTCACCATGTGACAAACAGGGAAGGAAGGAGCCCTCAAATAAAATTCCAGCAAACAGAATTGCAATAATCAAGGAGCATATAGGAAGATTCCTGATGTACTCAAGCCATTACAGTAGAGCAAGAGCTCCAAACCAAAAATTCTTACAAAGACAAAAAAGTGAAACCTGAAAATGAAAGTTTGTGCAGACATATATTCAGGACAGAATTTAACTTAAGCTTTTACAGGCCTCATACCGATACCTTTGTAATTAGTGACAGGTTGCAAATGAAAAGTGTACATGGTATGCCTGATGGAAAAAAGGCAGCTGGAGTTTAAAAAGAATTTCATCTCAGGAAGGCAGAAGCAGGAAAAGAAGCCAAAAGCAAATGCAAGGAATTAAAGGACGACAACCACGTTGAAATATGCTTTGATCTTCAAAAGATGTTGCTGACACCACATGTGACAAATTGAAAGCCTCCTATGTGCGACAGTTGTGGACATACAACCTCAATATTCACAACTTAACCAGTGGTACTGCCCATATGTTTATGTGGCATGAAGGACAGGCAAGTAGGGGTTGCCAGGAGATAGGATCTTGCCTGCTGAAGTATATCCAGAGTCTTCATCACACTGTGAAGCACATCTCAGCCTTCAGTGACAACTGTGGAGGCCAGAACAAGAGCCATCTAATAGTAAAATTTTGGTGTTATATTGTTACAAACACCCAAATTGAAACTGTTGATCACTATTTCCTCATTTCTGGACATTCATACAATGAATGTGATCAGGACTTTGGGATCATTGAACTTAAAAGAAAGAGGAACCAATGCGACATTTATATACTGGAAGACTGGATGAATCTGGCTGCTGCAGCAAGTCAAAAATTTGTTGTTACGAAATGACAGATGAGGACTTCATTGATCTGCAACCACTAAACTGGTACTTTAGGAAGTCTGTGCCAGGGATACGAGGAATGCAGGTACTTCTTTTTGAAAGGGGAAACCCAAATACCCTTCTTTATAGGAAAACATCAGCTGAAGGTATTCTGCCTTACCAGAAACTGCCAATGGGAAAAAAAGAACAGGAAAAATGTCTAAACAATGTCTCAGTCCTCAATCCACTGCTGTGAAGCCAAAGCTACCATACACAAAATATGAAGACCTGATGGAAGTTCTGCAATTTGTGCCACTGATACACCACCAATTTTATAAAAATTTATTCCATGAAACAAAGACTGGTGAACCATTTAAGCCTAGCACTCATGTGGATGATGATGATGATGGTGATGATGATGTCACTACGGACTTGTATAACATCTATGTGTAACATGTATGACATAGTTAATGACTGTGATACATATTGATAAGTGTTAAACCCAAATATTTGTATTTTGTAAATCAATCAGTACACTATTGATGCAATACTGTATCCTGTTATAACAATAAATCTCTGTTATGTTGAGTATGTACTCTGAGTATTATCATTTTATTCTGTTGTAAGTGAGAGGTAAAGGGGTCTAAGTGTGTTTGTCCATTCTTTGTACCTATCAACTATAAACCAGATGTTCTACCTACTTATTATCATTGGTAATAAAAGGCTAAGGACCGGAGTACTTGTGTGAAATGTTCGAAATGGTGAAAATCTCATGTCCCCTCCTACAAAAAACTTTTGACATGCGTTTTCTCGAAACTATGATTTTGTCTCTTAGACCGCTTGACCTCTGGGGTCCTCATACACAAAAATAGCTTATGTTCTTTCTTTCCTCTCCAGTCTGAAGACTGGTTTCATGCAGCTGTCCATAATATTCTATCTTCTTAATATCTGCATATCTACTGCAAACTACAACCACTGAAACTTGCTTGCAACTGTCAAGCCTTGGTCTAGTTCTACAATTTTAACCACCATTGCTTCCTTACAATATAAAAATAACTGTTCTTTGGTACCTCAGGATGTATTCTATCAACAAATCCCTTCTTTCAGCCATGTTTTTGCAGAAAGTTTTCTGCTCCCTGGCTCAGGTCAGTGCCTCTTCATTGGTTACTCAATTCACACACCCAATCATCAGCATTAATTGGTAACATAATATTTCAAAAGCTACTACTCTCATTCTGTCTGAATTTTTTGTTACTAATATTGCACTTCAATGTAAGCTGGTAGTTCAGACAGTTTCGTGTTTCCATACTTTGTTTTTCATTAACAACATGATTTGAAATATTTCACTGCTGATCTCTCAAGAACATCAGGTTTATAGCCTGAGAACTATGACCAATTTTGTCCTAAGGACTGTTTATTTATTTGAAGTAAACAGTTTTTACTACAAAAATAGTCACAGATCTCACACTATAACTTTATAGTTCTTGCCAGATAAGCAGCAGAGTATTCCAAATCATTTATTTAATGAAAGCCAAAGAATGAAAACAAGGAAATCAAATGATATTAACATGAATATGGGTAATTTTCAGAAGTAATTTAGCAGTTACATTGTAATAAAGCTTAACACATATTTTGAACTCTCTGATACCAGGAGGTAGCAATCAATTCATTTGTAAGACAGTAACTGAAAATGAGACTGTTTATATGAAAATGTCATGCTTCATGCTCTGCTGTTTATGTTCTATATTATTCAGATAATTTTGAAGTTATTTAACATGGAAATATGCAACTCTTATTTCCATTAAACCAAGTTTCATTTATATAAGTAGTATTTATCAGTCCATCTAAGAGTTTTGCAGCTCCTGTGAGCAGCTACTAAGACCATTATACTCCAGAGAAGAAGACAATGAATCCAGTATTCAAAATTGGTTATGTACAAAATTCTCAATCTATCAAAGTGGGAATGCCTTTCAATTTTATATAAAAAAAAAAAAAAACTATGAGCATCTGAACAGTGGATGTGTCACAAGACATATATTTCTTACTGCAAGAGCATGTTACACAATATGTTCTCTAATTAATGCGTGGATGAGAGAAAATATATAAAACAAGTATTTATATACTTTATGTGGAAAATGGTAACACCATGATACTTGTTAATCACTGTTTGATTTAGTATATTTAACTGGTATCACTAACTACATTGACTGGAAATTTAACACTGAAATCTATCTAAAATGTAGGAGATATGAGAAACAATTGCTGATATTGGTAATGTGCAGAAAGCATTACCCAAGATATGTTTAATTTTTAATTCATACATGTATCCAAAACATCTACATCTAAATACATACTCTGCAAGCTACTTTATGGTGTATGACAGAGGGTAGCACGTTCCATTACTAACCATTTCCTTTCTTGTTCCACACAGAGATAGACTGAGGGAAAAACAAATGTCTAAAAGCCTCCATACAAACCCTAATGTCTCTCATCTTATCTTTGTGGTCCTTATGTGAAATGTATGCTGGCAGCAATAAAATCATTCTGCATTTGGGCTCAAATGCCATTTCTCTAAATTTCTGCAATAGTGCCCCACAAAAAGAGTATCACCTTCCCTCCAGGGATTCCCATTTGAGTTGACAAAGCACCTCCATAATACTTGCATGGTTATTGAATCTTCCAGTGACAAATCTAGCAACAAGCCTCTGAACTGCTTCACTCTTTTTCTTTGATTTAACTCGGTGGGGATCCCAAATACTTAAGCAGCACTCAAGAGTGGATCATACTAGCATTGTTTACACCATATTCTTTATAGATGACATATGCTTTCCCAAAATTCTCCCAATGAAACAAAGTTGAGCGTTCACTTTCCTATTATGAACCTGATGTGCTCATTCCATTTCATACGGCTCTCCATCAGATATTTAATCAATTTGATTAATTGTCATGGATCACACTACTAATGCTGTATTTGAACATTACAGGATTATTTTTCCTACCCATCCATATTAACTTACATTTTTCTAAATTTAGAGAAAGCTGCCATTCATGCCAACAACTAGAAATTTTGTCTGTCATCTTGTATCCTCCTTTAGTCACTCAACGAAGACACCTTCCCAAGCATCACAGTGCATCAGCAAACATCCATAAATATGGGTTGTTGAAATGGGACTACCTTTTGATCCTTACCTGAAATTCCTCCCTCATGTCAACATTCTCTGAAGAGGTCAGTTTAGCTTTAATTTGTAATTTTATGGACTGTTTAAAAGAAAAACATTCCAAATTAATTTTTTTCCGTGTTCATGTACTCTACACTTCACGGAAATGGCCATGGGACATGAACATTTGTTTCAAAAATTTACTTTACCTGGAAATCGAAGGCCACCCATGTGACAACCTGGCATCCTACCACAAAGCCCCACAGCCCATCAAGACAGTGTACATGCTTTATGGTGTTAAACAACTTCTGTGAACTTTAAGGTAGATTTTGTGGGGAATTTTTGAGAGCTGCATTGAACTATTTTAGATAACTGATATTTGATTTTGAGCTTCATGCATCACATATATAAAAAATTACAAAACTCTGATTACTGTGCGGTCTCTTTGTCAGTTCCCAACTTACGGAAAAAAAAGAAAAAAGAAAAAAAATTGTCTGTTTCAGTTCAAGACATACGTTTGGATGGCATCAACTAGTAAACAAATAGGACCTAAGAAGAGGAAAGTTACAGAAGAGTTGAGAAATTTTCAAGACAAGTGAACTGTAACAACTTTTTTTGTGGGATATAAAACAAAACCCATATGTCCAATATATGAGTACAATGAATCTGTCTCGGTTTCAAAAGAATGTAACATCAAATAGCATTACGAGATTAAACATGCAGCTATGTCTGATAAGTATAAGGGACAATTTCGCCAAGACCAGATAAACTACTTAGAAAGGAAACTTTCTGCCCAATAGCAGATCTTTACAAGGTGAATTCAGAGTCAACAAGCTGTCTGGAAGGGAGTTGTGCACTGGGGGAAAAAAAATCAAAGCCATGTTCAGTTGACAAAATGGTTAAGTAATGCTTAGAGACCATTGTTGAAATTGTGTGTCCAGAAAAAAAAAAATGATTTCTCAAAAACAGGCCTGTTTTGTCATACTGTACTGACATGTGGACGACACAGGAAAACAAATTGTGCATCACATCGTGCATCTCAGTTAATATTTTATACTCTAACTTTGGATGAATGCACAGATACAGTGGATACTGCCCAAGTGGTGATTTGTGTCAGAGGTGCTGATGCCCTTTGTAATAAAACATAAGTATTAGTGGCACTGAATCTACTTAAGGATACCCTGACATTGCGTGATTTGTTGGAACCACGTTTATCAGCATTAAGTCACTTCTCATTAAAACTTAACAACCTATGGGGGCTAACAGTGGATGATGCTCCACCAATGGCTGGGAAACATGAGGGTTTAGTACAGCTGATTGAAAATGAGGCCCACAAAGTTGGCAATGTGTCAATGCTAGACTTTCATTACATTATCTATCAAGACAATTTATGTGGCAAGTCCATCAAAATGGCCCATGTCATGAAGGTAGTTGTCAAAACAGTGAATTTTATTAAGTCAAAAAGAATTGAATCACCATCAGTTCCAAGAATTTCTCAAGTCTTTGGATTCAGAGGATGATAACATCTTGTAGTACGCAGAATTAAGATGGCTAACAGGTGCAAAAATGTTGGAAAGAGTGTTTGATTTGAAGCAAGAAACACAATCATTATTTGACAGCAAGTCAAAGAGGTCCCAGAGTTCAAAAATGAAAACTGGCTCTCCGACTTTGTGTTCTTGGTTGATATTACTAACCACCTAAATGATGTTAATACTCAACTCCAAAGAAAAGATCAGCTGAACAATGTCATGCATGATCTTATTTCTGCATTCCAAAGTAACTTGGGTTTTGGGAACAGAGTTAGGAACAGAAAACTTCACAAATTTTCCTACACTGTCATAGCAATCGGACATCACACAGGCGGAAGCAGTTAAATAAGCTTCTTTGATATCTTGACTTGAAATACAAATTTGAAAACCGATTTCAAGATTCTAAGAAACATTGTCTGCTTTTTATTCTGTATGTCCTATGCCAATCTCCTATGGGACCAGGATGCATGTAGCAGAATATTGAACAAACTGTCCCACAAATATCTGGACATAAATATATATTTCCACAGTAGTTGTACACATGTACACAGCAAGAGACATAAATGCAGACTGCTAGAATAACATGGCAGCTTGAATGTCCAATCTCAGTCAAAGACCATGTTGTTCATGGTCGATATGACCTATTGATGCTCCCCCCCCCCCTCCCCCCCTCTCCCCAAAAGTACGAATCTTGGCTAGAGACAGTGTGGGCATTGACACTGTTGGTGGTCATACGAGATGGCAGATGTGTAACCGGGACCTTCACTTTGACCGGGGGGGGGGGGGGGGGGGGCGGAGGTGGAACGACAGGAGGCAGGTCCACCTCGAAGTCGTTGAGCCAATGAGGGCGGACGATGCAGCAGCCGGCCCATGAGCAGCGGGCAGAACGGCACATGGAGGGGTGTAGGTGTGGCAAACCAGGATGCTAACTGAGCCATCTGGCAAGATGAAGGTACAAATTGTCATTGGGTCGCACTCACGAGGGAGGGTGAGGCTACGCGCAACACTGAAGTTTAGCTGGTCATTGGGTGGTGAGGTCACGGTGTCTGTGAGTAGAATGAGAACTCAGTCATCGAGAGTTATGATTGAAATGTCATCCACATGGTGTGGTGGTATGTTGCAGAACAGGTTGACTATGTGAGAGAGTGTCTCTGTAGTCGGTGAGGTAGATGCAAAACCCGCACATGGGATGGACATTGACATATCCAAAAACCTGCAAATGACAATGGGGAGGCATCGGGTGAAAAAATCGGCATGGTGGCCGGAGGACAAATGTTGTTGGACTCCACGGCAGGAGAGAGACTGGCGGGAGAGTCGTTAGAAGAATCTTACTGAGCCAGCATGGGGGAATCGGGGTCCACAAATGCTGGTTTGAGTCAGTGTGATGAAACAGTTTGGGGAGAGTCTTTGATGATGATGTCGAAAGTTGTATCACCCTGCCGGAGGACTTTAAAGGGGCCGAGGTAAGGTGGTTGCACAGGTTGTTGTTCCAAATCATCTCTCAGCTTCACATGGGAGCAAGTGTTGAGAGCAGTTGGCACGCAAGTGTCCGGCGGGGAGTGGCTGATAGGTGGGTGCAGGCGCGTATGTTTGAAGTGAGTGTGCATGAGACTTAAGAAATCCGGGTGGGGGGGGGGGGGGGAATCTATGGGTACCTGAGAGGCTGAATGAGTTCCCCTAGTAGGATGGGGTTCTCCCTGAAAGCGAATTCTGAGATAGTTTCCTGTAGGTCAGGCTTGAAAGTTGAGCGGAGACCGAGAAGCACCCATGAAAGGGCTTTGGACCAGAGGTAGTCATGGCACCTGAGGGCCGTTTTCAGATTGCGGTGCTACCGTGCTACCAACCCATTGCTTTGTGGGTGGTAGGCTGTGGTATGAATTTTCTTCATCCACAGATGTTACACAAAATGGTGAACAGAGAAGATTCAAACTGTCGACCCTGGTCGGTGGTGATGGGGGTCAGGCAACAGAACCTAGCAATCCATGAGTAGATGAAACCCTTGGCCTCGGTCTCGGACGTGATGATAGGTAAAGGAACTGCTTCTACCCAGCGGGACATGTGGTTGATTGTGGATAGAAGGTATCTGTGGCCCTCTGAAGCTGGAAGAGGACCAATAAGATCGATATGTACATGGTGAAACCGTCCTGGGGAATGTCGAACCTGCCCAGTGGTGGGGTGGTGTGGCAGCTGATTTTGTTGTCTTGACAGGGGACACAGCTGTGTGCCCAGGTCTGTTTTATATTTTTCCAAATGCAATGCTCGGAGACGAGCCGTGTAGTGGCACGGACGCCAGGGTGAGAGGTGGGTGAGGTTATGCAACACGTCAAAGCCCTGCCAACGCAGGGGGGGGGGGGGGGGGCATGGGCGTAAGGTACCAGCAGAAGAGTTGCATGACACCTTGTCCACAACACTGGGGAATTTAGCTTTGGTAAACACAAGGGATGTTTGAGGGTCCGCGAGGAGAGCTTGAGATTCCTCGTCAGAGGCTTGTCAGACGGGCAAGTTGGATAAGTCTATGATGCGCAAATAGTACTGATCCATGAGAAAAAATCTACGGTGATGTTGTCCTTGCCTTTGATGTAGCGAACGTCAGTTGTCAATTGGGAGACTAGATCAAAGTGGCGGAAACGTTGAGGGGGTGGGTCCTTGGGGGGGGGGGGGGTGCAGAAAGCGTCTGCTAGTCGGAGTGGTTTGTGATCTTTGAGGACGAAGAACGAGTGACCCTCCACGTCAGGGTGAAAGTGTCTGATGGCCTTGTAGCCTGCAAGGAGTTCTCTGTCGAAAGTGGAGTATTTCTTCTGAGGTGTTGATAGTTTTTTAGAGAAGAAATGAAGAGGGGGAAACCATGTCTGCCTTGCATTGCTTTAGTACCGCTCCCACTGCGATGTCACTGGCATCTGCAGTGATGAACAACTCGACCGAGGGGTCAGGGTGGGCTCACGGCGTGGGCTAAAGAAGTCTTTAGTGCACTGAAGTCCTCCGGAATAGGTGCAGTTCAGCAAACGGGTTTGAGTCCTGAAGTCTGTTTACCCGGCAGCGAGTCTGTCAGTGGTGCCTGCACAGCAGTGGAAGAGAGCAGCTGATGGTGGTAGTAATTTATTGTGCCAAGGAAACGTTGGAGTTCTTTGTAAGTAGCAGTGGGTGGCATTGACATGATGGCCTGCACGTGAGATTTGGGAGGCTGTATTCTGTGTAACCCAAGAAAGTGACGAAAGGCTGGCACAATTGGAATTTGTCTCTGTTGACCTCAATGCCGTTGGAGTTCAAGGTCTGGAGGACCACAGATAAATCATTTTTATGTTCCTCAGCCATCTTTCTGAAAATTAGTATGTCATCCAGATATGCAAAACAAACCTCGAACTGTCTTAAGATGGAGTCAATGAATCACTGCCACATTTGTGCCACGTTTTTCTGGCCGAATGGCGTGAAATTGTATTGGAACAAACCAAGTAGCATGATAATTGCTGTTTTAGGGATGTCTTCTGGAGCTACAGAAATCTGGTGGTAGGCACATTTACAGTCGATAACACTGAAGATTGTAGCATCCGATAACATATGAGTGAAATCATGTATGTTAGGCACGGGGTAATTGTCTATGACAGTACGAGTTTTTAGACATCTGTAATCACCGCACATTTGAGAAGAACCGTCATGTTTGAGGGCAAGGTGAATCAGTGAAGACGAGTTGCTGTCTGACGGTTGCAGGATACCTGCCTCCAAAAGTTCATTAATTTGCTGCCGGGCCACGCGCAACTTAATAGAGTTGAGGCATCTAACCTTGTGCCTAATAGGAGGGCTGGCAGTACTAACTATCTTGTGCATCATTCCATCAGTGATGAAAGAAACTGAGAACAGCACACGAGACTGATCATTGTTATGAAACAAAGTTTTTGGACGAGTAGGGTGCGATGAGGCGTAGCCGTTAGCGTAAGTGGGAAAGGGCAGCCAGAAAGTCACATGCCTAGAACGTGAGCGCAGCATGTGCTTGTGTGGAGAGGGTGGCTGTGTGCACAGTGTGGAGCAGGCCGGAACGCATGGTGAGTGTCTGCTGCCAACCTCGCACTTGGTAACTGGCGTGGGCGAGAGCAGCGTTGGTGTTGCACGAGGAACTTGAATGACAAAAGTTTGAGTTCTCCACGCACGTTGAAGATACGCCTTGTGAGATCAGACTAGAAATGACCAGTGGAACTTGTGGAAAGTCACTCTGGTGTGGTAAGACGCCATTGGAAGGTGAAACAGCGAATGATGCACTCGAACCAGCGTGGTCGAAAACTTGAGCGACCGGTCTGGGGGGTGAGTATGGAGAATTGTGCACACTAACATGTCCTATATTAGTTTGCAAATGAGGCAAAACCTGACCAGGTCATGGTTGATAGGGGCTGGGTGCGTTTTGCGGTAATGGTAGCACTGCACACGGCACCACAGTAACTGTCGTTGCGGCCTGTTGAGAGTCAAAGTATGTGTGTGAATGTAGGTCGCTTTGAGCATTATACGATTGATCAGTAGGTACACAGTCCTGAATATTGTTAACTTCAAACTTCACACATTGGCTAGCACAGTCTGGTGACACGAAACCTGAGTCCATTGTATTTGTTAGCGGTGTAGCATTCGACCATTGTAGAGTCACAAAGTTTGAGGTTAACATGGCTGGAGATCACGAATTACTGTGAATTAATGTATAACTGGTTATTGGCAAAGGAATGAAGAGGTCAGGCGATCATTGTTGAGCTTCCAAATCTTCAAACAAAGTGTTGGGTGAAGCGGCCATGGCGGCATGCACATAACCTGTTGATGCTACAACACCCGGCGTGGTAGTCGCGGAAGACATGTAAACTTCAAGGTCACCAGTATGGGAACAGGATGCATGTAGCAGTATACTGAACAATCTGTACCACACATATCTGCACATAAATATATATTTGCACAGTAGTCGAACACATGTACACACCAAGAGACATAAATGCAGACTGCTAGAATAACATGCTGGCTTGAATGTGCAATATCAGTCAAAGATCATGTTTTTCATGGTCAATATGACCTATCGATGCCACACTCCATAGACACCAGTTCAGTACTGGGACATTTACAAATGGAATAATGTGAAATGCAGTATCACACACAGATGTGAAATGCGGTACGATGCACAGCTAAAAGATAAATTTAATCAGATTGGACTGGAACAGATCCTAGAAAACATGTTTGGACAAGAAGAAATATCCAACATTTTGCAAATATGCTTCAAAAATGATCTCATTATTTGGGCTACACTTACATGTCTGAACAGCCTTTTAGTCAGATGAATTACATCAAATCACTAATGAGAACATGAATTACTGATGTTGATCTGGAAAACTCTTTGTGTGTAGCAGCAACTTCAGTTGCCATCAACATTGACTCACTCAGTTCAGTCAAACAAAGCCAGACATCCCACCAACATTGTATTTCATTCAGTTATATAGTAAATGTATAAATGTTCTTTCCTCAGATTTGATTTATTTTCTTTAAAAAATAGATTAATATTTCTTCTTGTTTTGGTTCACAGAACAAAAATTGGTAATGTGGCCCACAGGGAACACCCCTCTCATAAATTTGGCCTATCTGCCAAAAAGGTCGGCCACCCCTAGTGTAGAGAATCTCCACTGGGTGTGCTTCAAGTTTAGTTTGTGCAGAGATGTTGTGAGCAGCATGAGCACAGGGCATCCACAAGGCAAAATGCTGTCAAGAGACTCTACCTGCTCTGTGGCTCGCATTTATACTTTGGTGTCATGATTTGACAGTGTTCTGGAAGGAACACAGGAAGCACCTTTGTTGACAATGTAAACACCCAGAAACGATTGACTGAAAACTGTGGAAAAATATCATTCAGTTAGGCGCTTTTCTGAGATTCACTTCAGATATGTTCTGATTAATAAGAGACTCATCACCTAATGTTGTAAATGTTATATATGAGGACAATGAAATACAGAAGAATTCCTTAAAATGGCAGTTATTTTATTTTGTGGTGAGTTATAGACGTGAACTCTCTTACAGCCCTAGACTCTTTCCAGCTGGAAATAAAAGCCAATGGCACAATTAATGGCACTGTGTAACATGTCCACTGCATGAAGAAAATATAGGAAATGGCAAACTGCAAATCTTAAATAAGGTGTAAGTGTTCATGAACAGTACCAAGGTGACAGCTCTTTTCTGAAGTTGCTAATTCAGTTACAAACCATAAAGACATTACTCATAAACACTTCATTTTGATTCAGTTTCATGACAGCACTGAGGCTGAACATGTCATTTGGTGATGAAGGTGAATGACATGGATAAGAGTCACTGAAATAAGAAAGGTTTTGAAATATAAAAAAGAATTTTCACAAAAGAGAAGAAATACTGACGTTGCCTTGAGTAATTGAAGTAAACCCACCAAAGAAGAAATTGGTGAACATATGCTGTGGTGTCGACCAATATAGTTGTTACATTTAAGTTATTTGGTGATTTGACAAAACCAAATAAGCATGAAATATCACAACATATGACATAAACAAGATTAGCCAACCATTGCAACCGGGTCAACAATGACAAATATTTGCCTGTTGAAATAATCGTCAACAAGAGAGTGTAGAAACAGTATGTCTAATAAATTGAAGACTTTGAAGTACTGCTTCTATATCTAGACATGTAGCAGCAATCTGCTTCAGCATTTTTGTGGCAGCTGACCAACACAACAGCAGTGTGTCTAGGTCTAGCAACGGGGCAGCCAGTCAGTTGAATATGGCAACAGCTATGTAACGGTTCACCAAGACATTGTTTCGCCCACATACAACATGTTGGCAGCTTGGTGCTGTTGGCACTGTCCCCCCTCAGGTGGACTGTACAAGCCAAAGAGGGGAAATTTTTTTGCGATGATTTGTTCATGAAATGGTGTCGATAAAAGGATGATTGTCGGTGTGTCAGTTTCAAGTTTGGGAATCTTATGTTTTAATATATGGAGTAGCTAATTTTCGTACAAGAACAATTGTTTTCAGTTCTCCTTCTTTTAAAGTAAATGGGATGTAACCATGTGAATAATAAAGAACACGGAATAATATTATTATTTAGTACCAAGGAATGAGTCTTTGGCCAACAGCACTTAAAGATAACTGCCTGTGAGTGAAGACTTGTTGTGAAGTATTTCGAGGACATATAGGTGACTTACAGAACTATGAAAAGTGTAAAGAAGAGATATAAAGGAAAGAGGCAAGAAACATGTTTTAATTAGCTATGTAAAAGTCACTAAGCTTACGGAAAAGCTTTGTCACTGAAATTTATAAGGTAAGGGTCATAAATTAAGCATACAATTTCAGATTTTTAAGATGGGTGGACCACATTTTATGTAGGTATGAGAGAGAAAAAGGGATGGATCAACCTAGAGAAGAGATTGAATAATCTTCAGTCAGGCAGATCTGTGGAATGAAAGATCTGTATGATTTCTTTCATGTATAGTGGTAAAGAAAGGGACACCCACATCACAAAAACGATAATGTATGTACACAGTATTTGCTCAAAAGATAAGGTGTGAGTGCAGTTCTTACAGGGACATGGAGCTATAACGTGACTGTAAGTCACTCTATAGAAGTATTCTTCAAAGCACTTGGGTGATGATTAATTCTTTGAATTTTAGTTTCCTTATACATTAACTTACAGCAAATGTGAGATTTCAAGTCACAGTAGGTAGTGTAGAGTGAAATGTTGGCATGTAACTCCTTATGGTAAATAAGATACTAATTCTTGTTTATCTCAATAAATTTGAGAACCTGGTGATTTGGTACACAAAAATTGAAAAGCAACATAAAGTTAATTGCCTTTGAGCAAAAGTAATGGAATGATCAAGCCTGGTTACACAGAATGAATCTCCTATGGGTTTGCCCTTCTGCTATAAAAAGCTAACAATATAATTACAAAGTTATTGATTGACAAATACGTGAAGTGAACTTAGTTACAAGACTCCTTAGCCTTTAACAAAGTAAGCACAAACACATGTTAAAGACACTATCCAAAAATAGAAAAATAAGCTACATACTTGCCTTTGGTACACCAAGTGATTATTAATTACTAATGACATATTTAAGGGTTATGATCACTCATATTTTGTTGAGTGGAGAAATTAAATTCAGTCTCACAAGACATTTATTTTGGTAATATTAGTAATTTATTAAAGAGTACGACATTATTATAAAGTTAAAATTAGATAATTAAGTTATTTTACACAACATCTTTAATCTTAGTGAGGGGATCTGTGGTGTAACAACTTGTTTCATCTCTTCCCTGCAATCAGATGAAAGATGTTCATGTAAAAACATTGTTTATGTAGTTATCACATGGAAAATCTCATCTGTGCATGTTTCAATTTTGGTTTGTGCAGAGATAATGAGAGAGGCATGAGTGCAGGACACTGGCAAGACATAGTGCTGTCAACAGTTACTATCTGCTCTCAATGTGGCTTTTACACTTTAGTATCACAGTTTGGTGTTGTTTTGGAAGGCACAGAGGAAGCCCCTCCACTGACAATTCATGCACCCAGAAGCAAAAGAAAAATTCTTGGGTGGTGTTCTGAGATTCACTTCAGATATGCTTCTCTGGGTAATTTATTTGACAGATTGTCACCTGACATTGTAAATGTTAAATATGAAGACAGTCAAATACACATGAGGTCTTTAAAAGGCCAATTACATCATTATGCAGTGAGGTGGTACAGACATGAGTTCTCTTACAGTCCTCGACCCTCTTCAATTGGAAACGAAGTCCCATGGCACAATTAGTGGCACTGCATAGCAAAGCAACTGCAGCAAGAAGACTTGAGAAGGTGACTGTAACTCTTCAATAAGGTAAAAGTATTCACAAACAACATCAAGGTGACAGATCGTTTGACAGGTTGTTTGTTCAGTTACAACCCATAACCACTTCAGCATTGATCATCTTACAGATGCATGGATTTCTACTAACTTTAGCCTGTCAACTTTTGAACATTCTTATTTGAATCAAGGATGCAATAATTTCGTCCATTCACTGTCTCAACAGGATGCTAACAACTGCTTATGTGCTTTTTCTAGTAGAAATACTCTCCTAGCCTTCTTGATGGATTTATTAGTACTCATTGCCACTATAGTGACATTGTGATCATTAATCTCTGTCTCTATACTGACGCTATTGATTAGATCAGGCTTGTTTATAGCAAGACGATTAAAAATATTTACCTTGCATGTGCATTGTGTAACTAGTTGTTTAACACAGTTTTCAGAAAACATGTTTAAAAGTACTTCACAAGGCTGTCCATACTATGTGCATTGGATCCATAGATGTCACGGTCTATACTCAGTAGATTAAAGTCACTTAAAACTAATACTCCATGATTTGGGTATTTCTATGCTACTGACCACAGTCTTTCCTTGAATGATTCTATAACTGTTATGGCGGAATCAGGTTGTTGGTAAGAACATCTGATAATTAACATGAGTCCACCTAGGCCTGTTCATCATGGAGCAATGACTACTCCACCAAAATCAGTGTCCAGGCACTCATGAATGAAACAGGAACTGACACTGAGGGTATAATACCTAAAAAAGAAATGATATATTCCATTCTCAAATGAATATACAGGAGTATTGTGCCATTTACTTCCTGCACCATTCCAAAGATGAGCGATACAGAGTTCCTATCAGATTCTATACAGAATCTGCAGCTGGGTTAGCTAATATTTTGACCATTATATTCTGTATATCCAAGAACAAAATACAATGCCCAGTGTTTGGAAGAAAGCACAGATGTCACCAGTCTACAAGAAGGGTAGCAGAAGTGATTCACAAAATTATTGTTCTTTGAAATCCATCTATTGTAAAATCTCAGAACATATTTTGTACTAGGACATGACTAGCCATCTTCAGCAGATAATCTGGTCCATGGCAACCTGCACAGTTTCCAAAAACGCTTCATGTAAAACATAACTTGTGCTTTTCCTGGTGACATTCTCAAAGCTATGGACCAAGGCAGTTAGATGGATGCAGTATTTCTCAACTTCTGAAAAGCATTTGATTTAAAATCACACCAGTGATTATTAACAAAAGTTGATTACCAAACAAAATATGTAAGTTGTCTGAGAATTTCTTGGTATGGAGAGTCATCTGCAGAAGAAGAAGTAACTTCAGGTGCACCCCTGGTGTCTCCTGTTTTATGTTGCATATTAATGAAATGCTGGACAATATTAACAGTAGCCCCAGACTCTTTGCAGTTGGTGCAGTTGTCTATTATAAGTCACTATCTGAAAAAAGCTGCACAAATATCCCCTCAGATTTGGATACGATCTGAATGTGATGTGAAAGATTGGCAACTTGTATTAAATCTTCATAAATGTAAAACTGTGCACTTCATAAAACACATAACTACAACATGAGTGCATCCCAATTGAATTCAGTCAACTTGTAGAAATATCTGATTGTAACAATTTATAGTGATATGAAATGGAATGGGCACATAGGCTCAGTTGTAGTTACATTACCTAACAAGATAGAGCGGTATAGAAATGACTGGAAACAGCAGTGTTGGGTCTGTGGGCAGACAGTCCACTGGAGATTACAGCAGAAGCATGGAAAAGAAAGTTCAGAGCAGTGAGCCTACTTGAAGGCTCATGACGAACACACGTGCTTGTGACAATGGAGTGTTGATTTGCGAAAGTTAATAACATGTAAATCAGAAATAAGTGCAGAGTGCAAGTTGTAATTATCAAAATGTTGAATATCCACAGAGTAAGGTAGTGAGATGCAGCTGGGTTGGTTCCAAAATACTGAATGGTGTGTGACAAAGTTTCATACAATACTGGAAAGTCACTATCAGACAACCATGTTTGGAAACTTAATGTATTAGCCAAAAACACTTTTTGATCACCTGATCCAGTATGAGCTAATGCACAGGGAGGCTCATATGCTGCTGACTTGGTCACCTGTAGCATCTCTGATTTATCATTTGAGTTAACATCTACATTGTACAATGTTATGCAGAAATCATATGTATCAACCATCTTAGAATACTGCTTAAAAATTTGGAAAGGAGCAGGACATGTCATTTATGACAACTTGCATGGTACCTCTAACTTTAAGTGTAACCGCACATCCCATGTCCTTGCGTGCTTTGCATCTTTACAACAGATACCCATCCTCATCCATTTAGGCCTCTTTTACTTGTGCCCAAGGATACTTTTTGGTGCATTTCTCATCCTTCATGTATGGGGATGTAGGGTTCAGCACTCCATAAGGACTTGGATTAGCCCCTTAGTGACAATATCATATAGTTCTTTGTCTACAAAAAAATATAAATCATTCAAACCCAAACAGAAAAGCCAAATCATTGTTTAAGGATCCTGATAATACCACAATCAACTACCCTTCCCAAGCATTCCACTTGTTGCAAGATATTTTCATACATATATATTTCATTGCTAAGGAGTTGCTTTTATTCTACAGGAATATTTCTGCTGTTCTGCATTTATGTACATACTTATTTCATTTAACAATCCCACAGGAACAATGATTTTTTTCACAATAAAAGGTAATGTATCATATGTGTTAGTTCAGGATACACACTATTTTCATTCTGAATTTATGTAAACAAGCATACTAACTCAACGAAGAAAGAAAATAAGCAATTATTAGTTCAGTGCAGTGCAAACTTTATAACATTTGTAGGCGTAACAATGTCACTTGCCCTCACATTTGTTTCAGTTACCAGTGGATATGCTCACATATCATAATTAAATCCAGCCTCACTAAAAGCCTGTCATATTCCACATGTATAGGCATGACACCTCCCTGTCATACAGCATTTAAATGGCATCACCATCCTGTGTCTTCAAGTGTCTCAGATGCTGGAAGATACGGAAAAAAAGGGGGGGGGGGGGGATTCACACAATTACAGCTTTAGGCCATAAGGCCTTTGTCAGCAATAGATACACATACACATGCACACACACACTCACACAAACACAACTATCACACACGTTTGCAGTTTCAGACAACTGAAACCGCACCACTTCAGTTGGTGGTGTCTGGTTGCATATCCAATTGAACCTGGTTTGAAGTTAAAAAAAATGTGAGGAAAAACTGGCAGATGATGGGTCGTATCACATTCCTTATCAGCAAGCTGTTGGTTGATTTGTATATATGACTAAAGGCATAAAATTGGGCATCGGATGTGCTTTGCAGACTGTATATAGATTTGACTCCAGGTAATGATAAACGCAGATAAGAAAAACGAATTATGAGATGCATCAAGACACAGTTCATAAATGACCAGCTTTACAAAAAAGTGGAACATCTGAACTGTAGCTTACTATGATGCTGATTATGAATCAGATCTCAGTCAGTGATGGGCTGTATTTTTTAAGATAGCGGTGGCAGAGGTATTGTGGACTTCAAAATGGCAACAATCAGTAGCTATATCAGCTACAGTAGCAACTACAACACAAGAAATTATATCCCTTCAAGCATGTCTCTGTGAAAAACAGATAAGTGTTTTCTGTGATAATTGAGGTGCCACTGCACTCAAACAAAAGAGATCAATGTGAGGCACCAACACATTCACGAGCTCATTAATATGGGAAAATTCAGTGTCAAATTGATCAGTACCAAAATGTAATTAGTTGATTTTTTGGATGAAGGCACTTTCTAGGATTGAGCCTCAATGGTGCAATCAAGTGGTGGTAATTCTGTAGTTTACTAATTAACATCTTGAGAAGTCATTGAAGGGGGGGAGAGGAGGATGGGATGGTTATGAACAACTATGTTTTCATCCTGACATCTTGTTTTAAGATTGTAGTTTTCTTAACTTTGGTTTCTCTTGTTGTTTATTCTTTTAACAAAAAAGTGGTTGTTGTTGAAAGCCAAAAAAAGTTCTGTTTCACTTAGAATGAATTTGCCGCACACTTTTACGGAATATAAAAGCACAGAACAACTAATTATAAATCACTGCTTTGACAAAAGATTTTCCATTTGTCATGTTTCTACTGGTACGTGTCCATATTTGTTGTAGCTATAACATCTCAGGTCTTTTGGACAGCGGTGTGGGTTGTTCTGTGTGTCTTCCATATCTGCTTGAAGAGCTATGTCATTGAAACATTATTTGTCAAATGTCCATCCTTTACTTCCTTTAGTAATTTGTTCTTGTTTGAATCCCATCATGAAGAAGAGTCTTCACTGAGCATTCTGAATATTTTATACAAAAATTGCATTACATGAAAGAATTTCTGTCTTTCTGGATTTGAAACGATTGAATTGGCTGAACAGAAATATGTATTCATAAAGTCAGTTTGTATGGACATATAAATCTGCATTAGAAATGAGACGATGAACTTTGTTTCTGTAGGTCATTAAATTACTTCAGATCATATAAAAGAATGATTATTATGTGTGACAGAAAGAAATGTAATCATAAATATACACCAACATGAGAAAAATTATAGTGTATCCCGTTCTTCATTAGAAGCATGCATTGTCTACTCCTATAGATATTCGAAATTAGTTTATTTCATTAACCCGCCATCAGAATTGCCCAATTAAATCTCAACATTCCCTCAATCCTGTTCTGTGGCATATGAAGTGGAATGAGAATGTGAGAACTGTGATAGTGAAGGTGAATAGTCAACTTCAGTTTATTAGAAGAATTTTAGGAAAGAGTGGTTCACCTGTAAAAGAGACTTATTCTTGAGTACTACTCAAGCATTTGGGATCCATACCAGGTCAGATTGAAGGAAGACATCAAAGCAATTCAGAGGTGGGCTGCTAGATTTGTTATCCGTAAGTCAGAACAATACACAAATGTTACGGAGATATTTTAGAAATGCTTTTTGAGAAATACTTTTAAGAAATTTTAGAGAAACAGCATTTGAAGCTCACTCCCAAAAAACTGTAAACCTTGGGATGTCAGATCGTGCAGGGCTGTTGCTTAGGAGCTCTCTAAACAGAAACAGACAGTTCTTCAACTGAACTCGGGAGAGCAATCAGGCCAGACAATGAACATAATTTTGAATCAGTTAAGAAACAATCTTAATTGCATAAACTGGGGTACAGTACTCACTAATGTCTACCAATGATACAACATAGAATTTTTTAGAATTATAGGAGAAATCCTTGTCTAATGTAGTCCCAAATATCACAGAAAACACACAAAGAAGAACCAGAGAAATAAACCTCAAGAACTGAGAAACTGGTATATGTTGCACCTGTGCAAACTTAGAGATGGTGTACCATGACAGACTTCAACAGAATCAAGCTGAGAAGGAAGCTTACACAGCTGTGAGAATCGTGCATAGATCAGAAATTAGAGCAGCCTAGAGGAAAGCCAATGACAGTTACACGCTCAATTTGACAAATAAGTTTAAAGCAGCAAGGAAACACAAGTAAGCTCTGAAAGTAAACATAGCAACATTCCATTTCAACCAAATACCGTAAATGCCTGCTTTACCAGTTCTGGCAAAATGACACTTCAGCTGGTCTCATGTATCCTACAGACAATTTAGTGAAGCAATTGCCATACTTAGTAAATCTAAAGCAGAGGACTTCTGTGGACTTTCAAATCATACAATAAAAATTATAAAGAAAGAAATTCTACTGCCACTAAACAAAATCATCAACCAAGTGCTACATGAAGAATCTTCCCAGATTGCCTAAATATTACTATTATAATAAAAGCATCTCCTGATACCTATCATCCCACCTCATTCATACCAATCATATAAAAAATTACAGAATATTGTTTGCACAAACACTGAACCAGTACTTTGAGCAAAATAATGTACTTAGCTCTTAACAGTCTGGTTTCAGATCTCATCTTTCCACAGTCAAAATAATTGAGACTATCATCACAAAAATATATGATTCTTTTGAGACTAAGAAAACAGCCTGTGCAACTCTTCTAGATTTGAGGAAAGCTTTTTATACTGTCTCCCACAGTATACTTATCAAAAAGCTCCAGCACTATGGAGTTGGAGAGAATGCTCTTCACCCTATTGAGTTAGATCGAAGCAACAGAAAGCAGGTGGTAATTATACACACCCAAAAGTCAAACTCATTACCTGTTACAAAAGGTCTTTCACATGGCTCAGTACTGGGTCCATTTCTGTTCATTGTACGAAGGTTGGAACTTAAATAGTGGCAACTATTTATTCACAACCAATACAAAAGAGTTACATGTTTGCACCTGTTACTGTCTTTCAGAGTAGTCACCAGCATTATCTAGAACCCATTGCCAGTGATATGGAAGGCATAGTATATCATTAACAGAGCCTGTTTTGTTGATGGTGCAAATGGAGCGGTCTACTGTCTGTCGAATCTATGGAACACTTCTGAAGCGAATGCCATGAAGTGGTTTCTTCATCTTTGGAATCAAATCAAAGTCACAAGGACTTAAGTCCAGGGAGCATGGTGGATGGTACAGTACTTCCCAGTCCCATCGACTTAACAGAGCAACCACAGCTTGCCATGTAAGCGCCCATGCATTTTCGTGCAAAATGATGGGTGGGTTGCGCAGAAAGTGTCGCTGCTTCTTTTGTCAAGCTGGTCACAAGTGTTACTCAAAAGATGAACAGTAATATTGTGCTCTGACAGTCTGCCATGGAGGAACATAATGTGTTAGGATAACACCATCACAGTCATACGTGAGAATCACCGTAACTTTCACCATACTGGGGCTCTGACGCACTTTCGACTTTCGTGGCAACCCATAATTTGTTGGATTGGCATTTCAGTTTTGGCTCATACAATGTAGCCCATGTCTCATCCAGTGTTATGATAATGCATAAGAAAGCCTCTCCTTCATGCTCATAGCGCTCCAAGTGCATCCGAGCAGCATCATAACGCATCCATTTCTGCATTTCCGTCAGTTCATGTGAAACGCATTGTGATGCAATTTTTTGCATGCCAAGGTGTTCCTTCAGGATGGGTAGCACAGTCATATGTGCTAATCTGGTTTCATGGGCGAACTCATGAATCGTATGGCATCGATCACTGTCCACTAACATGGCAACAGCATGCACTTCTTCTTCAGAGATGCTAGGACGAACTGCCCGATGCATGTCTGCCACAGTTTGCTTTTACCCAATGTGCCACTGTTCTGTACAGCAATGCCAACTCTCCGCACGCCTCTTGAAGACCTTGATGATACTGTTGTGCTGTATGACCTGTGGCACATTCAATCTTGATCCAACTCCATTGTTACTGTTTCGAAAACATAGTGACACCATTACGTTAGACTGCTCGCTCACAAATGACTGTTTTTCCCTCGTTTGTGTGCACGCTGGTGATGTGGGACAGGCGAGTCCATTTGTTTGGAGGTAAGGTAGGTATGTCAACAATGTGTGCTATCAGTGACAATAGTAGTTTCCATTGCATAGTATCTCCACAGCAGTGTTGCCACTATTTAAGTTCCAACCAATGTATATATGAATGAATTACCATTGCTTTGTCAGGCAGTACTGTATGCAGACAATACAACTCTAATCACATAAGCTGATGATCTAGAGGAGGTGCGACATAATGTAAATATAACAAGGATCAATGCACTAACTCGTTTCAGGCAAATTATTTATAAATTAATAACAATAAAACTGTTTTCAATTTCAATGTTTCTAATGAACATAAAAAATAATCGAATTATTAGGTTTCCACATAGATAAGAAACTCAGCTGGGCAAGTCATACAGAGAAATTGTGCTCAAAACTTTCTCGAGGGATTTATCTGCTGTACAGACTGAGAAATAATGTAAGCAGAACTCTACTAGTATACACATATTTTACACTTTTCCACTCCCACCTTACCTATGGAATTCTTCTGTAGGGTAACTGCCGCAGCTCAGAAAACGTGTTCAAGTGACAAAATAAGGCTTTCAGATGTATAGCAGCACTGACTCCAAGAGAATTTTGTAAAGATCACTTCAAAGAGCTCAGTATTATGACAGTCCCATGTCTCTACATGTATAGTTACCTTATCAGTGTTAAAGAGAATTTAAATTATTTAACCTTAAGATGCCTATACAGGGTCACAACACAAGAACTGGACAATCAACTGATGTACCCTAAAATTGGCTAGCTAAGGTTCACAACAGCCACAAACATCTACGCCCCAGACTTTACAATAGAATCCAAAAAGCTGGTCATTTTGTTTCCTATAATACATTTAAGAATGTTCTAGCAGAGTGGTTTGAGCAGGAAGCATACTACTCCATAAAAGAGTATGAATCACATAAAGTTCTGACCACTGTCATACTAAGTTGTAAAAATCACTGGTTAAGAGGTTCCCACACATATTACTTTCACATTACATGTAACAATGTGTCACTGATATTTATATCATGAAATTTTTATGTATGTCATGTCTCTTAGCCTTTATATGCAAATAATTACACCAGTAACACATAAAATGTTCAAAGGTGAATAAATTCAGATTCAATTCTACTCTGATAAAATACATTGTACATAAGGACCATGAAGATAAGATACAAGAAAGTAGGGTGCATAAGGGGGCATACAGATAGTCATTTTTCCCTTGCTCTATTTATGAGTGGAACAGGAAAGAAAATGATTAGTAGTGCTACTGGGTACCCTCCGTCATGCACCGTTCAGTGGCTTGCGTAATTTCTACGTAGATTTAAATGTAGATCTTCTGTGGCACTGAAAGTAATGTGAAAAACTGTTCATTCTACAGAAGTGCACAATAAGAAAAGTGTGTAAGTTTGATAACCAAACGTGTTACAGAAGCATCTTCAGGAACCTAGGGACTATTACTCTTGCCTGACAATACATATACTCCCTAATGGTATTTGGGTTGAGGTGGACAAGAGTGCATTTAGGATAAACTCAGCAACTAACAACCACAGTAGTAGAAGTAGAAATAATTTCCATATAGACTATGTATCCATTTCTACAATACCTTTCCTTCTCATCCTGTTTAGTAGGTCTCCCCTGACCTGGGGTTCTGTGTGACTTTCCCAAGCTCTCCTCATTTCCTAAACCTCACCAGTCTTTTTCGTTCACTCCTCATCCTTCCCCTTCAAACTTTCTTCCAGCAGAAGGAGCCACTGGCTCCGAAAGCTTGCAAATTTCAATACTTTTATATGTATGTGATTTTTTATCCATACAATTATATTATAGTTTCAAAAATTTGTTATTTTTGTTGACATATTAGACCCTGTTAGACCCTGGGATTTAATAAGTTTTTTATGTGAAGACCCCCCCCCCCCACACACACACACAGAGTTACACTGTCTCTCGGCACTAACAGTCCCACTGAGCCAAGATTTTGGCTGAGATCACTACTCAGCCCAGTGGTGTGTGTGTGTGTGTGTGTGTGTGTAGGGGGGGGGGCAGGGGGTGTCCACACATGTGTGAACAGTCTCCCTTTAATTAAGCCTTTTTGTCATTAAACGCTTCCTCTATGGGGCAAGAGATATAACTGCCACTATGTCTTGTTACATCTTATGCAGATGTGACAGAGTCAGGGGTGTTGTTTTCAATGTTCACCATCTCCCTCCAGACATTATTAGAGATTTTCATGGGGTAAATATCTGGGCTTTAGTAAGGTCAGCTCAGATTTCTGATGGATTCTGAATTTTTGTCATGCCAATAAGGGGTAGCACTAATTTGGCAAGTGCAAGAAATATCAACTTGGGAAATATGATTAGTAGTGTTACAATTCTCACTAAAGTTATGGATAAACTGTGAATTCTGATTTTCAAGCAGCTCAATGCAGTTGGTGTTATTCTGCATACTTTTTCCTTCAATCAAAGCACACATCATTAAAACAGATCCAGAAGAAAATCAGAGCCTCCTCGATTCCACACACACAGACAGTCTTCCAGAACGTCACCTAACACTTGTGATGAACATGGTGTTGTAGGTCATACAAATACAGATATAAATGTGATTCATTTGACCACATTACAATGTTCCATTTATTCCAGGTCCACTCTTGATATATCTTTGCCCACTTTGGATGGGACTGAGAAAGGGAGCACAATGGTTATTACACTGGCCTCAAATTCAGAAGGACAAAGGTTCCAATCTCCATTATGATATCTTGGTTTCACTTAAGGCCAATCCCATGATGGTTCCTTTCAAAAGGGCATGGCCAATTTCCTTCCCAATCCTTCCCTAACCAAGTTTGTGTCCTGTCTCTCATGACATAACTGTCTCTGGGATGTTAAACATGACTCTTCCTTTTTTTCTACTTTAAATGGATCTTTATGGACTGGCTCAAATACCTTGTGTTTGCATGTAACCCTACTTTAATGTCAGTGCAAAGCAATTGCTTCTGGATTATACATTCAGAAATGGCTCACACCCTACAGAAATTTCTGCACTGTTGTGAAGCATTTTTAAGCCACAATGTGGGACACACTGAATGTCTACTAGCCTGTCATTGTTATCTTACTGCTATAGTCCTGATATGAATTCCTTGTAGACAACAATATCTGCCATTGTTGATGATCCTATTATCTGATACATTTGAAATCTGCCATTTCCTTCAATGGACTCTGCTATACCAGTCTTTTCACTACAGCTTGAGACTTGTTATCAATGGAGGAAAGATAAGATTGCACAGATTCACTCTAAGCATTCTCTAATTGTCAGGCTATAGGCCTAGTCTCCAAATAGTTACACTCTGCATCATCTCCTTTCTGACAGTCAGCAGTTCCCTAAAGATTGTATTAACTTTGACATACCAGGTGGTTAATATTTATGTAGTGCGCTTACTACTTTTACAGACTGGTCTATTATGGAAACTACACTCCTGGAAATGGAAAAAAGAACACATTGACACTGGTGTGTCAGACCCACCATACTTGCTCCGGACACTGCGAGAGGGCTGTACAAGCAATGATCACATGCACGGCACAGCGGACACACCAGGAACCGCGGTGTTGGCCGTCAAATGGCGCTAGCTGCGCAGCATTTGTGCACCGCCGCCGCCAGTGTCAGCCAGTTTGCCGTGGCATACGGAGCTCTATCGCAGTCTTTAACACTGGTAGCATGCCGCGACCGTGGACGTGAACCGTATGTGCAGTTGACGGACTTTGAGCGAGGGCGTATAGTGGGCATGCGGGAGGCCGGGTGGACGTACCGCCGAATTGCTCAACACGTGGGGGGTGAGGTCTCCACAGTATATCGATGTTGTCGCCAGTGGTCGGCGGAAGGTGCACGTGCCCGTCGACCTGGGACCGGACCGCAGCGACGCACGGATGCACGCCAAGACCGTAGGATCCTACGCAGTGCCGTAGGGGACCGCACCGCCACTTCCCAGCAAATTAGGGACACTGTTGCTCCTGGGGTATCGGCGAGGACCATTCGCAACCGTCTCCATGAAGCTGGGCTACGGTCCCGCACACCGTTAGGCCGTCTTCCGCTCACGCCCCAACATCGTGCAGCCCGCCTCCAGTGGTGTCGCGACAGGCGTGAATGGAGGGACGAATGGAGACGTGTCGTCTTCAGCGATGAGAGTCGCTTCTGCCTTGGTGCCAATGATGGTCGTATGCGTGTTTGGCGCCGTGCAGGTGAGCACCACAATCAGGACTGCATACGACCGAGGCACACAGGGCCAACACCCGGCATCATGGTGTGGGGAGCGATCTCCTACACTGGCCGTACACCACTGGTGATCGTCGAGGGGACACTGAATAGTGCACGGTACATCCAAACCGTCATCGAACCCATCGTTCTACCATTCCTAGACCGGCAAGGGAACTTGCTGTTCCAACAGGACAATGCACGTCCGCATGTATCCCGTGCCACCCAACGTGCTCTAGAAGGTGTAAGTCAACTACCCTGGCCAGCAAGATCTCCGGATCTGTCCCCCATTGAGCATGTTTGGGACTGGATGAAGCGTCGTCTCACGCGGTCTGCACGTCCAGCACGAACGCTGGTCCAACTGAGGCGCCAGGTGGAAGTGGCATGGCAAGCCGTTCCACAGGACTACATCCAGCATCTCTACGATTGTCTCCATGGGAGAATAGCAGCCTGCATTGCTGCGAAAGGTGGATATACACTGTACTAGTGCCGACATTATGCATGCTCTGTTGCCTGTGTCTATGTGCCTGTGGTTCTGTCAGTGTGATCATGTGATGTATCTGACCACAGGAATGTGTCAATAAAGTTTCCCCTTCCTGGGACAATGAATTCACGGTGTTCTTATTTCAATTTCCAGGAGTGTATTTTACATACCTGTTAGTGTTGTGGCAGTAGAAAAGACAGCATTAAGCAGTTGTTGCTGTTTCTTATTCCACAACCTTGCATCATTTTGTTCAATGCACCATGACAACTGAGACAACAATAAGCAGATCTCCACAGTAACATCCAGAGCATTGCAAATGTTGGGGATAATTGAAGATAAGAAATACGAAGTAAAGGATGGATTTTCATTAATATTTTGTTGGAAAAGTTTAGTTATGATATCTTTGTGTTGTAGAAGTAGCAGGAGCCCCACTGAAGAGTTGGCAGTCAGCGTGAGAAATTTACTGTGAACACAATAAAATGCTTATATTAGTTCTTTTAAGAGATAAACAGTAAATTTTAAGCTTAAAATGGCACATCTTAAATGTATTTTCATACAGTACAGAGTCAATACGAATCAATACGAATGAATACATATAAACTAAATAAAAGCTACTAGTTTATAAAACAGATTATGAATGTGTGCATGTGTGTGTGTGTGTGTGTGTGTGTGTGTGTGTGTGTGTGTGTGTGTGTGTGTGTGGAAAGTCCAGGACGGAATAGCAATAAAAATGAAAAGGCAAATTGCCGCTCACTACAGAGAGGAAGCATTGAGTTACAGACAGGCACAATGAAAAAGACTGCTTAAATATTTATTCTTTCAGACAGTCTTCCTTCCGAAATGGAATACATTCACACAAGTACAACTCACACACACATGGCTATTGTTTCTGGGCACTGGGATCCAACTACAACTGCATCTGATGTGAGAAGTAATCTGCTGGGGTGGGTGATGGGGGGAGGGGTAGCAGGATATTGGTAGGGGAAGATGATGTGCTGGACATGATGGGAACAAGATACAACTACTATGAGGGTGGTTTGAAAAGTTCTTGGAATCATCACGAGAGGTCAGCTCTAACACAACGAGTTGTTCACACAATATTCATTGGACTGTTGCCTGTAAACACATGCCACATCAATCTTGAAAGAGAACTGTGGTGGTGATGTGGCTCTGTTGTAGTTCCTGCATAGTGATTTGTGAAGATGGAAAATATCGAGATTCAAGCAGTGATTATGTACCTCATAAAGAAAGGTATGAAAGCAAAGGACATTCATGCCAATTTCCAGAATACACTGGCGGACTCTGCTCCTTGATATTCAACTGTTATCAAGTGGACAAATGAATTTAAATTTGGTTGGGAGAGCTTAGATGATGATGATCCACGCAGTGTTGACCAAGTTGTGTCACTACTCCAGAAATCATTGCAAAAGTGCAGAAAATGGTCATGGAGGATCACCAAATGAAAGTGCATAAAATTGCTCACACTTGCCAGATGTCATCTGAAAGGGTATATCACATTTTAACCGAAGAATTAGAAATGAAAAAATTATCTGCAAGATGGGTGCCGCGACTCTTGATGCACGCCCACACACACGTGCCGTCGCCATAGCAAAATTACACAAACTAAGGTATGAATTGTTGCCACACCTGCCTTATTCACCTGACATGGCTCCATCAGATTTCCATCTCTTCCCAGAACTGAAAATTTTTCTTGGTGGATGAAGATTCACTTCAAATGAAGAACTGATAGCCAGAGTTGATAACTATTTTGCAGGTCTGGAGGAAACTCATTTTCGAGGTGGGATCAAGGCACTGGAACATCATTGGACCAAGTTGCATTAATCTACAAGGAGATTACATTGAAAAATAAAAAAAGTTTCAGTGATGTAAGTATTTTTTTAATTTTTTTTTTTTTTTCTGAGAAGTTTTCAAACCACCCTTGTAGATGCAGTGTCATGAGGCTGTACTTGGAAGCAGCGCAGGAGGGAGACAAGTAAAGAAAGGAAAGAGACAGGTGTGGTGGTGGTATAAAAGGCGTGTGTAATCATGGAGTGGGAGCAGGAAAGGGAAGAAACAAATGTCACATTTATGTAATATTTTTGTGAAAACGTGGCATTCAAATAATATTTTTCTGAGACAATTATGTTTTGTAGGTCAATTTTGAATACAAACACTGAATTATTGCAAATAAAATTGAGTTTTAATATCGATTCAGCTACTGCGATGGACTGAATATGGAAATGGGTTCTATAAATTGTGAGACGGAATCAATAGAAGACAAGTTGAATCACAGTTGTAGGATTGAAACAAGTATATTTAGTATAATTTGAAATCAGAATCAACTATTGTGAAATAGAAGAATGGAAGTAACTGTACAGAAAACAAATTACTAATGCAAATGAAATGGGCTATTAAAATGTTACAATGTAACTAAAACAACCTGTCCAGTAGCTGCACAGCAATCAAGATTTTCATTGAGGGTGGAATATCATGTTCGTAAGTGGAGCCCAAATCACAGCATATCTACAAGGAGAAGAGAAGTATTGCAGAATATATTGGTCTTCAAGAATAGTGTGGGTGGCTGAGACACATTGAAAGCAATGTTAGATCTGAATTTGGTGCTTAAATAGAATTCAGAAATAAATCGTTGCCACAGAATTTTTAGGTAATCATCCTAAACTAAACAGTTCATTGCAAATTGTGGAGGAAGCTCAAAATGTAAATATTATTCAGTTCAAGCAAATAGCATAACTGGAACTTTGAATCAGAAGTAAACCATGCAAACACTACCTAGCATTTAGTTTGTGGCGTTTTTAGTTATCTTGGGAAGGTTTTTGAATGTGCAGGTTATGCCATTCCAGTGAGTGCCCACTGAGGGTGCCAGGTGTTCATGCACACAGGTGGGCAGGGTGGGCAAACAGCTGATGAACAGGCAGTCAGGGTGCCAAGCTGTAGCCTGCACAATGGTATTGCCCTCGCTGAGCAGATATGGGTGGGTGTGGCCAAGTAGCTCATGGATGCACACAATCTATCCAAGAGGGCTGCCCAACAAGTAGCTTATCATACCACCTGTACCCACCTGCATAAAATTTGACTAGGGAAACAAAAATGGTATGACATTGAAGGGATTCCACTCACATCGATAAGTCATATTTCAACAACAGAAAAACGCAGTTTGAAACTAACAGACAACACCATACAAATAATACTCAATTCAGAATGGGTAAATATTAAATGTGGTGTCCCACAATGTTCTGTATTTGGTTACCTCCTGCTCTTAATCTCCATAAATGATTTTCATTAGAAAACACTTCAAACAATGTGATACAAATATACTGATAATGGACCCAAATGCTTCAATACCACATGCAGCAATGAGAAAGGAACAAAATACACCTAATTTACAGCAAAAAGCTTAAACCTCAGTCATTCAAAGACTCATATTATGTAGCACCACCACTACTACTACTAGTAGTAGTTGTAGTAGTAGTTTTCATTCATGGCAATTTAATTGCCTTGGTTCATTATTATGTTTTCAACAAAATTATGAACTGTGTTGATTACTAAAAGAACTGAACATTCTGCAGTTTTTAGTGTGGACTAACTGCCATAGTCAAAAAATAATTTTAGTGGTGATCCCAGTTTCATGAACAAAGTAAAAGTTTCATGTATATAAAGTGCATACTTGTAAATCAAGCCAACAATGCAAGATATAAGCCGCTCCAGCAACATTTCATTTGTGCCATTCCATATAAGCATCGAATCAGACACCGATTTGATCTCATGAATAGTTCGCTGTTTACCACAGTTTTGGCCACAGAAATCAAAAACTTGGTTCACACAAGTGGAAGCAAACGTTTTCTATAGTGGAATAATGAATGATAAGACAAATTTCAGGTATGTGGTCAAAACTTCACTTCTATAGTGAAAGATATTGTCACTCCACCAACTTCCATTTGTTACGAACATTTGAAGTCAGTGGTGATGCAACAGGTTTCCAAATCAGTGGTTAATGTTGTTCCCTGTTTTGCCTGTGACTGACTGTAGCTATCTTCTGAGGAGGTAGTTGCATCCTGATGTTCCATATGAGGTCTGGTCCTGTTAATTATCCCCAGTTGTCTGAGGTTCATTATTGGAGAAGGAAACTTTTTCCCAATGTTTCTGTGCTAGTTCCAAAGCCACATTCCATCGTCTACTGGGCTGGTGTCCTTCTTCCCAGCTGATCAAGTTCTCTGCCATCAGAGTGCCGCAAACACATGATACCAACAAGGTTGGTCTGAGTGGTCACACATTAGATGATGCTACTTTAGAGATTTTGGAAGGGACCTCAACTTTGCAGTCACCTTAAGAGCCCTACCAGTTCTGGTTTCATCAGCTTAGAGGAGAAAGTGGTCAACACTCTGCCATCAGTTGTTCCAGAAGAGATTCAGAGAGAGAGAGAGAGAGAGAGAGAGAGAGAGAGAGAGAGAGAGAGAGAGAGAGATGCAGAATTCTAACCAGAGCCAGGCCGCTTAAAATAAACATCTCAGGAGATGAGAAGATGGCGCTCAAGGGTTTGCAAGAAGATGAAAACTTAGTAGTGTTACCTGTGGACAAGGGGAATTCTACTGTCTATGATAAGAAGATCTGTCAAATTTTAGAGGATCCTACTTACAATCCACAAGAGAATAATCCCAGTGATGGAGTGGACAGGAAAGCCAAGGCTCTTCTTAAGGAAACAGGATGGCCTCAAAAAGATGTCAAGCAACTGAAAGCTAACGCACCAGTACCACTCAGACTATATGGATTACTCATGAGCCATAAAGAGGGTGTACCACTTCATCCATTCGACCAACATTGGTGCAGCCACCTACACTGCAGCCATATACCTTAAGAAGATGTTAGCATAATTTGTGGGAAAATGTGTCCACCACATCAACAACATCCTATGAATCTCCAACACAGACATCATGGTCAGTTTTCACCTTGTCTAAGTAATATTAAATGGCTACACTATGATATTGCAATAGGAGGTGATCTGAATGCTGATTTTGATGTTACTAAATGTAAGGGTAGTGTTGCAGATCTGGAAAACTTACTAAGACAATACAATTTACATCATGTTAATAACAGGCCCACAAGAAACAAAGCATGTTTAGATAACATCTTTGTAAGCTTCAAGACCACTGAAAACACATGCAAAGTTGTAGTGTTCCCATTCTCTGACCATGACTCCGTATCTCTAAATTATGCAAGTAAAATTCCCCTCAATAGGAGCAATGCATACAGACCTGTCCCAACAGTTGTGATTACCAGACCCGTAACTGAGGATAAAATTAACACATTTCGTAATTCCCTTGCTGACAGAAACTGGTTTGGCCATTGTAGTGTCGATGGACATTACACATCAAGTAATGACCTGCCAGCTAAAATAATATTTGATAGATTTTTTAATGCATTCTTGACCCTATTTAACCATAGTATTCCCATAAAGAAAACCAAAATAATGGACAGCAGCCACAAATCCAGATCTCAAAACAGACAAAATATATGGTACACTAAACAGCTGACAGATCTAAAGAAACAAGTTTTGTTACTGTACAACATATACAATAGTATGAATCCTGACTGTGCCAAATCAGCCTATGTGGAATGCAGGAGTGAATACAAAAAAGTCATCCTGCAAGCCAAAAAAACCTACAATGCCATATTAATTCAGTGAAAGAAATAGGAGATGCAATTATCAAACCAGACATTAGTCCATCAGAGCTACTCTCCCAAAATTGGGGTAGACAGTTACTAAATACAAGCATGCTAACATTCTCCGAAGTATCGCCTAGATATGTACAAGGGGTCATAAAACAACTGAAATCATCTGATAGCTTAGATATATGTGGCATATCATGCAACCTGCTAAAAAAAGTGTGTGATTGCATTCTGTACCCTTTAACCCATTGCATAAACAAGTGCTTACTTGAGGGATATTTTCCTGATGAGTTAAAACTGTCTAGGATTGTCCCAGAATACAAAAAGGGAGATAAAGACTTTCCATCTAGTTACAGGCCTATTTCAATAGTACCCGCATTCTCCAAGGTAATAGAATGCATCATGTACCAACAATTATCATCTCACTTTGAGAATCTAGGAATAATTAATGCTACACAATACAGGTTTAGGAAGAATCTGCGACCATTGATGCAATCAACACGGTAGTCAGTTACATCCTCAAAGTTTTTGAGAACAAAGGCTTTGCTCAGGTCTCATTCTGTGACCTAAGCAAGGCCTTCAGCTGTGTTGAGCACACACCACTACTAGAGAAACTAGAATTCTACGGCATCAAAGGAAACAGTCTCAGACTATTAACAGCTTATCTCAACAACCGTAAACAGGTAGTTTGTGTTGGTAAGGAAATGTCAAACATAGAAAATGTTAAAGTAGGTGTGTCTCAGGGATCTGTACTGGGGCCCTTCCTGTTTCTGATAATGATCAATGACCTCCCCTCGTTTATTAGATCCACCACTGTATTGTACGCAGATGATACGACTTTTCTTCATAGCAGTAACAATCTTAAACCTGTGCTGAAAATACACTCACTCATGCAGCATATTGGTTCAGATAAAATGGTTTCCTGCTAAATGAAAATAACTCAGCAGATAATCTTCACTCTAAGAGACAAGCCACTATCTGATGACCCTAGTTCTGTTAAATTCCTGGGAGTTTATTTAGACGAACAGTTTTCCTGGGGTCAACATGTAAACTATATTAGTAGTAAGCTATCCAGAGTAATTTATTTATTAAGACAACTCAGAAATTGTGTACCTGAAACATACATCAGATCATCTTATTTTGCATTTTTCCAAAGTATAATATCCTATGGCATTATCTTGGGGGTAACTGTAGTCATATACATGACATCCTATTATTGCAGAAGAAAGCCATTAGGATAATTACAAATTCTTCACATAAGGCTCACTGCAAACCCTTATTTACTAAACAAAAAATTATGACAGTAATAAACCTCTATATATACAATGTCTTAATCTTTATGAAGAAGAACCTACAAGATGTGAAACGTAGAGAAAATGTACATTGTTACAACACAAGAAGCATCAAACACATATACACGCCTTACCACAGACTATCAAAATCAATAAATAGCTATGAAGTCACAGGGCACAAACTATTTAATAAGCTGCCACATGCTATACAGGATCTTCCTGAACATACATTTATTGCCCACCCGTTCTATGATATCAATGAATTCTTCAACTGTAAAATGCAGTAATCCAATAGATGACCCACTGTACATTTATTGTAATATAAGCTAAAATATTTCAGTAGTCAATACCTTATCACACTGTATTATAAATTGTAACTTCATTTGACGTTGTCAATTGCTGTAATGGCCTAAAGACAATAAAATCTTTATTATTATTATTAGTATATACCAGGGCACCACTTCAGGACACACCCAATTTGATCAGTGAGAGATCTGACAGGGTTCTGCTGGATTGTTTCAAGCATATTTTAACACTGACTTATTTCCTATGAGAAGGCCAGTTCTATGAGCACACTGAAGGAGTGGTGATGGGCAGTCCCTTATCTCTTGTATTGGGAAATTTGTTTATGGAGAAATTCAAAGATGAGGTCGTTTCAATGGCTGCCTACCAGCTGACACATTTCTTCATCAGAAAAATACTGGACAAGTTCCTGGATGATCAGAATTAAAGACATCCCAAGGTTAAGTTCACCATGCAACTAGAGAATGATGATCAGCTGATGTTTCTGGAAGTATCGGTGAAGAGGAAGGCAGATGCCACATTTTTCCAAAGTGTGTATAGTAAACCAACACACACAGACTTATATATACCACACAGCTTTACAGTAGAGTTCGAACACCTACAACAAGTGTTCACAGACAATGGAAATTCAAGCGTGGACATCCCCAAAGCATTACATTGAACCAGGTAATTTGATACAATGGAAGAGGAACAAGAGAAAAAACCAGTAAAATAGCCTTTCTACCATATGCAGGGACCTCTATCTAAGATCATTAGAATCCTGAAGAAACACAAAATCAAAAGTGTGTTCTGCCTGTCCAGCAAGACTGGCAAGCTTCTTGGAATCCACATCTACATCGATATTCTGCAAACCACAATAAGGTGTGTACCACTACTTGTCACTTCCCCTCCTGTTACACTTGCAAATAGAGTGAAGGAAAAATGACTGTTTTTACACCTCTGTATGAGCCCTAATTTCTCGTATCTTATCTTTGTGGTCCTTACACATGATGTGTGTTGGAGGGAGCAGAATCATTCAGCAATCAGTTTCAAATGTCAGTACTCTAAATTTTCTCAGTAGTGTTTCCCAAAAAGAAAACTGCATTTCCTCCATGAACTGTCATTTGAGTTTGGAAAGCATCTCCATAACACTTAAGTTTTGTTCGAACCTACCGGTAACAAATCTAGCAGCCCTCCTGTGAATTGCTTCGATGTCTTCCTTCAATTTGATCTGGTATGAATCAAAAACACTTGAGCAATACTCAAGAATAGGTCACACCAGCATCCTATATGTGGTCTCCTTTACACTCTTTCCTGGAATTTTACCAATAAACCAAAGTCAACCATTTGTCATCCCTACCACAGTTCTGACTTGTTTGTTCCATCTAATATTGCTTTGCAACATTATGCCCACATATTTAAATGACTTGACTGTGTCAAGCTGAACACTAATAACACTGTATCTGAAAATTACAGGTTTGTTCTTCCTCCTCATCTGAATTAACTTACATTTTTCCACATTTAGGACTAGCAGCCATTCATCACATCAGCTGGAAATTTTGTCTAAGTCATCCTGTATCTTCCTACAGTCTCTCAACTTTGACACCTTACTGTACACCACAGAACCATCAGCAAGGCTGTCCACCCTGTTGCCAGATCATTTATGTATACAGAAAACAACAGCAGTCCTATCACACTTCCCTAGGGTACTCCTGACGATACCCTTGTCTCTGATGAAAACACAGGACATCCCAGTCTATGAGGACAACATACTGGGTTCTATTATTTAAGAAGTCTTCAGGCCACTCACGTATCTGTGAACTTATTCCATATGCTCATTCCTTACTTAACAGTCTGCAATGGGGCACTGTGTCAAATGTTTTCAGGAAATCTAGAAATATAGAAGCTGCCTGTTGCCCTTCATCCATAGTTTGCAGTATATCATGTGAGAAAAGGGCAAGCTGAGTTTCACAGGAGTGATGCTTTCTAAAACTATGCTGATTCATGAACAGAAGCTACTTAGCCTCAATAAAGCTTATTATATTTGAACTGAGAATGTGTTCACGGATTCTGCAGCAAGCAGAAGTTAGGGATATTGTTCTGTAATTTTCCAGGTCCATTTTTTTTTACCTTTCCTATATACTGGAGTCACCTGCACTTTTTTCCAGTTGCTTGGGATTTTGTGCTGGATGAGAGATTCATGATAAAAGCAAGCTAGGTAAGGGGCCACTGATATAGAGTACTCTTTGTAAAATACAACTGGTTCTCCTATGTAAATGATTTCCTGAATGTGAAATTTAAAACTTCGGGCTTAATTTTTCTGTCTTCAACAGCCACACCAGACTGGTCAACAAGGGACTGAATGGCAGCCTTAGAACTGCTTAGCAGTTTTACATACAACCAGAATTTTCTCAGGTTCTCTGCCAGATCTTTTGCTAAGGTGTCACAGTGGTAATAGTTGTATGCTTTGTGCGTAGATCTTTTCAAAGGCACATGAATCTCTATTAAACTTCACCTATCATCATTTGTGCATCCCTTCTGAACCTACATTGAAGCAGCCTCTGCTTCCTCAGCATATCAAAAATTTTGTTATTAAACCATGGTGGGTCTTTTCCATCCTTTATCCACTCACTAGGCACGAAACCCTCCAGACAATGATTTACAATCTACTTAAACTTTGCCCATAATTCCTCTACCTCCATCTTACTGGTAGTAATGTTAGTAGCTGCTTATCTGCTCTGTCTAGCAGAAACACTCTCCTAGACTTCTCAGCTAATTTATTAACTTTCACAGCCATAGTTTCTATAATGACATCATGGTCACTAATCCCCAGTTCTATATTGAGATTGTTGGTAAGGTCCAGGCCATTTGTAGCTGCAATGTCTAAGAAAATTCCATTATGTGTGAATTGTTGAGCTAGCTACTCATGACAATTTTCAGAAAAATATGTTCAAAAGTATTTTGCATGACTGTCTGTCTGTATCCCCCACCTCACAATGAATCCATAGACATCCCAGTCTATGCTCAGCAGGTTAAAGTTGCCTCCAGTTAGTACTGCATGATCTATTTACACACTATTGACCATAGACTTTCTTTGAATGACCCTAGAACTTCCACAGTGGAATTGAATGACTGGTAAAAACATCCAACAATTAACTTAGTTTCACCTACACCTGTTATACATGACCATACAATTTCACTGTCATGCTCAACTTTGACCTCAGTAGAGACAAAATTTTTATCAACTGCAATGAAAACTCTCCCTCCAATGGTCTCTAGTCTGTCTTTCTAATAAATGTTCCATAACATGCTAAATATCTCAGAGCTTTCCACTTTGTGTTTCAGCCAACTCTCAGTTCCAAGAATAATTTGTGCATGAGAATTTTCCTGGAGGGCAGTAAATTCAGGAACTTTACTACAAATACTTTGACAGTTTACTGATAAAATTGTGACAGTCAAAGTGTCTTTATTCTAAATCTGTTTGACTTCCCTTGCTGTGAATTGACTGGTGAGTGTTCATCAGAGCACCTCAAACTACCGCCAAGCCTATAAAACCCTCATGTGCACCCCTTTGTGCTTCCTTTGTGAAGTGCACCCCAGACATATCAAGGAGAGTCCTACAAATCCCAACATGATAACACAGGTCCAGAAATATACATCCTAGACTGTCACAGAGTCAATGGAGCCTTGGTTGAGGCCCTCCACTCAGCTCCAAACCAAAGGACCCGAATCAACTCTGGGAATGATGCTGCAAATTGTGACTCTGCTTGCACCCCATGAGTGAGGCCAGCAGTCTTCGCCACCTCCGCCAGCCACCTGTACAAACTGGGAATCATCTCAGAACCCAGGTTACAAGGTGTTGTTGGTGCCAACATGAGTCACAACTTGCAAATGATTGCATCCTGCATGCTTGATAGCCCCTGGCAAGGTTGCCTCCACATCTCGGATGAGGCCCATCAGTAGACGTACTGAGTGATCATTGGCTTTCTTTCTAGCCCTGAATGCTATCTGCCTAAGGGGCTCCAAGACGTGCCTGACATGGCAGTTCCCAATAACCAGTAAACCACTCCCCCCTGGTGTGCTTCCTCGGACCCTGCTGAAGGAGCGTCCACCTGTACACTCACAGGATGAAAGGGCAGCCGGTCTCCACATCAGCCCTCTGCCTCAAGTGACACGAATGCATTACCACCCACTGCTCACCCTGTTGTGATGGCGGAACCACTGTGTCGTGTGCTCTAGGAGGTGCCTTGGAAGAAGAGACCATGGGCAATGAATACTATTGATTAATAAAGAAACTGAGTATTCTGAAAAGGTCTTAGTGTGCATCAACTTTTATAAATAATAGCTTTATATCCACAGATTATTTTTAAAAGTATATTGACATGCAGTTCCATACAAAAAAATCACTTACAGGTATCGGAAGTAAAGATAAATAGATGCACACTGAATCCAGATGGACAATAAACTGAGGTGGCACCCGAATGTGCTCAAGTTGATGAAGAAGATCAGTTCTGTGTCCTTTGCCCTTAGAAATTTATTTAGATCTCTTGACCGGCATGTGGGATTGCTAGCACACTTATAGCATAATATTCTGGGACAATCCAACTAGGTCAAAAAGTATTATTTCACAAAATTGAGCAATACGGGTTCTGAATATTGCAGAAGCCTTTTTAGGGACCTATAGAGCATACAAAAAAGGAATAATAGGGGACACTGCTAGGAGGGTGTGCCATGAACAGCATACTAAAGACAGTGACTAACAAAGCTTGAGGCCAGAAGAATTATGGGAATATAGGATACATTGCAGGGAGAGTTCCCACCTGCACAATTCAAAAAAGCTGGTATTGGTAGGAAGGCACAGGCTATGAAGCAGTCTTTGAAGTGAAGAACATCATGTTGGACAGTGTACCCAGCAACTGGATGATCCAGCTGTCTTTTGGCCACAGTTTGTCAGGGGCCATTCATGTACACAGACGGATTGTTGGTTGTCATGCCCATATAGAATGTCGAACGGTGGTTGCAGCTTAGCTTGTAGATCACATGACTGGTTTCACAAGTAGTCCTGCCATTGATGGTGTAGGTGATGCTTGTGACTGGAATGGAGTAGGTGATGGTGGGAGGATATATGGGACAGGACTTGTATCTACATCTATTACAGGGATGTGAGCCATGATGCAGGGGGTTGGGAGCAAAGGTTGAGTTGGGATGGATGAGGAATTTGTGTAGGTTCGGTAGGCAGTGGAATACTGCTGAGGAAAGTGTGAGAAGGATAGTGGGTAGGACATTTCTCATTTCAGGGCATGGTGAAAGGTAGTCAAACCCCTTGCAGAGAATGTGAATCAGTTGTTCTAGTGCTAAGGAGTACAGAGTCATGAAAGGATGCTTCTGTGTGGCCGGACAGGAGGACTTCATGGTAATTGGTGGGTCACTGGAGAGATAAGGCATGGGATATCTGTTTTTATACAAGCCTTGGAGGGTAATTACAGTCTGTGAAGGCCTCGGTGAGACCCTTCAAGTACTTTGAGAGGAGCTGTTCATCATTACAGGTGCAGAGGCCATGGGTGGTTAGGCTGTATGGAAGGGACTTCTTGGTATGGAATAGGTGACAGCCATCAAACTGGAGGTATTACTGGTGGTTGGTAGGTTTGATATGGTTGGAAGTACTGACATAGTTATCTCTGAGCCAGTGATCAACATCAACACCTTGTTGGGTTGAGGAGGACCTGGTGAAGCAAATTTGGGGGAAGGTGGCGAGGTTCTGGAGCAGTATGGATAGGGTTTCCTCACCCCAATCCACATCACAAAGATGTCATCAATGAATCTGAATCAGATGAGGGGTTTGGAATTCTGAGAGGTTAGGAAGGATTCCTCTAGATGGCCCATAAATAAGTTGGCATAGGGTGATGCCATGCAAATGCCCATTGTTGTACCCCAGATATGTTTGTAGGTAATGCCTTCAAAGGAGAAGTAATTGTGGGTGAGGATATAGTTGGTCATGGTAACCAGGAAGGAGGTTGCACGTTTAGAATCTGTTGGGGGTTGGAAAAAATAGTATTGAATAAAGGCAAGACCATGGGCATTAGGGATGTTATGAACAGAAAGGTGGTATCAATAGTGATGAGCAGCACACTGGGTGCTAAAGGAACAGGAACTGCGGAGAGTCAGTGGAGGAAATTGTTGTTATCTTTTATATAGGAATGAAGGTTGCAGGTAATATGCTGAAAGTGTTGGCCTACGAGAGCAGAGCCTCTCTCAGTAGGGGCACAGTCACCAGTCACAATGACATCCTGGGTGTTTAGTTTATGGACTTAAGGAAGCATGCAGAAGGTAGGAGTGAACGGAGTGGTAGAGGTGAGGAGAGAGATAGACTCCAGGAAGACAATATGGGATGGGCCTAAGGATTTGAGGAGAGACTGGAGATCCTGCTCAATTTCTGGAATGGGGTCAATGTGGCAGGGCTTGTAGATGGACAAATCTGACAGCTGGCAGAGTCCTTCCACCAGGTAATCTTTGTATTCAAATCAACAATGGTGGAGCATTTTCCAGCATGTACGGTTATAAGGTTGAGATAAGATTTTAGGTAGTAGATTGTGGTTCTTTCAGGGGATGTAAGGTTAGTTTGCAAGTTGAGGGATTTTGGGTATGAGGGTGATGCAAGGTTGGAGGTTAAGAAATACTGGAAAGTTAGCAGGGAGTGATTTGGGGTTAGGGGCATGGATCACAGTTGGATGCGGGAGTCAACTGAGTCAGGCAGGGTTCAACATTGATCTTTGCTTGAGTCTGATTGGCAGGGTTTGCAGCAAAAAAGTATTTCCACTGTAGAGACGGGTTGAAGGAGAGGTCTTTAAAAAGTCCCGCATGACTGAATTTGGGAATGGGGCAAAAGGTAAGAGGCCTTTGCAAAGGACTGATACTTCTGTGTGGCTAAGGCTTTTGGAGGAAAGTTTCTTGACTATTTCGGGTGTGTTTAGCTTCTGGATTCTGTATGGTGGTGGAGGGAGTTTTTGAGGGTGAGGTAAATGCAGCGGATCTGTGAGACGGGGTTTGTCAGCTACGAGAGAATGTGGGGGAGCTCTGTAGATTGTTGAAGAGGTGGTGTACAATGGTAGTCCAAGGCGGGAGCATGAAGTGAACAGGGTGGAGTTGTTTTTGAGGTGGCATTTTCCATGTTGCTCTAGTTCCAGGAGAGCGAGGGTTTCTGTGTGTGATATGGGATCCAGATTTTTGGGATTGCATAGCAAGAGAATTTTACAGATGGAGAGGAGGTACTGCAAAGAGGTTTGCCCCTGATTGATATGGTTTTGTAGGACTTTGTTGGTCCTCATCACAACAAAAGGACTGTCATAAAATGAGCTTTCAGCCAACAAGGCCCTCATCAGATGTAGAACATAAACACACACACACACACACACACACACACACACACACACACACACACACACACACACTCACACTCACAAAATGCAGCTCACACACACAGCCGCAGTCTCTGGCTACTAAGGCCAAACTGTGGGCAGCTACACATGATGGGAGATGGACTGGGTGATGGTGGTAAGGTGGAGGCTGGGGTAGGGAGGGGCAGGATAGCAGGGTGGGGTGGAGCCTGTGGGAGCACACAGAGATGAGGTGGAGAGAGGGTAGGGCAGCTAGGTGCAGCACTCAGGAGGTTAGACAGAGGGTGGGAGGGAGTTAGCAGAAAAGGAAGGTGGTAAAAGGACTGTGGGTGTGTTGGAGGAATAGAGGACTGTGTATTGCTGGAATGGGAACAGGGAACGGGTTAGAGGGTAGGGTAAAGACTAACGAAGGCTGAGGCCAGGAGGGTTATGAGAACATAGATATATTACAGTTAGAGTTCCCACCTGTGCAATTCAGAAAAGCTGGTGTTGGTGGAAAGGATCCAGAAGCTATAGGCTGTGAAGCAGTCATTGAAATGAATAATGTTGTGTTTTGTGGCATGCTCGGCATCAGGATGGTTCAGCTGTTTTTTGACCAGAGTTTGTCAGTGGCCATTCATGTGGACAGACAATTTGTTACTTGTCATGCACATGTAGAATGCAGCACAGCGGCAGCAGCTTAGTGTGTACATCACATGATTGGTTTCACAGTAGCCCCGCCTATGATGGGCTAGGCGGTGTTTGTGACTGGACTGGAGTAGGTGGTGGTGGGAGAATATAATGGACAGGTGTTGCATCTGTGTCTATTGCCCAGATATGAGACATGAAGCAAGGGGTTTTGAAGGGATGGACAAGGATTTTATGTAGGTTTGGTGGGTGGCTGAATACCACTGTGGGTGGGGTGGGAAGGGTAGTGAGTAGGATTTCCTCATTTCAGGGCACAATGAAACGTAGTTGAAACCCTGTCAGAAAATCTGCTTCAGTTTCTCCAGTCTTGGGTGGTACTGAGCCATCAGGGAAACACTCATCTGTGGCTGGACAGTGGGACAGTTGAAGGGAGTGGGTGGCTGGAGAGATAAGGCATGGGAGATCTGATTTTGTACAAGGTTGGGAGAGTAATTACAGCCTGTGAAGGCCTCAGTGGGAACCTTGGTGTGTTCTGAGAGGGACTATTCAGGTTTCTGCCTTGCTCATCAATACTGATGCCACATTCCTTTACACTAACATCCCTAATGCCCTTGACCTTACTGCTATTGAACACAACCTTTCCCATTGTGTCACAAATTCCAAACCTACATCTACTTCCTAACTGCCATGACCAACTACATCCTCACCCAAAATCACTTCTCCTTTGAAGCATTACTTACAAGCAAAACTGGGGTATGGCTATGGGCACCCACATGACACTATCCTTTGCCAACCTATTCATGGGCCATCTAGACGAATGCTTCCTAAACATCAAGAATCCCAAACCCCTCACCAGGTTCAAATTCATTGATTACACCTTCATGATCTGGATCGATGGTTAGGTCACCCCATCCACATTCCTCCAGAACCTCAACATCTTCTCCCCCATTTGCTTCACCTGGTCCTACTCATCCCAACAAGCCAATGTCATCAATGTTGGCCTCCACCTCAAAGATAGCTACATCAGTACCTCCATCTATATCAAATCTACCAACCACCAGCAATATCTCCACTTCGACAGCTGCCATCGATTCCATATCAAGAAGTTTCTTGTGTACAGCTTAGCCACTCATAGCCGTCACATCTGTAGTGATGAGCGGTCCATCACAAAATACACTGAGATTCTCACTGAGGCCTTCACAGACTGTAATTACCGTCCCAACCTTGCAAAAAATCAGATATCCCATGCCTTATCTGTCCAGCCACCCACCACTTCCAACAGCCCCTCTGTCAAGTCACAGATGAGCATTTTTCTTGTAACTCACTACACACGCAGGACTGGTGAAACTGAATCACATTCTCTGCCAGGGTTTCAACTACATTTCATCATGCCCTGAAATGAGGAATATCCTTCTCACTACCCTTCCCATCCCTCCCACAGTGGCATTCTGCCACCCACCAAACCTACATAAAATCCTCACCTATCCCTACAAAATTGCTACTCCCAGCCCCATGCCTCATCGTCCCTCATATCCCTGTAATAGACTAGATGCAAAGCCTCTGCCATACATCCTCTCACCATCACCTACTCCAGTCTGGTCACAAGCATCACCTATCCCATCAAAGGCAGGGCCACCTGAGAAACCAGTCATATAATCTGCAAGTTAAGCTGCAACCACTGTGTTGCATTCTACGCGGGCATGACAACTAACAAGTTGTCTGTCCGCAAGAATGGCCACTGACAAACTCTGGCCAAGAAACAGCTGGATCATCCCACTGATGAGCAGGCTGATTTTCATTTGAATGACTGCTTCACAGCCTGTGCCATCTGGGTCCTCACACCAACGTCAGCTTTTCCGAATTACATTGTTTGGTAGTGGAAACTTGTCAAATGATAATATAACACAAAGCTATGTAATGAGGAAATGGAAGTTGCTGTTGTTGGTCTCTATCAAGCTGAATAAATAGAGACAGAGAAGAATAGTGTTGATATGAAAGGGAATTAACTGATGTGTGTTGCAGAACATGGCAATAATGTTGATATTTGGGATCCGGAGGTCGATCAGATAATTCTCGCTGTGAAAAACCGAGTCCTTTGTTCATGTTGAGACAGACTGTTGATATGAAAGGGAATTAACTGATGTGTGTTGCAGAACTTGGCAATAATGTTGATATTTGGGATCCAGAGGTCGATCAGATAATTCTCGCTGTGAAAAACCGAGTCCTTTGTTCATGTTGAGACAGACTGTGTACAGTTACTAAATGGTGGAGAAAGTTAGTAATCTTATTAACAAGGAAAGTGTGTTTAATAATAAGGCAAACAGAAAGTGTGAGCAGCACCACAATGAATGCTGCTCCCTCTGTCATGTTACCACTGCCCTATTCTCACCCATTTTGTCCGTATATTTGGGGTCGGCCAGGTTGGGTCCATAGCCCAAATTTTCTCTTGCGTCACTTGTGCACCTACAGTACCTGTAATCAGTGTCAAGTGTCTTATTGCATGCATTCCTTTCCTCCCCCTCCCCTCCCCTTACTGCCATATGTCAATGGGAAATGTCATTAAAAAAAAAAAAAAAAAAATGGGGCCATCTCTCAGCAGTGTTCCATATTCTGGAGCTATGTGGTTGAAAATCAAGTATTCATATTTAACTTACAGCAATATTTAAATGAATAAAGTAGATTTTCTGCTAAAAACATACTTTAATTTATTAAGTATTGAAGAGACGCTAGAAACCAAGCAGTTAGGTGCACATCAACCAACAGATATCTCAATGTCTGAATTCTGTGGAAAGAACAACAGAATTTTCTGCAATATATGGTCCTGCAAAAAGTCATGTTTAACAATGAGAGAAGACAAATAGAAGTTACTTTGTTTCTATTGTGTGTTATTTGGTGGTGAAGTATTGTGCACAACAGTCAGTTGTAAGGATATAAAGCATTTAAGGAATCAAATGAAGACACATGAGGAAAGTGAACTACATTTAGAAAATCCTTCTAAATACAATGTGTTTGTCTCTATTAAGATTGCTTCTCAGATTGAGTCAGCATATAAAATGTCAGTTCAGAAATGTAGTGAATTTGTTATGAAGAACAGACAAATATTAACAGAGTAGAAGAGTGCTTAACATTTTGTGGAACACAAGTTAGCACTAAAGCAGTAATTTTTTCAAATATTTCTGATATGATTGGGAGTATAGATATGGGACGATAATTTCCCGTATCACCTTTTGAGCCTTTCTTAAACAATGGTTTTACTTCTGCATATTATAAATGATTAGGGAAGTAAACTTTCTCAAACAATTTGCTAACCTTGGCAGTTTCTTAGAGCAAAAGTTAAAATATATAATACTGGAATGAAAAGTGTGCATATTGGAAAGACAAAGGTTGCCAAAGCAAAGAAGCATCTTGTTAAGTCAAGAGTAGCTGATCAAATAATTAGAAGTTAATAAAGATTAGGAAAATAGTGTAGTGGTGGTAGAAAGAAATTTTGAAGTAGACAAGTGATTTGAAAAAGTTAATGATCAGAACATAGTTCTTGTAGATGTAATGGTCAATGCACTTGTGTTTTCTGGGGGTCAAATGCACAGAAAGTTCATTATGTTTTGCACAGGACTGACAAATGTTTTGAAAAGTAAGGGTGAAATTACACCCAAAGTTTGCAAAAATAGATGGTGAAGCAGAAGATCAGATTCAAGTCTACCAGTATGTAGAGGGTTCACTGTTATTTACTGGATATGTTACATGGTGGGCAATGCTGCCCTGAGCTGTGTGATTCTATTCTGGTTTCCTGGAATCGCTACCTCTTGATTCTCTGACTACTCTATTTGTAGTTTGAAAGAAGAAAAACATAATTATCTTACATTACCTGCAAGTGCATATAAATATGTAATATGTCAATAATCAAATTTTTCTTTGTGCTTTTGGGTTACAAATGTGTACTGTAGTGAATACTGGCATAAAACAAAAGGATGGAAGCATAAGTTTTTATCATATTGGTGAATAAGTTTGTAATGTTTTTAGCATGTTGGTACTCCAGTTGCTATTGGTTTATTTATCAGCTGTCAATTTTTATTTGTAGTTCACAGTTGGTATTTCAGTTTACATACTGTCATTTGGAGATAGTGAGTAGGACTGTGGATGCTACAGAATGGAGTCCCAAGTGGAAAAAATGGAACATTTCCAACACATTCTTCTGTTAGAGTTCAGTAGAGAACTCACAGCAATGGAGACAGTCAGAAACACATGTATCATGTATGAGGATAATTCCACTGAACAAAACATAGCAAGAAAATAATTTCCTCTTTTGAGGAGAATCTTCTTGGCATTAGTGACTTCCCAAGTTCAGGAAGACCTTCGAGGTTTGATGAACATCATTTGAACACATTAACCCACAATGGTCCATTACAGTGTACTCAAGAACTGGGAAAAGTTATGAACTGTTATTATTCCACCATTGTGCAACATTCACATGTAATGGTGAAGGTTCAGAAATCGGGTGGATGGGCTCCACAATGCTCTATAAGTGGGTGACCATAAGTGCATCACAACTTGATCTTCATTACATGGGTCATGATCCCATCTTGTATCATTACTGGTGATGAGAAATTGTATTTTTGTGCTAACATAAGGAAAAGAAAGCAATGGCTGAGTCCAAACAAAGCAGCAACTCACCACACAAAAACCTGCATGCATCTACAAAAGATAATGTTATGCATCTGGTGCAACAACAGAGTGGTGTACCATGAATTGCTTCCCCGTGGTGTAACCATCACTGCTGACATTTACTGTCAAGAACAGAAATGTCTTGTAGGTGCAATCCAAGAATAATTTCCAGGATGAATGTGTGAAGTGGTGCTACTCCACCACACCACCCGCCTGCATTCTGCTAAAATGACAGAAAACACTATACAAGAGTTGGATTGGGGAGTCATTTCACACCCATCTTATTAACCTGATCTTGTGCTGTCAGATTTTCACCTTTTCTAGTCTCTATTGAACAACCTTCAAGGAACTTCCTTTCCAGATGAAAATGCACTCCAAACATGGGTTGATGTGTTCTCCTCAATACCACATGAGTTCTACAGATGTGGAATCGAAAAGGTACCCCAGAATTAGCAGACTGTTGTAAATAGTGCACGAGATTATGTTATTGATGACTAAAGTCTCTGTTAAGTGCATCCTTTGTTTTTATTAAACTTCTGGAAAAATGCTACAGTCTTATGCCCTAACTGAATAAAATGGTATTTATATTGCACAATAGATTTTCCACTGCCATACTCGTTACCACATGGGTCCCTTCTGTCCTTTATCTCATGTCATGTTTTTTGTTGCTGCCTGGTGTTCAGTATCTTTTTCCATCAACAAACAAAGTAGAATATTCATAATGCATATTTATTTTTGTTGTTTGGATTCTAGGTACTCTGTCAGACTGTAAAAGGAATGATCAATTAAATATGCCTTTAGTTCAGCCTTAAAACTACTGAGTTTACTTCCTTATTTAATTTGGTTAGGCAGATTATTGTGAATTTTTATCACGATATGTAGAGTGCCTTTCTGGCACAATGATGTACTCAGCTCTTTCTCATGAAGATCAAATTTTTGTCTTGCATTGTATATCTTCATTTTTTCATAAGATATCTGGGTATCTATCAATATATTGTATTATGAAAACTGACATTTCATAGATAAAAATGCAAGGAAGAGTTGATATATTTTTGAATATGGGTCTGCATGATTTCCTATTGTTTACCCCTTCAATAATTCTTAATATTCTCTTTTGCATCCTGTTGCATTGCCCCAGAAGATTACACCATATTTAATTACAGAATGCACTTAGGAGTAGTATACATTTAACAGGCTGGCTTAGCTGCAATAACTTTTTAAGATCCTCATCATGTAGCAGGTTTTACTTAGTTTTCTTTGCAGATATTCAATGTGTACCTCCCACTTTGTGTTGTTCTGGAGCCAGAGTCCCAGAAAATTTGTGTTGTCAGCACTTTCAAGAACTCTGTCCCTTAGTTCCATTTGTATGCTTGGGTGGTGCCTTCCTTTTACACTGTAGAATTTCAGTGCTACTGTCTTTTCTTTGTTTGTAATTAGCTTGTTATTGCTGAACCACTGTTCTTTGTTTGGATAGCAAAGTCTTATAGTTTTTCTTCTGTTTTCCCACTAATAAGGAAACTCTCCCTGCAGTTTTCTTCTCACCTATCTTTGCTGGACTTCTATAGAACTCTGTAGTACTAACTGCAGTCACTAGGCCACAGTGTAAATATCCACCTACAAACCAAACTATCTTATAACAGGTCAACATTATTGAAATAGCAAATTACCTCAGTTTATCATCCAACCTATGCACCCTCTCCCATACATTGGTCCTGTCATTATTTCATGTGATATTTGTGTTGTTGTTGTTGTGGTCTTCAGTCCAGAGACTGGTCTGATGCAGCTCTCCATGCTACTCAATCCTGTGTAAGCTCCTTCATCTCCCAGTACCTACTGCAACCTACATCCTTCTGAATCTGTTTAGTGTATTCATCTCTTGGTCTCCCTCTATGATTTTTACCCTCCATGCTGCCCTCCAATACTGTATTGGTGATCCCTTGATGCCTCAGAACATGTCCCATCAACTGATCCCTTCTTCTAGACAAGTTGTGCCACAAATTTCTCTTCTCCCCAATTCTATTCAATACCTCCTCCTTATCTACCAGTTTAATCTTCAGCATTCGTCTGTAGCACCACATTTTGAAAGCTTCTATTCTCTTCTTGTCTAAACTATTTATCGTCCACATTTCACTCCCATACATAGCTACACTCCATACAAATACTTTCAGAAATGACTTCCTGACACTTAAATCTATACTCGATGTTAACAAATTTCTCTTCTTCCGAAATGCTTTCCTTGCCATTGCCAGTCTACATTTTATATCCTCTCTACTTCAAACATCATCAGTTATTTTGTCCCCCAAATAGCAAAACTCATTTACTACTTTAACTGTCTCATTTCCTAATCTAATTCCCTCAGCATGACTCGATTTAATTCGACTACATTTCATTAACCTCGTTTTGCTTTTGTTGATGTTCATCTTATATCCTCCTTTCAAGACACTATCCATTCTGTTTAACTGCTCTTCCACGTCCTTTGCTGTCTCTGACAGAATTACAATGTCATCGGCGAACCTCAAAGTTTTTATTTCTTCTCCATGGATTTTAATTCCTACACTGAATTTTTCTTTTTTTTTCCTTTACTGCTTGTTCAAAATACAGATTGAATAACATAGGGGATAAGCTACAACCCTGTCTCACTCCCTTCCCAACCACTGCTCACCTTTCATGTCCCTCGACTCTTATAACTGCCATCTGGTTTCTGTACAAATTGTAAATAGCCCTTCGCTCCATGTATTTTATCCCTGCCACCTTCAGAATATGAAAGAGAGTATTCCAGTCAACATTGTCAAAAGCTTTCTCTGTCAAACTCTTCACGCAGTATCATATATCCCATTTCATCTTCATCCATAATATTGTCCTCAAGTACATCGGCCGCTATATACTCCTTCCACCTTTCTGCTTTCCCTTCTTTGCTTATAAATGGGTTTCCATCTGAGCTCTTTGACAATGACCTAGATCTTCATACTCCACCAGTCACTATCCCTTACCAAGCTAATACTATGGAAACAAATCTCCATGACACAGGTATTTTGGAACCTCCTCTGCTCCCTCTGTAAAATACAGGTCTTGTGCAGACCCAACTAGCTACATGTCCCAAGTTAAAGCCCTTACCCCACATTCCAGACACCTTCTCTGAAAGTTTCCAACATCCGCCTCCTACATCAGAAAATCATTGCCCAAGACAAACTACCGTATCCAAACCCCCCTCCCCCCCTCTCACACACACACTGAATTCTCTTACAGCTACCAGACTCTGCCTTGCTGACCCTTCTTCATCTGCCACATCCCCCAAAACTCAAAACTCCCCCCCCCCCTCCCCCCCCAATATCCCTCAAAACAAGAACTGAAACAAAAGCAAACTATTGTTGTAAATCTATTGACCAAAAACCTCAAACCTGCATAAGTTTCAGTCCTATCCAAATGTCTCAGCTTCAAGCCCACATCCACATTCCCTCATACTGGACTTTTCTGTGACCTGCTCTTCTTCTGTTGATCCCTACAGTGGAAACACTTTTTTGCTGCTAACCTGCCTGACCGTAGTTAACAAGAATTCAACACTGTATATTGCCTTTTCCAATCCACACATTTGTCCAACTATGACCTGCTCCCTCTCCCACATAACCAACCCCTCATTATCTTCCAGGAATTCCTTACTTCTAACATAGATTCCGCCTCCCTTTCTTCTCAATAACATAAACCTCACAACAGAGGAAAGAAAATCCATTTGAATCATTAAGACAAATCTTGATTCAATCATCCTCTCTGTAGACAAAGGCTCCACTACTGCTGTTACAAACTTGGCAATTACTTCACAGAAGGTGTCCACATCACCTGTCTGACTCCTCCAGCTATAAGTCCTGAGACAGTGATCTCTTTCCTGGTTTCCAACATAGCTTCCAGTTTCTACTAACATCCTCTGGCCCCTACCACAGATTACCCCTCAAATCCTTGTCCCTCCATACCCAAACTATCCAAATACCATATATCTAACCATCCTGGATGCCTCATTGTAGTTGGTTACTGTACTCCCATAGTAAGGGTGGCGACCACCACCCAGGATTAAGTGAAAGTAAAGTAGTAAGTACTAAGAGAGAAGAAAATTGGTGACATTCTGTTGTATTCGTAATTGGAGAAACCACAAATAACGATTGGTGTGAGTTCCAAATTCTGTTTATTGCCAACAGTTCCACAATACTAACACAACTTGGCGCTTGATCAAGAGCAGCGACTGGGCTGCAGAGTCCAAGTCCGGTATCATAAACAGTCGTAGCACAGTGTAGCGTCATTCCTGGGTGTGACGTCTACATAGCAAGTAGGTGGCCCAACAGGAGACTGCCAGGCGTGGTGGCGTATGCGGCTATATAGGGTGAGTGGTGGAGGCATATGCCCGCCGTAACCGAGTCCGCTTGTCGTGTCCTGTTATGATTGGTGGCGTGGCCTCACGTAACTATATCTCGGGAGGACGGCGGCTGAGGTTGCCGTGGCAGTGCGGAGGCACTCAGTGTGTGAGGCCCGCGCGTGCGCTGTACAGAGTTGCACACAAGCGGGGCATGCTGGCCGTTGGCTGTATGACGTAAAGACCACGGCCACGCAGCTGCAGGCGCCACGGTGTGGGCATTGACTATACCACACATCCTGTCGATAGTACTGAACTAAAGGAGCAAATTACTCCCAGGAGAAAATTTTCGTTTACTTCTGAAGTAAATTGATTTACTCCATTACTGGTGGAGAGCACCATTGAAGAGCATGCTACTACGTTAGTAACTTGAGGAGGAAATAAGCCCAAAATTTACTCCTAGGCAGTTGTAGGAGTAAAGTAAGACAGCAAAGTGCGATCTTTGACTTCTGTGTTTTAAGTGTTGAATTCTATGGATTAACTGGACTATGAAGAATATATGGAGATGGAGAAAGAGGTGAACATCCCATGAATGAGGGTTGTGATGGAGAGAATAGACCCATTTGCGATGTACAGTGATGGTGATTTCAAAGAGTGGTTTGGGTTTTGTACGGAATCTTTTGAGTTGCTACTTGTTATGCTGGAGCCGTTACTGCAGCAGAATTCTGTCATGAACTGTGCTTTGTCTCCTAGGCTGCAACACTATTGTGGACTGCAAATCTTTCACACAGGTATTTACCAAATTGTAGCAGGATATCTCATTAATATCCATCATACTACTGCTGGAAGAGCTTCTAACAGTGTGATAAATAGTTGAATTGCCTTAAAGCCACTGTATGTGTGCGTGCCACAGAGCCATGAAAATAAATCAAAGAACAAAAGGGATTTCTATCAAACTAGTGGATTCCCAAATGTCATAGGAACCATAGAATGTGTACACATACCCATACTTTGCCCTTCTGGAGCACAAGAAGAATTATACAGAAATCACAAGAATTTCTTTTCTATCAATACATATGTTATCTGTGATGCCAATGTGACGCTTTGAACATGATAAGCCGTTAGCTGGGTTCCATGTACGATGCTTGCATTTGGGAAAAAGAGTAGAGTTGCTGCAAAATTTGAAAATGGACAATACGACGGGTTGCTCGTTGGAGATAGTAGACATGCTCTCTCCAAACATCTTATGATGCCTGTGTTCCGAGCTCACACAGGAGCTGAATGGTGCTACAATAGAGCCCATACTGCTACCAGGTGTGTAGAAGAGCGAGTGTTCGGTGTTTGGAAGAAATGTTTTCAAATTATCACTAAAACAATGTGATTTAAACCAAACAAGTGTTGTAATGCTATTGTGGCTACTGCAGTTCTCCACAGCTTTGGAACAGAAGTTAGAGATGTGTTTCACCCTGATGCTGCGGAGATGAATGACATCACATTGTACCTGCCACCGGATTGTCATTACTGCAGTGAAAAGTGACTCATTTTATTTATGTGTAACATTACAGTTATGTTTTTTTTTTAATTTTTATTTTTTTATATAGACGATTAACCTTCACACTTTATTTCTTAATTGAGTATACAAAGTCATACAATATTTCGATTATTTCTTATACACATGAATATTTTCATATTCATTCACAAAAACCCAAATTACTCAGCACATTGGCTGAAGAAATGGAACCTAAAGTTTGCTCCATTACGTTCTTGAACTTTTTCATAATTTCCATTTTAAGGTTATGCTCTTCTGCCATGATTTCTCTGTCCTTCTGTTAGTAAAATCTCGTATTAAATGCATTTTTAAGGAATGAAGCTCATCTGCTTTTTTCAGCAACTCTCAGTTCTTCATTACAACTGCATGTTCTCTGCCTCTTGTGCTCGATGCATCTTCTGATAAGCTCCCACCAGAGATTGCAGGCTGAGGTTCATGACTATGGGATAAAGTTCCACCTTCAGCAGTTTCATTGTTCCTTTCAGAACAGTTATCATCATCAAAGTTGCTTGAAAGTATCACACTATCTTCATATGTGTCATTGTTGTTGACTACAGCTACAGCTATGCCCTTAAAAACTTATGGGATTATATCAACAACAATTTGGCTTATATCATCAATCTTCATCTCACCTACTCCACCACCAGTTTGAAATTGTTCTCGATTACATTTAGCTTTCATTTTCTTTGCTTTTGCTTTCATGTTCTTCCAAATTACTTTAAGCTAATCTAGTGATCTTTGTGTATAAGCTGCACTGTATTCAACGTGTACTTTTTCCCAAGCGTCCTTTTCCCTTATTAGCATGTTGACATCATGCTTTTTAGATTTAATAGTAGTTATGTACTTTTTCATTATTTCAGCAAACTGCTCTTTTTCATTTTCTAGTATGTTTTTTGAACATTTCTTGGCTATCACCATGTTGCTGCTAGCTCATATCTCAAGCTGTCACTTAAATTAATGCATGTCACCAACCAACAATGGATGTTATAGCTGTAGATGGTGGGGTTAACAATAGATTCATCCATTAATAGCACGTTTCTTTTTCATAATACACAGGTCTTATCATTAATTAGTACACTAGCATTTAGATTTTTTCAGTTTTAATAATTCAATTTAATAATCCTTGCTAGCTTCTAAAACTGTAGCGATGAACGTAAATTATGCAAAAGGTGATGCAATAATGTCTACCGACAATCAGTATCTTCTAAGAGGGAATGTAATGCACGTGCCAGCAGTGTGCAGAAATGACTTCTTTAGTAAAAAGAAATTGAGCTCTCCAAAATACTAAAAAGATAACCGGTATATTACTACAGAAGTAGTTTACTAAAGCAGTTCAGACTAAAGGAGTAAGAGTTACTACAAGCGTAACTTATACTAGTTTGGTGCTCATCACCCTAAGAATCTTAGTTCTCATTCACCAACACCTCAAACACATTTCCTGCATTCTAGCCTCCCTTATCAAAAACACAAAGCACTTCCTCCACTATCTCAACCATCCTCAGCCCTTATAACCAGGATCCCTACTCATCACTGTTCACATCACCTCCCTACACGCCAACATCCCCTATGCTCAAGGTCTTTTCACCATTGAACACTAACATTTCCACATTTTTTTATCAGTTACAAACCCACCCTCTCATTTCTTACAAAACTGACTAACTACATCCTTATTTACAAATACTTCTCCTATGAAGGGAAGGAACAGAAACAAATCTGTAATATAGCCATAAGCACCTAAGTTGCATCCTCCTGTGCCAACCTGTTTATGAGCCATCTAAAGTAAACCTACCTATGCATACAAAACATTGAAACCCTTTTCTGATTCAGATTCACTGATGATATCGTTATCATTTGCACTATCATTTGCACTCAGCATCAAGACACACACTATCCTCATCCCTCCACAGCTTCTTTCTCTTCCTCACGCCAGTATGTTCCTTTCTGGACACTGACCTCCAACTCTTTGATGGTTCCCTGGAAACCTCTGTAATAAGCACATAAATCATCAACAGTACCTGCATATCGATAGCTGCTACCCCTTCCACACTACATATTCTCTCCCATATAGTCTGGTCACCCACAGATGGCACATCTATGGTGACTAGCAATCTGTTAACCAGTGTGCTGAAGCTCATACTAAAGCCTTCACAGACAGTCACCACCACCACCAAAATTAGCCTGAAAAGAGATTTTATGTGCCATTCCACATATTCTTCTAATGCTCTGAGCAACACCCTAAATCAGGAATACCACTTTTATCCTATGCCGACCTATCCATGGGCCATCTAGAGGAAACCTACCTAGAAACCCAGAATAACTAAACCCCTCACCTGGTTCAGATTCATTGTGACATCTTTGCTATCTGGATCAAAGGTGAGGGCACCCTACCCACATTCCTCCAGAACCTCTCCCCCATTTGATTCATCTGGTCCTACTCAACCCAACAAATCACCTTCCTAGATGTTGATCTCCACCTCAAAGACGGCTAAATCAGTACCTCATACATATCAAACATACCAACCACCAGCAATACCTCCACTTCGATAGTTGCCATCTATTCCATACCAAGAAGTCCCTTCTGTACAGACTAGCTACCTGTCATCGTTGCATCGGCAGTGACGAACAGTCGCTCTCAAAATATACCAAGGGTCTCACTGAAGCCTTCACTGACCGTAACTATCCTCCCAACCTTGTACAGAAACAAATCTCCTGTGCCTTATCTTTCCAATCTCCCACCATCTCCCGAAGTCCCACCATCTGGTGACAGAGGAGCATCCCCCTCATAACTCAGAACTACCCAGGACTGGAGCAACTGAATTACATTCTCTGCCTGGGTTCTGATTACCTCTCGTCGTGCCCTGAAGTGAGAAATGTCCAACCCAATATCCTTCCCTATACCCCTCCCACAGTGGTATTCCGCCGTCCACCGAAACTACACAATATACTCGTCCATCCTTACACAACCCCTGCTCCCAGTCCCTTACCTCATGGCTCATATCCCTGTAATAGACCTAGATACAAGACATGTCCCATACATCCTCCCACCACCACCACCTACTCCAGTCCAGTCACTAACACCACCTATCCCATCAAAGGCAGGGCTACCTGTGAAATCAGTCATGTGATCTACAAGCTAAACTGGAACCACTGTGATGCATTCTATGTAGGCATGACAACCAACAACCTGTCTGTCTGCATGAATGGCCACCAACGAACTGTGGCCAAGAAACAAGTGGACCACCCTGTTGCTGAGCATGCTGCCAAACATGACATTCTTCACTTCAATGACTGCTTCACAGCTGTGCCATACGGATCCTTCCTACCAACACCAGATTTTCTGAATTGCACAGATGTGAACTTTCCCTGCAATACATCCTATGCCCCCATAACCCTCCTGGCCTCAACCTTTGTTAGTCACTGTCCTCACCCATCCAGCCCCTTCCCTGTTCCCATTCCAGCACTACACAGCCGTCATTCCACCACCACACCCAGTCTTTTTCTTTCTCTCCTTTTCCGCAACTCCCCCCTCCAGCGCTCATCCCTGCCCACAGTCTAACCTGCTGCCTGAGACTCCAGTCTTGTGTGTGGGTCGCGTTTGTGCATGTGCACCACATCCTAGTCCATCCCTAACACCAACCCTTTGTCAAAAGGATCATACTCTGTGGAAGATCCAGGTGCAAGACCTGCCCAATCCTCCCACCCAGTACTTCCTATTCCAGTCCTGTCATGGCTTTTCCTACCCCATCAGAGACCAGGCCACTTCTAAAAGCAACCATACTATATAAAAGCTCTGCTGCAATCACTGTTCAGCTTTCTCTATTGGTGTAACTACTAACTAGCTGTCCACCAGGATGAATGGACACTGGACAAAGTGTGGCCAAGAGCAAAGTGGACCACCCTGTTGCACAACATACAGCTACTCATAACATATTTTATTTCAGTGGTTGCTTCACAACCCAGGCCATCTGGATCTTCCCCTACACCACGAGCTTTTCTGAACTGTGCAGATGAGAGTTGTCCTTATAACACATTCCCTGCTCCCAAAACCATTCTGGCCTCAACCTACAGTAACCTACTGTCCCCATACCCTATACCCAAGTGTTTCTGCCTTCTCTGTCCTATCATCTCCTCACAATTCACCTTCCCTTGCCCTCACTGTGTGCTGCTCTCTTCCAACCCATCCACCAATCTTTTCCCCTTCTCCGATTATCCCCTTCCTGCTCCCCATTCCCCTTCTCCACCTTCACAGCCTTCTGATGCTGTACCAGTGGTGGTACCTCTAGTCCCTGCATGCTCCGCTGGGCAGTGCCAATTCCTATTGCCCTCCCATACCCTCCTCTCCCCACTTCATCCCTGCCTAGCTCTGGATTATTCTCTCTGTTCAACACGTGTGTGTTGCAATATGGATGGTGGTAGCAGTCTTATGTTTATGAGGTGTGGCTGCTCTTGTGAATGCGTGTGCATTTCTCTTTTCGGAAGAAGATTTTGGCTGAAACCATATATGTAAAAGCCTTTTATTGTGCCTGTCTGTGACTCAGAGTGTCATCTTTTGGTGAGTAGCAATCTATCCTTTCCTAATACTGTTAATATTTCAGTATGAAATATAAAAAAAATGCATTTCCTCAAAAATATACTTTTTAGCATTTATTGAGTCGTACAGAAATGCTACACAACTCTGGAACAAGAGAGGAGTTAATATTTAAATTTTGAGCTTATTTTCCAGTAGCATAAATACATTTAGCACAGTTTTGTGCTGCAGTTTGCAGCAGGGCTAGATCAGATGACAGGATTATAGTCAAGTCTTTCTAACCAGTAAAAAGATACAAGAGACGCTGCAAGTCTAGATACCTCCAATTGCTCCAGTACGTTGGAGACTGTGGGCAGAAGCATACAGGCGTACTAACAAGTTCTGAACCAGTCTGCCAGTACAGATCATAAGGTGCAAGCTAAGAATTTAATGGAGAGAGTTAAGATGATGATGCTGGAAGTAGTCATGAGAAGGAAATATCAGAACTAGTATAGATTTCTTGGAGTGATGACTATCATGTAATAAGTATTTTTAAGCTTAGTGAATGACTCAGTGATGTCATCTTTGATTGTGGCTCTTTTGGGGAGGCTTATGGCAGAGGTTGTCATGTGTGTGTAGTGGTAGTGGTAGTTGTGTGCACACATTTGTTTGTGTTTTCATCAGTTTTCTCTGAGGAAGGCTTTGTCAGAGCTTAGCAATAATTCCAGTCTTGTTTACATTCGTGTCAACAACTCAATACCTGAACTAATCAGTGGGAAGTTATATCTACTTATCAATATAAAATTAAATATTTTTCTTTCAAAGCTTCTCTCAATATGGTAAACTTTTGGAAAGAAGGTTTGTGAGTCACAACAGCTGACAAGGAGAGGACGCCTACTAGTCATCCCTGAATTTGTCCACATTCATGGTACGTGTAGGGTGTGGTGAGACATGAAAGTGCCCCAAGTGGAAATTCCAGAGATGGCCAAGCATTTAGGAAATAAAAGGAATTTTGACACAGATCTATCAACATGTGTGCCTTATCAATTGTCCCTGTGACACTGTGTTTAGGAAGTGGTGTTCAGCTCAGCAGTAAGAGATCAGATTCACATTGAAAGGATTGCAGGTTTGACTCCGCCCAGTGGCAAATATTTTTGTGCTCCTTGGCAATGTGTACACTAGTAACATCATAATTAACCACATCATATATGTCATTTTATTAATTCATATAAACACAAAAAGTATAGGCATAAGATGAAATGCAGGACTGCAAAAATTTAAAAAGGAATTGTGGTTGACACGTACACAGAAATGTCTTGTATGTAAATCGATACTTCCATTCCTTTGCAATTGATCAATTACATGTACTGTGGTGGGGGAAAAAAGAAAACAGGAAGAAATAATTTTGACCACCTCTTGTGCACATTATAAATGCTGCCTTTTAATAGTGACATGGTTTTTTTTAATGTCTCCATTGAAAAACAAACTTGATTGACATTCTGAAAACAGCTTCTTTCATTGCACAGTCCAGCAGTGAACCACACATAATGCAGTATGTCATTGAATACGTGCGAGGATAGCTGGTGATGTATAATGGAATGTAGTTTGATGCAAGATTCTCAGGATGTGATTTCTTCTTCTTTGTTAATGAGGTAAGTGCAGTTTTGATATTTTTTTATCTGATGATAAAAATATACATTGCAGGGTTGCAGTAGTGGCGTACATTTGGGGAGAATTGCTTTGTTACTGCAAGTTGGCAATCTGTCTTCATCTTGGAACAGTTCGTTGTATATTTGTGGACTTGTTTGTTCTTCCCACAAGTCAAGACATTTATTCTCTTCTATGTAGGGCTTCATCACATCAGTTGAATATTTTTTGTGCAAGTCTGTTGTCAGTTTACTGGATTTTGAAGAAGTGATTATAACATTTGTATATTTTGCTGCATACACACCTACTAATTTTTTAATACTCAGTCCAAAAGAGCCAGTACTCTCCTGTAGCCAATGTAATGTGGTAATAGTTTTCCTTAATGGCTCATAGCATATTGTGCTGTATATAAGTGTGTTACTTTGTTCATATCCTTTCATTTCACACACACCTCTTTTGACCCTTGGTGTTCTAGGGTTCGGTCATATGTCGACAGAGAAAGAGAAGATACAAATGTAAACCTATTATACATGACAGTGCAGAATGTATGTAAATCAACATAGACAAATAAAACATCTGGTTTACCTGTCTGATCGGTGTATATAACAAAGTTGTTGTAGTTGGGAATAAGAGCTCGAGTCTGGTGACGAAAATTCTCTGCCACAGCAGGCGTTTCTTCAATAGTAGCAGTCTCTCTTCCCGATACAAATTTTGTAACCTTTCAATTTTATGTCTTTGTTTAAACCCCTTGACCCAAGTTGCTGAAGCTTTCAATTTCTTATCTGGAAACTGCATCACAGCAGCAAATGCCCATTGTTGCAAGTTTCTAGTAGTGATTTGTTGGTTACAGCTCCACGCTTCTACGAAGTGATCATATGACCAGGAATAAATTATGTGATATTTGTTGTTCCGAGTTTCACCCTGTTAAATATGTTCTTCCCAAATTTTCAAATCCTGCATATGCTTCAAGCGAGATGCACCTTCTGTTTGCAGACTCTTCAACTTCCACTTTGGACGTGTTTTTGCAAGATCAACCATCATTATTTTGTAATCCAGTGGAACAGATTCTGGATCTTCTTTCATTTTTTAAGATTGGATTCGTAGTCATCACCTGATGTAACGCCACCCTTCATGTCTGCATATTCACATTCTTTGGAAATGTCGCATCGAATAAACTCTTGATCGCACAAGAATGTATATTCTGACAAAATGTCTAGTATTTTCCGGTGTATTTTATTTGCCATTTGAATGTGTTCTTTGGTTATTACTGTGGAACTTCCTAATGTGGTCAGATCCTCTTCGGTCAAATGCTGTGCACATAAATCCAGCACAGTCTTCAATCGTCGCTCTGATGCATCGCTGTGGAGGCTATTATCTTCTGGCTCCTTTTCTTTATCTACCAATGTTCGAGGCATGTTATGATTTTCACTTTTGTCTGACATTTTTGATCTTTCCACAGTATTTTCCTCCATTGTTCTCAGGTACAGTTGTTTTGTCTGCAATGATTGCAGATAATTCCCAGAATATTCACACACTAATCTCGCAATATTAACATTACCTGGTCAAGAGCAACCAGGTGAATGAGTTACCTGGCTAGTGTTGTCCCTTACCTATTGTAAACCAATACAACAAGACATTGTCTGACAATTAATGGATATGACAATGGCAAAGTTCACAACACAAACAGCGATACCTGTTCAAAGCACCGTCATAATAAGCATGAAAATCACCATGACCACAGCAAGTATCCACGAGCAAGAGTCCAGTACTCATAGCACAGTATACAATCAGCAGCACAGTATGTACACGGAACCTGAATGTATGATGGTGGTGATCTGTTGTCTGGTAGCAACCTCTATATACCTGCCTGTCATTCAGGCCGGCATTGTCAGGGGTGTTTGTGCCGACAGCACCACCGAGGTCAAAATAAACTCACTGTATATGATTATTCATGTTTGCACCTTATGGACTGTTCACAACTCCAAGTTTGCAAGATAATGCGCTTTTTTTAAAAGACTGACATCCCATGCTGATGTTGTGCAAACAGAAATGCAAAATAACCTATATGATGGTGCAGTTAATTGTGACGTCAGAAATGTACGCGTTGCCAAGGACCACAAAAATACTTGCCACTGGCCAGAGTCGAACTGACAACCCTTTCAATATGAATCCGTTCTCTTACTGCTTAACCACACATCACTCCCTGAACACAGTATCACAGTGACAATTGATAAGGTGCACAGGGTGATAGATCCATATCAAAATCCTTTTATTTCCTAAACAGTTGGCCATCTGAAGTTCCCACCTGGGGCACTTTTATGTCTCACCTCACCCAAGATGTACCATGAATTTGGACGAATTCGGCAATGATGGATAGGCGTCCTCTCCTTGTATGTATATTTGCCCATGATACAAGCTCAGTGTGGTTGAGTATTATCATTTGTAGGACTAATCTTTCACTTATTGAACTGGGCTATGAAATGCCTAAGGATAACCTTGATAGATCAGCCAAGTCACAGCTTCAGAAGGAAGTATTTGAAGGTGTATGTGTACAAATAAAAATAAACTACTGCAAAATTTATTTATGATATCGGACTTCCAAGGCTCTCTATCAAAGTTAGTTCAGTACGATACCTTTATATCATTAGATCAAGTAGGCTATGCCATTGCATTCTCTTACACTCACAGCATCAACCCTCATTTTATTCTCCATCACCTAGTAGCTTAATACCTGCAGGTGGTGCAAGTTTTACTGCACCACTGGTATGTTCTGTGTAGCTTAGCTGTGATAACAATATAATAGACTTTGACAGTTGCCTTGTGCTATTCAGAACTATTTTTCATTTACCCTAAGTTATGAAAACATACAGATTTTAATATATTCTGCAATTAATTTGTTATTGTGTCACAGACACAAATTGAGAGGGCTCCCACGGAATAAATGTGCTTTGGATATTACACTACATAATTATTTACAGTGCATGATCCATGCCTGAACAAGAAAATTAGGATTATACAATTCCGATACAACTGCTGCTAGCAGCTTTCCATCAAATATGAGTGACATAAAATGACTTGTATGTTGTCGTTGTGGTCTTCAGTCCTGAGACTGGTTTGATGCAGCTCTCCATGCTACTCTATCCTGTGCAAGCTTCTTCATCTCCCAATACCTACTGCAACCTACATCCTTCTGAATCTGCTTAGTGTATTCATCTCTTGTTCTCCCTCAACGATTTTTACCCTCCACGCTGCCCTCCAATACTAAACTGGTGATTCCTTGATGCCTCAGAACAAGTCCTACCAACTGATCAATTCTTCTAGTCACATTGTGCCACAAACTCCTCTTCTATCCAATCCTATTCAATACCTCCTCATTAGTTATGTGATCTACCCATCTAATTTTCAGCATTCTTCTGTAGCACCACATTTCGAAAGCTTCTATTCTCGTCTTGTCAAAACTATTTATCGTCCATGTTTCATTTCCATACATGGCTACACTCCCTACAAATACTTTCAGAAACGACTTCCTGACACTTAAATCTATACTCGATGTTAACAAATTTTTCTTCTTCAGAAATGCTTTCCTTGCCATTGCCAGTCTACATTTTATATCCTCTCTACTTCAAACATCATCAGTTATTTTGCTCCCCAAATAGCAAAACTCCTTTACTACTTTAAGTGTCTCATTTCCTAATCCAATTCCCTCAGCATCACCCAACTTAATTCGACTACATTCCATTATCCTCGTTTAGCTTTTGTTAATGTTCATCTTATATCCTCCTTCCAAGATACTATCCATTCCGTTCAACTGCTCTTCCAAGTCCTTTGCTATCTCTAACAGAATTACAATGTCATCAGCGAACCTCAAAGTTTTTATTTCTTCTCCACGGAATTTAATACCTACTCTGAATTTTTCTTTTATTTCCTTCACTGCTTGCTCAATATACAGACTGAATAACATCGGGGAGAGGCTACAACCCTGTCTCACTCACTTCCCAACCGCTGCTTAGCTTTCATGTCCCTCGACTCTTATAACTGCCATCTGGTTTCTGTACAAATTGTAAATAGCCTTTCGCTCCCTGTATTTTACCCCTGCCACCTTCAGAATTTGAAAGAGAGTATTCCAGTCAACATTGTCAAAAGCTTTCTCTGAGTCTACAAATGTAGATTTGCCTTTCCTTAATCTATCTTCTAAGATAACTCATAGGGTCAGTATTGCCTCACGTGTTCCAATATTTCTACGGAATCCAAATCGATCTTCCCCGAGGTCGGCTCCTACTAGTTTTTCCATTTGTCTGTAAAGAATTCGCCTTAGTATTTTGCAGTCATGACTTATTAAACTGATACTTCGGTAATTTTCACATCTGTCAACACCTGCTTTCTTTGGGATTGGAATTATTATATTCTTCTTGAAGTCTGAGGGTATTTTGCCTGTCTCATGCGTCTTGCTCACCAGATGGAAGAGTTTTGTCAGGACTGGCTCTCCCAAGGCTGTCAGTAGTTCTAATGGAATATTGTCTACTCCCGGGGCCTTGTTTCAACTTAGGTCTTTCAGTGCTCTGTCAAGCTCTTCACGCAGTATCATATCTCCCATTTCATCTTCATCTACATCCTCTTCCATTTCCATTATATTGTCCTCAAGTACATCACCCTTTTATAGACCCTCTGTATGCTCCTTCCACCTTTATGCTTTCCCTTCTTTGCTTAGAACTGGGTTTCCATCTGAGTTCTTGATATTCATAAAAGTGGTTCTCTTTTCTCCAAAGGTCTCTTTAATTTTCTTGTAGGCAGTATCTATCTTACCCCTAGTGAGATTTGTCCTCCAGCCATCCCTGCTTAGCCATTTTGCATTTCCTGTTGATATTATTTTTGAGACATTTGTATTCATTTTTGCCTGCTTCATTTACTGCATTTTTTATTTTCTCCTTTCATCAATTAAATTCAATATATCTTCTGTTACCCAAGGATTTCTACTAGCCCTCGTCTTTTTACCTACTTGATCCTCTGCTGCCTTCTCTACTTCATCCCTCAAAACTACCCATTCTTCTTCTACTGTATTTCTTTCCCCCATTCCTGTCAATTGTTCCCTTATGCTCTTCCTGAAACTCTGTACAACCTCTGGTTTAGTCAGTTTATCCAGTTCCCATCTCCTTAAATTCCCACCTTTTTGCAGTTTCTTCAGTTTTAATCTACAGTTCATAACCAATAGATTATGGCCAGAGTCCAAATCTGCCCCTGGAAATGTCTTACAATTTAAAACCTGGTTCCTAAATTTCTGTCTTACCATTATATAATCTATCTGAAACCTGTCAGTATCTCCAGGCTTCTTCCATGTATACAACATTCTTTTATGATTTTTGAACCAAGTGTTAGCTATGATTAAGTTGTGCTCTGTGCAAAATTCTAGCAGGCGGCTTCCTCTTTCATTTCTTACCCCCAATCCATATTCACCTACTACGTTTCCTTCTCTCCCTTTGCTACTACCGAATTCCTGTCACCCACGACTATTATATTTTTGTCTCCCTTCACTATCTGAATAATTTCTTTTATCTCGTCATACATTTCATCTATTTCTTCATCATCTGCAGAGCTAGTTGGCATATAAACTTGTACTACTGTAGTAGGCGTGGGTTTTGTGTCTATCTTGGCCACAATAGTGCGTTCACTATGCTGTTTGTAGTAGCTTACCCGCACTCCTATTTTTTTATTCATTATTAAACCTACTCCTGCATCACCCCTATTTGATTTTGTATTTATAACCCTGTATTCACCTGACCAAAACTCTTGTTCCTCCTGCCACCTAACTTTACTAATTTCTACTATTCTATTTCCCTTTTTAAATTTTCTAACGTACCTGCCTGATTAAGGGATATGACATTCCATGCTCCAATCCATAGAATACCAGTTTTCTTTCTCCTGATAATAGCGTCCTCTTGAGTAGTCCCCACCTGGAGATCCGAATGGGGGACTATTTTTCCCTCCGGAATATTTTACCCAAGAGGACGCCATCATCATTTAACCATACAGTAAAGCTGCATGCCCTTGGGAAAAATAATGGCTGTAGTTTCCCCTTGCTTTCAGCCGTTCGCAGTACCAGCACAGCAAGGCCGTTTTGGTTAGTGTTACAAGGTCAGATCAGTCAATCATCCAGAAAAGGCTGCTGCCCTCTTCAGAAACCACATGTTTGTCTGGCCTCTCAACAGGTACCCCTCTGTTGTGGTTGAACCTACGGTATGGCTATATGTATCGCTGAGGCACGCAAGCCTCCCCACCAACGGCAAGGTCCATGGTTCATGGGGGGGATGACTTGTATATAGTTTGTAAAATGTTTTCCACTCCATTAGGCTGCCTGGTACAGCGACAATATGTAGAAAATTTGAATTAAAACAAATCTTGGTTGCAATTTATTCCTTAATTAATAACAAAAGGACTAATAGCAATGAAGGCAGCTTTTAATCCAAATATTGCATACCTTTTTTTTAAATCAGATACCTCTTTCTCAATCCTCTTCTGGCCATGGGAATTGCTTTTTCCATGCAGCTGTGTAATAAATTAAAATTGCAGTTCATGAAGTTCAGAAGAGTGTACTACGTTTCCAATTCTAAATGGAACAATGTGGCTTGTGGACTGTTCAGTAGTGGCGGTACGTGATAGTGTTTCACAAATTCCAATAATTTTACATATCATATGTTCCCTTTTCCTATTTAGTTTTTGGTTCATGAAGCTTAACGTAGAGGGTGATACAGGGGGAATACCATGTAACTTGTGAGGTAATTCTACTTGAGGCAAATTGAAAAATTCCTATGAACATATGTCATTATTTCAGAAATTATGGAATTGGAGATGGTTGAAGATCACACACATCCATGAATGACTATGATGACAAACATGAATATTAATGACTGATTTGCTGCGTTCGCACTGTGATGGACAGAATAATGGCAGGACAAATGACTGAATCCATCCTACAAGAGGTGTTAAAAGAAGTTCCACACCCATATGAATGCACTTGTCAACGTATTGGAGAGTGTGTTGTGTTGCACATCAATCATCATCTCAGCAGGCTTTAATATGGGCAACAGCATCGGTGATCTGAGCGACAAGTTCTTCACATGTATTCACCTACGTAACGTACAAATCCCCCTTTAATGAGATCCATAATAGAAGTCTAATAGGGTTAGGTTTGATGGTCTGGCAGGCCAGTTAATGTGACCATCATGTCCAATCCACCATTGAGGAAGTGTGTTATTCAGATACTGGGGTACCTGTCTGGTACAGTGAATCAGTGATCCATTATGTTGCAGGTACATTTGCATCGTTGCTTTAAAGTCACGTCTTCCAGATGTGAAGGTAGGTCTTCTATCAGGAAATGTGCATATGATATGCTGCAGTTGTCATGTGATTTAGTAGGAACTCAGGCCCTATCGCCAGATGATCATCAATCATACACCCCCCCCCCTCCACCCCGAACCATGGACCTTGTCATTGGTGGGGAGGCTTGCGTGCCTCAGCGATACAGATAGCCGTACCGTAGGTGCAACCACAACAGAGGGGTATCTGTTGAGAGGCCAGACAAATGTGTGGTTCCTGAAGAGGGGCAGTAGCCTTTTCAGTAGTTGCAGGGGCAACAGTCTGGATGATTGACTGATATGGCCTTGTAACAATAACCAAAACAGCCTTGCTGTGCTGGTACTGCGAACGGCTGAAAGCAAGGGGAAACTATGGCCTTAATTTTTCCCGAGGGCATGCAGCTTTACTGTATGATTAAATGATGATGGCGTCCTCTTGGGTAAAATATTCCGGAGATAAATAGTCCCCCATTCGGATCTCCGGGCAGGGATTACCCAGGAGGACGTTGTTATCAGGAGAAATAAACCTGGTGTTCTATGGATCGGAGCATGGAATGTCAGATCCCTTACTCAGGCAGGTACGTTAGAAAATTTAAAAAGGGAAATGGAAAGGTTAAAGTTAGATATAGTGGGAATTAGTGAACTTCGGTGGCAGGAGGAACAAGATAGATACGAAGCCCATGCCTACCACAGTAGTACAAGTTAAATGGCAACTAGCTCCGCAGTTGACGAAGAGATTGACGAAATGTATGATGAGATAAAAGATATTATTCAGGTAGTGAAGGGAGACAAAAATTTAATAGTCATGGGTGACTGGAATTCGATAATAGGAAAAGGTAGAGAAGGAGAAGTAGTAGGTGAATATAGAATGGGGCTAAGAAATGAAAGAGGACACCACCTGGTAGAATTTTGCACAGAGCATGATTTGACCATAGGTAACACTTGGTTCCAGAATCATGAAAGAAGGTTGTATACATGGAAGAGGCCTGGAGATGCTGGAAGGTTTCAGATAGATTATATAATGGTAAGAAAGAGATTTAGGAACCAGGCTTTAAATCGTAAGACATTTCCAGGGGCAGATTCGGATTCTGACCACAATCAATTGGTTATGAACTGTAGATTAAAACTGAAGAAACTGCAAAAAGGTGGGAATTTAAGGAGATGGGACCTGGATAAACTGACAGAACCAGAGGTTGAAGACAGTTTCAGGGAGAGCATTAGGGAACGACTGACAGGAATGGGGGAAAGATATACAGTAGAAGGAGAATGGGTAGCTTTGAGGGATGAAGTAGTGAAGGCAGCAGAGGGTCAAGTAGGTAAAGTAACAAGGGCTAGTAAAAATCCTTGGGTAACAGAAGATATATTGAATTTAATTGATGAGAGGAGAAAATATAAAAATGGAGTAAATGAAGCAGGCAAAAAGGAATACAAACGTCTCAAAACTGAGATCGCCAGGAAGTGCAAAACGGCTAAGCAGTGATGGCTAGAGGACAAATCTAAGGACGTAGAGGCATATATCACTAAGGGTAAGATAGATACTGTCTACAGGAAAATTATAGAGACTTTTGGAATAAAGAGAACCGCTTGTATGAATATCAAGAGCTCAGATGGAAACCCAGTTCTAAGCAAAGAAGGGAAAGCAGAAAGGTGGAAGGAGCATACAGAGGGTCTATAAAAGGGTGATGTACTTGAGGACAATATAATGAAAATGGAAGAGGATGTAGATGAAGAAGAAATGGGAGATATGATACTGCGTGAAGAGCTTGATAGAGCACTGAAAGACTTAAGTAGAAACAAGGCCTCGGGAGTAGATAACATTCCATTAGAACTACTGAAAGCTTGGGAGAGCCAGGCCCAACAAAACTCTACCAGTAGAGGACGACCTCGGGAGAGATCAGATTGAATTCTGTAGAAATGTTGGAACACGTGAGGCAATACTGACCCTATGACTTATCTTGGAAAATTGATTAAGGAAAGGCAAACCTACGTTTCTAGCATTTGTAGACTTAGAGAAAGCTTTTCACAATGTTGACTGGAATACTCTCTTTCAAATTCTGAAGGTGGCAGGGGAGCGAAGGGCTATTTACAATTTGTACAGAAATCGGATGGCAGTTATAAGAGTCGAGGGACATGAAAGCTAAGCAGTGGTTGGGAAGGGAGTGAGACTGGGTTGTAGCCTCTCCCCAATGTTATTCAATCTGTATATTGAGCAAGCAGTAAAGGAAACAAGAGAAAAACTCGGAGTAGGTACTAAAATCCATGGAGAAGAAATGAAAACTTTGAGGTTTGCCGATGACATTGAAATTCTGTCAGATACAGCAAAGGACCTGGAAGAGCAGCTGAACGGATTGGAAAGTGTCTTGAAAGGAGGGTATAAGATGAACATCAACAAAAGCAAAACGAGGATAATAGAATGTAGTCGAATTAAATCGGGTGATGCTGAGGGAATTAGATTAGGAAATGCGACACTTAAAGTAGTAAAGGAGTTTTGCTATTTGGGGGACAAAATAACTGATGATGGTCGAAGTAGAGAGGATACAAATGTAGACTGGTAATGGCAAGGAAAGCATTTCTGAAGAAGAAAAATTTGTTAACATCGAGTATAGATTTAAGTGTCAGGAAGTCGTTTCTGAAAGTATTTGTATGGAGTGTAGCCATGTATGGAAGTGAAACGTGGACGATAAATAGTTTAGACAAGAAGAGAATAGAAGCTTTCGAAATATGGTGCTACAGAAGAATGCTGAAAATTAGATGGGTAGATCACATAATTAATGAGGAGGTATTGAATAGGACTGGAGAGAAGAGAAATTTGTGGCACAACTTGACTAGAAGAAGGGATCAGTTGGTGGGGCATATTCTGAGGCATCAAGGGATCACCAATAGTATTGGAGGGCTGTGTGGAGGGTAAAAATCGTTGAGGGAGACCAAGAGATGAATACACTAAACAGATTCAGAAGGATGTAGGTTGCAGTAGGTACTGGGAGATGAAGAAGCTTGCACAGGATAGAGTAGCAGGGAGATCTGCATCAAACCAGTCTCTGGACTGAATACCTCAACAATAACAACAACCACACCACACATTCACTGAGATCCTAACTTGGAATCCTGTTTCACTAGTGTCATGTGGGTTCTCCACTGCTCATGTATGAGAACTGTGAGTGTTCATGTTACTTTGTGTATAAATGTCGCCTCATATGTAAATAAAGTGTACTGCATGACGTCTCTGTGTACAGCCAACCGTTCACAAAATTTTCATGTTTACTAAATTACCTGGATGCAGAGGTTGCATGTGTTGACACGGAATGGGACAAGCCCACAAAATATAATGTATGCCACACTCGTGTCTGTGGAAGACACAGCTAACAGTTAATGAGCCATGTATTGGTAGCATGACTGCATTGTACCATTTCAATAATGTCTTCCCTTCCCTCAACTGACTGGACAGCCTCACATTCTGATATTACTTGTACTGGTTAGTGTTCAGGATTCATGTAATGTTTGAAAAACCCTGGGAAATATCCTGGGACAGGGGGTTCATCAATCAAGGAAACATTTCTGGTATTCTGTCATAGCTGCATAGGCTCTGCCATTAAAGTTCCCATACACAAATAACATATCTGCGTAGGTGGCGTCATGTTGATATTCACGGACTTGCTCAATTAAACAACACTCAAGCATGGCATGCACAAGGCCTAATGATTTTTCACTGATCCAATCCACAGTTGCACACTGGGTACGCTTGCAGTTGTCGCTTCAGCGTTATGTCACTGTGCTGTCATCTGTTGAAGAACCCCCACACCTCTCGTAGAATGGATCAATCATCTGTCCCACCATCATTATGCCCACCACAACACCTACACAGCGTTTCAGTAGGTAATATTCAAACTTGTCTTCATACTCATTCATGGATGTGTGTAGACTTCTACCTATTCCAGTACTGTAACGAGCGAAGATTGGACACGTCTTCGAGGACTTTTCTGGTTTATTTTCACATGTTGTTTTTGAGACGATTCTACATGATATTAATCCTGAATGACCTCGTATACCATTAAATATGTTACAATCAACTACTTTTGGTCATACAATGACCTACTGCTTCATAACGGACCCAAAAAGACTGCTCGTCTCGAGGCAAACTCAGAGGGTTTCCACTCCTACAGCAATGCCCTGTCAGACAGTATGGCCCATTATACTTCAAGCAGGCACGAGATGAGGCCTGTCCATAGCAGAATACCTTCTGCTATGGACAGGCCTCATCAGACTTGCATGCATGCATGCCAGTGATGTCACAGATTGTTGCATTGGGTTGCAAACTCCCTGTCTAAAGAGTTCCAGATGCACTCTACAGAGGAGACGGTTTTAGAAAAAAGCTTTCCGAGGCTATCTGAAATACTCCTCCACAATACTGACAAGGGGGAGATACAATCAATAATTAAATCACTAAGGACTCTCGTAGATATGATGGTGCATCTAGCAGAATACTTAAGTATTTTTCTGCAAATATTAGCCCAGTATTTAGCAATATCTCTAAATTTTCCTTTTGGAATAGTCAGTTTCCTGACCAATTAAAGTACTCAATAGTAAAGCCACTTCATAAAAAAGGAGAACAGGGTCACGTAGAAAATTTTAGACTTCCCATCAGTGTTTGCTTAAGTTATAGAAAATGCTGTACGAGGTGTGGCTAGAAAAAAACCGGACTAGTACTGGTGAAACAATAAAACGAATGCAATAAGGCTGAAAGTTGTGTGGCCTGTCACGTGACTCTCGCTCCGCCTACTGCTCGAGTTTCATCTGCCTCCTGCACTCAGTCTGCCCGTGGCATCTGTTTTAAGTAGTTGATGTTTTGTCTGTGCGTCGGAAAATGTTGAGTGTACAGAAAGAACAGCGTGTTAACATCAAATTTTGTTTCAAACTAGGAAGATCTGCAAATGAAACGTTTGTAATGTTACAACAAGTGTACGGCAATGATTGTTTATCGCGAACACAAGTGTTTGAGTGGTTTAAATGATTTAAAGATGGCCGCGAAGACACCAGTGATGACACTCGCACTGGCAAACCATTGTCAGCAAAAACTGATGCAAACATTGAGAAAATCGGTAAACTTGTTCGACAAGATCGCCGTTTAACAATCAGAGCAGTGTCTGAGTTAACAGGAGTTGACAAGGAAAGTGTTAGGCAGATTCTTCATGAAAGTTTCAACATGAACAAAGTGTGTTCAAAAATGGTTCCAAAGTGTCTCACAATTGAACAGAAGGAACGCCGAAGAATGATTTGTTCTGACATCCTGGAAAACATTGAAAGTGATCCCACCTTCTTACAAAATGTTATTACTTGCGATGAATCGTGATTTTTTACTTACGATCCCGAAGCTAAACGCCAATCGATGCATTGGAAAACTCCTGGTTCTCCACGACAAAAAAAAAGCACGAATGTCAAAATCGAAATTCAAGGCAATGATGATTTTTTTTTTTTTTTTTTTTTTTTTGACATCAAAGGGATTGTGCACATTGATTGGGTACCAGAGGGACAAACAGTGAATCAGCATTACTACATTAGCGTCCTGGCTACCCTACGTGAGCGAGTACGGAGAAAACGGAACGATTTGTGGAGTAAAAAGTCATGGATCCTTCACCAAGACAATGCCCCAGCTCACAGTGCGTTGTCAGTGAAGACGTTTTTGGCAAAAAACAACATTCCCATCTTAGATCATCCACCCTACTCACCTGATTTGGCCCCCTGTGACTTTTTTCTTTTCCCTAAAGTCAAGTCAGCTTTGAAAGGAACTAGATTTGAGACTGTTGAAGCAGTAAAAGAAAAAGCGACGGAAGTAATGTATGGACTTACCGAAAATGATCTGCAGCATTGCTATGAACAGTGGAAAATTCGTATGGAGCGGTGTAGAGACCGAGGAGGAGAGTACATTGAAGGAGATAACATGAAATTGTAAATAATTGTAAATAAATGTTTTTTTCCAGCATCAGTCCGGTTTTTTTCTAGCCGCACCTCGTATATACAAATGTAATTGAGCTTTTCAATTCACACAATTTACTGTCAAATGTACAGTTTGGTTTTAGAAGTGGCTTAATGACTGAAAATGATATTGTGGAGCACTGGATGGATTAAATAAAAGATGGTGAATGCTAGGAATCTTCTTTGATTTAACTAAGGCATTAGATTGTGCTGACCACACGTAATTATTGCAGAAATTGGACCATTTTGGAATAATGGATGTATCTCACAATTGGTTCACCTTTTCCCTTAAGAACAGAAGGCAGAAGGTCATTCTCCACAGGACTGAGAATGGCTACAATGTGCAGTCCCAATGGGGCAGAGTTAAGTGGATGGTGCCACCATGGACCAGTGCTGGGGCTGCTGAGCCCCTATTTCTTATTTATATAAATGGCACGTCTTCTAATATTACAGTTGATTCTAAAATATTTCTGTTTGCTGATAACACCAGCTTGGTAGTGAAGGATGTTATGTGCAATAGAGACACAGTATCAAATAACACAGTTCAGTATGTAAATTCGTGGCTTGTAGAAAATAAATTGACGCTAAATCACAGCAGGACTCAGTTTTTACAGTTTCTAACACAAAATTCAACAAAAACTGACATTATGAATACACAGAATGTGGATATGAATAGTGTGCCTCCAGACTGCCAGGTGGTGAACCGAGAGCTACAGACCACCAGGTACCTTTGCAGGCAACAGAAAGTGGTCATTGGCTGCATCACAAGACCACTCCTATGTCCAGTCATGAGTTACTAGGGATCAGCACATCTTTTCCTGGAGAACAGCTATTTAAGGAAACCCAGCATCACTGCAGACATTTCCCATTGACGAAAACTGGCCGATTCATGCACTGACTGCTTGCAGTTCCTAAATTAAGCTCTTGTCAGTGTGCCACTTTTGACAATAGTGGAATGCCGAAAAGTAGGCTTCTGCATTGGAAAAGAGCTTAAGATTAAGCATATCCACTAAGCATGTTTTAGAACCCGACTATTTGATGTGAATACATAAAACTGCAAGCAGACACTTTTTTTAAATCATTATTTATTCATCCCTTGAACTGGTTTTTGAACCTTTTCAGGCTCACCTTCATATGGTTTTTCAGAAGTTACATAGCTATTTCAAGCATAATCTGGGTGCTGTGGCTCTGTGTCAAGAAGATGGAACATGCTTTAATGCATTGCCATGAGTGTTGTTTATCTGTCAATTTGGGTCCAAAGTTCTGTTTTGTACTTACTGTGACAATATGGACAGCTTCTGTTGTTAGTATTCATCCGTCTGCTTCCACTGCGATGGTCAGTTGGTACCCCACTACTCACTTTTACACAATACGTATGGATATACTCTCTGATAATGAAAAATTGCCAGCATCCAGCATGCTATTACTTGTTACCAAGATCTTGACACAAAGATATGACATAGGCCTACTTTGCTCAGAAACAAACACACATAATATCTCTGAGCAAAACAGGCCTGTGTCATATATTTGTAACAAGTAAGTTATATAGCACGTGCTGGATGTTCAGTCAGCATCAGTTTGAATCTGAGTCACACACACATAGCTGGTCAGTCACTAAAAATAAAAAATTAAGGGTTCACGTTGTTGTGGCAACAGACACCACCTGATATGTGCACAATATACGTCACAGATGCAGTACTCCAGTCTGCGCGAGATGGACAATCAAAGTCGATACCTTACTAGCAGCTCAACAGAGAGCGACACCACTGGCCAAGCCAGCAGTAGCTCCAAGTCGCATGTGCAGCCCTGATTGGCGTTCATAGGCTGAACTGTTTCCTACTGCTACTGAAACTAAGTTTGAGCCAATCAAACAAAAGTGTCACTCTGCAAGATGACTTTAGGCCTGTACCACAATAGCAGCCAGCAGTTCCAGTGCAGTCAGCCTTATTGGGAAGATCTTGCCTGGACAATGTCACCGTTAAGGGGGAGTTTGCCAACAGGAGACTGCCGAGTGGAGAGGATTTGGTATTTTAATTCTGCTAAATCTCAAATACTCGGAAAGTGTCTGACTTGGTGTCGTCATAACAAATCTGATTCATACAGACTCTAATGGATTTATCTTGTGAATTATTTTTGGAACTTAGTTTACTTGAGCATGTACTCAGTCAATAAAGTTTCTGTGTGTTTCATTTTTCTCCAGAATTTACTTATTATGTTCTGTTGCCTGCAAAGGTACCTGGTGGTCTGTAGCTCTCGGTATGTAAGTCTGTGAAGTTATATCTTATGTTGCAAATAAATATGTTTAATTGTATACCTAGTGAATGTTTCGTGTGTTACAACTGAAGTAAGTGCCATACCACTTGGTGACGGGGTTTGAAAGAACAAATTTTAATTCGACACACACTGTTCCAGGTAGCCATTATGAACTTCTAAGGTTGTTTCAAGACGGCCACAGCCAATGCTCCGGTGGCTCTGATGCATCCAGTAGTCACACAGCTACAACGGCTGACGGAACAAGCGGTGGCACTCACCATGTCGGGACAAGAGGAGTGGGTTGATAGAACTGTTTGCACCATCTGGCCAACGCCACTATCGTTTCCAGGGTTTGAATGGAAGGTAGAACCCTGGACCTGCCATATACCCTCGAAAGAGCAACACTTCATCGTCCACACAATGAAAGGTGATACACAGCAATGAACATTTTTTTCTTGTTAATGACTGTCCTCTTATTTGGCAGCTGATACAACAGTTGCACTCTGAATCACAGCCCCACTCCCTATCATATACCACACTTAATGCTGGTCCAACAGAATATTTTGATTCCCTAGTCAATTTGGCCACAGCAACACACACATTTTTTTGGGTGCCACAATTGTGTGATGTTATACAGAATGGATGGCATGACCTTAAGGTCTATCACAGGAGTGTTGTATTCAATGTGCCAACGAACAATGCAAACAATCCTACACATCCTCCCTCATTCAGTACACATTGCTCAACCATGCACCCGATGAGGCCCTACAACAGAACTTGCTAAAACTGAAGGACTCCACACTGGATGCCTGCTTAACAATCATACATGCTTTTGAACAATCAGTACAATCCATGGCCTCCATACAGGACTTGGCTTTAGTTATTACATCTCACCAAGTGGCTCGCCCAGCAACAACTTTCTTGGCAGCATATGGACAGACATCACTGCTTTGGTCTTTCCGTGTTCTACAGATCACAGCAAACAGTCCACCCTTAACAATTGCTCTCTTCGGCCCATTTTTAGGCTCCTCCAGGATTATTGCCATAGATGCAGAAACAAACTTCCCATTTGTGACCTGGATGATCTCCATGTCCTCCACCCATACCACCAGAGCATTAGCATGCATCTTTACCTTTTTCATTTCTGCACCAGTGAGGGTATTGCTCTTGTGGTTGCATGGGTTGGTGGAAAGGTTTACACATATCTTCAAAAATCAGATGACTATGTCATCACCATCCCGTCAATGAGGCAAAACACCTTTTCCTTTCTTCCCACTGAGCTACACCTCAAGAAGGTACATTCCCTGCCAAAAGTCTGCACAGCTGTCCTCATCAATCACAACTATTCGTCATCCACCCCTCTGCACTCCACCTTCCCGACCATCTTGCCATCACAGATTTCCCGTATATGATCCATTAAAGGACTTCACTTTCACAATCAGACGCTCCCACTGGCTACCCCTTTGCACTCCACCTTCCTGACAGTCTCACCGTCACAGGTTTTTCATACACGAACCCAATAAGGGTCCTGACTTTCACAAGTGGACACTTCCACTGGATACAGGCCTCCGTCACTCGCCCTCTGGGATGTGCCGTGTTCAAAGCAGAGTTTCTGGATGGGTCACATTATGAAGGGCACGTCAATCAAGTGTGATCTCATTAGGGTCCTTCTCTGCCACAGATGGGCCAATTTTATGTTCCATACAACCTTCTGTTCAACATTCTGCTTCCAGAAGCTGTGCAGCCAACATCTGCTGATGTGGACATTACCCAAGACACTGATCGATGAGCAGCCCAGCTCTTGCTGTGGAAGTGGATCAACATCCTGGACATTGGAGAAGACTGAAGACTGCCTACTCCTCACCTACTCTGTCCCTGGAGGAGAGGACAGCTGTGGCGGCAAGTGCAACAGGCACCAACATCTACCTGCACTACATACATTATGGCATCGGTACTCCAGTCCATGTGAGGCAGAAATTTAAACCAGACAGCTTACTAGCAACTCAACAGAGGGTGATACCAGTGGTTGGGCCAGCAGCAGCTCCATGGCACTTGTGCAGGCTGAACTACACTGCTGCCCACCGTAAATGCAACACCCTGAAGGAAGCATCCGAATCAAGTGAAATTTACACCATGGGTTTGCAGCGATGAGATATGCAACTGATTAGAATTTCAGCGCAGACGCACATCACGCGCGCCTGTGGCGCCACCTCATAGCCCCATTTAAGGCTTGGCGATTTCGACGAGTGTAGGTTTGGCACGTGTGTTTACCTTGTGGTTGTTTCACAAGACGATCAGTTATGCCTCGTAGACAACAGCGAACATCGTTTGATCAAGTATCCGAGTTCGACAGAGGAAGGATAGTGGCTTACCGAGATTGTGGATTATCATACAGAGAAATTGCTAGTCGTGTTGGACGAAACCAAACAACTGTAATGCGGATATGTGACCGTTGGATGCAGGAGGGTACGACGGACCAACGTGGTCGATCGCATTAACCTCGGTGCACCACTGCATGTGCTGATAGGCAAATTGTGCGCATGGCAGTGACGGATCGCTCAGTGACATCCCGAACCATAGCACAGCACATTGCGTCTGTAACGCATCATCCAGTGTCTGCGCGTACTATTCGACGCCGTTTACAGCAGAGTGGTCTGTCCGCAAGACGTCCATTGCTTCGTCTACCATTGACGCAGAACCACAGACATCTCCGTCGCCAGTGGTGTGATGACAGACAGATGTGGACGGCAGAATGGAATGACGTTGTCTTTACTGACGAGGAACGCTTCTGTCTGCAGCACCACGATGGTCGGATTCGAGAGTGGAGACACTGTGGAGAGAGGATGCTGGACAGCTGCATTATGCACCGCCACACTGGTCTTGCACTGGGTATTATGGTATGGGGCGGTATTGGATATTACTCTCGCACGCCTCTAGTACGCATTGCCGGTACTTTAAATAGCCGGCGCTACATATCCGAGGTGCTGGAGCCAGCTGTCCTTCCTTACCTTCAGGGCTCGGCCACAGCCATATTTCAACAGGATAATGCGTGACCACACGTGGCACGCATTGTCCAAAGGTTCTTCGTCAATAACCAGATTGAATTGCTTCCCTGGCCGGCTCGCTCTCCGGATCTTTCGCCGATAGAAAACATGTGGTCCATGGTTGCTCAACGAGTGACCCAGATTACATCCGCAGCTGCCACACCAGATGATCTTTGGCAACGTGTGGAAGCTGCTTGGGCTGCTGTACCCCAGGAACACATCCAACGTCTCTTTTACTCAATGCCGAGACGTGTGGCAGCGGTGATCTCCAAGAATGGCGGCTACTCTGGCTACTGATTCTGGCAGGAACCACATGTCACAGTTGTCTGTAAACGTAATCATTTGATACTTGGTCAACATGTTATCTACAAAATAAATTTTGTTGTGCTACCTCTTGTATTTCTTGGGGTTGCATTTACGGTGGCCAGCAGTGTATTTCCTACTTCCACTGAAACTATGTTTGAGCCAATTAAACTGAAGTGTCACTCTGTGAGATGACTATTTAGGACCATGTCACAATGACAGCTGGCAGTTCCAGTGCAGCCAGGAGCATTGAGAAAACCTTGCCTGGACAATGTGCTCTTCTGCACATCGCCATCACCATGAAGTGGGATTCACCAACAAGACGCCACTGAGTGGAGAGGAAATGGTATTCTGATTTTTTAAAATCACACACATGTAAAAAGTGTTGGACTTAGTGCCATTATATCAAACTTCATTTACACAGACACTTATGGATTCAATATGTGACAGTTATTTTTGGAACTCAGTTTATTTGAGCATTCACTCAGTCAAGAAAGTTTCTTTGCATTTTCTTTTTCTTTAGAAGATAGTTGTTTTGTTAATATCAAACCTGTGAAGTTATTTCTTGTCTTTCTCGCAAGTCTGTTTAATAATATACTTGGTGAGTGTTTCATGTGATATAAATGAAGTAAGGGACATATCATTGGTTGCGGAAGCCGTTATCACCAAAGTGAAGTGGGCGTAGTGCAAGTTGGTTTTTATTCTCTGAAACAGATCTAGTTGACAGTTGCTTTATTCTTTGGACTCTTATTATTTGTTCCTTGGTTGTTTTGTTTTGCATTTGTTTGGACAGTTTATGCCTAGGATTGGTAATACAGTATATAGCAATGCTGACACATGGTAATTGTTTGGATACAACTTAAGTGTAGTCAGGGTACCTATAAAATGTTGACCCCACAAGCAACCAGAGATATCTCAACAGACACGCACAAGCAATATCATCAATTCAAGGGATGACGCGTGCATGCACACATACAAAAAGCAGTTAGCAGACCTCCAAGATGGGTCTGCAGTGACAGATGAAGATTGAGGAGCTGCAGTTGGCAATGGAGGAGCAGGAGAATCCTGTGGTGTGCCCAAGTACAGCATTTAGCAGCAGATGTGCAGCAACAAGCAAACCACTAATGAAGGTTCGGACACTACAGTTCCTGCCAGACAAACCGGAACTTTGGTTTGTGATGCTTGGGCAGGAATTTAATCAGAACAAGGTAGTCAATAAACCCATGGCACTTGTAGTGGCAGTAGACACGGACATCATACTTAAGCCCCTGGCAGAACAGCAGTATATGTGTTTGAGAAAGTTGTTGATCAGTAGGTCTTGTAAACCACTAAATTAATGTATACGGCAGGTACTGAGGTTCAAGAAAATGGAATACAGAACACCCTCCAAATATTGGTGGCACCTATGGGGCACTCTTGGAGAAGAAGAGTTATTTGATTGATGCTGGAACACATATGGCTAGCGCAGCTGCCGGTAGCAGTCAAGGTAGCAGTAGCGACTTGCGATAAAAACGATATCCAGTTGTTGATAATGTTGGCAGACAAAGTTTACACAACATTGGAAAGTACACACACAGCAAATGAAACAATGGTCACAGACTGCTGCATACAGCAAGATATCGCAGCAATACAGAAGGGCCAGCACATGGATATTACTAAACAAATACAAGAGCTTACAGAGCAATTTGATGCACTACAGAGGCAAGTGTCTATGTTATTGCAAAAAGAAGAGCTTACCCATGCAAGGAACAAGTAACAACAGAGCTGTCAGAAATAGCCAACTAGAACAGATTTGTTGGTAACACCAGTTGTTTGGTGACAGAGCAACAAGATGTATGCAACCACGCACACATGCAAATGGTGACAGCGGCTGGCAGGAGGCACAGCAGGCTGTGAATACTAACAGGAATGCCTTCAGCAGAGATGTCAGCCCAGCGAGGAAACCAGCATGATTTTACCTACTCCACCACACAGGTTATATGTTAAAGACATGAGGTCAGGATGCCCCTACCTCACTGATTCAGAACCAGACATTAGTGCACTGACATCCAGAGACAGAAGAACTGCAACCACAATCTTGCAAACGCACCTCACAGCGGCAAACAAGTCACCAGTAGCGATATACAGAAAGTGTGAAATGCAGAAACATTCAGGATTCTGTTACCAATGAATCTTTGTAATAGCAAAGGTGGCAGATGCCATGCCGGGTGCTGATTTCAAGTGACTGATGGGAATAGAGGTACCTATCAGCACAGCGCAAATTAGGAAAGAGAGAAGTCATATGGGTATGCTAGGATGAAAAACAAATCAGATCATGAGCTACACATGCAGTGGTAGTAACTGCAAAAATGGTGCCAACATGGCACATATGCCAAAGGTGTCGCATAACACAGTCTACCACATCAGGATGACTTCAGCACAACCAGCCTCATAGCAGCTGTGGAGGTTAGTCTTAGATTGTTTCGTAGCAGCAAAAGTTGAGGGTTTGTTGAAGACGGGAATGCTACACAAATCTGATAGCCCGTGGGCATTTCTGCTCCACATGGTAAAAAGAAAGATGGCACCTGGAGGCCCTGTGGTGACTAATGGATGTTAAACATCAGAACAGTGTCAGACTACTACCTGGTTCCAAACATCAGGGATTTTACCATTTTCTGGCAGTGACAATATTTACCATATCTGACTGCAAGATGGCATACCATTAGATACCAGTTATGGAAATGAATATATCCAAGACAGCAATAACAAAGCACTTCACTTCCTTTCAGTAAGTGTGAATGCCATTCGACTTGAAGAATGCTTTTTGTTAGTTTTGTTTTGTTTTAGAGCACAAAAACAACTAGTGTCATTATGCGCCCATGTCAAAACTGTAGAGCATGAAGACAAAGACGAGAGTTAAAAACAACTACACATTAATCCCAATTGATGGAAAAGATGACAGCTAAAACAGGGATGTGGAGAAATGTCTATAAATTACGCCATACAGAAACGGAGGTCCTGAACTAAAAACTAAATGGCTTCACCATATTGCTACAGTGGATAAAAAGTAAAATGCGGTCGACAGCCCTCATGTTGTTCACTAAAATGGCCAGTAACTCAGACGGCAAACACAAATGAGAACGTAAGTGGTTAAAAAGAGCATTCCGTCAGGAAATGGCAGTCTGTCAAAGGTTGAGCACAATGAGTACAAAGTGGTGGGGAAGTACCACTTAACAAATGGCGATGGCTAAAAACACAGTGCCCGATATGCAACCTAGCTAAAATAATCACCTCACAGTGAGAGGGCCAAGAGGAGGTCGTCCAATCCACTGGGAGACGCTTAATGGCCCGGAGCTTGTTCCCATGAAGGGAGGACCAGTGGAGATGCCAAAGTGGCAGGCACCACTGCTGACAGACAGCAGCACAGAGATCATCAGAGGGCATGTAATAACTAGTGGGCTGAAATGTGACAACTGCAATCTTGGCAGCAGCATCAGCAGCCTTGTTTCCTGTCAGAATAACGTGACCACAGACCCACATAAACATCACAGTGGCTTCATCAAGAGTGAGCTCTCCTGGACCTGTTACACTAAGGGATGGATGGTGGACAGTACACAGAGGCTTTGAAGAGCACAGAGAGAGTTGGAGCAGATAATGTAATTGAAAAGCCTGTGTTGCTGGAGTACTGTATTTCCTGATACAGGGTGAAGAGCTTTCCTATAAATACTGAGCAGTGTTCTGGAAGCTGATACAGAAAAATGTCGGTGTCAATGATGAAGGCCCACCCGACACCACGGTCAGTCCAAGAGCCATCAGTGTACACAAAGGTACTAACGCAAAGTTTCGTGAGAAGGTCATGAAACTGAAGGCAATAAACCAAGGCTGGAGTAGTGTCCTTACGAAGCAAATCAAGGCCAAGGTGAACGCGGACAGCTGCATGAAGCCAAGGTGGTGAAGGGTTCAACCTACTGGGAAAGTGGCAGATAGTGTAAAGTTAAGCTGCTGGAGCAAGACCTCAAAGCAAACTCCAGGAGGTAACAGAGAAGAGGGACATGTCCCATACTGCCGATTAAAGGAGTCACTGAAGAAGGAGGCATAGGATGGGTGGTCACTCATGGCAGACAAACGGCATGCATATCTGCTGAGGAGAAAGTCATGGTGGTAAGACAGTGGTAGTTTGGCAGCTTCTGCATACACTCTTAACTGGACTAATGTAAAAGGTGCCAATGGCCAAACGAATGCTACAATGGTGGATAGTATCAAGATGGCATAAGAGAGACAGACGTGCAGATGCATAAACAAAACACCCATAATCTGGTTTCATATGGACAAGGGACCGGTACAAATGGAAGAAGGTTGTTCAGTATGCTCCTCAGGAAGTACCACTGAGGACATGTAGGACACTGAGGAACTGCATATAGCAGGCTGCCAAGTAAGACACTTGGGAGGACCAAGAAAGTTTCCTATTGAGCATGAGCCCCAGAAATTTCATACTTTCAACAAAAGGAAGAGCAACTTGCCCAAGACATAAAGATGGTGGAAGGAACCAATAGTGCCACCAGAAATACATAGAAACAGTTTTGTCGGTGGAAAAGCGAAAGCCATTGTCGATGCTCCACGAGTCAAGACAATTGAGAAAGCACTGAAGACACTGCGCTATAAGACAAGTAAGCGGAGAACTGTAATAGATTGCAAAATCATTAACGGAAAGGGAACTGCAGATGCCTAGCAGGAGACAGGCCATTATGGGATTAATGGTGATAGCGAAAAAGGGAGATGCTCAGGATGGAACCCTGAGGCACTGTTTTCCTGGATAAAGGTGTCTGACACGGCAGAACCTATACGTACCTTGAACACTCAGTCTTTTACAAATTACTGAAGGAAATGGGACATGCGGCCCTGGAAGCCTTGAGGATAAGGAGGATACAAGTCTTCTAGCAGGTGGAGAATTGAGAAACAGGGCCACAGTCTAGGATTTCTGCAGAAAACTATTCATGAGATGGGTAGACTGCAGAATGGCACACTCCAAATCCACAATGCGCAGTGGTTAGTAAATTGCGAGACTCGAGCCACCATACCAGCCGGGCATGAATCATATGTTCCATCACCTTGCAAACACAGTAACACAGCTGGTGAGAGAAACTGGGTGGCAGCTAGAAGGAAGGTGTTTGTCCTTACCAGGCTTAGGTATGGGTATCACAGTGGCTTTATGACAGCATCTGGGAAACGTTCTCTCTGCCCAGAGGCCATTGTACATATGAAGCATAAAAGTGGTTATCCGGAAGAGAAAGGTGCTGCACATCTGAATGTGAACGTTGTCTGGTCCTGGGGAGGAGATCGGGATGAAATGAGAGCATGGTCTAGCTCCCTCATAGTAAATGCAGCATTATAGCACTCACAGTTCTGAGAAGAGAAGGGTATTGCCTGAGCCTCCTCTGCTTGTTTATGATGCAGGAAGGCAGGGTGATAATGGAAGGAGCTCGAAATCTCCGCAAAATGCTGGCCCAAGGGGTTACAGAGAGCAGTAGCGTACATAATGATGTCGTCTGCTACTGTCAGGATGGAAAGGATCTTGGTTCCAGAGAGCTGTTGGAGGTTGGCCCACATGACAGAAGAGGGAGTGGAACTGGTAAAATAAATGGTGAATGAAATCCAGCTAGCTTTTTTGCTATCCTGAAGAATGCAACAACACTGTGCATGCAACTGTTTATAATGACTGCAGCTTGTTATCGTCGGATGATGGTTAAAAATGCAGAGAGCATGCTTCCGCACGCAAATTGCATCAGGACATGTCTCGGTCCACCAAGGGACCAGGACACGGTGCGGCAATAAGGATAACACTTTTAAGATATTCTACCTGGTCATCACAACTGGGGAATTATTGTTCGCTGAAGGCTGCCAGGGAGGAGTAAAGGCTCCAGTCGGCCATTTGGATGTGCACATAGGTGAGGTAGGAGTCAGCAAGCAGAGAGCACAAGGGAAATGGTCACTCGAGCATGTGTCAGAGAGAACGGACCACTCGAGACGATGGGTAAGCTGGGCAGTGCAGAAGGATAAATCCAAATGGGAACAGGTGTGTGTGGAGTCTGAAAGGAATGTGGGTGGTCCTGTGTTAAGGCAGAGGAGGTCAAGTTGATTGAGGGTGTCAGCGAAGAGGGTGCTTCTCGGAGAGGTTCTGAGGAAGTCTGCCCTGGTAACATTGAATAATGGAGGAATGTAAACGGTACAAAGTGAAAATGTCAAGTGTGAAAGGAAAAGGCGAACTGCAACCCCTTGAAGTTGGGTAATTAGGGATATGGTTTGACTATGAAAGTTATCCCATATGAGCAGCATGATCCCCCTCCCAATAGATGAAATGCCGTCCTTGAGGGAAAGGTAAAAATGGACCGGGAGGAAAGGCGACAACTCAAAGCGGTCGTGAGGATGCAATTTTGTTTCCTGAAAGCAGAGAACAAGTGGATGCTGCAATTCTAAGAGCAGACGTACATCCTCTTTGTTGCATCGAAGACTGCAAACATTCCATTGGAGGAGAGCCATGATGAAAAAATGAGGGGGTATCAACTCGGCAGCTGCCGAGTGCCAGCTTTCGTAGACTCACTGCTACACGGCACAGAGGCAGAAAGAACCTGCTCCATGAGGTCTACAGAAGCATCGGCATTCTTCCTCCATTGGCCTATGGAGTCCAGAGCAGAAAAATGGTTGTTTGTGTGCACTGGCAATACGGAGGTTGGCCTGGCGATGCACGGCAACACCATAGAAGAGGATCTTCAAGTTGGTAAAGGAGAAGACTGTTTGCTTTTGCCTGACTTCTTCGGGCCTTTCTGGTTAGCAGAGGAAGACTCACGGGTTAGTTGGCTGGAGGGATGCAGAAAGTCTTCACAGGAGCATTTCATCTGTCCTTTCCCACCTGCCAGTTATGCAGCAGGTGACTTCGCCCTGAGAGACGAATGTTTGATGGCATGTTGCCCAGCTGGAGGAGGAGACAGGGATGCTACCATTATGCTGGGTGATTTCACAATTGCGGGGCTAAATTTGAGGTCGCATGTCCGCCTGTCCATGTCCTTCGTGGAGCGAGATGTAGCAAGAACAGTACTGTAGGTGCCAGATGGTGAACAAAGGTTTTCCAACTAGCCAACGACTTGCAAGCTACTGGGTAAGGCACTTTTTCCTTTATCCAGATATTCTGGACAGCCTACTCATTGAGATACATGGGACAATTGCAGGACGTCGTGGCATGGTTCCCACTGCAGTTGATGCAGCGGGGAGAAGGAGGTGGACAATGGCCCTCGTGAGCATCCCTACCACGAGTTCCACATTTGGCTGGGCGTTGACAGGGCTCTCATGTGTGGTTGTAACGATGACACTGGTAGAATCCCATCATGTTCATTATATATGGTCTGACCGTGATAACTTCATAACCTGTTTTGATCTTTGACAGAAAAAGCACTCCATAAAAAGTGAGAGTGAGGGCACTAAGGAAGCATCTACTTTTCTCATTACCCAATGGACTGCAATGACACACTGATCTGACAGGTAGATTTGGATTTCTGCGTTGGTCAGCCCATTGAGCAGCCTAGTGTAAATAACACCATGGGAAGAATTCGGCGTTCAATGGGCCTCAATATGAACAGGATAGCAACAGAGGAGCGAAGCTGCAGGAAGTTATTGTGCTTGAGAATTAGAAGTAGCCTCCAAAAGCAAAGTGCCACTGTGTAAACGAGGATAGGATTTCATAGGGCCAACAATTGCATCAACACCTTTCTGAATAATAAATGGATTTACTATAGCGAAGAACTGACCGTTTTCAGTGTGAGAAACAAGGAATCGTGGTGCAGCTGGGAGGGTCTTTGAAGCATTAGCCTCATTCCATTTACATTTCATAGACATTGATTGTGAAGATGATTGGCTCATTGCGAGAAAATCCCCCACAATTGTCAGCATCTCCAGCGGTGGATAGTTCACGCCTAAGGCTGGTAACAATGTTTACAACAATCCTGAAGTGTGGTAATTATTTTGATATGACATATGGGTATGCAGGGTACCAAGAAAGTATTTCTTGTGGTGTCACCGCCAGACACCACACTTGCTAGGTGGTAGCCTTTAAATCGGCCGCGGTCCATTAGTATACGTCGGACCCGCGTGTTGCCACTGTCAGTGATCGCAGGCCGAGTGCCATCATACGGCAGGTCTAGAGAGACGTCCTGGCATTCGCCCAGTTGTACAGCCGACGTTCATAGCAGTGGTTCACTGACAATCACGCTCTCTTTTGCCGAGACGATAGTTAGCATAGCCTTCAGCTACGTCATTTGCTACGACCTAGCAAGGCGCCATTACCAGTTATATTGAGCTTATTATAAAACCTGTACCGTCAAGAGCGATGTACACCAATTATGGATTAAAGTTAAGTATTACACCATCTACGTACTTTATTTGCAATTCTCAAGACATTGTCCTGTTCCAGACCTCACACCAGTCTGCGTGTAATGCACGCGTGCATTTCGGCCTCCTCTAGCAACACGGTGTTGGCTCTTCTGCCAACACATCATTTCTCTTTCTTAATTCGCCACTCTCAGTGAGTCATACAATAGGTGTGGTACCTAGAATCTCTCCCGTGTTGTTCAGATAAGACTCCATCTATGCAAGGAATGACTTGGCATCATACCATTTTAGTTTCCCTAGTATAATTTTATGGTATATATGATAAAAGGCTTTGCAAGATCACAGAAAATGTCATCAGAGCAATTTTTATTTAGTTCTACCAGAACTGTTTTTATTTAATCATATATTGCTTACTCAGTGGAGAAACATTTATGGAAACAAAGTGGGCTATTTTCTGCTGTTTGCTACATTCTCAATGAGTTTTGAGAAATCGGGAGGGAAGGAGATGGTCCTATAATTAATAAGAGATCACTAGCACATCTTCACTTTTATAAATGGATATTACTACTGCGTACCTCAATCTTTCAGGAAATACACATTTAATTGTTGACTCGTTACTGAGGTCAGCACAAGATTCTAGTACTTTAGTTAAAATAGCATAAAATCCTGCAGAGTTATTAATTTTCAGTGACATAACGATTTTTATGATTTCTCTAACAGTTGATTCAGCAAAACTGACCTGTTGGTGGATTATGAAATCCCTGTCAACATAACTCTAATGGGTCTGCTTTTCATAGCCCACTTTTTGTCCCTCTGACTTCTGCTGCTGTTAGGAAAAATTCATTGAATCTAGTGACTAATGATTTGAATCTAACATTGTTTACCTTGTTTCTACTATTATCTGGTTTACAAAGCCATGTGTTTGATGAAGGATATGTTAACACTGCAGTCTCACTGTTGGCACATCACTGTGCACTACATTATTCTTCAGCTTTTCACACTGTTAGCTCAGTACATTGCTTGAAGTGGTATGAAGCGAAAAGAATAATCTTACAACAGTAACTGTGGTTTGTTCATGCCAAAAATGTTGTTACTGGTGAGGACAAAGAAGAGAAGGAATGGGTGGCTCTTTTGAATGCAGAACATCTACACTGCAATTCAGCTGAACTCCTGAAAGCACACAATTAACCAATCATGCTGAGAAAGCCTGAGATATCACATGCTTTTCTTTTAAATGGAATGGTTGTTGTATAGTTTATATTTTGTAGCATGAAAAGAGCATTCTCTTAAAGACTCATAACCATATACAAGTATAAACTTGTTTCACCTTGGGGGCCTGTACTATTTTCAGCAAAAAATGGTTCAAATGGCTCTGAGCACTATGCAGCTTAACTTTTGAGGTCATCAGTCGCCTAGAACGTAGAACTAATTAAACCTAACTAACCTAAGGACATCACACACATCCATGCCCGAGGCAGGATTCGAACCTGCGACCGTAGCGGTCGCTCGGCTCCAGACTGTAGTGCCTAGAACCGCACGGCCACTCCGGCCGGCTATTTTGAGCACTACAGATTAATATGCCATGCCAGTGGCTATTGAATGGTACAACCAGATACAGTTGGTGGTACATGTTGGTGTGAATGATGCCTGGCACTTGGGTTCTGATGCCATTCTCAGTTCCTTTCAGCAGATGGCCAATTTGGTGAAGGCAACTAGCATCACATGTTGGGTTCTACATATATACTCCACTAGCCACCATGCGGTGTGTGGCGGAGGGCACTATTTGCGCCAAAGTCTTATTTCCCCCTCTCTGTTCCACTCGCGGATCACGTGAGAGAAAAATGATTGTCTGAATGCCTCAGTACAAGCTCTAATTTCCCTATCTTTGAATGGTGATCACTGGGTGATTTGAAAGTTGGTGGTAATAATATACGCTCTGGGGGCCTACATTCTTGGTGAAGATCGGATTTTGGAATTTAGTGAACAGCCCCTTCCATTTAGCGCGTCCCGCTTCAAACTTTCTATGAGATTTGTAACGCTCTTGCGATGGCTAAATGCACCAGTCACAAATCTTGCCACTCTTCTTTGGACCTTCTCAATCTCTTGAATCAGACCCAACTGGTAAGGGCCCCACACAGATGAACAATACTGTAAGACTGGAAGAACTAAAGTATTGTATGCAATTTCCTTTGTTGAAGGACTGCATCGCTTCAGGATTCTACCAATAAAGCGCAATCTAGAGTTCACCTTACCCATTACTTGTGTAACCTAATCATTCCATTTGAGATCATTTCGAATAGTAAAACCAAAATACTCGACGTATGTTACCGCTTCCAAAGACTGGGCATTTATTTTGTACTCTTACATTAACAGGGATTTTCGCTTTGTTATACGCAGTAGGTTACACATACTAATATTGAGAGATAACTGCCAGTCATTTATTTTCTGCAAATCCACATTTTAGTGTGATACTACTTTCCCGTAGACTACAGCATCATTGGCAAATAGTCTAATGCCGCTGTCAATACTATCAACCAGATCATTTAAGTAAATCGTAAAAAGCAGTGGACCTATTATGTTGCCTTGTCGCACATCTGATGTTACACTTCTTTCTGTCAAAGTCTCCCCATTCAGGACGATATACTGCTCTCTGTCTGTTAGGAAACTTCCTAACCAGCCACATGTCATCCGATACAGCATAAGCATGCACTTTTTGGAGCAAGCGACAATGAGAAACTGAGTCGAACACCTTTAGAAAGTTGAGAAATATGGCATCAACCTGGGAGGCAGTATCTAGAGCCTGTTGTATATCATGCACAAAGAGGGCCAGCTGTGTCTTGCATGACCGCTGTTTCCTAAAACCGTGCTGGTTTCTGCAGATGAGCTTCTCAGAGTCTAGAAAGGTCATTATGTCTGAACACAAAATATGTTCCTTGATTCTGCAACAAATTGATGTCAGTGAAATTGACCAGTAATTACGTGCATCCGATTTTCTACCCTTTTAATAGATTGCTATGACCTGGGCCTTCTTCCAGTCCCGTGGAACTTTCTGCTGTTCCAATGATGTCTGATAGATGATGGATAAGAATGGTGCTATATTAGTAGCATAGTCAATGTAAAATCTTACAGGGATACCGTCTGGGCCAGATGACTTCCTGGTGTCTAAGGATCTTAACTGTTTTACAACCCCAGATACACTAAACACTATGTCAACCACCCTTGCGTTTGTTTGATAATTGAAAGGGGGAATGGTGCTGCAGTCCCCTACCGTAAATGCGTTTTTGAAAGCTATGTTTAGAATTTCGGTCTTCTGTTTATCATCATCCATACATTACCCGTTTTGTCAGCAAGCAAAGGTATTGAATTAGTTGTAGGATTCATAGAATTTAGATAGGACCGAATTTTTTGGGGTTATTTTTAGAATCTGCACATAAAATACTGGTTTCAAATTCGTTAAAAGAATCTCTCATTGACCTTTTGACAGTTGCTTTCATTTCACATAATTTCTGTTTGTCAGCAGGGCAGTGATACTTTTAAAATGACTGTGCAAAATTCTCTGCTTTCTCAGCAACTTCCTAATACGTTTGTTGAACCCAAGTGAATCCTTTCCCTCCGCTATATTTTTGCTAGGCACATACTTCTTTATCATTTGGTGGACAATACCTTTAAATTCAGACCAAAGATCTCAATATCTTTGTGTCCTGCGGTGAATGCTTGGAGCTATGAAGATATTCATTAATGACACTATTTACTTTCCCAAACAAGAAAACTCTACACTATTTTTTTTATTTTTTTTTTCTCCAGTCAATGACATAGAAGCCACAATGACGTTATGGTCACCAATATCTTCTTCTAGATTAACTTCCTCAAAAAGATCAAGTCTGTTTGTTGCCAAGATATCTAATATGTTTCCATCTCGTGTTGGTTTTCTAACCAATTGCTCAAAGTTATATGTTGAGAGTGCTCCTAGAAAAACTTCACACGAGTCTTTGCTTCTGCCCCCTGTGATAAACATGTAATTTTCCCAGTCAATGGACGCCAGATTAGTCTCCACCTACAACTAATGAATAATTTGGATATTTATTTCCTATGTACTCAAGACCTTCCCTGAAACGTTCTGTGATGTATGTTGCAGATGCTGGTGGTCTATAAAAACATCCTAATACAATGGTCACTCCTTGTCTAATTGACAGCTTTATCCAGACTATTTCACAGTCTGACCCAGTATCGATCTCGACTGTGTTTAAACAGCTTTTAACTGCAATGAACACACGGCCTCCCACAGTATCAGTCCTAAGGCTAAGCTCACTACTTGTAACATCATATCCATGGTTGACCGCAGTCCTCTGATCTGGAGCGGAGTGCAAGTTCTAAACCAGAGGCTCAGACTATTCTGTGATGATATTGGATGCGAATTTCTGGACCTTTGCTATAGGGTGGAAAACTGCAGGGTTCCCCTTAATAGGTAAACTGCAGGGTTCCCCTTAATAGGTCAGGCTACTAGGGTACTGGAATATGTGTGTGAAGTGCAAATAGGGGTTGTTTAGGTTAAAGGAAACCCCTTGGGATCAGAGGTGAATTGCCTTGCAAAATCAAAGATACGTCAGCCACAATGTTCTCAGAGAACACACATCCTCACATATTGTACACAGAAGAGATTAATAAGATATTAGTAAACTGCTGGAGAATCCCAGGAGAGGTCTCAGAATGATCACTTATTGAAAATTATAATGCACAGGTAGTGTTAGGAACAGAAAGTTGGTTGAAACTGGAAGTGGATAGCAACAAAATCCTAACTTCAGATTGGAATATTTATCACAAGGATAGGTTAGTCATCAACGAAGGCAGCATATTTACTGAAGTAAAGAATTTGACAACATCTGAATTAATGTGGGTGAAATTATGCATTAAAGGTGGGTCAAAAATGTAATTAGAAGCTTTTGTAGACCACATGCATCAGGAGCTGTGCTGGTAGAACATTTCAGAGAGAATTTTGATATCCCAATCATGCCATTGTAAGATGGGGTAATTTCACCTCGTCAGGTATAGATTGGGAGAGTCAAGATATCAAAACTAGTGCTAGAGACAGGGATTGGTGTGACAGTATTCTGAATGTCTTGACCGAAAATTACTTTGAGCAGATAATTGGAGAACCAACTTGAAAAAGGAACGCCTTAGACCTCCTAGCTACAAACAAAACTTATCAAATCAGTTTATGTGGAGGAAGGTTTCAGTGAACGTACTGATGTGAGAGGTATACAAGGATTGTTAAGAAAGATAGGAAATTATTTTTGTTTAGCAAGAGTGACAAGATACAAACCACAGGGTATCTAAGTTGTTGGCATCATATATTCAGTGATGAGGTTGAAGACATGGAGCACAAATAGAAAAAATTCAAAAGCATTGTTAAATATGTCTTAGACAAGTATGTTGCAAGCAAGGTCTTGAGGGATGGGAGAGACCCACCATGGATCACTTTCAATGTTAGAAAACTGCTACATAAACAAAGGGAGCATCCGAGATTCAATGGAAGGCAAATGTTAGCAAACAAATAAAAGCTGTGCAAAGCAAAAACAAGTATAATGGGGTCGACCAAAGCATCCGATCCCACCCGTCTGTTTTGACCCATGATGTAAGGCTGCTGTTGTGTGTGATGTCACAACGGCGCGGAATTTAGTTTGTGAGAGTGTTGTGTTTGTAGATGTCATTTTGATGAGATTGGTGGTGCTCTCTGGTGGTGTGTTAGGTGACGTTTTTGGTTTAGTTTGCATGTGTGGCGTGTTTATAGGTGGCGTATTGTTGCACTCAGTGGTTCTCACTGGTGGTGTGTTTATGGGTAGCGTGTTACGTGGCGTATGGGGTTCATTTGTGTTATAGCATTGCACATGTGTGGCATTGGGACTGTGCTTTCAGCGAAATATTTTTGAGTGAGTTAACGATTTTAGTTTTGTTATTTCGACGTTATTGTAGCTTTTTTTTCTGTTCGTCGTGTATGAATTTTGGTAAATTGCTTTTTTATGTCTTTGGTAGGTATGGATATGACTGACAAGGTCAACAGTTTTCGGTTGTTGGCAATGATGGGGGACAGATCGTTCTCTCTAATAAAATTTCTTCAAATATTCGGATTTTTGGATGAAGTTGTGAAGTGTTTAGTATGTCGTGAAGAAATGAGGCTTACGAAAGTTCCTGCGTCTCGGGCCAGGGACGGCTGTAGGTGGAGCTGTCGTAAGGATAACAGGTCAAGGGAAGTGTTCGATTCCAATGTGTGTTTGTGGCTGTGGGTGTTCCAGTATTGGGAGTTGCTGTTGAGCTATATAGGTCAAGGGAAGTGTTATTTGTGGGATCGGGAGCTGATGTTGAGCTATATAGGGCAAGTGATGCGTTCGATTCCAGAGGATATTGTGTTTAGTGGAATTTGGGGAGTTTTGTGTTGTCTGTTTTTTCGTTGTTTTGTGTGGTTTGGTATGGTGGTGTATGTCTAAATTTGTTTATATTTACTTTGTCCCCAGCCAAAAACCCCCAAATTTCTACACTTGCCCTGTAAGTTTCTTTAGGTTTTTTGCGGTACGTGTGTGTATTGGTTTTTCAATGTATTTTCGGGTTTGTGGTCATGTTTACGTAATGACGTCATAGACGTTATATTGGAGTCGTCGTGCATGGTCGTTTCCACCATATTTGTGACGTCATGGGTCAAAGCAAACGAGTGGAATCGGACGCTTCTGTATTTCCGTATAATGAGATCAAAATGTTGTCAACTGATCTGAGTGAAAACCCCAAGAGGTCTTGGTCTTATGTAAAATGAGTATGCGGTTGGAAATCATCTATTCAGACACTCAGTGACCATAAAGGCACCAAAATGAAGGTAACAAGGAGGAGGTCGAAATATTAAATTCAGTCTTCTGAAATTGTTTCACTGCAGAAAATCATAATATGGTTCCTTCTTTAAATTATCATATGAACATTGAAATGGCAGATATTGGGATAACTGATCGCAAAACAGAAAAGCAATTACAATTACTTAGTAGAGAATGGCATCAGGACCTGTAAGATTCTGCAAAGAATATGCAAAAGAACTTGCTCCCCTTTTCGCTGCAGTTCATCACAGGTTGCTGGAGCAAAAGGGGACCTAGCAACTAGAAACAAGTGACACTGCCCCATACTGCTGTCTAGTGAAAAAAAGAAAAAATGACCTTACTGAGAAATTGAAGCTGATTTGCAACTGGATTCAGGACTTCCTTGCAAATGGAACTCAAAATGATACTCTTAATGGAACAAATTCTACAGATGTAAAGGTAATTTTTGGAGTACCACAAGGAAATGTGATGGGACTGTTTACAATATATATAAATGATCAAGTACAAAGCAGTTTAAGTTCTTTAAGACTTTTCACAAATGATGTAGTCTATAAGAAAGCAGGAATGCCGGAAGACAGTATCTATCTGCAAAATGACCAACAGAAGATTGATGAATGGTGCAATCCCTGGCACTTGATCATAGACATAAATAAATGTAACATACTGTGCATACACAGGAAATGAAATCCACTACTGTACAACTATACCACTGATGACGAATTTCTGGAAACAAAAACTGCTGCAAAATATCTAAGAGGAAGCATGCAGAGTGACCTTATGTGGATTGATCGCATAGGCCTCACATAAATAGAAGGAAAAGCAGACAACAGATTGAGACTCACAGTAAGAATGTCGAGAAAATTTTACTCATCCACTAAGTATGTGGCTTACAAGGCGCTTGTTCAACCAATTCTTGAGTATCATTTATCAATTTGGAACCCTCACCAGGGGAGGACTGATACAAGAGAGAAAGATGATCTATCGAAGAATGACGAGTTTCATCACACGGTCATTTAGCTGGCACAAGAGTGTTAAAGAGATGTTCAACAAACTTCTGTGGCATATGTCACAAGAGAGGCATTGTGTATCATGAAGAGATTGACTACTTAAATTTCGAGTGACTACTTTCGTGTAAGAGTTGGACAACACATTACTTCCTCCCACACACACCAAGTGAAATGATCATAATGAAAAAAAAAAATCAATAAATTAGAGCTAATATAGAGTCTTACTGACAATTATTCTTCCCATGCACCATTCAGGAGTGGAACAGGAAGGGGAATCAGTTAGTGGTACCTGAAGTACCCTCTGCCACACACCATTAGGCGATGTGCAGAGTATTGATGTACATGTAGATATAGCATAAACCTATACTGAAAACAGAATTATTCCTTACTGTTTAATTTTCAAATCATCATTCCTCATTTGTTTCATATCACATTTTAGGGATTTGTAGATGACAAAATATTTCTGAGAGTCGAAGCTGCAGAGGCACATTATTGTTCCAAGAGGGCAACTTTAACAAAATACAACAGCATACATTAAAACTGTGCATACAAAACATTTCTGTGAATTATCTACTTGCACCAAAAGAGGAAGAACAACAACAATAAAATGTGCTCTTATATGTGAGGGAACCAATAAGTGAGATACAAAGAAGTTGCCTGCCTTCAACTTACCCAATCTCTTTGCCAAACTGTGTTTGTTCCCCCTCATTAATACCAGTCTGAGACAACTTGTAATAAGCAATAACAGTTGTTAAAAAATTACTGGTGAACGAAGGTATCGTACAACCAAATGAGACGGGCATTAATGCTACACACGTTTCCAGGAGCATGCTTAACAATCCTGCGGTTTCTTTTTCATGTCTTTCAAGTCTTGAAACTACATAATTCATTATCAAGTTTTGAAATGGTTCATCATTTGGAGCCTCCACTGCACATTTTGAAACTGCCTCAAGTGTACCAACCGATTTTCGACACTCTTCTGCACTGTGTAGTAAATAGTGCAGGGAACGCTCATCTGCAGTGATGGAATGTAAGATTCTTATAGTGTTCTCTGGTAACATAGTAGTCTCACAATTTAATGTTTTAAGTGGTTCCAGTAAACACCTTACTGTTGACTCATTTATGTACTTGTCACCCCTGTTGTGAAATATTTTTATCACAGTTTCTGTAATTACTTTTTTCAGCGGAATACTACATGAGTGTGCATTTAAAGATGTTATAAGGGCAATTAGGATATGCTGCAATGGCACTACTCCAGTCTGCTCACTGAAATAATCAAGAATAAAACTGTCTCCTCTTTTATAGCATGCCATAATACCTAAAATACTGACAGAATGAATAAATATTCCTTCCTTAATTGCAGAAGAGGTGAGCTTATTGTTAAAATCAGTACTGTGACATGAATATGTTGGGTGCTTTAAATACTGAAGTATTGAACCTGACACAAATTTTAAAAATGCAGACACTTTTGACTGAAAACTGAAGAAAATATTTCTTCCAAGAGTGCCATGCAGCCAATGGAAACACCAAATAGCTCTTGGGTCAAGAGCAGCAATTACATGAAATGGATAAATTAATGCATCCCCTGTTGTAGTGTGTATATGCATGGTGATCAAAATCATAAATGCATTAATTATTTCTTCTATCCAACTGTTTTTGAAGCGTGCCCAACTCTTGGGCATTTCGTTCGACATTGCAAGTATAAAATGTACCAGTTTTATCAATTTGTTATGCACAGGATTTGAAAAATTCAATCCTTGTACAAAAGATGGGGTGGTGCCGATTGCAGCATCTATATAGTACAACCGTAAGCTTTCTACAAGATTTATATAACATTCCTTCACAAACGCCAACGACGGGGACGACATTATTCTGGCATGCACTTTTAAGCTTAATGTGAATTCTTCTTGGCTCTTCTGGCTAAGGCTGTGCTGTAAATTGCTTTGAAGAGTGGGCCAGCTTTCAAATGATATACTGTCCGGTAAATTAACAGATAACAACTCTCGTAACGCATGAATACGTACAAAAAAAGATTTGTGTGGCGAAGTTTTGCGGCATAAACTTTCAAAATATTTTGACGGCACAAGTTTAGTATTATCCCTATACTGCAGCAATTTGTGAGTGTTGATCAAATTTCCACCTGTTACAGACAAATGAATCCAATCAAAGTCAGAATATTCTGCACGCTGTTTAATTGCATCAGCAATGTCTTCAATGAATAACTTCACTTCTGCGGAATCTTTTACAGCTTTATATATATTGTGGGAAACTATTTTCCATGTCTGCTTTTTTATTTCACCACTGTATCTAATCTTCCTGCGCACCGTTTCATTAAATTTTTCCTTGGTTATCATCTTAATCCACTTTACAATTTCGTCATTGGTAGCATCTTGATGAGGTAAAAAATTCATTTTCATGTTACATGGCAAGATGATTATTCCCCTAACAGCTGTTCATTCACTTTCTTCGTGAAGACCTTCACCTAAGCTTCAATTCACACTTCACTGATGTTCAGTGCTGCAATAGCACCTGCCTTTTTGATATTAACCCTATCCCAACTCCACTACACAGCACAATATTAACGGTGATATCCTATAGCTTCAAGCTTCCAAGTAATGACACGAGTACACGACTCATTCAGAGTAAGTGTTGGGAGAAGCCGCTGTCAAAGATACTATTTAGCAACACAGATTCAATGACATTTCTAACGCCGTTCAACTTCTTGCAAACTGTAGACAGTAGTATTGCATGCTGATGTGTCGCTTTAATTAGATGAAAAGGAAATTTTTAAACTGCGAATAAAACACATTGTGAATACGAAGAGAGTAGTGGGAACTTGTGGCAAACACGACACAAAGCTGTTGTTCTAGAGGCTGTTTTTGAATATTTATCTCACGCCGTGAATTATATTTTAGATATGTTTGAGAGTACGCGACTGGGGATTAAAGGGGATTATATTTGTCGTGCAGGCCGACAGACTGCTTGTCACGGTAGTGAAGTCGACAGCGTAATGTACGTTGGGTGAGTCAAACGTGAAAGTCCAGGAACAAAAACGAGCGAAGTCCATATGATCGTCGCGATGTATCGGTTTTGCCATAAATACAGAGATTAACAGACGACAAAAGCAGCAACAATAGTGCCAAATCATTATTTACTCTTTATTAAAGTATGAGAAGCAGAACGACAATTAACTTTAATTACACATACAGAACCTGGAAGAGGACGCTGCTTATGTTATGAAATGGTTTCAATTATAAAGAATCAGCTTTTGAAGCATTTGTCGAGGTAATGTAGCGTCAGTATGTTGTTGTGCACTTTACATGTGTTTCTTGCGAGTAGTTGGATCACAAAATATTTCATTTTCCCAGATTCACCAAAAATTTGTCAGCTGATAAGATCAATTTGAGCACATTTAAAGGTGAAGGTGAACTGTCAAACCTCCAACTGGATGAGGCTGTGCTCACTGATTTGCTGGAGCTGCCATCATGGCTTCAGCTTACAAGTGCAACCTGCAACAAAGTTGCCTTCCGGATTCAGTGGACGAAATTAAAAAGTGTTCCTATTTGTCTTGTAAGTTAAAAGTTAACATATCAAGCTGCCACATCTCTTTTTTTTATGCCTCCAAAGTAAATTGATATAACTAATGAACATTACACACAGAATTGTACCCATTTATTTGTTTCTTTGTTCTTGTTACAACCATGCCCCCTCCCACTGAAAGAAACACTTTTGCTAGAAGCAGTAACATCATATGTATGTTTCCAAGCAGATATGTTTTGGTGGTGCTACTGTCAGACTCAGAAATGATAACAATTTAATAGCAGCATCCATAACAATTATAGAAATAAACAAAACATTAATGAATAACTATTTCTATAGAAAAAAGGTTGAAAAATGTTTAAAATGTAATATTGTACCCGAATATGCAGATAACATAGAGTGACAGTATTGAAAATTATACCTGATTAGTGATGAGTTGTGGAAAAAAAAAGCGTAGCAAAAACTTCTAAATGAAGGGAACAGATCAGTAGTACACTTGATAACATTCAGTGGCATCTATCATTTTACTAAACTAGTAGCCTACAATATGCAACCAGATAACTGTTGATAGGTGTGTACTGTACCACATCGTATATGACCTCCTACGACAGATTGATACTAATACTAATATATAAATGATCGGGTTCAATGCATTGTAAATGAAGAACAAAATAAGCCGTGCTCTAACTTACTAGACACATAGTAATGGTAAGTGTTTTATAGTGATCTTCCTTTGCATAACATGCTCAAAAAACATTTCACAGATTTCCTACTGTGAAATACAGCAGTTTTAAATTGACTTTTAATTTGCTGTTCATAATGAAAAATGCTGTATATTGTGCAAATGTTGACCTTAGGCTTTGCTACAAATCAATCGGTTACCCTATCACAATTTTTATTTTGCAGTTCACATTTGTTGACTTAACAAAATCACAAAGAGTGTGTCACTTTTCGACCAAAGCCAGACTTCGGTTTGTGCTACAGACCAGTCGGTCTCTACAACCAAGATTTCACAGGATAGACACTAAAACATTCAGAAACCATAGTCATTGCTGTAAGATATTCATTTCTCGAGTTTTCTTTTTTCGTGTGAATCACTGAGCCATTGTAGGCAACTGCTTGATAATGCTTCAATATTTGATTTCTACAGAAATTTATCACCAAATTCCAGTTTTACACCTACATACAAACTCTGTAAGCCACCATATATTGCGTCAGAGAGTATATCTTGTTCCACTCTTATTTATTTGCTTTCCTGTTTCACTCACAAAGAGAGTGAAGGAAAAACGACTGTCTGTATTCCTGTATATGAGCCCAAATTTCTCTTATCTTCGTTGGCTTTACATAAAATGTACCGTGGTGGCAGTAGAATTGCTCAGCTTCAAATTTCAGTTTTCTAAATTTTCTCAAGAATGTTGTGTGAAGAGAATGTCGTCTTCCCTTCATGAAGCGTCACTATAATTGTGTATTGATAGAATATATGGTAACAAATGTAGCAGAGTACTTCTTTCTAAGCATTTTATCAGTGTTACTTTTACAACATATTGCTGTCATTTCTCTCTTGAACAGTGCCCCAATACTTTCTACAATATTTAATAATTGATTGTTAAATGTATTTGCTACCAGTGACTCATTGGTTATAGCTCTTCCATCTCCTCCATTCAGTTCAGTAGTTATGTTATCCTTTTCTGTGGCTGGTTGTCTTGCCTCTCGTGTCACCACATTCCATATAGCCTTAAGTTTGTTGTCAGAATTACTGATTTCTGACTTTTTAATAATCTGTATTAGCCTACTAATTTTGAGGATGTCTTCTTGTTCTTGGCAACATATATATTTCCCTTCCACAAGATACTTTAATCCCTCTAGAGATCCATGGATTTTACAAACCGACAAGCAGCTTTTTCATCCAGAAACTCTAATACTCCCTTAATATGTTACTAGGTTTGTAAAAGGATGAGTGAAAAGCTGATTATCAGTTGGATGTTGTGAGTATGACATTCAATAAAAATAGCCATTTGTTTGTTACAAACTGTGTTTTGGAAGTTTACATTTTCACACTATTGGTACCTTCAATATATACCTTGCACTAATACGGCACAATTGCCGTATATCTGTTTCCATTCCCAAAAAAATTGGCAAAGGCTATTCTTCAAAATAACCTGTAAAGCACTCACAGGTGGTGTTTCATTATCAAAATTATATCTGTTAATATTCGTTACGGTGGTGCGGTAGAGAAAAAAATTGCAGAATGCTAAGTTTGGACTGTAAGCTGGTTGTGGTAAAAATTCCTTTCTTGCTCATAAACTTTGTCACACTTTGGGCAACACAAGCCTTGCATTATCCTGATGAGGCTCCAAATCTCGACTGGCCCAGTCCCATTTTTTTACACGAGCTCTTTCTGTTTCTGAGTGTGATCCTCATCAGTTGTCTATAGTATGCTGCAGTAACTGTAGCAACTCTTGGAACAATACGACTGTACACCACTGAAGAATGTGATGACTACATATGGCCTTATTTGCAGGCCTCTGTATGAACACTGTTTTTTGGAGATTGGGGATGTGGACCATATAACACTTACTCTGTGCTGCACCATTTCATTTCTGACTCATAAGAATACAGAACTGTTTCATTCACATTGTCGTTGTCAATAGTTTGTTCCCAATAGTGGCCCACATCAACATGATTCTGCCTTTGTTCTGAAGTAAGCAGTCGTGTTACATGGTGTGCATACTATAGACTTCTACAAATGTTCCTTTAAAGGAATATAAATCCTTTCAGTTGATATGCCCAGAATGTGTGCAAGTTATCTGATAGACATGGATCACTGCATGTAATGGTAGCCACTGTATTGATTGTTGTCTCTGTCAAGGCCATAACAGGCACACAGAATGTACCCTCATTGCAATTTGCAACTTTCTGGCAACAAAAACAGGATCAACATGGCATGGATGACTCACCAAAGCCTTTCTTCAGTTCATCATAGGGCACAGAAGCATTTTTGTTCAGGTGAATACAGCATTTTATTGTGTAGTTCCACTCACAAAATTGAGACATTTTGAAGTCTTAAAGGTGCCAAGAATGCACAGCCACTTCCATTATGTATTGTGATAATTGTGTGGTTTGGGTATCGAGACAGGTCGTAGAAGGTGCTGGTGCCCCACCGCACATAGCATTTCTGGGGCACCCTGCTCTCCCCATTTCAACCCCTGCCCCCCCCCCCCCCCCCTGTTCTTTCCTCTTCATACTGCCCTTATGTCCCTTCTTCCTCTTTGTTTGCATGTTGAGTGGACTGTGCTGTTTTTGTTGTTCTTGCCTTGCTTCCTGCCATTGTAGATCGTAGGACCAGTAACATCACTACGACACTGTTTGGTTCCCTCCCCCACATCAACCAACCAACCAATCAATCCATTACTCTTTACCAGTCATTGAATACGGTTCAGGATGTCATTTTTCATAAGGAGCTCATCCTTCAAACTGATGAGGCAGGGCAATCTGGAACAGCTTTTTGTTTGTCATTTTCAGAAAGACAACTAAAGTAGTCTGATAAAAAACACACGCAAGAAACAGCATGATTATTTTGTACTAATTTTGCAGATTTCATATTGACTATTTCCTTCTACATTGTTAATTTAGCTTGTTATATTATTAACAAAATTACTTGACTTTTCATCTGCATTTTTATGCCATTCAGAATTCATATGCAGGTTTGCAGAATTGGAAAACCTTTATGAATGCATCATGATGACTGCCATGCATTATATGTGGTGGGAAAAACTACCTACAACACAGTAAGTGCGCCTTTAGTTGCTTTAAAATACACCAACCGTGGATATAGTGACAGCCAGTCAATTGAAATGTCCTCTTTATGCCATCCACATTATTCTTGAAATAATAATTTTTGTCAGATTGCCATAGATTCAATAAACTCTTGTACTTTCGGGAATCGTCAGTCTTGTTTGTTATTTTTTTTTTTTTTCCTCAACGTAATTTCCAACATTGGAAATACTGATGAGGAGACTACTGCTATTCTCATCAAAGCACTTCAAACCAGCAGGTTCTCTTAGCTCTATATTTTCTCCATCAGTACAATTAATGTTATGTTTTATTAGAACTATTTGAGCTTGACCAACCCTTTTTTTGTGATATTTCATCACAGGTAATATATTTTTTTTTTAATCCCGCACTTTCATTTTCAGTTTTCATTGGTTTATGAAATACAAAAAACTTTAGGAAATAGGTCATTTTGCCACTCTATTCACTATGCTTTTACTCATCAGGCTACACACAAACTTTTAAATGAACCACATTCAGGCACTGCTGCTCTTTTAAACTCATTGTTGACTGTGCAAGAACTGAGAGATAACTTCAGTAATTGCTGACAACACTCTCACCCCCTATCAGTCAGCTTAGGTTCGTGTAGTGCATTATACAGTTGTTTATGCTCAATTGTGGTGCTCATTTGCAGTAGTGATTATGCAGTTAATTAAATGAAGGCTGTTGTACCGTAGTTACTCAGTGAGTGTCACACTATTGGATCATATAGGTTCATAGTAGTTCAAATAATGAGGACTTCCTACTTCTATCGCCAGTTACCAATCGGCAGTCACATAGTACAAATGAACACACCCAGCAGATGAAGAGAAATATAACACAATGTACTACTTTTAATTAGCACCTGACAGTTATTGCTACATTTACTTTAATTTCGAAGACGATAGCTTTTGTAGTGTGTGTTTTGTTGTGTAACTATTTTACTACACCAATAGCCATTTGAAGTTTATGAAGATGTGCACATGTAGTGATGTGGGAACTGGGAGGGTGACCTTTTTGTTCTCTAGGTTGGTAACGTTTCTGAAATGGAACTCTCACCCTGGGTATCCTTAACGGGAGAAGTATGTACAAGGTGAGTCAATTAAGGACTGAAAAGGTCCACTGTGATTTACCAACAAAATTCAAAATCTGCTGAGAAAACCGAGATTGCTGCAATCTTCATTCTTAAAAGAATGCAGATATGTCAACAGGAAAAAGTTAATAAAATTTCGTGCATCTATAAAAAGATAAATTTGTGAATCATACAACTGCTTCTACGTCATTCATACCTTGTTAGCGAAAGGTTGTGGTGAGAACCAGAGAAAATTCTGGTCCTGTGTAAAATCACTAAGCTGATCAAAGACGTCTATCCAGTCTCTTGCTGACCAATCAGGTGTGGCAAAAGATGACAGGAAAAGGAAAGCTGAAGTTTTAAATTGTTGTTGCTGTAGTCTTCAGTCCGAAGACTTGTTTGATGTAGCTCTCCATGGTACTATATACTGTGAAACTGCTTAATCTCTGAATAACTACTGCAACCTACATCCTCCTGAGTTTGCTTAATGTCTTCATCTCTTGCTCTCCCTCTACGATTTTTACCACCCACAAATCCCTCCATTACTAAATTGGTGGTCCCTTGACATCTCAGAATGTGTCCTATCAACAGTCCCGTCTTTTAGTCAAGTTTTGTCACAAATTTCTTGTCTCCCCATTTTTATTCAGTACCACCTCATTAATTACACAATCTACCTATCTAATCTTCGGAATTCTTCTATAGCATCACAGTTTAGGAGCCTCTATTCTCTTCTTGTCTAAACACAACTAATCTGCTACTTTAAGCATTTTGTTTCGTAACCTAATAGCTTCAGCATCACCTGATTTAATCCAACAACTTTCAGTTATCCTTATTTGACTTCCTCCTTTCAAGATGCTGTCCATTCCATTCAACTGCTCTTACAAGTCCATTGCTGCGTCTGACAGAATTACAAAGTCACCAGCAAATCTCAAAGATTTTATTTTTTTCTCCTTGAGTTTTAATTCATACTTCAGATTTTTCTTTAGTTTTACTTACCACTTGTACAATGCACATATTGAATAACATCAGGGATAGCTTATGACTGTGTTTCATTGCCTTCTCATCCACTGTTTCCCTTTTATGCCACTCAACTCTTATAACCACCATGTACTGTCTGCCCTCAGGGGTTGAGCATTCGTTTGCTGAGTATGGGCTAGGTGACCCTGGGTTTCCTGAGCTGGGGACAGGTAAGTGCTGCCAGTCTCCTTTCACTGTAAGCTCTAGGCATGCTTCAGTGATCACCATGTGGTGCGGCCGCGGATCATTGTGTGTCACAGGGAATGGGAATCTTAGCTTGACCACCTGTATCAGGAGGATGCTACTAACCTCCATTAAAAAGCCTTAATCTCAAGGTGTGCTGTGTGCTGATGAGATTTATGAGTGTTGAGGTGGAGCAGTCATTAACGGGCAACCTGTGGGGAATGTGCTGCACCTCAGTTGTATAAGACTTACCTAGGCATGCAGGGTTTTTCTACATGGACTTTTGTTTCCCTAGATGCTCATTTGACCGAGATGGATCCTTCGAAGTTTCCTCCTTCACTCCCAATGGAATGGGTAGGTACCAACACCCAATCAAATAAGAGGGCTTATGTAGCCAGTCCTCCAGACTCAAGTATATTAAAGAATTATAGTGTCTTTAGTAACAGAACACATCCTGATGGCCAGAGTGGTTTTTTATTTGTTAAAAGGAAAGAGGGAAGTTTTGGAAAAATGTCACCTTTTTACATACAAAAGATTTTAGAGGGGATTACAGGTCCATTAAAATTTGTTAAGTGGTTACAAAATGGGTCACTGATGGAAACATCAAGTTACCAACAAGTGACAAATCTGCAGAAGTCCAGAACTCTTGGGGAATATGCCATTGAGACTGAGCTCCACACCATGTTAAACTACATTAAATGCGTTGTGACATGCAGAGATTTGATGGACATCCCCAGAGAAGACGTGAAAGTGGAATGGACCAAAGAAGGCATTGTAGATGTGTAGAATATTATGAAAAGGGTGAAAGGTGATCTGATTAAATCTGACTCGTTCATCCTCACTTTTAATAGCACGAAACTCCCAGAACATATTAAGACAGGTTTTCTTTGCTTAACTGTGTGGCCGTAAATCCCCAACCCAATGTGCTTTGGGCACACCACTCTTAGATGTAAGGGAGAAGCCACTTGTATCAATTGTCGTAAGGCTGCCCATGAAAGAGTTAGATGTTCATATCCTCCACAGTGTGTGAAGTGCTCTGGGGCTCACCCAGTGTGGAGTAGAGACTGCTGTGTCTTCCTTGATGAATGGAAGATACAGGAGATTAAAACCAAAAGACAGATCTCCTGTGGCGAGGCCAACATGATTTACAAGACCATTCAGGCTCTGACTTTTGCTAACTCCTTTGCTTCAGTTGTTAAACAGCCAGTACAGAAAATGGATGCTGCTACACAATTGGTAGTCGTTAATGTTGCGGAACTTACTGCTCCTCCAAAGGTTCAGTCCAGTCCACCATCCACTGCCGCCATTACCATTGCCGTGATTGTGGCTGGGAAGCCTACCCAGTGCAAAAAATCAAAGGCCAAGCTTCCATTGCCAACGGAATCAGGAAGTGAACAGTCCAACAATATTTATATCATCTTATCTGATGCCTCTCTTTGACTCTTCAGTAGAACTAATGGACCTTGATGTTGGACTGGGGAAATCATCTCACCGCAAGACTGACTGATCATCTATTATGGGCTTCCCACCCCAGTGGAAAGACAGGGTGAAAGTACAACCCTCATGATAGATGGCTTCCATTTTGCAATGGGACATTTATGGGTTCAGGACACATGTGGAAGAGCTGAAACTGCTACTGCATAAATGCCCCCTGTGCCTGTGTTTACAAGAAACACATTTTAAAGTCACTGATACACCTGTGCTATGGAGCTATACTTTTTGCTGAAAGAAGTCATTCAACTGGGGACAGAGCCATTGGAGTGATTGCTGTCTCTGTCCATAAAGCACACCAATCCTCTGCTCTCCCCCTGGCTGCTGACCTGATCCGGCATTTTGCCACTACTGTGTGATTGCAGAAAGGGGCAAGTTGGACTTCAGACTCTACAATTCTGAGTCTTACAACTGCCCTTTCTCCATGTGGGAGCTGGAATCGGCACTGTCTGAGACTCATGATAATGCATCTGGTCATGATCAAATCTGGAACTGCATGCTTTGGAATTTGCCAGCAGTGTCAAGGAAATCCTCCTGGAATGTTTTAATTTGATATGGCAGTCAGGTCAATTCCCCAACTTTTAGGGAGAGACAATTTTTGTACCTTTTCTCAAACCAGGAAAGGACTACACATGCCCCAGTAGTTATTGGAGTGTTTCCTTAATGAACTGTGTAGGAAGGACTGTGGAGGAAATGGTTAACCGTCATCTGGTCTGGTTGTTAGAGACTAGGCAACGCTTTAGCCATCCTCAGTGTGGATTCAGAAGATTTCAGTCCACTGTCAACAACCTGACCCTGCTAGAGATGGCTCCCCATCTGGCTTCCCTACATAAACATCACTATATCAGCATATACTTCTATATCAGTAAGATGTGCTATACTACTTGGAGACACTGTATTCTTGCACAACTGCATCAATGGGGCTTTCATGGCCACGTCCCCATCTTCATACAGTCTTTCCTGTTTTAGTAGGTTCTTAGGGCCCAAATTGGTGATGCGTTATCAGATCATTTTGAGCAGGAGAATGGTGTCCCACAGGGAAGTGTTTTTAAGTGTTACCCTCTTTATTATAGCCCTAAACAATATCATGTCTATGGTGAGGAATCCTGTTCAGTGCTCCCTATTTGTGGATGATTTTGCTGTTTTCTGTTCCTCCACCGGTGTTGCAACAGCGAGCCAACGGTTGAAGGAGTGACTGCAAAGATGGGTTTTCAGTTTCTGCAGATAAGAGAGAGAGAGTGAGTGTGTGTGTGTGTGTGTGTGTGTGTGTGTGTGTGTGTGTGTGTGTGTGTGGAGGGGTTCATTTTAATTGTTCTTGTTGTATTTTTATTTTGCCTGACTTGCGTATGAGGGACACCATCCTAAATTTTATATGAGGGACATCGTCCTAAATTTTAGAGACTTAGTGAGCTTTCTGGGCCTCATATTTGACTCCAGATTGTCATGGTTGTCACACCTGAGAGACCTGAAAGCCAGAACACTCAAAGGCACTGAACATCATAAAGTCCTTAGCCACAGGTCTTGGGGAGCGGACAAGCGCATCTGCTCCAGTTTGATAGGGCTTTTGTGTGTTTGTGGCTGGACTGTGGGTGCACAGTATATGGTTCAATTAGGTCATCTTACCTGAAGATTATTGATGCTGCCCACCATGAGAGTATTCGACTGGCATCTTCATCATCATCATTATTTAACAATTCCAGTTTCCTGGGTACTGGTAATGAGCCTCTTCCACTTAGTCCTGTCCAAATACACCTGTTCATGGAAAACATCATCCACTGTCCATCCTCTGGTCACTGGATCACCCTTAATGAAGTCCATCCATCGGGTTCAAGTTCTTCCTTGAGGTCTTTCCCCATCCACCTGCCTTTTCAAATTTATTTTGGCTGTTCTAGTTGGCTCCAGTCTCATCACATGCCTGTACCACCGAAGTCTAGATGCGCCAATTCGATCTAATAGTGATGTCTTTATTGTATCTTCTTTCCTCACCTCCTAATTCCTTAACTTGTCCATCTTGGTCTTTTTTATGGTGGATCTCTGATACTTACAGCCTTGATGATTCTCTTTTTGTGATGGTACATGTTTCGATACCATAGGTCAATATTGGTATGAAATAGCAATAAACATTATCAGTTTGGCTGTTTTTGGAATCAAGTTATCCAGAGTATTCAAGTGGCAGTGGGTGCTTATAGGACCAGTTCCATACCCAGTCTCTGTGCTGAGGTTGGGGAACCACCACTCACCATCTGGGGCACCTCCTCATGGTACATAAAGCATGTAAATTCACCGCATAACATACTGTTGCTCGTCTATCTCTGGAATGTCTTTTCTCCAATCGTCCACGGGCAACATTGCCATTTGGAATCAGGGTACAGCATGTGCTGGATTCGCCACTCATTGTGGAGCAATTACAACCCCAAATCCAGGTTTTTAACTGTCTGCCGCCCAGACTACTGCAGAGGTCCAGAGTCATTTTAGATATGGTGTGGTACAGGAAAGATGTCACTCCTAATTCTATTTTTAATGTGACATATTCTGTCATTTTATGTGAGCACCACAACTGTGTGGCTGTCTTTATGATGGGTCTAAACAGGGGGACTCAGATGGTTGTACTATTGTTTTCACGGATCGTGTACTCCAGGTCTGACTGAGTGAAGACTTTACTATCTTTGACACAGAATGATATACGCTCTTGCAGGTACTGGAGTAAATGAGACAGTCTTCCAGTTCTAAATTTCTTATCTGTTCTGAGTATCTTAGTGCCCTTCACTCTCTACAATGTTTGCGCCCAGCAGATAAAATAGTTCAGAATATGCTGAATGCTCTCCTCCAACTAAAATGGCAGGGGAAGGAGCGTCTTTCTGTTGCGTACCAAGGCACATGAGTAATGCGGGGAATGAAAGAGCAGATCTAGCAGCCACGGAGGTGTGTCATGATCCTCAGCTATTTCAGTATGCCATCCCCTGCATGCTGTGGCCTCACTGTTGAGCTCCAGACTCTTGCATCAGTGGAAGGATGAGTGGCTGGAAGTGACAAACAATAACTTCAGTGTAGTAAAGCACACAATGCGGCTGTGGCATACATCCTTTCAGCCATGTTGATGGGATGAGGTCCTCTTTACTTGTCTTCACATAGGCCACAGCCCTATGAAGCATGGCTTCTTGCTCTGGCGACAGGACCCTACAGTGTATTGTGCTTGTGGTGTGTAGATCACACTGTGCCACATTTTATTGAACTGTATTTTATTTTCCAACCAGTGGACCGCACCCGATCTGCCCTCTATTGTAAGTAACGAATGTGGTTCGTGTTTTTAAAGTTTTTTGAATTGTCCAGCATTTTTGCCAAGATTTTAGGAAGACGGTTGTAATGTGTTAACAGGGTGATTAGCTCACCCATATTTTTTGTAAGTGGTCAGCCAGTGTCATTTCCTTGTGCCTTTCTTTTAGCCCCTTTGTCATTTACTTGTTTTTTTTTATCTGATGTATAGCTACTTGTACTCTTTCTCTTTTGTTTTGGCACATGAGATAGAGGGATTGTGTGGTTGACTCAAGTGCATGAGTGGGTAACAATTTTCGAGGTTTTATCCACATTTGTTTGTTTTAATGGGTGTAAGGATGCTGATAAAATCGCCGTTGAGTGCCCATAAGCTACACACACACACACACACACACACACACACACACACACACACACACACACACACACACTGGTTTCTTTATAAGTTTTAAATACCCATTCACTCGCTGTATTTTACCCCTGCTACCTCCATAATTTCAAATAGAGTATTCCAGTCTTTGTCTAAGTAAACAAATGCTATAAACATAGGTTTGCCTTTCCATAACTTACTTTCTAACATGAGTCATAAGGTCAGTATTATCTTGCGTGTTCCTACGTTTTTCCAGAATCCAAACTGATCTTCCCTAACATTGGCTGCTACCAGTTTTTCTGTTCTTCTGTAAAGAATTCGTGTTAGTATTTTGTGTGTGTGACTTATCAAACTGACAGTTCGGTAATATTCACATCTTTCAGTGCTTGCTTTCTTTGGAATTGGTATTATGACATTTCTCTGGAAGTCTTACTGTCTTTTGCCTGTCTCCTACATCTTGCTCACCACACAGAATAATTTTGTCATGTCTGGCTCTTCCGAGGCTGTCAATAGTTTTGATGATTTGTTGTCTACTCCCAGGGTCTTGTATCAGCCTAGGTCTTTCAGTACTCTGTCAATTTCTTCTTGCATTGTTGCATATCCCATCTCATCTTCATCTAAGCCCTCTTCCATTTGTGTAATATTGCCTTCAAGTTCATCTCCCTTGTATAGGTCTCTATATACTCCCTCCACCTTTCAGCTTTCGCTTCTTTGCTTAGCACTGGTTTTGCATCTGATAGTCATATGGTTGCTTCTCTTTTTTTTCCCAAAGACCTATCTTTCCCAAGTGATATATGCTTCTAAATCCTTACATATGTCATCTAGCCATTCCTCCTTAGCCATTTTGCACTTCGTATCAATCTCATTTGTATTCCCTGAGGTGTACTTCATTTGCTGCATTTTTGTATTTTCTTCTTTCATCAGTTAAATTCAGTACCTCCTATGATATCGAAGGATTTCTAGAAGACCTTGTCTTTTTACCTATTTGATCCTCTGCTGGCTTCACTATTTCAGCTCTCAAAGAAATTCATTCATCTTCTGCAGTATTTTGTTCTAGTCAATTATTGCCTAATGCTCCCTCTGAAACTCTCAGTAACCTCGTGTTCTTTCAACTTATGCAGATCCCAGCTTATTAATTTTCTACTGTTTTGCAATTTCCTCAGTTTTAATCTACAGTTTATAACAAATAAATTGTGGTCATTCCACATCTGCCCCTGGAAAATCGTTGAGTTTAAAATCTGGTTTTGAAATCTGTGTCTTACCATTATATAAGCAATATGAAACTCTCTGGTGTCTCCGGATCGTTTCCACTTATAAAACCTTTCAGGATCTAAACAAAATATTAGTGATGATTAAATTATGCTCTGAGCAAAATTCTATCAGGCAGCTTCCTCTTTCATTCCTTTTCCCCTAGTGCACAGTCATCTATCCTTTCCCCACAAGTCCATAGTCATCTACTGTTTTTTCTTCTCTTCCTTGTCCTACTCTTAAATTGCAGTTCCCACAACAATTAAATTTTTGTCCCCATTAACTGTCTGAGTAATTTTTTTATCTCACCACACATTTCTTCAGTGTCTTAATCATCTGCAGAGCTAAACTGGCACCACTGTGGTGGGTGTGGCTTGGTGTCTATCTTGGCTGCAATAATGGGTTCACTATGCTGTTCATAATAGCTTACCCTTCTGCCTATTTTCTTATTCATGATTGAACCTACTCTTGCATTTCCCTGTTTGATTTTGTGTTTATAACCCCGTATTCACTTGACCGGAAGTTGTGCTGCTCTTACCATCAAACTTCACTTCATCCCATTATAGTTAACTTCATCTTATCCATTTTCCTTTTTAAATTTTCTAACCTACCTGCCCAATTAAGGGATCTAATATTCCACACTCTGGGCTATAGAATGCCTGTTTTGTTTCAGCTGATGAACACATCCTCCTGAGTAGTCCCTGTCCGGAGATCCAAATGGAGGACATGTGAAATATTTTACCCAAGAGGATGCCATGGTCCTTTAACATGTTAGAGCTGTATACCGCTAAGAAAAATAATGACTGTTTTTTCCCTTTGCTTTCGACCATTTGCAGTGCTAGCATTGCAAGGCCATTTTGGTTGATCTTATGAGGCCAGATCAGTCAATCATCGAGACTGTTGCCCCTGCAACTACTGAAAAGGCTGCTGCCCCTCTTCAGTAACCACATGTTTGTCTGGCATCTCAACTAATATCCCTCTGTTGTGGTTGCACTTACAGTTCTGCTATCCATGTCGCCGAAGCACACAAGCCATCCCAGCAACCACAGGATCCATGTTACATGGGGGTGATTGGGGGAGAGTCTTAAATTACACCTTTAAAAAATCATACATGCAAGAGGATTGTACAGACGTACCATTTTTTTGCCATTGCACAGAATCCCATATGAAGGACACAGAAATAGGCATTCATGCTGTTGAGAAGCAACTGAAAGAGCTGAAAATAAATATATCGCCAGGTCTGATTGGAATTCCCATTTTAGTTTAACAGAGAACATGCTTCAGCATTGGACCCTTACGTAACTTGCATTTCTCATCAATCTCCCATCCTGTGCAAAGTCCCAGGCAACTACACAAAAATGCAGGTGACTCTCATGTATAAGAAGGGTAAGAAAACAGACCAACAAAATTGCAGACCAGTATCCTTGACATAGGTCTGTTGCATAATTATTAAGCATATTCCAAGCTCAAATATAATAAATTTCCTAGAGACAGAAAAGTTCTGTTGACAAATGAGCATAGAGTTAGATGGCATCACTCGCATGAAACTCAGTTTGATCTTTTCTTGCAATATATCCTGCTAACCACAGATGAAGGGCAACAGACTGGTTCCATATTTCTAGATTTCTGGAAAGGTTTTGACACAATTGACTATTGCATACTGTTAAAAAAAGGTACGAGCATATGAATAACTTCTCAGATGTAAATAACTCAAAGACATCTTAAGTAATAGAAGCCAATACATTGTATTGCATGGTGAGTATTTCTCAGAGACAAAGGTATTGTCAGGAGCACCCCAGAGAAGTGTGAGAGGACCGCTGTTATTTTCTATGCGGGGCGAATGACGTAAAACTTGCACCACAAATATTGCAGAATGGAAAGTGCTATTGATGTGAGGTTTTCACAGAATAGATTGGTAGTCAGGGGCTCGTATTGTTAGCCAATCAATAGATCGTAATAGTACTTGGAAAGTGTATTTTTGTGCAAACATACTCTTTTTTTTTTAAAAAAATGGAACAATACTCATTGACATTTACAATCTAAAACTAGGGTAAATTAGAATGTCAGTGGTATTTCGTGCAGGATTTACTGCGAGTTATTTATGAGATACTGTATTTTGAAAAGTTCTAACAGACAGTTGTATAATACCTTTGGTAGCACACACTTAAGAACTACACAAGTGCAGACACTATTTATGTGGATTCTGACCAGTAACGAGACAACTGACCATCATAGTTGTGTTCAAAATGACCACTGGCAGTGGCAATACACTCTTGCAGTCCGGTATGAAATGACTGCTGCATGCGTGCTAGCATTTTATACGTCGTTGCATGTTACCGGGTGAAGTTGGTATGTCCTTGTAGACAGCGTCTTTCAGCCTTCCTCACAGAAAAAAGTGTACGGATGTCAAATATGGGGAATGGGGTGGCCAAGGTACAGGTCCCCAGCATCCAGTCCAACAATTTGGAAATAATTCTTGAAGACATACTGTAGTACTTTGTGCACTGACAGCCATAATGTTGATAACACAGGTTCCTTGGTTCCTTAGTCTGCAGAGGAATGTGTTCTAGCATTTGTGGAAGATTGTCTGTTAGGAGGCTGCGATACTTGTGCATATTCGGTGTTCCATCTATGAAAAATGGATCTTTGAGCTGATGGTACACTATCCCATACCACACAATTTCACTCCGTGGGCACCGATATTTCACCTGACGAAGCCAACGGGAGTTGTCAGCAGACCAGTAGTGTGTGTTTTGGTGGTTTACTGTGTCATGATTGGTAAATGTGAGCTCATCTGTAAACAAGATACGTGATACATCTGGAGTGTCTTGTCTTAATGTCTGTGTACAGAAGTTAACGGGATTATCACAATTCTTTCCATGCAGCTCTTGATGGGGAGAAATGTTATACGGATGGAACCTATGTCGATGGAGAATGCATAGGACACTGGCCTGATTGACGCCAAATCCTTGTATGACTGCACAGGAGCTAACGTGTGGATCAACTGAAACATCAGCCCACTGAAACATCAGCAAGCGTATGAATTTCCTCCTCTTCTGTTGTCACTTGTTTCCTTCTGTTATGGCTTCTAGGTGTTATACTGCCACGTTCACATTTCTGGTTGAAGAGGTCGATAGATAATTGCTGAGATAGTTAATGTCTGTTGGGATATCTTGTCACACACACTGTACAAGAATGAACTGCATTCTTCTTGCACTCTCCATACTCCATGAGCATGATGACTTTTTCTGCATTGGTAAATACCATCGTCCATTCATGACCTACTGCTTGAACTGTCACACCCCACCTGACTAGCAAATCGTAGTGATCTCAAGGAACAAACAAGAGCCCTGTAAGCAAATATAAAAACATTGTACCTAGTTACTATGCAGGTTGCATGGCACAAACAAGTGTCAGTGTTCAAGCTTTTCAAAATACATTGTCTCATAAACCACCTCACGCTAGAATCCTGCAACAAACACTATTCAAATTCTGATTTACTATACTTTTAGGTTGTTATGTCAGTATCATTGTTCCATGTAAATAGTGTATGTTTGCACAAAAAAACACTTTCTAACTATTATTACACTCCGTTTATTGGCTAACAATACGAGCCCCTGACTACCAATCCATTCTGTGAAAACCTCACATCAATAGCACTTTTCATTCTGCAATGTTTGTGGTGCATGTTTTAGGTGATTCACAATGTATACACCAGTGAGCTGATGGATAGGGTGAGTTGCAATCTGTGGCTGTTTGCTGATGATGCTGTGGTGTACAGCAATGTGTCATTCTTGAGTGACTGTAGGAGGATACAACATGACTTGGACAATATATTTTGGTTGGTGTGAGGAATGGTAGCGAGCTCAAAATGTAGAAAACTATAAGATAATGCAGATGAGTAGGAAAAACAATCCCATGATGTTCGACTACAGCTTTAGTAGTGTGCTGCTTGTTGCTTAAATATTTAGGTGTCACATTGCAAAGAGATATGATATGGAACTGTCATATAAGGATTGTAGTACGGAAGGCAAATGGTTGACTTTGGTCTATCATGATAATTTTAGGAAAGTATGTGTCATCTGAGTATGACACCATGTTTACAACACTAGTTTGATCAATTCTTGAGTTCTGGTTGAGTGTTTGGAACTCCATCATGTAGGTTTAAAGGATGACATCGAAGAAATTCAGAGAGGGACTGTTAGATTTGTTACCGGTGACATTTGCACATTAGTCCATACGAACGTTCTTGAAACAAGGATCCCCCTTTATACCACATTGGAAGTCTAGGTCCATTTAGTCTCTGCAGTCACGGTTCACAATCTCTCTCTCTCTGTCCTGACAAGCCACAACTACATCCAGTGCCCTAACTACCTTCCTTCAGCAACTCCTCCTCCTTTCCTCCTTGGGGATTTTAATGCCTGTCCTCCCTTGTGTGGCAGTGCATTTTTGTCTAGTCAAGAGCTCTTCATAGACCAGTTTTTTTTTTTTTTTTTGCAGACTGTGACCTGTGCCTTCTTAATGATGGTTCACCTACCCATTTTAGTGCCGCTTATGGCACCTTCTATGCCAGTGATCTTTCACTAACTACTGCTCCCCTTCTCTGTTCATTACATTGGTCACCACATGATGACTTCTGCAATAGCAATCATTCCCCACTGATTCTCTTGTTCCCTTCCCATCTCCCAATGGCCAGTTTACCCCCCTTTGCTTTCCATCCTGCTGATTGGTCTCTAAATACCTCCTAGGTCTTGTTGACCCATTCTTTGTTAGATTGTATCGATAAAGTGTAGAGACCACTCATTTGTCTAAAAGTAAGAAATAAAGTAGATTAGAGAAACATTGACATGCATTTGAATGATTCTTGAAATCATTGTCTAACGTATAATCTTAGAATTTCAAAGAATACTATAGGATATTTGTTTGATGGATTGTATAGACTGTGGAGTTTGCTGTTATGCTGCCTTGACAGATTTCACACAACATTTAACTTGCTTTAAACTACTACATAATTCACAAATAATAATCACCATTAAAATAGTTGAAGCAGCAAAACAGTATCATTCAACAAAACTAAAAGCAAGCAAAGACTCGCGAATTTAATAAAACATTGTTGATCGTGGTTCATTCATACTCCATGCGTACCTCAATATCCACTCTGTTTTTCTACTTCTCCAGCTCACAAATGTCTCTGCAACATAAAAAACCTTTTAGATTGAAGAGAAATAAATGTATGTGCATTGGATTGGCTTATCTTTACAATTTCAAAAAAATTATTTACAAAAGTGACATGACTTTTTTTAGTCCTCACTAATACTAGGTCTCCAATAAACTTAGTCCTATGTTTCTGCAGCTCTTTTCACCATTACTTGCTTAACAAGCCCTTCTCTCTCCTGTGGTGTGATGACTTTCCCTGTTGGTAACTCTGCATAACTCCGCTATAAGGTCAAGAAGTTTTATGTAGTGCGATCAAAAACTAATAGAAATATTTGTTTTTCTTAAAGAATCTGTACTTATTCATCATCATCGTCATCATCATCATAGTCCCATTCAAAGGAATACCCCTCATATGTAATACATTTGTGCCACAGCTTATTCCAATCTTAGAAACATGCCTGGAACTGACTTTTCACTGTGATGTTCAGCTCCCTCATGTGTTCTGTTTTTACCTCATTAGTAGTGACAAAACAACAGCCTTTCATGGTTATCTTCAGCCTCCGGAAAAGAAAGGGGGAATTTAAAGTAGACTGCGGCTGAAGTGAGAATTTGGATCGAGGAGGGAGGCATTGCAGCGTAATCCGTAAAGTTGTGTGAACCGCAGTGCCGAGCTGGCTTAGTGGCTAACACACATGCCCAGTAAGCGGGTTCGATTCCCAATCTTTGTGCAAATTTCACTGCTTCAGTCTCTATTCATTAAAAGAAGAGAAATAAGTTGCAGGAGCCCATGTCCAGCAGTTACGGCAGCTGAGGCAACATAATTTTTTTTTTTTTTTGCTTTCTTTCTCCCCCCCCCCCCCCCCCCCCCCCAAAATTATAAACAAGCATTGAGGTGTGAGCAGGAGCAGTATTGTGATGCAATTTCCACAATTTGCCAGAATTCTGGTCTTTCGGATTGCTTCACACAAATGGTGCGTGACTTCCAGATAGTATTTCTTATTGAACGTATGACCATAAGGCTCATGATTGATTGTCTCATTGTAATCAAAGGAAACAGCAAGAAGAATTGTCACATTTTATTGAATTTGTCATTTTTTTCCTCTCTCTCTCTTTCTCTCTCTCTTTCTCTCTGTCATCATTAGATCCATTAATTACGAATTACCCAGAAGCATAGGTCATCAGGTGCCAACTGATGACCTGTGCTTTGAGGTAATGTATAGTTAATAGATCTGTGGATAACTTAAAAAAAGAGTTGAAAGTGGTTATCCAATAAAATAAGTGACCTGGATGGTATTTGTCTTTCTATACACTGGAACTGGCCAGTTGTGTCTGGCTTTTATCCCAGATTCAAAGCTCTTTCTTCTCCCTCCTGACCCTGTTATTGAAAAGTACCTTATCTTGCAAGATTTCAGTGAACTTACGTGGTTCATAATGATCATAACTTTGATGGAGATAGTCAGTGAACTCTTCAACATAGTCTTCAGGGAAACACAACTTCCATTTCTCACTATGTTCATGCTTCCTTCTGAACAGAATCCCTTTATACAATTAGTAATTTGTTTGTTATTCATGGTCCCCACTCCCTAAATGTCTCCTTTCCAGCTGTTGTTGTTGTTGTTGTTGTTGTTGTTGTTGTGGTCTTCAGTCCTGAGACTGGTTTGATGCAGCTCTCCATTCTACTCTATCCTGTGCAAGCTTCTTCATCTCCCAGTACCTACTGCAACCTACATCCTTCTGAATCTGCTTAGTGTATTCATCTCTTGGTCTCCCTCTATGATTTTTACCCTCCACGCTGCCCTCCAATACTAAATTGGTGATCCCTTGATGCCTCAGAACATGTCCTACCAACCGATCCCTTCTTCTGGTCAAGTTGTGCCACAAACTTCTCTTCTCCCCAATCCTATTCAGTACTTCCTCATTAGTTATGTGATCTACCCATCTAATCTTCAGCATTCTTCTGTAGCACCACATTTCGAAAGCTTCTATTCTCTTCTTGTCTAAACTATTTATCGTCCATGTTTCACTTCCATACATGGCTACACTCCATACAAATACTTTCAGAAATGACTTTCTGACACTTAAATCTATACTCAATGTTAACAAATTTCTCTTCTTCAGAAACACTTTCCTTGCCATTGCCAGTCTACATTTTATATCCTCTCTACTTCGACCATCATCAGTTATTTTGCTCCCCAAATAGCAAAACTCCTTTACTACTTTAAGTGTCTCATTTCCTAATCTAATTCCCTCAGCATCACTAGACTTAATTCGACTACATTCCATTATCCTCATTTTGATTTTGTTGATGTTCATCTTATATCGTCCTTTCAAGACACTATCCATTCCATTCAACTGCTCTTCCAAGTCCTTTGCTGTCTCTGACAGAATTACGATGTCATCGGCGAACCTCAAAGTTTTTATTTCTTCTCCATGGATTTTCATACCTACTTTGAATTTTTCTTTTGTTTCCTTCACTGCTTGCTCAATATACAGATTGAATAACATCGTGGAGAGACTACATCCCTGTCGCACTCCCTTCCCAACCACTGCTCCCCTTTCATGTCCCTCAACTGTTATAACTGCCACCTGGTTTCTGTACAAATTGTAAATAGCCTTTCTCTCCCTGTATTTTACCCCTGCCACCTTCAGAATATGAAAGAGAGTATTCCAGTCAACATTGTCAAAAGCTTTCTCTAAGTCTACAAATGCTAGAAATGTAGGTTTGCCCTTCCTTAATCTAGCTTCTAAGATAAATCGTAGGGTCAGTATTGTCTCACGTGTTCCAACATTTCTGCGGAATCCAAACTGATCTTCCTCGAGGTCGGCTTCTACTAGTTTTTCCATTCGTCTGAAAAGAATTCGCGTTAGTATTTTGCAGCTGTGACTTATTAAACTGATAGTTCGGTAATTTTCACATCTGTCAACACCTGCTTTCTTTGGGATTGGAATTATTATATTCTTCTTGAAGTCTGAGAGAATTTCGCCTGTCTCATACATCTTGCTCACCAGATGGTAGAGTTTTGTCAGGACTGACTCTCCCAAGGTTATCAGTAGTTCTAATAGAATGTTGTCTACTCCCAGGGCCTTGTTTCGACTTAGGTCTTTCAGTGCTCTGTCAAACTCTTCATGCAGTATCATATCTCCCATTTCATCTTCATCTACATCCTCTTCCATTTCCATAATATTGTCCTCAAGTACATCGCCCTTGTATAGACCCTCTATATACTCCTTCCACGTTTCTGCTTTCCCTTCTTTGCTTAGAACTGGGTTTCCATCTGAGCTCTTGATGTTCATACAAGTGGTTCTCTTATCTCCAAAGGTCTCTTTAATTTTCCTGTAGGCAGTATCTATCTTACCCCTAGTGAGATAAGCCTCTACATCCTTACATTTGTCCTCTAGCCGTCCCTGCTTAGCCATTTTGCACTTCCTGTCGATCTCATTTTTGAGACGTTTGTATTCCTTTTTGCCTGCTTCATTTACTGCATTTTTATATTTTCTCCTTTCATCAATTAAATTCAATATTTCTTCTGTTACCCAAGGATTTCTACTAGCCCTCGTCTTTTTACCTACTTGATCCTGTGCTGCCTTCACTACTTCATCCCTCAAAGCTACCCATTCTTCTTCTACTGTATTTCTTTCCCCCATTCCTGTCAATTGTTCCCTTATGCTCTCCCTGAAACTCTGTACAACCTCTGGTTCTTTCAGTTTATCCAGGTCCCATCTCCTTAAATTCCCACCTTTTTGCAGTTTCTTCAGTTTTAATCTACAGTTCATAACCAATCGATTGTGGTCAAAGTCCACATCTGCCCCTGGAAATGTCTCACAATTTAAAACCTGGTTCCTAAATCTCTGTCTTACCATTATATAATCTACCTGATACCTTTTAGTATCTCCAGGATTCTTCCATGTATACAACCTTCTTTTATGATTCTTGAACCAAGTGTTAGCTATGATTAAGTTGTGCTCTGTGCAAAATTCTACCAGGCGGCTTCCTCTTTCATTTCTTAGCCCCAATCCATATTCACCTACTACGTTTCCTTCTCTCCCTTTTCCTACTGCCGAATTCCAGTCACCCATGAGTATTAAATTTTGGTCTCCCTTCACTATGTGAATAATTTCTTTTATTTCATCATACATTTCTTCAATTTCTTCGTCATCTGCAGAGCTAGTTGGCATATAAACTTGTACTACTGTCGTAGGTGTGGGCTTCGTATCTATCTTGGCCACAATAATGCGTTCACTATGCTGTTTGTAGTAGCTTACCTACCTGCATTGCTATTTTCCTATTCATTATTAAACCTACTCCTGCATTACCCCTATTTGATTTTGTGTTTATAACCCTGTAGTCACCTGACCAGAAGTCTTGTTCCTCCTGCCACCGAACTTCACTAATTCCCACTATATCTAACTTTAACCTATCCATTTCCATTTTTAAATTTTCTAACCTACCTGCCCGATTAAGGGATCTGACATTCCATGCTCCGATCCGTAGAACGCCAGTTTTCTTTCTCCTGATAACGACGTCCTCTTGAGTGGTCCCCGCCCGGAGATCCGAATGGGGGACTATTTTACCTCCGGAATATTTTACCCAAGAGGACGCCATCATCATTTAATCATACAGTAAACCTGCATGCCCTCGGGAAAAATTAAGGCCATAGTTTCCCCTTGCTTTCAGCCGTTCGCAGTACCAGCACAGCAAGGCTGTTTTGGTTATTGTTACAAGGCCATATCAGTCAATCATCCAGACTGTTGCCCCTGCAACTACTGAAAAGGCTACTGCCCCTCTTCAGGAACCACACGTTTGTCTGGCCTCTCAACAGATACCCCTCCGTTGTGGTTGCACCTACGGTACGGCTATCTGTATCGCTGAGGCACGCAAGCCTCCCCACCAACAGCAAGGTCCATGGTTCATACCAGCTGTATAGTGTCACAAGAATTCTGTGGCCTCTGTAGATTCTTGTACACACCTTTGATGTACTTTATCTTAAACTGACACTCTTCCTCATCCTTATCGTCATCATCAACCTGTTTAACACCAATTTGTGGTCTGGAAAAGGCATCACCACCCTTGTTATTAGTACCCAGATGCTGTAATGAAGCTGTTATAAGAATGTTTCCCATCTTGTTATCTGATATGTAGTAATTTACATTCCTGCAGCAAACTGGGTACTTCATGGTACGTAAACACCACTGTTTTGTGTCCTAGTAGATATTTCTGAACTAAGTCCACATACTACGGGAAGCAACTCCTCTGCTGATATTCCATAAGACTTTTCATGTTTTGACTGCATCCTGCAAGCGGATGCTATGCTCTCAAGCTGCTATTCAGATTCCATAACTGCTGCTGTCAGTTTGTAAATAGAAAGACAATGAAAGGTTTTGTTCATGCAAGAGTGTGCTGTTGCACAGACTTTACTTCATTCTACAGAAGACCTCATTGCTCTTCTTAGACCAAATCCAAGCAGCATTTTCCTTCACCATTATACTGTGACTTGGGAAATTAAAACATGTTTTTGAAATGAATTTGTGACAGAATCTATTCATTCCTAAAAAGGTTTTGAACTGCTTCCTGGCTTTTGGTATTGGAAATTCAGCATTGCCTTGATGCTGTACTGTTTTTGTAAGTCTATGACTTCTCATTGTCTTGATTCTAAAATCCGACACTTGAATTATGAGAGAAATGTGGGTAAATGAATTAATAATTTATGAGAAGAAATTGATAGCTTTGTAACATGTGGAATTTTGGGTCGGTCCAGGGAATGTGCTCGCATAGCCTAAATGGTAAGATGACCATTTGTGATAAACAGGAAATCTGGGTTCCATTCCTGGTCTGGCACAAATTCTCATATTATTTAATCAGATAGATAAAAAATCTACTCACCAAGAGCAACAGAACACACCCACATAAAAGACTGTTGTGACTGGCAAGCTTTTGGAGCCAGTGGCTCCTTCTTCAGGCAGAAGGGTTGAAGGGGAAAGTAGAAGGGTGAAGGAAAAGGACTGGAGAGGTCTAGAGAAAGGAGTAGTTTTTGGGAAAGTCACCCAGAGTCATGGGTCAGGGAAGACTTACCATATGGGAGAGGGAGACTGATGACTTTCCCAAAATCCACCCCTTTCCCTAGACTTCTCCAGTCCTTTTCGTTCACCCTTCTTCCTTCCCTTCAACCCTTCTGCCTGAAGGAGCCACTGGCTCCGAAAGCTTGCCATTCACAACAGTCATTTATGTGTGTGTGTGTGTTCTGCTGCCGCTATGTGAGATAAATTTTTTTTATCTATCCGATTAAATAATTTTATTAGTAACTGATTGTTTTCATTGACAAAGTCTCATATGTCACGTTAAGTAGTACATCTATACGTATTACAGCTAAGTTGAATTTCAGGAATAAATTTCAATATTTGTAACTGTAGTTCATCATCAGATATAGTACCAAAGTGAGTTAAGATGAGGCTTTGAAGCTCTGGCTCCTTCTTTACAGATCCCCACTTACTCAATTTGAGTTTTATTCCTTTTCTCCTGAATGCGTTAAATAGTTTCTCAATTAAACTGCAATCTTATTCCCAACTGGGGAATGAAATTAATATGTCATTAACATATGTTGTTAATTTACTCATTAGCTGCTTTCCTAGCACAAGACTAAAATTGCCATTGAAAAGTTCAGACCAAATGTGACAATGCAGGAGTGATAGGACTTCCTCCACATAAGAAAGCAGTGTACTGCCAAAGGTATCTGCCAGAACCTAGATATAAGATCCATATTAGACATAATGTTTACCCGAGTAAACTGCTGTGACAATTAATCTCTGGATGGTCTGTGCACACACACACACACACACACACACACACACACACACACACACACACACACACACACACACACCTCCACTCTTTCCTACTCCATCTCGATTAGTACCTTTCAAAGCTGCATCTTTGATTTATAGTGTTTGTAATAATGGCTTGCTTGGCTTGTTGCTCAAAATGCATTCAGAATTCTGGAGCTTCAGAGAATGCACCACAATATTTCTCTAACAATTCAGAGACTTGTTTCATCTTTCTTTTATGCCCTCTGTCCCTTTACTTCTCTCATTAACTGCACAAACTGAAGTTTTTCTCACACAACTGCCAAAGTTGTTAGCAGACTCATGACAGAATTAGACTGAAGCTGCAACTTCATTCTTGGATAAGACCTTGTTAAATAGTACTGTAAAAATCATTATTTTGTTCTGTAAACCGAAACAGTTTCCGACTTGCATGAACTGTTCCATTATCTATTATAAAATACAGATTTCAGCTGGGGATCAGTAATCATGACTGACGGAAATAAATATAACCTGTTGTGAATGTTGGGAAAATCTACTTAGTTACTGGATTATTTTGCTTGTTTGTTGCTGCTTGTATCTTCATCCCAGTGTCTGACATATCTGCTAACTCAGTATGTGCTCTTGTGTGACCTAAACACATTTGGACAAACCACAAACTCGATTCCCTGTATCCCGTAAAGCCTCTGCTTCAAAATCTCCTCTGTTTACTTACATCATCATTGTATTTTAGTACTAAATGTCCCCTTGCATACATCATCATTGTATTCTAGTACTAAATGTCCCCTTGAGCTTCTGTGCCTTTAACAGATCTTCAAAATTATCTTAATAAGCAACTGAATGCATGGTAGTCACATTAATTTGCTTCTCAAGCAACTTGATTTCCAGATCACCCTCAAATAATTTGTTGTAAGTTACCTTTCATGAAATATTCTGTTTTACAGTGCATTGTAGCACCCTCACATATTATAATTAAGTGGCTGGTTTTTAATTGCTGTCTGACCTCACTTGGTCCGAGTTACAATCCTGGCCTTACGAGGAAAAACCCCAAAAAACTTATTTTTATTGAACTCTACATTCACAGTGATTTAGCCCTCTTTACATTATTGTCCATATGCCTTAACACACTTGTCACAATGCTTTTGACAATGCTGAAAACAATTCTGGACATTTTGAGGCAGGATACTGCTCAAAGCCATTCATGTGTTTTTTTTGGCATGATATCCATCACTGAATTGCTTTCCTGAATGTGTTCCATTTGTGGAAACCAAAAAAGAAAGAAAGAAAAAAAGGTCAAACAGAGCCAGATCAGGTGAGTAGGGTGTATGAGGCACAAGCACCATGTTGTTTTTTGCCAGCTGTGTGGGCTGGAGCATTGTTCTGGTGGAGCAACCATTTCCCATTTCTCCACAGTTCTGGTCATTTTTTCCTGAGTGTGTTCCATTTGTGGAAACCAAAAAATAAAAAAAAAGGTCAAACAGAGCCAGATCAGGTGAGTAGGGTGTATGAGGCACAAGCACCATGTTGTTTTTTGCCAGCTGTGTGGGCTGGAGCATTGTTCTGGTGGAGCAACCATTTCCCATTTCTCCACAGTTCTGGTCATTTTTGTTGCACACTCGTTCACAAGCTTCTCAACACATCTGGATAAAGATGTTTGTTCATTGTATGTGCTGGAGGAATGAATTCCCCACCATTGACATCAAAGAAACAGTCAACATTATTTTCACATTGTATCTCACTTGATGTGCTTTCTTAGATTGTGGTGACATTTGATTTTTCCACTGGCTTGATACTTACTTTGACCATATCGTACCTGTAACACCAACTCTTGTCCCAGTCACAACTTTCTTTTGGAAAGTTTGGATCATTCAGTACTTTGTTCTTCAAGGTGTTGCACACGTTCACGTGGTTCTCTCTTTGGTCATCTGTGAGAACCGAGGAACAAATTTTGCAGATAGCTGTCTCACTTTCAAATCTTTGCTTAAAATTCGTTGGACCATGCTCCATGTTACTTTTGTTTCCGCAGAAATTTGGTCAATGGTTCTTCGACAATCTTCATCAGTGGCATGTTTGATTGTGGCAATGTTTTCATCATATCTTCCTGTTGAAGGATGGCATGGGCATGACATATCTTCAGTTGATGTGTTACCAGATATGAAATGAGAAAACCACTCTCAGACCTGTGTTTTTCCCAAAGCATCATCATTAAAGGTTTGCTGAAGCATCCCAATAGTCTCGACTGCAGTTTTCCCTAACAGAAAACAAAATTTTGCACAGACTGTTTGCTCCTTCTTGTCAGCCATGTCATTAATCACCAAATGGTGGAAATAGGCAAACAAAAGAGCACTACAAACAAACCACATAATTTCAACGCATAACTACAAAGGGTGCACGTGCAGCAGTTTGAGTCCAGTTATTTGTGGGCCTCCTTGTATTCATCACAGTGTGGGCCTCGAGTGGGATCCCTCTTTGTTTCCCCACTTGTAAATTCTGTTATATACCGCATTTGTACTTCCTATCTTTTTTGTCTGACTGTCTCTTGGAACCCAGTTTCCCACGTTACTGTCTTGCCTTCCATTATTTCTATTTCTTCAAGGCTCTCTTCTTGCTTCCTATGCAGTTTCCTATGCTGCCAATATACTTTTCTTTATTCCTTCTGTATCTTTTGTTGTAAGACACATTTCTATTTCTGGCCCCATGCATTGCCCTCTGCAAGTTCTGCCTGACAGTCTTGAAACTTATAGTACCACCCCTCCTTTCTATATAACCTAGGTAGGTGTCTGTGTCTTCATTTGGCACACTAATCAAATCCCATTGAATATTCATTAATCAAATCCAATTGAATATTGTTAGGTAGACAACCTATTTTTAAGGATAGAAATTACTGTAAATGTATCTGGTGGTGGTTCTGAAATGCATTAGATTTTTCAGTTTCTTCATACAGAATGCTTTTGTGCTTTTTCCTGTGTGGTCTTTGTGTGAAACCATTCAGAAACTCATTTTGAATCTGTTGAGTCCTCCGAAGATAGGTGCCCAACGTAAACACAGCAGGAAATGAACCCTGCTACACAACTCCTTGGCTATAGGAAAGTGGCCTACGAATGCACTATCACAGTCATGTCACAGGCCAATATATCTTAAACTCAATTACTCTGACAACAAGTGAGTAACAAGAATAATCATTTTTTAAAATAATGTACTTCAAAATCTCTTCAGCTTTAGCTTGTAGAGAAGCTGTGGCACTAATCTAACTAATAACCATAGCAGAGTCACAGATAGGCACAACATAAAGATTGTCAAACAAGTAAACTTTCAGCCAAAAAGGCCTAATCGGAATTAGATACCATACACATATACCCTCATGCAAATGAAACTCCCACAGCCACGTGGAGTGGCCGTGTGGTTTGAGGCGTTCTGTCAGGGACTGTGCGCCCCCTCCTGCCGGAGGTTCGAGTCCTCCCTCGGGTGTGTGTGTGTGTGTGTGTGTGTGTGTGTGTGTGTGTGTGTGTGTGTGTGTGTGTTGTTCTTAGCATAAGTTAGTTTAAGTTAGTTTACGTAGTGAATAAGTCTAGGGACTGATGACCTTAGCAGTTTGGTCCCCCCCTTAGGGGGGGGGGGGCACATGTGCGCCTCTTTGGCTGAAAGCTTACATGTTTGGCAGTCTTTTTCTAGTTCCTATCCGCGACTCATCTACCTTTTTCATACTATTGTCATTATTCCATCCTTGGTTTTAGATTGTTTACTCTAACTAAAGAAGTATACAATTGCTAAATAATCTAGTTGAAGTTCAATATGGACTACAGTTTTGGGTGTTTAATTTCAGTCTCTCAGTGTCTGTCCCTTTGACACTCAACTTAAACTCTGTGGCAACTGGGGATTGGAATTGCAGGAACTGGCCAAGTATAACAATGCAACTGCTTAAATTATGTGTTCATCATATGAATGTCATCCTATGAACTATTTGGCAGATAAATCAGGTACTTCCACATTGCAGTGGTCTCTGTGGTGACCTGCATAATTATTGTTGGATGAACGGCCTATTTCAATGTCTTTTGCAGGATGATAAAATAGTTCCTGGTAGGAGTGCCATGTAAGAGATGACTGACCATACTATGCAGGAGGCACCACACTGTTACTGCCTTGTGTGTGGTGCCCTCAAAAAATAATCCTGTGTACCATGTCTGACAGAGATATAGCATTCTTCTCCTGGGATAGTGGATAGTTGGGAGGGGGGGATGGGGTAACCTGATGAAGCTAGCTTCATTAGCTGCATGCTTTCTTACTTGTGTCTGCAGTTCTTGGTCTGATGGTTAGCATTGCTGCCTCTGGATCATGGATTCCTGGGTTTGATTCGCGGCCAGGTTGGAGATTTTCTCCTCCCGGGGACTGAGTGTTCGTATTGTCCTCATCATTTCATCATCATTTGGGAAAATAGCAAGACTGAACAGTGAAAAGATTGCTATCTTCATTCCCTCCCTCTTCCCCCTCCCCGCTCCAACTCCTGTTATCCCTCCCACCCCCACGTCTCTTCTGTACCAGCACTACCCAGACCACTGAAGATCACTAGATCCCCACACTCTAGCCTTGGGCCTCAGCACCCAGAGACGACAGTGGCCATATGTGTGTAAGTTGTGCACTCATGAATGTGTGTTGTGTTTTTCTGAATCTGTCAAAGAACTTTCCCTGAAACTTTTAAATTACCTGTCTGCCACACACCATCTCCTCTTTGTGGCGATTAGCAGTTTATTCTAATTCATACTGTTACGCCACCCCTGCGTTTCCATTCTTCAGTTTTATCTTCTTTTTGAAATAAAGATCTGGATACGAGGGTGAGGGGGGAGGAGTTTTCCTTGGACTGAATAATCAAAATTCACATTGTTCTGAACTGACAAGTCCACTATATATTAAACTATGCTAAAAAGTTAAGTACTAAACACATTGTATTGTCATTAAACATGGTAAGTATATTGTTCACTGGCTCACAAGTCTTTTTTACAATTTGTACTTCCCTTGTAATATACTTAACTTACTGTCAGAATAGAACAACTATTTGTCAAACTGTATTGGAATTTGAGAGAACCCATCACTTTTATTTTTTTCCTTCATTGAATACCTGTTATGATTTTGAATTAATTCATTTATTATTAACTTTTGTATGAACAGCAGAAAAAAGTTATTGAAATATTTTGATATCATTTATAAACAACAGCACTCGTAAATTATAATTTTAACAAAAAATCCAGATTTATTGATTTTTATTATTGATAACTGATTTTGTTCTACAGGGTGGGGCAAAAGAAAGGGGCCTGGAGAACAGAGTTTCAGGGTCAAAGAAACACAGCAAAGGAAAGAAAATACAGCAGTAGCCTGCCTGTAGTAGATGTTAAAAGTGACCATCATTCATCTCTTGGCACTTTTGGGCCCTGCTCAGCAAGTTGTTGAATGCAGTTTGAAGCTGGGCTGCTGGAATTGCCACAGTCTTATCTGAAATGTTCTGCTGCAGTTCTTGAAGACTACGAGTGTTGTTGCGATGCACCTTTGCCTTGCGGGCTCCTAACACATAGTAACTGGACGACACTGACAGCACTGACAGGTCAAGTGACTTGGATGGCCAGTGAGGTCCTTGACCCTACTGACCTCTGCTAACACCTCTGTCTGGTATCAAGATTGGTAAATGTGCTGCAAGGTGTGGCTGGCTGTATGGGCAGTTGCTCCATCCTGTTGGAAGTAAATGTGGGTCTTATTCTCCTCCGTTAATGCTGCCATAAATGGTACATAGAAGTCAGCATCTGGTGAATGATGATGGGACCAATAGTGCAGCCTACAGACACTGCACACCAAACTCCATCCGTCTGATCATGCGACGGTGCTTCATTCAAATTATACGAATTCTCTCCTCTGCCCAGAACCTGTGATTCTGTGAGTTGACATAACCATGAACGTGAAACCAGGCTTCCGTAAAGAACAGATATATGTCCAAGCCATTCATTGTTATGTAAGCCACTCTCAAAACTGGAGGTGTTGAGGAGATTTTTGCCGGTTTTAAAGCATGAACAACAGATGCATTTGCAGGTCGAGGTCATACACATGATCCACGTGATATGCAGGCTCTTATGACAGGTGCTGGGTTGATTTGATAGGACTCTGAAGCATTTTCTGGTGAACTGCAGCCATGTTTTCTGGTGTGCGGGCATATTTCGGAATGTTTTTTGACTTGTTCAAAACAGATTCTGTCTGACGCTGTTTTCAGACTAAGCATTGCGCAGCACTGTGTGTTTGCACTTTGACAGCATTAATCTTACCTGCAAACAAATGACCACACTGTTTCCATGACTTTGTTGTCACGTAACTGCCCTCAACAAACACCTGGTGCTCTGTATTCTGAGTAAATTCATCCCCTTTGCACCGCTCCACTCACACTCACACAACCTGCACCATACCCTGAACTGTGTGGATCATGTTGCAGGGGAGTATGTGGTATGCGTGTCACGATGTGTGGTTATATGCATACATTCACATCCAGTCGTATCCACTCGTCTGGGTGACTTTTATTTGGCCCACCCTGTATATGACTATTTCCAGACAAAAGATTCAGATGACATCAGATAGCTGTCACCAGCTGATAATGTACCAGTTGGAGGCAGGTACCCATTGGTACTTACAGCATTACAAATCTAGTAACTTTTTCTGGTTACTACTTTCGATCATAGAAGCACCAGACGTATTTTAAATGCCAAACATTTAATGCCAATATATATATATATATATATATAGTGTGTGTGTGTGTGTTGTTGTATATCTAAAAACAAAGATGATGTGACTTACCAAATGAAAGCGCTGGCAGGTCGATAGACACACAAAATTCAAGCTTTAAAGTTTGCCAAGGTAATCCCATTCCCGATGTCCAGGTGGAGCTTCAAGGAATCCTCAGAACCTTAGGCCCCCTGCAAAACCTTTCACCTGACTCCATCAACCTCCTGACCCAACCAACACCCCGCACCCCTACCTTCTACCTTCTTCCTAAAATTCACAAACCCAATCATCCTGGCCGCCCCATTGTAGCTGGTTACCAAGCCCCCACAGAACGTATCTCTGCCTACATAGATCAACACCTTCAACCCATTACATGCAGTCTCCCATCCTTCATCAAAGACACCAACCACTTTCTCGAACGCCTGGAATCCTTACCCAATCTGTTACCCCCAGAAACCATCCTTGTAACCATTGATGCCACTTCCTTATACACAAATATTCCGCACGTCCAGGGCCTCGCTACGATGGAGCATTTCCTTTCACGCCGATCACCTGCCACCCTACCTAAAACCTCTTTCCTCATTACCTTAGCCAGCTTCATCCTGACCGACAACTTCTTCACTTTTGAAGGCCAGACATACCAACAATTAAAGGGAACAGCCATGGGTACCAGGATGGCCCCCTCGTACGCCAACCCATTCATGGGTCGCCTAGAGGAAGCCTTCTTGGTTACCCAGGCCTGCCAACCCAAAGTTTGGTACAGATTTATTGATGACATCTTCATGATCTGGACTCACAGTGAAGAAGAACTCCAGAATTTCCTCTCCAACCTCAACACCTTTGGTTCCATCAGATTCACTTGGTCCTACTCCAAATCCCACGCCACTTTCCTTGACGTTGACCTCCATCTGTCCAATGGCCAGCTTCACACGTCTGTCCACATCAAACCCACCAACAAGCAACAGTACCTCCATTATGACAGCTGCCACCCATTCCACATCAAACGGTCCCTTCCCTACAGCCTAGGTCTTCGTGGCAAACAAATCTGCTCCAGTCCGGAATCCCTGAACCATTACACCAACAACCTGACAACAGCTTTCGCATCCCGTAACTACCCTCCCGACCTGGTACAGAAGCAAATAACCAGAGCCACTTACTCATCCCCTCAAACCCAGAACCTCCCACAGAAGAACCACAAAAGTGCCCCACTTGTGACAGCATACTTTCCGGGACTGGGCCAGATTCTGAATGTGGCTCTCCAGCAGGGATACGACTTCCTCAAATCCTGCCCTGAAATGAGATCCATCCTTCATGAAATCCTCCCCACTCCACCAAGAGTGTCTTTCCACCGTCCACCTAACCTTCGTAACCTCTTAGTTCATCCCTATGAAATCCCCAAACCACCTTCCCTACCCTCTGGCTCCTATCCTTGTAACCGCCCCCGGTGTAAAACCTGTCCCATGCACCCTCCCACCACCACCTACTCCAGTCCTGTAACCCGGAAGGTGTACATGATCAAAGGCAGAGCCACGTGTGAAAGCACCCACGTGATTTGCCAACTGACCTGCCTACACTGTGATGCATTCTATGTGGAATGACCAGCAACAAACTGTCCATTCGCATGAATGGACACAGGCAGACAGTGTTTGTTGGTAATGAGGATCACCCTGTGGCTAAACATGCCTTGGTGCACGGCCAGCACATCTTGGCACAGTGTTACACCGTCTTGGTTATCTGGATACTTCCCACCAACACCAACCTATCCGAACTCCGGAGATGGGAACTTGCTCTTCAATATATCCTCTCTTCCCATTACCCACCAGGCCTCAATCTCCGCTAATTTCAAGTTGCCGTCACTCATACCTCACCTGTCTTTCAACAACATCTTTGCCTCTGCACTTCCGCCTCGACCGACATCTCTGCCGAAACTCTTTGTCTTTAAATATGTCTGTTTGTGTCTGCATATGTGTGGATGGATATGTGTGTGTGTGTGTGTGTGTGTGTGTGTGTGTGTGTGTGTGTGCGAGTGTATACCCGTCCTTCTTTCCCCCTAAGGTAAGTCTTTCCGCTCCCGGGATTGGAATGACTCCTTACCCTCTCCCTTAAAACCCACATCCTTTCATCTTTCCCTCTCCTTCCCTCTTTCCTGATGAGGCAACAGTTTGTTGCGAAAGCTTGAATTTTGTGTGTATGTTTGTGTTTGTTTGTGTGTCTATCGACCTGCCAGCGCTTTCGTTTGGTAAGTCACATCATCTTTGTTTTTAGATTATATTTTTCCCACGTGGAATGTTTCCCTCTATTATATATATATGTTGTTGTTTTGTTATAGACTCTGGATGAAGTACGTGTTGAAGTTGAAACCTGTGAAGAACTAAGATCAGTTTCTGTTCATCAAGGGCTGTCGTCAATAGCTGGGCCAGCAAAATATAGTTTCATAAATAAGGTTATTGATGGTATGACTGTCATTGTTAACACTGTACGAATTACATTCAGGAGTCCAGCTTTCAAGGCGACTGTTCAAGTGAGTATAGATAAAAATCAGATACTTAATATAACAAGTAGAAAGGCTACTTTGTTCAAAGAATTAACTTTTGTATATTTATAACCTTACTCAGGCACAAATAGAGCATAACAGATTGATGATAGCTAGTTGGTAATACAGTACGCAGTAGTGCATTGATAGCTTCCTGTCCTAGATAACTAGTACTTTCACTTTACTGACATGTCTGGACATTTTTCTTTGTTACGAACCGTGATTACAAACAGGACATGCAAAATGAGTTGTTGGGTTTACCTACAAGAAACTTGCTGAAATCGGACACTGTTCCATGCCACAAAATACATAACTGGTACAGAAATAAAGTTGTTGCTGCAGGTTGTGTCAACTCAGAGGACAGCATATCAGAAAGAGAACATCGTAGTAACATCAGAGCAGTGTGGTGTAAGAGGGTGCCCAAAATGTTGAAAGTTTTGTCTCCAACAAAAACAAAACTGGACAAGTCAGTTGACACAGAAATTCTTTCTGATCCTATCTTTAAAAAATCAAAAGAGCAAGAAATTGCGCACTTGAAGAAATAATTGGCTATTGCGAAGAGCAGAAATGCTTTAATGGAGCAAAAAACTGCAGCTATGACAAAAGCTATGAAAAGGGTGTACCTCTCAGAACAACTATTCCTGCTAGTAAGAATATGGGATGAGTAAGTAAGAAGGTTAAAACTATACTGTATCAGTGTTTCACCCAAGGAGGAGGACACAGCAGTCGCCCTTACTTTGGCAGCATTATCTACAAAAGCATATGCTTATCTAAGAAGAAAGAACTATCCTTTACCCTGCTGATCAATGCTCCATAAATGGGCAAAACAGTTTAAGTGTCAACTAGGAATTTTAAAGGAAGCACTAGATTTTACAGAGGCTAAGTCAGGAATGCTTACGCCATTTGAGACCACGGCTGTCCTAAGCTTTGATGAAATGAACCTTTGACAGCATTGTTGCTGTGATTCATCTGACGATGTCATTCTTGGAACAAACAAAAACGTCAAAATAGTTACGATAAGAAGTTTATTTTCAAAGTCTAAACAGCCAGTGTATTACAATTTTAATGTGAAACTGGCCAGCAGTTTTTTGAGACAATCATTACAGAACTTGAAACAGTTGGGGTTCGTGTTGTAGAGGTTATATGAGTATGTAATTTGGGAGTGAAAAATTCAAAAGCGAGGAAATCACTTGTATCCACTACTAAGATGTATTTTTCAAACCCTGTAGGTAATACAAGGAAAATATGGGTTTTTACGAAGTACTCCATTTTCTAAAATTACTAAGAAATCACTTTGTTGACAATGGAATCACCTAGTCCATAGGTACCGTATTTGCTTTGAGACTGTGATCTTAGTGAGTCAGCAAGCTCCAGTGAAGATGTTACTCACAATGCTTTAAAATATTTGGTTAGATACATTGCCTACAAGTGCAAAAACACGGTCAGTTTATTTGTAATTACAGTCCTATATGCCATGTCGATGAAAAATGAACAGCTAAAAACAATAGGTGAGTTTGCTTCTCCATTATCTGAGTAGTTTGCTGCAGTATCAGATTTCAGAATTATTTTTGTGTATTTTATGGAACAAATGTTTCACATTGCAAATGTGAGGTGGAATCATTAGCAGCACTACTACAATCAGGATTTCCCACAATCAAAAATAAAATCAGTGATTTTATGTAAGAACGAGAAGTTTGATCTGCATTAAATTTTCGAATAAAAGAACCATGTGGCATGCAATTGGGTGGGATTCAGTGAAAAGATATGTTCTCTGGACTGTGTCGTCTTCAGCAACTTCAAATTAAGTTTTCTGTGTCAACATCATCAGGTAATTTTCATCATCTCTGTTGTAATATTCTGTAAATATTCTCGGAACTAAAGCAGCACATAAAACTGTAAAATATTCAGCATAGTCATGTTCTGAAGTTATAAGTTTCATTGATAATCATCTACAGCTAGCTTTGGAAATTAACATGTGTTGTCATCAATGCTTTTACCTCTTAACATTTCCTTTAGGATATTTCAAAAACTAATTCTTTCAGATCATCGGGAACCCTATCAGTGAGATGCTAAAAATGGAATGAAAAGAGATGTGAAAAATTCTTTTACAGTGTGAGATTTCCATTAGTGACTGCCAGCACTGGCCACCAGACGAACAGTATAGCTTCAGGCCATGAAGATGTGTAGTAGATCTCTGATTTACAGTAAGACACCACTATGTATATTAGAAAGATCTACTGTTGGTCTTCCCAGATGCAGGGAAAGCGAAGTTTAGGAAACATTAATAAGGAGAGTGATAGAGAAGCAGACTGTACTGAGAAACACCACTATAAATGTGAAACATTGGAAAATCCAGGATGGAATGATGACAGTATGATGAAAAGGACAGATTGCTACTCAAGATATAGCAGAGATGTTGAGAGGAAGACAGGCACAGAAAAAAAAAAAAAAAAAAAAACTTCTAAACATGTAAGCTTTCGGCCAGAAGGCCTTATGGCTGAGGCTGTCTCTGGCTGCCAGGTCGCGTGTGTGTGTGTGTGGGGGGGGGGGGGGGGGCTTCTAACCAAAAGCTTACATGTTTAGTAGTCCCTTTTGTTTTGCCTGTACGTGACTCAACATCTCCGCAACATCCTAAGTACCAGTCTATCCTTATCATAATATTTTCACTATGAATCAAACAATGAAAAATCCAGAATGAAATGTGATTTGTGACAGTCTTTTTGTGTTGTGCCTATCTGCAAATCAGCATCTCCGTTGTATTTTCACTATAAATATGAGATAGTTCTGTCAAATGAAGTAAGAATGAAAGGGATGACAAAGCAGACTGTACAAGGTAAGAATTGTACTAAGAAAGTTAACGGGAATAGAACAGGATGGCTGAAACAGAGAAACAGTGTGAAACAAAGAAGTGCACTATATTCTTTACTTTTGTTATTGGTGATTAATGATAGAATGACACAAGCGGTAAGAGAGAGAGAGAAGACAGAATGACAGCAGTGGTGTTTGATGATTTTTTTTTTTTTTCTTGGGAGGGGTGTGGGGGAGGGGTGAACGATGAGGGGGAAAGTACAGAAGCAGTTATATGTGCAGAGAAGAGGTTGAGCAAGAATATGGCCTTAAATTTAATACAAATAAGTGTTAACTGGTGATCATGACAAAAGTAAATGGGTAGATCTATGCTACCAAGCTGATGGGGGTGGATCAGCTAAAAACATCGAAAATTTCAAGTATCTGGGGATTATAATACAGGAAAATACAAAAAATGACCAAGAGAGTAGTGAATCTGCAAGGCAAGCTCATAGGTTTACGGAAAGTGTGAAAGGAATGATATGAAACAAGTAAATCACGCATAGAAGTAAGAAGGTGATATACTAAATAATATTATGTGGGAATGTACTGCAGAAACCAGGGTCATGAAGTTGGGGGGGGGGGGGGGAGGCAGGGGAGAAGTGGGAGCAAGTGAACTGAAGTTTTTGAGAAGTCAGAAAGGCGTGACAAAAATGGAAAAAATGAAAAATGTAAGTCTTATGGAGAAAAATAAATATGGAATGTTTGCAATCTATGATTGAGAATAAAAAGATTGAAATGGTATGGTCATGTGAAGATAATGGGCAAGAAGAAAATGCCTGGGAAGATGCACGAGTTGAAGATAGATGCAAGAGACCATGGAAAGAGCTAAGGGACAAGTGGCTTAAAGAAGAGGAAGAAAGCATCTGGAAGGGAGGAGAAGACTGAACTAAGCAGTGACTTGTCACTTGACTTCCCTTTGGTCTTTCCCTTGGTATCCTGTCCTCCATATTCATCTTGTGCATCTTCATAGGCATCATAGTCTCATCCATATCATTTTATCTTCTTGCGTCAGTCTTACATTGTAGGGTATCTTCGTGTTATCTTCCTAACCCATTCATTTCTCATTTTTCTTCCATTTTTGCTACACCTCTCTGATTTCTCAAAAAACTTCATCTCAATTGCTTGGTCCTTACTTTTTACTCATTCTTTCAGTACCCAGCTGCAGCAGAATTACTGTATATTTTTTTGGGATACCACTTTCTTCCTCCTCTGAGGAACTTGTGTGTTCCAGACTATTCCTTGTGGACTTTACATAAAGCTATGAGGTTACCTTACCCATTCACGTATCTCTTGTACATTTCTTTCAATTTCTTGTATTATGCTCTCTCCAGTATCTGAAACTTCCTACTATTTCCAGCTTGCTATAGGTCTATACTTTTTTCTTGCTGTGACGAACAGGTAACACTTCTCAGCATCAATTTTTAGGCCTAGCATCTAATAGCTTCTGTAGTTCCTCCTCATTGTCCTCTCATACCATTGAATCATCAGAAAACAAGATTGCTATAATCCTGTCTCCAATCTCTCTTGCCATTTGTATCGTATCATCCATCACCACTATGAACAGTAACATACATAGTGTAATTCCCTCTCCCTGTTTCTCATCTTCAACACTCACACTACTTATGCTTCTCTGGTGCAGTCTCCTCCTCCTCCTCTTCCCACCTCTTTTTTTCTCTCACAGTGCAGTTTGCATCTCAGTACCTTTCCTTCTTAGTGCCTCCAACCTTTTACTTCTGGGTGCTGTGTCGCATGCTTTCTCTAAATCCAGGAGGACTATCTGTAGTGCTCTCCTGTACTCGTACTGGTGTTTCTGTAGCTATCTCATTGCAAATTTGAGATCTGCTGTAGTGTGTCCTGGTCTGAAGGCATACTGTTCTTCTCTCAGTTGCTTTTCCACTGTTCTGCAGATACATTTCACTAGAGCTTCTCGTAGATTTTTGCAAAGTGACACGTAAGGCTAATGTTAGCAAAAGTTTCTGGAACCCTTTTGGAGACAGGTATAGTTATTTACTTCTACCAGTCTTCTGAAGTTCTCATTACAAACACTGGAAAATCCATGATTGAATGTAACAATATTATGAAAAGGAAAGTTGTTACTCACCACATAATGGAGATGCTAAGTTGTAGAGAGGCACAACAAAAAGACTGTTACAAATAATACTTTTGGCTGGCCCATAAGGCCTTCGTCAAAAATACACACACACACACACACACACACACTCACACACACATGCAAACGCAACTCACACACACATGACTGCAGTTTAAGGCAACTGTAGCCACACTGCAAGCAGTAGCACCAGTGCATGATGGGAGTGGCATCAGGGTGGGGGTAAGGAGGAGGCTGGAGTGGGGAGGGGGAGGGATAGTAGGATAGGGATGGTGGACACGCAGTGCTGCTGGGGAGTCCACAGGGACGAGGTGGAGAGGGTAGGGCAGCTATGTGCAGTTGTGAGGTTAGACAGAGGGCAGGGGAGAGGGGGTAGCCAAAAAGGAGAGAAGTAAAAAGACTGGGCGCGATGGTGGAATGAGGGCTGTATAGTGCTGGAATGGGAACAGAGAGGCTAGATAGTTGAGGACAATGACTAATGAAGGTTGACGTAGATATATTGCAGGGGAAGTTCCCACCTGCGCAATTCAGAAAAGCTAGTGTTGGTGGGAAGGATCCATATGGCACAGGCTGTGAAGTGGTAATTGAAATGAAGGATGTCATGTTTGATGGCGTGTTCAGCAGCTGGGTGGTCCACTTGTTTCTTCGCCACATTTTGTCACTGGCCATTCATGCGGACAGACAGCTTATTGGCTGTCACACCCACATAGAATTCAGCACAATGGTAGCAGCTTAGCCTGTAGATCACATGGTGGGTTTCAGAGGTAGCCCTGCCTTTGATGGGATAGGTGATGTTTGTGATTGGACTGGAGTAGATGGTGGTGGGAGAATGTATGGGACAGGTCTTGTATTTAGGTCTATTACAGGGGTATGAGCCATAAGGTAAGAGGTTGGGGACAGGGGTTGTGTAGAGATGGACGAGTATACATTTCTATCACGCAGTGGTGTGTGTGTGTGTGTGTGTGTGTGTGTGTGTGTGTGTATTTTTGACGTAGGCCTTACGGGCCGAAAGTTTTATTTGCAACAGTCTTTTTGTTGTGCCTATTGCGACTCAGCATCTCCACTATGTGATGAGTAGCAACTTTCCTTTTCATAAAATTAAAGTTCTCATTTAATTCCATATATCTCTCATAACTCTATAAAACAACTGTGTCCTGATCTCTTCTGCTGCTCTGATATTCTCCTCATTTGTATCATTCATCCCAAATGCCTTTCTCATTTTTAATTTTTTTTAGTGCTTCCTCCACATCTATCCTCATTAGATCTTTTGCCATTTGGAGTTCACCCCCGTCTTCTAACTATCCACCTATCTATTTATGTATCTATATTCGGTGTGGTGGTGGTGGTGGTGGTGGTGGTGGTGGTGGTGGTGGGGGGGGGGGGGGAGGGGGGAGACACCTGCCGTGATTTTGTTTGTATGTTTGGGCTAATCTCAGGAACTATTGTAAGGATTGTGATACAATTTGCCCCTAATTTGTGAGGAAGGTTTCTATCTATAATTTATGAATTTTTGTGCAACTTGGCTGAGCTACAAAGAATTATTCCCCTTCCCCAGTTAAAATGATGCCATTGTCATCTAGTGGTGAATGGCATAACTCCTCTGTGTAATGCAGCCAATGCAAAACTGAGTGCACATAAACCCTACACTTCTTTTGATGTATCAACAACAGCCGGAACGTGTTTGATGTGGCATAATCATTGTGGATGTGACTTTATGTATTCAGGTATTATTTCTTGGGACACTTTGAAAGAATGCATGAAACTGGTAAGTGAATCTCAACTGATGAGAAAGGGATACAGGCATTCTATGATCATAAAGAAATATTTGATACATTAGCAGTGTATAACCTACAGTGTAGCAACTGAAAAGTAGCAGCATTGCTTATAAACATTGATGGATTCGTGAGCTTCTTAAAGAAGGAAACAGACATAAATACAATCTCCTTGACACTTTAAAACTAGATGATCAAATAGGATTCTGAAATTCCTTGTAGGTGACTACAGAAATTTAGAAATACTTGTAAGCCAGTTGGAGGACACATTTCGAGAAAAAGATAATTTCACACTGTTAATTTCTGCCTTCCTTATAAAGGTTGTTTATAAATGATTATTGGGGTTTCAACACTTTATAATATTTATTACATTAAACTTACAGTTGTAAATGATATGTCAAATGAAAGAGCAAATCAAACAGTTGTGTTTGGCACCAGTGTGCATGCGCAGCGCGCGATGTTTCTGCCGCAATCCGCTAGATTGGTTGAACTTCACTGTACCCAAGTGCTGGATAGGTCACAAGGGACCCAGTGACAGGGCTTGCTTTGCATGGCCTCCACATTCACCCGACCTAAAGCCGTGCAATTTTTTCCTTTGGGGCTTCATCAAGGATCGTGTGAACGTGCCTCCGCTACCGGCAGACCTCCCTGAATACAGAAACTGGATTGAAGGAGCTGTTGCTACAATCACTGAAGACACATTTATCAATGTGTGGGAAGAACTTGGCTATAGACTTGATGTATGCCGTGTGACAAATGGTGCTCACGTTGAACATTTATAAGATTCTTGGGAAAACTGTTTGAGTTGCTCTTTCATCTGATATCATTTATAACTGTAAGTTTAATATAATAAATGTTATAAAGCATTAAAACCCTGATATTCATTTATAAACACCCTGTATTAGCAGTTGCAATTTGCCCTCATAATTCAGAGCACAGTATACAAATTACAGACAGTGAGTTAGTTTGAAGTAACATAAGCAGTCACTTTAGAACAATTATGCAGTGAAAAAATATGTGAATTCAGAAGATTGGTTTTTAATTTGTATGTGAAAAGTAAAGCATTTTCTGAAAAACTGCTTCTGCAAGAGATGCATCTTCAATTCATTTACTTAAAGTAAGTTTTTCGGCAGTGCAACAGAACACTTAACTTTCAGATTTATGTTTTTCTTGAACTGAAGCTAGATACGTACATAGTTCTTTCTGTGGCAGGGCAAAAATAGTTGGCAACAAAGAGTTGTGACAATGAGTCCATACATTGAACCAGTGTGTGCTAGGGTTTATAAGACGAGTACTGTAATAGGCCACATATGTACATATGTAGATTATGCATTTTTTCTGGTTTTATTGTGCTTAATTTGTGGCTTTTGGACATGATATGCAACAAATTAAAAGAAATATATAAACACACACACACACACACACACACACACACACACACACACACACATGATTGGCATAGGATATTTACATTGGTTGTAAACATATTAATTAAATCGTGATGTACTCCCACCATTGCCATGAGAAGTTACTCTGAATGCCAATTAAATATGTAATAGACAACACTCATGCCTCCTAATAACTGTTATGGCTCGCCCTGCTTAGATAGCTTGTCATATGAAATTTGATGGTATTCAGTTACATAACATTGTTTTATGAATTTTAACTCTAATAAATGGCCTGTGACCAGTTTAACACTGCACCACACAAGTCATCTGGCCATAGATATTTAGTAGTACACATGTGAAGCGGGGAGGGAGACTAGTCACAAGTCTGCTCTACATTTCTATCTTTCTCCACTTGTTTGTCAAAATTTTCAGCAAATCGGCAGAATTTTCAGAACTCCACCAGTGAGTGTTGTTGTGTCGTCTCCTATTGCCAGTTCTTCCACATGTCTCTTCTGCTGCTTCTGTAAGTGTGTTCTTAAAACTCCAGTCTTCTTTCACAGCTACCCAGGGGAATTTTATCTCTAATTTCCCTTTGTTATGTTTCTTTAACTCTGCTTCTTTTAGCTTCTTTACTTGTATTCAACTTGCTTTGCTTTCTCACCTTCATCATCTGTAGTCTCTAAGGCCACTGTAGGTATTACCTTGACACGTAACATTTCTCATCATTTCATTATCTATTAACAGGTAGCCACTGATTTTTTTAGACCAGTCACTGCTATACCACATTGCCTTGCACTCTAATCCACTCCTTATGCAAAAGTCCAACAATGCTTTACCTCAATGCTTCTGCTTCCCCAGGCATTTGCACCAAGTATATTTTCATATTCAGATTTTCTGCATCAACATGTGCATTCATATCTCTCATTACAGTTGTGTTCGGTCCAGTCATATGCTTTCTTCTTCAGACTCTCTCTCTCTCTTTTTTTATCCGATGTGAGTCCCACCAGGTGGGCATACTATTATTATAGTATCTTCACTGTTTTCCATTCAGAGATGTTTTGGTCAATATCATTCTCTCATTAATTCCAGTTCATTCAGTGTTTCTCTCACAACTATTGCCACTCAGTTTTTGGTGTCATCATCATTGCCTATCCCAGACTATTTGAACATTGCTCTTTGGGGAAAGAGCACCCATACCTGTCCCTCAGTACTTTCATGGGCAGGCACAGGCAGTGTAGGCCACCCGCCAAAAGCTCTTATTGTGTGCTTTCTGAGCACGTGGAAGCTGTTTGGCTACATCTTCTCGCGTGCACTCGGTTGGTGGAACACAGTTCCATGCCCTGCAGCAAGGCTGCAAGATCTTGAATGCTTCAGCTGTTTGCACCTCTGCCCACATGTGCCTTTTCCGACCCGGCTGCACCCGGATGGGCATACGGACTGGAACAGTCTGATCTATCCTGTACAGCATCAACCCATTTCTCATTTCACATCTTCCTTCACTTCTCCATCTTATTTCTCCTACACCCAACATACTATTCCAATTCGCAAACCATGTTTGTTTCTCTGTCATCACCCTGTGGCTCCATTTTCCATTCCAAGGTTTGTCCATTTTTGAAAGCTCATTATTTGTCCATTGTTGGCTTGCTTGATCTATCACTACTACATCAGTGCCCCAATTGGACAGGTTTTTTCAGGGTTCCCATAGGGCATTCATAGATTCCTTAGAGGTTATGCAGCAAAGGTCTCCAGTATACTTCATCTCTATAGTTGGTTATGAACTGTAGATTAAAACTGAAGAAACTGCAAAAAGGTGGGAATTTAAGGAGATGGAACCTGGACAAACTGAAAGAACCAGAGCTTGTACAGAGTTTCAGGGAGAGCATAAGGGAACAACTGACAGGAATGGAGGAAAGAAATACAGTAGAAGAAGAATGGGTAGCTTTGAGGAATGAAATAGTGAAGGCAGCACAGGATCAAGTAGGTAAAAAGACGAGGGCTAGTAGAAATCCTTGGGTAACAGAAGAGATACTGAATTTAATTGATGAAAGGAGAAAATACAAAAATGCAGTAAGTGAAGCAGGCAAAAAGGAATACAAACATCTCAAAAATGAGATTGACAGGAAGTGCAAAATGGCTAAGCAGGGACGGCTAGAGGACAAATGTAAGGATGTAGAGGCTTATCTCACTAGGGGTAAGATAGATACTGCCTACAGGAAAATTAGAGAGACCTTTGGAGAAAGAGAACCACTTGCACGAATATCAAGAGCTCACATCGAAACCTAGTTCTAAGCAAAGAAGGGAAAGCAGAAAGGTGGAAGGAGTATATAGAGGGTTTATACAGGGGCGATGTTCTTGAGGACAATATTATGGAAATGGAAGAGGATGTAGATGAAGATGAAATGGGAGATATGATACTGCATGAAGAGTTTGACAGAGCACTGAAAGACCTAAGTCGAAACAAGGCCCTGGGAGTAGACAACATTCCATTAGAACTACTGATAACCTTGGGAGAGCCAGTCCTGACAACACTCTACCATCTGGTGAGCAAGATGTATGAGACAGGTGAAATTCCCTCAGACTTCAAGAAGAATATAATAATTCCAATCCCAAAGAAAGCAGGTGTTGACAGATGTGAAAATTACCGAACTATCAGTTTAATAAGTCACAGCTGCAAAATACTAATGCGAATTCTTTACAGACGAATGGAAAAACTGGTAGAAGCCGACCTCGGGGAAGATCAGTTTGGATTCCGTAGAAATGTTGAAACACGTGAGGCAATACTGACCCTACGACTTATCTTAGAAGCTAGATGAAGGAAAGGCAAAGCTACATTTCTAGCATTTGTATACTTAGAGAAAGCTTTTGACAATGTTGACTGGAATACTCTCTTTCAAATTCTAAAGGTGGCAGGGGTAAAATACAGGGAGCGAAAAGCTATTTACAATTTGTACAGAAAGCAGATGGCAGTTACAAGAGTCGAGGGACATGAAAGGGAAGCAATGGTTGGGAAGGGAGTAAGACAGGGTTGTATATCCCCGATGCTATTCAATCTGTATATTGAGCAAGCAGTAAAGGAAACAAAAGAAAAGTTCGGAGTAGGTATTAAAATCCATAGAGAAGAAATAAAAACGTTGAGGTTCACTGACGACATTGTAATTCTGACAGAGACTGCAAAGGACTTGGAAGAGCAGTTGAACGGAATGGACAGTGTCTTGAAAGGAGGGTATAAGATAGACATCATCAAAAGCAAAACGAGGATAATGGAATGTAGTCGAATTAAATCGGTTGATGCTGATGGAATTAGATTAGGAAATGGGACACTTAAAGTACGAGGTGCATTCAAGTTCTAAGGCCTCCGATTTTTTTCCTCCGGACTGGAAAGAGATAGAAACGTGCGCATTGTTTTAAAATGAGGCTGCGTTCATTGTCAATACGTCCCAGAGATGGCAGCGCTGTACGGCAGATGGAATTTTACCGCCAGCGGCGAGAATGAGAACTGTTTTAAATACTTGAAATGGTGACGTTTTCCTTACTTGAACAGCGTGCAATCATTTGTTTTCTGAATTTGCGTGTTGTGAAACCAATTCAAATTCATCGACAGTTGATGGAGACATGTGGTGATGGAGTTACGGATGTGTCGAAAGTGCGTTCGTGGGTGCGACAGTTTTAATGAAAGCAGAACATCGTGTGACAACAAACCGAAACAACCTCGGACTCGCACAAGCCAGTCTGACGACATGATCGAGAAAGTGGAGAGAATTGTTTTGGGGGATCGCCGAATGACTGTTGAACAGATCGCCTCCAGAGTTAGCATTTCTGTGGGTTCTGTGCACACAATCATGCATGACGACCTGAAAATGCGAAAAGTGTCATCCAGGTGGGTGCCAGGAATGCTGACGGATGACCACATGGCTGCCCGTGTGGCATGTTGCCAAGCAATGTTGATGCGCAATGACAGCATGAATGGGACTTTCTTTTCGTCGGTTGTGACAATGGATGAGACGTGGATGCCATTTTTCAATCCAGAAACAAAGCGCCACTCAGCTCAATGGAAGCACACAGATTCACCGCCACCACAAAAATTTCGGGTAACCGCCAGTGCTGAAAAAATGATGGTGTCCATGTTCTGGGATAGCGAGGGCGTAACCCTTACCCATTGCGTTCCAAAGGGCACTACGGTAACAGGTGCATTCTACGAAAATGTTTTGAAGAACAAATTCCTTCCTGCACTGCAACAAAAACGTCCGGGAAGGGCTCCGCATGTGCTGTTTCACCAAGACAACGCACCCGCACTTCGAGCTAACGTTACGCAACAGTTTCTTTGTGATAACAACTTTGAAGTGATTCCTCATGCTCCCTACTCACCTCACCTGGCTCCTAGTGACTTTTGGCTTTTTCCAACAACGAAAGACACACTCTGTGGCCGCACATTCCCCAGCCGTGCTGCTATTGCCTCAGCGATTTTTCAGTGGTCAAAACAGACTCCTAAAGAAGCCTTTGCCGCTGCCATGGAATAATGGCGTCAGCATTGTGAAAAATGTGTATGTCTGCAGGGCGATTACGTCGAAAAGTAACGCCAGTTTCATCGATTTCAGGTGAGTAGTTAATTAGGAAAAAAATCGGAGGCCTTAGAACTTGAATGCACCTCGTAGTAAAGGAGTTTTGCTATTTGGGGAGCAAAATAACTGATGATGGTCGAAGTAGAGAGGATATAAAATGTCGACTGGCAATGGCAAGGAAAGCGTTTCTGAAGAAGTGAAATTTGTTAACATCGAGTATTGATTTAAGTGTCAGGAAGTCGTTTCTTAAAGTATTTGTATGGAGTGTAGCCATGTATGGAAGTGAAACATGGACGATAAATAGTTTGGACAAGAAGAGAATAAAAGCTTTCAAAATGTGGTGCTACAGAAGAATGCTGAAGATTAGATGGGTAGATCACATAACTAATGAGGAGGTATTGAATAGAACTGGGGAGAAGAGGAGTTTGTGGCACAACTTGACCAGAAGAAGGGGTCGGTTGGTAGGACATCTTCTGAGGCATCAAGGGATCACCAATTTAGTACTGGGGGGCAGCGTGGAGGGTAAAAATCATAGAGGGAGACCAAGAGATGAATACACTAAGCAGATTCAGAAGGATGTAGGCTGCAGTAGGTACTGGGAGATGAAGAAGCTTGCACAGGATAGAGTAGCATGGAGAGCTGCATCAAACCAGTCTCAGGACTGAAGACCACAACAACAACATATAGTCGGTCTCCTACTTCACGTCCCCATTCCCAGAGCTTGGATGAGTAGTTGGACTTTGGGAAACCATTTGTGATAGTGTGTAATAGGAAATCTTGGGTATGTTATAAACACCCACCCACCCACACACACACACACACACACACACACACACACAAAGCTACTTTTTTTTAGTTAGTAAAAATGTATGCTTGTTGTGTGTTTAAAAGCAAAGAATTCACTTAAATAATCAATATGTAGCTATATATCCACCAAGAAGAGACATATTAAAAAAAAAAAAAAAAATTGATGTAATATGTATCGTAGCAGAAAATTGCAGAATTGAATCAGTAAGTTATGAAAATATGAATCTGAGAGGTACATCTTCATGTTTCACAGTATAATCAGGTGTATTGTAAGAACTACATGTCCTTGACTGATCTACTGACTGAGCTACCAGACATCATTCGCGTCCACCTTTTAAAAGTTTGCTTGGTAGAATGGTACACTGACGGATAAAAAAGTGAAACACCCAGAAAGGCATGGTCATGGTCGACTGTCACTGTAACTTTGTACGCATGCACACCATCGACAAGTATGTAAATGATTAGAGTTGGCAATTCTCTGTGACTGGTAGAATGGCTGCCAGAGTGCATTAGTGTTGTAGGTGCCCTGTGTTGTTTCCAGGCTTGGTTGGGCATATAAGGGACATGTACAGGATCTAATGTTTACTGTGAAGGATGTGGAGGAGACGAGTACTCCTGTGACGCAGCATTATTGGTAAACAACAAAATTTGAAAGGGGACTCCCTGTGGATCACCATTTACCCAGATGGTCGAACTGTGCAGTATCCAGATTTGTAGGGCATTCGGATGTGACAGTGACCTGATGTTGGATTGCAGTGGGAATATGAGAAATGGCACACTTGTTGTCAAGTTCCTATTGATCACATCTGACTATCATAAAGCAGGATCACTATTTGTATTCTGCACCAAGCACATCATAACCCCTCCACATCTGTGCATGCTATCCAAGAACGAGTAATGGACACCCCACACTTTTGATTGGAAACTAGCAGAGGTCCGAGTAGGGACTTACTGCCCCATGTGTTCGTTGTCTTTAGCACTGTAACACAAATGGAGTGCGTTTGGAGTGGTGCCATGACAGAGAAGCCTAGACTACTGATGAATAGTGGTAAATTGTGTTCAGTGATTAATCATGGCTCATCACTGCCCCATATGAACTGAATTGTTAGCTGCTCCAGGCAGAAGTCGTGCTTTGTTGATGCTGCACGTTTTTGCAATTTTCATAGAGATAAACTGATGCTGCACTGTTTGTCTTGGCATGCCAGTGGGCTAATTGTCACAAAATTATCTAAGTAAAAAATCAGTGCAACTTGCTTGTTTATTTATATGTAGAAACCAACTTCGGAATTTTCCTTTGTGTGAGATTGTGTGTGTCAGATTCATGTGGTGATGTGAAATTCTAGATTCACATATTTTACTGTTTGTGTTACTTCTGCATAATTTTTCATTTATCGTATCACTACTCATTTGTATTGTGATATACTGTGAATTTCAAAAATTTGTGAGTGCCAGGATAAACTCTTACTGTTATTGTGAATTGTAGGCTTTAACTTATTTATTGTATTTTAAAATTTTTGAGAATAGTAGGCCTATACTTGTTGAAACAGTTGTTCTCTAATTTCATTGTATAATTACAAGAGAAATAGTATTCTGAAAAGGATAGTTGCTACTTACCATATAACAGAGATGCAGAGTCACAGATAGGCACAACAAAAAGACACACACACACACACACACACACACACACACACACACACACAAAAGCAACTCATACACATGACCAGATGGGTAAGGACAACGGCTAACGAAGGTTGAGGCCAGGAGGGTTATGGGAATGTAGGATATATTGAAGGGTAGTTGCTACCTGTGCAATTCAGAAAAGCTGGTGTTGGTGTGAAGGATCCAGATGGCACAGGCTGTGAAGCAGTCATTGAAATGAAGAACATCATGTTGGGCAGCATGCTCAGCAACGAGATGGTCCAAGTGTTTCTTGGCCGCTGTTTGTTGGTGGCCATTAATACAGACAGACAGCTTGTTGGTTGTAATGCCAAACATAGAATAAAGCACAGTGGTTGGAGCTTAGCTTGTAGATCACATGACTGGTTTTGCAGGTAGCCTTGCCCTTGTTGGGATAGGTGATACTTGTGACCAGACTGGAGTAGGTGTTTGTGGGAGGATATATGGGACAAGTCTTGCATCTACGTCTACTACAGGGATACGAGCCATGAGGGCAAGCGGTTGGGAGTAGGGTTTGTGTAGGGATGGATGAGAATATTGTGTTGGTTTGGTGGGTAGCCAAATACTGCTGTTAGAGGGGTGGGAAGGATAATGGTTAGGGCATCTCTCTTTCCAGGGTGTGACAAGAGGTAGTCAGAATCCTGGCGGAGAATGTGATTCAGTTGCTCTGGGTGGTACTAAGTCACAAGAGGACTGCTCCTCTGTTACTGGATGGTGAGACTTTGGGAGGTGGTGGGAGACTGGAGAAATAAGACACAATAGATCTGTTTCTGTACAAGGTTGGGAATGTAAATATGGTCTGTGAAGACCGCTTTAACACCCTAGATACATTTTGAGAAGGACTGCTTGTCATTACAGATGTGACGGCCACATGTGGCTAGGCTGTATTAAGGGATTTCTTGGTTAGGAATGGGTGACAGTTGTCAAAGAGGAGGTATTGCTGGTGGTTGGTATGTTTGATATGGACAAAGGTACTGGTGATGGGGATCAACATTGAGGAAGAAGGTGGCTTATTGGGTTGAACACTACGGTTCCAGTGCCCAATGGATTCCAAACCTACAATCTCCTTCCTAGTCGCCATGATCAACTACATCCTGACCCACAATTACTTCTCCTTTGAAGGCATTAGCTACAAACAAATCTGGAGTATGGCTATGGGCACCTGCATCACAGCATCCTGTTCCAACATATTCATGGTCCATCTAGAGGAATCCTTTCTAAACACCCAGAATCCCAAACCTCACCTGGTTCAAATTCATTGATGACATCTCATAATCTGCAATGAAGGTGAGGGCACCCTATCCACATTCCTTCAGAATCTCACCTCCTTTTTCCCCATTCGCTTCTCTTGGTCCTACTCAACCCAACAAGCCACCTGCCTTGATCTTGACTGCCATCTCGAAGATGGCTACATCAGTACCTCCTCCTATCAAACCTACCAACCACCAGAAATATCTCCACTTTGACAGCTGCTACCCATTCCATACCATAAAGTTTCTTCCATACAGCCTAGCCACACGTAGCCATTGCATCTGCAGTGAGGAACGTTCGCTCTCGAATATAGCAAGGGTGTCACTGATGCCTTCACAGACTGTAATTAGCCTCCCAACCTTGTACGAAAACAGATCTCCTGTGCCTTACCTCTCCAGTCACCCACCACCCCCCAAAGTCCCACTATCCAACCACAGAGGAGCTCTCATCTTGTGACTCAGTACCACTTAGGACTGAGGTAACTGAATCACATTCTTTGCCAGGGTTTTAACTACCTCTTGTTGTGCTCTGAAAACAGGAATTTCAAACCCACTGTCTTTCCCACCCATCTCACAGTGGTACACCACTTCCCACCAAACCTACACAATATACTCGTCTATCCCTAAATTATCCCTGCTCCCAACCCCTTGCCTCATGGGTCATATCGCTGTAATAGCCCCAGATGCAAACCTTTCCTTTGCCTCCTCCCACAACCATCTGCTCAAGTCCGCCCACAAGCATCACCTACCCCATCAGAGACAGGGCTATTGGTGAAACCAGTCATGTTATGTACAAACTAAGCTGCAACCACAGAGCTTCGTTCTACGAGGACATGACAACCAACAAGCTGCCTGTCTGCGTGGATGGCCACTGGCAAATTGAGGCGAAGAAATACTTGGACCACCCTGTTATTGAGCATGCCACCCAATGCAATGTACTTCATTTCAATGACTGCTTCACATCCTGTGCCATCTGGGTCCTTCCTATCAACGCCAGCTTTTCTTAACTGTGCAGGTGGGAACTCTCCCTGCAGTATATCCTTCATTCTCATAACTCTCCTGGCCCCAACCTTCATTAGTCATTGTCCTTACCCATCGATCACCTGCCCAGTTCCCATTCCAGTGCTACACAGCCCTCTATCCCACCAACAACCCACAGTCGTTTTACTCCTTCCCCCCCCCCCACTACTTGTCTAATCTCCCAATGGGACCTAACTGCCCCATCTTCTCCCCACCTTGTCCCCCTCCCCCCCAACAGTGGGGGCAAATGGCACTTTCTGCCTCTCACCCCTATCCTGACCCATCCCTGCCCCAGCCTCTTCCTTACTGCCACCACCCTGTTGCTTCTCCCATCATGCGTTGCTGTTCACAGTTGGGCTTCAGTAGCCAGAGACTGTGGTCGTGTGTGTGAGTTGCTTTTATATGTGGGTGTGCGCGTGGGTGTATTTCTGACGAAGACCTAGTTGGCTGAGAGTTCACTTTCTGACAATCTTCTTGTTGTGCCTACCTGCAACTCGGCATCATATGGGGAGAAGCAACAGTTCTTTTCATAATACTGTTACATTCCATCCTGGATTTTCCATTATTTGATTGTAGATGAGAAACAGGTTATTCTTGAGTCTTTCTGGACACTTACAAAACTGTATTTTTGAAAATGTTCATAATTTTTGTAAGTTTGTAGCGAATCAGCATTTGTGGGTTAAAGTTATTGCCAAAGAATAGCTCACACTAAATTTCATTGTATATCAATGGAAATAAATGTACATTTCTGAGAGAATTTTCGGAAATTACAATTGTCCTGTGTATAAACTAAGTCATAGTATTAAATCAGCATTTGTGATATAGTTACTGTAGCAGATGTTGTAACTAACATATTGTTTTACTTTTGGTTTTTCCCTTTCAAAAGGAGAAGGCTATATGTTATCCAATCATATCATAAATTACCTCTATTTTTGATTTTTTTTGCATTTGTAATGAATCTCAAAAAGCTGTAGTAAACTAGTAATTTTTACCAAAGGTTTTTCTGTTACCTGAGTAGAAGTCTCGTTTTGTGTATTTGCTACAATTCTTATAGGGAATTTGTAATTTTTTAGCTTAACAGATTAAGTCAGGAGGCTTAGTTTAAAGTTGTTTGTTCATTGCCCTGTAAAACATTGCACCAACGACATTGCAGCTCAGCTGTGAATGCTGTTTTTGAACACAAGACGAGTTAGTTGACATTCTTAAGGAGCTGATTACTGTCAAACGATTCGGAGCTGCTGCAAATCAATGTGTGGCATGTGGCACCAAAGATACCTCAAGCAAAGTCCTCTCTTATGGGTCGTGTCTCCACTGCAGCAAGTACGGGGTCTGTCATTACTCATCCACATGACTGTGGGTGACCTGTCAGTGGTAGATCTAGGCATCCTGTGCAGGGTAGACAGGGACCAGGGAGGACTCAGGTGTTATAGTGATCTCCCTAACGAACAAGTTCGAAGTGCTGTCTGTCACTGAAACTGAGCCAGTATGTCTCATTTGACCTTTCTGGAGTAATCTAATTTGTCCCGTGTCAAGAGAACGCAAACACAAAAGTGCTGGGTCTATAAATCATTGACAATTAAAATATATGGTGAATTATAGTACCCCTTATGGAAATGGCGGCAAGGGATGGGAAGGAACACCAGGTACACTTAGTGTGTATGTATGAGGGCCTCATTCAACATGTTGAAGAGGCTATTCAGCAGACATTGAGGGAACAGGATGAAGCCAACTGCAAATTGTGGCACACATTGCAAAAATGATGACGTGTCATTTAGGCTCTGAGGTCCTACTTCTTCATTCCAACTGTCAGAAAAGGTTGAGAGGACCAACCTTATGCACAGAGTTTCAACAAAGCTGACAACCTGCAGCATTGTCCCCTGAACTGATCTCGGCCCGTTGGTTCTAAGTTGAGCGGTAGGATTGAACCAGAGACTTTGAGGGTTCTGTGACAAGCTAGGTTGCGATTTCCTGGAATTGTGCCATAGGGTTGAGAACTGTAGGGTCTCCCTGTGTGGGTCAGGTGTCCACTACATCAGTGGCTGGTAACCAGATAGCTGACTTTGTGTGTTTTTCTGGTTAGGCGACTTCCCACCTTATACAGATAATGATAGATGTAGGATGTCCAGAAGTATCAGTGCAAGATTGTAAGAAATGTCTCCCACAGTAGAGAGTATTAAAAACCTAGTGGTTAACTGCTGAAACGTTTGCAACGGAGTGCCAGAGTTCGAAGTCCTTCAGAAAAGCAGTGAACCTCACATAATACTAGGTACTAGTACTAGCTGGTTGAAACCTGAAATTGATAGCAGTGAGATTTTTGGGGAAAATTGAAGTATCTATCAAGAGGATAGGCTTATGGGAAATGAGGTGGTGTATTTGTCACAGTAGACAAGAAACTCAGATGTACCAAGATAGAAATTGTAACTGCATGCAAAATTGTTTGAACTAATCTCAGAACCAGGGAAGGGCATAAAATGGTAATTAGATCTCTCGCCCATTGGGCTTACTGCCGAAATAACCAAAAACTTTAGAGAAAATCCCAGTTCATTTCTATGTAAGTTCCCCAATCATAATCATTAAAGGAGACTTAATCATGAGACAGTAAACTGGAAAATTTTAGTTTTGTTAGAGGTGGGGGTGACAAAATATCCTGCTTCACCTCATCAGTGTTGCCACAAGTTCTGGAAATGAGGGAATTCCAAATGTGTCAGGAAACTCAGGGAAATTTGAAAAAAATACTGGAAAAATATCTTTTTGTCTCAAGAGATGAAATCATTTGTTTACTGAGATATGCATCATCACTGGCTGGGCACAGCTGAGTATGTTAGCCACTAGTCACTTGAATCAGCAGTTGTCTTGTGACAGCCAGAGCGAGAGCACCAGCAGCAGCGAGTACTGTTTGTATAAAGCGTTTTTGTACTTATTTGCTGCGCTTAGCCTTTAAATAGTTTTTCTGGGAAAACCTAGCGTAGTTTTCGCGTCTCGTATTTCAGTGAGTGTTTCTTGATTATCAGAGTAGCTCATCAGAAGATTATCTTGGGAATTTGTCACCGTATAGAGTAGGGTAATCATTGTCATGTGTAGGGACTGTGGTTGTTGTGAGCGGACGCAAGGAGAATTGGCCACTCTTCGGGGGCAGGTGGAGGCTTTGTCTGTTAGGCTCATCGAGCTCGAGGCGCAGGCGTCGGCTCGTAGTGGCGTTGGGGCAACTGTGGTGAGACCTATGCCTACTTCGGTGGCCTTGGAATCACATGGAACCCCTGATGTCGCTGCGTCTTCCGGCAGTGAGCATCTTACCGGTCAGCCATCACTCCAGGGTGAATGGCGGACAGTGGTGGGCTCGCGCGTGCCTGGCCGAAAGGCGAAGGTGGGATCTGGCCGCGTGGCAGCTGCCTTACCCCTTTCCAACAGGTACGGGGTGCTTCCTAGTGGTGATGACATCGTTTCCGAGCCACCACAGGATGCCTCGCCTGTTGGGCCAGTGGCCGATTCTCCGGCAAGGTCCCGACAGTCACAGAGGGCGGGCCTATTAGTTATAGGGAGCTCCAACGTTAGGCGGGTTATGGAGCCCCTCAGGAAAATAGCGGGTAGGTCGGGGAAGAATGCCAGTGTGCACTCGGTGTGCTTGCCGGGGGGTCTCGTCCGTAATGTGGAGGAGGCCCTTCCGGCAGCTATTGAACGCACTGGGTGTGACCGGCTGCAGATAGTAGCACATGTCGGAACGAATGACGCCTGCCGCTTGGGTTCTGAGGCCATCCTTGGTTCCTTCCGGCGGCTGGCTGATTTGGTGAAGACAACCAGCATCGCACGCGGAGTGCAAGCTGAGCTTAATATCTGCAGCATAGTGCCCAGAGTCGATCGCGGTCCTCTGGTTTGGAGCCGTGTGGAGGGTCTAAACCAGAGGCTCAGACGACTCTGCGACTATAATGGTTGCAAATTCATCGACCTCCGTTATTGGGTGGAGAACTGTAGGGCCCCCCTAGACAGGTCAGGCGTGCACTACACACCGGAAGCAGCTACTAGGGTAGCAGAGTACGTGTGGCGTGCACACGGGGGTTTTTTAGGTTAGAGGGACCCCCCCTTGGGCGAAACGATAAAATACCTGACGGCTTACCAGAGAGAACATTATCATCGTTGATAAAGAACGTCCGTCCTCAGAGACCAAAAACAGGAAAAGTTAACGTAATATTGGTAAACTGCAGGAGTATCCAGGGCAAGGTTCCTGAATTAGTATCTCTTATTGAAGGAAATAGTGCGCATATAGTATTAGGAACGGAAAGTTGGTTAAAACCGGAAGTGAACAGTAACGAAATCCTAGACACAGAATGGAATATATACCGCAAGGATAGGATAAACGCCAATGGTGGAGGAGTATTTATAGCAGTAAAGAATTCAATAATATCCAGTGAAGTTATTAGCGAATGCGAATGTGAAATAATCTGGGTTAAGTTAAGTATCAAAGGTGGGTCAGATATGATAGTCGGATGCTTCTATAGACCACCTGCATCAACAACCGTAGTAGTTGAGCGCCTCAGAGAGAACCTGCAGAACGTCGTGAAGAAGTTTCGTGATCATACTATTGTAATAGGGGGAGACTTCAATCTACCAGGTATAGAATGGGATAGTCACACAATCAGAACTGGAGCCAGGGACAGAGACTCTTGTGACATTATCCTGACTGCCTTGTCCGAGAATTACTTCGAGCAGATAGTTAGAGAACCAACTCGTGAAGCTAACGTTTTAGACCTCATAGCAATAAATAGACCGGAACTTTTCGACTCCGTGAATGTAGAAGAGGGTATCAGTGATCATAAGTCAGTGGTTGCATCAATGACTACAAGTGTAATAAGAAATACCAAGAAAGGAAGGAAAATATATTTGCTTAACAAGAGTGATAGGGCACAAATCGCAGAATATCTGAGTGACCACCATCAAACGTTCATTTCTGAGGAAGAGGATGTGGAACAAAAATGGAAAAAATTCAGAAACATCGTCCAGTACGCCTTAGATAAGTTCGTACCGACTAAGGTCCAAAGCGAGGGGAAAGATCCACCGTGGTATAACAATCATGTACGAAAGGTACTACGGAAACAAAGAAAGCTTCATCATAGGTTTAAGAGTAGTCGAATCATAGCTGATAAGGAAAAGCTGAACGAAGCGAAAAAGAGCGTAAAGAGAGCAATGAGAGAAGCATTCAACGAATTCGAACATAAAACATTGGCAAACAATCTAAACAAGAACCCTAAAAAGTTTTGGTCATATGTAAAATCGGTAAGCGGATCTAAATCCCCTATTCAGTCACTCGTTGACCACGATGGCACCGAAACAGAGGACGACCGAAGAAAGGCAGAAATACTGAATTCAGTGTTCCGAAACTGTTTCACTGCGGAAAATCGTAACACGGTCCCTGACTTCAGCCGTCGCACGGACGCCAAAATGGAAAATATTGAAATAAACGATATCGGAATTGAAAAACAACTGCTATCACTTAGTAGCGGAAAAGCATCCGGACCAGACGAGATACCCTTAAGATTCTACAGTGATTATGCTAAAGAACTTGCCCCCTTTCTATCAGCAATTTATCGTAGATCTCTGGAAGAACGTAAAGTACCTAGCGACTGGAAGAAAGCGCAGGTCGTTCCCATTTTCAAGAAGGGTCATAAATCAGATGCGAATAATTATAGGCCTATTTCGCTTACGTCAATCTGTTGTAGAATAATGGAACATGTTTTGTGTTCTCGTATTATGACGTTCTTAGATAATACAAATCTCCTTCATCATAACCAACATGGATTCCGCAAACAGAGATCATGTGAAACTCAGCTCGCCCTATTTGCCCAAGAAATTCACAGTTCCGTAGACACTGGCGAGCAGATTGATGCCGTATTCCTGGACTTCAGGAAGGCATTTGATACGGTTCCGCACTTACGTTTAGTGAAAAAAATACGAGCTTACGGAATATCGGACCAGGTTTGTGATTGGATTCAGGATTTCCTGGAAGAAAGAACACAACATGTCATTCTTAATGGTTCAAAATCTGCAGATGTAGAGGTAATTTCGGGAGTACCGCAAGGAAGCGTGATAGGACCTTTATTGTTTACAATATACATAAATGACTTAGTTGACAACATCGGTAGCTCCGTGAGGCTATTTGCAGATGACACGGTTGTCTACAAGAAAGTAGCAACATCAGAAGACTCGTACGTACTCCAGGAAGACCTGCAGAGGATTAATGAATGGTGCGACAGCTGGCAGCTTTCCCTAAACGTAGATAAATGTAATATAATGCGCATACATAGGGGCAGAAATCCATTCCAGTACGATTATGCCATAGGTGGTAAATCATTGGAAGCGGTAACGACCGTAAAATACTTAGGAGTTACTATCCGGAGCGATCTGAAGTGGAATGATCACATAAAACAAATAGTGGGAAAAGCAGGCGCCAGGTTGAGATTCATAGGAAGAATTCTAAGAAAATGTGACTCATCGACGAAAGAAGTAGCTTACAAAACGCTTGTTCGTCCGATTCTTGAGTATTGCTCATCAGTATGGGACCCTTACCAGGTTGGATTAATAGAAGAGATAGACATGATCCAGCGAAAAGCAGCGCGATTCGTCATGGGGACATTTAGTCAGCGCGAGAGCGTTACGGAGATGCTGAACAAGCTCCAGTGGCGGACACTTCAAGAAAGGCGTTACGCAATACGGAGAGGTTTATTATCGAAATTACGAGAGAGCACATTCCGGGAAGAGATGGGCAACATATTACTACCGCCCACATATATCTCGCGTAATGATCACAACGAAAAGATCCGAGAAATTAGAGCAAATACGGAGACTTAGAAGCAGTCGTTCTTCCCACGCACAATTCGTGAATGGAACAGGGAAGGGGGGATCAGATAGTGGTACAATAAGTACCCTCCGCCACACACCGTAAGGTGGCTCGCGGAGTATAGATGTAGATGTAGATGTAGATGTATGTGCACCACTTCCCTACTCCATAGTTCTTACTGCTTCTTCCCTTTCTACCACTTCCCTCAGCCTGCAGTCAGTGCTACCACCATTTTCTGCCTCTAGCCTAGCAGCTGCCAACGAGAGGCAGGGAGGAGTGAGAAGTCATTTGTTTGGATCTGATTCTGAGAGACTGTTGACACAGCAGTCGGAGACAGGGGTCATGTGTACATGAGTTGTGTCTGAGTGATTGTGTGAATGTGTGTGTGCTGTCATTTTCTGACAAAGGCCAAGGCCAAAAATTTAGTTGTGAGATTGTCATTGTCTTTTCTACGTGCCTGTCTGTAGCTCAGCAATCATCTTTATGGAGAGTTGCTACCTGTCCTCATTAGTATTGATTCTCGGAGTATTTGAACAAGTTATCTGTTGCATGGATTGATCACCACAGTCTCATGGTGTCTGTGACATGTGAATACCTGCCCACATGAATGGACTTCCATGACGGGCCAAAACTGCAGGCCATTTCTGTGGGTATCTCTAATGGATCGGGCCTGTTGATCTGAAGCCCATCATTTCCTACTAATGTACAGGCCCTGCCCATCGGCTCTAGTCTCACTGATCTGCCTGCAGGCCAGGTTTCCTTTGTGTGTGGCATAATGCAGCGGATTTTTGTGGTTTATCCATGGACTCAGGACTCCAGTGCTCCTCGGCAGGCCAGAAGCCACAGGCAATGGGTTTCAGGAATTGTGACTGTCTCACCACATGTACCTTGTACAGTGTGGCATTTTATAGACATTTTATTTATTCGAGTACATTTTGGCTTCAGAATTAGTTTATATATTATAAAGTATGGACGATAAGAAGAAGAAAATTGTGGCAGTCGCTGGCAGTTTGTATGCTATGTACTCATGTATTTTTTGAAAGAAGAACCACACAATACCTGTAAAATAATAGACATAACACAGTGGGTAATAACCGACAATAACAAACATATACACTTTTTTCTGAGGTTATATTTGTAATCAGTGAAGGTATTTTAAATCTGTCTTGCAACTCCAATGAAATGCATGTTTTTGTCACCAAATGAGTTTCGTTTTATTGAAACCAAATAACATCAGTGGTCTTACTGAAAAACATATACCATTTAGCTTGCTATATTCATCTAAAAACAGATCGTTACAAAAGATGTTGATGTTAGTAGTTAAGAGTGTTGCTGACATGTTTAGAGATACAGTAATCCATACATTTTTTGTCATAATGTATCTTTACATGAGATCTCAAAATTTGTCAGGGAAAAATGCTAAAACTTGTCTGGAAATCAGGGAAATATCAGGGAATTTCACTTGGGGAAACATGTGGCAACCCTAATTACGAAATGCTTTCTCTGAAAACTACATATAACCTATAGTTAGGACCTCATGATGGAAAGGTGGTGGTGTTGTTGTTGTGGTCTTCAGTCCGGGGACTGGTTTGAAGCAGCTGTCCATAGTGCTCTACCCTGTGTGAGCATCTTCATCTCTTAATAACTACTACAACGTACATCTTTCTGAATCTGTTTACTGTATTCATCTTTTGGTCTCCCTCTACGGTGTTTACCCATCCCCCTCCCCCCTCCCCCACCCCGCCCACACAAAATACACACACACACTTCCCTCCAGTACTAAATTAGAGATCCCTTGATGTCTCAGAATGTATCCTATCAACCAATCCCTTCTTTTGATCAACTTGGTCCGCAATTTTCTTGTCTCTCTAATTCTATTCAGTACTTCGTTAGTTACATGATTGACCCATCTAATCTTCGGCATTTTTCTGTAACACCACATCTCAAAACTTCTATTCTCTTTTTATCTAAATTGTATATCGTCCATGTTTCACTTCCACACATGTTTACACTTCAAATACCTTAAGAAAAGACTTCCTAACACTTAAATCTGTATTCAATGTTAACAAATTTCCCTTCTTCAGAAAAGCTTTTCTTGCCATTACCAGTCTACATTTTATATTCTGTGTACTTCAGCCATCGTCAGTTATTTTACTGCCCCAGTAGCAGTCTCTGGGGGGGGGGGGGGGGGGGGGAATGCAATATTTTCAGCAAACCTCAAAGATTTTATTCCTTCTCCCTGAACTTTAATTCCTACTCCAATGTTTCTGTGGTTTCCTTTACTGCATGTTCAATGCACATACTGAATAACATCAGGGATAGACTACAACCATGTCTCGCTCGCTTTTCAACCACTGCCTCTCTTTCGTGCCCCTAGACTCTTCTAACTGCCATCTGGTTTCTGTACATATTGTAAATAGCCTTTCATTCTCTGCATTTGATCCCTGTTATGTTCAGAATTTGAAAGAGAGTATTCCAGTCAACATTGTCAAAAGCTTTCTGTAAACCTACAAATGCTGTAAATGTAGGTTTGCCTTTTATTAACCTATCTTCTGAGATAAGTCATAGAGTCATTATCGCCTCTTGTGTTCCTACATTTCTCCAGAATCCAAACTGATCTTTCCTGAGATTGGCTTCTACCAGTTTTTCTATTTGTCTGTAAAGAATTTGTGTTAGTGTTTTGCAACCATGATTTATAAAACTGATAGTTTGGAGATTTTCACACTTGTCCGCAACTGCTTTCTTTGGTATTAGTATTACTACATTCATCTTGAAGTCTAAGATTTGTCTTGGGGAATTTTCGCTGTAACTTCTCTGCAATACTTGAAAAATGCTCGTTTACATAGTTTGCTAAGTGTTGTGGATCATTTATTACCTTATCCACTTCCCTTAGCAGTATGTTATTCTGTGTTTGTTTGCCTCTCCCTGTTTCCTCTTTTATAACATCCCAGACTGCTTTGCTTTTATTCTCCTCATTATATATTATTTTGTCATTATATGACTTTTTTACCGCAGTCAGCACCTTCCTATAGATCTTTTTCTCTCTATGATAGAAATTTAAGAATTCTGGATCACTGTGAATCTTTTTCATGGAACTGAGGTGTTTTAAATGTTTGGGAAGACTTCTTAATACCTGCCGTTATCCAGCCGTTGTTGTGAGATGTTGATACAGACATGCATACTTTTCAAAATACCTTTTCAAAGTTCAGTTTAAACAATGTGGAGAATGTAGAGAATTTCATATTCACATTAGTTTCCTTGTACACTTCATCCCAGCTTTGTTTTTCTAGTTCTTTTGTAAAATCTTTTATTTTTATTTCTGATAGGTGTCGTTTATAGGCTTGTAGTTGAGGGAATGATTCGATGCCTGATTTTACTGTTGTTATTTGACAGAGATGGTCTGATAGTCTGAGATCTTTTACAGCTACATCACATTTTTCCCTGTCCATATTTGTGGCCACATGGTCAATTACTGATGCAGTCATTGTAGTAACCCATGTTGCACTATTAACCAATAGGGACAGGCCAAAACTCTGAAGGATGTTTATGAAGGTGCTGCTGGATTCATTTATGATATTAGTGTTGATGTTAATGTCCCCACACAGAATTATGTTGACCTTTGTAATTGAGACTTTATCTAGAACTTCTGTTAATTTATTGAAAAAAGTGTCTACACTACCACTGGGAGATCTATGCACACACAAAATGATTAATTTCTTGGTGATATAATGCCTGTTAGTTCAGTAGCTGATATTTCAAAGTGTTTGTCTTCACTTACTGTACTGAGGTCATATCTTGATTTGAACTGTGTTCCTTTTCTGATATAAATGCATGATCCTTCTTACAGTGATAATACTACAGTTTGGATTTCTGTGTCTCTACGTCAGTGCTCAGTAATACAAACTATTGTGCAGTTCAGAGATTGGAGCTCAACTTCTAACAGTTATATTTTATTTTTTATTGATTGCATGTTTTGATGGAGGATTGTTAAGTCTGTGAAATGCCCCATGTTACTATCTCCAATGGTTTGTTTTTCTTTGTGACATCTGGTATGTGTGATGTTTGAAGGGTTAAAATCTGTCTTATGAGTCAGTGTTTCAGTATTTTTTAAACTGCTGGAGACACTCTTTAGGCAGGGGAACCTGTGTTCTGATTTATCCTAAAAAATACCTACTTTTCCTGCCTATGACAACAGTATTTGACCCTGTGTGGCCCGAGATCCACCCCCTATGCTTTCATGAATCAGCTGTACCAATCTTCCCTTCCCAGTCCTGTTTAGGTGTAGGCTATGCCTAGTGAAACCCCATCTGTTGATAGTCCCGACGGGCACCAGAGAAACATGAGCAAAGTTGGCTGTCCTCAGAGCTATCTTTAATCCCACATTGATTCGCCTCACAGCTCCATCAAGGTGTGGTCGATTATGATGCCAGAACAGCTCAACAAAGTGTATGTTGGTGCCAGGAGTCAGGGAAGCTATCTTGTCCAGGTCACCACCTATGTCATATGCACCATCCCTGTCCAAACTGTTTCCCGCCCCACCCACTATCACTACATGGTCCTCTTTTGTAAATTCTAGGAATATACTGCAGCCCTGATAATTCTAGGAATATACTACAGCCCTCTACTTATCACTCACATACGAATCATGAGAATGAGATTAGATTAATTACAGCAGACACAGAGGCATTTAAACAATCATTCTTCCCACCATCAATATATGAATGGAATGGGAAGAAACTCTAACAACTGGTACAATGGGGTGTTACACCTGCCTTGCACTTCACTGTGGTTTGGCAAGTGTATATATAGATGTAGACAACAATTGTCAGCAAGTATGGGGACAGTTTGGAGAGAGGTTCCATTCTTCCAATGTTTAGGAGAGGCACAGTGATGTTACACCGGGTGCCATGGTGTGGGGAGTCATTGGGTATGACTCAAGGTCACAGCAGGCAGTGGCTGAGGGATCTTTGGTGGCGCAGTGATACGTCAAGGACATCCTGCCTTCTCATGCGTTACATTTAATCTGATAGTATCGTACTGCTATTTTTCAACAAGACAATGCTCGTCTATGCATGGAATGTGTGTGTGTGTGTGTGTGTGTGTGTGTGTGTGTGTGTGTGTGTGTGTGTGTGTGTGTAGATACTCCTGTGACGAGTAAGTTCTCCAGATCTGTCCTCAAGAGAATGTGTGGGACCACCTTAGTGTCACTCTCTTATATGCAATACCATTTACAATATTTGTGGGTCACCTTGCCTCAGAAGCAGGGCTGTTCATAAAATATTGGAAGGATCGCAGGTTCAATTCCAGCTTTACTTTGCTCCTCCCCCCTCCCCCCCTCCCCCCTCCCCCCTCCCCCCCCTCCCCCCCTCCCCCGGCCCCTTTTTCCTGAAGACAGAAATGTTTCTGGCTCAATACGAAACACATTCCTCAGTCCTTGTGTACTGTTAATTTTCCATATTATAAGTGATGCTCAGTTGGCTATAAATTCACTTCTGGAGACAGGTATGATAACACTGGTCACAACCTGTAAATTCACTGGCTGCTGCTGCTGCTTCTCCACTGTTTTGGGATGGCTCTGACATCTACAAGAAATAATAATAAAGGATGAATTTTGTTACAGTTAAGCAGAAATCTATCAAAATCTGAAATTTTGTCTATGTAACAGCAGCAGTACAAAACAGAGATTTTAGAATGATTTAATTAATAAATTTAATTTTGGCTTTTTACAGCTCAGTTAAGAAGAAAACCCTCACTTCAGTATACTGGTCTCCAGCAATATTTGAACAGGCTATTATAGCAGCCTTCTGGAGTTTCTGTAAACTTGTTGTCTCATCTCATGTATGGATTATTCAGAATATTTCATTTACTTGAAACATGTGACTTATTCAAGTATTTCATCAATTTGACTAGAAAATATTGAGTAAATGTAACCAGATAATTCATCTCCGCACCAGGACATTGCTTGATGATAATAGAATTGCCAAATATTTCTATGTTGTTATTGAAGTGTCAAGTACATTGACAACAGAAGAAACTCATTTTGATGGAAATCTGTTTCTTGAGCAGATGTGATGTCTTGTGCTGCTTGGCACAGTCTGTGGTGTTCAGCTTTTTAGGAAGGACTTGTGATAGGGTATCAAGATTAAGGAGTAGTAAAATACTAAAAGTTGTTTAAGTGTAGCTGGATAAAAAAACTGAATGCAGTGATTGTCAGCTACTCCATAAATTAAGAAGAGGCAGTTAACCAAGCTGAATTACATTTGTGGCCATTTTTCTTACAATACAAACTTATTACCTTCAAAAGTACTCTTCAATATACATAACACATTTGTCCAATGGGTGAATCCATGCTTGGAAGCATTTTTTATACTCATCTGCATGGGTCACGGCGGACAACTATTCCTTTTTTCCCCACCTCTGCCATGTAAAGTTGTTTCATGCTCTTATTTGGAAATATCATGCTCTATTTGGAAATAAGAAGAAATTGCATGGAGCTATGTGAGGAGAGTAAAGCATGTGAGACAATGGGGTCAAATGTGAAGTGCAATAGCAGCAAGATCAAAGCGAAAAATCAGAAAACTTGTGGAAGTAATGCAACCTTTGTGCATGAAAACACATTTCAAGTACTTTCAACCACCGATAGTGAAAATGCAACATATAGTTCACAAGAATGATGGGAAAAGCGTAAAGGCTCTGTGAATAAGGTAGGAGAAGAAAATTTATTGACACAAACAAGCGTGGTTGAGGTCAGTGTAAATGTACCGACCAAAAATTGTGCCGAAGTGTTTAGTAAACCAACACAAAACGATTCCCACATTGTGAATCCAGTAACAGCAGACTGTTTGTGCTTTCAGACAGTGATGGTCGTGTACTTGTGATTAAGCTAAAAGAAACAACTAAAACACATTCATATGGTATAGTGAAACTGGGAGCCACACTTGGCAAAATTAAAAGAATGACTGCATCCTCAGAGGTAAAAAATCTGCATGATAAAGACGTTGTTGTACTTCTGGGAGGCACAAATGACATCTTCAAAAATGAAATGGGGAGTGCTACGCGTGATCTCAAACAGTGTATGAGAAACCTCACTCGTGCAAATTGTAGTGCCTCAAGAATTTCAGGGTAAATTCAAGAAACACTCGGCCTTCAACCATCTCGAACACCCAATTTTTTTAGGTACGAGTGCGGGAGTGTGAGAATGTTTATACTGATCCACCTGTTTCTATGTGCAGGTCAGAAGTTTGTTATTAGAAAACTCTAAGAAGGGAGAGTCACTGACGACAACAGGTGTTTGCCGCCAGCGCCACAGAAGACGTGATGAAAGCTCAGGGAATAATTATGTAGTATTCTTTGATGTGTTAGTGTTTGTGGTGATTGTAAAAAAGACTAATGAACAATTGAATATAGATTTCTATGCACATTCATGTATTGGACTCTCTGAGACTAGAGACTTTATTTATTTAGTTATTTATTTTTATTTATTTATTTATCTATTTATTTTCACATCTTAGCTCTGCATGAGGCAGGACACATGTGATGTCCATAAATTATTGGATTACTATGATATTGAACTTGTGGTTTATAGAGTCTAATGTTTAAAGACACCAGTTGGCTTGTCAGAGTTTACTTACTTATGTGAAAAAGAGTAAATGTAGTTTTGTATTGAGAGATGAAAATATACCAAGAATGATCTGAAAGTGTTCCATGAGTACACAAATTATTTCAAAAATAGAGAAGTAGCTTAATAATTCCTGTAATCCGCTATAATCTTCAGAGAAGAAGCTTTTGGGAGATCGACGTAGCTGATTACCCGTGGAAGAGAATTGACTGCACACAATACGTAAGTCAACTGTGAGAGACGTGAGTCTTGCAACTCAGTACCACACTGTCTCGTGCCGTCCGAAAAACATTAGAACATGGCGACCGTGACAGGACCCGAAGAAAACGGGAATTTAAAGAGAGATATGGTGCACATGTTAAATGTAGTAATGGTCAGTATTTCAAATCGCTATGATCTTGTAAGATGGTCATGTATTAATACGGAAATAAAATGTGCCAACAATCAGTTTGCAAAAATTTGCAGACATTTAAAAAATGTCAAATGTGTTGATATAAGCAATATTGGACATATATTCCACACACAACACAAACTTCACCTGAATGGCTTGGGGAAATAATATCTGGCAAACCTGATAACCAAGGGAAAAAAAAAAACACCAAAATAAATTCAAAACCAAAATGATAATTGCATCACTATCGCCAGACTCCATAACGAAAACACTTCAAAAAAAAAAAAAAAAAAAAAAAAATGAAATCATTAAAACCATCATCAGCACTAGTAAAGTGTGCAAAAAAAAGACGGTGCGTTAACAGGAAGAACAGCGCACAACGATTTCAGCGACAAGAGAACTACAGTTACTCATCATCCAAATATTATTTTATACGAAAACAAGAAAAACGAGATTACTCCAAGTTCACAAGATAGCATGACAGTAGTGGCAGAACCAACATTTCAAGTGTCAGAAACAGCATCACCATCAACAACAACAAGAACAGAAATGGCAGTATTAAGTACATTAGCAGCAGCACCAGTAGCAGCAACAAGCAACTCACCACAGCCCAATGTACAGGTACAATCTGAGAGGTGCAGGAGACCTGTCCTTCTCAAGAATTTTTGTATCTTACCAGGACACGGGAACGAATATGACAGCACAAAATGTAAATAAAACTGTAACCAGCTTTCCTCCTAGTTACCAGCAGATTTTAAGCCTAAATATTCAGTGCCTTAGAAATAAATCACTAGAACTTGCGGTAGCAATGAATGGTGTAAATATTGACTGCATATGCATCATGGAGCATTGGTACAGAATTTTTGAACTAAATAGCATCAGTATTCATCCATATAAGTTGGAAAGTCAGTATTGTAGAAAAAAATGTCAAAAATGGAGGTGTATGTATCCTTAATAAATCAAGTGTCAGGTACAAAAGAAGGTGTGAAGCTGTATCATTGAGTGTCGAAAATCTTTTTAAAGCAGCAGCTATACAGTTGTGTGAGATACAGGGAAAAGCCATAGTCATAGCAACATACAGACCACCTACTGGGGATACAGACATGCTCATTAATCAATTAGAAACACTGCTTACATTACATTAGATTAGATTTACTTTCATTCCAATTGATCCGTAGTGAGGAGGACCTCGGGGATGTAGAGCATGCCAGAAGAACAATAATTTATAAGTTAATAAACATATAATAGAACTACTACAATACTTTTTCAACAGAGAAATCCATCAATCGAGTTGAAGGAGTTGGCCACCAATAAATCCTGTAGGCTTCTTTTAAACTGAATTTCATTGGTTGTTAAGCTTTTTATGGCTGCTGGAAAGTTATTGAAAATGTGTGTTCCTGAATAATGTACACCCTTTGGTACAAGAGTAACTGACTTTAAATCCTTGTGAAGATTATTCTTATTTCTAGTATTGATTCCAGAGCTGAGCTGTTGGTTTGAAAAAGTGATATATTTTTAATGACAGTTTTCATTAAGGAATAAATATATTGGGAAGCAGTATCCCTAGTTCCCTAAACAGGCCTACGCAGGATGTTCTTAAGTTCACACCACCTATAACTCTTATTGCACATTATTGTGCCCAGAAAACTTTAGCTTGGCTTGATAAATTGCCCCAAAAAATAATCCCATATGACATCATGAAGAGAAAGTAACTATAGTATGCCAGCTTTTTCATTTTTATATCCCCTATGTCTGACAATTCGCATTGCAAACACAGATTTGTTAAGACGCTTTGGCAGTTCTGTTGTGTGCTCCTTGCAGTTGAATTTATTATCAAGCTGTAATCCCAAAAATTTAATACTGTCCACTTCTTCTATCTGCCTGTCATCATATGTTAGGCATGTAGTCATGGAACACTCCTTACAAGTTCTGAACTGCATGTAGCGTGTTTTTTTAAAGTTTAGTGAGAAAGAATTGGCTAGGAACCAGTGATGAATGTCCACAAATATTTGATTAGCCAACCTTTCTAAGACTACACTTGATTTCCTATTTATTGCAATGTTTGTATCATCAGCAAACAAAACAAACTTGGCATCTGGTAATGTTACTGACAAAAGGTCATTGCCATATACAAGGAAAAGTAAGGGCACTAAGATGGAGCCTTGTGGGACCCCACATGTAATTAGTTCCCAGTTGGATGATGCCTGATAGCTTAATACATGTCTCTTTCCTAATAATGCTCTTTGTTTCCTGCCAGAAATAAAAGAGTTGAACCATTTTGCAGCATTTCCTGTTACACCACAATATTCTAATTTACTTGAAAGGGTATTGTGATTTATACATTCAAATGCCTTTGACAGATCACAAATATACCAGTTGCCTACAAGTTTTTGTCTAATGAATTAAGTACATTTTCACTGGAAGTGTAGATAGCCTTCTCAATATCAGAACCATTTGGTAATTTGAAATGCAACTTTGACAATATGTTATTTGTGATAAGATGGTTATAAAGTCGATTGTACATTACCTTTTCTAAAATTTTTGAGAATGCTAGCAAAAGTGAAATTGGACGGAAATTTGATGCTATTTCTTTATCTCCCTTCTTAAACAGTGGCTTAACTTCAGCATATTTCAACAATCCAGCAAATATTCCACTGATAAATGACTGATTACACAAATAGCTTAATATGTTACTTAACTCAGAATAACATTCTTTAATTAGCTTTGTTGATATGTCATCATACCCACCAGATGTATTCGATTTTAAAGATTTTATGATGGACATTACTTCTGCTGCGGCAGTGAGGGTCAGATTCATATTATGGAAGTTACTTGAAATGTCTGGTTTCAGGTATTCCATGGCAACATCTACAGAACCTGACAATCCCATCTTTTCATTGTTTTTACTGTAGTTGTCTGTGGGGATTTCAACATAAATCTTATGAATGAAATGCTAAAAAATCAATTCCTAAATCTATTGTGTAGTTTCAATCTGTTTCCGCACATACATGAACCCACAAGAATAACTTATAATACAAACGGTCTTATAGATAATATATTTTCAAAGGTACGATATACAGAAGTAGAAGTAACAAATACTGATTTGGGGTTACCAGACCTTAATGCTCTTTCTCTCAAAACTCCTTCAATGCCACTGCAAGGGAAAAAAGCATACTACATGTATGAAAGAAAATTTTCTACTGAAAACTGTGTAGAATCTACAAATATCCTAACTTGTGAGTCCTGGGCATAAGTGCTGTCCCTAACAATTACGAATGATGCATATAACACTACTATTTCAATTTTCATGGGATATTTCGAATGTGCTTTCCAAAGAAGCTGTCAAGAATCAAATCAAATCACATCACAATACAAAGCCAAGTTCTTGGATCACAGCTGGCATAAAAACTTCTAGTGGAACTCTAAAGAGACTAAATTCAAAATTGAAGACAGCTACAGATCCACAGTTCATAGAATATGTTAAGAATTACACAAGGGTACATTGAAAAGTAACTGCCAAGGCAAAATTTATGACTAATGACTACTTAATAAGACAGTCTGATAACAAATCAAAGGCCATATGGTGTATTGTGAAGACTGAAACAGGAAAGAGATGCAAATAGCAGGGTATCATTCTCAAAAACGCAGGGGGGAAAAAATTGCCAAATTACACCAACAATTATTTCATAAATGCAACAACTTCATTAACACTTTCGCTGTGCCATCGGTGCAGGCGTGCAACTCTCCAGTGCAGCCCGGCAAGTGCGAGTGCGGGCGGGGCTGGTAATGCTTGAGTGTGGGCCTGTAACACTGAAACGGCAGATACCGTTTGGAGCCGACGCTCCTAAGCACACCTCAGTTACAGGCTGATGTCACAACCTTGTAAGATCTGTAGGATCATGTTCTATACCGACTTAATGATGACACCTTAGATGCATTACTTCAAATAAGCTTCGACTGTATTGTGGTCATGTTTTAATGTCCGTTTGCTATCTGAGACCTGTAGGGGTCACCCGCGACATTAAAATGTTCGTGATTTGTTGATAATGTAACAAAAATACAATTTGGATTCCAAAATGCATATTCTCAAGAAGGAAAGAAAGGAAAAAGGAAACTGGATTCATTTGAATTATTTACTTCAAATGCGCGTTTTTAAGATTGACTCTGATAGAGGTTGTCAATTTAGTAGCAAGTTTGCTACTGGTGTGAGAGAAATAGCCATCTACATTTATCATAGACGCCCAGGGGATGACCAGGATGTGTAGAAATTAGTAAGCGAAACACTTTTCCTGCTCCTTTTCACATTGGAATGTCCATTAACTGCCATTACAAACAATATACGTTCGATAACTGACCATACAAAACAAAAGTGCACACGCTTTGATGCTAGCTTAGATGCTGCAACTAGACTGAGTAATCTGACAGAAACCAAGGAAAACCAGAATTTCCAAAAGCTACTTGTAGCATGACAGTAGATCCAACAGATGAACATGAAGTGTTCAAAGTAATAAAAAGTTTGAAACCTAAAATGTCCGCAGGAGTAGGGGAGGTGCCTGCTTATATCGTAACAATGACAGCTGCACAAATCTCAAGGCCCTTGGCATACATAGCCAACTTATCATTTAGCGAAGGAGTGTTTTTGGAAAGGATGAAAATGTCAAAAGTAAAGCCATTATTCAAAAATGGCTACAAGTGTAAGATAGAAAACTATTGGCCAATATCCATCCTGCCATTTTACAGAATAATAGAAAAATTAATGAAGCACAGAATCAACAAATATATAAATTACCATAAGTTACTAAATAGAACATCTGCGTCATACTCTGCAAGCCACCTGACGGTGTGTGGCGAAGGGTACTTTCGGTACCACTGTATGATCCCTCCAACACTCCCTCACGAATAGTGTGTGGGAAGAATGATTGTCAGTAAGCCTCTGTATTGGCTCTAATTTTTTTAATTTTCTCCTCGTGGTCAATATGCGAGATGTATGTGGGGGGGAAGTAATAGGTTGTCCGACTACTACTGAAAAGTGCTGTCTCAAAATTTCAATTGTAAATCTCTCGGTGATGCACAATGCCTCTCTTGTAACGTCTGCCAGTGGAGTTTGTTTAGTATCTCTGTAACGCTCTCTCGCCAGCTAAATGATCCTGTGACGAAACACAACGCTCTTTTCTTTGTATATTCTCTATCTCCTCTATCAGTCTTACCTGATAGGGATCACAGCTAGATGAACAGTACTTAAGAATCGCATGAACAAGCACCTTATAAGCCACTTCTTTTGTAGATGAGTTACATTTCCTTAAGATTCTTCCAATGATTCTGAGTCTGGTGTCTGCTTTTCCCGCTATCTGTTTTATATGGTCATTCCACTTGAGGTCACTCCGGATAGTTACGCCTAGATATTTTACGGCAGACACTGTCTCCAGCTGTTTGTCAACAATAGTGTGGCTGTACAGTAGTGGATTTCTTTTCCTATGTATGCGCAATGTGTTACATTTATTTATATTCAGAGTCAACTGCCAGAGTCTACACCATTCATCAATTCTCTGCAGATCGTTCTGCAAATTCTTACTATCTTCTGGCATTGCTGCTTTGGTATAAACAACTGCATCATCTGTGAATAGCCTTAAAGAACATCCAACACTTTCTACTAGATCATTTATATATATTATAAACAGCAATGGTCCTATCACACTTCCCTGTGGTACTCTAGGTATCTGTCGATTTACTTCCGTTAAGAGCGACGTGTTGAGTTCTATCTGCAAGATGGTCTTGAATCCAATTGCAGATCTGCTCCAATACTCCGTAAGCTCATATTTTTTCCATTAAATGGCAATGTGGGACCGTGTCAAATGCCTTACTGAAACCAAGGGACAAGGCATCAACCTGAGCACTGTTGTCCACTGCACTGTGGATTTCGTGGAGGAACAGAGCGAGCTGCATTTCCCAGGATCTCTGTTTGCAGAATCCATGTTGATTCTTATAGAGGATATGTTCATTTTCCAAGAACGTCATAATTCTTGAGTGTAAAACATGTTCCATAATTCTACAACAGATTGACGTCAACAATATAGGTCTATAATTGTCTTATGACCTTTCTTAAAAATGGAAATGACTTGCACTTTTTTCCAATCGTTGGGTACCTTTCATTGCTCAAGCGATCTACGATAAATTACTGCTAGAAGGGGAGCAAGTTCTTTCAAATAATCTTTATAGAATCTTGTAGGTATCTCATCTGGTTCTGAAGCCTTTCCAATACTAATTGATTGTAGCTGCTTTTCAGTTCTGCGGTCGGTTAGCTCAATATCTGCCATTTTGACGTTCGTATGACTTTTGAAAGCAGGGACAGTGTTACAATGTTCCTCAGTGAAACAACTATGAAAGACCGAATTCAATATTTCGGCCTTCTCTCTGTGATCTTTCATATCGGTGCTGGCGTGGTTGCTGAGAGAATGGATAGATGATTTTGACCTGGTTACTGATTTTACATGTGACCATTCTTCCATTTGTTCTCCACATCTTCGTCCTCATCACCGAATATTTGATGCTGACTGCTGAGATATTCTGAAATTTGTATCCTGTCACCCTTGCTGAGCAAATATATCTTCCTACCTTTCTTAACATTCCTTGTAGGATCCGTCATCATAGATGCTGCCACAGCCTTAAGAGCACTGATTCGATAAGTTCAGGTCTGTTTGTTGCCAGGAGGTCTAAGACGTTACTTTCACGAGTTGGTTCTCTATCTGCTCAAGGTAATTTTTGGACAACACATCCAGAACAATGCCACGAGATTCTCTGTCTCTGGCACCAGTATTGATGGCATAACACTCCCAATCTATACCTGGAAAGTTGAAGTCACACCCTATTACAACGGCATGATCAGGGAAATTACTAATGATATTCTGCAAGCTCTGTCTGAAGCACTCTACAACTGCAGATCATGATGCATCTGATTGTTGTTTTGACTGTTTTTGATACTCAATTTCACCCAGATTAATTCACTTTTGGAATCTGTGATAACCTCGCTAGATTTTATCGAATTTTTTAGTGCAATGAACACGCCGCCACCATTGGAGACTAACCTATCCTTAAGATAAAAATTCCAGGCTGAACTTAGGATTTCATTGTCATTGATGTCTGGCTTCAACCAGCTTTCTATTCCCAATACTATCTTTGCATTATAACCTTCAGTAAACAATACTAATTCTGGGACCTTTCTTTGGATGCTCCTGCAGTTTACTAAAATCATATTAATCTTTTCTATCTCTGATCTGTGAGGACCAAGATTCTCTGAGGTCACTGTGGCTGATTTAACAGGCAAATTGTCTTTGCTTCCAACTAACAAATCCCCATGTGCACACCACACGTACTCTGCTACCCTAGTAACCACTTCCTGTGTGTAATGCATACCTGACCTATTAAGGGGAACCCGCTATCTGCATCCGATAGCGGAGGTCAACAAATTCGCACCTGATACCATTGCAGAGCCATCTGAGCCTCTGGTTTAGACCTTCCACTCTATTCCAAACCAGAGGACTGCGATCAACCCTGGGTATGATGCTGTAGATAGACAGCTTAGCCTGTGCCCCGCATACATTGCTAGTTGCCTTCACCAAATCAGCCAGCTGGCAAAAAGGAGCCCGAGGATGGCCTGAGAACGCAAGCAACAGGCTTCATTCGTGCCAACATGTGCCTCTACATGCAGCCGGTTGCACCCAGTGCGCTCGATTGCCACTGACAGGGCCTCCTCCACATCACAAATGAGACCTTCCGGGATACATACCGAATGAACACTGGAATTCTTTCCTGCCTTACCTGCTATCTCCCTGATGGACTCCATCACCCGTCTAACATTGGAGCTCCCAGTGATTAGCATACCCACTCTCTGTACTTGTCTGCAGTGGACAGGAAACTAGACCGCTGGCCCAACAGGAGAGGCATCCTGTGCTGGCTCTGAGTTATCAACAACACTGGGTAGCACCTTGTACCTGTTGCTCAGATGTAGGGAGCAAACCACATGGCCTGCTCTCTCTTTCGCCTTTCACCCACTGACACGTGAACCCACCACTGTCTGTCTGCCACCCACTCTGGAGTGAGGATGTACCAGTCAGATGTGTATCAGAAGCCGCAGCGATGTACGGGTCACCAGGGGATTCCAGTGACACCAAAGGTGTCACAGGTCTCGTCACTGGCGCCATAAAATCACCGCATTAGCTAGTAGCTTGTCGATGGTAGCCAACCCCGCTTCCAGCTTTTTATGGACAGCAGCCAACTCTCCTTGTGTCCGCTCAAAACCAGCACAGTACCTACCCATATCGTACTGTGTGTAAAATATATATAAGGTCTCAAATGGTGCTACTGAATTTGAAAATATACCAAAGGAGAATAAAGTAACACTAAAAGTCAGTGTGCAGATTTCTCCCTGTACTCTGAGACTGTAAGCTATTAAACAGAAATGAATTTCTCTATATTGAAAGTCTACACTAGGAAGCCGCCCTACACAAGGATATTCACAAGACTTATGCAACAACAAAAACTATGATTAATTTTCTAACCACTAGTATACACAGTAAAATACACGTGTACAGTTCACTTCTTTGCAGAAGCAAGTGAACAAAAAACAAAGACTAAATTAATTTACAGTTTATTACACAAGTGCTGCTGCAGCTGCTCTGCTGCACGTCCTCTCGGCTCAGCGATTGAAATCAGCATGGCTTTCAGACAGGTAAAGATACAGAAACAGCACTAATGTGCTACACTAGAAAAAGACAATTGCATAGCAAGAATAAATTTAGATCTCTCTAAAGCATTAGACACTGTCAATCATTGCATTTTTTTAGAAAAACTCGAAGCATTAGGTATTCATGGGACAGGGGAAAAGTGGTTTGGATCGTATCTACAAAACTGAACACGGATTGTAGGACTGATGTCAGATTTTAAAAAATAAAAAAATAAAATTTGGAAATAGGAGTGCCGCAAAGCAGTATTCTAGGTCCCTTATTGTTCTTTGCCTGCATAAATGACATTCACACCTCAGATGGAGCAGCAAAGGCCATTCTATTTGCAGATGACACTAGTGTGATAATAGATGCACCAAAGCAAATGCTGCAAACAACTACTTCTCAAGTAATAAAGAATGTCCACACTTGGATCAATGCAAAGCGGTTGACATTAAATGCAAATAAAACAAATTATATGCAGTTAGGGAAAAATGTCAAAATGTAAATCTCGATCTGTTTTTCGGTGATAAGGCCGTAGACAGAGTGGCGTCAACAAAATTGCTAGGGATTCATGTAGATGAAAGTCTTAATTTTAATGACCATGTAATGAAACATGTGAAAACCCTTATTCAATAAGCTTAAAGTCCTAACAATACCTTCCTTTATATATATATATATATATATATATATATATATGATGTGACTTACCAAACGAAGGTGCTGGCAGGTCAATAGACACACAAACATACACACAGAATTCGAGCTTTCGCAACCTAAGGTTGTTTCATCAGGAAAGAGGGAAGGAGAGGGAAAGACGAACGGATGTGGGTTTTAAGGGAGAGGGTAAGGAGTCATTCCAATCCCGGGAGTGCAAAGACTTACCTTAGGGGGAAAAAAGGACAGGTATACATTCGCACACACACTCATATCCATCTGCACATACACAGACACAAGCAGACATTTGTAAAGGCAAAGAGTTTCAATATATATATTGGTCTTTAAATATGTCTGCTTGTGTCTGTATATGTGTGGATGGATATGTGTGTGTGCGCGCGAGTGTATACCCGTCCTTTTTTCCCCCTAAGGTAAGTCTTTCCGCTCCCGGGATTGGAATGACTCCTTACCCTCTCCCTTAAAACCCACATCCTTTTGTCTTTCCCTCTCCTTCCCTCTTTCCTGATGAGGCAACAGTTTGTTGCGAAAGCTTGAATTTTGTGTGTATGTTTGTGTGTCTATCGACGTGCCAGCACTTTCGTTTGGTAAGTCACATCATCTTTGTGTGTCTATGGACGTGCCAGTGCTTTCGTTTGGTAAGTCACATCATCTTTGTATATATATATATATATATGTATATATATATATATATATTAGAGGGAAACATTCCACGTAGGAAAAATATATCTAAAAACAAAGATGATGTGACTTACCAAATGAAAGTGCTGGCAGGTCGACAGACACACAAACAAACACAAACATACACACAGAATTCAAGCTTTCGCAACAAACTGTTGCCTCATCAGGAAAGAGGGAAGGAGAGGGAAAGACGAAAGGATGTGGGTTTTAAGGGAGAGGGTAAGGAGTCATTCCAATCCCGGGAGCGGAAAGACTTACCTTAGGGGGAAAAAAGGACGGGTAGGTGGGTAACGGGAAGAGAGGATATATTGAAGAGCAAGTTCCCATCTCCGGAGTTCGGATAGGTTGGTGTTGGTGGGAAGTATCCAGATAACCCGGACGGTGTAACACTGTGCCAAGATGTGCTGGCCGTGCACCAAGGCATGTTTAGCCACAGGGTGATCCTCATTGCCAACAAACACTGTCTGCCTGTGTCCATTCATGCGAATGGACAGTTTGTTGCTGGTCATTCCCACATAGAATGCATCTCTGTGTAGGCAGGTCACTTGGTAAATCACATGGGTGCTTTCACACGTGGCTCTGCCTTTGATCGTGTACACCTTCCGGGTTACAGGACTGGAGTAGGTGGTGGTGGGAGGGTGCACGGGACAGGTTTTACACCGGGGGCGGTTGTGGAATGTTTCCCTCTAATATATATAAATTAATAGAGGGAAACATTCCACGTGGGAGTGTGTGTGTGTATATATATATATATATATATATATATAAGGGCCCATCTTGCAGATTTTCAGACAAATGCTAACTTGCATAGCTACAATACCTGAAATAGCACAGCACTCCATACTCAGTGAACAAAAAGAACACACACACACACACACACACACACACACACACACACACACACACACACACACACAAAGGCATGTGAGCCATATTGGTATAAAACTATACAACATACTGCCAGCCAACATCAGGAAGTTAGAAGATGAAAACAGATTTAAAGTAGAATTTGAAGAATTTCTACTTGAACAGTGTTTTTACTTGGTAAATGACTATTAACGCCAATACATAATTATGATGATATTTATATTAAGGCAAAACTGAAAACACTGTCTTTCATCCTCTAAAGTTTCTGTTGAATTTGTATATCTGATGGACAGCTATTGAGTGTGGTAAAATTTTTATTAAAATGATGTAGTGAATATAAGAGCTTCCTGTTTAGGAAAGACAAAAGTAAATCCTTCTAACAGACTATGCAGTTACAATACATGTTAGTATACATGTATAAAAAGTTGTATTACTGTGTCTTGTATGACCAAGTGTTATTCTTTTTACATTTTTTGTACAATTTTGTATGTATTATTCTTTGTACTACTTGATGTAAAATTTTGTATGTTCCTTTTACATAAATTGTTTCCCATAAATTTACATGTACTTTTGGACAACATCCATGCAGTATTTATTGTCTACAGATGGATAAATAAAAATAAATCCTTTTTATGACCAATGAACTGGTGCACAGAGTTGACAGTACCCACAGGAATGTTTTAAAGGGGGAAAATCCCCGATTGCCACAGATAGGGCTGTCTGACAGACACTGTTAGGAAATATTCCCAGAACCTCCAAGTAGAGACCTTAATTAGCAGTCGTACCTGGTAGCATGAACTCTGAATGATGCACTGTCTTGTTGTTGTTGTTGTTGTTTTTACAGACATCAGATAACTCACCTCCAAAAACATATGAAAAATTGCGTAATTAAATAGTCAGTTTTGTTTCCATTTACCAAATAGTGACATAGATTCATTTTTATAGAATATCCATATTGTTTCATATGACTGCGGTAATGTGTTATAGACAATAGCACAAACTTTTATTGTGCTATTGAGGCTATAATTTATGTCTCTACAACAAGCATATATTTCTCATAATTATCTACTTACAAATGATTGGAATTTGAGAAGTTTGAAAAGAACACATTGCATGATAATGTGCACTTTGATATTAGATAACATTGAATAGAAGAGCTATTTCTTTAAATTTGTTAAAAATTCTTTTATGTGAAAGCAGTGCTTTTGCAATCTGCTTTTGGGAATTGTACTTCATGAAGATATATGTGCTAAATAATGAAAATAATTTTAATTGTACATATTGATTGTGTTTGTGTGTTTGTGTGATTGTGGTAGGTTCTGACCATGTGTAATTGAAGTGAATCCTATATTTTGTGTACTTTTAATCTTATAGAATGGGCTTACTTTTTTGCAGTTTTTCTTTATTTTCCTTAAGTTATTTGTGTAGTAATTTAAATTGTGTCACATGTTTCTTTTTGTGAGGGTTGGATGCATTGTTCATATTTGGGCAATAAACAAAAGTCACTGAAGGACATTACTGGTCTTTCTGTCAACAGATACTACGCATTGTTGTCGAGTCAAAGTCACCAAACTGGCAGAAGTGTGATTTACGGATGACAAGGTTAAAGGAACCTGACCGGGGGCAGATCCTCATTTTCAAGGAACTTGAGTGGCAGACAGTGAGAATTGAGGCAAATTCCACAATGGATAGCACTATGACTCCACTAAGGCTGCTGACAAACCATGCATCATGCCGTATAATAATAAAGAAACGATTATCAGATAGTCTTGTATTGGGTTCGTGCCTTGCACTTATATTGGATGATTTATTATGGGTTTTGACTGATTCACAGCTGAAAGCTGCCCTATGTTTTGTGGGTTCCCTTGTGGGTTTGATCCAAAAAGCCACTGAACTGACACGCATACGCAAAGCGGCACGGAAAATTGAGGTAAGTGAACATGTGAAACTGATATATACAGAGATTAATACAGTTCACAAATTTTGTAGGAAAATAAAGCTTTTCTTCATTGCTCCTCACACCAATTTTAAATAACTGTATTCAGCTTTTGTAGAGTGCCTTATGAAAGGATGTGCTTACAGGTCCCTGAGAGTCTCAGAGCAGTCAGTCTTTCCTTGCTGTTTTTAAGGAAAGATGATATTACTTGGTATTGGAGCAAAACAAATATCCCATTGGCATAGAACTAAACATGACTGGTAAAATCCATACAGTGATTATTCTTGAAACAACATGTGTTTTTTGTTTTATTGGAGCGTGACAGATGTTGTAGGCTACACAGTCTTGGTGCTGTATGTGCCATCCTATGTCTATTCTGATAGGAAAGAAATAGTACAGATTTTCAGGAAACTGAAAGAAACAATCAAATAATCCTGTAAATGATGTTTATTCAAAGTCTAACAGTGGAAATTCCAGGTTGAAGTACAACAATATTATGAAAAGGACTGATTTCTACTCACCATAAAGATGACATATTGACCTCCAGACAGGTGCGATGAAAAGACTGTTACATATTAGCTATCAGCCAACTCCTTTTTCAGAAAAGAAAGTACACACACATTCATAACAGCAAGAACACCTCAACACACATGGCCACAACATATGGCCACTTTCTTTCCTTGAAGACTGCGTCATTCAAAATGTTAAATGGGAAAAGTGAAACCCTTTAATAAGATATTGTTGACATGTACGTGGCAGTAATCTACCAGTAGCATTCTTACTCTGCTTAATGTATCACTGCAAATTTTGTCTGCCCTTTTTCTATCTTAACAGAAGTTGTCCATACTATGCTATGGAGCTTATAGTTTGTGTCCCAGTGATTGAACTGTTGCAAGACTCATTTGTCATTACAATCATGACTGCCAAACGCTCTCCAATAAATGCTGTCAACTGATATCTCATTATATCTCTGCAGATATTACAGTGAGAAATGTTCTGTTGCTTGCACTTTAGTGAACAGTTTCACATCTAATTCCAGCTGTCAGACAGAATTGTTTCAGGAAGAAAGCTGCCAGGATTAACACCTATCACAGGAAAGTTAGCTTTGCATTTGTCTAGATGTCCAAACAACATTCATAGTTGGTAAATGTTACAAGTATGATCTGCCAAGCTGCTTAACTATCCATTCTTCTGGCTATCTACTAACACAACTGTTTCTGGTGGAGTGATAAAAGCAGCTTTACAACCAGGGGCAAATATGCATCACTGTTAATTGTGAAGGGTGGAAAAATTGCATAAAACCTCACATTGTTTTGCATAGGGAGATGAAAATATTGACATGTTGTATTAAATACAGAAAGAAGGGTTTGTGACAACAGTTTGTAGACTTCATAAATTGTTCCACCAGACTATGAGTTGTGTGCAGTGGATTATTAAGGAGAGGTGGAAGTTGTATCTCTTCCTTTGAGAGCACAGCCGGTGGGACAAAGCTCAGGTAATCTCAGAATATTTCACTGGTACCAGCTGTACCATCGATCATTGTCCCATATACTATCACGATATAGTTGCTGCTTAGGTAAATGTAATTCTGAAAGGAGTGGTGGGGAGGGGGGGGATTATGAACTAGTGCATGTGATAACTAAGAGGCACTGAACCTCCTCATAGTTACTTTACAACACAGCCCCCCTTTCACTGGTAGTATGATGTGACTTTGGTGTACAAGCAGAGGGTCATGTATGAAATGGAGGAGTAATTAATGAAAACAAAGATGAAGTTGATGAAATCTACATCCGGTCACATTGTATATCCTTCTGATACTTTCAAATTTGGTGGCCATAAGGTGCCTTTATGTAATGAGTTTCCCTTTGATTCATAGGTTCCTAATCCCAGTGAGAGATACCAGAAATATGTGCACTCATGACAGTAGCTGTGTTGTATATTACAAGAAACATCTGACAAGTTCCCCTGTAGTAGTCTTCTACTTCAACTGATAATGAAATAGATGTTTGAAAAGTTTTCAAATTTATTATGTTGTTTGCCTTCGTTCTGAAGCTGTACTTTAGAATGTTTTCAGGATGGTGAGCTCTTCTGTTGTTGTGAATTACCAGTTAGACATATTTTTGTGAACTACTGTTTAACCTTACTCTGTCCCTTCAGTTTTATTTTCAATCATGTTTCATGGAAATGCACCACCAAAAGTTGTTAAATGTTGTCTACTTTCTTATGAACATTCAGTGAATATGAAACAATGGAAAATGCAGGATGGAATAATGAAAATATTACGAAAATGATAGATTGCTACCCACCATATAACGGAGGTGCTGAGTCGCAGATAGGCACAGTGCACAACAAAAAGATTGTCAAACAAGTAAGCTTAAAGCCAAAAGGGCCTCCATTTGAATTAGACAAAACACACACACACACACACACACACACACACACACACACACACACACACATTTGGCTGCCGAGGCCAGACTGCGAGCACCAGCACGTGATGGGAGAGTCAATCTATGTGGTGGAGCTAAGGAGCTGTCTGGGTTGCGGAGAGATGGAGGAATGGGGCGGGGGGCATGGGCACCGTAAAGTGCTGCTTGTGGGAGCATAAAGGAAGAGGTGGGGAGAGAAGGGATAGGGTGGCTAGGTGCAGTCAGGAGGTTAGGTTAGACCGAGGGTGGGGTGGTGGGTGGCTGGAGAGGTAAGGCGTGGGAAATCTGTTTTTGTACAAGGTTGGGAGGCCTTACTGAGACACTTGGTATTTTTCGAGAGGGTCTGCTCGTATCTACAGATTCGATGACTAGGGGTGCCGTGCAGGTGCCAATGGCGTATTCTGGATCTGTTCATAGGTAATACCTTCAAAAGAGATGTAATTGTGGGTGAAGATATAGGCTGGTCATGGCGATTAGGTATGAGGTTGTAGGCTTGGAATCCATTAGGCGTTGGGAAAGTGTGTTCGATAGCGGCTAGGCCCTAAGCATGAGCGATGTAGATGTAAAGAGAGGTGGTATCAACAGTGATGAGCAGGACACTATATGGCCTATGCCAACATATTTATGGGCCACTCTAGAGAATTCCTTTCTAGCCACCCAGAATCCCAAACCCCTCACCTGGTTCAGATTCATTGATGATATCTTTGTGATCTGGTTTGAGAGTGAGGTCACCCTATCCACATTCCTTTAGAAGTTCAGCACCTTTCCCCCATTTGCCTCACCTGGTCCTACTCAACTGAGCAAGCCACCTTCCTCGATGTCGACCTCCAACTCAAAGATGGCTATGTCATTACCTCCATCCATATCAAACCTATGAACCAGCAGCAATACCTCCACTTCGACAGCTGCCATCCATTCTGTCCCAAGAAGTCCCTTCCATACATCCTAGTAGCCACCCATAGTTGTCACACATGCAGTGATGAGCAGCCCCTCTTGAAATATACTAAGGGCCTTAGACCATAATTAGCCTCCCAACCCTGTACAAAAACAGATGTCCCTTGTCTTATCTCTCCAGTCACCCACCACCTCCCAAATTCCCACTCTTTGGCCACAGAGGAGCATTGCCCTCATGACTCAGCACCACCCAGGCCTGAATCACATTCTCCACCTGGGTTGCGACTACCTCTCGTCATGCCCTGAAGTGATTAATGTTCTGCCCACTATCCTTCCCACCCATCCCACTCTGTGATATTCCACCATCCACTGAACCTACACAGTATTATTGAGCATTTGCACACAATCCAGCTCCCAACCTCTTGCCTCATGGCTCATATTCCTGTAATAGACATAGATGCAAGACCTGTCCCATACATCCTCCCATCATCACTTACTCTAGTCCAGTCACAAGCATCACCTATCCCATCAAAGGCAGGGCTACCTGTGAAACCAGTCATGTGATGTACAAGCTAAGCTGTAGTGACTGCGCTCATTTTACATGGGCATGAGAACCAACAACCTCTGTCCGCATCAGTGGTCACCAACAAACTGTGGCCAGGAAACAGTTGCACCTCCAAGTTGCTGAGCACACTGCCCGACATTTCAGTGACTGCTTCACAGCCTGTGCCATGTGGATCCTTCCTACCAACACCAACTTTTCTGCATTGTGCAGGTGGGAACTCTCTGTGCATTTCATAACCCTCCTGTCCTCAACCTTCATTAGTCATCGTCATTTACCTACCTTTCACCTTTCCCGTTCACATTCCAGCACTACACAACCCTCTTTTCCACCAGCATGTGCACAGTATTTTGATGGCAATCCTTTTCACTGCCCCCTGCCCCCCCCCCCCCCTCTTCCTTCTCACCCCGCCCTCTGACTAAATGTCCCAACTACACATTGGCTGCAGTGGAGGGAGAGTCAGTGTGGGGTGCACAGCCCACACTATTGTCAAGCAGTTTCGGCAATACACTTGCATTCATGTTCAGTCTGTGTTCCAGGGGGCACTGATAATGCCATTTATCAGCCAACGCCTTAACGGCACTCAACTGCTACATATTGTGTGTCCATGAAAGTAAAATTTGAGACATACAACACTTCTGTTGTGGCAATAAAAAGAGAAAGAGTAAAATTGTGAACATTTATTTACATATGTAATGCTGAATTGTAATAAATCACTCAAAGTCACTGTCATGTTCGTCATCTGTACATGATGCATTATTGTTGCTACTGTACTATTCAGTGGTATTAATAATAATTTTGTTTATTGCATATCTGATGACACCATCGTGCCTTCAGTAATCTTCTTCCAATTGTTGGACCTTCCTGCAACACCCTTCCCAGTCATCAGCAGTTATTGAAATAAGGGATTCACTTGCAAACAGTCTGTGCTTGGGCATAGTCCCTGAAAAGTTGTGCTTCTAACAACCATTTCACTTTTTCCCACACCAAGTGGACAACTGTATGGCCTATCTCTTTTGCCATTTTGTTGAACACACAACTTTTTTTTGCAGTCATTCCCAAAGAGGAGATTTCTTACCCCATAACGACGACATCATCATCCTTCTGCAAAAATTTACTGATTGTCATATTACTGTCCATAAAAGTTTCACCCAGATAGAGTATTTCTGTGTATTTCCACAATGTATTTCATTCCTGCGATGAATTGCAACTCCCAGGCAATAATTTCTCTATGCTCTAGCAATAAAGACCCGTTATTTTGTTCTTTTTCCACATGACTCCTATGGACAACAAAATATTCAACAGAAAATACCCCAAGTCCAGCCAATCGTTTCCTTGAGTGTTGATCAAAGTTTCCGCAGAATGGGAGCAATCTTCTGAGCCAAGAAGTAGTCTTCAATTGTTTGTTTCATGACACCTCTGTTGAAGTTATCCAGCTGGACTCTCCCAGTAGATCCTGACCTAAGTAGATCCTGACCTAAGAATTAAAAAAAAGTCAGAACGTAGAATTCCATTTTATGTAGTATGTGTAGTTTTCCAAATAACAAGAAGAGGCACCAGGGGAAGGATCGACTTTTGAAATCACTTATATAGAAGTGAAAGCTATGGTCCTAGGTGTCACATGATGCACCATTAACTGAATAAAATTAATGTTGGCAGTCATTTACCATATATTGCAATGTTTTTTTTTTTCCTCCAAATGTGGCAGGTCTCGTGCCACTACCTTTAGCACACCAGTCAAGTACCTTAACCACTATGCCACATGGGAGTTTCTGAATAATCAACTATGTTATTTCCTCTTCAACCACCTACCGGATGACAAGAAATTCTTTTACACACACAAGCAAAACAACCACTTTAAATCAATTTAGACGAAGGGGCAGTTAGTTTCAAAGCACTATCAAACAGAAAAATTTGAGCTGCAGTTTAGCTCTTTTTGCTGGGAGTTCCTGGTTATTACCCAGGAATACCTTTACAAAATCTGTGAATTCTTTTCACAGAGCTGAAGCTTGCCCCTGTACATGTCGCTGTTTGTCTTCTTGGTTGAGAAAGAGAAAGGAACAGCTCTTTAATTTTTCTCTCCTTCTCTGAATATGCAGTGACATTATTATTTCCCTTGCTTCTCTCCATAATATACTATCCCTTGCCTTCTTGGACGGGTTCAAGGAGTTTCTGGTGTTGTCTGTGACAGGCCAGGAACTGCATCATCACTCATCAAGAGATGTATTATTTTGCAATGGAACACAATACAGCACAACAGTTGCTTCACAATAGCTACATACGCAAGGTTCTGTATTAGATCTCTGAGTTTGGCACTGGCTGGTCGCAAAACATCAGCAGACCAAAGTCTACTGACTTCCACCAATTCAGAACTTGGGAAGCCTCCTCCTTCTTTTTGTGAACAAACTGAGCACTTGCAATTCATTTGAGAAGTTTGAAAAGAACACACTGCACTTTTATTTTAGGTAAAGTAATGAGTTATGAAAGAACACTGAATAGAACAGCTACTTCTTTAAAATTGTTAAAAATTCTTTTATGCAAAAGACCTGCTTTTGCAGTCTATTTTTGAGGTCAGCACACAGTATTCATCAACATTGTTATTGCCCTTGCTCCACTCCATAATATGCTACCCCTTGTCCTTCCTTGAGGAGTGGGAGTGAGTTTTTGGAGTTGCCATGATAGGCTGGGAATCACTTCATCACTCATCAAGATATGTATTACATTACTAGGGAACACAATACAGCACAACAGCCACTTCATAATGGCTCTTTTTCTTACCTTTGATAGAGTGGTGCTCCTGTCCAAGATCAAAGCAGGCTATGAATTTATAAAAGTCCGACTGTACATACCGAACCCGATGCGCTGCTACCAGTGTCATCATTTCAACCACACTAGAACGTCTTGTCGACACCCAGCCAAATGTGTAACCTGTAGTAGGGATGCACATGAGGGTGATTTTCCGCCTCCTTTTCCCTGCTGTATCAACTGCAATGACGAGACTGTCCCATGTATCTTGATGAGCGAGCTGTCCAGGAGATCCGGGTAAAGGAAAAAGTGCCTTACCCAGTTGCTCGCAAGTTGTTGGCTATTCACAAACCCTGTGTCCTCCTGTCTGTCATTTACATTTCTGTTCTTGTTACCCCTCACTCCATGAAGGACATGGCCACACAGACATGCAACCTCAAATTCAGCTCTGAGGTTGTTAAATTGCCCAGTGTCAAGGTAGCATCACCATCCCCCCTGTCCAGCTGTGCAACAAGCCATGAAACTCTCGCCTCAAGGGGTGAAGCCCCCAGTTACACAATTGGTAGGCCGGAAAGGACAGGAGGAGTACTCCCATGAAGACTTCCTACCTCTCTCCAGCCAAACAACACCTGAGTCCTCCTCTGCTAACCGGAAAGGGGCAAAGAAGTCCAACAAAGGTAAACAGTCTTCTCCTTCGCTGACTTGAAGATTCTCTTTGACAGTGTTGCCAAGTGATACCTTAGCCAGGCCAGCCCCTGTGTCGCCGCTGTGCACAACCAACAATTTTTCTGCCTTCGACTCCACAGACCAACAGCACAAGCAAGCCAGTGCTTCTGTGGACCTCATGGAGCAGGATCCTCCTGCTTCCGTACCTTGTAGCAGTGAGTCTTCGCAGGCTGTCACTAGCCCCCTTCATTTCTTCCTCATCATGACTCTCCTCCAGTGGAATGTTCATGGCCTGTGGTACCACAAATAGGATTTACAGCTGCTTTTAGCATCGCAGCATCCCCACTCTGCCATCAGGAAACAAAATTGGGTCATCATGACTGCTTTGAGCTTTCATATTTCTTCCCAGTTCATTTTGACCTTCCCCCTGAGGTCAGCATCCCATCTCATGGGGGCGTCATGCTGCTCATATGGGACGATGTTCATAGTCAACCCCTCTCCCTGACTACCCATCTTCAAGCTATTGCTGTTCGCCTTTTCCTTCCTCACCTGACCTTTTCCTTCTGTACCATTTATGTCTCTTCGTCGTCCGATGTCACCAGGGCAGACTTCCTTCAGCTTATTTGGCAGCTACCTCCCCCATTTCTACTACTCGGTGACTCTTAACGCACATGATCCCCTTTGGAGTTCTCCCAAAACCTGCCAGAGAGGTGCCTTCTTGGCTGATCTTAATCAACTTAACCTCTTCTGCCTTAACACAGGAGCACCCACATTCCATTTCGACTCCTCGCACACCTATTCCCATTTGGACCTATTCTTCTGCATTGCGCGGCTTGCCCATCATCTCGAGTGATCCATTCTTTATGACACCTACTTGAGCAATCATTTCCCATGTGCTATCCATTTGCTGACTCCTATGCCATCGGCATGCATATCCAAGTAGCAGCTTACTAATGCTGACTGGCAGCTTTACTCCTCCCTGGTGACCTTCGAAGATCAAGATTTCCCCAGTTGTGATGACCAGGTGGAATATCTCACGAACTTTATCCTTACTGCTGTAGAATGTTTCATTCCTTACACTTCCTCTTTCCCATGCCGTTTCCCTGTTCCTTGGTGGACTGAGGCATGCTGCAACACAATTCGTGTGCGGAGGCGTGCTCTCCACGTTTTTAACCGTTATATTAGAAAGGCAAACTGGATTTATTATACGAGGGCATTTCGAAAAATAAAGATACAATGGCTCACAGTACTTAAATAGAACATTTATTTAGAAAACTTCAGTTACATCTTATTAACTGGATTATTTGTTATTTTTCAACTCAATCGCCCCCATTATCCAAACATTTGTTAAGTCGGTGCACAAGCTTTTCTATTCCACAGTCATAGAAGGTTGCCGCCTGTTGTCGGAACCATATTTCAACTTCATCTTTGATCTCTTCATTGTCGTAAAATGATTTTCCGCCAGGATGTGACTTCAGGTAATGGAAGACATGGAAGTTGGTGGGCGCAAGGTCCGGGCTGTATGGCAGATTGTCCAATATGTCCCATTTGAATTGTTTGAGTAGTGCTTTGGTTACAAGCGCTGTATGAGGCCGAGCGTTGTCATGAAGCAAGCGGACTCCGCTTGTCAGCGTTCCCCCGCGTTTGTTTTGAGTTGCCCTTCAAAGACGTTTCAAACTCTGGCAATATGCAGCAGCATTAATTGTCGTTCCAGGAGGCATAAATTCCAACAGAAGAATGCCTTGTATGTCCCAAAAAACAGAAGCCATGATTTTCTTCGCTGAAAACGATGTTTTCCATTTCTTGGCTTTTGGTGAATTCGAATGGCGCCATTGCATTGATTGTTGTTTGGATTCAGGTGTATGATGATAAACCCACGTCTCGTCACCTGGCACAGTGTGATCAAGGAACTCATCACCTGCTTCAGCATAGCGTCTGAGGACGTCGAGTGCAAAGCCCATCCTTTTCTTTTTGTGTTCTTCCGCTAACAGTTTTGGAACCCAGAGCGCACACAATTTCCTGTACCCTAACTTGACAGTCACAACGTCATAAAGAGTTGTCATTGACGCGTCCGGTATGATCTGATGCATTTCTTTCAATGTGAGACGTCTATTCGAACGAATTGCTTCCTCCGTTCTCCGAAGAAGGGCATCAGAGATCACAGATGGCCGACCTGTTCTTTGTTCGTCGTGGACATCGGTCCTACCTTCAGAGAAACGACGACACCATTTCGTTACATTTTGTCGATTCATAATGTTCCCATAAACACAAACAATTTCTTTGTGAATATCCGCTGGTCGCTGACCTTTTGCATGAAGAAAACGTATGACAAAGCGCACTGTGCATTTGGTGGGATTCTGAATCGGCGCAGCCATTTTAAACATGACCTACTCCAACCAGAAGCAACGTTCAACTGCCGAACGACTGCGTGGAGAAAGCTAATGGTTCAAGGTTAACACCAGTGTTACCAACTTGCTTGCCAAACTCTTCTGTTCCTCTGGCGTACAGTGTATCTTTACTTTCCGAAATACCTTCGTAAATAGGTGTGTACAAAGTGTCATCGCTTTCTTCAGGATAACGAAAAAAGGTAGCTGGATTTTATTCACTGGTTATTTTAACAGTTCCACCCCTTCCTCTGTCATGTGAGTCAACCTCTGACAGCTCTCTGGAACCAAGATTCATTCACCAATTTCCAGCCGCACAGTAGCAGATGATGTCATCGTGGACCATATTGCTATCTCCAACACCTTGGGCCACCATTTTGCGGAGATTTCGAGCTCTTCCCACTATCATCCTGCCTTCCTCCATCAGAAACGAGCGGAGGAGGCTCGGGCAATACCCTTCTCTTCTCAGAATTGTAAGTGCTGCAATGCCGCCTTTACTATGAGGAAGCTCGATCATGTTCTCAATTCACCCTGATCCTCCGCCCCAGGGCCAGGTACTGTCCACATTCAGATGTCCCAGCACCTTTCTGTTGCGGGAGAGCACTTTCTGCTTAATATGTACAACTGCATCTGGGCAGAGGGCTCATTTCCCAGACATTGACATGAATTCACTGTCATACCCATACCTAAGCCCGGTAAGGACAAAAGCCTTCCTTCTAGCTACCACCCCATCTCTCTCACCAGCTGTGTTTTCAGGGCGATGGAACATATGATTCATGCTGGGCTGGTATGGTGGCTCGAGTCTCACTGTTTACTAACCACTGTACAGTGCGGATTTCGAGCATGGCGTTCTGCAGTTGACCATCTTGTTACTTTGTCCATCCATGTCATTAATGGTTGTGGAAATCTCAGGCTGTGGCCATGTGTTTCGATTTGGAGAAGGCCTATGATACCTGCAGGAGAACTGGTATCCTCTGTACTCTTTACACGTGGGGTTTCTGTGGCCGCCTGCCCTGTTTCTTTCAGTAATTTTTAAAAGACTGAGTTTTCAAGGTGCATGTGGGTTCTGCCTTGTTGGACACCCTTATCCAGGAAACCAGTGTGCCTCAGAGTTCCGTCCTGAGTGTCATACTCTTTGCTATCACCATTAACCCCATAAAGGCCTGTCTCCTGCTGGGCAACTTCAGCTCCCTTTTTGTTGACGATTTTGCCATCTATTGCAGTTCTCCACAGACCTGTCTCACTGAGCTGCATCTTCGGTGAGGTCTTGATCGTCTTTACTTCTGGAGCATCGACAGTGGCTTTCCACTGACAAAACCATCTGTATGAATTTCTTGTGGTGCAATTGGCTTCTCACCATCTTTACATCTTGAGCCTGTTTCTCTTCCGTTCGTTGAAACTGCTATATTCCTGGGGCTCATGCTCAATAGGAAACTCTCTTGGTCCTCCCATGTGTCTTATCTGGCAGCCCGCTGTATGCGGTCCCTCAGTGTCCTACGTGTCCTTAATGATACTTCCTGAGGTGCAGATCAAACCACCCTCCTCCGTTTCTACCAGTCCCTTCAAAACTAGACAGTGGATGCTTTGTTTATGCACCTGCACATCCATCCCTCTCACGCCGTTTCAACACTATCCACCATCGTGGCATCTGTTTGGCAATTGGCGTCCTTTACACTAGCCCTAAGTCTGTAATGCTCAAGTTGCTGATCTACCACTGTCCTACCGCCATTATTTTCTCCTCAGCCGGTATGCGTGCCATTCGTCTGCCATGCATGGCCACCCATCCTATGCCCCCTTCTTTGATGATTCCTTTGATCGCCAGTATCGGGCGTGTCCCTCTTCTCTGGTACCTCCTGGAGTCTGCTTTTGGCACTTGTTCCAGCGGCTTAACTTCACACTACCTGCAACTTTCCTGGTGGGTGCGAACCCTTCACCACCTTGGCTTCGTGAAGTGGCCCATGTTAACTTTGGCCTTCATTCACTTCCTAAGGACACTACTCCAGCCTCGCTCTATCACCTTCAGTTTCACAACCTTTGCATGGAACTTCACGATAGTACATTTGTTAACACTGATGTATCTTGGACTGACTGTGGTGTCAGGTGTGCCTTCGTCATTGGCGCCCACGTCTTTCAGTATCGGCTTCCAGCACACTGCTCAATATTTACAGTTGAGTTCTTTGCCCTGTATCAGACCACAGAGTACATCCAGCGACACAGACTTTCCAATTGTGTCCTCTACTCAGACTCTCTCAGCACCCTTCAAAGGCTGTACACTGCTCATCCATTAGTGCAACGGGTTCAGGAAAATTGTCACTTGCTCACTCTTGGTGGAGTCACTGTGATGATTGTGTGGGTTCCTGGTCATGTCGGTCTGCCAGGAAATGAGGTTACTGATGCTGCTGCCAAGGCTGCAGACCTTGTACCTTAGCCCACTAGTTCATATATTCCCTCTAGTGATCTCTGTGTGGCTGTGTGTCAGGAGATGCTGTCCCTTTGGCATCGCCATTGGTCTTCCATTCATGGGAATAAGCTCCGAATTATTAAACCTCTCCCAACAGCTTGGACGACCTCCTCTCGGCCCTCCCACTGGGAGGAGGTCATTTTAACTAGGTTGCGTATTGGGCACTGCCTTTTTAGCCATTGTCATTTGATCAGTGGCGCTCCCCCACCACTTTGTACACATTGCACCCAAGTTTTAACTGTTCGCCACTTCCTGATGAAATCCCCATTTTTTAACTGTACGGTGTCTTTTGTAGCTGTTTCTCCACATCCCTGTTTTTTAGCTGTCTTCTCTTATGTCAGTTGGGATTGACGTATAGTCATTTCTTAACTCCTCTCTGTCTTTGTGCTCTATAGCTTTGACTTAGGAGCGTATGACCCCCATTGTTTTTGCACCCTAAAACAAAACAAAAACAGCTGCCCCATCCTCATAAAGCGTGTTATCGATTCTGTGTGGTGCTTATTTTGAGCTACTGATTCACATTATATTTCCTCGGCAATTCCTATCATCATTGTGAGATGATCCTTGGATGAATAAAGATAAATTAAGTGCCCAAAACAGGGAATAACCAACTAAAAAGTACACTATACAAGTACACTATTTAATTCATCATCATTTATCAGTTTGTATGTTCATTGGACTGGTAAAATATGTATGGATTGCTTGGCATTGAAATCTGTGCCTGATTATTACCTGCGCCCCCTGCCCCCCACCCAAGAAAAGGAAAAGAAAAAGAAAGGAAAAACATGTTTTTTGCAGTGCTAATTGTGTTTCTTTCCTTGCAGAATTGGGTGCACAACAGTGCTGATGTACAAGAGACATTACATTTTTTGCATGATGGAGAAAACATAACTCTTTTTACCAGCTTTTATAACACTTCTCATGGTAACATTTTTTTGCATGATGGAGAAAACATAACTCTTTTTACCAGCTTTTATAACACATCTCATGGTATTACCTTCAACATAGTACTTAATGGTCATGCAGACAGATTTGACAACACCAAATGATTGCAATACTGTTATAGTATTTTTATATTGCACAACTTCTTAGTGATAGCGATCCTGTATATGATTCAAAAGTTTTCATTATTTTTCAATAAGATACTGCGACTGATAAGTCATGTTAGCTCTTCGTGGACTAATGTTGCTTGTTCATCCACTGCAAGTGCTGTTATGTCACGTCCAAGTCAGAGCTGTTCTCTCATTCAAATGTGAAAGTTTTCCATTATCATGGTGAAGAAAGTTTCGTAACTAACAGCTGGAAATCAGACCTTTTGTATATAAGTTCAATAACTGGTTTGACATTTTCAATTCTTCTAAACATTGCACACCAGAAAAGTGTATTCATTCATTTCAGAATGAACTTAAATGAACAAGAGAAGACATAACCTAACTAGGATGCCCACAATAACTTCTGATTCGTTGGAAGAATGGACTGACCCTATTACATCCTGGTGTGTCACAAGTTATGTACAGATAGCATTGGTGTATTATGGGCAAGTGGGAGATAAGTGGTGAAAGATACCTTTGCTTTGCAAGGTGTGTTGCTCTCTATCTCTGAAGTAAATACTCCAGCATATGTAAAGAAGCAGCTGAAACTTCTTATAGTAATATAGGAGTATTTTGTAAATTTGCTACAAAATGAAATCCAGTTATTAAGAACAGTTAAGAAAATGATATTTGATAAAATCAAGGACTTGTTAGTGCTAGAGAAAGTTACTGATAGATTCATTTGTGCTAGGACTTGTCAGAATGTGACTCCTCAACTAGGAAATAATTGTACAGCAAGATGACAGGAGCAAGAACAGATCAAGAAGTTGAGAAAATATTATACACTCCTGGAAATTGAAATAAGAACACCGTGAATTCATTGTCCCAGGAAGGGGAAACTTTATTGACACATTCCTGGGGTCAGATACATCACATGATCATACTGACAGAACCACAGGCACATAGACACAGGCAACAGAGCATGCACAATGTCGGCACTAGTACAGTGTATATCCACCTTTCGCAGCAATGCAGGCTGCTATACTCCCATGGAGACGATCGTAGAGATGCTGGATGTAGTCCTGTGGAACGGCTTGCCATGCCATTTCCACCTGGCGCCTCAGTTGAACCAGCGTTCGTGCTGGACGTGCAGACCGCATGAGACGACGCTTCATCCAGTCCCAAACATGCTCAATGGGGGACAGATCCGGAGATCTTGCTGGCCAGGGTAGTTGACTTACACCTTCTAGAGCACGTTGGGTGGCACGGGATACATGCGGATGTGCATTGTCCTGTTGGAACAGCAAGTTCCCTTGCCGGTCTAGGAATGGTAGAACGATGGGTTCGATGACGGTTTGGATGTACCGTGCACTATTCAGTGTCCCCTCGACGATCACCAGTGGTGTACGGCCAGTGTAGGAGATCGCTCCCCACACCATGATGCCGGGTGTTGGCCCTGTGTGCCTCGGTCGTATGCAGTCCTGATTGTGGTGCTCACCTGCACGGCGCCAAACACGGATACATCCATCATTGGCACCAAGGCAGAAGCGACTCTCATCGCTGAAGACGACACGTCTCCATTCGTCCCTCCATTCACACCTGTCGCGACACCACTGGATGCGGGCTGCACGATGTTGGGGCGTGAGCGGAAGACGGCCTAACGGTGTGCGGGACTGTAGCCCAGCTTCATGGAGACGGTTGCGAATGGTCCTCGCCTATACCCCAGGAGCAACAGTGTCCCTAATTTGCTGGGAAGTGGCGGTGCGGTCCCCTACGGCACTGCGTAGGATCCTACGGTCTTGGCGTGCATCCGTGCGTCGCTGCGGTCCGGTCCCAGGTCGACGGGCACGTGCACCTTCCGCCGACCACTGGCGACAACATCGATGTACTGTGGAGACCTCACGCCCCACGTGTTGAGCAATTCGGCGGTACGTCCACCCGGCCTCCCGCATGCCCACTATACGCCCTCGCTCAAAGTCCGTCAACTGCACATACGGTTCACGTCCACGCTGTCGCGGCATGCTACCAGTGTTAAAGACTGCGATGGAGCTCCGTATGCCACGGCAAACTGGCTGACACTGACGGCGGCGGTGCACAAATGCTGCGCAGCTAGCGCCATTCGACGGCCAACACCGCGGTTCCTGGTGTGTCCGCTGTGCCGTGCGTGTGATCATTGCTTGTACAGCCCTCTCGCAGTGTCCGGAGCAAGTATGGTGGGTCTGACACACCGGTGTCAATGTGTTCTTTTTTCCATTTCCAGGAGTGTATGTAAAAAGTTTTGTGCATGTAAGTTTTGTATTAGATTTGAAAATTATCAGTAATTTTATTGTTAAAGAAAGAAGGTCTTTCAATACAATAAGTTAGGAAAGTGTCCTGACAATATTGAGGTTTACAAATAATATAGAAATGTCCAGTGCCATTTCTTGCAAACAACTGTGGCTATTTTATGTCCCAAGAACATCTGTAGTAAACATCCTGTATTTGAATAATGTTTAAGTTTTGGAGCTTTATTATTATAACACTTTTACTTGAAATTATATCCTAATCTTTTTTTGTAGGAAGGAGATGGGGGAAAAGAGAGAGAGAGAGAGAGAGAGAGAGAGAGAGAGAGAGAGAGAGAGGAAACAAGACACTAAAAGCTAATCTGGATCTCTTGCACTTAGCTGCAAATTTACTCTTCATTTGAATTGATCTTGTAAGATGAGGAACAAAGTTGCACACTTTACCCTATCCATACTAGGAGGAGTAGGTAGTAAGAGTGGTGCTTTAGATTGGTAAAATCTGATAACCTTGTGGGCAGAGCGGGAACAGTTATGGTATTTGAATTAACATTGAAATAAAAAAGCAATTTTTTTAAATGTAAACTTAGAATTCCAGTATCTCGTACAAAAAAACATGCAAGAGTCGCAATAGCAGTGTGGCCAGTATAGTAAATGGCAAGTATAGGAAAGTGATGAACAGATAACTTCTAAATTTGGATGTCCGTGATTGAGAGTCCAGCATAAAATGGGAAATGAAGAACATGAAAGGGGTTTGGCCCTCAGGCTGCCACCTCAGGATGTAGAGGTGGCGGAGAATCTGGTGCATTGCCTGAGACATATCAGTTGTTGCTTGTTTCACCCACGGGCTCAGCTGCCAAGGCATTTCCTAGTGTAGCCGATATGGTGGGTCCACCTTTACAGTAGGCTATGTGGCAGGTGGTAATCCGTTTGTGTTGCTCGAGGCAAAAGACCAGTGTGGAGGCTGGCGGTCTGGCCTCATCGTGTGAGTGAACTGGTGGCTGTTCTTTCAGCAAGGTCCAAGCTGACACATATGGGTAGTGGTTCGCTGGTTATCAGGAGCTCCAACATTAGGCACATTATGGAGCTTCTTAGGAAGATAGTGTTCAGGGCTGGAAAGAAAGCCACTGTGCACTCAGTAGGTCTGCCCTGGTGCCTCATCCAAGGTGTGGAGGTGGCTTTGCTATTGCTATTGAGTTTGCAGGATGCAATGGTCTCCAAGGCTCACATTGGCAATGATTACACCTGTCGCATGGGTTCTGATACCATCCTCATTTCATACAGGTGGCTGGTGGAGGTGCTGGCCTTGTGTGTGGGTTGAAAGCATAGATTACAGTTTGTAACATTGTTCCCAGTGTTGATCAGGGTCCTTTGGTTTGGAGCTGAATGGAGGGTCTCAACCAAAGACTTTGTCAACTCTTTGGAAGTCTTATCTGCAGATTTCTGGATCTGCATTATAGGGTGGAGAATTGCAGGACTCCCCTTGATAGGTCAGGGTTGCACTGCACAAAGGCAGCAGCTACTCAGGTAGTAGAGTACTTGCGGAGTGCATATAGGGGTTATTGAGGCTAGGCAGTAGTTTCAGGTACTATGATCAACACTTGTCAGTAGATGCTGCATTCAGAGTAAAGACACTTGACTGCTATAATTTTCTTAGTGAAAATGATGTTATATGGTCATGTATAACAGGTCTAGATGAAACCAAGTTAATTGTTGGGTTTACTTACTGGCCAGCTGATTCCGCTGTGGCAGTTTGAGTCAATCAAAGAAGATCTATGATGAATAGTGTGTAAATAACTAGATCATGCAGTACTAGTTGGAGGCAACTTTAACTTTCCAAGCATTGCAGGCAGTACAGTCAGTATTGCAAAGTATTTTTGAAGACATTTGCCAAAAACTGTCTGGAGCAGCCAGTTTGGCAGCTCATATGTAATGGGAATATCTTATACCTTGTAGCTACAAATAGGCTGGACCTTATTGATGGTGTAGGTATAGAGATGGAGATTAGTAATTTTAATCTCAACATATCGACTGGGGTTACGGAAGTTAATAAATCAGTTAAAGAGGTTAGGAGACTATTTCTGCTAGAAAGAGCAGAAAAGCAATTGGTAGCATCTCATTTAGACAGTGAATTGACATCATTTATTTCCATTATGATGGGCATAGAGGAATTATTGGCAAAGTTTAAATAGATTGTAAATCATGCTTTTGAGAAGTAGGCACCTAGTAACTGGCTTAAGGACAGAAAAGACTCACCATAGTTTAATGACAACAGAAAATGCTGAGGACACAAAGGCTGTTGCACTATCACTTCAAAAAGAATGTGCAAATTAAAACAGACAAAGGTTAGTAGACATATGAGCATCTTTGAAAAGATCTACGCATGAAGCATACAACTACTACCACTGTCATATGTTAGCAAAGAACCTGGCCGAGAACCCAAGAAAATTCTGGTCCTGTGTAAATAGCTAAGCAGGTCTAAGGCTTTCATCCATTCACTCATTGACCAGTCTGGTGTGGCAGTAGAAGATGGCAAAAGGAAATCCTAAGTTTTAAATTCACTTATTATGAGTCATTCATGCAGGAGAATTTTACAAACATATTATTGTTTGACCATCACACAGAGTCCAGTTTGGGCAACTTAGTAATGAGCACCCATGGTGTAAAGAAACAACTGAAAGAGTTTGAAAACAAATAAATCACCAGATCCAGATGGAATCCCAGTTCGGTTTTACAGAGTGTCCATTACTTAGCTTGCATTTATCGCAAATTTCTCTCCCAGTGCAAAGTCCTAAGTGACTGGAAAAAAGCACATGTCTCCTGTATACAAGAAGGGAAAAGAACTGACCCACAAAATTACCAGTATCATTAACATTGGTTTGCTGCAGAATTTTGGGACATATTCTGAGTTCCAGTATAATACATTTCCTTGAGACTGAAAAGCTTATGTCCATAAATCAACATAGTATTAGAAAGCACTGCTCGTGCGAAACTCAGCTTGCCCTTTCTCACATGATATACTACAAATTATGGATGAAGCACAACAAACAGGTTTCACATTTGTAGATATCCGAAAATCATTCAACACGGTGCCCCACTGTAGGCTCTTAACAAAGATATGAGCATGTGGAATAGGTTCCCAGATATGTAACTGGCTCAAAGACATCTGAAGTTATAGGACCCAGTGCATTGTTCTCTATGGCGAGTGGTCATCAGGGACAATGATATCGTCAGGAGTGTCGTAGGGAAGTGTGATAGGACCGCTATTATTTTCTATATATGTAAATGGTCTAGGAAAGGGTGGGCAGCAGTCTGAGGTTTTACTGATGATGCTGTGGTGAATGGGAAGGTGTTGAAATTGATTGACTGTTGGAGGGTACAAGATGTCTTTGACAATGTTTCTAGTTGGTGTGCTGAATGGCAGTGATCTGTAAATGCAGAAAAATGTAAGTTAATGTAGATAACTATGAAAAACAAACCAATAATGTAGGGATACAGCATTAGTAGTGTCCTGCTTGACACAGTCTTGTTGTTTTAAATGTATGCGTGTAACACTGCAAAGTGATATGAAATGGAATGAGCACGTGAGGAGTGCGGTTGGGAAGGCAAATGGTCAACCTTATGTCAGTCTTGTTGTTTTAAATATCTGCGTCTAACACTGCAAAGTGATATGAAATGGAATGAGCACGTGAGGAGTGCGGTTGGGAAGGCGAATGGTCAACCTTATGTCAACAAAGATAATCCATTTTTGGAAACATAATTTAATTGGGTAGAAAAAAATCTACTCACCAAGCAGTGGCAGGAGAAAACATATGTAAAAGATACTATGTGTGTAAGCTTTTGGAGCCAATGGCTACTTTTTCTGGCAGAAGGGTTTCAGGTGAAGGAAGAGGGGTGAATGAAAAGGATTGTTGAAAATTAGGAAAAGGGGTAGTGTTTGGAAAAGTCACCCAGACTCCAGGTCACGGGAGACTTACCAGACAGGACGAGAAAGCTTGCATACTTAATACTTTTTATATGTGTGTTCTCCTTCTGCCACTTAGTGAGTAGAATGGTCAGCTTTGGATTATTAGGAGAAAAGTCTGAGGGTATTTCGCTTGTCTCATACATCTTGCTCACCAGATGGTAGAGTTTTGTCAGGACTGGCTCTCCCAAGGCTGTCAGTAAGTCCTAATGGAATGTTGTCTACTCCCGGGGCCTTGTTTTGACTCAGGTCTTTCAGCGCTCTGTCAGACTCTTCATGCAGTATCATATCTCCCATTTCATCTTCATTTACATACTCTTCCATTTCCATAATATTGTCCTCAAGTACATCGCCCTTGTGTAGACCCTCTATATACTCCTTCCACCTTTTTGCTTTCCCTTCTTTGCTTAGAACTGGGTTTCCATCTGAGCTCTTGATATTCATACAAGTGGTTCTCTTTTCTCCAAAGGTCTCTTTAATTTTCCTGAAGGCAGTATCTATCTTACACCTAGTGAGATAAGCCTCTGCATCCTTACATTTGTCCTCTAGCCATCCCTGCTTAGCCATTTTGTACTTCCTGTCAATGTATTTGTATTCCTTTTTGCCTGCTTCATTTACTGCATTTTTATATTTTCTCCTTTCATCAATTAAATTAAATATTTCTTCTGTTACCCAAGGATTTCTACTAGCCCTCGTCTTTTTACCTACTTGATCCTCTGCTGCCTTCACTACTTCATCCCTCAAAGCTACCCATTCTTCTTCTACTGTATTTCTTTCCCTCATTCCTGTCAACTGTTCCCTTATGCTCTCCTTGAAACTCTGTACAACCTCTGGTTTAGTCAGTTTATCCAGATCCCTTCTCCTTAAGTTCCCACCTTTTTGCAGTTTCTACAGTTCATAACCAATAGATTGTGGTCAGAGTTCACATCTGCCCCTGGAAATGTCTTACAATTTAAAACCTGGTTCCTAAATCTCTGTCTTACCATTATATAATCTATCTGAAACCTGTCAGTATCTCCAGGCTTTTTCCATGTATACAATCTTCTTTTATGATTCTTGAACCAAGTGTTAGCTATTATTAAGTTATGCTCTTTGCAAAATTCGACCAGGCAGCTTCCTCTTTTATTTCTAACCCCCAATCCATATTCACCTACTACGTTTCCTTCTCTCCCTTTTCCTACTGCCGAATTCCAGTCTCCCTTCACTATGTGAATAATTTCTTTTATTTCATCATACATTTCTTCAATTTCTTCGTCATCTGCAGAGCGAGTTGGCATACAAACTTGTACTATTGTAGTAGGCATGGGCTTCGTGTCTATCTTGGTCACAATAATGTGTTCACCATGCTGTTTGTAGTAGCTTACCCGTACTCCTATTTTTTTTATTCATTATTAAACCTACTCCTGCATTACCCCTATTTGATTTTGTATTTATAACCCTGTAATCGCCTGACCAAAAGTCGTGTTCCTCCTGCATTCGAACTTCACTAATTCCCACTATATCTAACTTTAATCTATCCATTTCCCTTTTTAAATATTCTAACCTACCTGCCCGATTAAGGGATCTGACATTCCATGCTCCGATCCATAGAACACTAGTTTTCTTTCTCCTGATAACAACATCCTCTTGAGTAGTCCCTGCCTGGAGATCCGAATGGGGGACTATTTTACCTCCGGAATAGTTTACCCAAGAGGATGCCATCATCATTTAACCATACAGTAAAGCTGCATGCCCTCAGGAAAAATTACGGCTGTAGTTTCGCCTTGCTTTCAGCCGTTCGCAATACCAGCACAGCAAGGCTGTTTTGGTTAGTGTTACAAGGCCAGATCAGTCAATCATCCAGACTGTTGCCCCTGCAACTACTGAAAAGGCTACTGCCCCTCTTCAAGAACCACATATTTGTCTGGCCTCTCAACAGATACCCCTTTGTTGTGGTTGCACCTATGGTACGGCTGTCTGTATCGCTGAGGCACGCAAGCCTCCCCACCAATGGCATGGTCCATGGTTCAAAGTGAATTATATTACTGATCTTTGAAGGGTATTCTGTATCTTAATTAAATGATTAATAAATATATGTTACAGGTTGAATAAGTCACTATCTGTTACAAGGAAAGCACTTAAAGGTAACATGGCAGTGACTGTAGGGATGATTTGATCTTAATCATATGTTAAGAAAACTGTATTGCTGTAGAAGGCAAACAGAATACAAATAATGCACGTAACAATGTGAACTAAGGCCAGTATATGGTACACTTTGTCATTTACGCCTGATGTGTAAGTGTTGTTACATTTTTTGCTTTCAGCAAGTAGCCTAATACATTGTGTATATAACATTAGATGATCTTTATTGTGCCCACCAGGTGGCACAGTGACGTAGGATTTCTAATGTTTTGTGACAATATTATGAACAAGATAGTTTGCTGAGATGCTGAGTCACAGATAGACACAACAAAAAGACTGTCAAACAAGCACACTCTCAGCCAAAAAAGCCTTCATCGGAATCAGACAAAAAAAAAAAACACACACACACACACACACACACACACACACACAAACACTCAGTCTCTGGTTGCCAAGGCCAGATTGCGAGCATCAGTGAATGATGGGAGAAGCAATCTAGGTGGTGAGAGTAAGGAGGAGATTGGTGCGGGAAGGGGAAAGGATAGCAGGGTAGGGGTTGGTGAATTGTGACTTGTGGAAGCATACAGGGACAAGGTGGAGAGAGGATAGGGCAGCTAGGTGCAGTCAGGAAGTTAGATAGATGGCAGGGTTGGCGGGCATAGAGGGGGGGGGGGGGGCAGCGGAAAGGACAGAAGAAAAGATTGATAGGTGGGTAAAGGATAATGTCTAATGAAGGTTGAGGCCAGGAGTGTTATGGGAACATAGGATATATTACAGGCAGGGTTCCCACCTGCACAGTTCAGGAAAGCTGGTGTAGGTAGGAAAGATCCAGATAGCACAGGCTGTGAAGCAGTCACTGAAATGTAGAACACAGCAATGTGCTGGGTTCTGCATGGGCATGGCAACCAACAAGCTCTGTGTCTGTATGAATGGCTACTGTCGAATTATGGCCAAGAAACAGCTGGACAACCCAATTGCTGAGCATGCTGCTCAGCATGATGTTCTTCATTTCAGTGACTGCTTCACAGCCTGTGCCATTTTTCCCTTCCTACCAACATCTTTCCTGCATTGTTTGATTTTTGAGTTTTCCCTAGACCACTTAATGAAAATTCCATAGATTAACAATACCATGTCATTCTTTTACCATCACCATTATTGAGTACAAGCAATCCATGTGCCAGTTCTCTGTCTCAATTTCTGAAGCAGGTTCATTTCTCAAAGTAGATTATTAATAAACAAATGCATTTTTGCTCCGTTTATACATTTGTTTAGTTATATCTTTTGCTTTTAGGATTCATGTTTTTATTGTATATTGGCTAGACAGATGCTAATGCTATGATACTGTGGTAATCTGTTCATGTATAATGTACAAAATAACACTTTAATTTTGTAAGTAAATTGTCAATCATTATTTTAGAGCTTCTCAAGCAGAGTTGAGAACGCCTCGGAATAATGGAATCACAGAAGTTCTTGGGTGATGCACAACCGAATAAATTGTAACTCTTACTGCTATGTTAATTCTATGTGAACCCAACATCAACCAGTTTGTTTGTTTGTTTGTTTGTTTTTTAGATGCTACCTGAGTATCAAGCACAAATATCACAACAGGAACATATCAAAGATTCTGGAAGCACTTTGTCCCGTCTCTTTAACCGCTATGACTTCATTGAAACTTCCTATCATTTTCTGCTTAAGCACATTGACTTACATCTTTGTGATGATCCAGGTGGTAAGTAATTCTGTCACTCAGCCTTTATAGATGATGAAAATGAGCAATAGTTTTATAATTTCTAAATACCGCATACCAGTGTGCAATATTATGCGGTTACATTTCTGTGTCGAGAGACACAAAAACGTGTTAACTTATTACAGCACAACTCACGACTGAGCAGGCGCATCAATGTGCCGCTTGGACTAGAAGCAGTTTAAAGACGAAGGTCAAAGATATTGTGCCTATGCAAGCCTGCAGGGTTGCCACATCTTGCAAAGAAAATCAGTCTCATTACTTTATTGTCGCACCTCATAGAAACTGTTGCCAAAATATCAAATAGGCCTATGAAAGCCTCTAATTCAGCAAATAAGGAAAGAAGAAAATAATAGTGCATACTAAGCTGCAACTTCTAGCAGAAAGAAAACAAATTGCAAGTAATCAGCCATCTTGAACTTTTGTAGATCTGTCGTTTTCATTTACATACACTGAAGAGCCAAAGAAACTGGTACACTTGCTAAATACCTTGTAGGGCCCTTGAGAGCACGCAGAAGTGCAACAAAATGATGTGGCATGGACTCAACTAATGTCTGAAGTAGTGCTGGAGGGAAATGAAACCATGAATCCTGCAGGGCTGTCCATAAATCCATAAGAGTACGATGGGATGTAGATCTCTTCTGAACTGCACATTGCAAGGCATCCCAGATATGCTCAATAACGTTAATGTCTGGGGAGTTTGATGGCCAGTGGAAGTGATTAAAGTCAGAAGAGTGGTCCTAGAGCCACTCTGTAGCAATTGTGGACATGTGGGGTGTTGCCTTGTCTTGCTGGAATTGCCCAAGTCCATTGGAATGCGCAATAGACATGAATGAATGCAGGGGATCAGACAGGGTGCTTAAGTACGTGCTATCTGTCAGAGTCGTATCTAGACATATCGAGCTCATATCACTACAACTGCACATACGCCCCACCATTACAGAGCCTCCACCAGATTGAAAAGTCCCCAGCTGACATGCAGGCTCCATGGATTCATGAGGTTGTCTCCATACCTGTACGTGCCGATAAAATTTGAGACGAGACTCGTCTGACTAGGCAACAGGTTTCCAGTCATCAACAGTCCAATGTCGGTGTTGATGGCCCAGACGCTTTGTGTCATGCAGTCATCAAGGGTACATAAGTGGGGCTTCAGCTCCAAAAGCCCATATTGATGATGTTTTGTTGTTTTACACGCTGAGACTTATTGATGGCCCAGCATTGAAATCTGCACCGATTTGCACAGGGGTTGCAGTTCTATCATGTCAAATGATTCTCATCAGTTTTCGTTAATCCCATTTTTGCAGGATATTCTTCCAGCCACAGCAATGTCAGAGATTTGATCTTTTACCAGATTCCTGATATTCACAGTACACTCGTGAAATGGTCGTACAGGAAAATCCCCACTTCATCGCTACTTGGGAGGTGCCATGTCCCATCACTCATGTGCCAGCTATAACACCATGTTCAAACTCACTTAATTCTTGAAAACCTGCCATTGTAGCAGCAGTAACTGATCTAACTACTGCGCCAGACACTTGTTGTCTTATATAGGTGGTGCGACCACAACACCATATTCTGCCTGTTTACGTCTCTCTGTATTTGAATACGTATGGCTATACCTGGCTTTTTGGGACTTCAGTGTGTAAAGTTAAGGTGTTTTGATAATTTTTACTTTTTGGCTGTCATCCCAGATATAAAGCAAATAGCATAAACAAAAATATACATATTACAGGCCACTGAAGATGCCTATCAAGTGCTTTTCATAATCTTCACATGTGTATTTGTGATGGGACACAATGTGTAGCATAGATTATTTATATAGAGCATAAGATCAAAATATGGTAATGTAGTCTTACCAAAACCGATTATCCAAATAAATATTTTAGTAGTGATCTTGGCTTTTTGAAGTTTTTCTGCTGAGTTTAATATGGTGCTGCATACTGTCCACATTCTGGCACAATGTCAGGAATATATAACAAATGGTAGCAGGTAATGAGCACTAAACAAAATTAAAAAGAAAAAAACTGTTTATTCTTAAAGTCTCAAAATACGCCACTTAGACTTTGGTGGGGCGGGGAAACATTTTTTTGTAAAAAACGGCTGCAGTATTTTTTTGCAGTATTTCTCAAGACAAAATTTTGTCTATTGTCTGTAGATAAATACTGGATGTTGCAGTGCACTACTAATAACTCTGACTCACCCCTGGGCAGCCTGGAGTAGGGTGGTAGACTGGTTTGTCCCTTTGTTGGGCACTCCCTGCTGCCAGGGTCACTGGCCGCTGCTTCCGTGAAGTGACATAACAGAGGGGTGTCCGAGATTTTGCGCGACCTGTTTGTGACTCTGTGAGTGCCAAAAGAAAGGCGATTGCAAGATATTTCCTAATGTTGCAGGGGTATAGAAAATGGAGTAGTGGTATTTGGTGCAAGGAGAATATGACCAAAACAGTGACGGCTGTATGTCACTGTGTATCCTCTGTCGTAAGAAGTGAAATGTAATTAGTGTATTTGAAACAGCTTAGGATGGAAATAAGGAAAAGGGGAATGATTTAAAAGGCCGATGTTACCAGCAGAGAGAAGTAAGCTTAATAACTAGTAGATTATCATAGGAAGGTAGAATTAAATTGAAATTTATTAGAGTGACACTGATAGTGATTATCGTAGGAAAACTACAATTGGATTGAAATTTACTAAAGTGATACTGATAGTGATTTTTATTATGAACAATTGAAACCAAAGAGATGGGTGATTAATGAACAAAAGGAGAGACTAATAATTGCAACGGTACTATTACAGAATGGAAGAGAATAAACTGAGCAAATAAAAATAGTATTATCAGTAACTAAAATTAAGTAAATGTCAGAGCTACAGGTACAAAAAATAATACAAAATTAATACAATTAAAAAAAATTAGTTGAAGGTACAAATATGGGGATAATTAAAAAGTTAATACAATTATGAGACAGTATATCTGAGTATAGGGGATGTTACAATTTGCAAATGGTGTTAAGTTTACACTTTTGGCTCGAGTAGCTTCACTTAATACTATTCAGTTCTGTCATGTTTGTGACTGTATTCTTTCCAGCTGCTGTCTTCATGATTACTCTGCCATTCTGAGCCCACACATTCAGAAGACCGAAATGGGATATGGCACTGTTTAAAATCTTTAGCCATTCATGTGTCAGATCTTCCCTTACTGTAAGCCCTGTCTTGCTAACCTCTCCTTCTGGGTAAAGAACTCTGCCCTTTTTCGGTATGAGACAAATTTAACTATTGTCGGACGAGGTTTGGTAGCACCTGGTAGTGTTTGTTCCACCCGATGGCTCCTGTCAATGTCTACCTTAGTCACTTCAATGCCTAATTTTTCACGTGCAACCTGTATAAGCAGTTTGTCTGTGCCTTCTTCCTTATTTTCTGTTATGCCAAACAGTCGTAGACTATTTCGCCTTAGGTACTGTTGTAGCTCGTCTGTTGCGGCAGATAGTTTTACTTCCAACTGTCATGCCTTTTTCTCATATTCAGACACAGACTTTTTTAATGCTGTAATTTTGGCAGTATTGGCCTCAACAGTTTCACCATTTTGGCCAATACTGCTGCCGTTACTGTATCTGATATAGTGCCTGCTATCAGATTGAGGTTGTCTTTATCGCGAAGCGCAGCGTTTACCTCAGAGTGGACCATCTCAGCTATACCGGGAGCCGTGGCCACATCTTCCACCAAGAGCAAGCCCGCCGCACCTGCTGCTTCCCTGCTGCTGGACACACTGCTGTTCACTCTCCTGTTTACCATTTTCTCCAGCATAGATATTGGTGGAGCACAGAAAAAATAGCACTACCACACAGAACACTGTTGTTTACACAATTTCCACTGGTACTAGACAACACCACTTACGAGAGCACCTTCGAATTCAACTAAATGTCACGAGATTGAACTTAACACGTTACACTGCAGCCGCCATCTTACAGGCCTTACATGGATGAAAGAAAGAAATTACTAGTTTTCTTGAAGCAGGTGTTCTATTGCCTAGAATAACAACACCCAAAATCTCTGCACCTGACTAAGAAATACCAATTTTGATTCTATTCTAATAAAATTAATAAATTGCTGTCATTACCTTCAGACATTAAGTGTATCGGGCAGAAGAAAGCTTTAGTACTGCAGACAGACACACATTAAAAGTAAAACTGACATCATCCCAGCTTCAAAGACAACCCATTAGACAAAAACAGGACCACTTATTTACCTGCAATTGTGTTAGGATCAGTTGCTTCACTGCTAATATACAAACTAACATAGAAATGCACCAAATCTCAAACTTCTGGAACTTTAATCACAATTTAAGGGAAAAACATAGACACGAGATAGAGGAAAGTTAAGGAAAACAGTGTAGGTAAAGGAGGAACAACAACATAACATGCACAATCAAAAGATATCAAAGCAGCTAGTAAGTTAATGGAAGTAACATAAATTAAAACAGCCAGTTTTTGAATTCCAGAATTTGGCTGATGAGCTTGTAGTACTGAGCATAAAAGGGAGTGCCAGCATTTAGAAAGCCACTATTCTTTGCTAGGTGAAACAAAAGACAAAGGTGTAAAAATATGATATAATAATCTTTATTTTATAATTATCTTTTATAGCACATTGTATGAGTTGGTAATATTATTACAAGAGTCATATACGTGTAGTGAATGGCAGTTCTTATTATGTATTTTAAAGAGAATCAGTATATGTTGTTAAAAAAGCATTTTTCTCATTTGTGTTTTTTTGTTTTTATTTGTATATTTATTTGTTTTAGATGGACGATCTGTGCATCCAGATCTTCAGGATGGTGGTGCGTTACAGATCAACCTCCAACAGCTGCAGGTAACGTTATATTGAACAGTTTTAATAATTAATTCATTTTACAGAGCAGCAACAGAACATTGATCCAAAGCTACTTTTAAGCAAGTTCTCTTGCTCATATGGCAGCATTGAATAATGATGTGAAATTTTCATAAATGACAGTCTAAATATGATGTTTGTAGTATACAGTGTGTGCCTGCATTGTTCATTTTGTTCCCCTTACACAACACAGAATTGTTAGCAAATTGTGTTTCCTTTCATTTCCATAATAAATCTTTTCCTTGTCCCTTCTGTTGATTACTAGAAAAATAATTATTATTTTTGAGAGAAGTGCTTTGTGTTGTTCTAATACCTGTTAAAATCATTTGAAGTTCCAGCTTTTAGAAACAGTGATCTGTTCTGTATGGACAGATGCAGGAAAACTGCATATAAGAGAATAATAAGTAAGTCACAAACCTTAGTACACCTAACTGGGGAAAAGTTTAAATGTTCGAGATTATAGTAGGTGAGAGCTGGACCAGTGTAAGGCTCAAGTGATACAAACCACCACTTGCGGTGTCAAGCTGAGGGGGCCACCAGAGACACCACAATTGTACGATTTCTATTCAAGACGTATTAAAGTAATTTGCAGCCTCTTTGTGTGTCAAGCTGAGAGGGATGCCAGGATCACCCAAGTGCAAGACTTGTGTAGTGTGTGTATCAGTAGTAGTGAAGTGCGAACTGACACAGGTGAAAGGATAAGGTGATAACATTGGGTGAGGGAGGCACCAAATGATGAGCCGTTTATGTGAATAAATGATTTCTAACCGATCCTGCATCAAAGACTTCGAGGACAGTTAACGAGGATAAGGTAAATGATGTGAGGTTACAGGCATAAGACAAAAGAGTTAAAACAAAAGGAATATCAAGGATACTGAGCCTTAGACTGTCTTTATATGTAATGGTGGTGGTAGCAGCAGCAGTAGAAGTAGTAGTAGCATTTGTTGTTGTTGTTGTTGTTGTTGTTTCATTCAGCCCTTACAAGGATGTTGGCTATCACGCGGTATTACAATTTAAGAATAAAGAAGAAAACATAATTCATACATACAGACATTTATGTACTTATGGGTATAGTGTGACAAGGATGGAACAGGTAGTCGGCTATGGTATAGAAAGTAATACTATTTACTACAGAGCTTTGGTACTTTTAACTGTCTTTTTAAATAAGTTAAAGAAGTTGTCATTTAACAGCCTCTTTAAATAAGTTGCTGTAGTACTTGTGATCTCCATAGAAACTTTTTTGTACAAGGTTATTCGTTGATAGAAAACGCTGCTTTGAATTTCCTGTTTATTATGCACTCAATAGAGGTGCTATCTACATTTAATTTAACCAAGTCATTTTCCCATTTTGAAATAGAAATTCATGACATTTGTTATTGTTGTGTTCTGCGTAACTTTATGCCGTATTGATACATTGCAAACAGAGTGTTTAAAGTGCTTTCTCTGCAAGGAGTTCTCTTGTTTTCTCAGAGACTATAATATTGTTGACATCAGAAAAAAGATTTTTTTTTCTCCAAGTCTAGCACTGTTGGGAAAGCCAGTGATATGTATCTGCAACAATATTGGTCTTAAAATGCCAGCCTCAGGAATTCTTACATTAATATATTTTGGTTCTAATAAGTTTTTCACTGATACATAGCTTTATTTGATGTTTGTGTTATCTGTACTCCTTGTACCCTATCTGTGATTGGAGCCAGTCATCAGCTGTTCCTCTTATTCCTAATGATTCTAGCTTATTTAATAGGGTCTTATGATCAGCATCACCAACATCCTTAGCAAGATTTATGAGTGTGTCAAGAGCAATAAGTACCACTTTTCAGAATGAGATTTTCACTCTGCAGCGGAGTGTGCACTGATATGAAACTTCCTGGCAGATTAAAACTGTGTGCCGGACCGAGACTCGAACTCGAGACCTTTGCCTTTCACGGGCAAGTGCTCTACCAACTGAGCTACCCAAGCACGACTCACGCCCCGTCCTCGCAGCTTTACTTCTGCCAGTATCTCGTCTCCTACCTTCCAAACTTTACAGAAGCTCTCCTGCGGGACCCGTAAAGCTGCGAGGATGTGGCGTGAGTCGTGCTTGGGTAGCTCAGTTGGCAGAGCACTTGCCCGCGAAAGGCAAAGGTCCCAAGTTCGAGTCTCGGTCTGGCACACAGTTTTAATCTGCCAGGAAGTTTCATATCAGCACACACTCCACTGCAGAGTGAAAATCTCATTCTGGAAACATCCCCCAGGCTGTGGCTAAGCCATGTCTCGGCAATATCCTTTCTTTCAGGAGTGCTAGTTCCGCAGGGTTCGCAGGAGTGCTTCTGTAAAGTTTGGAAGGTAAGAGACGAGATACTGGCAGAAGTAAAGCTGCGAGGACAGGGCGTGAGTCATGCTTGGGTAGCTCAGTTGGTAGAGCACTTGCCCGCGAAAGGCGAAGGTCCCGAGTTCGAGTCTCGGTCCGGCACACAGTTTTAATCTGCCAGGAAGTTTCAGTACCACTTGTGTTAATTCTACTGTGGCTGATTCTGTACTTCTGCTACATTGGACTCCAGACTGTAACTTGCTTAGAAAGTTGTATTTATTCAAGTAATTCATTGATATGTCTTCCATATCAGTTGTATTATTTTTGAGAATGATGACAGCAGGGAAATTAATTTGAAGTATTCTGTGTATTCGGTGTTACCTTTCTTTAGCAGAGGCACAATTCGTACCTGTTTTGACTACTCTGGAAAATTCCCCAATGTGAATTCTGTTAGTTAAGAGAGCTTATACATCCTGCATGCATTTTTTTTTCAGCAGACAGGTTGATACTTCATTGAAGCCTGCTGACTTAATTTTTTAAGGTTTGTACATCTCAACATTGATTTGCTAGTGGGTAAGTCTTTTGTAGGTGTGCAGGTTTTGTCCATACATGGTTTTACTTCCATTATTTTCCAAAAATTGTCTGTGAATCCAAGATATTTTACAATATTAGAGAAGTAAAGTTGCTATTCACCATATAGCGGAGATGCTGACAATTATAGCTTTCAGCCATTAAGGCCTTTGTCAACAATAGACACACACACACACACACACACACACACACACACACACACACAGGCAAATACAACTTCCACATACGTCTGCAGTCTCGGACAACTGAAACCACATTGCGAGCAGTAGCACCAATGCATGATGCGAGTGGCGACTGGTTGGGGGTAAGGAGGAGGCTGGGGCAGGGATGGAGACGGATAGTATAGTGGGGGTGGTGAACAGTGAAGTGCTGCAGTTTAGACGGAGGGCAGGAGAGAAGGTGGGGAGGGGGGTAAGTAGCGGAAAGGAGAGAAATAAAAAGAAATTAAAAGACTGAGTGTGGCGTTGAAATGATGGGTGTGTAGTGCTGGTATGGGAACAGGGAGGGGGCTGGATGGGTGAGGACAGTGACTAACAAAGGTTGAGGCCAGGAGGGTTATGGGAACATAGGATGTATTGCAGGGAAAGCTCCCACCCGTGCAATTCAGAAAAGCTGGTGTTGATTGGAAGGATCCGTATGGCACAGGCTGTGAAGCAGTCATTAAGATGGATGTTATATTTGGCAGTGTGTTCAGCAACAGGGTAGTCCACTTGTTTTTTGGCCACAGTTTGTCGGTGGCCATTCATCCAGACAGACAGCTTGTTGGTTGTCATGCCTATATAGAATACAGCACAGTGGTTGCAGCTTAGCTTGTAAATCACATGACTGGTTTCACAGATAGCCCTGCCTTTGATGGGGTAGGTGATGTTACTGACAGGACTGGAGTAGGTGGTGGTAGGAGGATGTATGGGACAGGTCTTGCATCTGTGTCTATTACAGGGGTATGAGGTAAGTGATAGGTAGCAGGGGTTGTGTAAGGATGGACGAGTATATTGTGTAGGTTCGTTGGGTGGCAGAATACCACTGTAGGAGGGGTGGGAAGGATAGTGGGCAGGACATTTCTCACTTCAAGGCACAATGAGAGATAATCGAAACCATGGCGGAGAATTTAATTTAGTTGCTCCAGTCCCGGATGGTACTGAGTTACGAGGGGATGCTCCTCTGTGGCCAGACTGTGGAACTTTGGGAGGTGGTGGCAGACTGGAAAGATAAGGCACAGGAGATTTGTTTTTGTACAAGGTTGGGAGGATAATTACGGTCACTGAAGGCTCAGTGAGACTCTCGGTATATTTTGAGGGGGGTCTGCTCGTCACTGCAGATGCGATGACCGTGGTGGCTAGGTTGTATGGAAGGGACTTCTTGGTATGGAATGGGTGGCAGCTATCAAAGTGGATGTATTGCTGGTGGTTAGTAGGTTTGATATGGACGGAGGTACTGATGTAGCCGCCTCTGAGGTGGAGGTCAACAACTAGGAAGGTTGGGTTGAGTAGGACCAGGTGAAGCAAATGGGGGAGAAGTTGTTGAGGTTCTGGAGGAATGTGAATAGGGTGTCCTCAACTTCAATCCAGGTAGCAAAAATATCGTCAATGAATCTGAACCAGGTGAGGGGTTTAGGATTCTGGGTTTGTAGGAAGGATTACTCTAGATTTCTGATGTATAGGTTGGCATAGGATAGTGCGATGCAGGTATTCATGGCTGTACCCCAGATTTGTTTGTAGGTAATTCCTTCAAAGGAGAAGTAATTGTGGGTGAGGATATAGACTAGGAAAGAAGTTGTTAGTTTGGAATCCATAGGGCGTCTGGAAATGTAGTGTTTGATAGCAGCAAGGCCATGGGCATTAGGAATGTTAGTGTACAGGGAGGTGGCATCAATAGTGACGAGCAGGGCACTGTGTGGTAAAGGGACACGAACTGTGGAGAGTCAGTGGAGGAAATGTTGGTATCTTTTATATAGGAGGATAGGTTCCGGGTAACAGGTTGAAGATGTTGGTCTGTGAGAGCAGAGATTCTGTCAGTGGGGGTGCAGTAACCGGCGACAATGGGGCATCCTGGGTGGTTGGGTTTATGGGCTTTAGGAAGCATGTAGAAGGTGGAAGTGTGGGGAGTGGTATGGGTAAGTAGATAGATGGATTCTGGGGAGAGTATCTGGGATGGGCCTAAGGATTTGAGTAGTGGCTGGAGATCCAGATTACTGGAATGGGGTCACTGTGGCAAGATTTGTAGGTGGAAGTATCTGACAGATGACGAAGATCTTTTACAGCTACGCCACACTGTTCACTGCCCATATTTGTGGCCACATGGTCAGTCACCAATCCTGTCATTATTGTTACCCTCACCACACAATTGACCAACATGTAATGTAATTGGATAGATTAAAAAATCTACTCACGAAACAGTGGCCAAGGCGTTAAAGGGAATCAGAAGAGGGATATAAAGGAAAGGAAGATCAGTCTTTCCTTCTCATCATGTCTAGTAAGTCCCCCCTAATCTTGGGTTCTGGATGACTTTTTTGAACTCCCCCCCATTTTATAAACCTCACTAGCCCTTTTTCTTTATCCCTCTTCCTTCCCCTTTAACCTTTCTACCAGAAGAAGGAGCCTCTGTCTCTGAAAGCTTGCTCATTTCGTTAACCTTTATATGTGTTTTCTCTTGCTGTCTCTTGGTGATCAGATTTTCTTTATCTATTCATTTGTATTGCATTTTCACAGATCGACCAACGTAGATGTACATAAACTGCGAAAGATGTTTATTGGGGTGCTATAAGATTCATTTGTGATGTGTTTATATCTGTATCTTCATACAGAATTATGTTAACATTTGTTGTTGAGATTTTACTGTAAAAAGTGTCCACTCTGCCACTAAGTGATCGATACAGATTCAAAATGATTAATTTCTTACTGATGTCAAGCCCTGTTAAGTCAATAACTGACATTTTGAAGTGTTTGTCTTCACTTATCATACTAAGGTCAGGTTTTGATTTAAACTTGTTTCTTATGCGATAGAAAAGCATACTCCTCCACCCTTTGAAGTAGCGCTACAGAAGAGTCTGTCATTTCATACAATGGTAATACTACATGTTGGATTTCTTTGTCTCTAGACTTGAGCTCAGTGACATAAACTATTGAGCATTTCTAAGATTTGAGCTCAACTCAAGATGCTGTGTTTTATTTTCTTATTCATTGCATGTTTTGATGAGGTGTTGTCAAGTCTGTGAAGTGTCCTGTATCACGTTTTCCAGTGGTTTCTTTTTCTTTATGACACGTATTACGTGTGTCATTTTCTGTGTCATGAGTGCTTGTTGCAGAATTGTTTAAACTGACAGGGGTACTCTTCTGGCAGGGGAACCTGTTGTTTTGATTTATCTTAAAAAAAAAAGACCTGTTTTTCCTACCTGTGACAACAGGTTTTGACCATTTACGGACTGAGATTCACCTCCTATATTTTCACGAATCGGCTGTACCAATCTTCCCTTCCCAAACTTGTTTTAAATGTGGGTTGTTCCTAGTGAAATCCAAGCTATTGATAATCCTAAATGATACAGCAACATGCACAGGGTCAGGTTCCATCAGTGCCATCTCTAACATCACATTAGGCTACCTTACAGCTCCATTAAGGCATAACTTATCATGCCACTACAACAGTTCTACAAAGTTTATGTTGGTACCCACAAGTGAGGGAAGCTACCTTGTGCTAACCATCACCTAAATAATATGTCCCATCCCCATCCAAATAGTTTTCTGCGCCACCTACTATGACTACATAGCCCTCGTTTAAAAAATCCGTACATAAAGACCCTAGGTGACTTGACTTACCCCTGCATTTTATCTGAATATTACGGTGGGTTCTAAGCTTTCTTGTAAGTAAGGGCCTACATCTCACCTGCAGCATTTTCCCCCTTCTAACATTTTATACACTACTAGGCTTCCTGATTACAGCTGTAGTGTACTGCACAATTCTTGCCACTAGTCCTACCTGAGACTCTTCTCCAGTTAATTCTGGCAGTGGTTGATACATGTTCTTAGTGTTTATACATATACATCTACATGGATACTTTGCAAGTCACACTTAAGTGCCTGGCAGTGAGCTCATTGAACGTCCTTCTCAGTAATTCTCTATTATTCCACTCTTGAAGAGCGCGCGGAAGAAATGAACACCTATATCTTTTTGTGCGAGTTCTGATTTCCCTTATTTTATTATGATCATCATTTCTCCCTTTTTAGGTTCGTGTCAACAAAGTATTTTTGCATTCAGAGGAGAAAGTTGGTGATTGAAATTTTGTGAGAAGGTTCTGCTGCAATGAAAAACGCCTTTGCTTTAATGGTGTCCATCCCAAATCCTGACACTCCCTCCGCTATTTCCCGATAATATGAAACATGCTGCTCTTCTTTGAACATTTTCAATGTACTCCATTAAAACTATCTAGTAAGGATAGCAGCAATACACCAGAGGAGGACGGTCAAGTGTAGTGTAGGCAGTCTTTTTAGTAAATCTGTTACATTTTCTAAGTGTTTTGCCAATAAAACAGTCTTTGGTTTGCCTTCCCCACAACATTTTCTATGTGTTCTTTCCAATTTATATTGTTCATAATTGTAATTCCTAGATATTTAGTTGAATTAATGGCCTTTAGATTAGACTGATTTATTGTGTAAAGTTTATCGGATTCCTCACACTTTGCATTATTTAGCATTAGTTGCCAGTTTTCGCAACATTCATATATCTTTTCCAAATAATTTTTGAATTTGTTTTGATCTTCTAATGAGATTACGAGACAATAAACGACAACATCATCTGCAAACAACCTAAGACAGCTTCTTACATTGCCTCCTAAATCATTTATATAGGAAAGGAACAGCTGAGGGCATATAACACTACCTTGCGGAATGCCAGAAATCACTTCTGTTTTATTCCAAGACTTTCTGTCAGTTACTACGAACTCCCCACTGACAGGAAATCACAAATCCAGTTACATAATTGAGACGATATTCCATAAGTACGCAATTTCACTACAAGTTGCTTGTGTGGTACAATGACAAAAGCCTTTTGGAAATCTAGAAATACAGAATCAATTTGAAATCCCTTGTCAATAGCACTCAGCACTTCTTGTGTGTAAAGAGGTAGGTGTGTTTCACAAGAACAATATTTTCTAAATCCGTGTTGACTGTGTGTCAATAGATCATTCTCTTCAAGGTAATTCATAATGTTCAAACACAATATATGTTACAAAATCCTACTGCGTATCGACGTTAATGATATAGGCTTGTAATTAGTGGATTACACCTACTACCTTTCTTGAATGTTGGTGTGACCTGTGCAACTTTCCAGTTTTTGGATATGGATATAATGCAATTATCAGATTGCATTCTCTTTCTACCGGCCTGTTAACCAGCTGCCAGTTTCTAACCCCTGCTTCCGCTTTGTCTCCCTTAGTCCGGTCAGCTTCTTCAGTACTTCTTCCAACTGTGCCTGAAGTTCACAGATTTTCCTTCTGTGCTCCTCATTTAATATTTTCCTCCTGCATACTCTGCAGTTAAAAGAGTATCTCTTCAGTTCTCAGTCTAAAATATTTCCTATGTGATTGCAAGCCCACTACCCAGTAACAACACCCACATTTCTTTTCAGGATCAAGTGATTTGGAAATAAGAATTAAATTTAACTTGAAAGTATGTATTAAATTTTTCAAGGACATGAGTTTGGCTGTATGTAAACAAAAACTTTCTAAGTTATAACCATTTAGAAATCTAACCAGTCTTGGTAATGCAAATTCTCTCAAAAGGAAGCACTCTAGACCGCATTTATACAACTTGTATCTAACATAAAATGTGTCCAGAAATACGCATCCTGACAACAAATGTGAAGCACTCGGAAGGGAAGGAGGAAACAGAAAGATATTACATTATTTCAGCGATTAAAAAAAGTGAACCAAATTTGCACAAAACTTGGAAGTATGAGCCCACTTACGAGTATGACATTGCACTCTCTCCAGTCTGAATACATGCACAAATTCAGTTGGGAAGGGTGTCATAAAGCCACTGTGTCATCTCCTGATGCATACTGGCCCACATCTGTTGTAATTGGTCCTTGATATTCTGGATGATGGTAGTTAGATAGAGTTGACATCTGAGGTAGTCCCACCCATGTTCTAATGGGAGCAGATCGAGCATCTTGCTGGTCATGGCAGTATCTCAGTTTCATGCAGCCAGTTCACAGAGACAAATGCCATGTGTGGATGAGCATTGTTCAGTTGTAGCCTGTGGCTTGAAGCAGAGGCGGATACAGAAAAACCTCAAGGAGAGGTGCTAAAGATATCTTGAGCTACCTTTACTTTTACTGTAATAAAAGATAATCAAGTCACATGCCAAGTTTAAGAAGGTTTTATTTAAACTGATTATACACATATACAAGACAAAGCCATCTTATGATATAAAATAGTTACAACTGTGATTATCTTCCTTAAATGATGAATTCTATGCACCTATTCTTCCTGACAAATTGGTTAATTACATCATCAGTAGGACAATCAGTGTCAGGGTGAGTGAGTGTTCAACAGAGCTAAGCCATTAAGATGATCCTCCTTCATTGTCAACCTCAGCCACATCTTTGTATGTTGCAAAGTTGAAAATCTTCTTTCTGCTATAGCAATAGATGCAGGTAGACAAGCAGATATTTTGTACAGCGTGTGCAAAGTAGGATAATCAGATCTACGACAGACAGACAACGCTTGCATAACAGAATCACAATCATTAAGAGCATTTATGCTCATTTGCTTGTATTGAAGAATATCTCCCATTAGTCTCTTTTTAATCACAGAGAGCGATTCTTCTTCAAAGTTAAGCACTGATTCAATTTATATGCCAGATCATTACTGTCATGTTTCATAGTTGTGAGGGCAAAAGTATGTTGAATTTTAAGTGATAAATATTTTCTTCAGAAAAACATTCTCTCACGTCGGTCGTAACATGGTCCAAACAGTTCTTTTCCAATATGTCATGGCATCATCATTATGATCGCAGTTTTCCTTGTGTCTTTGTCTGCTTGTAAGACGAGGAACAGTCATCTCCACGTATAACTCTTCCATAACTACCTTCGCCTCTTCAATAATACGAGCAAAGTGGCTAAAGTGGCTATCAGCATTAGCTCTCATGCCATCATGCACCTTGAGCATTGAATCTGATTTTGGCTACGACTTTTCTCATAGGTATGTTTTAGCTATCTATGTGCCAGAGTAATTGAGTTCTGTAACAAGTTTCAGCTAGTAATAGCGAATACCCTGTTCAAGAATCACAAGAGGAGGAGGTATACTTGGAAAAGGCCGGGAGATACGGGAAGATTTCAATTAGATTACATCGTGGTCAGACAGAGATTCCGAAATCAGATACTGGATTGTAAGGCGTACCCAGGAGCAGATATAGACTCAGATCACAATATAGTAGTGATGAAGAGTAGGCTGAAGTTCAAGACATTAGTCAGGAAGAATCAGTACGCAAAGAAGTGGGATACGGAAGTACTAAGAAATGACGAGATACGTTTGAAGTTCTCTAACGCTATAGATACAGCAATAAGGAATAGCGCAGTAGGCAGTACAGTTGAAGAGGAATGGACATCTCTAAAAAGGGCCATCACAGAAGTTGGGAAGGAAAACCTAGCTACAAAGAAGGTAGCTGCGAAGAAACCATGGGTAACAGAAGAAATACTTCAGTTGATTGATGAAAGGAGGAAGTACAAACATGTTCCGGGAAAATTAGGAATACAGAAATACAAGTCGCTGAGGAATGAAATAAATAGGAAGTGCAGGGAAGCTAAGACGAAATGGCTGCAGGAAAAATGTGAAGACATCGAAAAAGATACGATTGTCGGAAGGACAGACTCAGCATACAGAAAAGTCAAAACAACCTTTGGTGACATTAAAGGCAATGGTGGTAACATTAAGAGTGCAACGGGAATTCCACTGTTAAATGCAGAGGAGAGAGCAGATAGGTGGAAAGAATACATTGAAAACCTCTATGAGGGTGAAGATTTGTCTGATGTGATAGAAGAAGAAACAGGAGTCGATTTAGAAGAGATAGGGGATCCAGTATTAGAATCAGAATTTAAAAGAGCTTTGGAGGACTTACGGTCAAATAAGGCAGAAGGGATTGATAACATTCCATCAGAATTTCTAAAATCATTGGGGGAAGTGGCAACAAAACGACTATTCACGATGGTGTGTAGAATATATGAGTCTGGCGATATACCATCTGACTTTCGTAAAAGCATCATCCACACAATTCCGAAGATGGCAAGAGCTGACAAGTGCGAGAATTATCGCACAATCAGCTTAACAGCTCATGCATCGAAGCTGCTTACAAGAATAATATACAGAAGAATGGAAAAGAAAATTGAGAATGCGCTAGGTGACGATCAGTTTGGCTTTAGGAAAAGTAAAGGGATGAGAGAGGCAATTCTGACGTTACGGCTAATAATGGAAGCAAGGCTAAAGAAAAATCAAGACACTTTCATAGGATTTGTCGACCTGGAAAAAGCGTTCGACAATATAATATGGTGCAAGCTGTTTGAGATTCTGAAAAAAGTAGGGGTAAGCTATAGGGAGAGACGGGTCATATACAATATGTACAACAACCGAGAGGGAATAATAAGAGTGGACGATCAAGAACGAAGTGCTCGTATTAAGAAGGGTGTAAGACAAGGCTGTAGCCTTTCGCCCCTACTCTTCAATCTGTACATCGAGGAAGCAATGATGGAAATAAAAGAAAGGTTCAGGAGTGGAATTAAAATACAAGGTGAAAGGATATCAATGATACGATTCGCTGATGACATTGCTATCCTGAGTGAAAGTGAAGAAGAATTAAATGATCTGCTGAACGGAATGAACAGTCTAATAAGTACACAGTATGGTTTGAGAGTAAATCGGAGAAAGACGAAGGTAATGAGAAGTAGTAGAAATGAGAACAGCGAGAAACTTAACATCAGGATTGATGGTCACGAAGTCAATGAAGTTAAGGAATTCTGCTACCTAGGCAGTAAACTAACCAATGACGGACGGAGCAAGGAGGACACCAAAAGCAGACTCGCTATGGCAAAAAAGGCATTTCTGGCCAAGAGAAGTCTACTAATGTCAAATACCGGCCTTAATTTGAGGAAGAAATTTCTGAGGATGTACGTCTGGAGTACAGTATTGTACGGTAGTGAAACATGGACTGTAGGAAAACCGGAACAGAAGAGAATCGAAGCATTTGACATGTGGTGCTATAGAAGAATGTTGAAAATTAGGTGGAATGATAAGGTAAGGAAAGAGGAGGTTCTACGCAGAATCGGCGAGGAAAGGAATATGTGGAAAACACTGATAAGGAGAAGGGACAGGATGATAGGACATCTGCTAAGACATGAGGGGATGACTTCCATGGTACTAGAGGGAGCTGTAGAGGGCAAAAACTGTAGAGGAAGACAGAGATTGGAATACGTCAAGCAAATAATTGAGGACGTAGGTTGCAAGTGCTACTCTGAGATGAAGAGGTTAGCACAGGAAAGGAATTTGTGGCGGGCCGCATCAAACCAGTCAGTAGACTGATGACAAAAAAATGTGCCAGACAGAAACAAATAAAATATGATGACACGGATTTGCGTGCTACATAGGAAAGTACAACTATTTGATAACTTGATTCACTCGAGTCAACTGACCAAAGAAATGAACGAATAGCATGAGGGCTGACTGGCAGGGGCAGCATGGGTGGCAATGTGGGCAGCCCTGCAAGGGCAGGGAGGTCCTGCTTCCCCCCATATGTATCCGCCACTGGCCGTAAGTCATATCTGAAGACTCACCACATGATGATGCCAAGAGTAATATTGCTGTGCCTCTCCAAAACATTGGAAAAATGAGACCTTGCCCGCATTAACACCATACTCGCTGATGACAGTCATCCAGGGTAGTGCAGAACACGATTTGTTGCTGAACACTGTGTGACACTGTTCATCAGCAGCCCGTGCTTCTCGGTCATGACACCATTCCAAATGCACAGTGATGTAATTGTAACCTATGCATGGAACAGTAATTGCTTAGTGCACTTGCTGCTTGTTACCAACCAATGGTGCGGGATGATACAGAATGTTAAGTGAGTCCATTATTTGTTCATGGAAGGCAGGCCTAGATGTGAAGAGGTCATGATGTGGTTGATGTACAGTTCGGAATCCTCCCTTGTGGTGCTCAGAAGTGGTTGACTGGAGCATTGACAACCAGTATGCCTGTCGGTCCACTGTCACATCTGAATGTGGCCCAAATTTGATATTGCACAGTTTTACCAGCCAGTCAAATGGAGACCTACAGTGATGCCCTTTTCAAACTGTGCCAGGTACTGATGCTGATGCCTCACATGAGTATGTAGCATTTCCGTATCACTCACTGTGATTACTCAATATGTGATGCTGTTCGTGTCCTTTATAAACCCTACCAGCCTTGGTAACAACACAAAAGACCAACAACACTAATGCACACTGATGTCTGTTCTACTGATCACAAGGAATTCCAACTCTAATAATTTACATGCCTACCAATGGTGTGTATGTGTAAAAAATTACACAGATGTCCGATTGTGTCTTTTGAGGACTTTACATTTTTTGTCTGGCAGTGTGCAATTCAGAGCAAGCACTACTGAACTATAGCTACCTTCTTTTAAAGAAATTTGTTGTATTAAGAAAGGTTCAATAGAATTTGATGTAAAAGCAAAAAAACTGCAACCAGTCACTTTTTTGAATAGTTATTTATTATTCCATGAATCAGTTTTTGAATCTTTTCAAGTTCACCAGATGGTTTTCTGCAAGTTACATATCTATTTATAGCTTAGTGCTAGACAATAAATTGTCTATAATACAAGTTTGGTCTCTTTCTGTTCTATTGGAATTTCAAGTAATGCGAGTTGATTTTAGGAAGTAGTACAGTAAAAATGATAAATATTAAATTTGCTGTGAGAATAGGTGCTACAACAAATATTCAAGTGACACAAAATTTAAATTAAACATTGTTTGCTCTTAAAAAGTAGCTTCTTGTCGATGATCTGTATTTGTATCACTCAAATTACATCTTGAAATTTAAGCACAGTTTGGTGTCTGACTTCTGTGTCGTTATCCAGATTCCCTCTGTGGTTTCTCGTCATAGTGGGTTTAGCCACTGAAGTGTTCTCTGAAGCCCTGGCACAATGTGCGTGGCCTGAACGAGAAGCATTGGCTGAGGATGTCACACCTTCTGTGACCTTCTGACTCTGTTCAAAGACTTTTTGCTATGACAGACAAACATCACGATGTTGGACCTTTGTTCTGTGATGAAATGTAATAGGTTGCACATAATTGCTGTATAGTAATAGAATAACATATCAGTGTTTGTGTCTGGTGCAAACTCCTGGGAGAAGGGCCAGCCATCTTTCACCACCTTGAGGACCAAGTTTTTGTGCACTCACCTGTTTTTCTGGACTGAGTTACTTTGGGATTGATTAATTACATAGGTTTTTGAAATAAAACAAGCTGTTGGCATGTTTACTTTCTCATCAACTTTTTGTATTGTATTTAGTTACTTGATCAGTATTACAAGGAAGCGTAAAATTTACTCAGATTTTTTTTCAGGGAGTGGTACTCCTGACAGAATGGAATTACATATAAACAGATGTTGCACTCTAACATATAAACAAGTGTCTTTTCTTTTTGTGTCTCTTCGTGTTGTTTGACTGCATACGTGGCATGATCCTTGCGTCTTAGACCATTGTGCCACAGTCTGTGGTACTGGGGAAGGAAAGTGCCTCTGTATATTGAGCAAGCAGTAAAGGAAACAAAAGAAAAGTTCGGAGTAGGTATTAAAATCCATGGAGAAGAAATAAAAACTTTGAGGTTCGCCAATGACATTGTAATTCTGTCAGAGACAGCAAACGACTTGGAAGAGCAGTTGAACGGAATGGACAGTGTCTTGAAAGGAGGGTATAAGATGAACATCAACAAAAGCAAAACAAGGATAATGGAAAGTAGTCGAATTAAGTCGGGTGATGCTGAGGGAATTAGATTAGGAAATGAGACACTTAAAGTAGTAAAGGAGTTTTGCTATTTGGGGAGCAAAATAACTGATGATGGTTGAAGCAGAGAAGATGTAAAATGTAGACTGGCAATGGCAAGGAAAGTGTTTCCAAAGAAGAGAAATTTGTTAACATCGAGTATTGATTTAAGTGTCAACAAATCGTTTCTGAAAGTATTTGTATGGAGTGTAGCCATGTATGGAAGTGAAACATGGATGATAAATAGTTTAGACAAGAAGAGAATAGAAGCTTTCGAAATGTGGTGCTACAGAAGAATGCTGAAGATAAGGTGGGTAGATCACATAACTAATGAGGAGGTATTGAATAGAATTGGGGAGAAGAGGAGTTTGTGGCGCAACTTGACCAGAAGAAGGGATCGGTTGGTAGGACATGTTCTGAGGCTTCAAGGGATCACCAATTTAGTACTGGAGGGCAGTGTGGAGGGTAAAAATCGTAGAGGGAGACCAAGAGATGACTACACTAAGCAGATTCAGAAGGATGTCGGCTGCAGTAGGTACTGGGAGATGAAGAAGCTTGCACAGGATAGAGTAGCATGGACAGCTGCATCAAACCAGTCTCAGGACTGAAGACCACAACAACAACAACAACAACAACAACAACAACTTCTGTTACCCAAGGATTTCTACTAGCCCTCGTCTTTTTACTGATTGGATCCTCTGCTGCCTTCACTATTTCATCTCTCAAAGCTATCCATTCTTCTTTTACTGTGTTTCTTTCCCCGATTCCTGTCAATCGTTCCCTAATACTCTCTGTGAAACTCTCTACAACCTCTAGTTCTTTCAGTTTATGCAGGTCCTATCTCCTTAACTTACCACCTTTTTGCATTTTCTTCAGTTTTAATCTACAGTTCATAATCAACAGATTGTGGTCAGAGTCCACATCTGCCCCTGGAAATGTCTTACAATTTGAAATGTGGCTCCTAAATTTCTGTCTTACTATTATATAATCTATCTGAAACCTTCCAGTACCTCCAGGCCTCTTCCATGTATACAACCTTCTTTCGTGGTTCTTGAACCAAGTGTTAGCTACTATTAAGTTATGCTCTGTGCAAAATTCGACCAGGCAGCTTCCTCTTTCATTTATTACCCCCATTCCATATCCTCCTCCTACTATTCCTTCTCTTCCTCTTCCTACTATCGAATTCCAGTCCCTCATGACTATTAAGTTTTTGTCTCCCTTCACTATCTGAATAATTTCTTTTATTGCATCATACATTTCTTCAGTCTCTTCATCATCTGAGGAGGTAGTTGTCATATAAGCTTGTACTACTGTTGTAGGAGTGGGGTTTGTGTCTACCTTGCCTACAATATGCGTTCACTATGCTGTTCATAGTAACTTACCTGTGCTCCTATTTTTTTTATTCTTTATTAAACCTACTCCTGCATTACCCCTATTTGATTTTGTATTTATAATCCTGTATTCACCTGACCAGAAGGCTTGTTCCTCCTGCCATCAAACTTCACTAATTCCCTCTGTATCTAACTTTAACCTATCCATTTCCCTTTTTCAATTTTCTAACGTACCTACCCAATTAAGGGATCTGACATTCCACGCTCCGATCTGTTGAACGCCAATTTTCTTTCTCCTGTTAACAATGTCCTTTTGTGTAGTCCCTGTGCGGAGATCCGAATGGGGGACTATTTTACCTCCGGAATATTTTACCCAAGAGGACGCCATCGTCATTTAACCATACAGTAGAGCTGCAGGCCCTCGTGAAAAATTCCGGCTGTAGTTTCCCCTTGCTTTCAGCCATTTTTTAATGTTACCGATACTTAAAAAGCGGCATTAATGTTTGTACACAGTATCCATACATGTATGAGATCTTTTACTGCAAAACTGTTCAAATACAAAGAGAGTTTGTATTATAAAAGAATTTAGTGCTATTTGCTCTTGTGTTTTACTAAATTGTCATGTTTTAAGCAGACTGTAGATTGTCATTGTGACTAGTTCATAGTTTCTCGTGTATGCATTGCACTAATGCCACGTGAGGCAAATGTCCAGGACTGCTCAAGCGACACTGATACTGTATCAAAGGCTTCAGCTTATCAGGAAATCTCGAACCTGTTTGAACACGAGTATCATTTGCCAAGCCCTGTCCTTCCAAAATCTTCAAAATAAATCTGCACGTGATTTGAATAGCCAAAGCTTCATCTGTGAATGAAAGACGACCCATATATACTCTATTAAACAACATAAAAATGTTAACCTCGTCAGCAGTACTTTAATCTGTGAATGTAAGACGACACGTTATTTTTTGAATGACGAATTTGGAGAAAAGCCTCATCTTACAATTGGGTAAATATGGCAGACTTTTCCACATGTACTTATACGATGTACTCCCAACATTACAAGTGGGTCCCTTTTCTTGTTTGCCAATCCGAGGCACTCTTTGATCTTCTTTGTCAGTTTATAAATCACCTTTGTGCCATGTTTGCACAATGTACAACTGATTCAGTGCAACAGCCTGAGAGGTACAGCAGATAGGCTGTACCTAACATTTCTTTTTACAGCGTGTCACTTAGCCAAATGTTTGATTCTGTGACACTTCTTATGTCATACATTAGTCATCTGAAAATACCATTGCTTTCATCTTATCATCTCTAGATTTTGCTGCCACATTAATCACTATCTCATCCAAGACCACAATAAAGAGAAGAGATGACAATGAACTGTCCTGTTTCAAACCATTTGTTTGTTGAAACCAGTCTGTCCTTTCATTTTCCACTTTCACACAACTCAGAGTCCCACAGTACATCTCTTCCACCATGCTTGTTATCTGTTTTTCCACTCCCTTCTTTTCAGGTGCTTCCCAGATGTTTATTCTACAGATGCTATCAAATGCCTTTTCTATATTGAGAAAAGTTACCATAAGGTCTTCCCCAAATTTATAGTGGTGCTCATAGAGCTGCCACGTTGCAAATATGAGGTCAACCAGGGGTCTACCAGGTCTGAAGCCATGCAGTTCCTCTCTCAATTTGTTCTCGAACTTTCTTCAGATTTTGCTCTCCAAGATCCTTTCATATACCTTGGCACAGTGTGGTGTCAGTGTGATTCCCCTGTAGTTCCCACAATCCTTTCTCTCCTCAGCCACTGTCATATTTGCCTCTTTTTTCTTTCACTTATACTTCTCTTGCTAATCCTGTCCTTCCTCAGAATCACAGTCTGAAGGCATTGTTCTTCCTACGCACTACCTTCGTAAATCTTTCATTCCATTACGGTGTCTCCTTTCACTATTTTGGGCCACTTGGCCTTCCACATAGAGCTACTGCAGCTTCTACCATAGCACTTTTAAATTGTCCCCATTCCTCTTCTTCTGTTTTTGGTTCAGGCTTTGGTAACCTCTCCCTTATAATCTCCTGCTATTCTTCTGTGACTTCCTTTTCCATCATACTCTAATTTACCTTTCCTGGTTCTCTGTCTTCTTCCATTCCTTCATGATCCTCGTGATTCTATTCCCCCTCTCAGCATCTCCCAAAACACTTACATCACTAAAATGTAACATTCGAAGAACTATCAGAAATCTGTCCCTAGGCATTACTTTCAAAAAGGAAGGTGTTTCAGTCAATGAGTCTGTAGACCAATAATACTTCATTCTATTCTTTTTCATGTGAGTCATCACCATGCAGACTGCTAAAAACATACATCTCATCTGCACCTTTGTGTGTCCACTGTATTCCCCAGGGATATCCATATATAATTCATTCACTACTTTGTAAAAGCTGTTAGTTTCATTGGTAATGTATCCCATTAATTGCCTGTCAAAAATAAGATCAAAACCTTCACTTTCACAAGGTTCCTCACTTCATTTACAATGAGGATCCACTCCAAAACTACCAGTGTAAAATCTTAATTCTGAGGTGTAAACACACCATCTATCAGTATGCACTATTTACAGCCTTTTGCTTCTTTCTCACCTGTGAAGAGAGCCGCCCCCCCCCCCCCCCCCAGTTCCTGAAAATGTCAGTGTCAGTTCATGAATAATTCCAACATTACTCAATGAATCTTCACTTTCTCATTGTAACTGTAACATCTCATAGTCTTTGTGGTCTTCAAAATCACTACCAGATTCCACAGCTGAATTTAAATTTAGCAGTATTTATCTAATTTCATCAACACTCAAACCTTTCAAATGTGCCTTTCTCACCAAACACCAATGCAAAAGCGCAAGTATCGAATTTAGTTCCTGTAGATCGAATGGAAGCAAGGTCTCCTGAAAATGCACAGAGTGCCAGCTGTTCCCAACATATGGCAGCACCATTCAATTACAGAAGGGAGAAATTGTACTGATACGGGTGCAGATACACACAACAGAAAAGTGAAAACATACATGTATGATCGTAGGCTGGTGTGACAGTATGGCCGCAACCATACTGGTCCAGTTTCAAGGGTTAAATATCTGGCACACTGTTATTATTATTATTATGCTCATCATCTTACGTGGTGCTTGCCAAATTCTTTACTTTTTTCTTGTACATTTGTAATTGTCATTTGACTTACCTTCAAAGAAATGCATTTGTTTGAACAATCCTGCATTAACTTATCATAATACAGCTGCAGCAGCACAGTCCTCCAAAGGCCACTGTAAGGCAAAGCTTATTTATCTTTTACATTGAGAACTGAAAACTTATTCGTACTAAACACATTCTACTATTTATGATATACACAAAATAATTAAATATTATGGCATCAGTTGTGAATAATTTCATACATATTCAAGAAATAAACCAATAAGGGATGATCATCCTTCTTTTGTACATAATTGAAAACATAGGATAAAGTCGTGCTTACTCTACCTACCCCTGCATCCCCACTAGGAAATTACATTCATCTGTTCTCATAAAAAGGTAAAAGGCACACTGTAATTTGATCTCTGATGCACAGACTTAACAGTTGTTCACATACAGTGATTGTCAAATATCTACATGCTCATTTCCCTCCAATATTGCTTATAATTAATGCTGTACTATCACTCCACAATTTAATCTGTATCCCAAAGAAAAATCAGTATGTGATGTTCCAAGATACGTTCTGTACTGTGAGTTAGTTCTACCATCATACCGAGTTCAGTTATTCATCATAGTATTTCAGCAAGACTTACCTTAATTAATCATAGTTTTATTGCCAACGGAGCTTCACATTACTCTGTAGTAATCAGAGGCTTTATGGCTTTATGCCTGACCACAATGTCCATAGCATTTACATGTAAAACTCCACAGCCCGACAGCCCCCCCCCCCCCCTCCTACTTTCATTTATGCCTGATTCTTCAGATCCATGCAATAACAAAAAATCTATAACTTCTGCCACATTATACTTTTGTGTCATTGGTTGACGAACACTGCTAACTATAGTGTGTGTGTGCTCCACAGCATCACACCACTATCCCCAGCTACACAGTTACTTGTAGTGTCTGTGGATCAGTTTCCCTGACCACATAACATGATCCATATGGACTTTAGTTACTCTCAGTAGTCTTTCATAACTGCCAGTACTATAGAGTCATGCAAGTAAGAAAGCAGCAGCATGGCTTTGCTTTGTTTTTGTGATATATTCAGTCCAAAGATTGGTTTGAAACGCCTCTCCGTGCTAGTATATAACCTGTGCAAACCTCTGCATAACATAGAAGAATGCTGTGTGATGAGGCGTGGCACTGCATTTGGCACACTTAAGCCCAAATAACATGTCTTACACTTACTCGAACACATATGTTTTATGTATCAGACTCTTCAGAAAGATGTGCACTGCAAAATGAGCATATTTATTTATTTTTTTTTTATGTCCTATCTGAAACGCTTGATGGAGAGGGGAGGGGGGGGGGGCACTCTATAGTATTGCCCCAGGTCAGAAATATCGTATATCCTGGGCTGATGCACAGAGCAATCAGAAGTATAGTGGGGAAGTGGGTAGTCTCCATGTGACCTGTGTTTACATTAGCGATTTTGTTTTTCCTCTTCGTTTACTGCTCTCATGTAAAATGAAAACAAAATGGATTTTTGTGGCCGGGAGCTATCAAGTGAAGTAAAATACATTCACATAATTACGGAAGACTAAAATATGTTATTGGTTTCAGATTTTATTGTATTTCCACCTTTGTAACAGTCAAGCATTAATTGACTTGCAGAACAATGAAGTTATTTTTGTCAGTTTACTAACTAAATTTGGCTTTTATTAATCTTTTCTGCTGAGCCTGTTAATGTATTTGAAACGAAGTGTTTAATTCCACACTAGTGGCTAGTTTCTGTTCGCTGCATTTCAAGTGAATGTTTCCATCTTCTAGCAAGTGTGGCATTATGTCATAACAAAGAACTAAACATCAGATAATATAGTACTGGTACTCCAAGAAAATTTTCATCCAGAAAACCACGCTGAAAAGCTTAATATCAGGTCGAGGCCTACTTCATTGGGAATCTGGACATAAGAATGTGCACTTTAAGTATGCACTTTAAATGTGCACATTTTAGTATGGTTCACAAAATTCTGATGCTCTTGGAGCATCCTCTGATGTCTTGTTTCTTTTATGACATAATGTAAGGTCTTTTAATGTTTCACATGTACGAACATATGGGCTTCCTACGTCATCGTAGCTGGACAAGCACAGTGGGGCCTGTTATCTGGTGCTCTCTTGGCAACTGCTGAAACAATCTATTTCTAACAGGTCGCAGGAAAATACTATGAATGGTTGTTTGAAAAGTGTTACTTTTAAAGTAAATTTCCTTTTTCACATGTCGAACTATGTGTGAGAATGTATGTTGAATTCCCTGAATCATGGAGCGTTTGACTCTCATTAAAAACCAATTCTTTGATGACGAACCATTTAGAAGACTTTCGAGCCCAGAAGATCAGACATTTATGTCATTATTAAAAATTTTACTGGCACATTTGTGTGATATATCATAAAGTAAAACAAGTGCAAAAAATGTGAGACCTTAACTTTTCCCGGTGAATTGAATGTTCAAATAACTTACGGGTTTGCTGCCGGCTGACGTCGTCGACCACCGCCGATATTTCGACAAGAGCACACCCTGCCATTCTCAAGGCACAAATGCAAGGAGGAAGCAGTGTGCAAGGAAATTTAATACCTCGGTTCACAGAGGAGAAACAAGGAAGATACCACATACAGAACAAGTGTCAACGCAAACAAAGATAACCAACATCAGAAATATCGATAGTGACTATTAATCAACAGGTGAGGTAGCACTAATTCTGTTGGTCTGTTTTTTGATGAGAGACAGAGCCGGATTCCGAGCAGCATTTAAACAAAATCCACCATCTCTGTTTATAAGGTTGCTTGATAGTTTGATTTCAACAGCTTGCTTAATAACACTATCCAAATAGCTGGATGTGCAAGCCAGAATCTCCGTGTTGTTGTATTCCATAGGATGACCGGTGTCGAGGCAGTGTTCTGCAATAGTGGATTTGCTCCACTGTTGTAAGCGTGTGTGATGCTTATGTTCAATACACCGGTCTTCCACAGTCCTGATTGTCTGACCAATACACGACATGCCACAACTGCAAGGAATACGATAGACACCAGCTTTACACAAACCGAGATCATCTTTTATGGACGCCAACAGGGCCTTAATCTTAGAAGGTGGTCAAAAAACACATTTCACATCATATTTCTGCAAAATACAGCCAACCCTGTTGGAAATGCTTCCTGCTTAAGGCAAAAAGGCCGTAGACTTAGATGCCACTTTGTTGCTAACATCACTCACTTGTTGCACAGAAGGCTGATAGCGCAACACAAGTTTGATCTGCCTCTCACTATAACCATTCTGACGAAAGGTGACTTCAAGATGTGATAGCTCAGCTGCCAAACTTTCAGGGTCTGAGATAATGTGGGGCCTGTGAACCAAGGTACGAAGTACTCCTTCATGCTGAGCTGGATGGTGACAACTATCAGCTTGCAGATACAAGTCAGTGTGAGTAGGCTTCGTATAAACAGAATGTCCCAACGCACCATCAGTCTACTTTCTGACCAACACATCAAGGAAGGGAAGGCATCCATTCTTTTCCACCTCCATAGTGAACTGAATATTCGGGTGGATTGAACTCAGGTGTTCCAAAAACCGGTTCAAATTCTCACTACCATGAGGCCAAAGAACAAAAGTATCATCTACGTATCTGAAAAAAACACGCAGGTTTTGAGGTCGCTGACTCCAGTGCACTTTTCTCGGAGTCCTCCATAAATAAATTGGCCACAAAGGTGACAACGGGCTTCCCATTGCAACTCCATCTGTCTGTTCGTAGTACTGACATGGAACTTGTGCCTAATTCTGTATTATCACTTTTGCTTTGCCTATTTTGCTACATCATTATTTTCTACTGTACTACAAGATGAAAAAATAGTACATTACATAAAAAAATTTGTCATAATATGAATTAAATTTAAAAAGTTGATTATTTACAATCATTGGTTTCTCTACAAAACACGGCAAATGCATAGACAGTAGTTGTTTTCGTTCACTATTCCACGTTCAACTGTCTGTAATAATCCCTTTCCTTATAGCTAATTCACTATATTGCTATACTTAGAAATCCATCCATTTCCACAACACAACTTAACAGTTCCATTTCTGTTAGGCAATTAATATCCAGTCCCTATTACTAATGTAAAAAGTAGAGTTTCCCTTGGCTCACATATGCATCTGAAACCACATAACTCAATTACAGTGGAACATCGATTTTACATTCTCCTATTTTAATTTTGTGCAATTCTACATCATAAATTCGAAGCCCATGTGAAAAACCCATAAGATCAATGGTAAAAATTCCCTGATTTCACATTTCTTCCTAGTAAGGTTTACCTTGGTTCTAAGTTCTTACTCGACGTCTAGCTTGACTTCATCCTGTTTTCTTCCTATTTACACTTGATGTGACTGAATGAGTTATAAATGGCACAAAAGACAGATGGTTCACGCCACAGGTGGTGGCAGGGTTAAGGGAATATTTTAGGCCATCGTGAAGAGGGGAGACATGAGAGAGAAAATGCTGACATAATCCTGATTGGTGCTGCCAGCACAACTTGTCACATTTAGCTTCTCCACACAATTATGATACGACTACTGCTAGGTTGCAGTGGTAATTGAAAAACAAGACAGTCAACAACACAAAGTGTTCCAGACTGAGCCAACATGTGACGAAGGAGACCAACCACCACCTTTTTTGTTCCACTTATAACTCAGTCTCATCTTTTTGCATCCATTTCCGATGTACTGTATTCAGCAACAGTATCAATCTTCACCCTTTTAAATTCAAACACTGAGTCTTGAAAAATAACCTGTGTCATAATCGAGGAAACAACATCCATTTCCAGCTAGTGAATTCTTATTGGCTGGTGACTTGTTAAGCCACCCAATAGCCAGGACAGCAACCACACCACACCACACCACACTAACACACATAAAATGAGCTCACCTGGATGTGTGGAGAGGGAGACTTGCCCTTCAATTATGGGAGTGCAGTTAGGGGTGACACTATTTTGTGAAGTGCTGAAAATATACTTTTCGTGCAGATAATGTACTATGACAGAGATGTCACTCGGAAATAGAACAAGGGTTTGGCGATAGCACATTTTAAAGACTTTCTGTGTTCAAATCTGACATGATACAATTGCAAAAACTACCTACATTACTCATGTATATGCTTTGCACCACACATTGTAGATCATAAAGACTGGCAGCAGTGATAGAGGGCATGAAGTGAAACAGTAGCACTTGAGGTTTCTTTCAAATTTACATTTCACACCGTGTACAGAAATTCACCGAGCTGACTCCTAAAAAGCTTGTAATGTCAGTTGGGAAAGTAAACTCATGTTTTCATGTCTCTGTTTCTCTCATCAAGCCTAAAGTAACACTTTAACACTAGTGAGCACATGAAATGGGGCTCACAAGAGAGGCATTAAACAATAACAGCAATGGTGACAAAGTATTTCATTAAGCAGATGTCCGCATTTATGCTTATGGTTTAACCTCATAGCTGCTGTAATGTTTTTGGTTTAATTCAACATGTTCAACAATTTTTGTTCCTTTTTTTCTGGGTGTGTACAAAGGATGAGCTCTCAAAAACGCATTTTGAGCGTATAATTTGTAGTCGTTGCATGTCAGAAAACGATTAGATTACCCGGTATCCAGATACCAATTTCAATTTTTTGATGAGTTTTTACTTGCTGTTACACATCTCTGACTTTTAAGAACTGATTAAATTCATTACCACAAATTAGTGGATAAACATTGTACTGTACATTTAATTTCCTTCACTTAGACCAATTTTTATACAAAGTATTGAAAACAGTTGTGATTTTTAATCATATATGTCAATTCATGTATTTTTGCTGATATTTTGGGGGTGTCAACATTTTCCTCAGATTTGCATTTTTTAAGTCTGTATCCACAATAAAGTATAATAGGGGTTTCACTGTATTGTGCTGTGTAACTCAACAAAAGTCAAATATGTGTTCTATAGTTTTTCTGTCTATAACAAATACTCAAAACCAAATGTTAGATGGTAACTGTTCTGTGTTGTTGAAACAATAATTATGGGCAGTTAATTGTATTCTTTGACTTCACTGATTTTTGCCCAAATTCATAATCCCCTATCTTTCACTTGATTTTGATACCACAGTGTCACAACCTCGAAAACCCCACATCAAACAGAAAAGAAACAAAAAATATGGATATATTGAAATAAAATTAATGTAAATATATTGAAATATAAAATTTTAAACATTTACATTTAAAATAAAATTATAGACATTTACCTGATGTTTCTCAGGTTGGAAACAAATCAGTATTATCATCAGTGTTTGTAACAGTAGAGCATTACACAATCAGCCTTCCTTTTAATTCCATTCAGTGCTTGGCATGCCTCATTTTCTACCTGATTTTTTTGCAACTTGTTCCTGGCATACACATTTAACAGAAATAATTCTCAGACTGAGGGAATACACTACACACTGTCCAGGCTGTACCAAGCTACCAACAACAAGTGTTCTAACATTCAAATGACTATATCAATCAAAACTGTATACAGGCAGTATCAGAGAATCATCAATATGGTATGGTAATGGACGGAAGTGTAAGGAGATTATTATTTATCATATGGATATACATATATAATTAACAACATTATTTACAGAACGAAGTACAAAAGGAATATGCAAGAGCTCTGGTCTCAATCAACTTTACAGAGTGCTGTCAAGAGAGTCTACCTATTCCAATGTCCTTGGAGAGGCATTGATGATATCCTTCCAGCCTCCACAGAAACTTCTCTCAGGACATTCTTCGACATTGTGGTCAATGGTCTGCTCTGAAGCGCAGACGCAAGAGGTCCAACAATGTACATGTACATTGCCGTGTGGCATCGCCCGCTCTGCATGTGAGTGGACATGTGGCCGCTCCTTCAGCAAGGTCCGAGCAGGCACACGGGGCGGAGGGGTTTATTAGTGATTGGGAGTTCCAATGTTAGGCGGGTGATGGAGCCCCTTAGGGAAATAGCTGAAAGGTCGGAGAAAAAGGCCAGTGTTCACTCTGTCTGCTTGCCGTGGGGTCTCATCAGAGATGTGGAGGAGGCCCTGCCGGCGGCAATAGAGAGTACTGGGTGCGTCTGACTGCAAATTCTTACTCATGTCGGCACCAATGGCTCCTGCCGTGTGGGTTCAGAGATCATCCTCAGTTCATACAGGTGGTTGGCGGAGTTGTTGAAGGTGGAAAGCCTCGCTCGCGGGGTGGTGGAATCTGAGGTAACTATTTGTAGTATTGTTCCCAGAACCGATCACGGTCCTCTGGTTCGGAGCCGAGTGGAAGGCTTAAACCAGAGGCTCAGATGAGTCTGCGGAGGTCTGGGGTGCAAATTTCTCGACCTCTGCTATCGGGTGGAGAAATATAGGGTCCCCCTGAATAGATCAGGCATGCACTACATGCAGGAAGCAGCTACAAGGGTAGTGGAGTACATGTGGAGTGCGCATGTGGGTTTTTTAGGTTAGAGAATTCCCTCCCTAGGGCAGACAAGACACCTCCTGAGACGCGACAAGGTGTTAGTAGGCAAAACGCAACAGGGAATAACAGTATTAATGTGGTAATAGTAAACTGCAGGAGCGTCTATAGAAAGGTCCCAGAACTGCTCTCATTAATAAACGGTCACAATGCCCACATATACTAGGGACAGAAAGTTGGCTGAAACCAGATGTAAACAGTAATGAAATTCTAAACTCAGATTGGAGTGTATACCACAGAGACAGGCTGGACAGTGAAGGGGGAGGCGTGTTTAAAGCGATAAAAAGTGCAATAGTATTGAAGGAAATTTATGTAGATCCGAAATGTGAAATAATTTGTGTGAAGGTCACGGTTAAAGCAGGCTCAAACTTGGTAATTGGATGTCTCTATAGGCCCCCTGGCTCAGCAGCTGTTGTGGCAGAGCACCTGAATGAAAATTTGGAAAATATTTCGAGTAGATTTCCCGACCATGTTATAGTTCTGGGTGGTGATTTTAATTTTCTGGGTATAGACTGGGAGACTCAAACGTTTAAAACAGGTGGCAGGGACAAAGAATCCAGTGAAATATTTTTAAGTGCATTATCTGAAAACTACCTTGAGCAGTTAAACAGAGAACCGACTCGTGGTGATAACATACTCGTATTAGACCTTCTGGTGACAAATAGACTCGAACTATTTGAAACAGTTAATGCAGAAAAGGGAATCAGTGATCATAATGCGGTTACTGCATCGATGATTTCAGCTGTAAATAGAAATACTAAAAAAGGTAGGAAGATTTTTCTCTCTAGAAAAAGTGACAAAAAGCAGATTACAGAGTACCTGACGGCTCAACACAAAAGTTTTATCTCAAGTACAGATAGTGATGAGGATCAGTGGACGAAGTTCAAAACCATCGTACAATATGCGTTAGATGAGTATGTGCCAAGCAAGATCGTAAGAGATGGAAAAGAGCCACCGTGGTACAATAACCCAGTTAGAAAACTGCTGCGGAAGCAAAGGGAACTTCACAGCAAACATAAACATAGCCAAAGCCTTGCAGACAAACAAAAATTATGCGAAGTGAAATGTAGTTTGAACAGGGCTATGCGAGAGGCGTTCAATGAATTCGAAAGTAATGTTATATGTACTGACTTGGCAGAAAATCCAAAGAAATTTTGGTCTTATGTCAAAGCGTTAGGTGGATCAAAACAAAATTTCCAGACACTCTGTGACCAAAATGGTACTGGAACAGAGGATGACAGACTAAAGGCCGAAATACTAAATGTCTTCTTCCAAAGCTGTTTCACAGAGGAAGACTGCACTGTACTTCCTTCTCTAGATTGTCGCACAGATGACAAAATGGTAGATATCGAAATAGATGACAGAAGGATAGAAAAAAAATTAAAATCGCTCAAAAGAGGAAAGGCTGCTGGACCTGATGGGATACCAGTTCGATTTTACACAGAGTACGCGAAAGAACTTGCCCCCCTTCTTGCAGCAGTGTACCGTAGGTATCTAGAAGAGCGTAGCGTTTCAAAGGATTGGAAAAGGGCACAGGTCATCCCCGTTTTCAAGAAGGGACATCGAACAGATGTGCAGAACTATAGACCTATATCTCTAATGTCGATCAGTTGTAGAATTTTGGAACACATATTATATTCGTATTCATGTATAATGACTTTTATGGGGACTAGAAATCTACTCTGTAGGAATCAGCATTGGTTTCGAAAAAGACGATCGTGTGAAACTCAGCTCACACTATTCGTTCACGAGACTCAGAGGGCCATAGACATGGGTTTCCAGGTAGATGCTGTGTTTCTTGACTTCCGCAAGGCGTTTGATACAGTTCCTCACAGTCGTTTAATGAACAAAGTAAGAGCATGTGGACTATCAGTCTAATTATGTGATTGGATTGAAGAGTTCCTAGATAACAGAACACAGCATGTCATTCTCAATGGAGAGAAGTCTTCCGAAGTAAGAGCGATTTCAGGTGTGCCGCAGGGGAGTGACGTAGGACTGTTGCTATTCACAATATATGTAAACAACCTTATGGGTAACATCAGAAGTTCACTGAGGCTTTTTGCGGATGATGCTGTAGCATATCGAGAGGTTGTGACAATGGAAAATTGTACTGAAATGCAGGAGGATCTGCAATGAATTGACGCATGGTGAAGGGAATGGCAATTGAATCTCAATGCAGATAAGTGTAATGTGCTGCGAATACATAGAAAGAAAGATCCTTTATCATTTAGCTACAATATAGCAGATCAGCAGCTGGAAGCAGTTAATTCCATAAATTATCTGGGAGTAGGCATTAGGAGTGATTTAAAATGGAATGATGATATAAAGTTGATCATCGGTAAAGCAGATACCAGACTGAGATTCATTGGAATAATCCTAAGGAAATGCAATCCGAAAACAAAGAAAGTAGGTTACAGTATACTTGTTCACCCAGTGCTTGAATACTGCTCACCAGTGTGGGATCCGTACCAGATAGGGTTGATAGAAGAGATAGAGAAGATCCAACGGAGAGCAGCACGCTTTGTTACAGGATAATTTAGTAATTGCAAAAGTGTTACAGAGATGATAGATAAACTCTAGTGGATGACTTTGCAGCAGAGACGCTCAGTAGCTCGGTACGGTCTTTTGTTAAAGTTTCGAGAACATACCTTCACCAAGGAGTCAAGCGGTATATTGCTACCTCCTACGTATATCATGCAAAGAGACCATGAGGATAATATCAGAGAGATTAGAGCCCACACAGAGGCATATCGACAATCTTTCTTTACACGAACAGTACGAGACTGGAATAGAAGGGAGAATCAATAGAGGTACTCAAAGTACCCTCCACCACACACCGTTAGGTGGCTTGCGGAGTATGGATGTAGATGTAGATGTAGATGTACTTCATCCATGCAGAACCTCCACCAGAGTACACTCATTTACACAAGTGGTGCGGTACATAGCTAAGAAGTGTGAAAGAGCATCAGGTATTAGCATGGCTTGCACCACCATTATCATTTGTGTTGTAAATGTCCTGACCATCCGCACTGCCTCTGTGCGTTGGACATTGAATGGAAATGAGTGGTGTTTAGAAACTGTATACTATTGCAACAGCAAAACTCCCGAAACTCGGACCCATAAACTGGGGGCCATTAGCAAGACCAGCATAGCTAGTGCACCCTCTATTGCAAATATGGTTGTGTGCACCTTGATGTTGCATCTCACTGTTGTGGTGAACATCCATGCTATATAGGGGAAGTTGGATGGATGTCCACCAGTATCAACCAAATTTCCTCAAGAAAGTGTGTGCCAAAATCCACATATACTGTATCTCGTGGCTGAGCTGGTTGAGGCAACAACGGAAAATTATGTTGACAGTCCACTTAGTTCAGCAAACAGGCTTGGCATGCTTCACTGCATGTTCAATGCTGGTGTTTATCACAGGCCATCTGAGATATCCCCTGGTAAGAAGAATGCAGCAACCGGAGGACATGTGGTCAGAATGAAAGCAGAACTGCACTGCGGCGCTCTGTGACGTACATTGAGTTGCTCTGTAATATTGAAAAAAGGTCAAAAATTGGTATGGGCATCCTTGCAAGGTGCATGGGGCATCCTGTTTGAACCACTGCAACAAAGCTGTGCAACCCTGTACTGTTACTTGTGGTTACTGCTACTTCTTCGGTGATGAAGTGGAATTCTTGCAGTGTTGTTTCTAAAGCACTACCAATTGGAAAACAAATTGTTTCCTCCGTATAAATCTCTGTATTGGGCCCATGGGCAACCTGGACAATGAATCAGCATTATCATGCTGTGTGGTGGGTCAAAAATGGATATCATCAAAATAATTATTGAGAAATAATGCCCAAATTTGTAGACTCTGGGCTGTCGCGTCACAGAACCTCACCTTAGGATTAAACAACAATACCAATGTATTGTGATGTGTAACGAAGTGAAATTTGGAGCCATACAGGAAAACGTGAAACTTTTTAATGCTAAAGACAATGGCCTGTGCCTCTTTTTATACCTGGAAGTAATTCTTTAATTCTTTTGGGTGCAAGAGACGGTCTTAGATGTGAAAGCATTCAGTTGTTCTGATGCGTTTCGATTTTTTGTGGGAGAGTATAGCACCATTCCCATACTGTGATGCACCAGTAGCCCGTATTAAGCTTTTCTTCAGATCAAAGGTAGCAAGAGAAGGAGCACAGTGTAAGCAGTGTTTTTGCCAGAAAAAAGCTTGTTGTCAAGCAGCTGACCAAACAAATTTCACATCCTTCTTAGGGTTTGAGACCTCCAATGCATTAGTATGAATTGGTTATAATAGTTCACCTTGCCAAGGAACAACTGCATCTCCAAATTCCTAGGGATGGCCAACTTATCAATTGCTACATAGTGGTCATTGAGTGGTTTAATGCCCTCTGTACTTAAGATGTGGCCCAAATATTAGAGACTAAATGCCATAAAACATACATTTTTCTAGCTTATAATGCAAATCATTGTCCTCCAGTGCCTGAAACTATGGCTTCTAGTTTTGTAAATGTCCTTCCCTTCGAATCAGCGGTGGGGGGGGGGGGGGTCAATGACAGATAGGCATCTTTCAAATTAATCTTTGAAAAGTAGTGTCCATCTGCCAAACTTGCCAATAGCTCCTCAGGGCGAGGGATTGGATAAACCTCCACCTCCCTCTGGACATTAACTGTGGCTTTAAAATTGCCATACATCTGAATTCCATGGGGTTTTTTAACCATTGCTAGCATCATTGACTAATTACTTAATGATACAGGTGAAATAACCTCCAATTCCGGTAGTCTGTCTAATTCTACTTCAACTGTATCTCTCCTGGCAAATGGCAAATGGAGGGTGTGGCAAAACTTAGGGGTCACAGATGGCATAAGCTGAATTGTGGGCCAGAAAATCCTTCAACTTTGGCTCAAACAACTGCTTACAAGACGGCAAAAGTCATTCAGGGTCAGGAAAAGGAATGATTTGATATACCAGATTAACGTGATCAACAATTTAGAAAGGAAAACAAATGCTGTAAAAGCGTCCAATAAAAGAAAAAAGAAAAAAAAAGAAGAAAAAAATGCTGATGCAAACTACCACAGCTGGTTGACCTCATTGATGACTACAAGAGACTACTGTTTTGTTAACTGTAATGGTGGGCTACCCAGTTCATGATGCACAGACAAACTGATAGAGATGCAGCCCCAGTATCAAACTGAGATTCAACAGAGTATCCCAGAACAGACAATGGCAGCACGAGCTTATGAGCTATTTACCAGATATGTGACATTGGCACGGAAAGTATGTTAATAGACAACTTGTCAGTACTGCCCACAGTGCATTGTGCAGCACAGACAGCAGCAGTGTGACCCATTTGGGTACACTTGCAACAAACTTAATTTAAATGCAAACATTTCTACAACTCATGCTAGTTGTGGCAACTGCAGTGACCTTATAATCTAAGGGACCTCCCGATGCCTAGGAGGAATGTGCGTTACTATCTGCTATACTGGACCAAATTTACATGAGCTGTGCACCTTTTTTACGAAGTCCAGTCCAGTGGTAGGGGAAGCTTATTCCTGGTATCTGCCTTATTAAGCTGCTTTAACAGAATAGCCTGCTGTGTCTCTGACAATGTGTTATTGGAAAGAACTACAATCCACTTCTGTTATGTGGCATTCATCAACAGGGGGTTCCTGGGCCTTTGTGAACAGCTCATGTGTATGTGCTACCTGCCACATCAAATAGAGATGGGTGTGATGACTTTGCTTTAAATGACTTATCTGGGAATGACCAAATAATTATGTCATAGACAATGGAGTCCACAAAAGATACGCAACACTGACTACAGCCAAACTTATGATCTGTAGGCAAACCATGTAACTCCACTATCAATTCTGCGTATGACTTGTAAATCTGCTTTTGCTGCTAGTTTAACTCAAGGCGCACTGCCACAACATGTGACTTATACTCAGAATGGGAAGTCAGTTCCATACACAACTCATTAAATTTCAATGAAGCGGTCCATGCATAGACAGAGCTTTTGCACCAAATTATAAAGAAATGAGTGAGAAGGAAGGAGAAGTGCACTCATATCTACAGGATGACTAATTTTTTGAGGATGATTGGATGTAACACTATCGAACAGGATGGGTTTGAATGTTTTGCTTTCTGGCATATGACACATCTTCTTATTACCTGTTGCACTTTGCAGCAAACATTGGGAAAACAGCAGTAAGACACAATTTTATTAGTACACTATTGTACTCCATAATGGCCTAAATATTGTGAGCAGATGTAATGAAATTATCTACGTACATCTCTGGTAATCATATGCACCACATGATGATTCTGGCATGCGGCAGTGAAATAGTTCAAAACAGTGGAAAATCCAGGATGGAATAATGACAATTTATGAAAAGGATAGATTGCTGCTCATCATGTAGTGGAGATGCTGAGCTGCAGAGAGGTAAAACAAAATGACTGCTAAACAAGAAAGCTTTTGATGAGAAGGCCTTCTTCCGAATTAGAAAACACACACACACACACACAGAATCTGGCCTCAGCAGCCAGAGACAGTAGTCGTGTGTGTGTGTGTGTGTGTGTGTGTGTGTGTGTGTGTGTGTGTGTGTGTGTGGAGGGGGGGGGTGGGAGCATACATGCATTTGTTTGTGTGTATGTTGTGTGTGTGTGAATGTGTATGCATGTTATCTGATTCAGAAGAAGGCCTTCTGGCTAAAAGCTTACTTGTTTAGTAGTCTTTTTGTTGTGCCTGTCTGCAACTCAACATCTCCACCGTATGGTGAGTAGCAATCTCTCTTTTTCATAATATTGCCTTAATGAAAGAGTACAACTTGATGTTATTTTTAGTGCTTGCCTAAATCTTCTTTATCATTTCTCAAAGTGCCTGCGTGACCTTTTGCCAGCGCAGATCTTCTTCTTGTAATTTACTCATGTTGCAACAGATTTTTTAGTAGTGTGGATGGTATGTGCCATCATGCATCAATAAAATGCAGAAGTCGGAAGTTAATTTGGCAATTGTGTTGTTGTTTTATATGTATGACCTACAGATTAAATTCTTGTAGGTAGAGGCACCATCTTGCTTTTGTGTGTGTAATTATTTGCATGTTAAGAAAAATGACAGGGTTTGGTGGTCACAAAATACTTTCGTATATTTCCCCCTAGGTAATATTGGAATTTTCTAAATGCACAAACTGCTGCCAATGCTTCAAGCTTGGTCACTAAATACCGTCTGTCGCGTTCGTAAGGGCTAGACTTACAAAATTAATTACACATTCCATTGGTTTCCCTTTGACTTCTCTGATCTGAAACATAATGACCCCATTCCGTATTTTGAAGCATCTGTTTTCAAACAGAATTCTTTACTCATGTCCAGGTGGCACAATAAATTGGCATTTACTAAAGCTTTCTTAATAGCATCAAAGTCCTCTGACATTGTTGTGTCCATAACAATGTGTTGTTCTTTTTTAATAAATTTAGCAATGTATCACTGTTCAGTAGTTGATTAAGTATGAATTTTCTACAAAATGATGTTAACTCAAGAAATGCCTTCAGCTGGTTTTTGTTTTAAGGTGCTGGGATGTATTCGATTGCATGGATTTGTCCTGTATCTGGTAGTACCTCTTCTGGAGAGATGAGGTGACCTAAGAATTCGAGTACCTGTCTCTCAAACTCAGATTTTTGTAGATTTATGCTAACACCAAACATCACAGATTTCTCCAACACTTTGCTTAGTAATTCTACGTACTCCTCCTATGAGTCATCTACATAGACTGTCACTCTGTTAAGCTGCTGTGGGGCCAACACTGTGTCCGGCACTGCTATGAATACTCCAGCACTGATGTGTAGCCCAAAAGATAGAACACAGAACTAATAACTTCTACCGAAACAAATAAATGCAATATATATCCTGTTATCTGCCAGGATAATTCCCTCAGATCTGTAAATAACACTTTCCATTCCCTAAATCTATCTTTACTTGAAACTGTTAAAAGAAATTCATTCCGAAATTACAGTTAACTATTAATTTCTTCATCACAAGGAATGTACATTCAATTATAATTTTATGGAAGATTGTAGTTTTATTCCTCTTGATGTACCTCTGAGGACAGTAAGAATTTTACAGTTTTGAACAGGTAAGGTTGGTATGTGCATACTCTTTTTGATCTCGTTAAATAAAGTCACTAATATTACATTGGCTGAACCTCCGGTATCGAGTACAATAGGTACTAAAATTTTCCCTGTTTTGGCACTTATTATCACTCTAACTATTTTGTCAGTGTTTTCATCATTCAGTAGCTTGTGTACATATAACTCACCCCTTACATAGTGGTCTTTATCTTAAAAAAAAATAATGTTTTATGAACGAATGCTCCCACTTTCCCTTGTGCTCGTCATCGGGGGGCTTAATGCACCCGTTTGTTGCTTTCCGGTGTTGGTGCTCTCCATCTGAAGTGTACCCATCATGTGCCCTGTGTTATGGCAATTTGTGTCTTGGTTATTACTTAAACCCAGTTCTCCTTGCCTAGTTTCGCTACCTTATCTGAGACCAACAGTTGCTAGTCTGTACTCATTACATTATTTGGTCTTTGGTCCACTAAGATCTGTAGTGCTGTGCCAGTCATTTTACCTGCTTCTGTTGTTCAGATTTGGTGGGTTCTGATTGCTTGGTTCATCCTTTCAATAACCATTGTTTCCCCGATAACCGAAATTTCGTTGCCTATTAGCTGATGGTGATGGTATGAGTGCCAACCATAGTTATTGTTGTTACTGGGTGGGGGTTTCCATTACTTTGGACATTTGACAATGCATTCGAATTATTGCCTTGACCATCTTCATGCATGAGCTATATCAAATCCAATTCCAAGAGAAAATACACAAGGTCTTTCTCAGATGTAATTATCAGTTACTCTCACAAATTCAAAGGTAATCCAATTTTCAAGATCTCAAGCACATTTACATTCGAGACAGGATTACTTCAGTATCTCATCTTATTGATATGCTTTTTGAAGGATATTTATAATCTTCCGTGTTTTGCTATTGAATGGTTATGGGTCAAATATTTCTCATTACAAATGTTTTTGAACACCACTGGACCAAAACTTGTCTAAAAAGGCATGGTCAAATTGGTCATAATTTTGATAGCATTATGCAACACCTGTTGTCTAGAGCAGAGCGTATCCTTGGCAGTGCATGTCGTACCCTACTACATAGTGTATTTTTTGTGATTCCTTCAGGCTATGCATATTGTGGAACACTCATATAAATATTAGTGCCTGAACCTATTTCTCTCTGTGGAAAACACCTGAAATTGGCAATACTTTAATAAGCTTTCATCCACCAATATTGATGAAAGATAGAGTCCTTTCCCAGTGAGTGTGGTAATGACGTGTGGCAATGGGGAGTGATTTATTCGGTTTGTAATTGACATCGTCGGATCCTTATATGAGCCAAAACCCTTTTTGTTGACATTGTGAGACTGCGGAGGTGAAAACATATTTTCTCTTTTATATCGTAAATTCACCTGCATGTTTCATGTGTAAATGGTTTCTTTTGAACTCTCTCTGCCAGTGGCCAGAACGAATTGGTTGTACTGCAGTTTTGATGTCCACATCTACCTTGGTAACAATTTTATATTCCTTTTCGTCCATCAATATTTTGATGTCAGTTACAGAGGTTTGATGCTGGAATGCAAACTTTTCAACAAGTGTGGTACCACAATTGAACGCCCCCACATTTGTGTGGTCGTTCAACTTCTTTGTGCCTTTGGCAGTGCATTTTTGTTCTAGTGTTATATACCCTACATGTTCTGATAGTTTTCAGGAAGTTCATTACGAACTGATTGTATCTCTGAAACCTCTGCCTGAGTGGTATTTATGATCTGAGCTATCTTCTCATGCACGGTTTTCGAATTGTGCACAGTTTTCGAATTGTTGTTTTTCAGTGAGCCATCTAACCTACAATTAGTTTTCTTTTGTTCTAGTAATAGTGAAAATTTTTGGTCAAAACTATTCAAACTATATTTAAATTGCTACTCACCAAATAGTGGAGATATTGAGTCGCAGACATGTGCAACAAAAAGACTGCTAAACTGGTAATCTTTCAGCCAAAAGGCCTTCTTCTGAATTAGACAACATACACACCGACACATTCATCCAAACACAACTTGCACACACATGACCACTGTCTCTGGCTGTCGAGGCGAGATTGCAAGCAACACCATATGATGAGAGAAGCAATCTGAGTGGTAGAGACAAGGAGGCAGCTTTGGTGAGGAGAGTGATGGCTAGCAGAGTTGGGGTAGGCAACGGAAAAGTTCTGCTTGTGGGAGCACACATGGTTGAGGTGGAGAGAAGGTGGGGCAGCTAGGCACAGTCGGGAGGTTAGATGGGGGATGTGGACCGAAAAGGAGAGAAGTAAAAAGACTGTGGGTACGTTGGTGGAATAGAATGCTGTGTAGTGCCGGAATGCGAACAGGGAAAGGGATAGGTGGGTGAAGGACAGTGACTAACAAAGGTTGAGGCCAGGAGGGTTATGGGAACGTAGGATGTATTGCTGGGAGAGTTCCCACCTGCACATTTCAGAAAAGCTAGCAATAGTAGGAAGGATCGAGATGGCGCAGGCTGCAAAGCACACATTGAAATGAAGAATGTTGTGTTGGGCAGTGTTCTTAGCAAATGGGTGGTCCAGCTCTTTCTTGGCTACAGTTTGTCAGTGGCCATTCATGCGGACAGGCAGCTTGTTGGGTGTCATGCCCACATAAAATGAAGCACAGTGGTTACAGCCTAAATTGTAGATCATATGACTGGTTTCACAGGCAGCCCTGCCTTTGATGTGATAGATGATGTTTTTGACCAGGCTGGAATAGGCGGTGCTGGGAGGTTCTATGATAAACTAGGCAAGGGGTTGGGAACGGGGGTTGAGTAGGGGTGCTCGAGGGTACTTTGTAGGTTCAGTGGGCGGCGGGATACCATTGTGGGAGGGACTGGAAAGATAATAGGTAGGACAGTCCTAATTTCAGGGCACAATGAGAGGTAGTCAAAACTCTGGCAAAGAATGTGATTCAGTTGCTCCAGTCCTCAGTGGTATTGAGAAACAAGGAGATTGCTCCTCTGTGGCTGAATGGTGGAACTTTGTGAGATGGTGGGTGACTAGAGGGAGAAGGCATGGGAGATCTATTTCTGTACAAGGTTGGGAGGGTAATTATGATCTGTGAAAGCCTCAGTGAGACCCTTGGCATATTTCGAGAGGGACTGCTCATCTCTAAAGATTCGATGGCCATGGGTGGCTAGGCTGTATGGAAGGGACTTCTTGGTATGGAGTGGGTGACAGGTGCCGAAGTGGAGGTATTGCTGGTGCTTGGTAGGTTTGATATGGACAGAGGTACTGATGTAGCCATCTTTGAGGTGGAGGTCAACATCTAGGAAGGTGCAGCCTGAGATTTTCACTCTGCAGCGGAGTGTGCGCTGATATGAAGGTGGCTTGTAGGGTTGAGGAGGACCAGGTGAAGCGAAGCGGGAAGAAGGCGTTGAAGTTCTGGAGGAATGTAGATGGGGTGTCCTCACCTTACCTCATAATATTGCCGTCATTCCTTCCTATCCTTTTCATAATATTGTCATTATTCAATCCTGAATCTTCCATTGTTCAACATATCTTTAAATTTTTGATCAAACTTGCTTGCCATATTGGTAAAATTTTGATTGAGATCATCTGACATATTTGTAGACACGTGTTTTAAAATTTGTGCCATCTCATTCTTGCCACTTGGCAATAGTGAGATGTTGTTTCTGGATTTGTGGCATCTTCTTACCCGTAAACATTTTGTGTTCATGTTACCCTGTTCTCGGTTACTGAAAATATTTCCATTCATTTCATTACTTTCTTTTGAGATGTTTGAATATATATGTTCATCTTTAGTACATTAATTATTGTTTGAATTACTGCAACTTATATTCAGTTTTCACCTCAAGTTCTTGTATTCTTTAGCTGGGTCTGTGTAAGTTGATCCATTACACTTGCAGTAGTCTGGAAGTGGTAGCTTTGCTCGCCTATCTTGGCCAAATACGTAATGCAATTTTGAAAATGTCTCTATGCAGTGCCTTAGTATTGTCACAGGCCAGCCGCGGTGGTCTCGCAGTTCTAGGCGCGCAGTCCGGAACCGTGCGACTGCTACGGTCGCAGGTTCGAATCCTGCCTCGGGCATGGATGTGTGTGATGTCCTTAGGTTAGTTAGGTTTAAGTAGTTCTAAGTTCTAGGGGACTGATAACCACAGCAGTTGAGTCCCATAGTGCTCAGAGCCATTTGAACCATTTGAGTATTGTCACAGCTCCATATAGGGGTATTGTTTTCACCCATAGCCATTTGCGCAGTTGAAAGCTTGTAACAGTGCTGCAAGCTGTCAGGGATGTTCTTAGACTGTCTTGACTACATTTGTGTACAACAAAATGGCTGCTGTTCCTAGAGCACAAATTAAATGACACAATAATCACTCCATATTTACCTATTAGTTTTCACGCAAATGATGCTATGAAAAAATGTTAGGAAAGTAATTTTGATATTGCTAAAATGAATGACAGCAAGGATCTGTTGTTGTTCATCCTAGATATAGAGCATTAATGATTACAATAATTGGTAATACTTGGTCCTACCTTGTCTTCTGCTGATGTGAATATTTGCATATTTATGTAATTTTCTTTTCAGTTATGGTTTTTATTTCATTTTACTGTTGCTTTGTAAATTTCCTTCTGGGCTCTTATTATTATTGTTTTCTTGAAGATCATGCATCATGCAACAAAGAAAATGTTCATCATTGTTATGTGAATGATGAAATTTTTTACAATAGTATGAATAATAGCAATTACAACATCCGATAGGCACAGTCTCTGTGAGGTCTTCAGTGTACTGAATAAAAAAAATAATGGGTGTGATTACAACTGTTTTAAGGCAGCCCTCACAAAAATTGAAAGAAACATCAGACAAAAGTTTTACAATGTTGACATTTATGTATATTGTCCTTTCTGGATAAATGTTGTTGCCCGTAGGCTTGAAAACAGTAAATAACGGCTTTTGTAGTATTTCAGTTCCTGTGAGTTGGTTGTGGTTCCCCTAACACATCTTGTACTTTTTCTGTATAGTCTGGATTCAGCAATTGCACGTGATTTTGCGTCGTACCATGTTGTGACTTTCGTACACCAATAATTCTTTCTTCATAGTTTCATTAGGGGAAAAAAAAACAATATTGGCAATTATATTTTCCCACAAGGATTTTTATTAAGAGCACTATTATGCCTGCTTGATACTATGAGGTCTCTAGATCTCTGACAGAAGTTAATTAAAAAAAATTGAATGTAGACTACTTGTCGTCTTTCTTTTACTATTTCACAGTTGTAGTTCCTGTCCTTGGTTCTTATTACTCTGTGAAATTTACCAGAAGCTGTTACACGATAATAAAGTTTACCATCGAAACAAAAGGAAAAAATGACTTTCCTCTGTTTTTACATTTGAAAACATTGCAGTAACATGATTCATTTGTGGTAAACAGTCAGAGAGCACAGGCTTGTCCTGTGTCTGCGCAACTTTTCTTTTCTATTTTCTTTTTTTTTTAGTATATACAGTAAAGTAAAGTAAGTAAAACGCGAGTGCCTAAAAATGCCAAACAGAATATTTGTACAGATAGGAAAAGTTAAAAAAGTAGCCTGAGTCATGCAAAAAACACTGCGATTGGTAAGTGGAAGGCAGTCAATAAACATAATTTCGTCAAAATGATGGTATTGGTGAAACAAAGCCCAACTGTACACTGTACATTGTCTGTTAAAGGTTTGTTCAGTTCCAGTATTAAAAAACATAAGTTGAAACTTATAAACACTTACTCTTTCTTTTTTCCAAAACAACATTTCTCAGGTCATGAAGTATACACACAATAACATTATACCTGTTTTTAACTCACGAGTCGGTGTTCTTTCCACTGAGGTATGCAGGATTTTTGTGATATTTTGATTTTTGATGCTTTTTTAATAATGGTTTTTTGTTGAAAACAGTGTCTTTTATTTCAGATTGCTGTCATTTTGTTAAAAAGCATTTTTTAAAAATACACTAGACTCTCGCTAATCCAGCCATTCCTGGCACATGTGGGTGCTAGATTAGTGGAAGTGCCGGATTATTGAGTGTCTGAAACTTATTTTATTCATTTACTTTGTTTTTTATTTATTTTGAAAACATAGGGGATATAGTGTACTGTACTTTATTAAACCAAAGGATAAAATTTTAAAACATAGATGATATACTTTATTAAATTCAAAAATACGTTAATTTTTAAATAAAACTAAGTCCGTGAGTGTATACTGTACATAATTACACAGTTGTATCACTCACAATGAAACATGTCCCTAATTTTTAACTGTCACAATGATGGTAGGCGATGGTGGCATGCTTTATCACGCAACCGCTTTACAAGCATTACATCAGTACTGCATGTATCTGGTTGTTACATAATATACTCTAGGAAGACCTCAGCAACTTCAGCACCAGCAGTGTGAGAAATCTTCATGCTCTCTCCTACTGTGTCCTGTTCTTTATCACTTTTATCATTACTTTCTTGCACACTTTTGATTATTTCTTCGCCTGTTAAAGTTTGGTCCCCTATCACAGTTTTCCTCATTCAGCCACTTAGTAACACCTTCATCATCAATTTCTTCTCCTCCTGGAAGGTTGTGGAACATATCAGTGTACAAAGTGTTGTGGATTGGCAAGACAGCCAACCCACTATGAGAGGAAGCCGAAAGGCACGCGTTTTAGCTCACGTAGGCTGGCGTGAGGTCCGGAACAGGTCAAGGAAATGAGACTAACAAAAAACGTACGTAGCTGCTGGAATACTTAACTTTAATCCATAATTGGTGAACATCGCTCTTGACGGTACATGTTTTACAGCATCAATAGTAACTGGTAATGGCGCCTTGGTAGGTCGTAGCAAATGACGTAGCTGAAGGCTATGCTAACTATCGTCTCGGCAAGTGAGAGCGTATTTTGTCAGTGAACCATCGCTAGCAAAGTCGGCTGTACAACTGGGGCGAGTGCTAGGAAGTCTCTCTCGACCTGCCGTGTGGCGGCGCTCGGTCTGCAATCACTGATACTGGTGACACGCGGGTCCGACGTATGCTAACGGACTGCGGCCGATTTAAAGGCTACCACCTAGCAAGTGTGGTGTCTGGCGGTGACACCACATTCCTCCCCCGCAAATCGGCGGACGGTTGTGGCATAAGGCTTCCGCCCGCCGGGGGAAGGACCCTATGTTGACGTATGCGATGAGGTGGGGAGCCAAACAACAGGCGAGGCTGTGCCACCCGCACCCTGCCATTCGGACAGAGGGGAGCTAGGAAACGCCTGAAAACCTGCTCCAAGGTGCACGTCAACATGCGGTGTATGCGCCCGTAGAGAGACAGGAGGGGCCGAAGGGTCGACCTCCATCGAGCCAGGACACCCGACGGGCGAAGACAACATATGGTCCGGAGCGGGCAAGAGTTCCATGTCGGAGGACAACTGGTCACGGGAAGCGATCAGCGGCGCGTGACCCAGGGAGGCATCCGGCGGTTGCAGCGACGTGTCCACTGTGGGCGTCGCCGCGGGAGAACAGGCGGCGGCGGCGGCGGCGGCGCGTCGCCATGGGGCAAAATGGAAGGCAGCGTCGGTAACACCTGGGGCTGAGGCGAGCCAGTAGATGGGTCCCCAGGGCGCTGACCGTACGGCACTGTTGCTGAAAGCAGACGGGGAGCGGCAGATCCCGTGCGACGACAGAGGCGCAGCTGATTGAGATGCCAATGCACCTCACCAGAGGCCTCCAAAACCAGATACATGGCGCGGCTGAGGCAGCGAAGAATGCGCCCTGCGAGCCAACGCCGTGAACCTCGATAGTTGTGATAGTAGACAACGTCGCCTGTGGCAAAAGCAGGTGTCTGCCGCTGCACAGGAACCTGATGCGGCGGATGTAGCAAAGACATCAAGGTTCAATCAGGACGACCGTGGAGCAACTCAGCTGGCGAGCGACCATCTCGGGGCTGATAGCGATACAAGGACAAGAAGAGCAATAACGCGTCCTCCCGAGAATGCAACGCTTTCAACTTCAACATCTGTGACTTGAAAGTCCTGACCAAACGTTCAGCAGCACCGTTTGACTGTGACGAAAACGGCGCGGACGTCAGATGTTGAATACCATTGGCCTTGCAGAATGACTGAAATTCTGCGGACATGAATTGTGGGCCATTGTCGGAAACAATAGTCTGAGGAAGACCTTCAATGCAAAAGATAGCGGATAACGCTTGGATGGTGGCAGATGACGTTGTGGAAGACATCCGGACAACAAAAGGAAAATTACTGAATGAATCTACCACAACTAACCATCGAGCATTCCAGAATGGACCAGCAAAATCGATGTGTAAGCGTTGCCAAGGGGAAGTGGCTTTTGGCCGTGCAAAGAATTTCTGCGGTGGTGCTGATTGTTGTTCGGCACACACCATGCAAGAAGAGCACATATTCGTAATTGCGGCATCGATTCCAAACCAAGTACAGTGCTGACGAGCAAGTTGTTTCGTTCTCACTATACCCCAATGTCCTTGGTGGAGAAGCCATAAGACAGAGGACTGTAACGAACCTGGGACCACGACCCTGGACTGATCATTATCAGAACGCAACAGCAAAACACCATGTTGTACAAAAAGTCTCTCCTTGTGAGCAAAAAATCGGCGAACCAACGGATCCCCGATCCGTGACTTGGGCGAGGACCATTGAGTAGCAACGAAACACAGAGCGGTAGCCAGGATAGGGTCGGCAGCTGTGGCTGTAGCTACACGACGAAAATCAATCGGAAACGAGTCGACCACGTCATCGGTTTCCAAATCAATGAACATGCAAGCAAGTTCGGAGGAATCGAATGCTCTATCCTCAGCAACAGGCAAACGGGACAACGCATCGGCGTTTCCGTGCTTAGCAGTGGACCGATACAAGATATTGTAGCGGTACTGCGAGAGGAAAATAGACCAGCGAATGAATTTCTGCGCTATACGTGGAGGTACAGGCTTGGTCAGATGAAAAAGCGATGTCAAAGGTTTGTGGTCTGTGATGATGGTAAAGTGACGACCATACAAGAAATCATGAAACTTTGTAACACCAAATTCGAGAGCCAATGCTTCTTTCTCGATCTGTGAATAATGTCTTTGCGCAGACGAGAGCAATTTGGACGCAAAGGCAATAGGGCGATCGTGCGAACCATCTTTGTGCGCAAGCACAGCACCGATCCCGAAATCCGATGCATCCACCATCAACAAAAGGGGCTTCTGGGGATCGAATGGCGTAAGGAAAGTATTGGAAATCAACGCCGATTTCAACTGGTGAAAGGCGCGTTCACATTCCGTCGTCCAGACGAACGGAACACCTTTACGGCGTAAGCGATGAAGCAGAGCTGAAATGGAAGAGGGGTGTGGGATATATTTATGATAGTAATTTATTTTTCCCAGCACACTCTGTAGCTGCTTCAAATTCTGCGGCGAAGGCAAGTCTTGTATGGCACTGAGGTGCTCTGGACTGGGATGTATGCCTTGGGCATTGAGTACATGTCCCAGATAAGGTAAGTCACGAGCAAAAAACACGCATTTGTCCTTCCGCAAGCGAAGACCATTTTGTCGCAAGACCTGAAATAATGTTCTGAGATTGGCTAAATGTTCTTCTTCCGTCTTTCCGGAGATCACAATATCGTCCAGATAGTTTGCTGCAGTAGGGACCGACGCACAAACAGTTTGTAGATATTGCTGAAACAATGCAGGGGCGGATGCACACCCGAATGGCAGTCGTTGGAATCGATACAAACCAAGATGCATGTTAACCACCAAAACGCGCTGGGATTCTTCGTCCACCGGTATTTGCAAGTACGCATCTGCTAGGTCCAACTTCAAAAAATATTTACCCGGGCACAGTTTGTCAAAAAGATCTTCTGGGCGGGGTAAAGGAAAAGTTGCAGTCACTAGTTGTGGATTCACTGTTGCTTGAAGTCCACACAAAGTCTCAATTTTCCGGAAGGTTTTTGCAAAATTACTAAGGGTGATGCCCAGAGAGAAGCCTGCACACGTTCAATTACACCTTGTGATTCCAAATCGTGTAATGTTTTTGCGACCTCATCACGCAATTCGTGGGGAACATTGTGCGCTCTGAAAAATTTCGGTTGCGCGTTTACTTTCAGTTCCAAATGTGCTTTATATTTCTTAGCACAACCGAGGCCCGGTGCAAAAATGTCTGCAAACTCTTCACATAGACGAGAAACGCTGTCTGAAGGCACAGTCTGGTTCACTGATAGGACCTGATTGACTATAGACAAGTTAAACAACTGAAACAAATCGAAACCAAACAAGTTCACTGCAGAAGAAGAACAAAGGACATACAATGACACAAGTTTTGTTTGTCCCTTGTATGTTGCAAGAAGGCTGCACTGTCCTAACACAGGGAGCCCATGACCTGAATATGTAGTTAGCTTAACATTTGCGGCACGCAACGGAGGTGTGCCCAGCTGTTTGTATGTGTCTTGATTGATCAGTGAAACTGCAGCCGTTAATGTCCAAGTCTACAAAAAGTATATTGTCCTGCTGACGACGAGCGACTTTCTCGTGCAACGTGAACTGACACTGGTACAAAATCACTTGCGACTTGACGGGAGTTCCTGCGATGTCGACGCACACTATTTGTGGGACAAACACAGTCACTGTTAGAGAGAGTGGCACTGGGCGGAGTGGCATGAACTATATGAATTTCCATGGGTGAAGTGTCGCGAGACTGAGTATCCTTGGTTCGATTCCGATTCCGGCGCGATGCAAAGGGCCTGGAATGGCTGTGAGTGGCCGATCTGAGCTTTTTCTGGCAAACACTCTGAACATGTCCTTTTTTATTACAGAAAAAGCAAATAGCTTGGCGTGACGGGCAATTCTCACGCGAATGTCTAGTAGCACACCGCGGGCGTGATTTTAGCACTGCATTTGCTTGCCTGCACGGCGCACGTCGCTGAGAGCCTGGTGGCAGCTGCACGGATGGGCGCAAGGGCTGTTTAATGTTCCGCGCAGCTCGCCCAGCGGGCCGGTTAATGTGACACACTGCTGGTGAAGTTTCAAATGATTTCTGAGCAAAGTCAAGTAGGTCCTGCCGATCCAATATGTCCATCACTTGTTCAAGGGAGGGATTGACTAGTTTCAAAATCTGTTTCCGTATACGAACATCAGAAACGTTCTGTGCAATTGCATCACGTACCATAGTATCTGAATAAGGGAGACCACATTGACACTCAAAAGCACAATCCCTAGTAAGGCCTTGCAAGGTTGCAACCCACTCACGATTAGTCTGACCTGCCGTACGTTTTGTACGAAAGAAGGTATACCTTTTGGCAACTACATTGACTGATTCTTTGAAATATGCATCTAATGCAGACAAAATTACTTCGTAGGACAGAGTTGCTACGTCGCGTCGGGGAAATAATTTGACTATCACACGGTACATGGTCACTCCGACGGAAGATAAAAGAAATTCTGCCGCTCGTTAACTTAAATTCTGTAGGCGGCAAGATGGAATCCAAATTGGCGTGACCACTCCGTCCAGCTTTCCAGTGCAGCATCAAAAGGACGAAAAGTTGGTGCAACTGCGTGTGGTGGCTGCGTGAGCGGTGGAGCGGCGGCTGCCGCATCGTTTTGCATTGCACATTGACCCTGGACGAGCTGTCCAAGGGCATCCAGTGAGGCCTGTGTCTGCTGATTCTGTAAGCGATAAAATTCGGACAGTACATCTGGAGATTGTGGCGAAGCCATTACACAAGTAAATCAGGGCAGTATAGTTACGAACGCGAATTGGACTCGTCGCCAAAATGTGGTGGATTGGCAAGACAGTCAACCCACTATGAGAGGAAGCCGAAAGGCACGCGTTTTAGCTCACGCAGGCTGGCGTGAGGTCCGGAACAGGTCAAGGAAATGAGACTAACAAAAAACGTACGTAGCTGCTGGAATACTTAACTTTAATCCATAATTGGTGAACATCGCTCTTGACGGTACATGTTTTACAGCATCAATAGTAACTGGTAATGGCGCCTTGGTAGGTCGTAGCAAATGACGTAGCTGAAGGCTATGCTAACTATCGTCTCGGCAAATGAGAGCGTATTTTGTCAGTGAACCATCGCTCGCAAAGTCGGCTGTACAACTGGGGCGAGTGCTAGGAAGTCTCTCTAGACCTGCCGTGTGGTGGCGCTCGGTCTGCAATCACTGATAGTGGCGACACGCGGGTCCAACGTATACTAATGGACCGCGGCCGATTTAAAGGCTACCACCTAGCAAGTGTGGTGTCTGACGGTGACACCACACAAAGTAATTGATAATTCCGAATTGACTGGCTCACTGCTGTTGCTCCCTACTGGATCCAACTCAGCATCGATGGATGGTCACAATTTAGTCCAGCTCTTCATTATGGTAGTACTCTCCACTTTATCCCATGCTTCGGAGCTCTGAATGGTCTGTCTTGAACACGCCAAATAAGCTCCGCATGGTCAAGTCGTCCACGGCCGTATGGAACTCATCCTTGAGGGGCATGCGTAGGGACTCAGTTGTTCTCTGCCGTCTCCGAATTGGACGTATGTGGTTGACTCACAGCTATCTCCTTCATCGTGAGAACCCGCCCAAGTGTCGCTGTGATGCAGGGCTGACAGTGGTCCATCTTCTGATGGACTGTCCCCTTTTAGCCCCCTTGTGGTAGTCCTGTAATTTACCAGCTGCACTTCCTTTAATTCTAGGTGATGATGCCTCTATAGCTGACTCAGTTTTACGTTTTATCCATGCAGCTGGGTTTTATCACTTGCTGTAGTGTGGGTGCTCTCGCATGATTCCTCAGGCTACACCCATTCCAGCAACTTTTAATTGTGACGTGGATACCAAAATAGTGTCTTTTATGGTAACAAGTTGTGTTGGTACCTCTATCAACGCTTTCCAGCTGGAGGTTCTTCATTTGTAGTTACGAGGTTGACCTTTTACCTGATCCATCAACCACTGTAGTCTGTTTTACTCTAGTCAACTATTAGCTCTGCTCCTTTTAAGTGTCCTCTATTTTGTGTTACTGCGGTGTTCATTTTAGCTCTGTACCTCTTGGTGTTCCCTCCCTCTAGGTGCAGAGGCTACGCTTTTACTGTATAGGTCTTTTACAAGTATGTCTGTTGGGAACTGGGGACTGATGTCCTTGATGTTTAGCCCCCATCAAACCCCAAAACCAACCAACCAACCACGCTTCGGCTGTTTTGAAAACATAACATAACATGTGTTAATTGCTTTTCTCGCCTTCAGCATAGCCTCAATAGTCGTTTTCTCTTTCTTTGAGCAAGGAGACGAGAAGTGAATGTCGATAATGACATTCCAAAATTCCCTGACCCATGGGCTGAATTAGGGCTGTCACATTGGGTGGGAGAAAGAGTTCTTGTATACCATCAGACTTTAGAGAAACATCTGAAGGATGACTGGGAGCATTGTCAGGATAGCTTTCAGGGGAAGATTTTTCTTCTTTAGCTCTTTTCTCACTGCTGGTACAAATGTTTCATAGAACCACCGAGAGAATATTTGTGTGTCCATCTACGCTTTCTTCTGAGCACAATACTGCACTGGTAGAGTATTTATGTCACTGTGTTGAAAACCACGTGGATGTTAGGATTTTCTAATCACCATAAGCAGTAGTTTATGACTCCAATTTGCATTACAACATGCCATTAATGTTTCGTGCTGTTTCTGTTGCTTATAACCACGACCTTCCTTCTCGTTCTTGGTAGATAATCTTTTTGAAGGAAGCATCTTGTAAAAGAGTCCTGTTTCATTAGCATTAGACAAGGCGTCAGCAATTAAATCTTCTTCCTCTATTATTTTCTGTATCTTGATTACAAACTCATCAGCATCCTTATCATTGGCTGAACGACTTTTCCCGGTGACTGTCAGCTGCCGAATGCCATGTCATTTTTTCGTCTGCCAAAATCGAAGATACATCAGTGACATTATTCTCAGAAAATGTTTGTTCCTGCAGATCGGAAATTGGAAACGTTAATATGATATTAGTAAACTGCAGGAGCACCCATGTTAGGGTCCCAGAATTGGTACCACTTATTAATGGTGGTTGTGGCCAGATAGTTTCAGGAACAGGAAGTTTGTTAAAACCTGAAGTAAATAGCAAGTTCAGATTGGAAAATTTGTTGTAAATATAGATTAGATGCCAAAAGTGGTAGTGTATGCATTGCAGCAAAGAACTAAATAATAATTGGTGAAATTATCACAGATTCCAAATTTGAACGTGAGTCACAAAATGGTAATTCGTTGCTTTTATACTACCTGTGTTGGGAGCTTCTGGCAGTTTCCGGCGACTAGAGGAAGCCGTGTGGTGCTGGTGTGCAAGACTCACATGTCCCCTTCATCATTGGACTTACTTGGAGGTGCTTTGCCGATCTTCTTTTCAGGATAGCCAGCTGCATCGATCTCCTCAACTTCTTCTCCGAAGATATGATGCTGTTTGGAGGAATTTTCTGTACTCTTAAAATGATTTCGTACACTCGAGATACCTTTAAATCAATCCCACTATATTTTCATTTCCACAAACAGAACACCACATAACAGTTTTCATATAAATGAATCATATTTCGTAACCCCAATGACTTGCGGTCTATCAGAAACTATTAAGTACTTTAACAATAAATACAGTTCCAGAAATCTCTCAGAGTTCTCGCAAGTCCACCATCAGCATCTCTAGAGAGTCAGTAAGTAAGTCAGTGTCTTTTTCTTTTCTTAACATAATTCAACTGTTCACAATAATGAATGACGTAGCAACGTCACGGAGTAAAGCGCACTTGCTCCTTGTGCTGGGCATGTAGCTTCTGTGGTGAGTGTGGCAACCACATGCCCGCGTTGATCAACCATCCACATTGTGGCATTCTCTAGATACATGTCCACCCTGTGCACACAAAAAACCAGCACGAGGTAGACACTCTCCCGTACTCACTTTCGTACGTTGTGTTCGGGTGTTCGAGACGATGGAAAGCTGAGGGTCTCTAGAATTTATGTGAAAATTCTCGAGGACCTACATATACATCCCCTTAGCTCGAACACTCGATATTTTATACATATTCAACATGTACATTGACATCATACTTAATGACAACCCACCTCTCTTAAGATATTCATTTACTCCATAATTCTAGATATATATGTATTTTTCATAAATTCTTCAACTTCACTGGGTAAGCTGACTCTTTACTCCATTTTGATACCTTTGAAGAATATAAACCTTTATTTACTACTTCAATCCGCTTTATTCTTACTTCTGTATTTTGAGGACTCTCCTTTCAGTTCCCCTCATAAATTCCAGGTGTCATGGACCTTTAAACATTTTATCCTTTACCCTTAATCCTTTATGCTGCTCCTTCCTTCGTTCGTACGGACTAGTACTGTTCTATACAGCTTTCTGTAGTCTGGAGAAACTCTGGAGAAAATTTATGAACCTGTTCTTTCTAACAACCATAAATCTTATTAACACTAGAGGTATTAAGAATTCAAACTTACCAAAATAATTCCTACCAAATATGTGATTTCTATCACTATACTGCCCTTTTTCCCTTAGGAACAGTACTTATCTCTTAACTATCCGTTGATCCTATGGGTAACTTTTCTCCTGCCGTTATGTTAGGTACGCCCCTTTCTTCTCCCCATATTCTATGGCACAGGTCAATCCCCTTCTTGGTGCCCCTGCCCGCACAGTATAGGTCAGCCTCTCTTTGGTCTGCCTATCTGACCTTTTTTCCATTAATTAAAAGTTGGGTGCCCCCCCCCCCGCCCCCCCCCCCCATTCTTTGTGAGTTGGGAGCCGATGACGTGGAGAGAAATTTTAAGGAAAAGCTAGCAACCACAGACACCATAAATATAAGCAGTCTGGAGGAACAAGAAATAATCAATCTAGAAATTACCGATAGTATAATCTCCGGAAACGTTGCGAATGTTGCTTTTCCCAAATGTAATGATAATAACAATCTTACTGATGACTCGCGGAAAGAATTCAAACTTGTCCATGACAAAGTAGAACATAAGATAACTTTACCTGCTGTTGGGTTACATAGTAAAGTGGAGATTGTTTTGTTGTGGGGAGACTTTCACACAAAATTTAACAAGAGGTACTGGTGTGCACTTGCTTAAGTGAGGTTAATGTCAGAGCCATGGGATCTGGGTGGAGTCCTATCTGTTCCCCAGGGATTTTAACATTCTATGTTAATGGGCGGAGTGATGACCATTGGTTCCTGAGTTGTTTTCGGTGTTACTTCCACATTAGTTTTCCTACACCGAATTCCCTTCAAATCTCCAACTATTTTGTAAGCAATTCATAGCCTCTTAAACTAGCTTATCATGTTAGTATTTAAGTGACCGAATATGACTAAAAGATTGTGACTAATTTAAGAGAATCACGAAAAAACAGTGATCTCTAAACATAAAATGGAATGAACAGAATAGAGTATTATATTTAGGAATTATATAATATGAAGTGACTGAGGAAATAACTATTTGATTATAGCGTATAATTGTCTATTTAGTATAGAATATTTTATAACTTTTATGAGAGGTCATGTAGACAGGGAGGGTTTAGATCGATTTTGAAAGGGGTGGGTAGTGTAGATACAAACATGACTAATACTACACACACACACACACACACACACACACACACACACACACACACACACACACACACACCTTTCAAACAACCCTCGCAGACAAGTGTAAATGATTCTTCACCATTTGCCGTTCCATAGGAGTTGCTAAGATCTTTCTTCGGGTACTTCAAACGTGAAGGTGAGAATGCCCGTTCTGCAGGAGACGTTTAACATCATACCTCCTCTGGCTTCTCACTCAAGTACCGGCGAAGTAGGGATCCTGGGGTAGGGGGGTGGGAAGGGTTTCCTGTCTTTGTGGCTATCTTCTTTTACTTCTTCAATCTTAGCAATCGTTGCTATTTTTTTCCTTTCTTACTTCTCATCTGTGTACCGGTCTATCTTTCCCTCTTTCCGTATGCATACACTTCTATCGCTGAAGTCCTTCTTACTTTCCATGGTTTCCGATAACCTTCAACTTATTTTACATAAGTAGGTCGAAGAATCAGGCTACACAAATACACTCCCACATACACCTAATCAAAGACGGAAACACAAACAATAAATAAACATTCAGGGCAATAGCTTGTAAGAACCATCAAGTGATGTAGGGGGAAGTATGTGCACATGGTAAAACATGAGGACATGGTATTATAGGTGATGGTTCTACATCGATTAATTCTAAAGCTATATATATATGTATATAAATAAGAATGACTTAACAACTTGTTGAATAGTGGGCCATTCTGATAACCTAAGTAAAGATGATATACCCTTTGATAGCCTAAGTATATATAATAAGTAACGAATTGTATATAGAGGTATGGTAGAGAGGTTTAAAAGTGAAGGACGAATCTAGGATATGAAATTAAGTATTAATGAGCAATATTGGAGATTAAAGTAGATTTCTTAATTTTACTGGGTAATATTTAGTGATAGTATATGGGGTGATGAACCATCTAAAATAACATCACCTCTAACTGTACTAGTTACGGTGCTATAGTCTTTGAACAGTTTCTTATTTTTTATTTTCTACTTGAACAATTATTGTCTTTCGCTCACTCGGCGTAGAGTTTAAGGCTGTGTCGGTGATCAGGTGTAGAATTAGCACCGGGAATAGCACAGGCACTGGCAGTGTCAAACGTTGGTTGCGGCTTTGGCGTCGGCGAGCGGACACGAAGTCGGCAATGGTGAACGGCAGCCGTTGCAGTCAGCAACAGTGGCGGGTTACTGCGTCAGTGTCGGCGGCTGGTTACTGCGCCGATGGCGGTGGCTGGTTAGTTCGTCAGCATCGGCAGGTTACTGCGTCACCGTCAGTGGCTGGTTACTGCGTGTGTGAGAATTGCTTCCTTCCCACACCCAAATCATCTTAATCGAAATATTTTCTTAATCTTCTTTTATGTAGTATTCATTAAATCATTCATCCCTTTTTCTGTTTGGGGCGCACCCAACTCTGCAGAACAGTTTCTCAGTCTTGTTACTGCTGCTTGCTATGACAACTCTCAATACTTCTTGTCTCAATTCACTTCAAAAATTCCTCCTTTCCCGAGTCCTGATTACGTTGGTCGTCACGTTCTGGCGGTTTCCGGCGACTAGAGGAAGCTGTGTGGTGCTGGTGTGCAAGACTTACACGTCTCCTTCATTGTTGGACTTATTTGGAGGTGCTTTGCCGATCTTATTTTCGGGATAGCCGGCTAGGTCGATCTCCCCAACTTCGCTGAAGATATGATGCTGTTCAGAGGAATTTTCTCTAATCTTAAAATGATTCTGTACACTCAAGACACTTTTAAATCAATCCCACTATATTTTCACTTCCACAAACAGAACACCACATAACAGTTTTCACATAAATGAATCATATTTCGTAAGTCCAATGGCTCACAGTCTGTCAGAAATTATTAAGTACTTTTACAATAAATACAGTTCCTGAAAGTTCTCTCAAGTCCACCATCAGCATCTCTAGAGAGTCAGTAAGTCAGTCAGTGTCTTTTTCTTTTCTTAACATGATTCAGCTGTTCACAATAATGACTGACATAGCACCATCACGGAGTAAGGTGCGCTTGCTCCTTGTGTTGGGCGTGTAGCTTCTGTGGCGAGTGCGACAACCACTTGCCTGTGTCGATCAACCGTCCACATTATAGCATTCTGTAAATACACATCCACTCTGCGCACACAGAAAACTGGTGCGAGGTAGACACTCCCCCGTCTCTGTTCGAGAGGGTGGAAAGCCGATGGTCTCTAGAATTTGCGTCGAAATTCTCGAGGCACTACAAGCTGCAAATAGAACTTGGAGAATTTTGTGAATGAGTAATCATGCTATTGTAGTAGTGGGTGACTTCAACTTGCGAGATATAGAATAGAAGAGTCATGTGATCGAAACTGGTGTCAGAGACTGGAATTCATGTCATATTAGTCTGAATATCTTGTCCAAAAATTACTTTGAGCAGATAGTTTGAGAACCAACTTGTAAAGGTAATTTCTTAGACCTCTTAGGAATGAACAGATTCAACGTTTCGAATCAATTAACATTGGGGAGGGTATCGATGATCATAAGGCAGTGATAATGTCTATAACTACAAGTATTGTTAAGAAAGATAGGAAAATATTTTTGCTTAGCAAGAGTGACAAGATACAAATTACTGAGTACCTGAGTAGTCAGCAAAAATATTTATTACTGTGGATGAAGATGTTAAACTCAAGTGGAAAACATTCAGAAGCATCACTCAGTACACATTAGAAAAGTATGTTCTGAGCAAGGTTGTAAGGGATGGGAAAGAATCAGCATGGTTTAGTAGCCATGTTAGAAAACGACTAAGTAAAGAAAGAGAGCTTCACCACAGATTCAAAAGAAGTTAAAGCCTAGCTAACAAACAAAAGCTGAACAAAGTCAAAATAAGCATAAGGAGAGCAACGAGAGAAACCTTCAATGACTTTAAAAGTAAAGTTTGCCTGCAGAGCTGAACAAAAATGGTAAGAGGTTTTGGCATTTGGTAAAAATCAGTTAATGGATGGCCATCATCTATTCAGTCATTCTGTGACCAGATTGGCACTGAACAAAAGACGAGGGAGAGAAAGCCAAAATACTGAATTCGATCTTTCGAAATTGTTTCACCACAGAAGAGCGTATCAAGATCCCTCCTTTCAATCATCGTATGAACATCAAAAGTGGTAGGCGTTGAGGTAACTGATCGTGGAATAGAAATGCAGCTACAGTCACTTAGTAGTGAAAAGGCATCAGAATCAGATAAGATACCTAGAGATTCTACAGAGATGCACTGGTCATCCCCATTTTTAAGAAGGGTCACAGGACAGATGCACACAATTATAGACATGTATCGCTGACATCAGTCTTTTGTAAAATTACAGAGCATGTTTTATGCTAATGTACTATGTCATTTTGGGAAAATGAAAATTTCGTCTATAAAAACCAACATGGAGTCTGGAAACCGAGATCTGGTGAAACTCAGCTCGCTTTGTTCCTCTATGAGTTCCACAGTGCTCAGGTTGATGCTGTGTTCCTTGACTTCAGGAAGGCATTTGACACTGTCCTGCATTACCATTTTGTGATGAAAATATGAAATTACGGAGTATTGGACCAGATTTTCAACTGGATTTAGGACTTCCTTATAGATAGAACTCAACATTTAGCTCTTAACAGAACGAAATTGGCAGATGCAAAGGTAATTTTGGGAGTATCCCAAGGACATATGACAGGACCCTTACCATTTATGACTGCTTAAGTTTCTTTACAGACGATGCGATTGGCCCTAAGAATGTAGCAATGCCAGAAGACTGTACCGATTTGCAAAAGGACCTGCAGAGAAGTTATGAAGGGAGCACTGGCAGTTGACCCTGAATGTAAATAAATGTAACATACTTCAAATACATAATGTACAATGATGACAAATTGCTGGAAACAGTTATCTACCGTAAAATATGTAGGAGTAACCAGCTGAAGCGACCTTAAGGGGAATGACGACATTAAACAAACAATAGGAATAGCAGATACTGGACAGAAATTTATACGAAGAATCTTAAGGAAATGTAACTCATTCATGAAAAAAGTGTCTCAAGAAGCATTTGTTTGACTGTATCCTGAATATTCTTCATCAACCTGGGATCCTTATCAGGTAGGACCGATAGAAGAGAGAGAGGAGATACAACAAAGAGTGGCACACTATGTCACGGGATTTGTTAGTCGGTGTGATAGCATTACAGAAATGCTTGACAAAATCCAGCAGCAGACACTACAAGAGAGGCATTGTACACCAGAGAGAGGTTTAGTATTGAAATTCTAAGAAAATACATTCCAGGGAGAGTTGAACAACATATTATTTTCTCCCACATACATCTTGTGAGATAACCACAAGAAAGTTTGAGAAATTGGAACTAATACAGAAGCTTGCTGACAGTCATTCTCCCCATGCACCATTTGTGAATGGAATGGAGACGGCACAATCAGTTATTACTATCAGAAATACACACTGCCACACACCATCAGGTGTCTTACGATATATTAAATGTTGATGTAGTTATGTTGTAAACTGATTTTTCTCTTTGATGGTGCATAGGTACAATAGCCTAAGAATAGTGAAATGCAGCTCAGTGTATGGTATATTTCCATATTTTGTGACAAGTTTGTTGTTACCTCGTGCCAGAAAAATGTTTTAACGTTTTTTTTTTTTAATTATTATTCCACATCCATTAGCACCATTTCACTTGGGATCTGTGTAAGAGACATTAGCGTCTTTCATTTCTATGTAAATATGTATTATGTATTCTTGTCATATTCCACATCCTTGAGAATCTCCTCACTATGGAGAGTGCATTTAATATAATCATCTAATACTCCTTGGTGTTGTGACAATATTATGAAAGAGATGGATTACTACTCACCATATAGCAGAGATTCAGAGTCGCAGATAGGCACAACAACAAGACAATCAAACAAGCAGGCTTTTGGCCAAAAAGTCCGTCATCAGAGTTAGACAGCACACACACACACACACACACACACACACACACACACACACACACACACATACACACACACAACCGCACTCTCTGGCTGCCGAGCTGCGGACATCGCAAGACATCTGATGGTTTGTGATGGAACGTACTTCTGATAGGGCTAACTGATCACTCCGTCTGCATTCCATTCACAAAGGGTGCATGGGGAGAATGACTGTCAGTAAGCCTGTGTATTAGCTCTCCGATTTTGTGTGTGTGTGTGTGTGTGTGTGCATGTGCGTGTGTATATGTGTATGTGTGTGTTTTCTAATTCTGACTAAGATCGTTTTGGCCAAAAACTTACTTGTTTAACAGTCTTTTTGTTGTGCCTATCTGCGACTCACTGTCTTCACTATATGATGAGTAGCAATCTATCCTTTTCATTATATTGTCATTATTCCATCCTAGATTTTCCATAGTTTGGTTTCTTGGTGAAATTGTGATTGAATTTGACATGCTGAGGAATTGTGTTGCAGTTAATTGATTTCATGTCATAACTATGTAAATTTTGAAATTTGGCCTTGAAATACTTTTGCATTTCACACATACGCAACAGAGCTAGGTGGCATACCTTCTCTTCTCATGGCACCTAAATTTTCTTTTGCAATGCTATGTCTTTGTCGTGGTACTCTTGAATATATTTCTGTAGCTGCCCTGTATTTTCTGAAATTAGCCCAGAGCCTCAAGCAGTGCCCTAATATTGGTTTCCATTTTCAAAATACTGATATGTAGCTTTATTGCACAACGACTGAACACATACACAATGTCGGCCAAACTTGCTAAAATGTAATACTGGTATATAGAAAAAATTGTTTTCACTTTATTGAAACTATGCCAGCCTGCTAGAGCAGAGACTAGCAAACCTTAAAGAAAAACTTTACCCTGTACCAATGTATCACTTCTGTGAATCACTACACTTTTGGGGAATGCTGTGGGCACAGTTAGTGCAATCCTGCCTCTAAAATCTTAACACATATTCATCCTACAACGCAGCTCAAAAGGAATCCACCTGCAGCGTTGCAAGATGTGCTGGCATCTCAGATGTACTGGCAGCAGTTGTAATTGAGGTGACAAAAGCAGTTTGCCAGCTCTTTGCACTGTGTACACAATACAGCTGCACCAGTAAATGCTGTGGTCAGTGATGACATGGTGTTGTCTGCTCTGTTTCTTTCCAAACATGGGTGTGGCCAGTGGCAATGGCACCAGTTGGACTCCTCGTATACAGCTATCAAATAATGTTCAAGAGACTCCTACTATGGATCTCAAAATTTCAAAAGCATTTTCAGAAAAGTGTAGCATTCTATCTGCATCACAGTTATCTATTTGTCAACTGTTTTCTGTTCCATTAGTACTGAATGCATTATAGTCCCTTACACATTAAGGCAATGTTTAATCTGGACGTTGACTTTTTCTTTTCTTCAGTTTCCAATCATTGCACTTCCTTCTAGGGTATCTGTTTAAGTAAATCAAGCTTCAAACCCTTTATCTTCTAAAGTGGGCTAAGTATGTGGGAACTTTAATACTACACTTTTATTTATATTATTTTTAGCCACAATCATCGTCCTATCATTTCTGGACATACTGACTCCAATACCCAAATTGAAGTGACATTAGCTGATTTCGCTAGAATTTCCATTTCATAGTTGGGTTTCCCCCCATGAACCATGGACCTTGCCGTTGGTGGGGAGGCTTGCGTGCCTCAGCGATACAGATGGCCGTACCGTAGGTGCAACCACAACGGAGGGGTATCTGTTGAGAGGCCAGACAAACATGTGGTTCCTGAAGAGGGGCAGCAGCCTTTTCAGTAGTTGCAGGGGCAACAGTCTGGATGATTGACTGATCTGGCCTTGTAACATTAACCAAAACGGCCTTGCTGTGCTGGTACTGCGAACGGCTGAAAGCAAGGGGAAACTACAGCCGTAATTTTTCCCGAGGACATGCAGCTCTACTGTATGATTAAATGATGATGGCGTCCTCTTGGGTAAAATATTCCGGAGGTAAAATAGTCCCCCATTCAGATCTCCGGGCGGGGACTACTCAAGAGGACGTCGTTGTCAGGAGAAAGAAAACTGGCATTCTACGGATCGGAGCGTGGAATGTCAGATCCCTTAACCGGGCAGGTAGGTTAGAAAATTTAAAAAGGGAAATGCATAGGTTAAAGTTAGATATAGTGGGAATTAGTGAAGTTCGGTGGCAGGAGGAACAAGACTTTTGGTCAGGTGATTACAGGGTTATAAATACAAAATCAAATAGGGGTAATGCAGGAGTAGGTTTAATAATGAATAAAAAAATAGGAGTGCGGGTTAGCTACTACAAACAGCATAGTGAACGCATTATTGTGGCCAAGATAGACACAAAGCCCATGCCTACTACAGTAGTACAAGTTTATATGCCAACTAGCTCTGCAGATGATGAAGAAATTGATGAAATGTATGACGAGATAAAAGAAATTATTCAGGTAGTGAAGGGTGACGAAAATTTAATAGTCATGGGTGACTGGAATTCGTCAGTAGGAAAAGGGAGAGAAGGAAACATAGTAGGTGAATATGGATTGGGGGGAAGGAATGAAAGAGGAAGCCGCCTTGTAGAATTTTGCACAGAGCATAACTTAATCATAGCTAACACTTGGTTCAAGAATCATGAAAGGAGGCTGTATACATGGAAGAAGCCAGGAGATACTGACAGGTTTCAGATAGATTATATAATGGTAAGACAGAGATTTAGGAACCAGGTTTTAAATTGTAAGTCATTTCCAGGGGCAGATGTGGATTCTGACCACAATCTATTGGTTATGAACTGCAGATTGAAACTGAAGAAACTGCAAAAAGGTGGGAATTTAAGGAGATGGGACCTGGATAAACTGAAAGAACCAGAGGTTGTAGAGAGTTTCAGGGAGAGCATAAGGGAACAATTGACAGGAATGGGGGAAAGAAATACAGTAGAAGAAGAATGGGTAGCTCTGAGGGATGAAGTGGTGAAGGCAGCAGACGATCAAGTAGGTAAAAAGACGAGGGCTAATAGAAATCCTTGGGTAACAGAAGAAATATTGAATTTAATTGATGAAAGGAGAAAATATAAAAATGCAGTAAATGAAGCAGGCAAAAAGGAATACAAACGTCTCAAAAATGAGATCGACAGGAAGTGCAAAATGGCTAAGCAGGGATGGCTAGAGGACAAATGTAAGGATGTAGAGGCTTGTCTCACTAGGGGTAAGATAGATACTGCCTACAGGAAAATTAAAGAGACCTTTGGAGAGAAGAGAACCACTTGTATGAATATCAAGAGCTCAGATGGAAACCCGGTTCTAAGCAAAGAAGGGAAGGTAGAAAGGTGGAAGGAGTATATAGAGGATTTATACAAGGGAGATGTACTTGAGGACAATATTATGGAAATGGAAGAGGATGTAGATGAAGACGAAATGGGAGATAAGATACTGCGTGAAGAGTTTGACAGAGCACTGAAAGACCTGAGTCGAAACAAGGCCCCGGGAGTAGACAACATTCCACTAGAACTACTGATGGCCTCGGGAGAGCCAGTCATGACAAAACTCTACCATCTGGTGAGCACGATGTATGAGACAGGCGAAATACCCTCAGACTTCAAGAAGAATATAATAATTCCAATCCCAAAGAAAGCAGGTGTTGACAGATGTGAAAATTACCGAACTATCAGTTTAATAAGTCACAGCTGCAAAATACTAACGCGAATTCTTTACAGACGAATGGAAAAACTGGTAGAAGCTGACCTCGGGGAAGATCAGTTTGGATTCCGTAGGAATGTTGGAACACGTGAGGCAATACTGACCTTACGACTTATCTTGGAAGAAAGATTAAGAAAAGGCAAACCTACGTTTCTAGCATTTGTAGACTTAGAGAAAGCTTTTGACAATGTTGACTGGAATACTCTCTTTCAAATTCTGAAGGTGGCAGGGGTAAAATACAGGGAGCGAAAGGCTATTTACAATTTGTACAGAAACCAGATGGCAGTTATAAGAGTCGAGGGGCATGAAAGGGAAGCAGTGGTTGGGAAAGGAGTGAGACAGGGTTGTAGCCTCTCCCCGATGTTATTCAATCTGTATATTGAGCAAGCAGTAAAGGAAACAAAAGAAAAATTCGGAGTAGGTATTAAAATTCATGGAGAAGAAGTAAAAACTTTGAGGTTCGCCGATGACATTGTAATTCTGTCAGAGACAGCAAAGGACTTGGAAGGGCAGTTGAACGGAATGGACAGTGTCTTGAAAGGAGGATATAAGATGAACATCAACAAAAGCAAAACGAGGATAATGGAATGTAGTCAAATTAAGTCGGGTGATGCTGAGGGAATTAGATTAGGAAATGAAACACTTAAAGTAGTAAAGGAGTTTTGCTATTTAGGGAGTAAAATAACCGATGATGGTCGAAGTAGAGAGGATATAAAATGTAGACTGGCAATGGCAAGGAAAGCGTTTCTCAAGAAGAGAAATTTGTTAACATCGAGTATAGATTTAGGTGTCAGGAAGTCGTTTCTTAAAGTATTTGTATGGAGTGTAGCCATGTATGGAAGTGAGACATGGACGATAACTAGTTTGGACAAGAAGAGAATAGAAGCTTTCGAAATGTGGTGCTACAGAAGAATGCTGAAGATAAGGTGGGTAGATCACGTAACTAATGAGGAGGTATTGAATAGGATTGGGGAGAAGAGAAGTTTGTGGCACAACTTGACTAGAAGAAGGGATCGGTTGGTAGGACATGTTTTGAGGCATCAAGGGATCACAAATTTAGCATTGGAGGGCAGCGTGGAGGGTAAAAATCGTAGAGGGAGACCAAGAGATCAATACACTAAGCAGATTCAGAAGGATGTAGGTTGCAGTAGGTACTGGGAGATGAAGAAGCTTGCACAGGATAGAGTAGCATGGAGAGCTGCATCAAACCAGTCTCAGGACTGAAGACCACAACAACAACAACAGTTGGGTTTAGTTCGGGAGTTCATCATTCGATAAGTCGTATGCCTGCCGGTATTGAGTATTATTTATATAAATGTTTTAGAAACAATCCAAAGTAAAATCATTGTCACCTTTATCACCATTATTTGATAACAGTATCACATGTGCAATGTATTTTGTCTATGTATGTGGTTAAAGGTACAATTTATCGGAGTGGTATTTCTATTCTCCACTGTATTTTCTCTGACACACACACCAGATTACGTTTAGCAGCATACACCATAAGTAGTATACCATGTTCAGAATGTTTGACTGTTTGGTTCTCTTCCATACTTGTCAATAAAACAACAGGTTTAGTTGTAAAAGTGATAAGTTACACCAACTGTTTCAAACCATGAATCAGGTGAAAAAGATCTGCAAAATTCATGAAGACATAATTTCTTTTTGTCTGTGAAATTATATATGTTGCAAAATTGCTTTAATTTATAAACAATAAAATTGTAATTTATTGTTTTTAATTTTTGTAGTTGGATTACTATCCATACCATCTGGCTGTGGGAAATCGAAAGCACTGGCCAGTCTATTGGGAAGAAATGTACCCTCATACACAATGGCTCTCACAGGCTCTGAGTACTTTTCGTGCACGGCTGTTGGACATTGTAGACCAGGGAGCTGGTGTTGGCCATCACGCACCTGTTGGCCGTGCTCAGCAACAGAACCCACACCAACAGCAGCAGCAGAAGAACTTAGGAGCTCAGCATGGAGATTCAAATGTGAAACGCAGCCATAATGCACAGCCTTCATCTGGATCTGCCACCAGTGGAAATCCGATGAAGACGTACATATTGCGGGAGCTCTCAAAGCTCATGACTTCGTGTTTTGTACTCAGGGTCAGAGACTTCACATTGTACCAAGTGACAACCACAAAACGCAAACAGAAACCAAAAATATTTATTGCAGGTTAGTTGAAATTTACCTTATGATGTTGTGATCCTTAAACTGCCAATATATGTTGCTCATGATGCAATAGGGAGTTAATTTTTGGTAAGAGAAATCAGTTGATATATTTAACTAAAAGGCAAATGATACATGAATATAAGAATTTATTTCATACTGTGCTTGTTACTGTGGGCTAGTTAAATGCAGGTACCTCTGTTCTTACAGCTGTCTGCTTCTCAACTGTCATGTGAATTTTGTGCAGGAAAAAGGCATTGAATTTTAAGCCCACTTTTCCCTTTGGAGACATCTTATAAGTGTGTAGTAGTACAATTACCAAGTCTCTCTAAAAATGTCTGCAGCGATGTACTTGTCCTTTATATTTTTTGAAGTTTGGAGAATTGCATAACGCTAAAATTTTATATGCATCTTAAGAACATCGGCACTCTGTGAAGGATGATTAAAAAGTTACAGAAAAGTAAGAAATTACAGAGATGTGATGTGGATAAATTTAAAAAACCATAGGTTTTTGAGTGCTCCAAGGAGAGCATTAGGCAACAATTGTCTGAAATGGAGGAAAGGAGTACAATAAAATGTGAATGGGTAGCTTTGAGAAATGGAGTAGTGAAAGTAGCAGAGGAACAAATCGGGAAAAAGACAAGGTCCATTAGATATCCATGAACAGTTTGAAATATTGACTTTAACTGACAAAAGGAGACAATATAAAATGCCCAGCAGGCAAAAGGAAATGCAGATGTCTAAGAAGTAAAATGGTGAAACCGTAGTGAGTAGAGGAGAAATATTTAGATCCTTGGAAGAATATATCAGGACAAAACTGTTCTGCCTTTTATGCAAGTTGTACGATTCAAGTTAAATGCCCTCACTATTTAAGAAGAATGTAATAATTCCAATTCCAGATAAGGCAGGTGCTGACAGTAATGAATATTATTGAACCATCAGTTTAATAAGTTATGGTTTGAAAATATTAACATTAATTATTTACTGAAAAATTGAACAACTGGCAGTAGTCAACCTTGGGAAAGGTCAGTTGTTGTTCCAGGGAAATGGAACAACATGGGAGGCATATCTTCGAAGACAGACTGAAGACCTACATTTGTAGCAATGGTAATGTAGAGAAAGCTTTTGACGCTGTAGCTTGGCATACACACTGTACAGTTCTGAGGGTGGGGAGTTATTTACAGTTTGTACAGAGATCAGATTACAAATATGAGTACAAGGACATGAAACAAAGCCAGTAGTTGAGAAGGTAATGAGGTGGGATTGTAGCCTGACCTGCGTTATTCATTCTGTTCATAGACTGGACACTAATGGGCCTAAAAATAAATTTAGGAAATCTATCAACACATGAAAAGGAAAGTTGCTACTCACTATCTAGTGGAGATACTGAGTCGCAGTTAGGCACAACAAAGAGACTGTCACAAATAAGCTTTTGGCCAACAAGACCTGTGTCAAAAATAGATGACACAGTTGAACCCACACTGCGAACAACAGCAGCAGTGCATGACGGGAGTGGCAACTGGGTGGTGGTAAGGAGGAGGCTGGGGTGGGGAGGGGGAGTCATAGCAATGTAGGTGTGGGGGACAGTGAAGTCCTGCTGGGGAGCGCACAAGGACAAGGTGGGAGAGGGTAGGGCAGCTAGGTGCAGTCGGGAGGTTAGACGGAGGACAGGGAAGAGATGGGAGATTGGGGGGGGGGGGTGCAGAAAAGGAGAGAAGTAAAAAGACTGGCTGCGTTGGTGGAATGAGGGCTGTTTTGTGCTGGAATGGGAATAAGGAAGGGGCTGGATGGGTGAGAAAAATTATTAATGAAGGTTGAGGCCAGGAGGGTTATGGGAACAAAGGATATATTGCAGGAGAATTTCCACCTGCACAATTCTGAAAAGCTGGTGTTAGTGGGCAGGATCCATATGACATGGGCTGTGAAGCAGTCATAGAAATGAAGGATGTTGTGTTGGGCAGCGTGGTCAGCAACAGAGTGGTCCACCTGTTTCTTGGCCGGCCGGAGTGGCCGAGCGGTTAAAGGCGCTACAGTCTGAAACCGCACGACCGCTACGGTCACAGGTTCGAATCTTGCCTCGGGCATGGATGTGTGTGATGTCCTTAGGTTAGTTAGGTTTAAGTAGTTCTAAGTTCTAGGGGACTTATGACCACAGCAGTTGAGTCCCATAGTGCTCAGAGCCATTTGAACCATTTTGAACCTGTTTCTTGGCTACAGTTAGGTTGTTGGTTGTCATTCCCACATACAATACAGCACGGTGGTTGCAACTTGACTTATAGATCGCACAACTGGTTTCGCAGGTAGCCCTGCTTTGATGGGATAGGTGATGTTTACCGGACTAGATTAGTTGTTGGCGGGAGGAAGTATAGGACAGGTCTTGCATCTAGATCTATTACAGGTATATGAGCCATGAGCTAAGGGGAAGGGAGCAGGTGTTGTGTAGGGATGGACGAGTATATCGTGTAGGTTTGGTGGATGGTGGAATACCACTGTGGGAGGGGTGGGAAGGATAGTGGCCAGGACATTCTCATTTCAGGACATAACGAGAGGTAGTCAAAACCCTGACAGAGAATGTAACTCAGTTGCTCTCGTCCTGGGTGGGACTGAGTTACGAGGGGAATGCTCCTCTGTGTCCAGACGGTGAGACTTTGGGAGGTGGTAGGAGACTGAAAAGATAAGGCATGAGAGATTTGTTTTTGTACAAGGTTGGGAGCATAATTACGGGCTGTGGAGGCGTCAGTGAGACCCTTGGTGTATTTCCAGAGGGACCAATCATCACAGCATGTTTGACAACCACAGGTGGCTAGGCTCTATGGAAGGGACTTCTTGGTATAGAATGGGTCGCAGCTGTAGAAATGGAGGTATTGCTGGTGGTTAGTAGGTTTCATATGGACAGATGTACTGATGTAGTCATCTTTGAGATAGAGATCAACATAGGAAGGTGGCTTGTTGGGCAGAGTAGGACCACGTGAAGCAGATGTGGGTGGGGGGGGGGGGGGGGGGGGCAGGGGAAGCGGTTGAGGTTCGGGAGGAATGTGTATAGGATATCCTCACCCTCGATCCAGATCACAAAGATGTCATCAGTGAATCTGAACCATGTGAGAAGTTTAGGATTCCTCTAGATGATCAATGAATAGGTTGGCATAGAATGGTGCCGTGCGGGTGCACGTAGCCTAGGTTTATAGGCAGATGTATCTCAGTTCACTCCTCCCTCCAACTGTAATCCACCCCCACTGCCCCCAAATCACCCCCTGTTAACTTTCCCAAATTCCTTAACCTCGAACCTTGCCTCACTATCATTCCCCAAATCCCTCAACATGCAAACTAACCTTACATCTGGAGAAAGAACCACAGTCCATCATCTAAAAACTGATCCTGACCTTATAATCCTACCTGTGGACATTGGCTCCACCATTGTTGTTTTGAACAGCAAGGATTACCTGGCAGAAGGACTCCACGACTCCACCAGCTGTCAGATGCATCCACCTACAAACCTCTCCATAGTGAACCCATTCCAGTAATCCAGCAGGATCTCTAGTCACTCATCCAATCCTTATGCCCATCTCAGTATCTGTCCCTGCAGTCCATCTGTCTGCTCACCCCTACCACTCCCTGCACTCCTACCTTTTACATGCTTCCTAAAGCCCATAAACCCAACCACCCAAGATCCCCATCATGGCCCACTGAGAGAATCTCTGGTCTTGTAGAGCAACACCTTCAACCTATCACTCGGTACCTACCCTCCTTTATAAAAGATACCAACCATTTCCTCCACCGACTCTCCACAGTTCCTGTCCCTTTACCACACGGTGCCCTGCTCGTCACTGTTGATGCCACCTTCCTGTACACTAACATTCCTAATGCCCATGGCCTTATTGCTATATAACACTAGCTTTCCAGACGCCCTATGGATTCCAAACCACCAACCTCCTTCCTAGTCGCAATGACAATCTATATCCTCACCCACAATTACTTCTCCTTTGAAGGCATTACCTACAAACAAATCCGTGGTACAGCTATGGACACCCGCATGGCACCATCCTATGCCAATCTATTCATGGGCCATCTAGAGGAATCCTACCCCTCCCCTCCGTCTAACCTCTCAAATTCACCTAGCTGCCATGCCTTCACTCCATCTCATCCTTGCGTACTCCTCAGCAGCACTTCACTGTCTCCCACTCCTACCCTGCTGTCCCTCTCTCCCCACGCCAGCCTCCTCCTTACCCTCACCCAGTTGGCACTCTCATCATGCTCTACTGCTGCTGCTCGTAGTGTGGGTTCAGCTGCCAGAGACTGCAGTTAAATGTTTGTGAGTTTAGTTTATGTGCGTGTGCGGTCTATTTTTGATATAGGCATTCATGGCTGAAAGCTTATCTGTGACAGTCTTTTTGTTGTGCCTATCTGTGACTCAACATCTCCGCTATGTGGTGAGTAGCAACTTTTCGTGTATTGTTACATTACATCCTGGATTTTTATTGTTTGCTTTGTAAAATGTATTCAAGTGTAGTGAGAAGAAATAAAAACTCTGAGATTTACAAGTGAAATTTTAATTGTGTCAGAGATGGAAAAGGGCTTTGAAGATAAAATGAATAGAACAGATAGTCTTGAAAAGAGGTTATAAGATGAACATCAATTAAAGTAAAACAAAAATACTGGAATAAATTGAATTAAATGTTGCGTTTCTGGGGGAATTAGATTAGGAGATGAGTTTCACTGACAAAAGAAAAAAACTTCTGAAAAAAAACTGCAAAATTGCCAACATGAATTGTAGATAAATGCTGGGAAGTCTTTTCTGAAGCTATTTCTCTAGAGTGTAGCCTCGTACAGAAGTGAAACATGGGTGATAAACAGTTCAGGCAAGGAGAGAAAAGGAGCTTTTGGAATAGTGGTGCAAGAGATGACTGCTGAAGATTAGATAGTTTGATTGAGTAACTAATGAGAAAGTACTGAATTTAATAGAGGAGAAAAATATTTGAAGCATCTAGACTAGAAGAAGGTGTTGGTTGATAGGATACATCCTGAAGCATCAGGGAATAGCATATTTGGTAATGGAGGGAAGTGTGGCTGACTAAAATTGTAGAGACAGTCCAAGGCTTGACTACAATAAGCACGTTCAAATGTATGAGAATTGCAGTAGCTACAAAGAGCCGAAGAGGCTTGCATGGAATAGGTTAGCAAGAACAGCTGCATCATACCAGTCTTTGGACTGAATACCACAATAACAACAACAGTCTTTATGTAATTCAAAATGTTTCTGATCCTTCTTTCATTCATTACGTTTTTATTACACTTTGTACAGTTGGAATTATTCCTGGAACACATGGTAATTGTTACAGTCTTACATAAATAACTTTTATTTGTATTTGTATTTTCAGTATTTTACATTATCCAATACCAGAAGGTTCAAAATACTTTTTGCTGCAGATTTTATCCAGGACTTGTGCTGCGTTATGGCATATGAAAGAGGTTTTACACCTCCAGAGAAATACATTGCTCTGTCAGATTTATTGTTCATTTTGGTAAGAGTAACTTTTTCATTCCAAAGATCAGAGTCTAACACCCAACTGGGTTACTTGCAGCACTTCATGAAAAAATGCCTAACTAAAGTATGATTTAGATACCTAACTTCAGTGTATGGTATCTGCATAACTGACTTGCAGTAAGCAAATCAAGTAGCATACATGTAGCAGGTATGCTGTGTGAGTCCATACTATCAAACATAAACTTTGATGATGAGAAAAATGAAGACAGGCTATTGCAATATGTCAAGTGTGTAATACAGTAACTTCCAACTCAGTTATAGTTTCTATTGTAGTGTAATATAATTATCTTATTTTTTGGCTGTTGACAATAATATGATTTGATTACATAATTTCTTGTTAAGGTCTGATTGCTCAAACCATTTCATCTACAGGTGAGAGCAGTCGCTTGAAAGGAGAATCCACACTGGTACATGCTGAATTCACATATTATTACTATCCTGGGGATAAAGCGTTCCCTTGTGAGTAATATTGTATCATTTTTTTCAAATATACTTCTTCTATTTTTATTAATATTGGTCATCTAAGTATAGAAATTATTTGGATAGTAAGCTCTGTAATGGTCAGCTGAAAACAATAACTTTCATACTACCATGAATATGATATCCAGTAAGGAACTATTTGAAATTCAGGAAGAAATAAGTCACTGGCAGCCAAATCAGGACAGTCAGGCTAGTGAGGAAATTGCTCTCAGGCAAATATTGTGATTCTTGCGTCACAGCTGCCATCAATGTGACTCAAGATATCTGCCTTGCTCTGAATTCCATGCAATTTATGTATTGCCCTGCATTTCTCATAGATATGACGGTGAACTCCAGTAGCTAATCACTGAGCAAACCATGCAGTTACTCTGAATTCATTCAGTGTGTAAAAACTACTTAAATGTAGGTAGCATACATTGTTAACCAGAACAACAATCTATGTTTGGCTATGTACAAATTTGAGCAGGCTTCAGATATAATAAATGATTAAAAAATGTATATCAATAGAAGGAAAAACTCGGTAACTGTTTGAAAACAGCATTAGTGATCTCCAGTTAGGTTTGTGGCAACTCCTTCCATCGCCTCCATCTGTAGCAGTAGATGAAGGGCTGCGCAGACAAAAACCTAGTGATGAGCAAAGCACCTGCCAGCCAAGGTACTACCACATCCACCAACACCCTCGCTGGTCACTTCTGCTGAGTTAGAACTTAGATGGCCTAAGCAAGGACACCACGATGCCAAAACACCTCTTGGCCAATCTCTTGGTCCACATCAACGAGGCAAGACCTCCTGGCCATGCTCTCAACAGCCCACCCACACAGCGCCATGTGGATTATGTCGTCGTCTGCCACGTTTCGCCACAGTATGTGCAGACAGCATGTTTTTATCCCACATCCAGTGTCGCTGTTGTATCACAGTTCGAGGATGCTACTCCATTTTTCATGCTGCCTTCCTAAGCCATGTTTGCTCAAGGTGCTTCCATTGACTGCAGGTGTACAAAGCCTGATGCTGGATGCCTGGTTTGTCCCCTGATATCAGCACCTGGAACACTACATAAAGTGTGGTGTAAATAGTGCAGTGTGTGCCAGGACTACCAGGTGAGTTTATCACCATTCCATCCACGGCTGTTTTGGCACCCCTTTGCTGGAAAGCACACCACTGAAGCAGGTTTTCCTGCACCACCAGATGATGCCGAACAAAGGCTGTGAGCCATTCATGGCCCACCCATTCCAGTGACTCCATAAAAAGCAGAGGCCCTCCCTGATTAAGAACTAGTAACTCACTAAGTTTTACTGTAGTTGTTAGCTTAGAGAATAATGTCTCTGAACCAGCTCGCGTGGCCCTTCCAGCATGCACCATTATTTATTGTGATCTTTTATTATTAGCTCAGCGCTATAGACATGTATGCCCCTTGGGAGCATAGAAGGAAACCTAAATCATTCCTTCAAGTTCAATCCACATAATTTAAATATCTGGTTATTAACAATATTAAGAACTATGTAGTGGGACAAACATAAGAAATCCATTATAAAAAGGGCTGAAATTTTACCTGTGTTTATTGGGAGAATTTCTGAAAGTGTGTTGATCCAACATTTACTCTGTAAAGATCCTTGTGAAACCTGCAGTTGAGTACTGCTTAAGTAGTATGTATCTTCTGAGGGTGCTTTGAAGGAGATAAGTGGAATGTAGAGGTTCGTGAAAGGGTAGTGGAGTTAATACTACAGAACTGTAGAGATTCTCCAGGATCTTAGGCATGGATTAAATAAATAAAAAATAATTTGCACTCAACAGAATTGGACACATTTAAGAATCCAATGTTTAAGACAGACTGTAAAATAATTCACTGCCAACAACTATATCACAAAATAATAAGAACACCATAAGAGAGATGAAGTCACATATGAAAACACAGGAGGACTAATTTTCCTTCCCTGTAACTGCACAGAATACAATTGTTGAGGTACGTGGCTATATGGAGTGGACTTAGTGGTGTATAATCTAACTGTCTTTTATCTTTTACTCAGTAATGACAGAGAATGTCAAAACTCATTGTGCTCGGACTAAATAAAGGAGTATTTATGTGTGTAGCCATCAGATGATTCTCCAGAATGTCTTTCATCAAATAGGGTTTTTAAGCCTTAACTTCCTGTGTGTCTGCAAAGAAAATTTTGTCAGTGTATATTATCAGTTCTGATGTGTGACGGTGAGACATGAACTTTTAATGGGAGGACCTTTAAAAAAACTTAGCATTCATCAAGTGAGCACTGTGGAAATGCATGTTAAGACAAGACAGGAAAACTTGATTTGGATCAGTGGACAGACTGGAATGGAAGATGTAATGTGGGCTGTATTGAAAATTAAATAGAGATGGGTGGGTCATATAAGCAGGTGGATAGATGGTAGATGGGGAAAGGATTTTTTTTTTTTTTTTGCTGAATTCCAGAAAGTAAGAAATAGAATAACATACAGTAAAGTAGGTAGATGGCATTAGAAAACACATGGGCATAAAGATGAAAATCTTAATGACATTGAAAAGTCAAGGGTACACCTTAATCCAGTATGGATGTCAAATTGTGGCAGTGGCAGCTGCTGCTGTTGAAAACAGTGACAGTGATGCAGTAGTGCCCCTTTCAATTTTTGCAATATATTGGAAGTATGTACATGTAATTGAGACAGACACATGTATATGTAGGAAATAAATAAAATAATCATTTCTGCATAATTGCATTATATGTGAATAAGTTTATTCAAGTTCTTTGGGATGTACAATATTACTGGCCTTTCTGTTTTGTGCAAAGACAAATACAATTTTTTTGGCTGTTCCATTTGTATGGTTGCAACATATATCTGACCTTGTGAAAAGTATGGATTTTCCACATTTAATCCATCCACTTGAAGTGAATGATCTTGCAATTTGTTGTTGATCATTGAGAATGCCAGGCAAGTGGAGAATTTTAGTCTTGAAGTGAAGTGAATGATCTTGCAATTTGTTGTTGATCATTGAGAATGCCAGGCAAGTGGGGAATTTTAGTCATTTAAAATGAAATGGCACGTCAGTGGGAATGATAGGAATTTGTTGAATGAGCACATCTTCTCCGTTTGACTTGTCATTCAGAATTGTTGTCTCAGTGATGTTTGGCATAAGTTTTTTTGATGGTGAGTTTGATTCCATTGAACAACCCAGATGGATCAATTTTGCACAAATTAATTATTAGTGCCACAGTTTTGAGTTACAATGTATGCAGTGGGACAGCAGGACAATCCAACGAATTCGAAAACTCAGCTGGATAGTTTGTCAGTAGATTTGTAGGAGACAAACCTGCCGGCAACTTATTGATGGATGGTGTAGTTCATTGTACTGATGTCAGTGTTTTCTGCTGCCAAAATAACATGTTCACAAAGTTGTTGGTGATTTTTGTAATGTCCAGAATTGTAGCATTGTCTTTCTAGCAGTCTATTCGAACAAAAAACCAGTACATTGTTGCTGGAAGAGCTATATAGCTACAAAACTTCCCAAGACAGAGCCAGTCTTTTTTTTTTTTTTGGGGGGGGGGGGGGGATTGCGCATGAAACAGACCATTACTTTTTGAGATCATACGTTCCAAACAGGCAGACAAACATGAATTTTATGTAAGGATTTAAAGCCAAAAATTTACTTAATTGCTACTAATTTTTGCTCCTGCCCACTTTTCCCAGCCCTTTAACCTCCCTATACAAATGTGGGTGAAAGTATGTATATCTATAGGTACATCAATGATTTTTCAGAATGTATCAAAGTAACAAAGTGATTTTTAAATGCTTAGTTCCTCCTAGAAATTTCACATCATCTGGCAAAGCCCAGTTTGGAAAGACAGTGTGCGTAAGAATGTGTTCAGTAAATAAAAATTGTAAAAAGGTAACAGTGTTATCAGCGTGCCCAATACTCTAGTGTGCCAGTTGTGTACGGTTGAATGGCCTGTGTAAGATAAACACAACCTAGGACTGGACCATGTTCTCAATTGGATGTACACATATCTGCCTGTCCTCATTCTATACTGCATGACAGTTTCAGAAAATATCATTCTTAGGAAACACAATTGGCTCTTCATTCACATCAAATAAAGACTGCTGTTGCCAGGTATTCTCAAGTTGATTCCAGAATTCCCAAAAGTTTTAGACATTGTTCCTCATATGCAGCTTTTAATGAGGTTGATTGCCTATGGAGTATCTGGTAAAAACCTGGCGACATTTATAGGTCATACGTGGATACATAGGTCATACGTGGGGAAGATGCCACACATCTGGAGGGGACTATCATGCTCAAAGTTTTGAATGCGCTGTAAGAGACTAGAGAATGGACATGATGTTGCATCAGTAGCCAGCAACAGAAAGAGTGAAGCATCTCCTCACTGATCCTCGGCTGCCTGAATCTGAGGTCCCACATGAGCCTGTCTTAAGTTTTCATTGGTCAAGGGTTGCAGCTGATGCTCGCAAAGGCATCTGTGTGTCAGCAGTGCTTACCGTGGGGACCCTGCCTAGCCCAGCATCAGGTGCCTGGAAGCTACACTGGTTGTGAGAGCGCTCTCAGCAGCAAACTCAATCACAGAAACCAGTTTAGAATACAAAATTTTGATAAATCATCCCAACTTCCTCCACACAGCTGACCACCTGCACATTCTTTCCCCCTTCCGCAGGAGTAGAGCAAGAAATTTGCAAAAATGATGATTTATGGTATTCTCTTGTAGACAGACGGTGATTATATGGGGACCTTGCACACTAAGGGGAACATCTAAGTGCAATTAATTTTGTTCTCTGGATGATAACATTTACAATAATTATTTCATTGCTTATTAAATTGGGATGACCAGGGCTGACAGAGGATTTATTTGTTGCTTTTAATTTTATTACGTCTTACCTTACAAATGGATTCTGGTGGACTGTCAAGGCAGTGGAGGGGCTCTGTGAAGCGAGGCAGTGAGATGGCATCGTAGAGTACAGTGAGGAGGTAACTCATGTAATTTGGAAGGGAGGCTTGTGGGGCTTCTATACATTACCTCATAGGGAATGTGCCCCGTTGAGTTGTGAAATCTGCTGTTGTAGACAGATAATAAATATGGCAGATAACAAACACAATCATTATGTGTCTTGTTCATGTAATAGGATAGGATTAGAATAGTGGTTTTATGAATACATTCAACACGGCCATTGATTTTGGGATGGAAGGGATTAGTTCTCCACTTCTCAATCTATAACAGTTTACACACTTGTACAAATAGAGCAGACATGGAAATCGTTTCTTCCTCCATCAGAATGGCGTTGGGACTCCTGAGTGGTGGCACTAAGTGATTCATAAAGGCTTTTTCTACGGTGTCCGCCATCTTATCTGTAATTGACACCAAAACCAGGTACTGTGAAAAGTGATTGTAGAGGCTTCTGGCAAGGTCTGAAACAGAATCCGTTGCTGTGTTTGTTGCGCTACTTGCGTGCACTGAACACAAGCATGTATATCTATATCCATATCACGTTGCCCATGTTGCCACCAGTAACAGGTAGCAATTCAGTTCTTTGTAGCTCGTTTGCTGATGTGGCAGGTTTGGGTGCTATCATGGCATAGGATAATGATACAAGACTGGAGTGCTTTCAATACTGCTAATCAATTCCCAAGAGGAGTTTTATGGTACAATATATTGCCTTCGGATACGAGATCTGGGAGAGTAGCACAGTGCTGACAGTTGACGTCCTCACTTTGCTTCTCTTTAAGCTCCGTGATAAGCGCCTCATTTGCATGCACTACATTTCATCTAGATATGTACTCTGAAAGCCACCACAGGGTGCATGGCAAAAGTTACCTTGTGCCACTATTAGTACAAGGTCCGTACGCCTCAACACGAGCCCTAATTACTCTTATCTTTGTGGTCCTTACACAAAATGTATGTAGAAACTTTCTGCAGTCAACTTCAAACACCAGTTCCATAAATTCTCTCAGTAATGTTTTGCGATAAGAATGTCGTCTCCTATCTAGAGTGTCTCATTTAAGATCATGAAGCATCTCCATAATACTCATACATCTGTCTGCAGTGTGACACCTTATCAAACCCTTTTTGGAAATCTAGGCATATGAAATCTGCCTGTTTCCCTTCAGCATTGTTTGCAGGGTATTGTATGAGAAAAGGGCAAGCTGAGTTTTGAACGAGCTGCTCTTTGTAAGTCTATGCTCATCTGTGGACAGATGCTTCCCTCCCCCCCCCCCCCTTCCCCCCATTCTAAAAGGACAGATCTTCTTACTTAATGCAGCTGGATTTTGATGAAATTTCTCCAGTACTGCTTAACTTCAACACCCAGTGCATTGAGCCTCCGCTGGGGTCTTTCAAATTCAGTAGTCATAAAAGAGCAGCATTGGCAGTTTCCAGTGTGGATTTCCTGCTGTACATAAAGCATGTAAATCCAATCACCAAGGCTGACAATTCCTTCTCTCTTGTGTTGTAATTAACTTCAGCATTAGTGAGTTGATGAGAAACGTAACAATTCAGTTTTTCTTCCCCATCCTGTTCCTGACTCAGAGTGCATCCTACAGCAAACTCAGATGCAGCACTTGAGAACATATATGGCTTCTCAGAATTGGGGTGTGTCAGCAAGGACGAACTTGTTAACACATCTTTGACCTGTTGTGTTGCAGACTTGCATTCTACAACCCATTCAGAAGATGCTCCTTTTTTCAGCAACTTTGTTAATCGTTTTGTTGCTGTCACATAATCCTTGCTGAATTAAAGATAAATATTCACCAATACTAGAAAATTTTGCAATTCCTTCACATTAGTGGGTGCGGAGAAACTGTCTGCCATTTTAGAAAATTTTGCAATTCCTTCACATTAGTGAGTGCAGGGAATTTGTATGCCGTTTTCGTTAGCCGTGGGTCTGTCTGTACCTCAGCTGAGCTAACAATATGGCCCAGATACTGAACTTTAAACTCAAGTGGGCACCTTGTAATATTGACAATATACTTCATAATCATCAGCATCTTCCTCAGTTATACCAGGTGTCGTAGTACCACATGAGACTACTAGCCAGGATACAGTGACATTCAAGGATGAGATACGTCTGACAAGTGGTCTAAATAGACCAAGCATGTTGTTGGCTTCAGCCATCTGAAGAAGAAGTTGACATACCACCGAAATGTGGTGGGCGCATTCCTTAAGCCGAAAGGCAGCCTCAAGAACTCGTGTACCTGGAGGGCACTACAGACATGGTTTTTGGCCTGTCTTGGGGTGCAATCACAATCTGATAATATCTTACTTTCATTTCTAAAGTGGTAAATATTTTACAGTTCCACAATCTATCCAAAGTTTCCAAAAGGAGATTTTCACTCTGCAGCGGAGTGTGCGCTGATATGCAACTTCCTGGCAGATTAAAACTGTTTTAATCTGCCAGGAAGTTTCATATCAGCGCACACTCCGCTGCAGAGTGAAAATCTCATTCTGGAAACATCCCCCAGGCTGTGGCTAAGCCATGTCTCCGCTATATCCTTTCTTTCAGGAGTGCTAGTTCTGCAAGGTTCGCAGGAGAGCTTCTGTAAAGTTTGGAAGGTAGGAGACGAGATACTGGGAGAAGTAAGGCTGTGAGTACCGGGCGTGAGTCGTGCTTCGGTAGCTCAGATGGTAGAGCATTTGCCCGCGAAAGGCAAAGGTCCCGAGTTCGAGTCTCGGTTGGGCACACAGTTTTAATCTGCCAGGAAGTTACTTATCCAAAGTTTCGTTGATACAAGGCAATGGGTATGTGTTGGTGTTGTGACTTCATTTACTGTCCTCATATCCACACAAAGTTTCTTATCATTAATAGATTTCTTGGGAACAACCACTGTTGTTGGTGATGCCCATGGGCTGGTTGAGGGTTGTATAATTCCGACATGAAGCTACTGCTGAATACTCTTTTCCACAAATGACTGTAAGTGCTGTCAGTCTGGCATCCCCAATCAAAATTTCATGGTGAACTAGGCAAGTATTTTCTCTCTTCAAACAATCATGCAAATTCCTCTAAAACTGGATGCAAAATTGCCATGGCGCGCACAGCCACACAAACGCAATGGTTGGCTACTGCGGCAGAGTTAAGCGGCGCCTGCAACTTAGTGCTGTCGCGTTCCGCCAGCTGGCACTAGAGGCATTCCCGCCAAACATTTAATCAGCCAAAAACTATGCATTCCCACGAGCCTTTTTCCGGCATGGATGGCCACACTATGATATCACCATCCACCCGTCAGGGATCGCCAATGGCCGCCAATCATCACTCCGGAATCAGTGGAGGAAGTCTGGAGCCGCTGTGTAAATAGCCAGAAGAAAGGGAAACTGGCGTCTTTCGACCTGCAACCCGGACTCTGCGCCTGTCTACTTCGCAGCATCCGCCGGGAAGCGTCGAGAGAAAACCCGACAAAGGAATGTAAATTCAGTTCAGTTGCTAATATTTCAATTCAATAAGGTGGCATATTCTTTGGCTTGTTATAAAATTTTGGTTGGAGAAGCAGCCTTTTGTTTTCAAGGAAAGTTTATCTTTTTGTAAAATTAAGCAGTGGCCTTGCTCCACCTAATAAAAAGTTTTGTTCACACATGGGTGGTAATCTGTGGATATAACAAAAATACTCCACTCAAACACAATTAAATACAATAACTTTTCCTGAAAATGTTTTTAAGGGGTAGCATGATTGAAGAGACTCGTATGGGAGATGATTCCTATCTCCTGTTCTCCTGAAACTGTGTCCCTCCTGTCAGAGGAATCTTATACTTGATTGTCCCATTTGGTATTACGACATCTCTTGCTCCAAAATCATCCAAACACACTAGAACACATACTTTTGTCACTACAGTATCTTTGTTACACAGGCTTAGTTTCATGCGGGTCTGAAATCTATCAGTAACATCATTCTGGATGAGTGGGTCAACTAGGAAGGCATTTCATCCAAGGATCTAGGATTTTGACTGTCAGCCAGAGAAACGTTCCAGTACCACCACTAATGTTTACAGGGGTGTTGGATTTTAACATCACAGTATACAGTTCTGTAGGGACTCAAGAAACAGGCTGTTTTTCCGGGATTTCTCGCATCCGTGTGGTGTGATTGCTGCCAAAATGGTAGGTGCCTCATCAAATTGGACAGTATGCGACCTGTATTCAGTCCCCAGGATGACATCAAAATTGTGCCCTCACATCCTTAATGATTCCATTTCAAAATTGTAGACTGCTCCATCAGCTTCTGAATGCCCTTGCTTCAGCATCCAGATCACTGTAGTCTAATTCATGAATGATGGTGAGTCATGTAGTTCAAGACATAGATGGGGATTACAGTGTTGTCGTTCAAAGTGACATTTGCAGTACACACATATGTGTGGTGTGCACTTGGAGAATGCATGTATCCTGCAAATTATGTATCTTTCTTGCTTATGTAGAATTTGTAACTTACCATCACCATGAGTGTGGACAACTCACGGCAAATGGAGTAAAAGTTCACTACGTAATCCACTATGATCACTTTTAATGCTCACATTGGCTAAGTCACTCACAGCAGATCACTCATATCACTACTGAATGCTCATTGGCTCTTGCAGAATGCATGATGTAGGTGCGCAGAAAAAGCTTAAACTTGATGACCGTCATTCTTGACACTAATTATAACACAGCAGTGTGGTGGCTTTAACACCTGTTTGTCACCACGGAACAAGAAAACTGAACTTATTTGAGCACTTGTGTGAAACAAAATTCTCACATTTCTCCCTTACATTTTACCCTTTATATTTCTATTTGCCATCTTCTATAAACCTTGGTAATTAACTGGGTTCGCTGTTCTTAAAGGAAGGGGAAAGGGGGCGGGTGTTGTCCACTTCCCTGATTAGGTCTCCCATTCCCTGTGTGAGTCTTAAAGCCACCCAGCCATACTTTCCTCTGTTTCGTTACTGAGGACAGTTTATGTTTTATGCACACATGTCCTACTTCTCTATAAATGGGGCGGTATGGGGTGTGACATCTGCTGGCGGTATGACCTTGCTTGCTCATATTGTCTGCAGTTAGTTTCATTAGGGAACATGGGACGTGGCTCATTATTTCATAAATTGGTGGAAACAAATCACCCTGCTTCTTCAAGTAATAGTGCTAGAATCCCCGAGAAAGATGGTGAGGCAGTCATACAGGCTTCACCTCCCTATGGTCTCCCAAAAAAGGCCAGAACACGTGAATCTTTCTTTGCCACAGCTGCCTGTAATCACATCTGCCAAAACTACTCCTCTGTCTACATATATTTTGAGCCTCAATAGAGACATCACACCCATCTCAGCAGTCCTCTCTTGCTGGGAGCATCTCAGGCACATGGTTCCAAACAAAGGTGCCTAGAATTTAATTTATGAACAAAACAATCATTGCAAAACTAAGGGTAGACACCTGCAATGAGAGCAATTCTTGATATTCTGTGTTTTTGCACTGATGCAAGCATTTGCTGGCAGGACAGCACCAGGAGCCAAAAGGCAAAGGCTAGTGACACACACATTATTGGCTGCATGGCTGCGGAACATGGAGCAGACCCTATGATCCTCAGCTATCCAGTGACACAATGACAGCAGCAGTGAGGTGATGGTGGCCCCAGTGTCAACATCTAGACATTCATGGAGACGACAGGAGTGGGAGTCGGCGGCGACAAGACCGGGTTGATACTGGACAGTGTGGTCGCAGTGACAGGAGGTGAGCCGAAGAGACACTACCGAGTGCCAGTAAGGTTGTCCATTGCTGGCAGAAACTCAGCACGGTAGGAGGCAGTGGTGGTTAATGCAAGTACAGTAACACAGAGTGCGTGCTTTGGCCGGGTGACGAACATCAGCAGAATGAGCCGCATGGCATGGAGAAAGTCCACGCCTGCAGAACTGGCTAACGCAAGTCAGAGGTGGTTACGGGACCACATGTGAAGTCGTTACGGGGCCACATATAAAGTTATAACTCCTGCCCATTGACAACACTCTGATAGCAGCTCCCAGCTGTGAAAAGGCTATTATTACTGGATTAAACAGTGAGCACTATGCTACTACACTGACACCAGATGTGCAGGATGGAATGAGTGTTGGCAGATACGTGGATGTCCAGGACAGTTAAGTTTCAAATGAGAACAGAGACAATGTGGCAAAAACTGGGTGCTGTTTATTTTGCCTTTCAGGATACATTTGGTGCACTTGGAAAAGATGCCATATGTCTGGACTGGGCTACACCAAAATTCTGAATGGATCATAAGAGAGTGGGGAAAGAACATGTTGTCAAGTTGTTACCCCAAGACCAGTGCTTAACCCAGCATACGTGCTGGGACAGTGCACAGGCTGTGAGAGCAGTCCCTCAACAAACAGCAGACATCAATTCAGAATTTTTTTTTAAAAAAAAAAAGGTTGATAAATCATTCTTATTCACTCCAGACAGGTAGCCCTTGCATCTGGTTGTGTGTCAACAGCTCACTTTCTTTGACTTATTTCATAATGTTTGAGCACATTATATGTTTCAAAATCCTGCTACCAGTCAGCATCAATGGTAGGAATCCAGAATTCAACAGATTTTTTGTGTGTTCCTTATTTTGTATTGGTGTGACCCATGCAACTTTGCAGTCTTTAGATATGGATCTTCAGTCTTGTGAACTGTTGTATACATTGCAAAAAAAGTGGAGCTACTTTACAATGTACCACAAAAGGAACTTAATTGGTAAATAATGTAGACTGAAACACTTGCCTTTATTAAGTGACTTGAGTTGATTTGCATTCCGGAATTTTACTGCATCTTATTTGCTGAAGGAATTTCAGAAAACCATGATTAATAACTTTGCTTTTCCTCAAACTGTTAGGCTCTCATATGCACATAGGTGTTATATCACTATGCATTTTGAACATGTGGACAGCAGATCCCCGTGTTCGTGAATTGTGTAGCAATAGTAATATAGCAATATAGTCATTCCAGTTTTGTTGTAATTGTTTTTAGATCATTTAAATTTATATTTGTCAATCACAATTTGATCATAGCTTTGTGCCTGGTGTTAGTGTTGAAATATTTAATGTGCAGTAAGAATGTATATTGTAGTTGATTAGAGTGGGATCCTGTCTGTACATAAAGGTGCAGAGTATTTAGAATCCACTCAGTTTGAGTTCACATCCTGTTCAAGAAGTTTTCTGAACTAACGGGACACATTTTTCACAAACAGATACTAAGTAAATGACAAACATAATTAGCGTAGGGGTGTGGAAAGTAGTAGTAACAAATAAATAGCATCTTTTTTCATTTCGGGTAAAGCATGGTTAGAGAGATCCTTAATAGTTGCTGATGACAAGCCATATTGAAATATCAACTCTGTTGCAGAAGGCAAGTCAGTGACAGGAGCAACAGAATGTGCTTTAAGGTATACGAGATGTGACAATAAAATAATGAGACTGATGTGAAAAAAAAAATTTGTTTACCATTTTAGTCAAGTTTAGTGTTGTGTCCTTCAAAGTAGTTCCCTTCTGATTGCATACACTTTTTCCAGCGCTTCTGCCATTGATGGTAACATTTCTGGAACTCATCTTCTGTAATATCCTCCAAGACCTTCGTGACAGCTTTTTGGACATCTTGCGTTGTTTGAAAATGGTGTCCCTTGACAGCCGTTTTGACTCATGGAAATAGAAAAAAGTTGCACAGAGCGATATCTGGTGAATAAGGTGGCTGTGGTAGTACTGAAATTTGTTTTGAGGTTAAAAATTGGTGTGGTTGGGATGGTGCATTATCGTGATGCAGAAGCCAATTATCAGCAATGTTGGCACAGACACGGAGAACTCTTTTACAAATTCTTTCTAAAATTTCTTTGTAGTAATATTGGTTTACTGTTTGTCCAGGAGGCACCCACTCTTTATGAACAATTCCCCTGGAATCAAAGCAGCACACAAGCATGCATTTCACTTTTGACTTTGACATGTGAGCTTTTTTTGGTCTGGGTGATCCCTTTGAGCACAATTGCCAACTTTGGTGTTTTGTCTCTGGATCGTACTGAAAAAACCAACTTTCATCACCAACAATTCTGGATTGATTTCCGTTTGCTCTAACAGATCAGCTGCCACATATTTCCGTGTTTCTTACTGTTGTGGTGTGAGATTTTTGGGTACCATTTTTGCACAAATCTTTCTCATACCAAGATCTTTAGTTATTATTAGATGAACCAGTTCTCGATTGATGTTCAGTTCTTCTGCAATGATTTTCACGGATAATCATCGATCAGATCGTACGAGTTCACGCACCCTGGCCAAGTTGACATCCGTCCACTGCGGTCTTAATCTTCAATATTCGTCCTGCCTTCACTAAACATTTTATGCCAACGAAAAACTTGAGCTCTTGACATAACCTCCTCTCCAAAAGCCTTCCGAAGCTTACTGTAAGTTGTCGTTGCCTTTTCACCCAATTCTGTGATGAGAGACATAAACAGGTGTTATCGTATTACAGCACAACTCATGACTGAGCAGTTGCATTGATGTGCCACTTGGACTAGAAGCAGCTTATAGACCAAAGTCAAAAATATTGTGTCTACGCAAGCCTGCAGGGTTGCCACATCTTGCAAAGAAAATCAGTCTCATTGCTTTATTGTCACACCTCGTATATTTTATAAATTTTTTTTTGAATGTAGAGACCACTGTTCCAAATTATACACATTGTCATCTACCCTTTACTTATTGTTTGGCTATAAAATAGAGGGAAGCCCACTAATTATGATATGTATATAATCACTGTAACATGTGGGGGTAAAGAGAAAGAGACCAAGAAATTCAGTTTTGTTGAAGGCAAAATTTCCAAAACATATTCATGTATTCAGTTAGTTTCCTGTTTCTTATATATCCCTGCACTTTATTGTTTATGCTGGGTCTCAACTACAACAGCTACATTAAAAAACTGATGTGTAGGTAGCAGCTTTGAAAAATGTTGTATTTTTGCCACCAATCTCTTCAATGAAGTACTTAGTTGACTTTGCTTTTCCCAGTATTACTAATACCGAACAAAAAAATACTGAAATCTTTGCAGCTGCAGTTGTTTATATGTTAGTACACTTTATTAAGTGATCAATATAAAAGGATGGTAACGTTTTTGCAGTGGAATACCAAAGACAAAACAGTGTTAATAAATTCGTGCTAAAAGAACTAGCGAAATCTATTTTTAATTTATTTGTTTTATTAGCACATAATTATCACATACATGTTAACTGTGTTATAAATCTAATCTATTTGAATTTGCTGAAAGAAACTCTCCAAGAATTGAGATACATCATTTGTAGTTACTCTGTGTGCATGGCAAGTAATGGGGATGATGAGAAGTAATGTCACTACAGTTTTGTCTGTTATGGTTGAAAAAGACCGTAAATTATAGGAATGGGTTTTCTTAATGCACTCAACTTCTCCAATTAACATGGTAATTTTTTATTTGTTGTAAGCAGAAACAAATTACTCAGGTGACTTGCAGTGCTCCGTGTGGTAAGCACTTGAAACACTAGATGCTCAAGCAATACAGCACTATCAGGTTGTCCCCTGATGATGCTGCTCAGTAAGGGAAGGTACAATCATGGAACAGTTGTAAGAAAAGAAGTGGACAAAATTTTCACTCTTTGTAATAAATGGCAGTATCACTCCTGCTTTTGAAGTGCATATCAAGTAGGAATCACAGCAGACACAGATTAATTCAGAGATTCACTGGTAATATTTTGGCAGATTTCATAGCTTCTACAAAAGTGTAGTAGTGATGATTAGGATGTGATCACAGTAGCACCGATATTGGTGGGTTTTGTCTACATCAATTGAAGATGGCCGATCTTTACAAATCAGTACACCAGTATGTGCACAGTCTCAGTACAACGGATTCAATCTCTAAATGTACAGACTTTGTATAACGGTCAGCAGAATTTGAACCAGTTCGTTTTCTTTGGTTGAATTTGGCGACATTTCAATGTGAATACTTAGGTTGTGAGAAACATACAAGAAAGAATCAATTTGTGGCATCCTTAGCATGAGATTAATCATAGTATGGATATATCTAGGAATCTATTGTTTTGAAGTCATTTGTGAAATGCAATTCAGTATTTTTGTTATAAGATTATTTTAATTCCATTGTCATTTCTAATCTGCAAAATTATTTTTTTACTAGCTATGAAATATATCTTACCTATAGGTAAATTAAAATTATTTGCTTACAATTAACTGGTTGCCCAAATCGATGGATGTAGGTGATTTGTGGGCAACTTCAATTAAACAAATTTGTCCTGCAAAATATATTACTGCACCTGGTATGCTGTGAGATAATACACTGACCAGTACACTAGTAGATTTATAGAACAAGGTATTAAATAGAGTGAATTAGAAAAAAGTTACTATATGGGTATGATTAGCCTTCTTTTGCTGAAATGCATTTTCTGAAGTTTGATTGCTTTTCACTGTCACCACGAGTCATTTCAAGTACGTCATAGGAAACATGTATTAGAACATTTATCTCTTCATTCTCTTAAATTAAATGACTGGTTGTTCCAATAACTGAGGAAAGTGTGTGATGAATGATATTGGTCATACCGTGACTGAGTCATCAGCCGATGTTATCAGGTGACCTCTGGCAATAGCATCATGATTGCAGTCTTAGGCAACTCAAATGGTAGTCTTTGCAAGCAAGCCATGTTGTTCTTGCAAAACTCTGTTGAATAAATTCAGAGAAATGCAATTCAAGGGAGACTGTGTGACAGTTTGCTGCTGGCATCATATATCTCTTGTAGAAACCATGAGAATAATGTAAAAGAGCTAATGACACATAAGGAAATGTACACACAGTCATTTTCCCCTTGTTTCATATGTGAATGAGATAAGATGTAAAATTCCTATTATTGGTATGAAGAACCCTCTGCCATGCATTGTATAGCATCTTGGAGAGAATGTATGTAGATGTAGAAACTTTTATACTGCACTACACGGAATCACCAGATTGAAAACTGTCAAGTGCAATGAGGGATTCACTGTTGGAACACAATCACAGTATGAAGATAGTAGTAAATACAACACTAGGAACAAAAGTAACCTCTATTGTACACTTACTCTTGTGTAGTAAGGAGAAAAGTGTGCTCCCTAGGATACTGGCATGTAATGAAACTGTGACATTCAGTGAACACAAGTACGTGTGTGGTTCTGAATGTCATGGATGCAAAGTCATTTGTTGTTTAGCATTGAACTGATGATAATAGGTGAACTATGGCTTTTATTGCCTGACCCTAGAATCTGCAGTTTTCTTATCAACATATTGTTGGCCACAACAGTTTACTTGAGCAGTTCTAAATTCCCTCATTTTGATGTATACATGGCATGATCTTTGGTGATTGGGCATGTGAATAGTCAAGTTCTTAGATGATCTTGGGGAGGGTACGTACAACATGTTCAAGCTCCCACTATCTGTCAGTGAACAAATACAATTATTCTGTGTGTTTTGCTTATCTTGCATTTGCTTGCCATGCTGACAACCTGTACACAGTCTGAAGAAATCGCGCTCATGTAACATATCAAACTATTTCAAACATAAGGACAAGAGCTCATCTTTCCACCACTGAAACTGTCTCTGATTTGACTGCTGATGAATGGATTTCCATTTGGTGTACTGAATGACAGCTGTCTTTAAGTGTTTATAGAAACATGATAATACCCATCAAAAAAGAAGCACATAGAAGTGTGTGGTCAAAAAAGAACCACATAAAAGTGTGTGATCAGTTCTATAGTTTTGTAGCAGTGTTTGAGATCTTGATGGGAAATGTTTAAGGGATTCAGATGTGCGGAGGTAAGATCATAGGGAGTTGCTGTAGCCCATACTAAAGTATAACAGTGGTGCTCAAGGGTCTAAAATAGGGATCAATAGAAGAAAAGCAATGCTATTCCTTGGAGCGTTAATAGTTGTGGTAGACTGTGCAATAATTCTATTATACCCAAAATGTAGCACTCAGAAAGATCACAAAGGTAAAATATATTATGGCATGTACAGAGGCATATGGCTGACCATGCCTAAATGAGATAAGAAAATGGGATGTACAGGAGCTTGTGCCTTGGAGGCGTTCAGTATGTAATGCAACACTTTTTTTTCTGAAACCAAGTTGGTTTCATTCAGGATTCCCATATACCATATTATTCTCCACTCTTTTTGGCTATGAAATCCTATTTCTCAACATAATCTCCGTTCAATATGATGACCTTGTACCAGCTTTCTGGATGGGCCTTTATGCCCACTTATCACTCCACTGGTTGACGTTGGAGTCAGTGTCATGCCGTGTCAATAACCTTCCCATCATCCATATACTACTTCCCACAGAGTGCATCCTTCATTGGGACAAACAGATGGAAGTCAGAAGGTACTGTAAGGTGGATGAGGAAGAACAGTCCAATGAAGTTTTGTGACCTCCTCTTGGATCTGCAGACTCGTGTGAGATCTTGTGTTGTCATGTAGAAGGAGAAGTTTGTTTGCATTTTTGTGACAACAAACATGCTGAAGTCATTTCTTCAGTTTCCCGAGGGTACCACAATACACTTCAGAGTTGATCATTGCAACATGAGGGAGGACATCAAACAGAATAAGCTCATTAGAGCCATAGAAGACCATCGCCATGACTTTACCAGTTGAGGGTGTGGCTTTGAACTTTTTGGTCAGAGGGGATGTGGTCTGGTGCCACTCCATGGATTACCTTACCCATGTTTCATCACCTGTGATGATGTTTGACAAAAAATTTTCAAAATCAGCTGTGTGACGCACAAGCAGTTGTGCACAGATTCTCCTTCGTTGCTCTTGATAGTCTTCTGTTAGAGGTGAGGAACACGGTGCCACATACCTTTTAGTACTCCAACTGGTGGACAAGTATATCAGCATTACCAACAGAGACATGAATTTGAGCAGCGAGGTGTTTGATTGTCAATCCCTTCGAATGAGTGTGTCCACACTTTCCAACATTGCAAGAGTTACAGCTGTGTGCAGGCATACAGCACATGGGAAATTGGACAGGTCTGTGCGACCTTGTTGCGATGACGACAGATGCCTCACCCAATGACTCACCATGCTTATGTTCACTGCCAGATCTCCATAGACATTCTGCAAGTACCTATGAATATCTATGATTCTCGGATTTTTCGCCAAAAGAAACACAGTGACAGATCTGTGCTTGAAATGTGCCTCCATTACAGGTACCATTTTGAAGGCCACGTACAGTGCCAACACCGATCAGAGTTTCAAGAAACTATAGGAGCTGAAGTTGGAACATTCCATGGTGCCCCACAACAAATGCCACCTTTTTTCAACTGAAATTGGCTGAAAAAAATGTGTGTTAAATACCCTTTATGTGTGTGTGTGTGTGTGTGTGTGAGAGAGAGAGAGAGAGAGAGAGAGAGAGAGAGAGAGAGATTGATTGATTTTCTTTCTGAAGTAAGCATAATTTATGTAAAACAATTCAAAGCAAAGACATGGAACTAAAAGTCGAACAGCTTTTCATGATATGTGAGAAAGTACTTTACTAAACAGTCTTCCTTTATTTTAAAATGAAGTTAACTAGGCAAGAAATATGTTGGTATAATAATTCATAGAACCACAACATATGCAAATCATTGTGTCCAGAGTAATATGAACAACTATAATTCTAACCCCACGTGGAACAGGCTTATTTTCCCATTCTTGTTGTTCAATATCCTCTTACAATTCCCTACTTTGCATATGGTGCTGGATGAAACAATATTGTGTATTAATAATATGAAACTTGAGGCCACAGATTAGTCATCCTTCTGCAGGCAGAGAAAACTAAAGAGTTATGTAGTGAATCCAAGCGGAAGTATTACTTTTCCTTCTCTGCATAAGTACTTGGTGAAATGTGGTGATTGCATTTTCTGATGAAATAATACTCCTCAAAATATTTGTAAGCTGCATTATGTTTTAAGCAGTACTGACATTTTTAAAAGTAGTATTGATGTCTCTTTTACTGCTAATTATTTATTGTGTTTAAATTAGTGGTATTTTTGCAAGAATATAGTTGAACAAATAAGGCGTGTGTTTCCTGTCCTTTACTTTTAATTTTATTTTGCTTTCTTACATTGGATGAATTTTGCTTCGTCTCATTATTATCTATAGCACAAGTTGACAGTATTCTACGTTTTATGTGGAAAGTTCTCAGTATGGCTACTGTGTAAAGTTTCATAAGGGTGTTCCATCCATTCCTTCCTTTTCCATTAGCTGCATGATACACAAGAAACATGCCTTCTCGTGAAAGCTTCTGTGTAAGACATAGAATAATTGTACCTGTAGTGGATATAAATTATTTTTTTCTGTGGTTGCTGCAGCTTCCTGGCACATATGCTTCCAGAAATTTTGTCATTAACATTTGTAAAACACATTTGGCACATCACAGTATGTTCTATTGGGCGCAAAAATAAAAGCTACTTTCCTTATAAAAAGTTTCATGCTCACTGAATAAGCTTCAGTTATTTCTGTTTCTTTGCAGTACCTCCACCAAAATTCTATGCACAGCTAAACCCAGTGCAGATAAATTTTGATTTACATAGTTGTGTATGGGCGAATGCATTTGCGCTGAATTTGTATCAGTCATTATTGACTGCAGCTGCTGCTCAAGACAACGTGCCGGACCTTTTTTATGTTGATGTGAAACTAGAAGCTATAAAAATAAAGGTTGGTGAGTGCTTACTTTACATTGGTTCTTAGTAATTTTGTAAAAGCTTTTAGGGTGTGGATTTAGGAGGATTGTTTACTTTACTTTACAACATTACAGTGACATTTTCTTTTATTAATCTGATACAATGATCTTCACTTCATTTCAACTTTTTTTTCATGTGTTTGTAATATGCATGTTTTCTGTTATAATTTTCTTTTATGAATCTAATTTTTGCAGCTGTTTTACCCCCTTCTTCAGAGATGAATAGTGTTATGATTTGCGTGTATGAAATCAAACTATTCCTAGAGAATAGCATTATACTTTATGCTGACTGTAAGCAAGTAGTTGTGTACATATTGTTTTTATGTTGTCTCTGGTTTGTATATAAATACAAGAGCAACTATTTAATTGTGCAAGTACAGATCAGAAATTATTGTGCAGGAAACCATATTATCTTTATTTACAGTACAAAAGTGCTTTCATAATTTTTCCTGCAATGAAATGGAATTAACATTAGTTACACCAGAGTAAAATAGCATGTTCAGACAGAGATTGTTTGTTAGATGAACAACAATGGTCTTTATCTTCCTCCATGAGTGAATTCGTTAAATTGTAGTAAATTGGCATTATCTAATGCAAGTTATAACTAATTTTAACACAGGTACAAGAAAAAGCTGATGTAATTGGAATTTTGTCAGCCCCCTTTTGCATGATGGTCTAGGTGTTAAAAATAGAAGTGCAATCTAGAGTGGTGTTGTGCTGTAGTGACGGAGATGTTTTGGTAAGCTGCTTACGGTGCACTGTTTACATTTCTGAATATGATACTGTGCTATGGGCATGGCTGGTAGAGAATCTTATGAATTAAATAAATCTCTGTACTGAACTAACAGTGTCTCCATGACTGAACAGTCACTACCCTTTAAGTTTCTAACCTGGCTACATAATGCAGATGTGCTGACAGTTTGTATCTCTGTGTTTTCAGTCTTCTTGTCCATGAGATCCAGACTGACAACAGATACATGTGCCCTAGTATCTGTTAAAATCTTGTATTTATTTATCCAAGCTATCAAGCAACATTCCATATTTTTACAGTACTCCAATTCACTGGGAATGCTTCCTGATGGAAGAAACATTCCTGTTGGCATTTCATTGTTTCTTTTTTGTATTGTACTTGCACTGTTTCCTGGTTTCACAAACCCAAGCCTTATCCTCATACTGCTGCCAATTATAACATTGTGGTTGGCAACACTGTGCATTTAAATGTCCCTGCTGACCACAGAATATCTTCCATTCAGTGTGCTTGCACTGTCCACTTCTTGTAGGTGTGTAGCAACACAAAGTGCAGTGGCCAAAGCCTCAGGGTTTGCCGTTTGTACCCATTACAAAAAATTTGGAAGTTATCACTCTGAGAAACACATCCAGCACTCAATTTCCTGCTTTTTTGAGCAACGCACTGTCTGCATCTGGTTTGTGCATCAGCTCACAAGTCTGCTTATTAATCTTGCATATTCTGTTAGAAAATTATTCCAGTGTTCCATTAACTTTCTGCATTAAACTATTAAGTTTCTCCCTAAAAATGGAGCACTGTTCTGTTTTCTATATCTCTGATGCTTTCTGTGTGGAACTATTGAGTTCTTCTATATCTCTGATGCAAACACTCTGCTAACTCACTGAATGTGGATACTTTATGAAGCACTTTGTGGTATTGTTTTGAATTATTTCTTGAAGCATTCAGCAGCCATTCTCTTTATTTCCTGTATGATTGTACAATTTCAGCCCTAGGCCATTTTCAAGTATTTTATGGATGAATTTTTTTTGTAACAGATTATGTCATACACATGTGAGATATTGTAAGAGATACAGGTTTTCACCTCACTCATGATACATAACTTGGCCATCCATGAGTATGTTTCATCTGACCAACTTCTTAACGACGCCATGGCTAATACGTGGTCTATAAACACAGTAATGTCCTCTGTTGTTTCCTCAGAGTAGGGAGTTATTAGATTTGAAGCTGAAAAATCAACAAATGATGAAGAAGCACTTAACAACTGTTTTAGTCTCGCACAAACCTGATTGAAGCCGTTATTTTGTCAGTTAGGATTGCTCTTGTTGTGTTAGCCATTTGTTAAGTGTTTTCTGCTATTCATTATCCTCCAACAATTTAGAAACTTGCTCTGTAAGGATGTCTATCACCTTGTTAGTACTAGCTGCCCGTATTTGTGCCATGTTTCTGCAATTTACCTTTCCCTCTTATACACGAACCACACTACTGTTACTTCTGGCAATAATTCAGTAGCCACAGTTGCAAAAATAAAACAGTTACATTTAATTCCTATGCCTAATTGTTAACTAACAACATTCTGAACAATTGTCTGCTGTGTGACCATATTTTTTACAAGTAGTACATGTTGCTGTTACAGATCTGTTACATAGTGCATAATATCCCGTTAATTTGCAGCTTTTTCAGAGTGTCGGAACAAGATTTTCTTGCCAACTGTTGGAAATCCGCCAGTTCTCTCAAAGTCTTTAAGTCCTAACCTGGATATAACAAAGCTTACGCATTTACTTTTGAGAGCTAATGACAAAGGGTTTTCTGTGACTCAACCTCTGTGACTGATGCTGGTCTTGGTATGCTGGATCATGGGAGGGCATCAAACTCTTACTTATTCTGTGCTGGAGAATTTCTGTACACCAGTTTGTAGTGGCCTCACTCTGCTGGGCTGGAGACCTCTACTAATTTGTCAGGATGCAGACCTAGGACCTGTGTGGCATTATTAGAAGCATTAAAACAATATTGAAAACCATTCCATCTGTTACTGAAGATACAAGTCATTGCTGCTTCTTGTGCGTGGACTGTTAGATGCATAATCCGTAGAAGAATCTGCTGAACTCAGTAGTGAACCCATGGCTGCCAAGGGCAGTGCATCAGCTTGGATTCGAAGTTGGCTCTCTGACGTGGTGGTTTTGCTGCCCGCTGGTGAAGTAGGCACACCCTTTCAGTAGTTCTTGTTTTGGAGATGTTGGTAATGAAGATGTGTGTGTTTTGATTCATACACCATTTTGGGCAGCTCTTTATTGCTCCCAAATCACTGCACATGGCATCCTCATAGGTGAACCACAATGTTGGATTCCTTGTAATCAGGCTGAATGCTGAACCTGGCCTGCCAGTACAGTGGGCCTTCTGCCCCGTATGACACTGGAGTTTAGAGCAGCTCCTGCCCTGAACCAGAGTCATGTTGGTAAACCTTTGGTCTACCCATCAGTGCTGGCTGCTGTGCTGATATCAGTGGATGCAGGACTCAATCAGCTTGCTGATCGTTTCATAGGGCAGCAAGTGCAAAACCAACACTAGAACAATCTCACACACAAGATGTAACATACCATAACCAAAGAATTGAGTGTGAATGACATGAACACCATCAAACCTACTGATGGAGTGCTAAAAGATAGTGGGGGAGGTGTATTTATGTCACCGAGGAGAGACTCTGATCTGTGACGTCATTTGTAATGACCAAATTGATTTAGCTCTTCCCAAGTCATCAGTGGTCTTCAGTTCTGCTACATTTTCATAATGAGTTTTTTAGAGGGCCTTTACTGCTTAGTCAGATTCTCACTTGTCATTGTTGTGTCCTATCTAGTGTCTCTTGTGTAATGTTGGGGGTGTAACGAAGGCAGTTTGGTGTGTACTGTTCTAACCACTTTTGTTGAGTTGCTCACAGTCTCTCTTAAGAGTTGCTAGGTGGCTGTTTTTCCTGGCCCAGAAATGGTGTTGGAATGTTTCACGTACCAGCTTGTGACTGGTGAGACTTCTGCATGATTGTGTAATGCCAGCTGTTAGAATAATTTTTACTCTCGCGTTCTTTTACCAGTTTCGTCATGTAACATTTGTCATGAATTTTACCCTTTTCTATCTGGTTGGTTAACTATCTTAGATATTTACATTTACATTGAACCTTTTGTTCCTATGATTACAAAAAATCTTAACCTAGCTTAACATTATTTTTACATTGTACTCCAAAAATCTCTTGCTTCTTAGAACGAATCCATTCTAAAGGAATTTTGTAAATGGTTGTTCCCTTTGCGTGATTTGTTCGCTTTCTGAGGCAAAAGAATACAGCACAGATGAAAGTTAGATAGAGGAAATAGAGAAGATCCAAAGGAGAACAGCACATTTTGCTATGAGGTCATTTAGTAAGCATGAAAGTTTCATGGAGATGCTCGGTCAGCTCTGGAGATAGATGCTGCTAGAGAGGCATTCTGCGTCACAGTATGGTGACAAGAGTGTACATTCCTAGCATAATCAATAAATATATTGCTTCCTCCTATGTATATTTCAGGGAAAAACCACAAAGATAAAATTAGAGATTAGAGCCCACACAGAGGCTTAGCAGCAGTTGTTCATCCTATGAACCGTACACAGCTGGAACAAGAAAAGGAAGAAGCGACAGTGATCCACAAAATACCTTCAGCCGCATACTATAATGTGGCTTGCAGGATGTAGATGTAGAAGTAGAAATACAGTAATATCCTTTTGTTTGGTGTTTCTAATGGTAGAAGTTAGCTTGCCATGGAAGTGGCCCTTAGTAGTCGTAATCATATTCAATAATTAAAAAATAGACTACTTAGATATAGCAAAACTTAATTTTGTTTAATTTAACTAGCTGCTTCCAGTTTCATATTTATATTACGTGGACCTGGATCTTTGCTTTTCTTTCTATATTTCACATTTTTGTGCACTTCATCAGGTGTTATGATGGAATGCCCTCTTATGTCCAGTCTTCATGCACTGTTTATTGTAAGAAATGAGGCCTGTTCATCCATTTTTCAATGCTTATTGGATTAATCTCAGTGTAAAGCTGTAAGGAAATTAATCTTCATTAGAATAAATCCTACGTTTATTAACAGGGTGATTATAATTGAAGTGAAACTTTCAAACCACTGTAGAAATAACACCACTGGTCAGAATGACGTCAAATTGCAACGGAATAGTATTGGACAAGGGTGACAACATATGGCAGAAGAAAAATAAATAGTTACAAAATGTAGCAGTAGATGGCGCTGCAAGCATCATAATTTAATAGTGGTCAACTACAAGTGACAAATGAATTGTACAACAATGCTTAAGGTGTACGTTTGATGTTAAACAAACTTTTCTACTCACTGTGCATGGGTGTACAGATGTGATACGGTTAGTTATGTAAGCCCATCCACCAAGGCGAGGTTATATCACATTGGATGAGAAAAACGAGTTTTTAATTGTCCTGGGGCAAAAAACTGCCTAAAAAGCATCAATCACATTGGTTTTTAATTTCTCTGAGGCCATAAACCTCATAAAAAGCTTAAGTCACATGGGTTTTTAATTGTCCTGAGGCCAAAAACCACATAAAAAGCAGCAATCACATTGGTTTTTAATTGTCCTGAGGCCAAAAACTGCATAAAAGGCATCAGTCAGAATCAAATTGGATTATTAATTTCCATATGACTGGCGCAAAACATGTCAATATGCTGTCTACCATTTTCTGCAACAAGTTGAAATTAAGAAACAGCATGTTCCACAACTGATCAAAGTGTTTCTGGTGTCATGTTCAGAATATGTTGTGCAATGCATGCCTTTAGTGCTGCTAAGTTTGCAATCGGAACACTGAACGCAACATCTTTCAGATAGCCCCACAGCCAGAAGTCACACACATTAAGATCAGGTGATTGGGACAACCAGGCTGTAGGACAATGGTGGCTGATAATTTTAGCATTTCCACAATGGTGCTTCAGTAGCTGCTTAACTGGATTTGCAATGTGCGGAGGTGTGCCATCTTGCATAAAAATGATCCCATCCATGCTGTTGGAGAGCTGGAATGACGTGGTTGCACAAAAGACATTCATAGTGCTTACCAGTGACAGTACAGGTAACATGAACCAGAAGCATCTGTCTCTTTAAAAAAATATGGCCCTATGATAAATGATGCCAAAAACTCGCACCACGTAGTGACCTCTTCAGGGTGAAGTGGTGCTGGTTGATTTGCGTGTGGATTTTCCGTTGCCCATATTTGACAATTCTGTTATATGCTCTTAGATGGAAGTGGGCTTCGTCTGTACACAAAATCTGCCATGGCCAATCACTGTCCACTTCCATTTCAGCAAGAAATCCTAAAGCAAAGGTCTTTGTTGCTGGCAGGTCAACAGGAAGCGACTCATGCACATGGTTAATTTTGAATGGATAGCAAAGAAGGATGTTTCATAGCATTTTACACACCAAGCTCCTGGGTATGTCCAATGTTCGCACTATTCTCCATGCAAAATTGTTGAGGCTTTCGTGGCCACTTGTTGACAAACTGCCTATTGGCTTCTGTCTCGGGTTCTTCGGCCGACGTTCATCTAATGATTTTTCTGACGTTTCGCCAGCACGAGTGGCTGGCATTGTCAATGCACTACACGTTTGCACACCACCACTCGTCTCCTCCTGCATTGCTGTGGCCACTGCTTCCACTGACGACGTGTCAATTTGTTTCCTCCCTCTACCAGTTTGCACATCAAAAGAACCCATCATTTTGAATTTCTGAATGATTTCGTCCAGAACCATGGAAGTCATTGGACCAATGCCTTTTTTCAAACCCTTCAGTGTTTGGAACTTCTGCAGAGCAATGTGTGTACAGTCATCATTCTTGTAATACACTTTAAAAGCAGAGCACAATCCTGCATTGAGACAGTCATGCCGAATGATGGACGCAAAAGGAGGAAAAGCCATGTACCCGGTGCGTTTGTACCAACTGCAATGGGTCGTGCGCAGAACAGGTGTTTTCATTTACATATTCTGACACATACAGCACTATCTGTTGATCAGTTTTCATGCCGCCCCCCCCCCCCCTTCTGCCATACGTTTTCCTCCTTCTCCAATAATATTCCATTACAGTTTGATGTCTTTCTGACCAGTGGTTTTATTTCTACAGCGTTTTGAAAGTTTAACTTTAATTATAATCACCCTGTATATCTTGTGTTCTTCTTGTCTTGAGGATCTTCTACATTTTGCATTGTAATTTCTGACATTTTTATCTGTCTCCTCCATCTTTCTGCCATGCCTCTTTCTAGGCTTTATTGTTTATTGTTCATATCCTCAAAGAATGCAATGTGAATGTTATTTGCTCTGTAATCCTGGAAAGTTGTCAGTGTTCCAGCTGGAATGAGCTGACAGAGAAAACACACTGAATCGTATATTGAGGGACTCGTATTAAAACCAACAAAAGATTGAGGTCTAGTCTGAGATCTGGATCACATGGGTTTGATAAAAACTTTTACATCGAACTGCAGCTGAGTACTTTTGATAATTAGTTTCCTTCATCAATAAAATTGTAATATCAAGTGAAAAGTAGGAATCACTTTTTTCCATGTTGCAACTTGTTGCACTGTAGTGAAGCCATGGTGAAAGTTATTTTAATATAGTTTATACAGTAACCTAGAAACTGGAAGTCTCTCATCAGGGTGCTATGTACATTAGTATTATATGAGAGAAATTGAGACTAAAACTATTTTATGACTGTACTAAGGCTGTTGTTATTATTTTAAAACTGACTGACAGAGTTACATGTGCTCAGGTTCTTGTGGACACTGGAGGTGTCGAGTACCGTAATCAGCGAGACCGGCCACGTCTTCTGCAGATTCAGGTGGAACGTGCATCAGTTACAAATATACGCAGTATGGAACATAGCTCACGAGCAGATCTGGCTAAATGTGTGGATGTTCTTCAGTCTGCACCATTGTTCTATGGGGCCAGTTTTCCTGCTATCCCTTCTGACAAACATGTTGTAACAGAAAAGTTCTTGAAGCATTTGGCAGGTAAGTTTCGCACATATCCAGTGAGCAGCAAGAAACTGCATAAAGTAAATACAGTGTAAGTGTGGATACATGTGACTGGTCAGTCAGGCTTCTTTTCAATAAGTAATGATCAACCATCAGTTCCCATCCTGAATTTCCGTTGCTGTATTGGTGCAGATGAAATAGATGTGTTTATTTGTTTCTACTCTCTAAGTATCTCGAAATGTGTGCTGCTAGATATTTGGTGGTTAAGATTCATTTCATTAGTTGGCAGTGCTGTAATCTATCAGTGTTGGTTTACAAAGAAACTATTACATTTCAATATTATGAGAAGGAAAGGTGCTACTCACCATAGAGTGGAGATACTGAGTCACAGATTGGCACAACAAGATTTTCACATGTAAAGCTTTAGGCCAATGGCCTTTGTCAACAATAGACACACACATGCACACAGACACTCAGGCAAATGCAACTCACACACATGACTGCAGTCTCAGGCAACTGAAACCACACTTGCCTGAGACTGAAGTTGTGTGTGTGAGTAGCAGTTGCGCGCGCGCGCACGTGTGTGTGTGTGTGTGTGTGTGTGTGTGTGTGTGTGTGTGTGTGTGTGTGTTTTGACAAAGGCCATGGGCTGAAAGCTTTAAGTGTGAAAATCTTGTTGTTGTGCCTATCTGCGATTCAGCATCTCTGCTATATGGTGATTTAGCAACTTTCCTTCCCATAATATTGTTACATTCCATCCTGGATTTTCCATTGTTCGACTACTACATTTCATTATGTTGAGGATCAACACTTAGAAGCAATACCTGCAGGAAATGAATGTCCAGTTTCCACTCAGTTTGCAATAATTTTCTAAAAATATTATCTCCTTGTAGACAACTGCATCATTTTCATTTTCCTCTTTCAGGGATCACTTATATTTTTAAGGATTTCAGTATCTTTATTAGGCAACTCGATAATTTTATTTTTAGAGTTTGTAATATTCCTAACTTCTACACATTGATCTTGCATACACTACTTCAACAAATAGGATAGTCATTCCTAAATTTGGAATTGAGTTTTACCAGTCTCCTATGAAACCAAATACCGCATTGGTCATAAAGCATCCCTTCTCAACTTTCCTCCCACAACAGTACAATATCACAGATATGTCAGTGCCACCTTTATTTCAAATGGTTTGAGTCAGTAAGTATTTTGAGAGCAGCTATATCTAATGTGAAACATAACCCGTGACAGGACATACTTAGAAGATAAACAGCACTGAACAAAAAAATATGAGGGTATCAAACATTCTAGAGGGTTGTCAGTAACAACAATAAAAGACAATGATTTCTAGACAGTACTCAACATTTATTTCCACAGTAATATTTATACAAATATGTGAAATAATCTGACATCATAAACTGGGACATGGTTTAATTTATCAGAGAGTATATCAGACAACTCGCCAGAAAAGAACCTGCCCAAGTCCAGATCCAGGCATGAGTCCAGTAGCAGCAGATACAGACAAAGTCCAAATAGCACATTGAATGCTGCACAAACAATCTCACAATTCGTTATAAAAGGCACACTGAGATCTCTTCAAAATTCTGGCATATATAAACACTGAAGTGGCCTTAAGTGGCTAATGACAGTCTGTAGCCAACCTGTCATTAGTCCCGGGAACCAGCTTGTGTAATACACTGCCACGGACCATGCACCTTACACTAGGCAACTCACAGTACCCCCATTAGACATTATATCATTTATGCAGATCACTTATGTACTTTACATATCTATATCTAGCAAGGTTGCTTGATTCTTATCCCCGGAAACTAGCCCAAAGAATCAAAAGTGCCCTGTTCAGTGGAGGAAGAATTCCCGGCATGTGACATTGCAGTTCTGGAGTTGATGTGATGTAGGTATGTTTCTGGTAGAAACTGGTTGGCTGTGTTCCACATCAAGGCAACACTTGAAGGGGGAAGGAAGTGATGATAATGGCGATGCTGGCTGGTCCACTTCCATTGGTATGAACTTCGTCGATTAGCAGGACTTTCAGAGAGACAATTGAAAATGGGTGTGTCACAGGTGACCCTGAAAAATGTAATGAATTGTGCTAAATTTCCACATCTAGCCTGAAGCGAACCCAAATGTACATACCCACAATGAGGTGCCAACTTGTAGCGGTATCCTCGTCACACTCTGTTACTGTCGGAACAGACCAGAGAGTGTCTGATGAGGTTGGCCGTGAAGCAGCGCAGCTGGACTTTGGCCATGGATGCATGTTACTCTGTATGTTATTAGTAAACTATTTACTGTTCTTTCAGAAATGCCAAAGCAAAATTCTGTAAACATTCAGTTTTTAAAGTATGCATAAATGTCTTCATAGTGCAATTGGATGTGAGGTGAAAGGCAAGTTACTTTGATGTCTGATGCCATTGTCTGTACAGAAGTGCTTAGAGGTAGCTCCTGTAAGACACTGGGAAATGGGAGTGTGTCTTGGGAAATGGGAGTGTGTCTGTAACAGTATCAGGTCAAGCGAAACTGGCATAGATATGATCTGGCATGGATATGATCCCACATTTGTGCGGGCTCTGGCCATGAGAGAAAAATGTTTGTGGAGCTGCTGGTTGATATATTCTACATGCCTGACAATTCTGTATAAGTTGTCTAATGTTTTCATCCATTTTTGGGCAATAAACTTACATCCTAGCAAGATTTTTCAACCTTGTAGTTCTGTAATGTAATTGATGAAGTAAGTTTAAAAAGTTATTTTGCAAGGAAGGTGAAATTACAGCCCTGTGCGTTCTCCGTTTTCAGATGGTATAAGAAGGATGTCTATGAAAGCTTGTAACTTATATTGTCTTACAAAATATTGATGAAGAGAGGGATTTTTGTTGTCAATAACTGGGTTGACCATGCATGTGTAAAATGTAGTGCTTTGCTCAGATTAGGGTCATGCCTTGTGTCTGTTGATGTGTCCCAAGCCTTGATGTAAAATTATTGAAAGATTTGGACAATTTGACAGACTATTTACAGTCATACACTTTCTTGGCTATGAACACCAGTCCACTATATCAACAGTAATGATCAGTGTTTGAAAATATAATATAGGCAGATAAAAAATCTGCTCAACAAGTAGTGGCAGAAGAAAACACATATAAAAGATGTGGGAATATGCAAGCTTTCAGAGCCTGTGGTGCCTCCTCACAACAGAACGTTTGAAAGGAAAGCAAGAGGGATAAAGGAAAAGGGCTATTGAGTTTTAGGAAGTGGGATGGAAAAAGCCTCTCAGAATCCAGACAGAGTAGACTTAATGGATGGGATGAGAAGGAATGGCTGACAATTGGTTCATGCACTGGACAAGATTTGAAAATTTGAGAATCTACAGCTGGAAGATGGTGTATAAGCAAGTCAAGGATCACTGAAAAAACATTGTGAAAGAGTCAATAAGAGTAAAGCCAACTGCATTATACATTGTAGACAGATGACAGATATTGGGGCAAGGGGGGGGGGGGGGAGGAGGAGGAGGAGGGGGAGGAGGAGGAGGAGTCAGTTCAGGAAATAAAAGGGAATTGAAGAAAAGAAGTAATTAACTGAACAGAAATGCTGAGATCACAGGAATTAATGTGAATTTAGGTCAGGTGAGTGGTAAGAACTGAAGACATGTAAGCCAGTTCTCGGTTCTGAAAGTCTGAAAACTGGTGGCAGAAGAGAGAATCCAGGTGACACGTTTCGTGAAACAGATGTCAAGGTCACAACTGTCATGTTGTAGGGCGGGCTCTACAATGGACGTTTTGCCACTGTACACTCCCTGTACCCATTTATCCTAACTGAGACTTGATGATAGTCATACAAATGTAGCAGGTCTAAGAGTGCTTTTGTAACAGCTCATACACAACATACTATATGTTTTACCAGTTACAGGGATGATGAAGTTGCTGATAGGAGGATGTGTCGAGTGAGCCTTACAGTGGGGACAGTCACAGACCACAAGGTGAGGAAATGGTTGCACACAGAGCATTGGATCTGACCTGGATACTGCAAAGATATATGTGTGTGTGTGGGGGGGGGGGGGGGGGGGGGAGAGATGAGAACTTATTATAGGTGGTTGGGCAGTATATCAGGCAGAATGGACCTCATTTTCTGGGCATGATTTAGGAAATCACAGCCCTGTCAAAGTAGCTGATTAATACATTCAAGACCAGAATAGTACTGTATGACAAGAAGTGCACTCCTAAGTTTTTTTTTTTTTTTTTGTGGTGGTGGTGGGGGGGGGGGGGGCTCAGCAGTACTAGTACTACCAACAGTTTATAGATTGAATGTAAACAGAAATTTATAGTTGATGCTTGGTAAGGATAACGTCAGCATCAAGGAAAGTGGTATGAGATCTGGAACAATCTGGTTGGGAGAATGTATTTAGAGATTGCAAAAATTTCAACAGATCAGCTTCACCATGCTTCCATATGCAAAGATGTCATCAATGTTCCTAAACCAAATTAAGAACTTAAGGTTTATGGATCCCAGGGAAGTCCCCTCCAAGAGACCAATGGAAAGGTTGACTTAGGAAGGAGCCATCCTGTTATCCATGGCCTTACCCCTGATATGTTTATATATCTGCCCCTGCTTTGCTTTAGATACATTGATGACATCTTTGCCATATGAACACATGACAAGGCTGAGCCATTGAAATTTTTGGAATCTCCAAATAGATTCTGCTGATTATATTTCACATGGTGTATGTCAATTTCCTTGATGTTGACCTCATATTCACTGAGGACAAACTACACACTTTTGCTCACATTAAACCTACAAACAAATAACAGTACTGACACTTTGACATTTTCTATCCTTTCATGTCAAAACTTCCCCCTCCTACAGCCTTGGCAATTAAGGAAAACATATTTGTTCAGATGTAGAATCTTTGCAGGATTACACCATCATTCCCACTTCAGCCTTCACTGTATGTAATTATTCCACTAATCTACTTCAAAAGCAGATTTCCTGGGTCATCACATGCAGTCCTGCTGCTGCCAATCCCTCCAAAAAGCTACTTAGGAGTTCAAACCTCTTGTCACTTATTCCTATCCTGGTCTTGACTGTATTAATCAGCTATTTCGACAGGGCTGTGACTTCCTAAAATCATGCCTAGAAAATGAGATCTTTTCTGCCTGATATATTGCCCATTCCTCCTAGAACAACTTTCCATCTCCCCTCACCCCCTAATCTCTGCAATATCTTTGTCAGACCCTACACATGTTGTGCACCTGTTTCTCTACCATAGGGTTCCCGACCTATCAAAGGGAAATGTCACATGTTGTATATCAGTTGTAATGCATACACTGTTAGCCTTCTACATTGCTTTTACTACCACCAAGTTATCAGTTAGGCTGAATGGGCATAGGGAGTGTATACTGGCAACACACAATGTTCTATTGCATAGCATACCGTACAACATGAGCAATGACCTTGGTGCCTTTTCGACCACACATGCCATCTGAATTGTCCGACTTGACATCAGTTTCTCAAAACTTCAAAAGTGAAATTGTCTGTACATATGCTTGGTTCTCACCACTTAGCTGGTCTAAATTTACATTAATTTCTGTGATCTCATCATTTCTTTTCAGTAACTATTCCAAGCACTATCTTCCACCTTTAAGTTCTCAAGTTTTGAAATCTCATCGGTTGCAGCCACCAGCACTTAGTGTTTCCTTCTCATCCATCCAGTAAGTCCCTCCTAACACTGTGTTTTGTGCAGCTTTTCGGTAAGTCTTCTCATTTCCTAAATCTCACTAGTCCTTTACCTTCATCCCTCTTCCATTCCCTTCAACCCTTCTGCCAGAGGAAGGAACCATTTGGTCCCAAAATCTTGCTTATTCCCCACATCTTTCACATGACACAACTTGGGTAGTATATTTTGGATCTATCTATATTATATATTCGAACTCTAGACCAAGTTCCAGGAGGCCATGTAGATGATGTATCTCGGTTTGAATGTAGCTGCAGTTGGTGATAATAATGGAATATTGAAAAAACTGACAGATGTAAATCTTAGTGCTGGAGCCATGTTCAGTGCTGTTGGGCAGTTAGGGTTTCAGGCCATAAAGGGAAACTAAAAAATTATGATCAGTAATTAGCTGAAATTTGTTGCTGTATAAAAACATCTTACATTCCGATACATGAAAAGTGGTTGCTATGGCTTACTTTGTGATGTAGGTATATTTTTCTGGTGTTGTTGATAATGCTATTGGTGCAAATTCCAAAGGCCTTTGGAAACACATGGAAATTTTTATCATAAGACTGCACTTCTTGCATGTGCAGAGGCACTGCTTGCTAAAAGGAAGGGCAGTGCTGATTGGTATCAAGGTGCTGATTTTAGCTCGGTTTTTAATTACAGGCTTTACACTATTGAAAGTTTGTGCCTCTCATGTATGAGATTTTGGTCGGAGTGTGGAATGTGAACTCCCTTAATTGGTCAGGTAGGTTAGAAAATTTAAAAAGGAAAATGGATGTAGTAGGAATTAATGAAGTTCGGTGGCAGGAGGACCAAGATTTCTGGTCAAGTGAATACAGGGTTATAAATACAAAATCAAATAGGGGTAATGCAGGAGTAGGTTTAATAATGAATAAAAAATAGGAGCACGGGTAAGCTACTATGAACAGCATAGTTAAAGCATTATTGTGGCCAGGATAGACATGAGGCCCACGCCTACCACAGTAGTACAAGTTTATATGCCAACTAGCTCTGCAGATAACAAAGAGATTGAAGAAATGTATGATGAGATAAAAAAAAAAAATTATTCAGATAGTGAAGGGATACAAAAATTTAAAAGTTATGGGAGGCTGGAATTTGATGGTAGGAAAAGGAAGAGAAGGAAAAGTAGGTGGTGAATATGCAATAGGTGTAAGGAATGAAAGAGGAAGCCACCTGGTAGAATTTTGCACAGATCATAACTGTAGCTAACATTTGCTTCAAGAATCCTGAAAGAAGGCTGTATATGTAGAAGAGGCCTGGAGACACTGGAAGGTTTCAGATAGATTATATAATGGTAAGACAGAGATTTAGGAACCGGGTAGATGTGACTCTGACCACAATATATTGGTTATGAAGTGTTGATTAAAACTCAAGAAACTGCAAAAAGGTGGGAATTTAAGGAGATGGGACCTGGATAAACTGACAGAACCAGAGGTTGTAGAGAGTTTCAGGGAGAGCATTAGGGAGCGATCGACAGGAATGGGGGAAAGAAATACAGTAGAAGAAGAATGGGTAGCTTTGAGAGATGAAATAGTAAAGGCAGCAGTGGATCAAGTTGGTAAAAAGACGAGGGTTAGTAGAAATCCTTGGGTAGCAGAAGAGATATTGAAATGAATTGATGAAATGAGAAAATATAAAAATGCAGTAAATGAAGCAGGCAAAAAGGAATACAAACACCTCAAAAATGAGATCGACAGGAAGTGCATAATTGCTAAGCAGGGATGGCTACAGGACAAATGTAAGGCTGTAGATTCCTATATCACTAGGGTTGTAGGGGTAAGATAGATACTGCTTACAGGAAAATTAAAGAGGCCTTTGGAGAAAAGAGAACCAACCACTTGTATTAATATCAAGAGCTGGAATGGAGAACTAGTTCTAAGCAAAGTGGGGAAAGCAGAAAGGTGGAAGGAGTGTATAGAGGGTCTATACAAGTGCAATGTACTTCAGGGTAGTTTAATGGAAATGGAACAGGATGTAGGTATGATACTGCGTGAAGAGTTTGACAGAGCACTGACCTAAGACCTAAGTCGAAATGAGGCCCCAGGAGTACACAACATTCCATTAGAACTACTGATAGCCTTGGGAGAGTGAGTCCTGACAAAACTCTACCATCTGGTGAGCAAGATGTACGAGACAGGCAAAATACCCTCAGACTTCAAGAAGAATGCAATAATTCCAATCCCAAAGAAAGCACGTGTTGACAGGTGTTGAAATTACCAAATTATCAGTTTCATAAGTCACGGCTGCAAAATACTAACATGAATTCCTTACAGACAGATGGAAAAACTGGTAGAAGCTGAGTACGAGGGAGATCAGTTTGGATTCCATAGAAATACTGGAACATGTGAGGCAATACTGAACGTATGACTTATCTTAGAAGATAGATTTAGTAAATGCAGATCTACGTATCTAGCGTTTGTAGACTTAGAGAAAGGTTTTGACAATGTTGACTGGAATACTCTCTTTCAAATTCTGAAGGTGGCAGGGGTAAAATACAGGGAGCACAAGGCTATTTTCAATTTGTACAGAAACCAGATGGCAGTTACAAAGAGTCGAGGGGCATGAAAGGTAAGCAGTGGTTGGGAAGGGAGTGAGACAGGGTTGCAGCCTATCCCCGATGTCATTCAATCTGTATATTGAGCAAGCAGTAAAGGAAACAAAAGAAAAATTCGGAGTAGGAAATAAAAACTTTGTGGTTTGCCGATGATATTGTAATTCTGTCAGAGACAGCGAAGGACCTGGAAGAGCAGTTGAACGGAATGGACAGTGTCTTGAGAGGAGGATATAAGATGAACATCAATAAAAGCAAAACGAGGATAATGGAATGTAGTCAAATTAAATCAGGTGATGCTGAGGGAATTAGATTAGCAAATGAGACACTGAAAGTAGTAAATGAGTTTTGCTATTTGGGGAGCAAAATAACTGATGATGGTCGAAGTAGAGAGGATATAAAATGCAGACTCGCAATGGCAAGGAAAACGTTTCTGAAGAAGAGAAATTTGTTAACATTGAGTATAGGTTTAAGTGTCAGGAAATCTTTCCTCAAAGTATTTATATGGAGTGTAGCCATGTATGGAAGTGAAACATGGATGATAAATAGTGTGGACAAGAAGAGAATAGAAGCTTGCGAAATGTGGTGCTACAGAAGAATGCTGAAGATTAGATGGGTAGATCATGTAATTAATGAGGAGGTACTGAATAGAATTGGGTAGAAGAAGAATTTGTGGCACAAAGTGACCAGGAGGAGGGATCAGTTGGTGTGACATGGTCTGGGGCATCAAGGGATCATCAATTTAGTATTGAAGGGAAGTGTGGAGGGTAAAAATCATAGAGGGAGACCAAGAGATGAATACGCTAAACAGATTCAGGATATACGTTGCAGTAGTTACTTGGAGATGAAGAAGCTTGCACAGGGTAGAATAGCATGGAGAGCTTGTAACGTGCGCGCGGGGCACACAATACTCATTAAAGCCTGTACTATGATAAGTGAATGGGGTTCACTTTACAAGACAGAATTTTTGTATAGATATTGACCGCGTGTACCTGAATGGTGGCTAATAAGACTTACACCCACTCTGTAATAACAATGATACGTCAAGTAATTTCGAAATGACACTACACGTCAGTACGGACAAAAGAAAGCACAGCAGATGCTACCAATTTGTTAATAATACAGTCGCCAGCCTAATTAGGCATTAACTGAATTTATTCCCTGTACAAGTTGGCAGATATTCGTGCAAAGCAACAAGTAGTAACACTGCATAATATAGTAGAATTTTAGAACAAGAAAATCTATTGAACTGATAGTTTCACGTTCTGTACTGATATGGAAAAACCATAAATACGTAACACTACACTATAATGTATACTACGAAACTTCGTACTGTCTATTGATCTAATTAGAATCGGGCATAGGTTACCCTAGAAATAGCACTTTCAAATCACACACACAATGTCAATTTTGATAAAGGTAAAACACTGATAAATTTTGGCTTTTATATTGACTTTAACTTTGCTGGTCAAATCAGTTAAAAACCCTTCAGAATTCAAATGAATAAAAAGGGGGCAGGGGGGGGGGGTGGACCCTGAAACTGTTATGATCACTGTATAAAAAAATTTGATTACTGAATTCATTATGCGCTCAAGATTTCCAGTATATGAGTTACTACTCTTTTTATCTTATTTCCTGCTTATTTAAATACCTTTTTATCTGTCTTGAAATAATTAAACTTCATTACTAAATCAATATTAAAGTTATCTTCCAACTTTGTCAGACCTTCATTATTCATTTACTGGTTCATTAACAAAACAGTTCTTTAAACACCATTCTAACATAGTTAGGTCTGCAAGTAATTATTATTAACACAAAATTTAATTTTTCATTTCGGGACACTCGGATTGCACAACATTTGGAAAGGACCCTATCTAGGTTAGTTGTGTGGATAAGAATATGATAGGAAAGTTCTGGTAAAATTTAAGTGGTTATTGAACAGTATGGAACAAAAGTAACACTGGTCCACACGAATACAGTACTAAAAGTTTCAACCTGTTTGTATTGATGCAGTGGTTGGCAGGCGGCGAGATGGCGAGGCACAAAGCACACAACAACCACAGCTATGGCTCTTGACGTACCGGCACTTTATTTCTTCATAGCGTCACAATACTTTTCCCTTTAGTGCCTATGGAATTGTGCCATGCTGTATGGGCGTTGGAACGGCATACCCGAGGCTCAATGAAACTACGTCTTCCGGGAGAGCCTCCTCGATCCAGAAAGTGTTGCTCAGACCAATGCCAAACTCCAACTACTACTGCTGAGCCCGTTGTGCCGTGCAGCGCCCGTGCGCATTTTCCCGCGCTCGCCTGTCATCCACCTTTTACCGCTCCCCTTCAGACATGGTATTCACCCGAGGTTTTGCATTCTACATATCCTAACACATTGCCTACGTATGGACCAGATGCACAGTTACAATTTTAAATACCTTACAACAGTCTCAACATTTGTTACATTTCAATTCTATTACCTTATTGCTTGACATTTGACATAAACATTAATATTCACATTGAAAATTGTTTACAGTTTTCTTAACACAATGGCATGAAACAAGAAAACAAATGAAATCAGAACATCAATTACTCAAGTTTAACGAAAAATCAGATGGAAAAAAAAATATTATTTATATGTACAATAGTACAACGTTGTTGTTGTTACAAGCTGCATCAAACAAGTCTGTGGACGGAAGACCATGACACAACAACAATTACAAATCTTTAAGATTAGTCAGAACCAGCAGGTTTCCAATTATTGCAACACACTCTTGGTTGATTTGGGACCATCCTTGCTTAGGATGTATCCTACATATGGAACAGAAGGTTGCAAACAAGAACATTAGGAAAAATTATATAAGGTCCTGCTGTGAAAGTTTCTTAAACACAAGTTGCAAATTTTTCAGATGACCATCATACTGTAAATTGACCCTTCATGTAAATTTTTGTGTTTAGGAATAAAAAAATAAGTCACTTGGCACCATCTTGTGTGAGTATGAATGAAGGGTGGTTGAAAACTGACCCCCCCCCCCCCCTCTCTCTCTCTTTTCTCCTATGACATTGACATTCAAATAATACTGAGAATTTACAGTGATTCCAGTGAAAATAAATTCCCTTTCAGTAACGCCACGAGAAAAAAAGGTGATGAACATTGTCTTCACTTTCAATTTTGTCATTCGCAACTTCTTCGGTCTTGGCAAACCACTATAGACTCATTCTGTGTGGTAGGTTCATATTGATAACACCAAGCCTCACCACCTGTGATGATTTTTTCCAGAAAGAGTTGTCCATGTTTTTCATTTCAGTCAAGTCATGGCAGGCATATGCCTTGTTGTTGTCATTTGGGTGCCAAGGTGTGCAGGACAAACTGTGTGCATGCTTTTCTCTTTTTCAAAACATTCTGGAGAATGCTCTGAACATTTTATTCAGAGATGTTCAGTTCTCCAGCAATAGATCTGCGTGAATGATGATGGTCCATTCCAAAAGATCACGAAACTTTCTGGTGTTTCTGTCGCATAAAGTTGGGATGGGACATCCTGACACCATGTTGTCCATGAGTGACATCTGTTCTTCTTTAAAACATCTAAACCATTGAAACACTCTTGCATGATGATTACCACTATGAGCCTTATTCATGGGCTCCAATATTTTCACAGGCATTTTATCATGTGAAATTGAATTGTTGCTTGTTGTTTCACTCCGATTTGTGACGTGACAATGTTGATACACTATGGCTGCATGTCCACTACAAAACATTGCCTTTTCACAGATGAATAGTTGAATGCATATCTATTGCTTAGAGTTGTTTGTACAAGCTGCCATCTTATTTACTGTGGTGATATCACTTATATGCCAGGAATAAAATTACTCTCAGAAGTTTCCATACAGGCAGTATACAGTTGATCCATGCGTGGAATCCAGCACTTTGTGTGATAAATGCATAGACATTGCTACAGTGTGCCTCCTATTGATGTGACAATAGCCTTAATGGATTGTGTGTGTCTGCGGCTGCTCCTCCAAAATCTAATGGATCGGTCAATGCCTTGGGAAGACACATCATCTAGGTAATCTGTGCATTGTATTGCTTTTTTAATATCTTTTTTAAAATCTTATACAGTCCAAAAGGGGCATAGATGACAAAAGATTTTTTTCAATTCTTAATCTACTGGGAGTTAAAAATAAGTGTTGGACAGATCCATCTTGGAAAACTATTGCCCTCCAGAAAGCTGAACAATTAGTTCCTGGCTCTAGGCTCAGGATACAAGCCTTGCTTTATGGTTTGCTGGTGTTGCTTGCAGCAATCTAGTTCTTCTTTAAGGTCACATTATGAGGCATTGGTATTGGATGGATTTGAATGAAAAGAAGCAGCATAGAAAATGTAAGCATAATGTGAGCCTAAAAATCTGTTGCTCTTCCTAGGCCAGGTTGCAACAGTGGGACAAACTTTGGACAAAGTGAATCTATTTCATCACAAAGAGTAGGTTGCTGAATGGCACAAACAGATTTGCGAATGGAAATCTGAAGCCAGTCTATGCTCAAGGCCAAATCTTCTACTGTTAAGAATATGCTGGCATGAGTTAACATCTGTAATAGTCAGGAGTATAGTTTATAGACCAAGGATCAGAGCATTATGGCTGCCATACACCCAGAATTGAGATTTTTAGGGTTTTAGTTGTGGAACAGCAGTGGTAAAGTGTGAAGATTTACATACAATGCACACTAAAGTGTCTGTACCAAAAGGAGAGTGATTGAAAACTCTTAAATAACAGCTGAAAATATTAATTTCTCCTTGAGAGAGAGAGAGAGAGAGAGAGAGTCATCGTGGCTGCATTTGAAAACTGAGTGTATTGTTGTCACAATATGGGTTTGGGCAGAGGGCCCATGGAATTGTCTATTGTACACTTCAGCAATATGTTCTCCTTTGAAGTCAGTTGGGCACTGAGCTTCATAGTAAAGATATTCTACATGTGGCTGCTTTACAAACACTATGGGCGACTTGGAAAATGGCAAGAGCTATGGAGTGTTTGGTTGCTGCACTTCTTGCAGGTCTCACAGGCATTGGCAATTCAGATCACTCCATCTAGGGGAGGATCTGACTTTCATTACAGCTCAACATCTTGGTCTGGTGTCAAACAAATCAAAAGGTATCTAATTAAGAAGTGCGATTTCAGTGTAGAAGAATGGGATTTCAGAAGATTATCTACAGTATTTATAATCTTACTTGTATCAATGAAGGGCATGGCTCAGGGTACTACCATTTGTTAGGGCTTCTTCCCATCCCTTTCATATTTGGAGTCTGGGAGAAACGATAGATTAAATGACTTTGTGTGAGCTATAATTAGTCTAATCTCATCTTCATAATCCCTATAGGTGCAGTACGTGGGAATAATGGGGGCAAGGGGTTGGTGTTGTATATTCCTGGATTCCTCACTTAAGGATGGTTCTTGAAACTTTGTAAGTAGGCTTTTATATATACGCTCTCCCATGAGCCAGACAAATCTATGACCTGTTGTGTTACTCTTGTTTTTATGCATATTTTTTATTAGTCCTATCTGTATGCATCCCACACACTTGAGCAGTATCCTGGGATGGGTTGCACTAGTGTGATGCAGTTTTGAGTGATTGAAATTGTAGTCATACAACACAACTTTTTTTTATTCATTTTATTTTATTTATTTTATTTTTTTTTATATGCCCGGTTTTATATTTCTGAAAATTTAAAGCAAGTTGCCAGTCATTTCTTCCCTTTGATATCTTATACAGTTCTAACTGAATATTTTTGCAGCTGTTAACAAACAGTTCTTCATTATTGATAACTGCATCACCTGCAAAAATTCTGAAGTTACCATTTTATTGTCTGCAAGGTCATTAATATACAACGCAAACTGCAACAGTCCAAAAACATTTCTCTGGGTGAATGCAGCTTTTGTTTGAGGTGTCTAAGTTACAGCGTGGTTAAAAGAGGAGCAAACTCAGCCACAAATTCAGTATAGTGTCTGATAGAGATTCTGCTAGGCCCTGAAGCTTTGTCCAATTTTAATGATTTGAGCTGTTTCTCAATGTCATGACACTAATATCTAAGTGACTCATGTTTGTAGTGGTGCGAGAATTAAACTGAGGCATTGCCCCTTGATTTTCGTTTGTAAGGGACATTTGAAAACAGGATTCTGTGTTGCTGTTTTGCTACCCTCAGTCACTGTCTCATCTATGAATGTCTAAACACACTCTTTGATGCTGCTAACAGCCTTTAAATAATACTAGAATTTCTCTGGGTTTTGTGACAAATCTCTGTTGCTGTTTTGCTACCCTCAGTTTAAGTCACTGTCTCATCTATAAATGTCTGGATGGTTTTGTGACAAATCTTTCATTGCAGATGATGTATTGAGTAGTTTTTCCTACAAGTAGCATTGTGCTGCCAATATGAAAGGGCTTTGTTTCAGAGTTTAAACTGTATTATATATTTACTTTTATTCCTGACTATGAAACATGATGCCATGTCAAACAGATAGCAGTTAGCCAACGTAAGATCTGGTGAGGTGAGATCAATCAGATGACATGTAAGATGAATATTCCTGCAAATATTTTGTGTATTCATCGTCCAAAAAACATTTGTGTTTCAAAAATGAAAAGCTGAAACTTCACAGTGTATTTTGAAAATATAATAGTAAATGTTACTGATTATTTCTTGTTTTATGTTATCATCTGTTGGCTCTGTTAGGGAAAAAAACCCTTGATAAAATTATTGATGTTGTTTGAAATGTTGCTTTTAGATTAGTCTTTCTAATATTATTTGACTTGACATCTCCTCAAAGTGCAGAATCATAGATTATTATTATTAATACGCATTTAGAACATATTACTCCATGTAGCCATTGTTTCAGTATACATTGTCAGTAGACTGCTAAAAATTAATACCACATTAATTCTGTGCAGGAATCGACTCTGTGCGACCAGTTCCTCATGTAACGGGGGATGTATCTCAGTTGGAGCATTCTTTGTCTCGTACACTGTTATGGACAGATGCACGTGATGTTTGGTGTGTGTCTTTGGAACCTGTGAGTGCAAGCTTTTCGGGTGCCCCTGCAGACATTGCTGCAGGAGTTGATCCTGTACCGTTGACTGATGCATTCCCATTAACACTGTGGGCCCATTGGGATGCAACTGACTCTGTGCTCAATACACTTGCTCATGTACCAGCACTGGTTAGTGTTCTGAATGTTTATGTGAATTTACAGATTTGCTTATTAAGAGATGCAGTAATACTTCATAACTGTTGTACATAGTGAATTGCTGCAAGATATGACAGTAATTTTAAGTAAAGTAACGCCTCACATTGTTAATACCATCTCAGTTTCCATCAGTAGGTTTCTTTTTTAGTTATTTATTTCACAAACATAAAATTGCAGTTGACATAACTTAGATCCTTTCTGTTTCCTACTTAATGTAATAAGGCTGTGGTAGTTACAGTTACAATGCTGTTTAGTAATAATTAGCAGTAGATGTAGAAATGCAGAAAATAAGAAACCTTTTGCAGTGTAGTAATATTTAAACCTGTGGTTTTGTATTTATTGTACAATATATGATGGAATAAGAGAGCAGATTATTGAATTTATCAAGAAAAGCGATTTTTGTATAGTTAGTTCTAGAAAGATAACCTATTTTGTCCATATATGGTTAACTTTTAACAGTATAAGGAAAAGATGGATTGCTACTCTCTGTAAAGATGACACGTTGAACAGTAGACTGGCACAACGAAAAGTCGCTTACCCGTAAGCTATTGGCCAAAGCCTTATTCACAGAAGGACACACACACACACACACACACACACACACACACACACACACACACACATTCATTCACACAGCCAAGCACACCTCATGCACACGACCACCATCTCTTGCAGCTCAGACAGGAATGCAGTTGTCACGTGGAACGAAAGCAGCAATCTACAAAGGGCGGGGCAGGGGGAGGGATTGCAGGGTACGGTTGGGGGAAGACAAGAGTGTTGTCTGGCAGAGCATGCAGGGATTAAACTGCCAACAGGTAAGTGTCGGAAGGCTGTGGGGTAGGGAGGATGGGGGTTCGTGGGAATGGGGAGTGCAAACAGAGAGGAGTGGGGAAGGGAATATATGTACAGGTGTGTTGGTAGAGGATGGCACACAAAGAGGGTAAGGGGATGAAAATATGGAGGAGATGATAGGACAAGCGGTGGAAACTCTTGGGTTGAGGGTGTGGGGACAATAGGTTACTGTAGGTCGAGCCTGGGATTATTTTGGGGGCAGAGAATGTGTTGTAAGGATAAGGGCCAAGACACCCATGATCATTCCGTCACAACCTCAACACCTTATCTCCCATCTGCTTCACCTAGTCCTCTTCAACTCAGCATGCACCTTCCTGGACATTGTCCTCCTCTCTGATGGAGATGCAGTATGGCATTCTGGTCCGAGCTGCTGGAGATGACAGTCGTCTGTGGGTTGAGGTGTGCTTACTTGAATGAATGAATGTGTTTGTGTTTCTCTTTCTTTTTCTAATGCAGTCTGTGACCAAAAGATAATGTTAAGTATCTTTTAATTGTGTCTGTCTGCAACTTAACGAGCCATCTTCACGGTAAGTAGCAATCTATATTTTCCTTACTGTGCTGATATTCCAACCTGGAGTTTCTGTTGTTTGATTCTGTCTTTACTTTTGTTGGATAAACATAATTTGAGAGGATGTAGAGGGCTTTTTTCAATTAGTAAAGACTCATTTTGACACCGGGAATGATGGGAATGTGAGTTTTTATGTGTCATACATTGACACCCCAGTCACTTGCGTGGCATTAAATTGAAATGCGTATGCCACACTTAGAGTGATTAAAATCTTTTTCTACTGCAAGAATTGAACCAATCATTTGTTGCTCACAGAGCTCAAACTTTTGAGTCTGTTGTTTCTTACTTTATATGTCGGATTACTGTGTACCATCTGTAATGGTGACTTTTACAGAAGTTCTCACAGATGCCTTACATACAGTCATAGCAATACACCAGATATGATGCTGAATGCTGCTGGTGTCAGGTCCAGTTTCTTTAAAATTTGCTATTACTTGGTGCTCATAGCGACTTTCCTCTTCAAGAAGTTGTTTTTTTGGGGAATATGTTTAAACATTTAAAGATGAGGCCATCAAAACTACATAACAAGTAACTGATTCTCAGAAATTCTTCTCAGAATTATGAAACATCATTAAAAATAATGCTGCCATTTAATTAACTTACTTTGTGAAAGTTAATAAAAAGGGTGGTCCATTGATAGTGCCCAGGCCAAATATCTCACGAAATAAGCATCAAACGAAAAAACTACAAAGAACGAAACTCATCTAGCTTGAAGGGGGAAACCAGATGGCACTATGTTTGGCCCGCTAGATGGCGCTGCCGTAGGTCAAACGGATATCAACTGTGTTTTTGTAAATAGGAACCCCCATTTCTTATTACATATTCGTGTAGTACGTAAAGAAATATAAATGTTTTAGTGGGACCACTTTTTTCGCTTTGTGATAGATGGCGCTGTAATAGCCACAAACGTATAAGTACGTGGTATCACGTAACATTCCTCCAGTGTGGACGGTATTTGCTTCCTGATACATTACCTGCGCTAAAATGGACCATTTACCAATTGCGGAAAAGGTCGATATCGTGTTGATGTATGGCTATTGTGATCAAAATGCCCAACAGGCATGTGCTATGTATGCTACTCGGTATCCTGGACGACATCATCCAAGTGTCCGGACCGTTCGCCAGATAGTTACGTTATTTAAGCAAACAGGAAGTGTTCAGCCACATGTGAAATGTCAGCCATGACCTGCAACAAATGATGATGCCCAAGTAGGTGTTTTAGCTGCTTTTGCGGCTAATCCGCACATCAGTAGCAGACAAATTGTGCGAGAATTGGGAATCTCGACGTCGTTGAGAATGCTACATCAACATCGATTGCACCCGTACCATTTTCTATGCACCAGGAATTGCATGGCGACAGCTTTGAGTGTCGTGTTCAGTTCTGCCACTGGGCACAAGATAAATTACGGGCCGATGACAAGATTTTTTGTACGCATTCTATTTAGCGACGAAGTGTCATTCACCAACAGCGGTAACGTAAACCGGCTTAATATGCACTATTGGGCAACGGAAAATCCACGATGGCTGCGACAAGTGGAACATTGGTGACCTTGGCGGGTTAATGTATGGTGCGGCATTATGGGAGGAAGGATAATTGGCCCCTATTTTATCGATGGCAATCTAAATGGTGCAATGTATACCGATTTCCTACGTAATGTTCTACTGACGTTACTACAAGATGTTTCACTCCATGACAGAATGGCGATGTACTTCCAACATGGTGGATGTCCGGCACATAGCTTGCATGTGGTTGAAGCAGTATTGAATAGCATATTTCATGACAGGTGGACTGGTCGTCGAAGCACCATACGATGTCCCGCACGTTCACCGGATCTGACGTCCCCAGATTTCTTTCTGTGGGGAAAGTTGAAGGATATTTGCTATCGTTATCCACCGACAACACCTGACAACATGCGTCAGTGCATTGTCAATGCATGTATGAACATTATGGAAGGCAAACTACTCGCTGTTGAGAGGAATGTTGTTATACGTATTGCCAAATGCATTGAGGTTGACGGACATCATTTTGAGCATTTATCGCATTAATGTGGTATTTACAGGTAATCACGCTATAACAGCATGCGTTCTCAGAAATGATAAGTTCACAAAGGCACATGTATCACATATTGGGACAACCAAAATAAAATGTTCAAATGTACCTATGTTCTGTATTTTAATTTAGAAAACCTACCTGTTACCAACTGTTCATCTGAAATTGGGAGCCATATGTTTGTGACTATTACAGCATCATCTATCACGAAGCGAAAAAACATTCATATTTCTTTACGTACTACACGAATATGTAATAAAAAATGGGGGTTCCTATTTAAAAAAAACACAGTTGATATCCATTTGACCTATGGCAGCACCATCTAGCGGGCCAACCACAGCGCCATCTGGTTTCCCCCTTCAAGCTAGACAAGTTTCGCTCTTTGTAGTTTTTTCGTTTGACCCTTATTTCGTGAAATATTTGGCCCTGTCGCGATCAATGGCCCACACTGTATATTACCATGCAGAGCACAGTCACACATTGTTGAAAGTGGGTATAATTCTATTAAGTAGACCGTTATTGAAATTAGAGAATGGGCCAGAGTTTGTAGTTTTCTGGATCTTTCAACAGGAACCATTTTGTAATCGGTATTTAATAGCTTTTTGCATAATTCATACCACACTTCTTAATTACTTCCATTATTAGTAAAAAATGAAATGTGTGAACTGACATTGAATGAATAATGTGCACCATGTTTTTTTTATAATGAAAGGATTGTCTGATACTTGTAAAACTGTGTTTAGTTACACGTGTTCCACAATTCACAATTATTTTTTATTGAATGTGCCATTTATAAATAAACTCTGATCCACAGGTTAGTTTTCAACTTAATCATTATCAATATTTGTTCCTTCTGAGAGCGATGGATAGAATTAGTGAGACAGCAGCCGTAATGAGTGTTGACTCACGTCGCATTCAAGGAAATGATGGTCTCCCACCAACAGTTATTTTAGCAGGCGTGTTGCTGCCACAGGTACATGGAATTTATTTTTAATAGATACTAGTATTTAGTTTTTAAAAAGCTAGGAAGAGATAGATTGCTACTCACCATAAAGACATGTTAAATTTCAGACAGGAACAATTAAAAGACACTTGCACATAAGAGTTTAGCCACAGCCTTCATCAGAAAGAGAGAAACCAACACCATTCATTCACATAAGCAACCACACTTCAATCACACATGACCATCAACTCTGGCAGCTCAGGTCAGAAGTATTTAGGTGTTGTTCTTTATTTTCATACATAAACAGAATTAAGCTTTATTCTGTGCTGTTGGTAATAATAACAAACAAATTTTTTGATTGGCAGTAACTTACACACTGATGAATGATGAGTGTCACGTATCCATACTAAACTACACTGACTTCTTGCTGTGACTTTTTTTTCCCTTATTCCACAGTCCTGTTTTTTGGAATTTCAATTCCGTGTGATGTTCACTTGCCCATGGTTTCTGTGTTAAGCTCCCACAATCAAATGTAACATATGGTGTCAATCAGTATACACAGTAATGTTCTTCTCAAAGTACTCTTGAAAAAGTCTCTTGACAGGAAGATCAACTTTGTCAAGTGATATTCATTGTAGAGAAGAAGCATAATCCTTGCCATAATTGTGGTTTGTTACAAAAACAGCTAGAGAACTGAAAAAAAGGCAATTCTCTGGCCAGTAATCACTCATCTTTTATCTTTTGTGTAATGCACATTCAAAGTACAATCACACAAAAATAAATACAAAATGAAAAGTTAATTTCTATGCTTCATTTATTTGCCATTTATTCCAAATGCAAGTCTCCTTAAATTTGCATTCTCAGGTTTACGCTCATAGAATCAACACTGATTTTATTACATTTAATCTCATCTCATGTGATAAGAATAAACTGAAACAATCATGTTGTTGGTACACTGTTCAAAGGTACCACCACACATCTTTTTCCTGTGAAAATATGACAGTGTACCAGATCTGCTGCTTTCCATCTGAGATGTGCATCTCATTACTTTGTTTATACCGTTTCACATCTTTTACGCGGTACTGATGTTCAGACAGTGGAATTGAGGGATCAGGGTTATCATTATATAAGTATTTTTGTTAAAAGTGGGACAGTCAGCATTCTAAAATATGTGCTTTACCCCTAAATTATTTGCATCCTGCGAGGATTTTCATTCTATATTTATATTTAGTTACACGAATATTTATATTTCTCCAAAATAAGATAACATATGTCCCCTGATTGCAAGTCATTGGAAGGCTTTTCCAACATTTACATTAATACTCTGCTCCGTCATGTCTCCAGAATAAGATGTAGGGACTTCGAAACATGCACGGGAGCAAAGAAATAATACACATAGGAAGGCATTGTATCAATGAAGTATACATATTTGTGCCCTTCTAGTAGCCACTGTGTTGTTCTACATGGTACCCAGGATGCAATATTGTCCAGCAGACTACCTGGTACTTAATGGTGTGGTCCATGACAAATTCATAGAGAAAATTTCAGCTCTAGCTCAATTCTCTTCAGCACTTGCAATTAACTGATTCTGACTCTGGTGCCATCCACAGTAGGTTAAAATATCATTTCATACTGTATCTATCTGCTTAATTTTTAAGTCTGTGTAATATCACATTTCAAAACACCTCAGTTGTTTCTATCATTATTTTCCAATTGATAATATTTCATTCAGTCATACAATGATCTGAAATACAGATGTAGAAAGTCCTCTTGCAATTCAAGGTAAGTATTTTGTACCTGAAAGTTGCTCTTGTTTAAATAAGCTTTATCCCTATGTCAGTGTGGCCTCTGTGTTGCTTGCATATTATGTGTTATGACTTTCTTAGTAGTAAAAGTCTTTCATTTATACTTTATTTTCCCCAGTATTGGCTTTTTTTTAATTGTCTATTCTAATTTTCTCTTGTATTTTGATGTTATGTGTCTTTTAACCGATGTTTGCAACCAATTTGAAAGCCTTGCGATCCCGATAATTCTAGCTCTGCCTTTCTTTTGACCACAAAAATAAAGTCAGCTGAAAAGCTTGGCGTTAATATCTACATTTCTTAGCCATTTTTGTTGCTTAACTGTAACTTGAGCTTCAAAGGCTTGCACAATGGCACACTTAGAAAATTGGAGGCAGTTTTCCATGTGCCAAAATTACATAAAGAAATAGTTTTACTCCCCTTTCTCTTTCCAGTACGTACGATTCTTGTACTTCCCTCCATATCATTTTTCTATAACTGATTAAATAAGAACATGTTCATGAGATATTACTTTTTTCAGGTTGAAATAACATTTGTTATGGCATCACAGACACCAGGACGAGAATACCATGGCAGTGCTGATCTTGAATCTGTTGTCCCTGACTCTGCAAGTCTGGCAGATGAAGGAGTGAGAATACATGCCAATAGCCTATCTTCGTCTCCTTCATTTGAAGGTCCATTTGACTCTCGACTTCGCCATAGTGTTCCTCCTAATGTGGCATCTTACATGGACACAGTGACTTCATCTCTCCCAGTAAACTCTGTGCAACCCCTTACTGGTCTTTCAATACCTGATAACTTCAATGCTAGCATAAGCACTGTTAAAAAGGGTTGGAAAGGCCTGAGCAATATGGTTACATCATTAGATTCAGTACTGAAAGCCAGTCCGGATGATTTGGCCAGTGAGACTGCTTCTCAACGTAGTGATGCCTCTTCAGACAGTGAAAGGTATATTAAATTATGGCAGTTTCATTTTTATCACTTGATTTTGGTATTAAATTTTAGTTCTTTGACTGTCTCCTCCTCATATATATTGCTTTGTAGGCAGCACATATTTTAAGCACTAACATAACACCAATGTTTTTGTAATCGATATATAATGAAGATTTTGCATGTTGTTCCTGTACCAAATTTCAGAACATTGTATCTAGTGAACCTTGCATTTTCTCTCATTTCATTTTATATTTCCTGTGTGAGTTCTTTAAGTCATGTTCAAGTGATTGAGTACTTTAGTAATTTGTGTAAATATTAACTTCGAGTGAGAATGATCTAAGGTGTGTTTCACCAGTCGTGTAACTATAAACATTGGCATAAATGTGCACTTTTACTATGTATTGCAGATTTTAACCACTGACAAATGTCAAAGGAGTGCTACATATGTAGTCTAAATTCAGCAAGGTGTATATTTTTACTTGTGAAAAACCTGTTTGTAATATTACTTTTGACAAAACTGTGTGGAATGTGCAATACACTCTCCACTGAAACGTCAAAATGCCTGAGTAATGAATGCACAATGGAACATGACGTACAACCAAAAAGTTTTTAAATGTCTAAAAATGTCAGTCTTGCCTATCGAAACCAGTTAGTAGAAAATAGTTTTGAATGCAGCCTTGGCTATAAAACAATTTCTTTAAATATTAACTAACTACACAGGTCTGCAAAAAATGTTTTGTTTAGCTGCATGAGGTATTTTTACTGAATTATATGTTTTAGAATGCGCTGATTTCAGAAGTGATGTTCATTTTTTTCTACCGCATATGTGTTTTTGCAAATTAAAAAAAAAAAAAATGGTAAAAGCACCCGTTTATTCAAAATTATCAAACATAATATTTTTTCACACTCAACGAAACGTTATTTTGAGACATATAGTAACAATATTATACTTATTCATGTTTTTTATGAAACCTTTTCTTCTTTTCCTTGATACTTCGCCGAGTCCTTTTCCGATTTCCATCTTTCGTTTCCCGCTTAAACCTCAAACAGTAGTCAGTGAGCATAGTGGCATCCCATCTTCCTTATTACCATCTCTCAATATCATGGATATCCTGGTGAAACTGCTCCCCCTGTTCTTCACTGTAAGCTCCCAGGTTTTCAGGAGGACTGTCTATGTGGGAGTGTAAAAAATGGACCTTCAAGCTCATCTTGCAGCCTTGATTTTCGTATGCTGCTAGCATCCATTGAACAATGGTTTTGTAGTCAGGCTCCTTAGTATTTCCCAAAAACTTTTGCACTACATCCTTGAACGATACCCAAGCTTCTTTTTTCTTCTCATTCATACTTTCTACAGAGAGGGTGTCGGTTAAAAGTTTTCTTATGTCGGGGCCAGTGAAAACTCCCTCTTTCAACTTTGCTTCTGGCAGTTTCGAGAATTTTGTACACAGATATTTAAAACAGTACCCATCCTTTTGTAGTGATTTTACAGATTGTTTCATCAATCCCAATTTGATATGGAGAGGGGGCAACAAAACCTTTTCTGGTGGTACCAAAGTTGTATTGATAACATTTTTCTCTCCAGGTTTTAAAGTTTCTCGGGGAGGCCAATCACTTTAATCCATTGCTGTTCTCTGGCTCTACTATCCCACAAGCATAAGAAGCATGGGTATTTAGTATAGCCTGCCTGCTGACCCAAAAGCATCGTGAGTATTTTGAAGTCCCCACAAATCATCCATTGATGATCCTGATACTTGATTTTTTCCGGGATAATGGCCAAATCATTATAGTTTTCATCCATATGCACAGAATGTCCCATCGGAAGTGATGCATATTTATTTCCATTATGCAATAATACTACTTTAAGACTAGTTTTGGATGAATCAATGAATAGGCGCCATTCAGATGAGTCATACTGCATATCAAAGCAGCGCATGAGTCCTTCCACATCATTGCAAAAAACTAAATTTCCTTCTTTTGAGAAAAACTGGGTAAATTCTTTTTCTCCGTGTCTGTACCATGAAAGTGAGGTGCCAGATAAAAGGTTTTTATTTTTTAATCGTGAACCTAACAGCTCGGCTGCATCTTTTGAAAGACCTAAATCTCTTACTAGATCATTGAGCTCACTTTGAGAAAATAGTTGAGGCCTTTCATCTTCGTGTGAAGAAAAATCTGAGCTTGACTCCCCCTGAGGAGGTAATGTAACTTCGTCCTCCAACTCACTCGGGTATTCATCCAAACTGGAAGATGGCTGTGGAATAGGTATTTCAGAGCTGGACATATAGCTGAGTCAAGCTTAGGATAAATTATGCTTCTTTTGTTTTTTGAATTGAATCCCTTTACGTCAACTGAACAGAAGTAGCAATCAGTGGTATGGTTTTTCTGCTCACGCCACATCATAGGAATTCGAAATCTAAATGTATTTTTCTTACCATTAAACCACAAACGGAAATCTTCTTCACACCATCTACACACCTTATGCGGTGCCCATGGTTTATCTTGATCACCAAGTTTTAATTTAAAGTAAGCAAAATAAACTTTCCTCACAAAATCACTTATGTTTCTCTGTTGACTTTTAATAGTGTATTCGCCACAGATACAACAAAAACTGTTTGGAGAAATAACACAACCTCTTGTAGCCATGAATAGACAGAAACAACAGCATTGTTCGCTTGATTAGCAATATGTCCACCGAGAGTTTCTCTTCATTTCATGCAAGATACAAATCATCATTTGACTTGTCACAACATGATAAAACTGAACAGTAAGATTTTTTGCATTTGCTTCTGACACCCAGGAATTCATAGTAAAACCTGCAAGTGGTAACAAAGAATAGTTAACAGTGTAAATTTTTAAATTTAAGTTTATTTTATCAATTATAATTGATATAATTTTTAATAATTATTAAATTAAAAAAACACATAGGTTTATTACCAATGAACATAAATACTGCAATATACATAAAAATGTTTGTGATATAATTTTTTGAATATTTTACTTGTTTTTGGGAGGTCAAAATGTGTAAGAGAATGTTAAAAAATCCCATGCACTTTTTTAGTTGCAGACCTGTGTTATGGTTTCATATATGAGCATTAAGCCATCTTCAGGGCAATGAATGGCTCCTTCTCCGAACACACCTAAGTAACTCCCAGCAAGCGTTTGCCCATTACAGGCACAATACGGACATAGTAGCTCTCACAGAGACCAATGAAAAAAGGAAAGGAACAGAGGAAGGAGATGGATTCCTGCACATGTTTAGTAGTGTACCAAAGGAAAGAGCTTGAGGAGGAGTATCCCTAGTAGTTAAAAGGAAGTCTAGAAAATAAGTCAATCACAGACATTTACAAATGGATATCAATGTGATAAATCAATCCTTTGGTAACCATATCAGCACATGCCCCATCGACAGTGCTCCAATTACTGAGGAGGACTGTTTGATCTGATGACAATTTTGGAAAAATTTGGAAATTGGAGTGAGGTATTTCTTATCTGTGGTCTAAATGGCAGAATGGGTTCCAAATTAAATGACCCTGTAGTAGGATGCTACAGAAAAGTTGCTGTGAGTTGTTGTTGTTGTTGCTGTTGCTGTTGCTGTTGTTGTTGTTGTTGTTGTTGTTGTTGTTGTTGTGGTCTTCAGTCCAGAGACTGGTTTGATGCAGCTTTCCATGCTACTCTATCCTGTTCAAGTTTCTTCATCTCCCAGTACCTACTGCAACCTACATCCGTCTGAATCTGCGTAGTGTATCCATCTCTTGGTCTCCCTCTACAATTTTTTACCCTCCACACTGCCCTCCAATACCAAATTTGTGATCCCTTGGTGCCTCAGATCATATCCTACAACTGATCCCTTCTTCTAGTCAAGTTGTGCCACAGATTTCTCTCCTTCTGTTCAGTACCTCCTCATTAGTTATGTGATCTACCCATCTAATCTTCAGCAATCTTCTGTAGCACCACATTTAGCAAGCTTCTATTCTCTTCTTGTCCACACTATTTATCGTCCATGTTTCACTTCCATACATGGCTACACTCCATACAAATACTTTCAGAAACGACTTCCTGACACTTAAATCTATACTCAATGTTAACAAATTTCTCTTCTTCAGAAACGCTTTCCTTGCCATTGCGAGTCTGCATTTTGTATCCTCTCTACTTCGACCATCATCAGTTATTTTGCTCCCCAAATAGCAAAACTCATTTACTACTTTCAGTGTCTCATTTGCTAATCTAATTCCCTCAGCATCACCTGATTTAATTTGACTACATTCCATTATCCTCGTTTTGCTTTTATCGATGTTCATCTTATATCCTCCTTTCAAGACACTGTCCATTCCGTTCAACTGCTCTTCCAGGTCCTTCGCTGTCTCTGACAGAATTCATCTACATCTACATTCATACTCCGCAAGCCACCCAACGGTGTGTGGCGGAGGGCACTTTACGTGCCACTGTCGTTACCTCCCTTTCCTGTTCCAGTCGCGTATGGTTCGCGGGAAGAACGACTGTCTGAAAGCCTCCGTGCGCGCTCTAATCTCTCTAATTTTACATTCGTGATCTCCTCGGGAGGTATAAGTAGGGGGAAGCAATGTACTCGATACCTCATCCAGAAACGCACCCTCTCGAAACCTGGCGAGCAAGCTACACCGCGATGCAGAGCGCCTCTCTTGCAGAGTCTGCCACTTGAGTTTATTAAACATCTCCGTAACGCTATCACGGTTACCAAATAACCCTGTGACAAAACGCGCCGCTCTTCTTTGGATCTTCTCTATCTCCTCCGTCAACCCGATCTGGTACGGATCCCACACTGATGAGCAATACTCAAGTATAGGTCGAACGAGTGTTTTGTAAGCCACCTCCTTTGTTGCTGGACTACATTTTCTAAGCACTCTCCCAATGAATCTCAACCTGGTACCCGCCTTACCAACAATTAATTTTATATGATCATTCCACTTCAAATCGTTCCGCACGCATACTCCCAGATATTTTACAGAAGTAACTGCTACCAGTGTTTGTTCCGCTATCATATAATCATACAATAAAGGATCCTTCTTTCTATGTATTCGCAATACATTACATTTGTCTATGTTAAGGGACAGTTGCCACTCCCTGCACCAAGTGCCTATCCGCTGCAGATCTTCCTGCATTTCGCTACAATTTTCTAATGCTGCAACTTCTCTGTATACTACAGCATCATCCGCGAAAAGCCGCATGGAACTTCCGACACTATCTACTAGGTCATTTATATATATTGTGAAAAGCAATGGTCCCATAACACTCCCCTGTGGCACGCCAGAGGTTACCTTAACGTCTGTAGACGTCTCTCCATTGATAACAACATGCTGTGTTCTGTTTGCTAAAAAATCTTCAATCCAGCCACACAGCTGGTCTGATATTCCGTAGGCTCTTACTTTGTTTATCAGGCGACAGTGCGGAACTGTATCGAACGCCTTCCGGAAGTCAAGAAAAATAGCATCTACCTGGGAGCCTGTATCTAATATTTTCTGGGTCTCATGAACAAATAACGCGAGTTGGGTCTCACACGATCGCTGTTTCCGGAATCCATGTTGATTCCTACATAGTAGATTCTGGGTTTCCAAAAACGACATGATACTCGAGCAAAAAACATGTTCTAAAATTCTACAACAGATCGACGTCAGAGATATAGGTCTATAGTTTTGCGCATCTGCTCGACGACCCTTCTTGAAGACTGGGACTACCTGTGCTCTTTTCCAATCATTTGGAACCCTCCGTTCCTCTAGAGACTTGCGGTACACGGCTGTTAGAAGGGGGGCAAGTTCTTTCGCGTACTCTGTGTAGAATCGAATTGGTATCCCGTCAGGTCCAGTGGACTTTCCTCTGTTGAGTGATTCCAGTTGCTTTTCTATTCCTTGGACACTTATTTCGATGTCAGCCATTTTTTCATTTGTGCGAGGATTTAGAGAAGGAACTGCAGTGCGGTCTTCCTCTGTGAAACAGCTTTGGAAAAAGGTGTTTAGTATTTCAGCTTTACGCGTGTCATCCTCTGTTTCAATGCCATCATCATCCCGGAGTGTCTGGATATGCTGTTTCGAGCCACTTACTGATTTAACGTAAGACCAGAACTTCCTAGGATTTTCTGTCAAGTCTGTACATAGAATTTTACTTTCGAATTCACTGAACGCTTCTCGCATAGCCCTCCTTATGCTAACTTTGACATCGCTTAGCTTCTGTTTGTCTGAGAGGTTTTGGCTGCGTTTAAACTTGGAGTGAAGCTCTCTTTGCTTTCGCAGTAGTTTCCTAACTTTGTTGTTGTACCACGGTGGGTTTTTCCCGTCCCTCACAGTTTTACTCGGCACGTACCTGTCTAAAACGCATTTTACGATTGCCTTGAACTTTTTCCATAAACACTCAATATTGTCAGTGTCGGAACAGAAATTTTCGTTTTGATCTGTTAGGTGGTCTGAAATCTGCCTTCTATTACTCTTGCTAAACAGATAAACCTTCCTCCCTTTTTTTATATTCCTATTAACTTCCATATTCAGGGATGCTACAACGGCCTTATGATCACTGATTCCCTGTTCTGCACTTACAGAGTCGAAAAGTTTGGGTCTGTTTGTTATCAGTAGGTCCAAGATGTTATCTCCACAAGTCGGTTCTCTGTTTAATTGCTTGAGGTAATTTTCGGATAGTGCACTCAGTATAATGTCACTCGATGCTCTGTCCCTACCACCCGTCCTAAACATCTGAGTGTCCCAGTCTATATCTGGTAAATTGAAATCTCCACCTAAGACTATAACATGCTGAGAAAATTTATGCGAAATGTATTCCAAATTTTCTCTCAGTTGTTCTGCGCCACTAACGCTGCTGAGTCGGGAGGTCGGTAAAAGGAGCCAATTATTAACCCAGCTCGGTTGTTGAGTGTAACCTCCACCCATAATAATTCACAGGAACTATCCACTTCTACTTCACTACAGGATAAACTACTACTAACAGCGACAAACACTCCACCACCGGTTGCATGCAATCTATCCTTCCTAAACACCGTCTGTACCTCTGTAAAAATTTCGGCAGAATTTATCTCTGGCTTAACCGAGCGAGGTGGCGCAGTGGTTAGACACTGGACTCGCATTCGGGAGGACGACGGTTCAATCCCGCGTCCGGCCATCCTGATTTAGGTTTTCCGTGATTTCCCTAAATCGCTCCAGGCAAATGCCGGGATGGTTCCTTTCAAAGGGCACGGCCGACTTCCTTGCCCGTCCTTCCCTAACCCGATGAGACCGATGACCTCGCTGTCTGGTCTCCTTCCCCGAAAAAACCAACCAACTATCTCTGGCTTAAGCCAGCTCTCTGTACCTATAACAATTTCAGCTTCGGTGCTTTCTATCAGCGCTTGAAGTTCCGGTACTTTACCAACGCAGCTTCGACAGTTTACAATTACAATACCGATTGCTGCTTGGTCCCCGCATGTCCTGACTTTGCTCCGCACCCTTTGAGGCTGTTGCCCTTTCTGTACTTGCCCGAGGCCATCTAACCTAAAAAACCGCCCAGTCCACACCACACAACCCCTGCTACCCGTGTAGCCGCTTGCTGCGTGTAGTGGACTCCTGACCTATCCAGCGGAACCCGAAACCCCACCACCCTATGGCGCAAGTCGAGGAATCTGCAGCCCGCATGGTCGCAGAACCGTCTCAGCCTCTGATTAAGACCCTCCACTCGGCTCTGTACCAAAGGTCCGCAGTCAGTCCTGTCGACGATGCTGCAGATGGTGAGCTCTGCTTTCATCCCGCTAGCGAGACTGGCAGTCTTCACCAAATCAGATAGCCGTCGGAAGCCAGAGAGGATTTCCTCCGATCCATAGCGACACACATCATTGGTGCCGACATGAGCGACCACCTGCAGATGGGTGCACCCTGTACCCTTCATGGCATCCGGAAGGACCCTTTCCACATCTGGAATGACTCCCCCCGGTATGCACACGGAGTGCACATTGGTTTTCTTCCCCTCTCTTGCTGCCATTTCTCTAAGGGGCCCCATTATGCGCCTGACGTTGGAGCTCCCAACTACCAGTAAGCCCACCCTCTGCGACCGCCCGGATCTTGCAGACTGAGGGGCAACCTCTGGAACAGGACAAGCAGCCATGTCAGGCCGAAGATCAGTATCAGCCTGAGACAGAACCTGAAACCGGTTCGTCAGACAAACTGGAGAGGCCTTCCGTTCAGCCCTCCGGAATGTCTTTCGCCCCCTGCCACACCTTGAGACTACCTCCCACTCTACCACAGGTGAGGGATCAGCCTCAATGCGGGTAGTATCCCGGGCAACCACAGTCTTAGTCCGATCGGGGGATGCGTGGGACGAGCTGGCCGTCCCCGACAAACCCCCATCCGGACCCCCACAGTGATGCCCATTGGCAACAGCCTCAAGCTTTGTGACCGAAGCCAACACTGCCTGAAGCTGGGAGCGAAGGGATGCCAACTCAGCCTGCATCCGAACACAGCAGTTGCAGTCCCTATCCATGCTAAAAACTGTTTTGCAAAGAACGTCTGAACTAATCTACAGAGAGCGCAAACAAATCAACAAAATTTAAACGGTTATTAAAATACAAGATTGCCTAGTAAATGCAGTTTTGCTGCTACTAACGCACTGCTGACACACTGCTCGGCAGCGGAAGGAGACTACGCGATTTTACACTATTCAGGTACTAAAACGCGATGCTACAACTCGCAAATACTATAATACGCCCGAAATTTATGTATCAAACAATGCAAGTACCAAAAACACTCAAAGAAATTAAGAATTAAACTATGTAAGAAATGAGTGAGCTAGGAGTATACAACTTGCTGCTGCAGCTGCTTATCCAACGGCGGCAGGGAGCACACTGACTGACCAACCGACACTGGCCGTTCAAAACAAAAACAGAAGACAAACGACTACGCGAATTTACACTATTCAGGTACTAAAACGCGATGCTACAACTCTCAAATACTATAATACGTCCGAAATTTATGTATCAAACAATGCAAGTACCAAAAACACTCAAAGAAATTAAGAATTAAACTATGTAAGAAATGAGTGAGCTAGGAGTATACGACTTGCTGCTGCAGCTGCTTATCCAACGGCGGCAGGGAGCACAATATCATCGGCAAACCACAAAGTTTTTATTTCCTACTCTGAATTTTTCTTTTGTTTCCTTTACTGCTTGCTCAATATACAGATTGAATGACATCGGGGATAGGCTACAACCCTGTCTCACTCCCTTCCCAACCACTGCTTACCTTTCATGCCCCTCGACTCTTTGTAACTGCCATCTGCTTTCTGTACAAATTGTAAATAGTTTTTGCTCCCTGTATTTTACCCCTGCCACCTACAGAATTTGAAAGAGTGTATTCCAGTCAACATTGTCAAAACCTTTCTTTAAGTCTACAAATGCTAGAAATGTAGGTCTGCCTTTCCTTAATCTATCTTCTAAGATAAGCCATAGGTTCAGTATTGCCTCACATGTTCCAGTATTTCTACAGAATCCAAGCTGATCTTCCCCGTAGTCGGCTTCTACCAGTTTTCCATTCGTCAGTAAAGAATTCACATTAGTATTTTGCAGCCGTGACTTATTAAACTGATAGTTCGGCAATTTTCACATCTGTGAACACGTGCTTTCTTTGGGATTGGAATTATTATATTCTTCTTGAAGTGTGAGGGTATTTTGCCTGTCTCATACATCTTGCTCACCAGATGGTAGAGTTTTGTCAGGACTGGCTCTCCCAAGGTTATCAGTAGGTCTAATGGAATGTTGTCTACTCCCGGGGCCTTGTTTCGACTTAGGTCTTTCAGTGTTCTGTCAAACTCTTCACCCAGTATCATGTCTCCCATTTCATCTTAATCTACATCCTCTTCCATTTCCATTATATTGTCCTCAAGTACATCTGCATACTCCTTCCACCTTTCTGCTTTCCCTTCTTTTCTGAGAACTGGGTTTCCATCTGAGCTCTTGATATTAATACAAGTGGTTCTCTTTCCTCCAAAGGCCTCTTTAATTTTTCTGTAGACAGTATCTATCTTACCCCTATACACATAGTGATATATGCCTCTACAGCCTTACATTTGTCCTGTAGCCATCCCTGCTTAGCAATTATGCACTTCCTGTCAATCTTATTTTTGAGGTGTTTGTATTCCTTTTTGCCTGCTTCATTTACTGAATTTCTGTATGTTCTCCTTTCATCAATTAAATTCAATTTATCTTCTGTTACCCAAGGATTTCTGCTAGCCCTTGTCTTTTTACCTACTTGATCCTCTGCTGCCTTTACTACTTCATCTCTCATAGCTACCCATTCTTCTACTGTATTTCTTTTCCCCATTCCTGTCAATTGTTCCCTAATTCTCTCCCTGAAACTCTCTACAACCTCTGGTTCTGTCAGTTTATCGACCCATCTCCTTAAATTCCCATCTTTTTGCAGTTTCTTCAGTTTTAATCTACAGTTCATAACCAATATATTGTGGTCAGAGTCCACATCTACCCGGTTCCTAAACCTCTATCTTACCATTATATAATCTATCTGAAACCTTCTAGTATCTCCTGGCCTCTTCCATGTATACAGCCTTCTTTCATGATTCTTGAACCAAATGTTAGTTACAGTTAAGTTATGCTCTGTGCAAAATCCTACCAGACGGCTTCCTCTTTTATTTCTTACCCCCATTCAATATTCTCCTACTGCGTTTCCTTCTCTTGCTTTTCCTACTATTGAATTCCAGTCACCCATGTCTATTAAATGTTCATCTCCCTTAACTATCGGAATAATTTATTGTATCTCACCATACATTTCATCACTCTACTGGTCAGTGTTGGAGCCATTATCATATTGCATCAATAAACTCATCATCATCCACGAATTGCTTCCCGCAGAGTGGGTCTTTTTTTGGGCCAAACAGTTGCAAGCTGCAACTTCCAGTCCATAGGTTGAATGACGGAGAACAGTCCAGTGAAATTTTGTGAGCTCCTCTTGGGTGTTCAGACTTGTGTGAGGCCTTGCATTCTCATGGAGAAGGAGCACTTCATTTGTATCTTTAGTGACGAGTTACATGCTGAAGTCGTTTGTTCAGTTTCCTGATAATAACACTATACATTTCAGAATTGATCGTTACACCATGTGGTAGGACATCAAACAGAATAACCCCTTCAGAGGGCCAAAAGTCTGATGTCACGACTTTGATATCGAAGGGTGTGGCTTTGAACATTTTTCTTTGGAGTAGAGATGTGGTGCCACTCCATGGATTGCTGTTTTGTTTCCAGTCTGAAGTAATGGACCCATGTTTCGTTGCCAGTGTCAATGTTCAACAAAAATGTGTCACGATCGGCCTCGTAACACGGAAGAAATTCTGTACAGATGGTCCTTCATTACTCTTTATGGTCTCCTGTTAGGCAGCAAGAAACCCAGTGGGCACACAACTTTGAGTACCCAAATTGGTGGGGGTCCAGTCAAGCGGTGAGGTGACTGATTGTGACCAATAAATCTTCTCGAATGAGAGGGTCCGCTTCCAACACTGCAGGACTCGCAACTGTGAATGGCCGTCTGGCACGTGTGAGATCAGACAGGTTTGCGCAACATTTTAATGATGATGACAGATGCCTCCCCAATGTCTCACCATGCTCTTATGCTACATAATAGTGGTGCCGCCTATCAGAGCTTCGTGAAAGTATGGGGGCTGAAGTGGGAATATTCTACGCTGCCACGCAACAAATTCCATATTTTTTGAACTGAAATTGGCTGAGGAAAAGGAATGCGTTGCATTACTTGTTGAATGCCCCTTGTAATTGATTTGTGTGAACAACGGAAGCTAAAAATTGGTAACATATGCACAGATCTACACGGACATAATCTGAATGCAGCCTAAAATCGATCATTGACTATACTACTATTGTCAAGCATAACAGTGAACTGAAAATCTCAGAAATCATATACATCCATGGCCCAGAATGTGGTTCAGATCATTTATTAGTCGTGCAGAAATCTATTTTTCATACAAAAAAGACTTAAGGTCTTAACAGACAGCTGACAATAATGGAACTCCATTGAGTAATATCAATTATAACATGAAGAGATTTGAGAAATAGCTCAACTAAGTTCTTACACCAAATAAGGCTAGATACAAAACTGTATAGAATAACATAAAGACTGGCGAATGACATGTATGAAAAATCTGAAAACATGCATACATCAAGCTACAAATGGAGCACTTGAAGAAAAAATAATCTCAGATAGGAAAGCTACACCATTTTGGAGTGAAGAGATAGAAATTATTATAGGTGAGAAGAAAGCTGTTATGAAAAATGGTTATCTACACAAAACACATATGATAAATTAAATTACCATGATAAAAGGGAGCGAGTACAGAAAAAATTACAAAGGGTAAGAATAAATATTGGGAAGAGAGATGCCAAGATTCCACCCTAGAAGCAGGCAATACAAAATAAATAAAGCATGGAAAAGAATAAAAGGAATGTGAATGCAACATAAAGACAAGTGAAACATAAAGTAGAAACACAAGTAAGGAGATGGAGTAGGAGAAGGGGTTTAGAATGGGATGATCATTTGCAGATGACACACTTAAGGTGAAATCAGACTCCCTATAGCAAAATGCCAATTCCCGTCAACATTTAGCCCATTATTTCTTAAACTATTGATGTTGTCACTACCAAGTTTTTAATAGTCTAACATGTGGATGTATTTAGTTCACTGATCTGGAACGAGGAAGATCCATGTATTGGAAACTGAGATTTTGTATATGAATTTTTTTTAAATAATTGTGTTTTATAAAACACAGCATTAATGATATCACTCAGAAAACCCTAATTACCACCATTGCATGAATAAGTTCCACAATTTGTTATGTTCCTGTGTGTAATGGTTCCTGAGAAAATTGAGCTTTTGTCAGAATATTTACAGTTTTGAGAAAAGTCAAGTTGAAGTAGTAAGCCTATCCCAGAAAAACTGGTTGAAAGCAGCCTGCTTCATAATGTTATCCTTCATCTTTCTGTTCATCTATCTTCTTCCTTATTTTCTTCTTTCATGTCTTCTGGGTCATTTGCTGAACAGAAATTTCAGCCATCTGCACTCTTAATCAGTTCATGATTTTTAATGTTCTTCCTGTACTCGGTTGTATATTTACTCCCAGGTGATCCAAATCTTCTAGAGTTTCCTTTGTTGGAGGAGATCACTGCATTGTACACACCTAGCCTTCATGTTTTTGTGCTACAAAGACAATTTTGGCAGTCCGAATCCAAACAATATTGTTATATGGCTCGTTGATATTTTCTCTCTTCCCATGGAAGCATTTCTGAAGCATTTCTTTAGCAAATCTGGATTTGCTAAATCTCTGAATATATGCCTAATGGCTTCCCCTACTGATTCAGGAACTGAATGTTGAATGCGTGTAGTTTACCAGCTGCCTCTGCTTTTCTACACTTGCACCATGGGCACAAATTGTGTACAGAGTTAGTATCTATTGACAGCCCATGAAAATATATTGCCCACATTGCTCTCCTCACGCATTCTAAATCATGCTTTTTCACTAAGGGATTTTCCATAGTATTTCTGAAACTCATCAAGAATATTATCAGAAAGCATTCCTGCAGATTTCATACTTATACGATCTTATAATTTGGTGTCACCAAATTTCTTTTTTAGCTGTCGAAGGTGGGCTCCTATCCTTGTGTGTTCTGGTGCATTATTTGTGGAAAATACTTGTTATAGCTACGTATGCATCACAACATCTCAGCGTGATGTGGAGAATGGAAATGCTTGCCACACGAAAACATGACAAGCTACCTGTAATAATTAACACTAAAGGGGTCCAGAAAATTCATGCTCACCAAATGTAAAGAATAAATAAAAATGAAAACCCACTTATGATAGCACAGTGGTGTCGAAACATGTTTGGGTACTGAGAAAAACGGTGTTTTGCGTAACTGGTGGACCTCAAATCCCAAAAATTTTAACTGCAAATACGGCCAATACAAGGAGCTGCAAATCAAAATATGGATATGTGTCAAGTATAATTTTAAAAAGTATTAAAAAGCATAAAAAATACCTATACTTAGATTTGCTGCAAAAATTATACACCAGTATGTTCAGGAAAGTCCAAACATTTATATTCAGGATGTTCCAAAAAATGTATACACTCTTTTGTTGAATGTAATGCTAATATTTATTAAGATACGGAAAAATTTCAAAATTCTAGATAATAATATGAGCAAATGTAGAAACCAGCCATTTATCAAAAGTGTTCAAATTATTGGCCATTGTGGTCCAGACACAGCTTATTACACTGACCAATGGAATCCAATACTTTCCTGATCATTGTAATTGGTATTTTGTCACTTTTGTTTTCAATGGGTGCTCTTTCAACATACTGATTGTAGCTGGTCTTTTGCTATGAATGTTATGCTTCACATGCCTCCATAGAAAAAATCTGTAGGGTTCAAACGTGATGAATGTAGAGGGTACTCGGTACTGCCTGTGTCCTAGCTGTGTGTCTGGTTGGTGTTCATCACGGTAGGCCCTTGTGTCGTGATGGTAGTGGGGAGGTGCTCCATCCTGCTGGAAATACCATTCTCCACCAGATAATTTTCACCAGCCCTGCTCAAAACAGAAACGTCCAGTCAAATCAAATGCTGATAACCACACCACACTTTAAATCTTGACAGGTTCGCAAGGTGTTCTATTGTTGTTGTGGTCTTCAGTCCTGAGACTGGTTTGATGCAGCTCTCCATACTACTCTATCCTGTGCAAGCTTCTTCATCTCCCAGTACCTACTGCAACCTACATCCTTCTGTATCTGCTTAGTGTATTGATCTCTTGGTCTCCCTCTACGATTTTTACCCTCCACGCTGCCCTCCAATGCTAAATTTGTTATCCCTTGATGCCTCAAAACATGTCCTACCAACCGATCCCTTCTTCTAGTCAAGTTGTGCCACAAACTTCTCTTCTCCCCAATCCTATTCAATACCTCCTCATTAGTTACGTGATCTACCCACCTTATCTTCAGCATTCTTCTGTAGCACCACATTTCGAAAGCTTCTATTCTCTTCTTGTCCAAACTGGTTATCGTCCATGTTTCACTTCCATACATGGCTACACTCCATACAAATACTTTCAGAAACGACTTCCTGACACTTAAATCTATACTCGATGTTAACAAATTTCTCTTCTTCAGAAACGATTTCCTTGCCATTGCCAGTCTACATTTTATATCCTCTCTACTTCGACTATCATCAGTTATTTTACTCCCTAAATAGCAAAACTCCTTTACTACTTTAAGTGTCTCATTTCCTAATCTAATTCCCTCAGCGTCACTCGATTTAATTTGACTACATTCCATTATCCTCGTTTTGCTTTTGTTGATGTTCATCTTATATCCTCCTTTCAAGACACTGTCCATTCCGTTCAACTGCTTTTCCAAGTCCTTTGCTGTCTCTGACAGAATTACAATGTCATCGGCGAACCTCAAAGTTTTTACTTCTTCTCCATGAATTTTAATACCTACTCCGAATTTTTCTTTTGTTTCCTTTACTGCTTGCTCAATATACAGATTGAATAACATCGGGGAGAGGCTACAACCCTGTCTCACTCCTTTCCCAACCACTGCTTCCCTTTCATGCCCCTCGACTCTTATAACTGCCATCTGGTTTCTGTACAAATTGTAAATAGCCTTTCGCTCCCTGTATTTTACCCCTGCCACCTTCAGAATTTGAAAGAGAGTATTCCGGTTAACATTGTCAAAAGCTTTCTCTAAGTCTACAAATGCTAGAAACGTAGTTTTGCCTTTTCTTAATCTTTCTTCTAAGAGAAGTCGTAAAGTTAGTATTGCCTCACGTGTTCCAACATTTCTACGGAATCCAAACTGATCTTCCCCGAGGTCCGCTTCTACCAGTTTTTCCATTCGTCTGTAAAGAATTCGCATTAGTATTTTGCAGCTGTTACTTATTAAACTGATAGTTCGGTAATTTTCACATCTGTCAACACCTGCTTTCTTTGGTATTGGAATTATTATATTCTTCTTGAAGTCTGTGGGTATTTCGCCTGGTAGAGTTTTGTCATGACTGGCTCTCCCAAGGCCATCAGTAGTTCTAATGGAATGTTGTCTACTCCCGGGGCCTTGTTTCGACTCAGGTCTTTCAGTGCTCTGTCAAACTCTTCACGCAGTATCTTATCTCCCATTTCATCTTCATCTACATCCTCTTCCTTTTCCATAATATTGTCCTCAAGTACATCGCCCTTGTATAAACCCTCTATATACTCCTTCCACCTTTCTGCCTTCCCTTCTTTGCTTAGAACTGGGTTGCCATCTGAGCTCTTGATATTCATACAAGTGGTTCTCTTCTCTCCAAAGGTCTCTTTAATTTTCCTGTAGGCAGTATCTATCTTACCCCTAGTGAGACAAGCCTCTACATCCTTACATTTGTCCTCTAGCCATCCCTGCTTAGCCATTTTGCACTTTCTGTCGATCTCATTTTTGAGACGTTTGTATTCCCTTTTGCCTGCTTCATTTACTGCATTTTTATATTTTCTCCTTTCATCAATTAAATTCAATATTTCTTCTGTTACCCAAGGATTTCTATTAGCCCTCGTCTTTTTACCTATTTGATCCTCTGCTGCCTTCACTACTTCATCCCTCAGAGCTACCCATTCTTCTTCTACTGTATTTCTTTCCCCCATTCCTGTCAATTGTTCACTTATGCTCTCCCTGAAACTCTCTACAACCTCTGGTTTTTTCAGTTTATCCAGGTCCCATCTCCTTAAATTCCCACCTTTTTGCAGTTTCTTCAGTTTCAATCTGCAGTTCATAACCAATAGATTGTGGTCAGAATCCACATCTGCCCCTGGAAATGTCTTACAATTTGAAACCTGGTTCCTAAATCTCTGTCTTACCATTATATAATCTACCTGATATCTATTAGTATCTCCAGGATTCTTCCAGGTATACAATCTTCTTTTATGATTCTTGAACCAAGTGTTAGCTATGATTAAGTTATGCTCTGTGCAAAATTCTACAAGGCGGCTTCCTCTTTCATTTCTTCCCCCCAATCCATATTCACCTACTATGTTTACTTCTCTCCCATTTCCTACTGACGAATTCCAGTCACCCATGACTATTAAATTTTCGTTTCCCTTCACTACCTGAATAATTTCTTTTATCTCGTCATACATTTCATCAATTTCTTCATCATCTGCAGAGCTAGTTGGCATATAAACTTGTACTACTGTAGTAGTCATGGGCTTTGTGTCTATCTTGGCCATAATAATGCGTTCACTATGCTGTTTGTAGTAGCTAACCCGCACTCCTATTTTTTTATTCATTATTAAACCTACTCCTGCATTACCCCTATTTGATTTTGTATTTATAATATCTAACTTTAACCTATCCATTTCTCTTTTTAAATTTTCTAACCTACCTGCCCGATTAAGGGATCTGACATTCCACGCTCCGATTCGTAGAATGCCAGTTTTCTTTCTCCTGATAACGACGTCCTCTTGAGTAGTCCCCGCCCGGAGATCCGAATGGGGGACTATTTTACCTCCGGAATATTTTACCCAAGAGGACGCCATCATCATTTAATCATACAGTAAAGCTGCATGTCCTCGGGAAAAATTACGGCTGTAGTTTCCCCTTGCTTTCAGCCGTTCGCAGTACCAGCACAGCAAGGCCGTTTTGGTTAATGTTACAAGGCCAGATCAGTCAATCATCCAGACTGTTGCCCCTGCAACTACTGAAAAGGCTGCTGCCCCTCTTCAGGAACCACATGTTTGTCTGGCCTCTCAACAGATACCCCTCCGTTGTGGTTGCACCTACGGTACGGCCATCTGTATCGCTGAAGCACGCAAGCCTCCCCACCAACGGCAAGGTCCATGGTTCATGGGGGAAGGGTGTTCTATTGTCACTTGAGAATTCTTAGGTGGTCAGTAGCTAAAATTGTTACAATTAATTCAACCTAAAAGTGGCCTCGTAACTCCAAACAACCTTGTATGGGAATTTTGTCCTGTGCACATGTTGCTTGATACCACACAATAAATTAAATTAAATTATCCAGTCACAATCATCTTGATTCAGAGCATGGAGCAAACTAGGAATAAAATCTTTCTGTATTACTTACTTCAAAACATGATGGGCACTCATTTATGGAACTCCTGTTTAATGAACCAGTTGCTGCATCGACTTTCTAGGAGAGTGCTAAAACTATTTGAATACTTCGCTGTCTCATGTAGGCCCAATGGATGTGTGATGGTCTTCCTGGATGGTTCTTGTCGCCAATCTGGTCTGTTCCTTCTTCCTCAAACGTATCTTGCAGCAAAGTAATTGTGAGTCGCATTCGTGCATCTCGTTAGAACTTCATTCTGGGACTGTGTTTGCACTTCACTTATGTTCACGGTCTTCCACAGCACTTCAGAGCAGACTTTCTGTGCTCAAGATTCAGTATGCTTTCAGCCATTTTTCAAGCCATCACACGTGCAAAAGGAAAATGAAGTATTTAGGTTATGAGTTGTAAAAGAGTGTAAATTTTTTGCAACACCCTGTAGAACAAAAAACGAAATTATTATTATTGTTTTTGAAAAATTTGACATCTGATCTTGCCTTAAATCATTCATTTAACAGTTGTTGACCTGCAAAAGCCCTATGATACAGTTCCACTAAGTATAAGTAAATTGTGGTTAGTAATGCAACATTTTGGTCTCCGTAAAACGTGTGTTTAGGCAGTAAGAAACTTATGTGAGGGTTGCAACAGTATGATTAAACTAGGTACCAGAAATTTCCCAGAAATTCTCCATAAATGAGGATCTAAGACAACTGTTCTCATAAGGACCAACTTTGTTTAAAGCATACGAAGAACTTTTATAAAATTGGAAGAGGAAATGTCAAGTAATGGAAATCCTAGTAGAACAACCCTGATAGCAGGAGACAAAGCCAACTCCTGTTACACGTTCAGGAAACTATGTGAAGAGTACTCAAAATAGTGTCTGGCAAATAATGTGAAAAAGGCAGAGTGCGTGATAATGGGTGACGATGACTGAGATTTGAATGGAGGATTGTGCACACTTAAAAATGTCTGGACATTTAAATTCTTGGGCGTCACTTTAACAACAAATGGAAGAAGCACACAAGACTTGAGAACTAAAATTGGGCAAGGAGAAAGAGCAATAAGTTGAGCCTATCCCTTAAGATGGATTTTTTGGCAAAGAACTTACGACATCTTCATACTATAACGCAAACACCTCAAAAATGACAGAATATGGGAAATTATAGGAAAAAAAAGGACACTGTTCTCAGTGCCATAATAACAAAATACACTGCTCTGCAAAACTGAAGGATGAGACTGCAAGTGCAGGAGCATGTTGCCAGAGGTCTCCTAATTGAGCACAAAAAGTTGGATGTCACATGGTGTGAGGTCAGAATGACTGTAGTATGAAATGGGGCTGGTCCTGCTACACGAGGCAGTTGAAGAAATAGGAAAAGACTGTGTGTGTCTATCAGTGAGCAGTTACAGTGTCTGTCAATGAGCAGTTACAGTGTAATGTGGTACTGGTCTTCATTACAACATGACCTGGAGACAACATTTGGATACTTCACATAGGGAAGAATCGTCTGGAAATTGGAAGAAGCACGAAGTGTGACGAGTGTAAACCAGGAGTTTGATATTGCTCACAGCATTGTTTCACATGTATATGGTGTGTTGCGAACCACAGGCACTGCAGCCAGAACGAGAGGAGGTGGTGATCACAGTCAGCTACAGCGTCAGATAACCACTAAATTGGTAGTCCCATGTTTAACCAACTGTGACAATATTAAGAATGTCTATGGACCACCCTTTGTTGAATTTTTCAAGCATACAATGACACCACTTCATTCTTGTGTGTTTCTCTGCTTCTGCCAGGTAATGTAGCACTCAATGAACCCATCTCTTTGTTAGGTCGAAAATGGTCATGCACAATGCTCTGTCACACAGTTGATCCAAATTTAGGGTCTTTTCACTGTCACAAAATGTGAGATGAAGATCATCTTCAGTCATTTTCCTCATAGCATGAATGTTTTCGTGCACCATTGCCATTGCTGGGCAACCAGAATGAGGTTAATCTTCAAGAGACTCCAGATGCCTTGAAAATTCACATAACCAGTTTTCAACTGTGGCCCTAGAAAGGGAAGTGTCATCAAGAACATATGCCAGAGAATAATAGCATTCATCTGCATTTAACTTCTTTTTGTAATTATTGCACGGAAACCACACTGTGCCTGACTCAACACTGCCTATGTCTTCACTCACCAGTCACAGCATGGCTTGAAATCCAGCAGTGGGAATACTGCCATGCACACACTCCAAGGTCGAAAAACAATGCTCTTTCAAATTGGAATAATTCCATTCTCGAGAGGCTTCCTAATTTAACAACTGCTAAAAACTTGCAACACAGCACTCCTGCAATTGGAAATAATATTTTTGATTCTAAATGTTGCTTGGTTCCAGCACATCGTTAGCATGATGTTGTTTTCAAATCATCATATTAATTAAGAGTCTGCAACAGAAAGCAGTCAGATGTTATGTTTATATTTATTAATGTTTGCAAGTGTGTTTTGGTGCACAAAATCATTTCGTACCAGACTAGTAATTTCAAGATTTAGGATACAATGCCTTTTGTTCTCTGGACTACTTTGTCCCACTTAATATGATTTTGATCTGCCGAAACCCTTCCATGTATAATTAAAAACAAAACATTCTGCTGTTTGGTTTCCACTTTAAATTGTACTCTTATCAGAACTCTCTTTGATAAGTTGATTAATAATTACAGGAAACAGCAAAGTACCTGAAAGATATCTGTGGAAAATTCTACAAAGAAATACAGTACCTGCTTGTTTCCATAGTCTGTACAATCTTCTGCTTGATACTCAACAATTTTCTTTTGAGTTTCTTTCACTGTGTGTTTCCTTTGCTCACTGAAAACTAACTTCATCCTCTTTCTCTCCATGGTACATACATGGCATCTCTAATCATCATCATCATCTCTAATGTGGGCCTTAAACAGTGCCTTAAAGTACGGAAAAGGAAGAATAGAATCTACTGAAATGTAGTGCTACAAAATAATGAAGAAGGTAAGGTGGCTACATCAGGTAATTAATGAATAGATAGTGAATTGAATTGGAAAGAAAAGAAATTTATTCCACACAAGTACATGAAAAGAAGGAATCAGTGGATGGGTCACATTCTAAGGCATCAAGGAGTTGTCGGTCCACCATAGAAAATTCTGAAATGATCACCAGGAATTTAACTCAGGATTCCACTTGAGCAGCAAACAACATTAACCCCTAGACCACGGAGGTAGTCAGAGTCTTTCGAAAAGATTCTGCTACAGTAATCCTGAAGTCTTCACACATTGCCCTTTTGTGAGCCAAAAGCATTTGATACAATATTGTTATTTTACAGTGCAGGAGTTGCCATTCTTTAGAAGTTTCTTTACAGAGACTGCATACCACAGACCATCTCTTCCTCATCATGAATTGTTTTACTAGGAACATATCTATCCAGTGCTTGGTGAAATATTCATCTAGACTCCAACCACAGTTTATCAACTTCCTCTTACTGTGAGCTAAATGCTTGAAGTTCCTCAATGCTTCTAGTTTACTGATCATCTAAATCTTCGTATTTTTTTCAATTGCCATTTATACTTTTGTAACTATTGTGATTGAAGCTCTCTTTTTGACCATGTTTGCTTCCTGACACATAATTATGGAACTGTGATTCTGCCTTGACAAAACACACATTATGCTTGTTTAATACCCAAACATGCTTCAGTGTAGTTTCACAATCGGCATTTATTATCATAGTGTGACATACTGATGTTTATGTGGCTGTCTGACATTTTCAGTACAGCTGATATTTTGCTCCAGTTTGTCATTTTTGTTGATTCCACTTTTGCATGCCACTACAGGGTATGTAATCTGTCTTGTAACACACACTTGTTCTGTCCTCTTGTTTTATATATTTTTGTTATAAAACAAGATGGTGGAACCAATGAATATCTGCTAAAAACTGACAGTGCATGTTACAAGGCACAGTAGACATACCTTGTAGTGTTATGAAAATCAGAATCAGCAAAAAATGACAAACTGGAGCAAAATATCAGCTGTGCTGCAAATGTCAGACAGCCACATAAACATCAATACATAATACTAAGAAAAAAAAATGAACACTCTGATGATAAAGGAACTTCATCGAAACATGTTTTAGTGTTGCATAAGAATAATTTGTGATTACTTAAAGGCAGATTTGTGTTTCCATAATGACTTTGGTAAGCATTATTGATGCAGCTGTCTCATGATTTCTGATACTTGTTTCAATGTGAACATCCTCAAAGATGTCGAGGTGCAATATATTTCTATTATGAGTATTCCTCTGAACTGTTTGATCTAACAAGGAGAGGCCAGATTTTAATGAGGTTAGTATACTAGTTGGTGACCACTCGAAAGTACCTCTTGCTGTATCATGCTGCTAGTGTGTGTGAGTGTGAGTAAGCTGAGTGTAGTGTCGCCACACGTGTGTTGTTAAATCAGCCGTCAACTGTATCAGTGTGGGCAGGCTGCTAGGGGATGGCTGTAGGAAGTGTACACATGGTATGGTCTCCCCCACGCCATCTAACAGTGACTCACACCCGTATACATTCAGAGCATCACTGACTCACGCTCACTATTTCTTTTAGTTTGTACCACGCACATTAGTTATTCTGTGTATCACTTATGTTGCACCTTCTGTATGATTCTTTTGTTTTGTTATGTGTGAAGTCATGAGAGGCTTATTTCCATTATTGTTAAGAGGTTTATGAATAAAGCCATATTTCTTTTATTTGGATTGGTTTCATGTATTACTTGGTTGCTACACCACCTGTGGAAGAGTATGGGCCACTATGCTTCTGTTTTTTTAAAAAAAATCAAGATACATTGCCATAGCACATGGTCAGTTTGGAATCAGATGGAATCATCAGAACAATCTAAAACAAGAAAAGTTTATTTCACCCATTTGGCCTGCAACCTAAAAGTTTCTGAAAAACTGGGAAGTTAATGGTTTTGGTCCATTGCAGATATACTAAATGAGGAAAAGTTGTGTGTTTTTGGTCAGTGACAAAGGTGTATTAAAGCCTGCTTCCTCATTCCTGGGTTTAAATCATTGTGCTTATAACAGGTTTGCTATCATGAAACATATATTGTTTCTTGTAATGAGACTTTTGTCTTCTTGTGCTACTCATTTAGCACTACCCAGGAGGCATATGTGACTTACGGAATGTTACAGATGTGTGTAACTACTGACCTATTGGCCTAAAAAGAAATCGTTATACGAGCTAACAAAAAGCCCATTCCACCTGACACAGTTGAGTAACTTATTCACAACATTGTTATGGAATCCCATATAACAAGTGAGACAAGTGGCAGAATTTGGAGAAATGTGCATGACTATTAGAACCTATTTAGGAATAAACATAGGAAGGAAGCAGTAGCCATCTTTCACCTAATGTCAGGACATGATTGCCTAGCCCAACACATACATCTACATACACATTCCACAGGTCGTATATGGTGTATGGAGGGGGCGGGGGGGGGGGGGGGCAGGGGGGCACGACCATGTACCATGTAAAATATGTGTATCATTTATGGCTATCAAGAATAGATACTTAACTTGCTGTTTCTTGATTATTGTGATTTGTGTGTGTAACTTGCTGCAATTATCTCCTCATGTAGGAAAGCCTTGGGCTCTCTGTAATGTCAGGATAAACTTGTCTCGGTTTATCAGATCTACTAAATGATGTGGCAGAAATGAAATTGTGCCTTATAACATGTTTATTCTCACAACAAATATGACGTAACATTGACTCTACAAAATCTGAGCCAATAATACAAAATTTGACTCAATAATAGCTACTACCATTGGTACTTATATAGTTTTTAATAATTGAAATCTGAATATCTTCATTGTTTAAAACAGTGATTTTGAAGTTACTGTTAAAAGTTTATTGGTTTTTTAAAATGTGTTACAGAATTTGGATTTACAGAGAGAGCTGAAACAATACGGTTATCATTTTTGCAGTACGTGAAATACCTTTCCACAATAATGTTTGATTTAGAAATGTTCATAGCTTTTTAAATATGGATTTGATTTTTTAAGTGATAGAAATACTGGATCTTTACATATGTCTGAACCGTGTTTCAATCAGATTTCTGTGTTTAAATTTTGTAAATACATGTTTTACTATTCGTTTACATTTTTTACACATATTTTTGAATAGAAACAACGTTTCATCATAATTTTACTTTATTTCATTATTATTCAGATACCTCAGTTTCATTAATTTAGTCAACTAATATTGTTGCAATGCATGCTCATTAAGCTACGTAAATTTGCATTTGCATTTACATTGAAAGTATCAGTTACTAAAATATGGTGTGTATTGCACTCTCTTTTGTCGCATTCGCATTCTTTTATGCTACACACTACTAGTCATTTCTTTTCTTATTCTACTAGCAATTGGAGCAAGGAAAAAACAACTGTCTACATGCCTCCTTATGAGCCCTAACATCTCGTATTTTCTCAATAGTGTTTTGCAATATCATCATCTTCCAACCAGGGATTCCCATTTGAGTTCACATAGTATTGCCATAACACTCATATTGGTCAAACCCAATGATAAATCTAGCAGTACACCTCTGAATTGCTTTGATGCCTGCCTTTAATCCGACCTGGTGGGGATCCCAAACACTCAAGCATTGCTCATGAGTGGGTGGTACAAGTGTTCTATATGGCATCTCCTTTGTAGATGAGCTACAGTTTCCCAAAAACTATCCCAATAAACTGAAGTCGACCATTTGCCTACCCTACGATGTCAGTATGTGCTCATTCCATTTGATATCTCTTGGCAACATTAAGCCTAGATATTTACATTATAAGGAAAAGGATAGATTGCTGCTCACCATAAAGATGTGACATTTATTGGCAGACAGGCACAAAAAAAACGACTGTTACACAATTACATTTCGGCCAAAGTGTTCAAGGATTCTACAAAAAAATCAGTGTTAACATTATTGCTCTGTAATTCTTTTACCCATCTTTTATATAGGTTTCAGCTGCACTTGTTTCCTGTCACTTATGACCATGTGCTGGTAGAGAGATTTGCGATAGATGCAAGCCAGGTACGGAGTTAATGCTCTAGAAAACTCTGTAAAACAAAATTGTGATTCTATCTGGATATGACGACTTATATGGTTTCAAATTGTAAAGTTAGTTCTCAACTCCTGGCACACCTATTTCTATGCCCTTCATACAGTAGTCTGTGCGATGGTCAAACAGTGGTATGTGTGTACAATCCTTCGTGAATTACTTTTTTAAACACAAAATTGAAAATGACAGCTAATTTTGCTGTCACCACTAAACTTATTGATGAGTGATTGGATCAAAGCCTTCGACATGCTTAGTGATTTTATGTAGGATGAGAATTTTCTTGGATTTTTGGCAAGATCTTTTGCTAAGGTATGCCTGTGGAAGCTGTTGTATGCTTTGTGCATAAGTCTCTTTATAGATGCACAAATTTCTACTAACTTTTGCTCATCACTATTTCCATGTTCTTTTTTGACTTGAGAGTGCAACAATCTGTACTTCCTCAATATTTTCCAGCCATGATGGGTCTTTAACATCATGAATCTGCCTACTTGGAACGTATGTGATTTACAATCAGTGTAAACATTTCCCACAGTTCCACTACATCCATCATATATGCCTTCCTAATGGATTTATTAACTTTAGTAACCATCGTTGCTATGAATATGTCGTGATCACAGTCTCTGTGCTGAGAGCTCTATTTGTAGCTACAAGATCTAAAAGATTTCCAGTGCATGTGGGTTGTTGCACTAACTGCTCAATGCAGTTTTTACAAAACTGGTTCAGTACTAGGCTGTGAAACATGGACATTAAATAAGTTCATTGTTAGGCAGCTAACAGTAGCTCAAAGAGGAATGGAAAAATCAATGTTAGGTTACTCGAAAAAAGACAGGAAGAGAGCAGTTGAAATAAGACGAACAACGAAGGTCACCAACCTAATAGAAAGAGTGAATACATTGAAATGACAGTGGGCTGGTCATGTTGCTCGAACAAAAGATGATAGATGGTCTAAACAAGTCCTAGACTGGAGCCCAGTTTACCAAAAAAGACCTAGAGGAAGACCGCCAGACAGATGGGACAGAGATATAAAGAAGACAGTGGGATTCAGTTGGCAACGGGAAGCTCAGGATCGGAAGATCTTACTGGGATGCTTTATTACATACCGAGTCAAAGAGGCTACATCATTAAGTGCTAGTACTGGCTGCTGCTGCTGCTGATGATGATGATTTCAGTACTACTTGACAAAACTATCTGTCCCTACCACCTGCAATGAAACCATAGATGCCCCCGTCTGTACACAGTAGGTTAAAGTCACCACCATTATTGTGTGATAGGGATACATCTGCACTACTGAACATAGACTTTCATTGAATCATTCCACAACTTTAAGGTGGCCCTGAGTTGCCAGTAAAAAATCTTATGATTAACTTCAGAGTTACCTAGGCTGATTATTCATGTCTAGATAACTTCACAGTTCGAGTCAGTTTCAAGCTCGATAGAGACAGTGATAGAACAGGAGTACTTGTCACAAGTGAATTTCCTACTTGCAAAATTGGTGTAAGGTATTCAGATTATCTAATGATATGCTTAGGTTTGGCTGAAAAAATGCAGAAGCAAGCTCACATCTGCAAATTGTACTGGGATACCAGAAATTATATGTTCCAACTCTTTGCAACATTTGCGTCGTTTATACATTTACTTCTATAATTTATTATTTACATCTATAAATTTTACTGGGATGCCAGAAACAACTGTTCGTTATTACTTTTCTGTAAGTTACGCTCTTATTGCTATTTTCAAAGTAGTTGTGTTATTTTGTCCAAATCTTAAATGTTTAGCAATCTTTTCATTGTGCCTGTCTGTGAGTCATACCTCCTCTATGTGACAAATAGCAGTCTGCCCTTTTCATAAAAAAATATTATTGGTATACCTGCCTGTCATCTATGCGATGCTAATTTCTTTCACTTTTTAATTTAAGAATTTCATTAGAAAGTATAAAATTGTCACATACTTCTAGAAATGAACTGCCTGATCAAGTACATGCCATAAAGATCCATTGCTTAGTACTTGCTAGCCCCTCTATATCACACTGTGTTGTCATATGCATGCTGTGTGTCAAATTAACACTCAAGAGAAGTGTCTTTATGGCTGGAAAAAATGTGCATTCTGAAAAACGGTTTTCATCTAATTGTGCTTGATGCAGAGGATTTCTCTGTTCTCCCTACTTGTGTGATGAATACCATACAATGTACTGTGGAGACTTAATAGGGACAGAAGGAAAATGTGTGTGTATTTCCTAGAGAGAGAGATATTTCAGAAACAATTGTGTTACAGTTTTGGTTCCTGTTTTGTTCTCATATTCCCTTAAAAAGGATAATGTATGTTGTCAGAAAAAAAAAAAAAAAAATAGCATTAAGCATAAACATATCATCGATGTTTGTAGGCATGTAGCATTTTACTATTTTTCCTAGTTCACAATAAAATTTACTTTGTTGAAAATAACTATTCAGAAATTATGCTGCAATTTTCATTCTCTTCCCAAAGATTAAATAAAATTATCTGTGGACCTTGCCATTGGTGGGGAGGCTTGAGTAACTCAGTGGTACAGATGGCCGTACCATAGGTGCAACCACAATGGAGGGGTATCTGTTGAAAGACCAGACAAACATGCGGCTCCTGAAGAGGGGCAGCAGCCTTTTCAGCAGTTGCAGGGGCAACAGTCTGGATGATTGACTGATCTGACCTTGTAACATCAACCAAAACAGCCATGCTGTGCTGGCACTGCGAATGGCTGAAAGCAAGGGAAAACTACAGCCGTGATTTTTCTTGAGGGCATGCATCTCTTCTGTATGCTTAAATAATGATGGCATCTTCTTGGGTAAAATATACCAGAGGTAAAATATTCCCCCATTCAGATCTCCGGGCGGGGGCTACTCAGGATGGCATCGTTAGCAGAAGAAACAGAACTGGCGTTCTCTACAGATTGGAATGAGGAATATCATATCCCTTAATTGGGTAGGTAGGTTAGAAAATTTAAAAAGTGAAATGGATAGGTTAAAGGTAGATATAATGGGAATTAGTGAAGTTCAGTGACAGGAGAAACAGAACTACTGGTCAGGTGAATGAAGGATTATAAATACGAAATCTGATAGGTGCAATGCAGGTTTAATAATGAATAAGAAAATAGGTATGTGGGTAAGCTACTATGAACAGCAAGCCCACACCTACCACAGTAGTACAAGTTTATTTGCCAACTAGCTCCACAGTGAGAAAGAGATTGAGGAGGATATTTATGATGAGACAAAAGAAATTATTCGGTTAGTTAAGGGAAACGAACATTTAATAGTCATGGGGGACTGGAATTCGGTAATAGGAAAAGGAAGAGAAGTAGTAGGTGAATATGGAATGGGAGAAAGGAATGGAAGAGGAAGCCATCTGGTAGAATTTTGCACAGAGAATTATTTAATCATAACTAACACTTGGTTTAAGAATCATGAGAGAAGACTGTATACGTGGAAGAGACCTGGAGACACCAGATTATATAATGGTAAGACAGTGATTTAGGAACCAGGTTTGAAATTTGACAAGTGTGGACACTGACCACAATTTCTTGGTCATGAACTGCAGATTAAAACTGAAGAAATTGCAAAAAGTTTGGAAATTAAGGAGGTGAGACATGAAAGAACCAGCGGTTATAGAGAGTTTCAGATGGAGCATTGGGTAACGATTGACAAGAACAGGGGAAAGGAATACAGTAGAAGAAGAATGGGTAGATTTGAGAGATGAAATAGTGAAGGCGGCAGAGGATCAAGTAGGTAAAAAGACGAGGGCCTGTTGGAATCCTAATATTGAATTTAATCAATGAAAGGAGAAAATTTAAAAATATGATAAATGAATCAGGTGAAAAGAAATACAAACGTCTAAAAAATGAGGTCAGTAGGAAGTGCAAAATGGCCAAGCAGGAATGGCTAAAGGACAAATATAAGGCTTTAGATGCATATATCACAAGTTGTAAGATAGCTGCTGCATACAGGAAAATTAAAGAGACCATTGGAGAGAAGAGAACTACCTGTATGAACATCAAGAGCTCCGATGGAAAACCAGTCCTAATCAAAGAAAGAAAAAAAAGGTGGAAGGAGTGTTTAGAGGGTCTATGCAAGGCAGATGTACTTGAGAGCAATATTACTGAAATGGAAGAGGACATAGATGAAGATAGAATGGTGATACAATACTGTGTGAAGAAATTGACAGAGCACTGAAAGACTTAAATAGAAACAACTCCCCATGATTAGACAACATACCGCTAGAGCTATTGATAGCCATAGGAAAGCCAGCCATGACAAAACTCTTCCATCTGGTGAGTACGATGTGTGAGATGGCAGAATACCAACATACTTCAACAGGAATATAATAATTCCAATTCCAAAGAAAGCAGGTGCTGACGGGTGTGAAAATTATAGAACTATCAGTTTAATAAGTCATGGTTGTAAAATACTTCACAAATTATTTACAGAAGAATGGAAAAACTGGTAGAATCCAACCTTTGGGAAGATCAGTTTGGATTCCAGAGAAATGTAGAAACATGCAAGGCGATACTGACTCTACGACTTCTCGTAGAAGGTTAGTTAAGGAAAGGCAAATCTGCATTTATAGCATTTGTAGACTTACAGAAAGCTTTTGACAATGTTGACTGAAATACTCTCTTTCAAAGCCTAAAGATGGCAGGTGTGACATACAGAGCACAAAAGGCTATTTACAGTTTGATAGAAACCAGATGGCAGTTGTAAGAATTGAGGGGCATGAAAGTGAAGCACTAGTTGAGAAGAGAGTGAGACAGGATCATGGCCTATCTCTGATGCTATTCAGTCTGTATATCGAGCAAGCAATAAAGGAGACAAAAGAAAAATTTGCAGGAGGAAATAAAGTCCAGGGAGAAGAAATAAAAATTTTGAGGTTCATCGATGACATTGTAATTCTGTCAAGAGACAGAAAAGGATGTGGAAGAGCAGTTGAAAGGAATAGACAATGTCTTGAAAGGAGGACATAAGATAACATCAATAAAAGCAAAATACGGATCATGGAAAGTAGTTGAATTAAATCAGGCGATGCTGAGGGAATGAGGCACACATTAAAGTAGTGGATGAGTTTTGTAATTTGGGAAGCAAAATAACTGTTGAAGTAGGGAGGATATAAAATGTAGACTGGCTATGGCAAGGGAAGGGTTTCTGAAGAAGAGAAATTTGTTGACATTGAGTATAGATTTAAGTGTGAGGAAGTCCTTTCTGAGAGTATGTGTATGGAGTGTAGCCATGTGTGAAAGTGAAACATGGTCGATCAACAGTTTGGACGAGAAGAGAATAGAAGCTTTTGACATGTGGTGCTACAGAAGAATGCTGAAGATTATATGGGCAGATCACGTAACTAATGAGGAGGTACTGAATAGAACTGGGGAGAAAAGAAATTTGTGGTACAACCTGACAAGAAGAAGCGCTCAGTTGGTTGGATACTTTCTGAGGTATCAAGGGATCACCAATTTAGTACTGGAGGGCAACACGGGAGGTAAAAACAGTAGAGGGAGATGAAGAGAAGAAAACACTAAGCATATTGAGAAGGACGTAGGTTGCAGTACTTACTTTGAGATGGAGAGACCCAAATAGGGTAAAGCTGCATCAAACCGGTCTTTGGATTGAAGACCACAACGACATCATTCTAACTGAAGGACATGGAAATTGACATGATCAGAGTATACCACTTGGCCACTGCTCCAGTTTAGCAACAGCTTTCATCCTTTTGTTTATCCACTGTGGATCAACATAATTAATTCTTCATTCTGCAGAAACTGTTAGGTTTTGGGCCTGATACCTATAAATAAAATTTTCTTGCCTCCGTTGTTGTAGGAATTTCATCTGATCCAAAACAGATCCTGCTTCATGAGCTTCGACTCTGATTTTTTCTTTTTGTTTTAATGAGTATGTAGTGCCCTAATCTCTTTCACAGAAGTTACTTTAGAGATCAAAATGTGTCCCTTCTTCTTGTAAATAGATTTTAGAGATGGCTCATATTAAGGTTTCACAGGATGTCTTGCCACACCCACACTTATAAAACTGTAATTACTCCAACCAATTATTGGGTGATTAAAATCTTCTCTAATAATGACAGTACATTTGTAAAATACATGTGGTGCCTAGCTGAGGTATTTTCTAAATCCTTATTCACAGCTGTCAAATATTCATGCTTTAACAGAATTAAAATGAAGGGAAAAAAGAAAAAATACTGATGTGGAACTTATTCACAAAGGGTTTGATGAAATGGCTTCAGTCAGTGGCTACAGTTCCATACATTTTTCAATACTGATGGTGTAATTTAAGTGTTATAGAGCTGCAGTGATTTGCAGATTCACTTAGCATTGCAAGATGTGATGTATGGCATTCTATTAACACTATTTTAGTCTTTGATTTCCCACTATTCATATATTCGGTGTAAGAATTTGTAGTGTATTCTGCACAACAGTTATATAAAAATAAGGGATATACCTATTTAGAAGTGGGGTTGTGAAATGACATAATGAACGAAAAATGAAGAGCTTCAGACACCAACTACTCCCAAAGCACTTTCATGTTACTGTCGTGGTTAGTGTAGTTATCATGTCCCCCCCCCTGAGTTAACTACAGTTATAATGCTGTAGATGATATAGTGTGTATCATATACATCTGCGAAGCAGAAAGAGAGAAGTTGAAATTGAAACTGAATGACATGCGAAAACTTGTGGATTTGGAAGTAACAAAAATGACTGTCAACGTCTTAGAGGTAAGGAAAGAATAGACTGCAGCAATAAGAAGTGTAAATTGGCCAGTGCTTACAGGAAGTAAAGAATCAAACAGCATATACAAGATTAATGGAAAGAAAATAAACAAAAAGAGAACACACAGATAAAAATTATAAGATAGACAACCAACAGAAAAAAAAGTTGGGAGTGAACAGTAAGAAGATGAAAAGGAAGGAAGGGAATGCGTGTGGGCATGAGGGGAGAATGTAACAATCATCATGGTGATAACTAGGCTATCAATAAGGCTAAAATGACACAGGAAAAGTCTGGACTGGAACAATCAATCCCTTGTCTCAGAACCTGTTTGGCGTCACTGTACCTGCAATAGTTGTGCCTGCTTCATCATACAGGCAGTTTAGATTCTATACCAGTACTTCGGAGTTTTGCAGATGGGAAGTGACTTCATGATGTGTGCTTGCTTCTCACCAACCAGTCAACTCACATTTCACTCATTTTTTAACTTCTGTTGTTTCTGCTCCACGTTGCTTGTATTGGGGTATTTTACTTTTTAAGTTAGTTGTGTTGTTTCTCAGATTGTCCATTCTTTCCATGGATAGTTCACTTCTCCCATTTGCTTCTTTTATCTCTTTTTCCTCTTGTCTGTGGCTCTGAGCGCTCTCTGTCCTTTGCTTACTTACAATTTCTGTGAGCATAGACTTCCAAAGCTGTTGTCATCCTCAGTAAAACTTTACGATGAAATGTCATACAGAAGTTATGTTGTCTGTTTTGTAGAAGAAGAATGGTTAGCTTTGAGGAATGAAATAGTGAAGGCAGCAGAGGATCAAGTAGGTAAAAAGACAAGGGCTAGTAGAAATCCTTGCGTAACAGAAGAAATATTGAATTTAATTGACGAAAGGAGAAAATACAAAAATGCAGTAAGTGAAGAAGGCAAAAAGGAATACAAACGTCTCAAAAATAAGATCGACAGGAAGTGCAAAATGGCTAAGCAGGGTTGGCTAGAGGACAAATGTAAGGATGTAGAGGCTTATCTCACGAGGGGTAAGATAGATACTGCCTACAGGAAAATTAGAGAGACCTTTGGAGAAAAGAGAACCACTTGTATTAATATCAAGAGCTGAGATAGAAACCCTGTTGTAAGCAAAGAAGGGAAAGCAGAAAGGTAGAAGGAGTATGTAGAGGGTCTGTACAGGGGCGATGTTCTTGAGGACAAAATTATGGAAATGGAAGAGGATGTAGATGAAGATGAAATGGGAGATATGATACTGCATGAAGAGTTTGACAGAGCACTGAAAGACCTGTCGAAACAAGGCCTCGGGAGTAGACAAGATTCCATTAGAACTATTGACAGCCTTGGCAGAGCCAGTCCTGACAAAACTCGTATCATCTGGTGAGCAAGATGTATGAGACAGGCGAAATTCCCTCAGACTTCAAGAAGAATATAATAATTCCAATCCCAAAGAAAGCAGGTGTTGAAAGATGTGAAAATTACCGAACAATCAGTTTAATAAGTAACAGCTGCAAAATACTAATGCGAATTCTTTACAGACGAATGGAAAAACTGGTAGAAGTCAACCTCGGGGAAGATCAGTTTGAATTCCGTAGAAATGTTGGAACACGTGAGGCAATACTGACCCTACGACTTATCTTAGAAGAAAGATTAAGGAAATGCAGACCTACATTTCTAGCATTTGTAGACTTAGAGAAAGCTTTGACAGTGTTGACTGGAATACTCTCTTTCAAATTCTGAAGGTGGCAGGGGTAAAATACAGGGAGCGAAAGGCTATTTACAATTTGTACAGAAAGCAGATGGCAGTTATAAAGAGTAGAGGGGCATGAAAGGGAAGCAGTGGTTGGGAAGGGAGTGAGACAGGGTTGTATATCCCCGATGCTATTCAATCTGTATATTGAGCAAGCAGTAAAGGAAACAAAAGAAAAGTTTGGAGTAGGTATTAAAATCCATGGAGAAGAAATAAAAATTTTGAGGTTCGCCAATGACATTGTAATTCTATCAGAGGCAGCAAGGGACTTGGAAGAGCAGTTGAACGGAATGGACAGTGTCTTGAAAGGAGGGTATAAGATGAACATCAAGAAAAGCAAAACCAGGATAATGGAATGTAGTTGAATTAAGTCGGGTGATGCTGAGGAAATTAGATTAGGAAATGAGACACTTAAAGTAGTAAAGGAGCTTTGCTATTTGGGGAGCAAAATAACTGATGATGGTCGAAGTAGAGAGAATATGAAATGTAGACTGGCAATGGCAAGGAAATCGTTTCTGAAGAAGAGAAATTTGTTAACATCGAGTATTGATTTAAGTGTCAGGAAGTCGTTTCTGAAAGTATTTGTATGGAGTGTAGCCATGTATGGAACTGAAACATGGACGATAAATAGTTTAGACAAGAAGAGAATAGAAGCTTTCGAAATTTGGTGCTACAGAAGAATGCTGAAGATTAGATGAGTAGATCACATAACTAATGAGGAGGTATTGAATAGAATTGGGGAGAAGAGGAGTTTGTGGCACAACTTGACTAGAAGAAGGGATTGGTTGGTAGGACAAGTTCTGAGGCATCAAAGGATCACCAATTTAGTACTGGAAGGCAGTGTGGAGAGTAAAAATTGTAGAGGGAGGCCAAGAGATGAATACACTAAGCAGATTCAGAAGGATGTGGGATTCGGTGGGTACTGGGAGATGAAGAAGCTTGCATAGGATAGAGTAGCATGGAGAGCTGCATCAAACCAGTCTCAGGACTGAAGACCACAACAACAACAACAACAATTTTTTTCTTGTGTATATCAATGACCTTTCATCAGTAACATTACCAGAAGCCAAGTTTGTTTTGTTTGCTGATGATACAAACATTGCAATAAATAGCAAATCAAGAGTAGTCTTAGAATGAGCAGCTAATAAAATATTTGTGGACATTAATCACTGGTTCCTAGCCAACACTGTTCAACATGGGTTCTATTTCTGATATTAAAGTTTGTGCTTCTAGACCATTTTACCATGGGAAATTCAAATATGTAAACAAAATATCGTTGTCAGGGATACTTTTTATGTAACATGTATATATATGTATATTCACAATTTAAGGCATACACAGAGACGTTGTAGAGAAATACGGGTATGTTGCCGTATCCAATAGTGATAGAACGTGATAATTTCTTGTGCAACAGCAGGTGGGAAGAATCAGACATCATTAGGTTATCCCCCGCCACACCTATGTCATTAAGACCACCTGAAACATCTCATTAACTCGAACAACGACAGCCGGTCACTGCCTCGGCAGTAATGCTTCACACCTCCTAGGGGCAGGTGCATCGAGTTTACAACAGTGGTGTTAGCCGCAATTTGTGTCAGTCTTAACGAGTGGGTGTTTTGGCTGACAAGTAACTGTGTGTCATATTTCCAAGCACTGTTGAATCTTTTAGTTCCTGTGTGTAAACTGATTGAGCCTGGTGCTGAAGGTAAAACGACTGCTTGTTTTTACACATCAGCGTTCCTCTAGTTCCCTACTATTAATTTAATACAGGTGTATTACCAGAGTGGTATTTTTAAATTTGCACAAATGCCACGTCGTCGTGTATGTTGATATAAGCCGGACTACTTCTGCTACATCTGTGGGAAGTTCTCTTTTGCCATAAATAGGAAGAAAATTTCTTCAATCATAAAGAAAGCATACAAACATTACTTTGGAGTAGAGGTAGGAGACCAAGATAAAGAATGGGCACCACATTTCTGTTGTGCTACATGTTACTGCAAACTAATTCAGTGGTGGAAAGGTAAAGAGAATGTGGCGTTGTTTGCTGTTCCCAATTGTGTGGAGGGAGCCTAAGGACCATGTTACTGATTGTTATTTCTGTCTAACAAAAATTCAGGGTTTTACAAACAAAAAGTCGAAGAGGCACATTGTTTACCCAGATCTGCCTTCAGCGAGAATGCCAGTGCAGCATTCCGACAACCTTCCAGTACCTTCAAGAGCCCGAGGTCAAATTCCGAGTGACAGTGAAATAAGTAGTACTGAAGAAATCACAGATGATGATTCTTTATATCACTGCACAAGTGAGTCATCGCCACATTTGTTAACACAGGCAGATTTAAATGATTTAGTACGTGATCTAGGACTAAGTAAACAAAAGGCGCAGCTGCTTGGTTCAAGATTACAAGAGTATAATCTACTGCACCAAAGTACCAAAATCAGTGTGTTCAGGCACAGAGAACATGCCTTTATTTCTTATTTTTCAACTGACGAAGCACTGACATTTTGCAAAGACGTTGCTGGCCTGATGAAAGTGCTGAACTTCACTTATATTTCACAGGAGTGGAGACTTTACATAGATGCACCAAAAACAAGTCTGAAGGGTGTTTTGCTCCACAATGGAAATAAAATACCCTCTGTTCTAATAGCTTACGCTAGTTTGACAAAAGATAATTACGAATTCGTACAAAGGAGCTAAATTCATTAAAATACAATGAATACAAATGGAAAATATGTGCAGATTTCGAGGTAATTGCTATGGTACTGGGAATGTAATAAGGCTACACAAAGTATGCCTGTTTTCTTTGCGAGTGAGATAGTCGAGACCGAAATTCTGACTACGTGGAAACGAAATGGCCTAGGCGAAGATGGAAAGTTGGCGAAAAGAATGTACAACGTGAAAGTCTGGTAGCTCCTGAATATATACTACTTCCACCACTTCACATCAAACTTCGCCTGATGAAACAGTTCGTGAAGGCCATGGATCCAACAGGCTGTGGGTTTGCATATCTAGCTACCAAATTCCCCCATCTTTCAGCTGCAAAAATAAAGGAAGATGTATGTGTGGGCCCACAAATCAGGGAGCTGCAGAAAGATGCAAATTTTGAAGCATGTTTAACTGATAAAGAAAACACCGTATGGGACTGTTTCAAGATGGTGTCGGAAAACTTCCTTGGAAGAAGAAGAGCTACTAACTACAAAGCAATGGTGAAGGATATGATCAAAGCATATCAGGATTTGGGGTGCAATATGTCTTGGAAGGTACATATGATGGACTCTCATCTGGACTACTTCACAGAGAGTTGTAGTGACGTATCGGATGAACATGGGGAAAGATTCCATAAAGACATTTCTACCATAGAAAGGCGCTATGAAGGGAAGTGGGTACCTTCTATGTTAGCAGATTATTGCTGGAATATCATTCGAGAGAAGAAAGATTCACAATACAAGAGAAAAAAGCGATGTGCATTACAATGCAGTGGCTCATTGTTTGTCAATTTTCTGTAATTTCTCATGTCAAATAAATGCTTTAATGTGTATACACAAAGGTTACTGTGTTATATGTTAGATCCCACCCTCCATTAATGTGATGAACTTATAACATCATAAAGATGTGCATTTGTTTGTCGAATTTCACCTCACGTTTGCTGCACTATATCAGGAACTGAAAAGAGAAATAAAATTGCGATTACTCATAAACTATCCCTGACAGAAAAAAACCAAAAACAGTTTTCAATTCAGCACTCAAAATACAACTAGGATCACAATATTTTTTATCAGAAATAGAAAAAAAGGTTTTTTTTTGTAGAACAGTGTTCTTTGTCATTAAACTTTGAAAAAACACACTACATGCAGTTCGGAACTTGTAAGGGGTGTCCCACGAGTATATGCCTAACATACGATGACGAGCAGATAGAAGAAGTGGACAGTGTTAAATTCTTGGGATTAAAGCTTGATAATAAATTCAACTGGGAGGAGCACACCACAGAACTGCTGAAGCGTCTTAACAAATCTCTATTTGCAATGCGAATTGTGTCAGACATAGGGGATATAAAAATGGAAAAGCTGGCATACTATGCTTACTTTCATTCCATAATGTCTTATGGGATTATTTTTTGGAGTAATTCATCAAGCCAAACTAAAGTTTTCCGGGCACAAAAATGTGCAGTAAGAGTTATATGTGGTGTGAACTCAAGAACATCCTGCAGAAGCCTGTTTAGGGAACTAGGGATACTAACTACTGCTTCCCACGATATTTATTCCTTAATGAAATTTGTCATTAAAAATATATCACTTTTTCAAACCAACTGCTCAATTCATGAAATCAACACTAGAAATAAGAATAATCTTCACAAGGATTTAAAGTCACTTGATCTTGTACAAAAATGTGTGCATTATTCAGGAACACACATTTGTATTCCATTGATGAATTTCTCAGTAAAACCAACTGATTTGTGTGTGTACATCAATATAACTTCTGCACAATTTCAGTGCAGTAATGCGTTCATTGTGTGTGTGTGTGTGTGTGTGTGTGTGTGTGTGTGTGTGTGTGTGTGTGTGTGTGTGTACAATCTAACTTCTGCACCATTTCAGTGCAGTAATGTGTTCATTGTAAATAAGTATTATAGTAGTTGTATTACACGTTTATTACCTTATAAGTAAATAAAATACTTTTTTATTTTAAATTCAGTGCATTAGTATTTGTAAAATGATTCTTTCATATAGTGTTCATTAAAAAATGACGATCATTCCACTAGCGACCTGTGGAACGGTACATTAGCTTATTTGTTTTAGTTGTAAATATTTGTCATGTATTGTTGTTTTTCTGACATGTACATCCTGGAGGACCTCCTCACTACGGATCAATTGGAATGAAAGTAAATCTAATCTAAGGTTGAAGTATGCCATGTGTGATGCAGTTATTTGCTGCATTGTAGCATTTCTGTATGTTATTTAAAGCATAATACTATTTATGTATGTTATTTAAATCATTAAAATCAACCAAAATTTCTCCAGGTACTCATGGAAGGCATCACAGTGGAATTAAAATAATACTAATAATTTGCTGCCTTTTTTTTGTGTAAGGTATCTTCTCGAAGGACAGCAGACGGAAGGATTAGACACTATGTTTCGTGCTGGAAGTATTTGTGAACTGTGGCAGCCTGGTCTGGAACTTGCAAGTGAGGTGACAGAAGATATAGAAAGAATTGCTCCTGATGGCAGTGTCAGCTCACCTAGTGATGGCCGTTCTCCTGATGACAGTACTGGCAAGCGAAGGGATCTGGTATGTATTTTTCTCGTGAGATGAATCATATAAATCTCTCTTTCATTACATACAGATATAATATTTAGAAATGGAGCTTAGTCATGAAAATTGAGAAATTGCTACAAATCACTATCAAGATTGCTTCACAAATCAGGTTTGTTCTGTTAGTGCAAGAAAGGCCTACTGCCTGCTTAAAATACTGTGTATGCATGTGAAGACACTGTTTATTACCCTGGTTGACACAACACAGAAAGTAGGTGAACTGTCAGATTTTTTTAACTTTCTTTAAGATGCACAAATCTTAGGTAAGAATTGCCGGTTGCTGTCTGTTATTAGGGTTTGAGGAGTTCCCTTGATGCCACTTATTTTGCTGACACTTTAGTGATAACACAGTGGTTGTAGACGTCATCCTGCTGATATACTGAATTTGAGAATTTTACCAGCTGAATTATTCAGGCATGACTCTTGACCCAGCCTCATAGTTGCAGTTCTACTTTCACCTATCTCCTACTTGCAACTTTCATAACATATTGAATTTTTATTGTAGGATGTTCATCAACATAAAGCTACATAGCCAAAAGTAGTGAGTTCACCCAGTCCACTTGCATGAACACCTTTGGCAGATCCTGGTCCTGCCTGCCTTGAGAGTGACTGTGTGGAGATGGTTAACACCCATTGAGAGCAGGACAATGAGGATTAGAGTTAGCAACTGGTGCCTCATTGTAAAGGAAATTTCCTTTCATGTGGGGAACACTGATGGTAGATATCATTGCTGCCATGCTGAATTACTCTAATGATTTGGGGAATATTATTAGCTTATTGAGGAGCAGGGTTGCATGTTGATACATTGTGGGGATGCCATCCAATACCAGTAATATTGGGTGGTTATAATTAAACTTTCTCTATTTAACACATTATAACATGGAAACTGATTACCCTATGAGTACCAAACTTGGTAGCTTTAATGTCCACAGTATGGTGTGCATGATTTCCATGTGTCACAGTGCCACTGTCCAGTTACAATTGTGGCCACCAGGTGCCTTGATCAGTCATTGAGACTCATGGTTTCAAACACTTGACCAGTTGCAGTGCACTTGTTGACATATCAACATGAGCTTGGACAAAAGGAGCAGGGCATTATTGGTGAAGCTCTGTTACCAAAACAACAGTAATGCTGCAGCTCCACTTCGAGAATATCACTGGCTGAAACTATTACAGAAGGGTCCTCTTTCTCTGCCTGCTGTGTGTAGTGTGACGAAGGAGTTTGAAACAACTGGAGAACTGGACGTCACTCCAGGAAGAGACCAGTGACCAGTTGCACTACAGGTGGTTGATGGAATTGCTGTTGCTATGGCAGACAATGCTGCGCGCAATTCCCGATCATCAGGCAGTGCTCGTGCTGTGTCGTGACAGCTGAACATCCCATGGTCCTCTGTATGGAAGGTGCTTCAAACCAATCTCAAATGGTATCCATACAAGATCCATATTGTACAGCAGCTTGCACCACAGGACGCATGACGACATGTTGACTTCACTCTCCACTTTCTCACAAGGATTGAAGTTGATGAGGGCTGGACCTGGACCATCCTATCGACAGACTAAGCTCGTTTTCCTCTGACAGTTGAGGTGAACACACAGAATTGCTGAGTGGGGGATCTTCACCTCCAGTCACTGTGCATGAAGTTCTTCTGTAGGGTGAATGTGTCACTGTATGTTGTAGCTTCATGGCTACGGTCATCATTGGCCCTTCTTTTTTGAACAGGTTGGTGCTCAGGGACCAAAGACATGCAGTGTGAGTAGCCAGCGTTACTGCGATATACTTCGCCAGCATGTCATACGCGCCCCACAGGAGAGAAACGCATTGAACTCGACAGTTTTCATGCAAAATGGAGGTCCACCACACATCGCTCGTGAAGTTCACCTGCTTCTCCAAAACACTTGATTGAATTATCAGCTGATCGTTCCAAATGCATGGCTGGTGCATAACTTCTGTCTGTGTAATTCAGAAAAGCTGGTGGTAGAGGCATGGATCCAAATGGCCTGAGTTGTGAAATGGCAATCAAAATCAAGACTGTTAAGCTCAGTTGCATATTGTGCCACAGGGTGGTCCACTTTGCTCTTTGCCATATCATGGTGGATATCTGGTTGATAGTCATACCAATATAAAAAGCTGTACAGTGATTTCAGATGAGCTGCTATATGACACTGCTGCTTTCACAGGCGGCCTGGCCTCTGATGAGTTAGGATAAGTCTGTGACAGACCTGGAATATGAGGTGATGGGTGGGTGGATTGGGCAGGTCTTGCACTTGGGTCTTCCATAGGGATATGATCCCTGGGTTGGGATTAGGAGTAGCATAGGTATGGACTAGGCTACTGTGGAGTTTGGATGGGCAACAGAACACCACTTTAGGAGGGGTGGGAAGCATCTTGGGTAGGATGCCTTTCATTTCATTTCATGGCATGATGATAGATAATCAAAGTCCTGACAAAGGATGTGGTTCAGTTGTTCCTATCTAAGCTGGTATTGGGTGACAAAGCAGGTGCTCCTTTGTAGCTAGTTTTGGGGCTGCGTGGCCATGTGGCAAGGGAAATTTGTTTGCAGACTAGATCTGTGGAATAGTTCTTGACTGTGGAGGCTTTGGTGAGTCCTTCAGTATACATGACAAGGGACTTCTTGTCACTGAAGATATGCCATCCCAGGGTGGCCAGGCTGTATGGGAGGGATTTTTTTTTTATCGTGGAAAGGATGTCAACTGTCAAAAAGTAGTGGTTTTTTGGTTCATGGGGGCAGTGGTGTGGATGGTCCCATGGACAGGAGGTCACTTTCCAGGATGATGGAATGCGGGGTTGAGGAGGACCAGGTGAAGTGGATCAGAGAGAAGATGTTAAGGCTCTGAATGAGGACAGGATGTCTTGGCCCTGAGTCTAGATCATGAATGTATCGTCAGTGAACCTTAACCAGACAAGGGGTTCAGGGGAAGGTGGGGGTCTAGAAAGGTTTCCTTTGGGTGCCCTATAAACAAGTTTGCATTGGAGGGTACCATGCGAGTGCCCATGACTGTGCCACAGATTTGTTAGGATAAAGTTTGTTAGATGTATGAGAAATGAGGCAGTGTGTTTGGAGCATGTAGTATGTTGGGAGAGGTAGTGTTCTATAGCAGGAAGACCATGGGCATGAGGAATGTTGTTTTATAGGGAAGTGGCGTCAACAGTGATGAGTATAGAGTCAGGAGATAAAGGGGTGGCGATGCTGAAGAGTCAGCGAAGGAAGCGGTTGTTATCTTCGAAGTGGGAGGCTAGATTTAAGATAATTTGGGCTGAAATTCTTTCAGTGGCAGCACAATAACCAGCTATGTAGGATGTCCAGGATTGTTGGATTTGTGGAGTTTTAGGAGCATGGAGATGGTGGGTGTGCAGGGATTCATAGAGGTGAGGAGGGAAATGGATTCAGGGGAGAGGCTTTCTGAAGGGGCTAAGGCTTTAAGCAGGAGCTGGAGGTTATGTTGGACTTCTGAAATGGGATCACTCTGGCAGAGTTTATAGGTGGGGCAGTCAGACAGTTTTCAGAGGTCTTTTGCCATGTAATACCGCGATTCATAATGACAGTGATGGAACCATTGTCTGCAGATAGGATGATTAGCTGAGGATCTAATTTGATGCTGTGAACGGCTATCCATTTTCCTGCTGAAAGATTGGTGTTCTTAGGAAGGGACCTGGGATGGTGAGGGCAAGTTGGAGGTAAGAATTTCCTGAAAGGTGACCAGGGGGTAGTTAGATGGGAGTAGGGAGGGGCAGAGGATCACAGAGTGAACTGGGAGAGGCATGGTTCAGTGTTGTGATTAGTATGGCTTTGGTTGGAGGGATTGGTGCCAAAGAAGTGTTTCCATTGCAGGAATCAGGAGAGGGAGAGCATGTCTTTGATTAGTGAAAGTGGGGCCTTTGGATAGGACTGAAGCTACTGGGAGCTGAGGATGTAATGGGAAGAAGCACTATTTTGATCACTCTTTCAAGGAGCAAATGTTGGAGTCTGCCTTAATATGGGAAGTGCTGTGAGTGGTACAAGTGGGGATGTCCAGTGAAATTTCAGGCCCCCTAGAAACTGCTTGCAAAGTCATGGCACAAGATGACTCATTTGAATTGAGAGTGGAGAACATACACTGACATAAATTCGAGATTTGACAAGTATAACTGAAACAGAAGAGAAAAAAGTCTAAGGACAACTAATGACTACATAATGATACACGTGACAGGGTAGAATGGCACTATTTGCATGGAAAATGTGAAAAATGCTCCAACTTTGGAGTTACAAGCATGTCAAAGAAATTGATTCCAAAACACAAGACAAAATTCACAAGTAAAGAGTAAACAGAACCAGTACTGGAAAATCAGACCACAGGAAAGGAACAGGTGTGACAAGTTGTAGATGAATAAACCAAATGATTTCTGGCAGCAGTGTAAGTGCTACATCTAAGAACAAAAGGGCATGTTTAGAATTTCCCTCTCAGTGGATATAAAATTATTGATCATGATGAAAGAAGACTGCTTCAGCTACCCCAATTTTACATTTTTGTGCAGTCCTGACTTAATGAACCCAATTGAGGAAAGTGCAGAGTCAAAATAGAAACCCCAAAATATGGGCAAAAACACATGTAATTGGCATATATGATTAAAAATTGGAATCATCTCCATAAAATCTGTCTAAGCGAAGGAAATTAAATGTACAACACAATGCTTATACAATAATTTGTGGTAATGAATTTCATCAGTTATTAAAAAATCACAGATGTGTAATACCAAGTAAAAACTCATAAAAAAATTGAAATTGGTATCTGGGTACAAGGTAATTAAGCTATTTTCTGAAATGCTATGACCAAAAATTATACATTCTAAACATTTGTTTTCGTGAGATCATCTTTTGTGTTCATCCAGAAGAAAGCAAACATTGATGAATATGTTGAATTAAACCAAAAACATCGCAGCAACTAAGTGTTTAAACCGTAAGCATAAATGCAGATATCTGCTTAATGAAAAACCTTGTTACCATTTCTGTTATTGTTAAATGCTTTTCTGAAGAGCCGCACTTCATACGGTCACTGCTGTTAAAGTGTTATTTTAGGCTTGATGAGAGAAACAGAGACTTGAAAAAATGAGTTTACTCCCCCAATTGACGTTACAAGCTTATTAGAAGTCGGCTTGGTGAATTTCTGTATGCTGTGTGGAATGTGAATTTGAAAGAAAGCTCAGGTGCTACACCTTTACATCATGCCCTCTATCACTACTGCCAATCTTTATGATGTACAATGTGTTATGTGTGTGTTGCAAAATGTACGGGGTATTTAAAAAGTCTCTCAGCAGTGCCACATGATTGTTAGCCGTGCATGCCGTTTGCCGCAGTGAATATACCAAAATGAAACTCAGTGAAATATAAGTTATTAATTTATTGAATATTCATTTTTACTTACAAATTTTCACATTAAATGTTGAAAGTGTCCTCCCTGTTGTTGAATACACAATTCAATTCATCTAATCATGTTTCCAAACGCAAGGTGTAACATTTCTTCTGTAACAGAAGCAGTGGAAGTGGATATTGCAGTTTTCAATTCATCGATCGATTCTGAATGGTTTGTATAGACAGTTGCTTTCGCTGCACCCCAGAAGAAAAAGTCAGGTGTTGTTAGGTCAGGCGATCATGGAGGCCAAAGTCCCTGTGAAATTATGCGATCACCAAAAACATCAGCATGCAGTGACATTGAAACGCACCATCTTATTGAAAATAATCATTCAATATTTCACTTAACACAAGTTCTCCTTTGAATGGGTACAGAATATCACTGCAATATCATTGTGCGTTTATCACTTTTCGTTGAAAAATGTGGGACCCACAATCCGATGTCTAGAAATTGCAATCCAAACTCCTATTTTCACAGAATGAAGTGGTTCCTTATGAATACGCAATGGATTTACAGTACTCCACATATGAGAATTTTGTGATTTCATGATCCAGGTAAATGAAACCTCGTCTCATCAGTGAAAAACGTTTCATTAAGAATATCCCTTCCATTTTGTTGAACGAAATTTTTTAACCATTGACAATAATGCAGTCTCTTGCCATGATCAGTATTGTTCAGTTCTTGCAAGACTGTCACTTTGTGTGGGAAAAGTTCTAATTTTTTCCTTACAGTTGTGTGGGCCTTTCTGACACTAACATAAATTTCCTGGGCGAGTTTTCTTACTGACTTGTTTGGACTCATGGACATTTTATTGGAAATATAGATAGTTTATCCTCAGATAAAACCCTAGGATGACCACTCCTCGGTGCATCTGTCACTGAACCTGTACTTTGAAATTTGTTAATCTAATCTTGCACAGTATCGTGATCTGGCAGTGTTGTCTCTGGGAAAACTGAATTAAATGATTGACAACCTGAAACTGTGTATTTACTGCCAGCTTGGGACACTTATTTGACTAAAAACACACATTCTTCAATGGTTAGCTTTTTGACAGTGACAAAAACGAAACAAATGAACAAAGAACTAAATTTAAACGTTCACGTCAACATGTAACGGCACACACCAACGATACTACTGAGATAAACGAAACGGTGGAATGATGGGAGAGTCCTTTTGAAGGGAAGTAACCCAGGGAGGCGAACAATCATACGGCACTGCGGAGAGACTTTTTGAACACCCCGTTTATGAGTGTAGTGTATGTATTTGTTACAATTGTATTGTATCAGATTTGAATGCAGAAGTCTTTAAATTACGTTTTCACAAAACCCTTCTTCTGTTTCCCTGTGATCTCTCTGTCGTAGCACATCATCTGCGTGAAAAGTATATTTTCAGCACTTCAAAAAATGTTTTCATTCCTATCTGCATTCCCGTCATTGAAGGGCCACCTCATGTCTCCACACATCCAGTAGGTGAGCTCATTTTACGTGTGTATTCTTCAAGACTCAGTGTTTGAATTTAAAAGGTTGACAGTTGTTATTGTTGCTGAATAGAGTACATCGGAAATACATGTAAAAAGATGAGACTGAGTTGTAAGTGGCACAAAAAAAGGTGATGGCTGGTCTCCTTTATCACATGTTGGCTCAGTCCAGAATGCTTTGTTTTGACTGTCTTATTTTTTTGTTACCACTACAACCTAGCAGTAGTTGTATCATAACTGCGCAGTGAAGCTAAATGTGGCAAATTGTGTTGGCAGCACTAATCAGGATTACGTCAGCATTTTCTCTCACGTCTCCCCTCTCCGTGATGGCCTAAAATATCCCATTAACTCTGCCACCACCTGTAGTGTCAACCATCTGTCTTTTGTGCCATGTATAGCTCGTTCAGTCACATCAAGTGTCAATGGGAAGAAAACGGGATTAAGTTAAGCAAGATGTTGAGAAAGAACTTAGAACCAAGGTAAATCTTACTAGGAAGAAATGTAAAATTGGGGATTTTTTAGCATTGATCTTATGGGTTTTTCACAGAGGCTATGAATTTAGAGTGTAGAATCACGAAAAGTGTAAAATTGGAGGACGTAAAATCAATGTTCCACTGTATTCATTTATGAACCAGTTAGTATCACAGCATTAGAGGCAATCTTCAGGGAAACATCTGCATTTAAAAAAGAGCAAAATATATAAAAGACCTCGCTTTGACTAAAATATACTTGATCTACAACTATGCTTTTGCTGTTTTTTCTCGGAGTTCAGGGCTTTATTGTGAAAAACTTACAAAAAAATTATGATACATAGTATTGCCCATCGCTGGCCACCACATTTGCCTTCTTTCAGATAGCATACAAATCCCGTGGCGGAGGAACTGGGTGTCTTTTGTGGGGATCCATGAATCGATAAAATTTTGCACTTGTTCATATGATTGGAAGTCCTGGTCAGCCATACTGTATACCACTGATTGAGAATGGTGGTAGTCAGAGAGAGAAACATATGGAGAATACAGCGGGAGGGATAGCACTTCTCATTTCAATGTTTCCATGTATATTTTGACGAGTTTTGCGACATGGGGTCAAGCAAAATTACCTTTATGTGTCTATCGCTGTATTGTGGCCATTTGTGTTTCAGTGCTGGGCTCAAATGCATCAATTGCTTTCGATAAAGATGTCTGGTGACTATCTTCGTCTGTTTCAGTAGCTACGAAAACATTCTGTCTTCCACCATCATGCTGGTCTTCAACATCAAAATCACTGTTCTTAATGCATTGAAAACATTCTATGCACGTTCTTCCACTAACAGTTCGCCCACCATTGATCTTCCCCAGCATTTTAAGAGCCACAGTTGTAGATTTCATGTTACAGAAGAAAATTATAACTTCCTGCAAATGGCGAGAAATGGGTACGTAAGTTGACGTACTTAATCGAGAATGACCTTATGATGCAATTACAAATCGACTAATATTTTTATGGCATTATGTTTACAGATGCCTAAGCTTTTTGTATTACACCTATGACCAACCACCTGAACCCCACTAGCCGCTACTGTCATCTATTGCAAAATGGCAGAAGCAAAGTTGTAGCCCTAATAGTTGAACGTTACATGAAACTACGTGGGAAAATTATGTAATCGCATTTATATCATAACATACTTCAAGCAATAACCAATAGATCACCCAACATTCTCTGTCCAATTGTAATAAAAATGTTCAGCAATCAAGAGGTTGGTAGTCACGTTAAATACGACAAAATGCAGGGAACATCATTCTCATAAATTAAGAAAAAAGTGGTGAACCAGATGGATGTAAAAATATGAAACAAATGATATGTGTAAGTGATGAAAACCTACGTTAACCTGGTGAGGGAGAATAAACTCAAAATCAGAGCCTGCATGTATGACAGATAATGAAGGTCAAACTAGATAGAATGCTGCTTACAAAATAGAGATTGTGCTGACATGAGGCATGCAACGACCACCAAGAAAGCAACTGAGTTGAACAGGGGCCTGTAGGGGTAAGAAAAATAAGTGCATGTACTTAAGAACGTACACAACACGAGGCAAAGCAGGAACAGAATCATAAAATGTGGTAGAGAAAGTTGGGTAGCACCTTTACAAGTGATTTTACAAGTGAAAGGTAGATGAACCTAAGGTACAATCGCCTGACTTTATTTATTTATTTACACATCTAGTTCAATAGGACCAAATTGAGGACAAATCTCCAAGATCGTGGAAAGTGTTGGTACGTTAAATTACAACATAAAAGTAATAACAGATAAAATAAAATGTTATGAACCCAAAAAGAGACAAGCCATAAGCTTATGTAAATGCAATCAACAATATAACACAGAGATCAGCTTAATTTTTCAAGAACTCCTTGACAGAATAGAAGGAGTGACCCATGAGGAAACTTTTCAGCTCTGATTTGAAAGCGCGTGGATTACTGCTAAGATCTTCGAATTCTTGTGGTAGCTTATTGAAAATGGATGCAGCTATATACCATACACCTTTCTGCACAAGAGTCAAGGAAGTGCGATCCATATTCAGATTTGATTTCTGCCTAGTATTAACTGAGTGAAAGCTTCTAATTCTTGAGAATAAGCTAATACTATTAACAAGAAATGACAGTAAAGAACATATACAGTATATTGAGAGGCCAATGTGAACAGGGGTCGACAAGAGGTTCGCGAACTTATACCATTTACTGCCCGGACTGCCCGTTTCTGAGCCAAAAATATCCTTTTATAATGGGAGAAGTTAACCCAAAATATAATACCATATGACATAAAGAAATGAAAATAAGCAAAGTAGACTACTTTTCATGTCAAACGATCACTTGCTTCAGAAACCGTTCGAATAGTAAAAATGGCAGCATTAAGTCTTTGAACCGGATCCTGAATGTAGACTTTCTGCAGCAGTTTGCTATCTATCTGAACACCTAGAAATTTGAACTGTTTAGTTTCACGAATCATATACCCATTCTGTGAAATTAAAATGTCAGGTTTTGTCGCATTGTGTGTTAAAAACTGCAATAGCTGAGTCTTACTATGATTTAGCATTAATTTATTTCCTACAAGCGATGAAATTATGAACTGCACTATTTGAAACAATGCCAATGTTGCACACAACATACTGCACTACCAAGCTAGTGTCATCAGCAAACAGAAATATTTTAGAATCTCCTGTAATACTAGAGAGAATATCATTTATACAAATGAGGAATAGGAGTGGCCCAAGCACTGATCCTTCCCCCCCCCCCCCCCCACCGCCCCCTCCCCCACCCACCATTTGATCATGCCCCACTCAGACCCGACATCATAGCCATTGGGTCATTCCATATCAAATCACCCAATAAAAAATAAATTTTACACCCACCTCCTGAGATTTTCATGAAATTTGGCTCAAATGGTTCTAATACCATCCTGACAACACCTGCAATTTTTTTTGCTGTATCTCTTACAGTTTTTTTTATAAATTTTTAAAGTTTTTATGTTTTGCGTTTTCTGAACCTTCGGAAATGGTCAATTTAATTTGTATTCAAAACTTTAAATTTGCTTATCTTAAAAACTCTTTTAGATAACATCATGAATTTTTGCAGCAAGTTTATTTATTATACATATTTGAAGATAAAAATGATGCTATTAAAATATATTAATATTTTCTATGAAAAAAAATATATATGTATTTTTTTTTTTTTTTTTTTTTTTTTACAGATGTTTTGTTTTATAAGAATTGCAATATCTAGAGTCTCAGACCTGATAGAATGCTCAAATTTGTTTTAATTTACTCTTAAACATATAGGCTATTTGATAAAATAAAAATAATGATGGCTTTTTAACATGTTTATTAATTATAGTAGATTACATTAGAATTATGTACAAAGATACTTACGACACTTATGTATAACCCAACTGATTGCTTGAAACATTGAATTTTTTGAGTAATTTTGTCTTTTTAATAAACATTAATGCTGATTCGAACTGTTTTTCCACTTCATCCAAGAGCTTTCAGTTCTTTTGATACAGTCTTTTTTGAAGTAATACATTCTCCCAGTGCCGCTTGATTGAGGTGCGTCTACTACACAGACTATGTGCTCAAAAGGCACTATGCAGGAATCTTCTCTTTCAGGCCAATAAAATGATGCAGCAGGTCCTGAAGGATGTAGAAATAGAATTTCTGCATCTTCTTCATCATTGAATATTGTTTTTACCAGTCCAAAGTACCAGTTACCATCATAATTTGCAGCCACATAGCTATTTATGGATGGTTCAACACGAACCCAATCAGAAGAAGAATGGAAAGAAAAGACTAAGGAGGGTTTTACACTATCTGTAGTCCTTCTAATTTCAAGGTTGTTTGTTGGAAGTGGTTTGAAGTTATGAAAACTTCTTGTTCCAGGAATGGTTCGGGTTGCTGAAAAACGTTTTTCTAGTTTTAACTGTAGCAAATCAGCTTCTTTTTTGTCAATAAAGTGAAAATGAATGTTCTCAATATTTTTTTCACAAAACTTATACACATCGATTGCTGTCATTATTTGTTCTTTGTCTGAAAGCTGTAGACTGGCTTTCCTTAAAATTCTTTTAATAGTTCCTCCTAGGCCATCCAAATTGACTTCCCATGACTTGTTGCAAAAAAAGAGTGTTGGGCCTTCAAATTAGTCTCTCAAGTGTTCAGTCAAATTTTTAAAACTGTTTCTATTTTTGTACTGCCCATCACAACCATCTGTAAAGTAGTGAACTGAGTCAATGTCAGTATGATGTAATGACAGCGACTTTGTAATTTCTTTTTGCACAAAGTTAACAAAACCAGTGTCATGTTCTTCGTCATCACTAATAAAACAGTGGTTGGAAACAAAAACATTGTTTTCCTCATTTCTTAGAAAAACTCCAACTTGGTGTGGAGTACAACCACCTCTATTCCAGTGGTAACTTTGGATCTCATTTTGTATAACAAAGGAATAATTTTCACTGAAATCCATCACAATAATTGCTGTTTTGGGTGGTGGGTCTTCTTTCAATCTTTTAAAGGCTGCTGATTGGGATTTTGCTATAAACAAGTTCGGGGTGAGCTTTTCCAATGACCTAACCAATAAAGAAATGTAGTCTTCAACACTGATAGACTGTTTGATCATTTCTGCCCTGTCTGTGTTAACCCACTGACTGATTACAATTTCTTCTTCTAAATCATAATATTCACTTAGTTTTTCAGTTAAGCACTCTGTTAGTGCAGTATTTGCAGGACAGCTGTTGCAATGATGTAGCATGCAGTTTTGGTTTTCTGTGTTGCACACAAGCATCTTAATTAGGTCTTTATAAGATTCTTAAATTTTCACAGCATCCAGTAATAGTTTAACATTCTGGTGGATACTGCATACACATACAGTGTGTGTGCCTGCAGCGCCAGCAAGGATACACCATTTAGGTCTCAAGAAACAAAATTTTGAAAATCCTACTTCTACCTCAGGATTCTCCTATTTGAAATAATAATAGAGTTCTCTCAAGTTACACAAAATGAGTCTTTTTTGCATGTACACATTTTCTTCAACACTTACTTTGTCTTTCGTTCCAGGTAGCACTCTGGAACTTTCATCCTTTTCATAAAAATCTGTTACAAGTCTTACTGTATTTTCAGAAAGAGTTTTACCTTTTTTTGGACCAGGAGTTTCCAAAATACCCTTTTCAGATTTTAGCTTTCTAGCTTGTCGCACCATGTACTCACTTACATTAAATTCTTTCATCACGTTATTTCGACTCCAAGAATCTGGAGCCAAGGTCAGAATCTGGATTTTTCTAGACCTCCCAACAGATGAAATCTCTTTCATAAGAGAAATCATTACATCAAAATCCTTTGCTTTCTCAACCACACTTTTATCTTCTTCGTCATCATCAGAACTTGGTGCATCATATTTTAATGCTTTTGAAACCGCCTTTTTTGCAGTCTTTTCAATACTGCTAACCTTCCTTTTAAAATAAGACCCTTTACTTTGTTCTGACAAGCCATGAATCTTTATCGGTGTTAACCTAAATAATCAAGAGCAATGTTTGTTTGTACGAGGGATTCATTTCTGGATTCCAATGATTCTAATTCAACCATGACTTCATCATCTGTTTCACTTTCATTGACTTCAACTCTTAATTTTTCCTCACAAAAGTTACGGCATGTTGAGCAAAGCTTTTGTCCGGGTTTTATGCTAATATTTTTTGTCAGTAATTGTTTAGAAAGATCCAAGCCTACACTTCTCAACGATTTTTTGATGGGCTTTTTGTGTTTTTTAGTGGGTCTACACATGTTGTTTGATACTTTTCAAAAACATTTAAAAAGTAGTAGCTGTGGTGTGAACGTATGTTCTTAAATTCACACAGATTAATTCCAGATCGTAAGTGGATCAAATCTTTTTCTTCCTCACTCAATTCTGATACCGGTTGTAACTTTTTTGAAGGTGTGTAGGTTGTTTGGAAACAGTCAGATTTTTGAAATGACGCTACACTACAGGTTTGAATATCTGACATACTGATTTCACTTTTGGTCTGATTACTGTTCTGGTTACTTTTATAAGATATTGGAAAAGAATCTCTGTAAACTAAGTAACAGTACTTACTGAGAGTTCGAATAAACTTAATAAAATACTATCCAAGCACTATTTAACACTGTAATAATTTTTTACTTCAAAACACAGGAGTAACAAAACAAAATCCAAGTGTACATTGCTACTCCAAGAAGACAAAAACTTATTTTCGGTGTCTAAGTCACTTGGTATTTTTTGTTTTTAAAATATAATTAATATTATTTTAAAAATTAGATAACTATTAAACAGGTTAAAAAGCCAACATAATTTTTCTTTTATCTAATAGCCTATACAATTAAGAGTATTTTAAAACAAATTTGAGCTTTCTATCAGGTCTGAGACTCTAGATATTGCAGTTTTTGTAAAACTAAACATCCGTTAGCTAAAAAAAAATAAAAAACTTGTAAATTTTTTTTCATTTCGAAGATTTTAATATATCTGTATGGTATTTTCTTTTTACATTTAGATATAATACACAAACTTATTCCAAAATTTCATACTGATATCTTGAGTATTCTTTAATATACAAATTTTTTTAGTTGTGAGGACACGTTAAGTTACAATTTCCGACTGCTGAAACAACGCCAAATCTAAAAACTTTAAAAATTTATTAAAAAAAACTATAAGAGATAGAGCAAAAAAATTTTACAAGTGCTTTCAGGATGATAAAAGAAGTAATTGTACCAAGTTTCATCAAAATCTGACATGGTTGGTGTCAAGGCCTGGGTGACTTGACATGGAATGACCCCATTCTCAACACTGTGAACACCTTTTGCTGTCTGTTGTTGAAGTAAGAGGTGAACCAATTGTGAGTTATACCCGTATTCCATGTATTCCATAATGGTCCAACTTCTGGAGAAATATTTTGTGATCAACACAATCAAATGCCTTAGTTAAATAAAAAAAGATGCCTAGCATTCGAAACCTTTTGTTTGATCCATCCAGTACCTCACAGAGAAAAGAGAATATAACATTTTATGTTGTTAAACCACTTCTAAAACTGAACTGTATATTTGACAGCAAATTATGTGAAATAAAAAAAAGATCAATGATTCTTACATACACAGCCTTTTCAATAACTTTAGCAAACAGTGATTGCATAGAAATAGGCCTAAAATCGTCTACATTATCTGTTTCTCCCTTTTCATAAAACGGCTTTACTATTGAATACTTTAATCGTTCAGGAAACTGACCATTCTTAAAGGGAAAATTACAAATATGCCTATGTAGAGGGCTAACATGTGCAGCACAGTATTTTAATTTTCTGCTAAGCACTCCATCATATCCATGAGAGTCCTTAGTCTTCAGTGATTTAATTATTGACTCAATCTCCCTCTTGTCAGTATCACAGTGGAGTATTTCAGACATCTATTTCGAAAAGACATTTTCCAAGAGAGTTATAGGATTCCCTGTAGAAACTAAGTTTTTATTTAATTCACCAGAAATGCTCAGAAAATGAGTGTTAAATACTGTACATCTATCTCACGTATCAGTAACAGAAATATTTTTACTACGAACTGACTTTATATCATCAACCTTGTGTTGCTGACCAGACACTTCCTTCGCAACTGACCATATGGTTTTAATTTTATCCTGTGACTTAGCTATTCTAATTGTGTACCACATAATCTTTGCCTTCCTAATAACATTTTTAAGCACCTTACAATACTATTTGTAATGTATTTGAAATGTATTTGTAATGTGGCCTGATTGTAACTACTTCCAACATTTTGATATAATTCCTACTTTGTTTTATGTGATATCCTTATCCCACTAACCAGCCACCCATTCTGCCTTTTATGCTAGGACCCTGTTTACAATGTTCTAATGGAAAGCAACTTTCAAAGTGTATGAGAAATGTGGTAAGGAAAGCGATATATTTGTCATCTATGGTATCAGCACTATAAACTTCCTGCCACTCTTGTTCCTTAATGAGGTTTAAAAAAACTCTCTATTGCCATTAGATTAGCTTTTCTACGTAGTTTGTAATTATATATAACATTTGTTTGAGTACAAAAACCTTTTAGTATCAAAATTTATGCATCATGGTCTGAAAGGCAATTCATGCTCTTACTAACAGAATGCCCATCTAGCAATAAAGAATGAATAAAAATATTGTCTGTGGCTGTGCTACTGTTCACCTGGTTGGAAAAAACACAGTTTGCATCAGATCATATGAATTTAGGAGATCTTCCAACATCCTTTTTCTTACACAATTACATACAACATTAATACTGAAGTCACCACATATAACTAGTTTTTAGTACTTCCTATGAAGTGAACCAAGAACCCCCTCTAGCTTGAGCAGAAATGCTCTGAAGTCAGAGTTACGGGACCTATAAACTTTGCAAGTTTAATTGTGCCAAATTCAACTGCCCCTGCACAACGCCCAAATACCTGTTTAGTGTAATGCCGTGATATGTCTATGGACTCAAATGGAATACTGTTTTTTACATACATGGCCACTCCCCCACTCCACAAATGGAATACTGATTTTTACATACATGGCCACTCCCCCACTTTGCAAAGAACTCCTTGTAAAACAGCCAGATAATCTGTATCCTGGTAAAGGAAGCCTCTGAATTGTCAAATTAAAAAATGGTGCTCCAGTATACCAATAATCTATGAGCAGTTCACTAACTTTATCTCTAATACCTCTTATATTTGGATGAAATATGCTAACTCCTTCACTTCTTGGAGGCTGGACCTCCTCTGAAGGTGATTCCTTTGTTAGAGGGACTTCCTTTAAGCAGCGATACCTGTCATCTGACTTCAGTCTAAACAAGGTGCAGCTCTAACACCAACTACAACAGGAATTTTCCATGAGTGATCCCACCACTGCCCACTACACTGTCACCTATAAGCTTTGCCTCCCCTTCCCATACCTATTGACGAGCAGGTCATGCCTAGTGAAAGCAGTTCTATTGATAAACTCACCTTGCACCGCTGCTATGTGAGCCATGTCCTTCGTCATCAGTGCCTTCTCCAGACCCAAGTTAACATGCCTACCAGTAGCATTAAGATGAGGCCAATCATGACACTGAAACAGTTGCACAAAGTGCGCATTAGTGCCTCAGTTTGAGTAGCTATCTTTACTGAGTCACCACCTACATCATCTCTATCAAGACTATTCCCTGCTCCACCCACAATCACTACTACCTGATCCTCTTTTGTAAAATTCCTACATAACTCTCTTCTATTAACAGTCATCTGAGCCAACCCTGCACTAGGCTTCACAATACTGGCAACCTGGTACTCACTCCCTCACTTCCTGCAACTGCTGGCTCACACCTCTGCCATGCAGACTACCTAGCAGCAGGACCTTCTTCTTTCTGTTAGAATTTGCAACTGACCTTATGCTCCCTAACTGCTGAGGACTGCTGCATGTTTCCTACACCTACACCTACAGCTACAAGAGACTCCTATCCACTCAATTGTGACAGTTGGTCAAATGTATTGGTTGTACGCAAAGTACAACTGTCTCACTATCTCCTCCTCCTAGCTGCCTACTTACCAACTGCCAGTTCCCACTCCCCAGCACCCATCGCACTTCTCAACCTACCTAGTTCCTCCTCTGCATCTTGTAATTGCACCTGAAGGGCGCAGATCTTGCTCTTCTGCTCCTCTGTCAACTTATTCCTGCTACAAATTCTGCATTTCCAGGAGAGGATCTCTCTAGAATGCCCACTGCATTCCCCCCAATGAAAATACTTTGAAAAAATCTCACACTGTAACCCACTACTCACAAACCTATGACAAAGCCCACACTTCTCACTCATGGTGAAATTTTAACAGGAACTGAAAAACCTAAATGTCTATGTTACCTAAGTTCAGTTAAACAGTAGAACTATTTAAAGAACTAACAATAGTAATCATGAGTTTCACTCTCTACCAAGAAAGCAACTACTTTTGTTAATACTACTAAACCACAGCTATTACCTATACCACAAAAAGTTCACACAATTTCTTATCTGAAACCAAAATTTCAAGTGACCACTGGAACACTCAGTGAAATTAAACACCGTGAATGAAAGTTTTACTGTAATATTTCACTGCAAACAAAAAGAAACATCAGCTGGAAACTACCGTACTAAATTTAATAAATGATTTCAACAGACAAACAATGCTAAAAAAAATGGTGGGCAAAAATATCCGAAAATTTATTAATCATTATTTTGCCAGAAACAGCACAAGACACCATTGAAAACTACTAAATTTAGTAACTGAATAACAGTGCTCAAAGCTCACCCTGATATATAAACACACTGAAATATTTGTATGAAACTAGTTAGTTCATAAATAAATTTTTATCATAGATGTGAAGCTGTCTTTTTCATTTTGATACAATCCTACAGCTGTGGATGCCCAAATACAAAATTTTCAGGAACTGACTGCCTTGTGAGGCAAAATGGCATTTTCAAAATTTCTAAATTTCAAGTAAGTACTAATATCTGTTAGCTAATATTCAACAAAATTTACATCCCAATCTATATTAAGAATATGTTTAGTGCACTTCAGGATAAAGCTGTCCATTATTTATGTTGCGTGATGTTTTCTGGCATCCTATTCATGCGATTATAAGACGAGGGCTTTTCCCAAATTCGTCATTAAAAAAATATGGGGTCCTCCTATATTCACAGAGTAAACTGTTGCTACTGAGGTCAGCATTTTATGTTGTTGAGTATAGTATACAGGTTTAGTCTCACATTTAGAGAAGCAATTTTGGCTATTGTGGTCACATGCTTAGTTATTTTGATGAATTTGGAAGGGCAGAGCTCAACAAACAATACTCACGGTTCCTGATGTACCAAAGTGCTTGATACAGTATTGACGTTACTCAAACCATCATGTGACAGTGACTCGCACGGCCCTGGTGCAACAGATGTGAGAGAGACTATGAAGTAGCCACTCTCACTATCTATTGATCTGATTAAAATTTGACAATCTTATGAAATACAGAAGGGAATAGCATTAAATTCTATCATTTTACAAACTTTTTATGTATTTAAACAGGTTTACAATAAACATTCTCATCCATGTATGGATATCGCATACAAACATTAATGCCCATTTCTAAGTAAGGGTAACATTCAAAAACGGAAATGTTGCCCTTCAAAAAGCATTAGTTGATTCAGACCCCAGACCAATATTTTATTTGGTTCTGAGAGGCTAAAATGATATACCAAGTGTACTGTATATGGAAAAATTCGCTCACTGTCCACATATTAGAATGCCAGGTAAACATTACCAGTTTTTAATCAGCTTTAGAACACGCTTGTGGCATTCAGTTGAAACTAAAAGGAAACTTAATCCAGAGTGAAATGACTAACAAAGGAAATAAATCATATTAAACTGATTGTAACTGTTGTTACAAGAAGAAACTACAGTGGCAAAATATATCATGGAGATACAGTGGCGGATACAGATGGGAGGCATGCGGCCCCTGCTAGTCAGCCTGCACGCTATTCGTTCGTTTCTTTCGTCAGTTGACTCAACTGAATTGTGTTATTGAGTAGTTGTACTTTCCTATGTAGCATGTGCGTCCGCGTCATCGTACAAAGACATGGCTGAGGTCGACAGCGAAGGAGGATCGACTTTATGGCTTAGCACTGTTGAACGCTCATCCTGACGTCAATTGCCCTATTGACAATGTAATTGACCAATTTGCCAGGAAGAATAGGTGCATAGAATTTACCATTTAAGGAGGTGAACCACAATTGTAACTTTTTTATATCATAAGATGCCATTGTCTTGTACATGTGTACAATTAGTTTAAATAAAACTTTCTTGAACTTGGTATGTGACCTGATTATTTTTTATTATGGAAAAAGTAAAGATAGCACAAGATATCTTTAGTGCCCCCTCCTTGAGGTTTTCCTTTATCTGCCACTGTGGAGGTAGTACAAAACAGATATCATCTAGATTGCGGGACAAGCGAAAGTTCAAGAATGGATCTGCACACTAGAAAATATTACAGCCTGTTTTTCACAGTTGCTCAAGTTCAGCACTACAGAAGGGTTGGAAAGCGTACAGTGACATGAGCTTGGCTGAGAGCCTAGGACAATTGTGGGGACGGGGGTGGCAAGCAATGAGCAAATTTTGTCACATTGCCAACCATGTGAATCTATACTGCATACTAGGGCTTTTTATGAGCATCCGCCACATTTAAATTACAGTTAGCCTGAATCCATTTGTAGTCGGAATCGAACTGACTTTAAAATTGGACAAATATCAGTAATATTAGCCATTTCTGCAGGAGAGGGTAAAAGTCTAGATAGATATCAGTAGCATACTTGCATATTTATTGCTGCAATGTTGTCACTGCTTGCTGTGACATATGATGAGGATGAAAGGGGTGTTTGAGTTAGTTCTACACAGCCAATGAGAGAGCATCGGGAAGGCGCTATGTTTGGAAGAGACATTGTAACTGTCTCTTATCATTATAGAAGCGAAATCCAGTATATATTCAGATAAATACAGTGGCTCAGAAATAGTAACATATTCAGAAGAAATGGCAAAATATTTGTGACAATGAAGATATAAATTTCACAGCTGTGCTATTAGGATGATGATGGTGGTAGTGGTGATTAAAAATTTTGATATCACAGACTACAGGGTTATTAAGCAAAAAAGATAGAAAGGACAATGGTCCAAAAATTAATGTAAACCATTTCTTTTTGTTTATTTTATTTCTCCTAGACAGTCAATAAATGGTATAATTGTAGGATAGGTACAATGTTAACGTTGTGGCAGATACTTTAAGTTAGTAAAAAATTTGTAATTTTGATTAGTTAGAATATGTTAAAAATAAATTTCTCTTGAGGAACCTCTTTAAAAAAAAATTGAGGGGGTAGGGGGGGGGGGAGTCGTCTAATACTTGGGTAAAACAGTATTAGAAGCGTAAATAAAATGATGAGGCTCTGTGTTCCTGGGCATCAAGAAGGATAATAAACGTAAGTGGCACCAGCATGTAGATGAGTCAACCAAAAAGTACAGTACTTTCTGCAAATCTCAGGAATGTCTCCCCTTGTGTTGATCAGTGGGGAGGGATTGCTGGAATATGTTGCATACTTTCACCCAGTATTGTCCTATAGCGTAATCTTCTGGAGCATTGCAGACAGGGTTAAGAAAGTGTTTTATGTACAAAACAAGAAATTGGTTCTCTCTACCAATTCAAAGGAAAATTAAAAACATAAAAATTCAGGAGTTAAAAAGTTCTGTTAGCTACGTACCAAGTAGTAGAGTTTGTTGTAAAACTGCATGATTAGTAGTAATGTACTGTTAAGTAGGACATGGCACTTATCAATGTAGGTACATATTTTCTTTGAAAAATACCATTGTACTCAAGTAAATAATAAGCTACTACTGGACAGCAGCTGTGTAGTATAAATGAGGAGGCAGCAGATTTTGTTGAAGAAGCAACCTCCTTTCTGATTTACTTGATAAAATGTAAATGACTTGAGTGTTACTGTTTGTGTTGACTCCTTTTACTTGTGGATGGGATCTGTGGAACATGACAAATGAGAACCTAATGATCAGTTAGGTTGTGAAGTCTAAATGCTGACAATTTATTAAGAAAATATAGAAAGGATTGAGATGGTGTGATTTTGGAAACATTATAAATTGTTCTAAAATATACACTGTGATGGGGGATACAATTAAGAGGATTTTCTGCAAAAGTTAGGAAGTGCCCAATTACAAATGTAATGTGGAAATGAGGTACTGAGAGCAGTCTACATACTGGAAAAACATTTATAAAAGTGCCTGCTAACCCATCAGATTTCCGCCTTTCACTATAAGAGAACTATAATTGAGAGAGAGAGAGAGAGAGATAAGCAATTCTTTCAGTCCAACAGCTAGTAATTTCCGTTTTTCATGTGAGAGCTAGATTTTCCATTGTCTGCTCAAACAAGTACAAAAGAAATCCTCATTCAAACACATTTTAGAAGCAGGAGATTTTCACAGCTCGTACACAAGGAACCAAGAAAGGAGCAGGTTGTTGTTGTGTTGTCTTTTGTCCTTCATTGGAAAAGCTGTCAGGTATGAAGCGTGTCTCTCTTTTGTCTGGATTCTTCTTAGCCAGTCCCAGTGCCAGTTCAGAAGATATCATTACATCACTGATAATCTGACCTTGCTGGAGATGGGTGTACAGCAGATTTCCCTACATAGATTATTTCAAGAAACTGGGCTCCACAAGAAAGCTTATGGAGTTCCAACCTCTTCCCCACTGCCGTTAATATTGTTACATTCACAATAAGGGAGGCAGTACAGTGCTCCTTGTGTGTGCATTACACTAAGGTGACAAAAGTCATGGGAGAGTGATATGCACATATAAAGATGGAGGTAGTATATGTACACAAGATATAAAAGGGCACTGTATTGGCAGAACTGTCATTTGTACTCAGGTGATTCATGCGGAAAGGTTTCCGACATGATTGTTGCCGCACGACGGGAATTAACAGACTTTGAATGCAAAATGGTAGTTGGAGCTCAACACATACGATATTCCATTTTCGAATTTTTTTGGGAATTCAGTATTCTGAGGTCCACAGTTTCAAGAGTGTGCCAAGAATACAAAATTTCAGGTGGACAACTGAGACAGAGACTGTGCCATCACTTAACGACCAAGAGCAGGGATGTTTGCGTAGAGTTGTCAGTGCGACAGACAAGCAGTACTACATGAAATAACCACAGATTCAGTGTGAGATGTATGACAAAGTTAGGACAGTGGAATGTTTTTACGTAACACCTCCTTTGTTTAACCTTTAAATCTAAAGAGAGTGGAAGGGCTGACCCAATAAAGTGAACATTTCAAATTCAATGTGTTTATTTACTACCAAAAACAATCTCACATAAAAACTGACAGATGCCACTGAGGCAAGATTATTTATGAAACACTCATTACATAAAATCATAAGCAAGTTAATAAGTCATTAGCCAACGATCTCCCATAAACATTAAGAAACGCCACTCAGGCAAAATATTTAAGAAACTCTCTCATTGCATAAAATCATTAATAAAGTAATAAACCATTAGCAATGATCTCATTTAAAAATTGACAGAAGCCACTAAGGCTGAATCTGACAACCTCAATTTTAACACGAATATTTAGAACATATTTATTAAAATGTAACTTCATCAATATCACAATTTACTAGACTAGAGAACCTTGCAGAGTGAACCATGAAATTATTCAGATGCCCATTGGCTTGTAAGATGGACTTTTAGGGCATAGAAAGCTACAACTTTGTACAATCATAAATGTGTAACAACAGAAGTAAGGCCGAAGCTTGTAAGGCCGAAGTTTAACCACGAATGATGGAACTGACTGAGGGAAGTAATACTTAACTTTGAACCAAGATGTGGCTCCGTTTACAACCCCACATCGAGTAGACCACCAAAATGTGGGCCCATCAAATGCTACCAAAGAGGAACACACAAGCTCAGGCGAAGTCCACTGCCTGTAAGCCAAACTTTCGATCTAAAGGGAAGCTCTGCTCTTCAGTTGCCCACTGCTTCAGCTCACTGAAACACAGACCACACCCGACAACAGGAGGCCAAAAAACTTTTCTTAATTTTAACATTCAAGATTGACCAGTAAATTAACACTATACAATCAAGGCTAAACAACAACTAATTTCACTCACAAGTCCTTTCTTTAAGTGAAACAGTACCTGATAAACGAATGCTAAGAGTGGGAAATGAACTGGCTCATGAGAACCGACACTCACTGGAACTTAATGACACACATATTGGCCAACTTAAGTGGGCCTGCAAAGCTCAACACGGTAACCTTTAGAAATAAAAACTCAGATCGCCCGCAGAGGACATATTGACATGGATTAACCGATATTGTAAGCAAATTAAACACCTGCTAATAATAGCTAATGAACTAACATTCTGCAAATACATCAATATTATGCGGAAGCAGGGCACACACTTAGTAAGAGGCATCACATGAAATTGAACACACATAACATCACGCGTCTGGCAACGTCTTAATGTACCAAGAGCAATCACAATCACAGTTAACTAAGTGGTCTTAGTAATTAGAGTACTTAACTGGGTGTCTTGATGCTCAGGCGATTTTGTGAAGATGTCAGACCATCACTTCGCAAGACCTTAATAGTGTGTCCCTCCAAGGGAAGCGGCCACATCCACAGCTCACGAGGTTGCCAGAGAATGCACAGTGCTGGCCAACTCCTGCCACTTCCAGTATAACAAGATGATAACCACCGCCCGGCCTCAGGCACACCATTTTCGTTTCTGCCCGCCTTCCATTCTCAAAGTGTTGCTCCCATTAGTCGTGGTCGGCACTCCCTTATATCCCGAACCGGCCCAAGCCCCAAGACAAACCTCTGCACTAGGAATTCGATCGTACTCATGTCAGAGTTACTACTAGCGCCGGTCCCACCACAGCTCAGACAGTTTGGCAAAATGTGGTGTTAATGTGTTATAGCAGCAGATGAATGACACAAGAGTCTTTGCAAACAGCATGACATGGCCTGCAGCGTTTCTCCTGGGCTCGTGACCATATTGATTGGACCCTAGACAACTGGAAAACCATGACCTAGTCAGATGAGTCCTAATTTTAGTTGAAAAGAACTGACAGGAGGATTCAGGTGTGGTGCAGACCCCACAAAGCCATTGACCCACATTCTCAGCGAGGTACTGTGCAAGCTGGTGGTGTCTCCATAATGGTGTGGGCAGCTTTTATTTTTTTCCCACTAATTTTTGGGTTTGCAGCCGGATCCCATCAACATTCAGCCGCGATATTTCGGCTCAGAGATGGCCGGCCATCCTCAGGTGAGTAGACGAAGCACTGAAGAGACCTGACACAGTCATTGTATTTATAGCAAATTCCGCACATGCGAATCATACTGATGGTTTACAGTGCATGCATTAGGAGGTGACATGCGTGAGGCAGCCAAGTTGTGTGTGCTGCCCTCAGTGGTGAAGTAAGAGCAAGCTAATCACTGAGTATCGACTGAGCATGTCGATTCCATTGTGACTCCATAATTTTAATAATTGGATTCCAATTTTTGTCTAGCTGAGAGCCATTATCACGATTCATTACATTATCTGCAAGACCTAGTTCCACGGTTTCCTTAATTACAAAGTTCCAGAAGCTGGAAACTGGTGCAAAAATATTGGTGTTATTGTATTCCAATGAATGTCCCATGGAAATGCAGTTTTCTGCTACAGCTGATTTTAAAGGTTGCCGCTGATGGGTGTGTCTTTCGTGTTCTACTCAGCGTTCCTGAACTGTTCTTGTTGTCTGACCTATATATGCAGAGCCACACTCACAGGGAATTATATAAACACCTGCCTTCCTCAATTGTAAATCGTCTTTAACTGATCCGACTGAGGCCCTGCTCTTTGCTGGTGGACGGAAGATGACATTAATATTATTCTTCCTAAGCAATCTGCCTATTTTAAAAGACACGTTCCTGGCATATGTAAGGAACGCAGTTGATTTATAGTCGTCATCAGTCTCTTCAGAGCATTGCTTCTTGTTATTATAATTGTGCATGACCTACTGTATTTGACATGAAGTATAGCTATGCTCTTTAAAAACCTTCTCATGAAGGCTATCAACATCAGATATTACATGAGCCTGATGAATTAAAGTACTCAGAACACTGGTGGTTTTGCGGGGTGATGGCAGCTGGACGCCTGAAGGTATAGATCTCTATGTGTGGGTTTTCTGTACACCAAATGTCCCAAAGACCCATCATTCTTAGGGTGTACTAACATGGCTAGAAAAGGTAAAGTCCCATCTTTCTCAATTTATTATAATTGTGCATGGCCTTCTGTATTTGACATGAAGTATAGCTATTCTCTTTAATAAGCTTCTCCAGATGCACTAATTCTCTGTGAAGGCTATCAGCATCTGATATTACATGTGCCCGATGAATTAAAGTACTCAGAAGACGGGCGGTTTCTGCAGGGTGATGGCAGCTGGATGCCTGAAGATATAGATCTGTATGTGTGGGTTTTCTGTACACCGAATGTCCAAAAGACCTATCATTCTTGCAATGACAAGAGTGTAATTTTCTGTGAACACGCAGCTGCCACTTGGTTAAGAGTGGTGGTGAGACCCTGCTGTTGTTCTGCTTTAACTTACTGCTGGGCAGTAAGACGTCGGAGTATTTCTTCTATCAAGATGATTGTCGGGTGACTTAGCACTGACACTAACATCCACAGAAAATGTAACCCTCACTTGTTGCCAAGTTTCTTATATCAAGAAAAAACATGATTTATGGAACATAGTGGTATACTTTCCTATTTATAAATTCATAAATAAAACATGGTGGAATCGAGTTGAAGTTGACGTTCTTTTCATGGGGAGTTCCTTTTATGAAGAGACATTTGTGAATGCGGCAAGAATTTGACCTAATGAAAGCCGCAACAATGTGACACGGTGGATTCTGCAACAGTTATCTGTAGCGTTCTAGAGGTGGAGTCAGGAAGTCATTGTCGCAAATGTGTATATGTTAACTTGTGAATTTCTCACGTAGATCGAAGTTTTGTTTGTTGGACCCCACGGCTGAGGTGAGTGTGAAAATACTGCATGTGCACAAACATAAATCAGGTGAATTAAGAAATATAACCTAGTTGTTTTAGGACTATCTCTCAGAGGAATTTTAAATGGAAAAGTAAGCATTATCAAGGTTAGTCGAGTGTGTACAGTTCACAAAGGAATCCTGATAAACAAGATGTTCAGAATGAAATTTTCACTCTGCAGTGGAGTGTGCACTGATACAAAACTTCCTGGCAGATTAAAACTGTGTGCTGAGTGGAGACTCAAACTCGGGGCCATTGACTTTTGCAGTCAAGTGCTCTGCCATCTGAGCTACCCAAGCACGACTCACGCCCTGTCCTCACAGCTTTACTTCCGCCAGTAGATTCCTGGTCGTCATTGTGAAACACAAACTGGTCAGCCTGTTTTTAGTGCTAAAGATGAGGAGTGTGTCTGTCTTTGGAGTTTTCTAATGCAAAGTTTTGAGCACATTTTTGTGCCTTAAACTTTAGTTGTATGTTACTTTTAAATTAGCTTTTGAAACGTGGTATTACAGAAGAATGCTGAAGATTAAATGAGTAGATCATGTATAATTAATATGGAGGTACTGAGCAGAATTGAGAAGAAGAGAAATTTGTGGTACAACATGACTAAAAGAAGGGATTGGTTGGTAGGACACACTCTGAGGCATCAAGGGATCACCAATTTAGTACTGCAGGGTAACTTGGTGGGGGTGGGGGTGGGGGGTGATTGCAGAGGTAGACAAAGAGATGAATACAGTAAGCAGATTCAGAGGGATGAAGGTTGCAGTAGTTACTTGGAGATGAAGAGGCTTGCACAGGCTAGAGTATTGTGGAGAGCTGCATCAAACCAGTCTTTGGAATGAAGACCACAACAACAACAACATTGAAATTAGCATAAAAATTTAATTATGTTGCTAGATTTATTTTTCAATTATTGATACGTTTTGGAACAGTTATAGCCACCCTGGAATTACAACCAATCCACAATTACCACATAAAAGATAATTCAAGTTGAAGTTGGTCTAATAGACCAAATTTCAACCCATTTGACAGTTGTCATTTATGGTACTCTTCTGAGGTATGTATCTGGATAATGTACATCTACATATACATCTACATGATTACTCTGCAATTCACACTTAAGTGCCTGGCAGAGGGTTCATCAAACCATTTTCATACTACTACTCTAACATTCCACTCTTGAATGGTGCATGGGAAAAAGGAACACCAAAATCTTTCCGTTCGAACTCCGATTTCTCTTATTTTATTATGATGATCATTTCTCCCTACGTAGGTGGGTGTCAACAAAATATTTACGCATTCGGAAGAGAAAGTTGTTGATTGAAATTTCGTAAATAGATCTTACCCCAAAGAAAATCACCTTTGTTCCCGTGACTGCCACCCCAACTCGCATATCATATCAGTGACACTCTCGCACCTGTTGTGTGATAACACGGAACGAGCTGCCCTTCTTTCCACTTTTTCGATGTCCTCCATCAATCCTACCTGGTAAGGATCCCATACCACGCAGCAATATTCCAGCAGAGGATGAACAAGTGTAATGTAGGCTGTCTCTTTAGTTGGATTGTCGCTTCCTCTAAGTGTTCTGCCAACAAAGCAGTCTTTGTTTCGCCCTCCCAACAATATTATCTATGTGGTCTTTCCAATTTAAGTTGCTCGTAATTGTAATTCCTAGGTATTTAGTCGAATTGACGGCCCTTAGATTTGTGCGATTTATCATATACCCAGAATTTATCTGATTTCTTTTAGTACCCATGTGGATGACCTCACACTTTTCTTTGTTTAGTGCTAATTGCCACTTTCCACACCTTACAGAAATTCTCTCTAGATCATTTTGTAATTGGAATTGATCATCTGATGATTGTACTAGACAGTAAATTACAGCGTCATCTGCAAACTGTCTAAGGTGGCTGCTCAGATTATCACCCTAGATCATTTATATAAATCAGGAACAGCAGAGGCCTACGACACTACCTTGCAGAACGCCAGATATCACTTGTGTTCTACTCGATGATTTACCGTCTATCACTATGAACTATGACTCCTCTGAGAGGAAATCATGAATCCAGTCACAGCTGAGACGATACTCCATATGCACGCAATTTGATTAATAATCACTTGAGAGGAATGGCATCAAAAGCCTTCTGTAAATCTAGGAATATGGAATCGATCTGAGATCCCTTGTCGACAGCACTTATTACTTCATAGGAATAAAGAGCTAGCTGTGTTGCACAAGAACAATATTTTCTGAATCAGTGTTGGTTATGTATCAATAAGTCATTTTCTTAAAGGCGATTTATAATGTTCGAGAACAGTATATGCTCCAAAATCATACTGCAAATTGAGGTCAGTGATATGGGTCTGTAATTCAATGGGTTACTGCTATTTCTTTTCTTGAATATTGGTGTGACCTGTGCTTCTTTCCAGTCTTTAGGATCAGACGTTTTGTCAAGTGAGCGGTTGTATATGATTGCTAAGAAAGGCGCTATTGTGTCTGCATACTCTGAGAGGAACCTGATTGGTATACCATTTGGACCTGAAGACTTGCCTTTCTTAAGTGATTTGAGTTGTTTTGCAACACCTAAGATATCTACATCTATGTCACTCATGCTAACAGTTGTTCTGGTTTCGAATTCTGGAATATTTACTTCGTCTTCTTTCGTGAAGGAATTACAGAAAACTGTATTTAGTAACTCCGCTTTAGTGGCACCATCATCGGTAACATTTCCATCGCTGTTGCGCAGTGGCGGTATTGACTGTTTTTTGCCACTAGTGTACTTTACTTATGATCAGAATCTCTTTGGGTTTTCTACAATATTTTGAGACAATATTTCATTGTGGAAACTATTAAAAGCATCTCACATTGATGTCCGCACTAAATTTTGAGCTTCCGTGAAACTTAGCCAGTCTTGGGGATTTTGCATTCTTCTGAATTTGGCATGCTTTTTTCGTTGCTTCTGCAACAGTGTTCTGATGTGTTTTGTGTACCATGGTGGATCAGTCCTGTCTCTTATTGACTTAAGCGGTATGAATCTATCTATTGCTGTTGATACTGTATCTTTGAATTTGACCCATATCTGGCATACACTTACATAATTAGCTTGGAAGGAATGGAGACTGTCTCTTAGGAGGGCATCAAGTGAATTTTTATCTGCTGCTTTAAAGAGTTATATTTTGCATTTATATTTAGTGGTTTTGGTTGATATGGTTTTGAACCTCACTACAGTGACCTTGTGTTCACTAATCCCTGTATCCGTCATGACGCTCTCTATTAGATCAGGATTATTTATGGCTAAGAGGTCAAGTGAATTTTCACAACCATTTACAATTTGTGTGGGCTCGTGAAGTGATTGTTCAAAGTAATTCTCAGAGAAAGCATTTAGTACAATTTCAGAAGATGTTTTCTGTCTACCACCGGCTTTGAACATGTATTTTTGCCAACAAATCGAGGGTAGATTGAAGTCCTCACCAATTATAACTGTATGAGTGGGGTACTTATTTGTAATGAGATTCAAGTTTTCTTTGAAGCATTCAGCTATTGTATCAGGGGGTTGGTAGACGGAGCCAATTATTATTTTGGTACGGCTGTTGAGTATAACCTCTACCCACAGTAATTCGCAGTAACTACCTGTTTCAACTTCACTACAAGATAAACTACTATCAACAGACACAAACACACAACCACCTACTTTATTTAATCCATCCTTTCTGAACACGATTTGCGCCTCTGTAAAAACTTCGGCAGAATTTATTTCTGGCCTTAGTCAGCTCTTTGTTCGTATAATGATTTCAGTTTCTGTGCTTTCTATCAGCACTTGAAGCTCTGGTACTTTTCCAACACAGCTTTGACAATTTACAACTACAATACCGTCTGTTGCTTGGTCCATTCTTGTCATTTCTTTGCCCTGTACCCTTTGAGAGTGGAGCCCTTTTTGATGTTTCCCGGAACTGTCTAACCTAAAAAGCCGCCCAGTCCACACCACAGAGCCCCTGCTACCCATGTAGCCACCTCCTGTGTGTAGTGGATACCTGACCTATTTAGCAGAACCCGAAACCCCACCACCCTATGGCACAAGTCTAGGAATCTGCAGCCTACATGGTCACAGAACCGTCTGACCCTCTTCATCTTGCTAGCAGGAATGGCTGTCTTCACCAACTCAGATAGCCACTGCAAACCAGAGAGTATATCTTCCGATCCATAGCGATACACATTATTAGTGCTGACATGAGCCACCACCTACAGTTGACTGCACCCCGGAAGGACCCTTTCCATATCTTGGATGGCACGCCCTGGTATGCACACGGAGTGCACATTGGCTTACTTCCTGTCCTTAGCTACCATATCCCTAATGGGCTCCATCACCTGCCTAACATTGGATCTCCCAATGACAAGTAATCCCACCCTCTGTGCTTGTCAGGACCTCTCAGGAAGACCGGCCACTGCCACAACAGGCAAGGCTGCCCTTGCTGGCTCAGAAGTACTTTCAGCTGTGGGCAGCACCTCAGACCTGTTACGGAGGCATAAGGATACAGCCTTGCGGCCAGCGCCAACTTTTGCCTTCCACCCAGGGATTCGTGGCCCCACCATGGTTCGCCAATCACCGTCAGGCAAGTGTCGACCAGCAGGGATGTCCGAATCCAAGGGTGCAGCGGCATCAGAGATCCCAGGTGATGCTATAGGTTCCAGAGGCACCAAAGCGCTCGCCTCGGGTGTCCCAGTGTCACTGCAGCCCAAGGCAACAGCCTGGAGCCTGTTGACCACGGCCAACACAGCTTCCAGCTGTTTACGGACGGTGGCCAATTCCCCTGGATCTGTACACAACAGGCGCAGTCCCTATCCATCCATAACAATTTTTTTCTCTTTTTTATCTCACAAGCCATTCAAAACAAATAGATGACTGATGACTGTGCGAATTTACACTATTCAGGTACTAAAATGCTATGCTACGTTCTCAAATACTATAATACACCTAAAATTTGTGAGTTAAACTATGCAAGTACCCAAAAACACGCAAAGAAAGTAAGAATTAAACTATGAAACAAATAAGTGAGCTCAGAGTACAACTTGCTGCCGGCTGCTTCTTATCGAATGGCGGCAGGGAGCTCACTGGCTGTGACCAACCGACACTGGCAGTCATCTTGAGACCATATTTAAATGGACCAACTAACCACCATCTCCAAGTGAGTATGCAGATGCACTGTCCCTCTGGAACTGAGTTTCCAACAGAATTGGAGTCTCCTATATACATATTTTCGAGAATATACTTTCAGCAAAAGTTAAAAAAGCAACAAATTTACAAGTACCCTCCAGTGGTTTCCTCCATGGTTCAAATTGAAGAGCATAGCATATTTGTCGATCACTATGACCTTTTTGCTTAAAAACAACTTTAATATGGTCCAATTCTTGTTATCAAATTTTCTGTGTCAGAAATGTCATAGGCATGTCCGCATGACCACAGTGCATTGGTGTGGTGGATGACAGCTGGTCACATGAAAATAAAGGTCAGTATGCATAGGTTTACAATATACACTGTGCCTCAAAGTCCGATCATTGTTTCTCTAAACAATAACATGAAGGAAAGGTAGTTTGCCATTATTTGCAACTTCCATCATAATTTTCATGCTAGGATGGACACAATTTAAAAAAAAAAAAAAAAAAAAAAAAAACCAATCCGGCCAAACCTTAAAAAGTATCATCAACTTATCTCCAAAAACAGGTCTGTTTAATGAACAAACTCCTGAGCGCCATGTCTTCAAAGTCTTTCATAAAACGATTGGCAACTATGTGGGAAGGGTGCTACCCAAAGCCACTCTGTCAGTTTGCTCAAAATATATATCACTGAATTAGAAATGCATCAATGTCAGCACATGACACCAGTTATCCACACCGACTCTTCCAGAGGAACACAGGTAGAAGTAACACAACATCAAAACTGACAAGGAAGTCTGAAAGACCAAAGAACAAAGACTTAAACTGCTGGATAAATTCCACTGAATTGGAAATGAGATGTTTACATGTTCCAATGCAGGAGGCTGAGGTCAGAAGCTAAATATTTGGGCAAATTGTAGGTAGGAGCACCCAGATTGCTGACAATTAGATGTAGAGGAATCTCATGTTTGTGAACCTTAGTTAAATCATATAATCTTGGGTGGAACAGAGCTCTAGGGTAAAATGTTTTATCGCCCCATCAGGAAAGGAGCTCTTCCTGAGAAGTGAAAGAATCTTATGTTTTATTTGTTCTGAAAGATCATTATGTGATCTTCGAAATGCCGAGTCCTACAATAAAAGATTCATTTTAGCCAAATAATCTCCATGTGAGAGAAGAACTGTGGCATTGCCTTTGCAAGCTGGAACATTAAGTAAATCCTAATCATCTCTCATGGACCAGGTGTCTGCCATTTCACAAAATGAAACATTCCTCCATGGGACTGGTGTTCAATAAAGTGTTATTTCTGTTGAAATATTGTGTCAAGATGACTACATTACTCAGCCGCATACCTGAGAAGAGTATCGTCAGCCATTATGCCAGGAAAGTCTGTGTAATCACATCAAGATCCTTTACAGACAATCGTTTGATAAACTTTGTAAGAAGAAAGGAAAGCTTCTGAGTACACTTGTGTTTATACTAAGGTCACATAGTGAAGATACTAAACCTACATTTACTAGAATTGTCCATTACGTTGATGTAAAAGTGGCTAATAAGATTAAGGAGCATGCCAGTTTTACTCTAGTATATGAACACATTTGTTTTACCATAGACAACTGGATTTTATGTCGGAAGATTTATATTATTTGCATTTGTAGATTTCATCTTGGCTGTCGGCCACATCGTGGGAATGGATAGTTCTGCCTGGGCATTTTCACACTCGGAGCAGAGGAGAGCTGTCAATAAACAGTCTTCTAAGTTTTAATGACTTTGTGCTCAGTCCATTATATCTGATGATGACAGCTGTTAATGGATTGTGATTAATATCACTAAAAGGGATCTGGATGATGGTATGTTATCAGTCTTTGAGAAAGGTTTAAAATTTATGCCAACACTGAGGAGTGTTTCTACTATTGATTTCATTTGTGTACTTGAGCAAGCTGTATCCTGCATTCCTGAGGACCAGACACAAGAAACCTTCATTGAGCACCAGCCCCATGGAACAATGTTTCATCTTGTGAAAGGTCTGTCATCCGGTTCATGAGAGAAGATCCGGATTTACTTTTTCTTCCAGTTGACAAAGGCAGTGTCACAGTTCTTCTCTCATGTTGAGATTATATGTCTAAAATGGACATTTTATTGTAGGACTTGGCATTTTGAAGACGAAACAATGATCTTCTGGAACGAATAAAATGGAAGACTCTTTCACTTCTCAAGAAGAGCTCCTTTCCTGACGAAGTGATTAAAAACCTTCACCCTGAAGCTGCAGTTCCTCCAGGATTATATGGTTTACCCAAGGTTCACAAGCAAGGGATTCCTCTTTGTGCAATTGTTAGCAATCTCGGTGCTCGCATCAGCAATTTGGTCAAATAGGCAGCTTCTGTCCACAGCCCCCACACTGGAAAATGTGAAGATCACATTCATTAAAAACCTTTACCCTGGAGTGGAATTTATCCAGAAGTTGATGTCTTTGTGCAGTGACCCTTCAAACTTGCTTGTTAGTTTCGATGTCGTGTCACTTTTCACCTGGGTTCCTCTGGAAGCCCCTGCTGGTAAGAAACTTCACGATGATACATATAAGTTATGTCATCATCTGGTAACATCGACATATTTTTGTCCCATAGTCACCAATCTTTTTTATGGAGCCAGCTGCTGTGGCTGAGCAGTTCTAGCTGCTTCAGGCCAGAACCGTGCTGCTGCTATGGTCACAGGTTCGAATCCTGCCTCGGGCATGATGTGTGTGGTGTCCTTAGGTTAGTTAGGTGTAAGTAGTTCTAAGTCTAGGGGACTGATGACCTCAGATTGTTAAGTTCCATAGTGCTTAAAGCCATTTGAACCATCTTTTTATGGAAGACTTTGAAGACATGGTGCTCAGTACTTTGTTTCTTAGGCCCACCTGTTTCTTTTATAATTTGGCCTGATGAGATTGATACTTTGAATCATTCTTTTGATCATTTTAATTGTATCCGTCCTTGTATCAAAATTATGATGAAAGTGGAAAAGAATGGCAAACTACCTTTTCTTCATGTTTTGATTCACAGAAATGGTGATGGAATATTGAGGCATAGTGTATATCTCAAACACATGCATGCTGATCATTATCTTCAGGCAACATCAACGCACAGGGGTTGCACGCTTTGGTGAGGACAGCCTATGCCATTTCCAACTCAGAAAATTTTGTACAGGAATTGGACCACCTTAAGCTTGCTTTTAAGCAGAATGGTTATATTAACCGACAAATATGTTGTGCTCTTCAGTTTGGATCACCAGGGAAGCCATTGGAGGATACTTCTAAATGTGTTGCTTTTTTATCTTTGCTTTATTGTATTTATTTATTCACATGTCTAGTTCCGTAGGGCCAAATTGAGGAGCATATCTCCAAGTTCATGGAACGTGTCAGTACGTGAAATTACAACATAAGAGTAATAACACATAAAATAAAATGTTTATGAACCCAAAAAAAGTCAAGACATAAGTCTAAGTAAATGCAATCAACAATATAACACAGCAGTCAGCTTAATAGAAGGTGACACCCCTGAGGAAATTCTTCAGTTTAGATTTGAAAGTGCACGGAATACTGATAAGATTTTTGATTTCTTGTGGTAGCTTATTGAAAATGGATGCAGCAGTATACTGCACACCATTCTGCACAAGAGTTAAGGAAGTGCGATCCAAATGCAGATTGGATTTCTGCCTAGTATTAACTGAGTGAAAGCTTCTAATTCTTGGGAATTGTCAGTGTTTTAGGAATTATATCTTGTGTCTCGGCTTCTCTTGGTAAGTAATTGCATTATGCCACAATAAGTGGATATGGTTTGGGAGCAACAGTTGAAGTTGTTCAACATGGGTTTAAAATCCATTCTGCCTATCATTGGTGTAAATTGTGCCTACATTGGTCTCAACAAGGGAGCAATCACTGTAGGAGCAGAAAGTATATTTTCAACCAAAGTTTGTGGTCCTAATTTAACAGGTGTTCATTTTAATAATAGTATATCCTCTGTCAAACAGAAACAACGTAGGAAAGCAAATGATTTCATTTAAATTGTAAATTAAAATGTTTTCACAAGAAGGCATTTTGATGTGTTACATGAAGAGATTATTAATGTACTTACTTGAATTGTATACTATGTTTTTCTTATTTTCAGACCCTTAATTTCATAGTTCTGTTATTAATGTGTAACTGTTTACATGTTTACTAGGTATCCTTGGCTACAATCAAGTGTGGCCAGGTAGCAGTGATCCAGCAATCGGAGGGATTCCACTCAGTATTAAAGTTGCAGATAGCCAGGATTGTGACAGATGAATGTGGAGCTATTCCGCTTGATGAGTTTCAGGTAATTGGTGAAACTGAGTTACTACACATCCTTTTGCCATTTTTCTGTGAACTCACCAACATATGGATTTTACTTAGAAAAATATTACTTGTAACATGTTACAGTGCCTTGAACAATGCTCTTGACATAAGGCTGAAACGTGACGTGTGTAATGCAGTTGCCATAAGTGTTCTTATTTTAAACTAATATACATTTTTCAGATTGAAGGCAAGACCATTTGGTTTCCATGTAGGGAATATATTCCAGTACCTGCTGTTTTCACAGAAAATAATAAAAGTGAGAAGCAAAAATTAATTTGATATGCTTGAGAGGGTTTCACACCATTTTAATGATGTAGCTGTACATTTTGTATTTAGTAATTGCCACTACACCATTAAATTTGTTTCTGCTTGGTAGAAGTCATGTAAGTAACTGACATCATAGTTTTGATTGACTGTTCTAACATTTTGTTAGTGTAATGTTTAAAAATGAGTAAATAATGAAAGAAATATTAAATAGTGTCTTTAGTGAATTTCTAAATTAAGATGTAAGTCAGTGAATAGCAACAGACTTTCATTGTGGAGGATTCACTATTTGATGCTAGAACCACAGATCCAGTGTGCATCAGTACCTCCAATAAGTTGGTACAGGTTGTTTCAAATGAGATGTTTTTTCTCTTTAACCTACAAAACAATAAGTGAAAAGGTCACTTATTTTTTGGGTAAACTTAAATAAAATTTATTCTTTATGCAGAGTCGGAAACATAGTTTATTTAGTTACATTCCATAGATTCTGCAATGAGTTGTATTTAAAAAAAAAAAAAAAAAAAAAACATATTTTTTTCCTATCATGTTGATACACTCCTGGAAATTGAAATAAGAACACCGTGAATTCATTGTCCCAGGAAGGGGAAACTTTATTGACACATTCCTGGGGTCAGATACATCACATGATCACACTGACAGAACCACAGGCACATAGACACAGGCAACAGAGCATGCACAATGTCGGCACTAGTACAGTGTATATCCACCTTTCGCAGCAATGCAGGCTGCTATTCTCCCATGGAGACGATCGTAGAGATGCTGGATGTAGTCCTGTGGAACGGCTTGCCATGCCATTTCCACCTGGCGCCTCAGTTGGACCAGCGTTCGTGCTGGACGTGCAGACCGCGTGAGACGACGCTTCATCCAGTCCCTAACATGCTCAATGGGGGACAGATCCGGAGATCTTGCTGGCCAGGGTAGTTGACTTACACCTTCTAGAGCACGTTGGGTGGCACGGGATACATGCGGACGTGCATTGTCCTGTTGGAACAGCAAGTTCCCTTGCCGGTCTAGGAATGGTAGAACGATGGGTTCGATGACGGTTTGGATGTACCGTGCACTATTCAGTGTCCCCTCGACGATCACCAGTGGTGTACGGCCAGTGTAGGAGATCGCTCCCCACACCATGATGCCGGGTGTTGGCCCTGTGTGCCTCGGTCGTACGCAGTCCTGATTGTGGCGCTCACCTGCACGGCGCCAAACACGCATACGACCATCATTGGCACCAAGGCAGAAGCGACTCTCATCGCTGAAGACGACACGTCTCCATTCGTCCCTCCATTCACGCCTGTCGCGACACCACTGGAGGCGGGCTGCACGATGTTGGGGCGTGGGCGGAAGACGGCCTAACGGTGTGCGGGACCGTAGCCCAGCTTCATGGAGACGGTTGCGAATGGTCCTTGCCGATACCCCAGGAGCAACAGTGTCCCTAATTTGCTGGGAAGTGGCGGTGCGGTCCCCTACGGCACTGCGTAGGATCCTACGGTCTTGGCGTGCATCCGTGCGTCGCTGCGGTCAGGTCCCAGGTCGACGGGCACGTACACCTTCCGCCGGCCACTGGCGACAACATCGATGTACTGTGGAGACTTCACGCCCCACGTGTTGAGCAATTCGGCGGTACGTCCACCCGGCCTCCCGCATGCCCACTATACGCCCTCGCTCAAAGTCCCTCAACTGCACATACGGTTCACGTCCACGCTGTCGCGGCATGCTACCAGTGTTAAAGACTGCGATGGAGCTCCGTATGCCACGGCAAACTGGCTGACACTGACGGCGGCGGTGCACAAATGCTGCGCAGCTAGCGCCATTCGACGGCCAACACCGCGGTTCCTGGTGTGTCCGCTGTGCCGTGCGTGTGATCATTGCTTGTACAGCCCTCTCGCAGTGTCCAGAGCAAGTATGGTGGGTCTGACACACCGGTGTCAATGTGTTCTTTTTTCCATTTCCAGGAGTGTATATTTCAACCACCTATTGTCAAATCCATTTCAGTGAAACTTCTATCAGTTTTAGAAAGTCAGCTAGAATCATTCAACGTTTTAAATCTGGATGCAACGTGATGTACGTAATAGGTTGGTTGCAGATGGATGTTTGGTAGCAAAGTGTTCAGATGAGTGCCCCTATTCATGTATGCACTACTCAGTTCACCTTCTAAATGACCTGCAGACTGGATTTAGAGTTGCTAGTATCATAGAACAACAAAAGCTTTCTTCAATGGGGTGTCATGTTTGGTTAGATTGTAGAATGTATCATTACACTCCTGTATATAAGGTAAGTTGGAATGCACAATTGACAAGGTCCAGTGTGACATGGAATAAACATGGCATACACATCCAACAAAAACTCCATCTGCCGTCACATTCTTGTGTGTTGGCATCAACTTCAAGAAATGTGAAGAAAGGATATGGAAGTGTTTGGTTCTGGCTGCAATAAACAATGGTCCTCATGTCACCTTAATAGAAACTGCTGCAGTCACTGTTATCAGTCTTACGTCTGTGTGATGAACAGTACATGGTCACAAGTTTTGTACATATTATGGTGCCATGTACTGTCATAATGTGTATTATTGGCCACAGAAATTCATAGGTGGGCACTTTGTGTTGATTTTCAAAGAAGGTAATCTGTCAGTATGTGGCATGGAAATGAAATAATCAGTTCACACTAATTACCCTGGTGAAATGTATCAAGCTTTTATCATTGACAATTTAGGTGTTTTTCTTGAAAATGTCAGTCTAGACATAGAGGCTGTACATAGATACAGGTCAGTGGTTATCCAGCCCACTCTGTGTATGACATGAGAACTCAACAATTGATTTCATGGAAGCTGGTTAGGGTGGAGTGACCCGTACGGTTGGTTGGTTTAACACGGATGTCTTGTGGTGGGACTGAGCAAGGTCGTGCATCAGTTAGCGCACTTGACTTGCATTCAGGAGGATTGCAGTTGAAACCTGCATCCGCCCATCCTGATTTAGGTTTTCTGTGATTTCCCCAAAATGCCCTAGGCAAATACTGGATTGGTTCCTTTGATAGGCCATACCCAATTTTCTAACCTGTCCTTAAAACTATCCAAGCTTGTGCTCCATCTCTGATGACCGTGATGTCATTGGGACATTAAACCCTAATCTTTCATCCTTCCTTCCTTTTGGTGAGTATATCTATAAAACTGTTTGTCACCGAACCCATAACCCCAAATGACTGCCCCCCTGTGGGCGTGGGTGTTAGAATAGGCCTGAGGTATTCCTGCCTGTTGTAAGAGGCAACTAAAAGGAGTCTCACTCCTTTCGGCCTTTATGTGATGGTCCCCTGTAGTATTTGACCTCCATTTTTTCAAAATTTTAACGAAGAATGAGCCAATTGGGGAATGGCGCCTTACATGGTGCATTGTGTCCATCGTGTATTGAGATCTTTAGCCCACGTGCTCATCGTGACATTGCAGTCCTGCTGATCCTCCATCTCTTGAGTGAGGACACCTTCCTGGGTGCGGTTTCCTCCACCCACTGTACAGTGTCATTTTCTGCGCCAACGATGACCGTGGAATTCTTTGCACCTCATATCCAGCATGGTAGCCAATCCGTTGTGGTGGGGCCACCATGTACCCCCCTGACTAAACAGGGATCACTCTGCTGATGCCTGTGCTGCCAACTCCTCACATATGCCAAAGACTAGATGCCTGTCACCATGGGGCAACGGGGCTCCCTGCAATGGCCATCCTGCCAGGTGGCCTTTGCTACGGCTGGGTGGCACCCATGGGGAGGGCCCCTGGTCGCAGTGGGTGGCATCAGGGCGGATGACACACGATGAAGTGTACCATGTCATCACTTGCTTGTGATCAAATGCCAGCAGTCTCTAAGCATTCCAAGTCTCAGTGCAATGCAAGGAAGTATGATCCTAAATCGTTCCCCTCCCTGGCCACACCATGGGAGGAACATCAGGCTAAGGATGGCAGTGAACCTTATTTGCCCCAGTACCTCATATGTATGAGAGCTGATGGGGATCCTTTGTCTCGATGAAGCCTCAGTTTTTTGTAGAGGATTTAGAGGACAGGTTTGGGGAGGTGGATTGCTTGTCCAAAATGCGGTCAGAGTCAGTCTTGATAAAAACCGCATCCTTTGCCCAGTCACGGGTATTACTCTCTTGTGACAAGCTGGGGGATGTTTCCATTACCATAATGTCTCATAAGAGCTTAAATATGGTCCAGGTTATTATATTCCACAGAGACCTTTTGCAGTCTGAAGACGAGCTGCACACCAACTTAGAGTTCATTTCGTCCGGCGCATCGATCAGGGTCCAAGGGATAATCAGGTTGCCACCGGTACCTTCATCTTGGCCTTCGAGGGTGACACATTACCCAAGAAGGTCAAGGTGATGGTCTACCACTGTGATGTCAAGCCATATATCCCTTCCCCAATGCTGTGCTTTAAGTGCTGGATGTTTGGCCATATGTCATCCCTCTGAGCATGACATGTCGAGGTTGTGGATGTCCATCCCATCCTAATACTCAATGTGCCCTGCCTCCCATCTGTGTCAACTGCAGAGAGCATCATTGCTCCGTACTTTCTGTGCCCAAATTGGTGCCTCCCATAGTAGCCCCCCACCCCCCTGTATTCAGGAGAGTGGTGTTCCGCAGGGCTCTGTATTCAGTGTATCCCTATTTTTAGTGGCCATTAACAGCCTAGCAGCAGCTGCAGGGCCGTCAGTCTCCCCTCCTCTGTATGCGTATGACTTCTGCATTTCGTATTGGTCCTCCAGTACTGGTGTTGCTGAGCGGCCCCTACAGAGAGCCATTCACAAGGTGCAGTCATGGGCTCTAACCCACAGCTTCATGTTTTCAGCTGCGAAGTCATGTGTCATGCACTTCTGCCGGTGTCGTATCGTTCATCCAGAACCTGAACTTTACCTTAATGACGATCCACTCACTGTAGTGGAGGTATATCGATTCTTAAGACTGGTTTTCAACATCCAATTGACTTGGCTATCTCACCTTAATCGGTAGTGCTGGCAGCACCTCAATGCTCTCCGGTGCCTGAGCAACGCCACCTGCGGTGCAGATCACTCTACGCTGCTGCATCTCTACAGAGCCCTTGTTCAATCCCGCCTTGACTATGGGAATCTGGTTTACGGTTCGGCGCCGCCCTCAGTGTTGCGCTTACTCAACCCAGTGCACCACTGTGGCGTTCGCCTAGCGACGGGAGCTTTTAGAATGAGTTCGGTGACCAGTGTTCTGGTGGAGGCCGGAGTTCCTCCATTGTGGGTCCAACGTACGCAAACTGCTCGCCAGTTATGTTGCACATACTTGTAGGTCTCTTGAGCATCCGAATTACTGTCTCCTTTTCCCACCAGCAGGAGTTCATCTCTCGCATTGGCGGCCCAGATCAGGGCTCAAGATTGTGGTTCGTGTGTGCTCCCTTCTCTCCGAACTGGAGTCCTTCCCTTTACCACCACTACTTGAAATCCATTCACGTATACCTCCATGGTGTACACCTTGCCCGAAGCTTCGTCAGGACCTTTTGCATAGCCCTAAGGACTCCATTAACCCCGCCGCTCTCCACAGTCACTTCCTATCGATTCTTGATGTGTTCCAGGGCTCTGAAGTTGTTTGCACCAACGGCTCAATGGTTGATGGTAATGTTGGCTATGCCTATGTCCACAGAGGCCATATTGAACAGCATTCTGTGTCCACTGGCTGCAGTGTATTCACTGCACAGCTTGTGGCCATATCTCGTGCGCTTCAGTGCATCCGTTCCTGTTCTGATGAGTCATTCATTCTCTGATCTGACTCCCTGAGCAGCTCACAAGCTATCAAACAGTGCTACCCTCGCCATCCTTTGGTAGCGAACAGCCAGGAGTCCATCTGTGCTCTGGAAATGTCCAGTTGTTCAGTGGTGTTTGTGGACCCCAGAACACATCAGAATCCCAGGCAACACACTTGCTGACAGACTGGCCAAACAGGCTACGTGGAAATTGCTCCTGGGGATGGGCATCTCTGAAACTGACCGGTTTTGTCTTATACTGCAAGGTTTTTCGGCTTTGGGAGGTGAAGTGGCATAACAGTATGCACAACAAACTGTGTGTCATTAAGGAAACTGCAAATGTGTGGAAGTCTTCGCTGCGGGCTTCTCACAGGGAATCAGTTGTCCTTTGTCGGCTCCGCATTGGCCATACGCAGCTCATACATTGATTACCTGCTCCGTCGTGAGGATCCACCTCAGTGTTGCTGTGGCTCCCAAATGACAGACGTCCAGCTCCTCCTGGACTGCCCACTTTCAGCCGCACTGTGGTGGACTTCTAACTTTCCCAATGCCCTACCTTCGGTGTTGGGCAACAATGCCTGAACAGCAGCTTTAGTTTTACGTTTTATTTGTGAGGGTGGATTTATCATTTGATCTGAGTTTTAGCACATGTCCTTTGTCCCTCTGTGTCCTGCACCCTAGGGCTTTTAGGATGGAGGTTTTAATGTGTTGCAGAGTGGCTGGCTTCTCCTTTTTTATTCTCATGGTCAGCCAGCCATGGTAATCTGCGTTCTCGTTTTTAATCTCTTTTCCCAGTTTCTTGCATCTCTCTGTGGTTTTCTTGTCTTGTTTTGCCCATTGTAGTGTTTTTTGTCCTTCTGCCATTCTTCTGCTTCTTCCTTTCTCCTGTTATTGTGCTGTATGTCTTCTTTGTTTTCTTCTTTCCCTTGGGAACAAGGGACCGATGACCTTGCAGTTCGGCACCCCCCCCCCCCCCCTCCGCCCCAAAATTGTAAACCAACCAACCCAAATGACTTCAAACAGTGCATTGAAGAAGCTCTGTGAAACCAGCAACAGTGCATCTTGTTCACAGGTCATTCAGAAAGTGCATTAAGTTATGCATTCAGTAAAATGGGCACTGACCTAAACACTTCACATAAATGAGTATTCGGCCACCAGACTATCCATTTTAATACAACCAATTACATACAGCATGTTTCATGCATGCACTTATAAAACTTTGAACATTTCTAGCTCTCTAACTAAAATAGATAGAAATTTGATTTGAACTGATTTATACCGATTTGGATTAAATACATCAGCTACATGATAGTAAAATAAATGTTCAGTATTATGAAAGGGATAGCTGTTATTCAACATATAGCAGAGATGCTGACTCACAGGTAGGTACAACAAAAAGACTGCCAAGCAAAGCTTTCGGCCAAACAGCCCTTCATTAGAATGATGACATTCACACACACACACACACACACAAATGCAACTCACACACACATGACCACAGTCTCTGACTGCCAAGGCCAGACTGGGAGAGAATACAACTGGCCTTGGCAGCCAGATATGGTGGTCATGTGTGAGCAAGTGGCATTTCTGTGTGTGTGTGTTGTGTATGCCATTTATTCTGAAGAAGGCCTGTTTGGCTGAAAGCTTTGTTTGATAGTCTTTTTGTTGTGTCTATCTTCAACTCAGCTATTCCACTTTCATACTAGTGTTGTTATTCCATCCTACTTTTCTCATTGAATAACAATAAATGTTTTCTTTATTTGTTGCTGTAACTCTCTGCAAAATAAATACGGTATGTTCGTAACTCTGCAATAGGAGCAACATTTCTTATGTTTACCAACCTAAATAAATATTCCTTTCCTCATTACTTTGTAAGTTACGGAAAAAATATCTTACCTTAAACACCCTCAATGTGACTAACAGTACTGTGCATAGATGTCTATGTACAAGTTATTCTGCTCTCAGCGGCACTGCATGACATCTCAGATCTTTTTTGATACTGTAGATATGTGATGAATTCTGGGGCAAAACTGTCAGTTTGAATTCCTCAAATTATTGTGGCATGAGTCTGATCTTGTGGCACTGGTTAATGTCCCACTGCAGAATGTGATTTACAGTGGAGAAGACATCAGCTATGGAGTGATACAAGTAGTCAGCATTGGAATGGATCTTGTATACAGAATTCTGTAACAGTTGCAGGTCTCAAGGATGACCAGCTAAATATCACTGTTAGCATAATATAGCAATCATGGACATTTGTTCCACTTCTTTCACATTTTCTTCACTTTATGGTCCATATCCATGTCCTTGCACCAGCGCATTTTAATTGATAATGCCATTGTTTCAGTATGAGACTGGACATCAATATGTTGTTAGTGATATGCTCCAATACACTTGAGCTTTTCTTCGCACTATACACCACTGTTAGTTGGGCATCAGACTACCACATATTCTTCTTTACAAAATAGGATACCATCCATAGTCAGCAACCTTTAACAAAACACAGATGTCTAATACCGTCAATTTGTAATCGATATTAGAGGCAGCAGCACATAACAAGCCTTGATATTTTTTGTGACACAGTTAACAGCATCTAGGCCATTGCAGTTTGCCCTTTCTCAAAGTCATTTAAATGACACAGTTTCCGAATTTTTTCTGTGTGGCGGGATATTAAACTCTTATCTTCCCTCCTACCATACTTTCAGTCCTCAGTAACTTGAACATAACCTTCATGTTAGTTATGTGCTCTCCAAACGACCTACACTCATTCTGCTCTACAATATAGTGTTGGTTGTAAGGTACTGGCACACCAGTGTATGTAAACAAAGCTTATTTGCAAGAGATCAAAATTCTGATGGAAGTATACCAGCTGGTCACTTATTAAGCCGCAGATTTGAATGTAGTTCGACAACTGAATGAAAAAAATAGAAACAACAAAATGAATTTTTTAAAGTTGAATAGATCGGCATCAGCATAAGATAAATTGATGCTTCATGGGAACTAAGGATGCAGTTCCAGAAAACTGAAGGAAAAGGAAAATGAAAAATAAGGTGGCAAATTAAAGGTATGAAGGATATGATTTATGACTTTTCTGGCATAGCAGTAATAAATTATATAAACAACCTTTCTCATTAATCAGTCTGTCTGATAGTAAAAACCATATAAAATACCCTGCAGTAGTTCCTGAGGTTAGCATTCACACACAGAAATAGAAATGTGGTGAAGGACTATAATTCATCATATTTCAGCCAATTTGCACAAAATACTTATAAACTATGTACACCAACATTCCTAATGAATCATTTTTTAGTTAAAACGAGATCAAAATACTTATAATAGTTCCTGAGATTAGCTTTCACACACAGGCCAAAAAAAAAATGTCACAGGGGCTTTAATTTATAATATGTCTATATGATCAAAGCTGACATTCACAAAAGAGATGAACAATTGTATGAAGTTATTCACTGAACATCAGGTGTCATACACCAAAAAAGAACAATACACACTGGAAAAAAAAGTCTGTGGGGCAGAAACATATAAAATGCAGACAAGATTTAAAAATAAATAAGGGAAGATAGCTTAGATAGTTGTAAATAAAGTATTAAAACATCCTATTGTAGGGCAACAGCCACAAAAACATATTTCATTCAGTTGCATCTTTGAACTTGTTCTGACAAAAAACAATGGTACATACTGTTAATTTGATGAAAGAAGTTCTTGATCCTTATGTTGTTTCCCAAATGCCAGGGATATACCATCCATTATTAGGTGCTAATCTCATACAAACTTTAATAATGAACTCTCGACTACTTCTGATATATATCAGTAGCACTTGATGTGAAATATTCTCCGCTTATATTCTTTGTGCTCGTTCTCAAGAAACAGATAAGCATGTGTTACAACATGTGTTCAGCTAAAGAAGTTCTTATTATTAATGATGGATTTGGACGATGAAATACTTTTTCATGACAAGGTTTATATTTTTTAAATCTTGCTAATGCAGTAATAATAATATATGTAATATATGTTGTGGAACCTACTACTGTAGAATAGGTTACATCTCATATTTGCTACTTACAACTAAGAAAAGTGACATCTTGGAGGGTTTGAGAACAGTTTTTGGATTACTGTAAATAACATAAAGTTTGCAATGCATTCTTAAAACTCCTTCAAATTACATGAGAACAGGATGAAAAATTGTTAGTCTAGTAGTGACAGACTCATTTTTATGTTTAAAAAAATGGCCTTCTTTTTTGCCATAGTCTCCTTTTAAGTCAGTGTTCTTTGTTCATTGTTTTTCCAGTAAGCAAATTCGTCCCTTAAGTGTGACTGATAAAACTGACCTCATGTATTGTGTTGATTGCTGTTTTGTTTCTGACATGAAAAGGTGCAGCCATGTCTCAAACACAGTACAGATCATAAAACTTCACTTGGATACTTTTAACACCAGAAGGTGGAGTTTTTGACATTTGTAAAAAGGTGGAAAGGGTTCATTTTGACCCCGCATAAAATATTTTCATATTTGACTTACAAAGGCCTATATTTTAACGTATGTTAACCCCCAACTTTTTGTGATTTATAACAATATTTATTTCACATTATTTAATTCAACAAGAAACTATCCTATTGATTCATCATTATTCATGCTAACAAATTTCCTAAACTGCAGACTTTCATATGTTAGCTATTTGGAGAACCTTCTTGACACACTTAGGATATATTGTACTCGCATGTTTTCTACACATCTTTGTTGTACTTCTTAATCAAGTCATCGGAGTGTACTAGACACAGTTAGCACAGGTGAATTTTGTTTTACTTGCACATTTTCTGCACGTGGCTTTGTGGCACCTCACACAGTTGTTGCTGGTCTTGTTGTCTTTTCAGAAGCTGACTTGGCACTACTTCTGCTTTCTAGATGATTTTGGTCTCATGTCCTCTTCTTTTGTCTGTTCTTCTTCCTGGTATTGTGTTCCCTTGAATCTATTTGTCAACTGAAGTATGACCTTCCTTCTTTCCATTTTCTTGTTTGTTACTATTTTGTAGATTACTCATGATCTATTGCTGCCTTATCCAAGACAATGTAGAAAATGTGCATCAGCTGTCTCGTCCATGCAACCTCGTTGTATATGTGCAGGTCATTTGCAACTATGTTCACCCCTTACTTTGTTGCATTGTGGAATGTTGTGGTTTCAGGTTCTTCTTTCCTTCTTTCCTTCTTTCCTTATTGCTACTTTAGCTGCAGTGTTCTCAGAGGAATGACATTTTTATTCTTCTTTCCATAGTACACAGTCTTGGTGCAGTCTGTGTTTGCCAATTTAATGCAGAATGGTTGTGGAGTGTATTTTAGCATTTGGCTTCCTTACCTCATCAGAGATTTCACAATGAATCTTGCTCATTGCACCAGTTAATGAAGGTTTCTTTTTGTGTTCCGTAACAAATTGAAGAGATGTGAAGAAGTTGTCCATCATCAAATTTCTTCCTCAATTTAGAAATGGCTCCATGGGATGCAGAACAATGTACTCTCTGAATGATTGCTTCTGAATGTGTATGACCTCTTCCTTTGAGGCAGGGGAAAGTATTACATATATATTATGTTGCTTAGTCAGCAGCAAACCAAAATTTGAGGCTATATGTGTTGGGTTTGTTGGGCATCGGCTGAGTGAACCTGTATCTTGGTTTTTATGGTAATAGTTGCTCATCTGTAGTTATATTTTCTCCAGGATGGTAAGAACGAATACCGTTTTCCATGAACATTCCCCGAATTTCAGATACAAGAGCGAATTTGTTGGCTGGCGGGCATTCTGTTCTGTTGTAAATGGAGAAATCTGAGAATTTCATGAAATTTGTCCAGTGGGTAATGCTCATAATGAAAGTAGGCCTCCAAGAATCGACCAAAGACCATCTGCAGATTGTTTTTAATACTTCTTGAGACGTGATTCTGTGTATTTCTGTAGTACTGCTTCGTAAAAAATAAGTTGAAAAGCACTGATGACAGAGCTGTCTACCTGTTGGTGAAATAGTGGGACCACGTCTTCTCGTTATAATGTTTAAAGCCAATCTTTTTCCAGATGATGAAAAATTAGCAATCTTACACTCAGTTACATTTCCAGCGACCATCTTTTTGTAGACATTCAACTGGGCCTGCTGTGATTGGTGGATGAGGTGAGGATTGATGTAGGTTAACATCTGTGTCCTCGTCCTCGTCCATATTGTTAATATAACAAGAACACCAAGCAACAACAACAAACAGAAAGCCAAAGAAATAAAACATGAGCTAAAGTCTAAAATGTCTCAAGGACAGCCTTCCAAATTTGCACAGAAAGTCTCTGCAGCCAAAGTTGTTTCAGCCCTAGACTCTGAAATCTGGTAAAGCGGCTGGTTGTGATGGTATATACCTGGAGTTCCTTAAACATGCTGGCTAAGGTGCAGTGCAGTGGCATCAAAATCTGGTAACAATCCTGAAGACTATAGACCCATTGCACTTCTAAGTGTCTGCTATAAACTGCTGGAGAGAGTACTCTATAATAGAATTGCACCAACTATCCTGAAACACATTCCTGTAGAACGGGCTGGCTTCAGACAAGACCGCAGTTGTAGCGATCAAGTGCTAGCTTTGGCAACATACATAGAGAAGGGCTTCGAAGACCTGAAGAAAACAATGGCCGTGTTTATTGACCTAACATCAGCATATGATACAGTGTGGCGGAAAGGCATGCTTCTTAAGTTCTTAAGAATAATTCCATGTAAAAGAATTGCACAACTACTCAATAACATGCTGTCCAACAGGAAATTCCAAGTTCGACCTAAAAGGTCAAGTAAGCAAGGTATACAATTTAAATGACGGACTACCACAAGGATCAGTATTGGCCCCACTACTTTTCAATTTATATGTCGCTGACTTGCCAGAAACGAAAGCAATCCCTCCTTTTTCACAGTGTCTTTATCTTCATTTGCCTCTGGTACAAAATCTACATATTCATCAGCAAAGTCAATCTCTGATTCGCTGGACTTCTCTAAGAGACATAAGATTTCTTCATTGGAAAGCCCATGCTGGAGAGACATGTTCAAAAACATCTTTCATAGACAAAGAATACTACCTGAATGACATGATATACACTGAAGAGCCAAAGAAACTGGTACACCTGCCTAATGTCGTGTAGGGCCCTCGCGAACACACAGAACAGTTACAGCACCACTTGGCATAGAGTCTACTAATGTCTGAAATAGTGTTGGAGGGAATTGACACCATGAATCCTGCAAGGCTGTCCACAAATCAGTAAGAGTACAAGGGGGTGGAGATCTCTTCTGAACAACACATTGCAAGGCATCCCAGATATGCTCAGTAATGTTCATGTCTGGGGAGTTTGGTGGCTAGCCGAAGTGTTAAACCCAGAAGAGTGTTCCTGGAACCACTCTGTAGCAATTCTGGCCATCTGGGGCATCCCATTGTCCTGCTGTAATTACCCAAGTCTGTTGGAATGCACAACGGACGTGAATCGGTGCAGGTGATCAGACAGGATGCTTATGTACGTGTCAACTGTCAAGAATCGTATCTAGATGTATCAGGAGTCCCATATCACTCCAACTGCACACGTCCAACACCATTACAGAGCCTCCACCAGCTCGAACATTCCCCTGCTGACATGCAGGATCCACGGATTCATGAGGTTGTCTCCATACCCTTACATGCCCATCAGCTCTATACAATTTGAAACAAGACTTGTCCGACAAGGCTGCATGTTTCCATTCGTCAACAGTTCAATATCGGTGTTGATGGACCCAGGGGAGGCATAAAGCTTTGTCATGTAGTCATCAAGGGTACCTGAGTGGGCCTTTGACTTCAAAAGCCCATATCGATGATTTTTCATTGAATAGTTCACACACTGACACTTGCTGATGACCCAGCATTGAAATCTGCAGCAATTTGCTGAAGGGTTGCACAATCTGTCACATTGAAAGATTCTCTTCAGTCGTTGTTGGTCCTGTTCTTGCCGGATCTTTTTCCAGCTGCAGCGATGTTGGAGATTAATTGTTTTATCAGATTCCTGGTATTCACGGTACACTCATGAAATTGTTGTAGAGGAAAATCCCCACTTCATCGCTACCTCAGAGATGCTGTGTCCCATCGACTGTGTGCCGACTATAACACCACTTTCAAACACACTTAAATCTTAATAATCTGCCATTTTAGCCACAGTAACCAATCTAACAACTGCGCCAGACACCTGTTGTCTTACATAGGCATTGCCGACCCCAGTGCCATATTGTACCTGTTTACATATCTCTGTATTTGAATACAAATGCCTGTACCAGTTTCTTTGGCACTTCAGTGTACAAACTATGGCAGATTGGAATGTGCCCATGCTATGATGTAATGATGTTGCTGCTTCATTATTGAATTATTTACTTATATTCAGAAGAGAAACAACCGTGGTGTCAAATTGACACCTTCCACCTTATTAGGCGTATTGAATGAAATGTCCAAAAAAATATAAATGTTTTGTACATATTAATACATCACAGGAATAATCTTGATTTCATGAATGAAGTTAAAAAAAAGATATAGATATTGAAGAAAAAAGTATGACAGTTTTTTTTTCTATTTTCTTTTTTACCTCTCTGCTGTTGTACTGTTAAAATGTTCCAAAAATTGTCGAAAATTTGTCTTTGCAGCTGTTATTGGTTAGCATTCGACAAATGTGGCACCCACAAAGATTGTCTGTCACTGTTTCTGCATAACACACTTTATTGAACACCATAACACACTTTACTGAACACAAGACAAAATACATTTTAAGTATTTTGCAGACAATGATAACTATAGAATTGCTTAGCAGTGGACAGAGTACATCAACATCTAGGTAAACATTGTGCAAATCACTGTGAAGTGGATAACAGTGGGTACTTCCCATTGTACCACATTTTAGGTTGTCTTCCAATTTTATTAATGCCCAAAGTGTGGGAAGAATGGCTATGTGCAATTAGTTTCACATTCCCTTTGTGATGCCCAAGTGAATGATTCATAGTGAGCTCTATTATACTCCTCTGTTCACCATTTAATACTTGTTCCTGCAACTTTGTAAGAAGGCTTTCCCAAGATAATTGGCACACACTTTATCTAAAAGTGTCTGCCAAAGCAGGTTTTTCAGCATTGCCATGATGCTCTCCCATGAGTTAAAGAAACTTGTTTTGTTTTCTTTTTTTATATTCAATATACCATTTTAGTCCTATTTGGTATAAGTCCTATGCATCTGTTCAGTACTGTAAGATGGGATGCACAAGTGTTTTGTAAGCAATATTCTTTGTGGACTATATTTTCTCAGTATCCTACCAATGGACCAAAGTTTGCCACATGCTTTTATTACATCCAGGTATTTGTACAAGTTGTCAGATTCTATTTGTGAGTCATTGATTTTATAGTTTTTGGTTCTGTACTTTCTGAAGTGCACAGTTTTACATTTCTGAACATTCAAAGCAAGTTGCCAATCTTTCCATCACTTTTCTGTATTTTTCCAATAATATTTCATTATAGATTACTACATCATGTGTAACAAGTCATATTGGCAGCCGAGTTAATATATAACATAACAGCAAGGGCTCCATTACACTTTCTGTGGCATGCCTGTAGTTATATACATTTGTTAGTGGCACTCCATTCAAGACAACATGATGGGTCATTCCTAGAATCCAGTCACAAATTCTTTTGGGTGTATTAGTGAGTCAAATGCCTCTTGAAAGTCAAGAAGTACTGTATCTAATTGACAGCTGAATCCAGTCACAAATTCTTTTGGGTGTATTAGTGAGTCAAATGTTTCTTGAAAGTCAAGAAGTACTGTATCTAATTGACAGCTGAATCCAGTCACAAATTCTTTTGGGTGTATTAGTGAGTCAAATGCTTCTTGAGAGTCAAGAAGCACTGTATCTAATTGACAGCTTTGATCCGTGGCTTTCTGAAAGTCATATGAGAAAAATACAAATTGATTTTTTCGTCATTGATGTTTTTGGAATCCATGCTTGTTGACTGGGAGGAGGTCATTTTGTTCAAGATACCTCATTTGAGCTCAGTTTATGTTGTAAGATTTTACAACAAATGGATGTCAGTGTTGTGAGATAGTAGTTTTGTGGATCACTTCTTGTTTCTTCTTTGTAAAGGAGCATTCCAAAACCGAGTTCAGTATTTTTGCTTCTGTCCTGCTGCTTCAATTTTGATTTGTGTGTGTGTGTATGTGTGTATGTGTGTGTGTGTGAACTTTAATGCTGCTTAGATTTCACATATGACCAGAATTTCTTTGGATTTTGTGACGGATATTTCAATACAGTTTTGCTGTGGCTGTCTCTGAAGGCTTGCTTCACACACCCTTTAGACAGCCACAGCTCCTGATCATTCACTTGCTCATAGCTGTGTGTTTTGAGTTTCTCCTTCACTTATAGCACTATTCTCTATTTATCTACTTTACTAAACATGTAAATCTTCGTGCTTGCAATGCTTTTCATACCTGCTGTAACCTATATCCATTTGATCTAGGCCTCTCTCTTCTATTTTCAGTACCCATCCTCTCCCTAACTCCCATCCATTACTAAAGTGACTATACCTTCATTTATCAGAATATGTGCTATTAACCGAGCCCTTCTTTTAGTTTAGTCGTGTCATAAATGTCTCATCTCTCCAATTCAATCTCCTCAATAGTTATTTGATCTACCTGTCTGATCTTCAGCCATTTCAAAAGCCTCTATTCTCTTCCTGCCTGAACTGCTGAACTTCCACTTCTCATTCTCATACAAGGCTACATTCCAGACAAAATACTTTCAGAAAAGACTTCGTAACACTTTACGTTATGTTAGTGTAGGTGTTAATAAATTCCTCTGATTTGGAAATACTTTTCTTGTTGCCTACCTTTAGAGCACTTTAATTATACCAATTGATTAGTGGATGATGAAAGTCTACTTCATTGGTGACAGTATTATGTGGAAACATATAATCAGTAATCTTACATTTTCTCTAAAGTTTGTTGTTAAATCTACTGGTAAGTCTGATGGTCAATAGAAAGATCATTAAGTTTACACCCATCCTTAATACTAAGTCTTGTCCAAACAATCACACAAGCAACTTTAATTTATGTCTTGCTGGATTTGAGTTCCTTGCCTGATGCCACAAATACACTGCTCCCATTTCCTATTAGTTTATCCTAACAGTTTACATTTATACTATCCTCAAAAAACTCTTTGCTAGCCAGCTTCCTGTACCTACTATTATGTGTGCTGCAGTTGTTTTTAGTTAGGAGTGCCTCAAACTTTAAAATTTCGATGTGAATGCTTCGGCGGCTGCTCACTAGGATTTTAGCAGTTAATCTGTCAGAGAGGGATGGGGGAGGGGCAATTCTTTGGAACTTCCACTAATATTTAATGGTCTCCTACAGCTAACATTATCTAGACTGGACCCAAGTCACCTAATCTACAAAAAAAGCTTTTGTTTTCACCTCACATTTAGTCACCTACTTGGGTAGTAGCCTACACCCCTGATCTATTTAGAGGGACTCTGCAGCTCTCACCCCAGTGACACAAGCATAAAAAATATATATATATAAAAATCTCCTTGGCCATTTTGCATATTTAATGATCAAAAGTGACAATTGTTATTGGAGTTACGTAATGATCAGAAGCGGAGAACCAGTGTATGTGGAACTGTGCTGTAGAGAAATTTAAAATCAGCAAAAATGGAAAGGGTATTTACTGGCTGTGAAGTAAGACAGCTTTGAAATGACAGAGAAAGAATTGAAATCATTAATTTATGTATGTCTGTTAACTGAATGAAAAGGGTTGCTATTTTGAATGTATGAAGCAATATTGCATATGGTGGCCTTGAATCTTTTATCTGTGCAGTGATTGCAGACTAACACTGATTGTTTACTTTCCATTGTCCTAATGGAGCCTGCATTAACAGTCCCCCATCCACAATCTTGCTTGTGCTCATTGAAATAGACATGCTACCTTTACCCACACAAAAATAAAATGTATATTTTCTTTTAGCTTCCTACTTTCAAATTAAACCTCTATAGCTCATCTTTGAGTCATGTGCCACATTTCTTCCTTCAACTTTTGTGTCAATAAGGTCATCTGTCATATTTGTTAACATTAAATTGAGAAACAGTGGCAATACATACATTTTCATGATGATGACATTTCCCATAACACCTCCCCTTCCGTGAAACACTCTTATGAACAAGTTGTATCTTGAAATTATGTTTAAGACTGAATGAGGATCAAACTTAAATCATCGTTCACATCAGATACCAAAGTTACAATTCATGTAACAAGTGTCTCTTCAATCTTGTCATTAATCTTCAAAATTACACAGAATCCTCGCTCTTTAACATTGTCTGTCTTTTGTTCCAAGGTACTTACTTCCTCACAGAACACCAGAAATGAGATACACAAAACTTCCTCACAGAACACCAGAAATGAGATACACAAAACTTCCTCACAGAACACCAGAAATGAGATACACAATTTTAAGTGTGTGTGCTTGTGTGTGTGTGTGTGTGTGTGTGTGTGTGTGTGTGTGTGTGTGTGTGTGCAGGAGGGGGGAGGAATATTGGCATGCACAATGCCCTCATCTACCACAAAATCTGTGTCAGCAACCTGTTGCTAACAACTTACTTCATCTCGTAATTTATTAGCTCCTAGCAAATTGTGTTCAATGCATTGTCACAAATACAATGAATTTGTTATACAGGGTGTAACAGGCATAAGTGCAGATATGTATGTTGGTGACTGTGGACGGTGTACTGAACAACAATGCATCAGTATTGACATCATTTGCCCCCCCCCCCCCCCCCCCTGCAGGTCCGGGGCTTAGAATAGGCCCAAAACATTCCTGCCTGATGTAAGAGGCGACTAAAAGGAGTTGCACATGTTTCGGCCTTTATGTCCATGCCTGACATCAACCATTTCTACAACCTCTAAATACTCTCTGGGCAAAGCACTATCAAAAATCCTGATCAGTAGGAAGTGAGCTCAAGTCAGAAGAACTCAAAAAATTGTAAAAATAAAAAAGTCGTCTTGTGACATCACTGTCATGACATATTTCATCCAGTTTTTCTGGGATAATAACTACAGAATACTTCAAAACACAACTGTGCACTACCAAGGCACTGGAGACTAAGATAGTAAAATGGTTGCAGAACAGCTGCAACACACATTGTATAAATTACCTTCCAGTTTTGCACCATTGTCGCATTTGAAATTTTTGGTGAAGTTCATAGCAGTCTGCCTGACAATTCTCAGAAAAGGATTCATGTTAATGAGACTTTTGAATGTGTCTGTTTATTTTGCAATGTTGCTGATGTGCTAGTTTAATTCTGGTCTAAAGAGTAGCAAACCTACTTTTGGCCTTTTTACAAGAATCACCAATTTTGTCCTCAGTTTGTAAACATCAGTTTGTGAACTATAGGAAAGCAGTAGGAGAACAACATTTTGTATTCACAGACCCTGTGTTGGTAAGTTATCACATGCAAAGGTTCAGGTTTATCATACACTTTGCTTCTAAAGATATAAAAATCTGAACCTCACAGTTTTTTCAAGTGGCTGTTTTTTTGGCTGACTTTGTTTCAAATTATCTACATCAAAATTGCTCATGAAATCTTTTTTTATTATTCCATCACAGGGAATGGAGAAAGATGTACAAGATGGCCTCGGTTTGTTTCTTTCGAGTAAATATTGCTGGAGGTGTTATGTCTCAAGGTTGGGAAAATCTCAAGGGTACACTGTAGAAAGCTATGGTATGGGGTCAAAGAAGTGACTATATCTCTGCAAGTACTAAACTGGTTAAAGTAAAACCTTACCAGTGTTAATTGGAAATGTACAAATGTTCAAAGAAAATTTTCGCAAAATCCATGCTGGGTAAGCGAGAACTTTTTCCATAATTAGACCAATTGCCATTATATTTTCAAACTGTTTTGTTGATATAAAGTACCTGCATAAAAAAATTGACATTATAAATCCTTTGAACTTACACCATTTATTGATTGTCTACATTTTAGTACTACAAAAAGAAACAAAAGTAAATGGTTTATATTAATTTTTACCATCATTTCCATTTTTTGATGTTTAAGTTAGTTAATCATCATCATCACTGGTTTCATTATCTTCATTTCTTAGCCTACTGACATTTCTTCCTCCCTGACATATCTCATGTAGTGTGTCATATTCTGAGCCATCCATAGGATATGCAACAATAGGTTTGTTTATAAATAAATCTTCTGCTACTAGTAATGATTTTCTTTATTTACTTTTTGCACAATGCATTTTGGGAAATGATTGCCATTTTTAAGTACATTTTTTGTGTGTATTAAGCCATTTCTATTGATGTTCTCAATGTGTGAGAACATTTCGTTGACTTTTACTGCAATATATAGTTGGTTATGGATTCTGTTGGTGAAGTTAGTGGTGTAATTTAGAAGAATCTGTGCTTACAGTTTTCTAATTGTCCATTTGTGCAGAGTCCCACACACACTAAACATCACACACAACTTCTTGTACATTTTAAACATCGAAAATATCTTATATAAACAAAACAGTTTCAAAGATGTTCTTGCAAGTAGTCCACAGAGATAACATTATAGGTCTTCCACAGATTACGTTATCCTTTTGTATAGAGGTTATTTATCTTAACAATTTGGCTGGTTGATTATGACAGCATATGCAAGCACAACATCTGTTAGTAAAAGGGGATACCAAAGACATCACAGGCATTCTAAATTACTTCAGTAATCTACATGAGAAAATCAAATTTACAGTGGAAAATGAGCAAAATAAAAGCATCAACTTCTGGACCTAAATATTACAAAAGACAACAACACATGCACATTCAAAATTTATAGAAAAGACCCAATGACTTACACCACAATACCTACAACCTCATGTCACCAAAATATCCATAAACAGGCAGCATACAGGTCGATGCTACATAGGGCAACAAAAATATCATTGAACCAAGAAAACATGCAACAAGAAATAAACACAGTGAAAAAAATTGCTGTTGCCAATATTTCCATGGTTGACACAATCCTAGACAAAGTGAAGAAAGACCCAGGTGCAAACTGTGCCACAGAAAAGAAAGAGAAAAACAATTGTATATCTAGTATCCCATACATAGCCAATGTATCACAGAAGATTGCAAATATTTTCAAAAATCAGAAAGTAAAAATTGGGTTTTCTACATCTAATAAACTACAACAAAAACTAATACATAATATAAAGTGTAATCATGATCCATATTCAGACTGTGGAATATACAAGGTAAAATGCCAGGAATGCTCCATGTTCTACCTAGGACAAACAGGTTGAAATTTCAACACCAGGTACACAGAGCACATTAAAGCCTACACACACAACAAACACACTATGTCAGCAGTAGCAACACACATACATAATACAGGACACCCATTTGGAAAAATAGAGCAAATTGTCAAAGTACTCCACCGACTAAATAATGGACATAGAATGGATTTGCCAGAAGAACTGAAGATATATTCACATTACAGAAAATATGAAGATAAAATATTAAACGAAAAACTTGAAAGTGAATAATTGAATTTCTTCAGATGTTTCAATAGTATACTTAAATAAAAATGGTAAAACATAGAAATAAGCACAATTGTAAAATTGATATAAGTAAATTATGAGCCAAATTGTTAAGATAAATAACCTCGGTACAAAAGCATATCATGATCTGGGGAACATCTATAATGTTATCTCTGTGGACTAGTTGTAAGAACATCTTTGAAACTGTTTTGTTTATATAAGATATTTTCGATGTTTAAAGTGTACAACAAGTTGTGTGGGATGTTTAGTATGTGTGAGACTCTGCACAAATGGACCATTAGAAAACTGCAAGCACAAATTCTTCTAAATTACACCACCAACTTCACCAACAGAACCCATAACCAACTAAAAAATTGGATGTTTCTTATATATTGCAGTAAAAGTCAACGAAATGAAGCAGACTCTCACACATTGAGAACATCAATAGAAATGGCTTAATACACACAAAAAATGCACTTAAAAATGGGAATTATTTCCCAAAACGCGTCATGTGAAAAGTAAATAAAGAAAATCATGACTGGTAGCAGAAGATTTATTTTTAAACAAACCTATTGTTTTCATAGTTGCAGGCTTTCAAAAACCATTTATAATGGATCAAATCAGGATGTGTATCTACACATCTACATGGTTACTCTGTAATTCACACTTAAGTGCCTGGCAGAGGGTTCATCAAACCATTTTCATACTACTACTCTACCATTCCACTCTCGAATGGTGCATGGGAAAAAGGAACACCAAAATCTTTCCGTTCGAACTTCGATTTCTGTTATTTTATTATGATGATCATTTCTCCCTACGTAGGTGGGTGTCAACAAAATATTTACGCATTCGGAAGAGAAAGTTGTTGATTGAAATTTCGTAAATAGATCTTGCCGCAAAGAAAACCACGTTTGTTTCAGTGACTGCCACCCCAACTCCCATATCATATCAGTGACACTCTCACACCTATTGCGTAATAACACAGAATGAGCTGCCCTTCTTTGCACTTTTTCGGTGTCCTCCATCAATCCTACCTGGTAAGGATTCCATACCATGCAGCAATATTCCAGCAGAGGATGAACAAGTGTAATGTAGGCTGTCTAATTAATGGGTTTGTCGAATCTTGTAAGTGTTCTGCCAACAAAGCACAGTCTTTGTTTCACCTTCCCAACAATATTATGTATGTGGTCTTTCCAATTTAAGTTGCTTGTAATTGTAATTCCTAGGTAATTAGTCGAATTGACAGCCCGTAAATTTGTGCGATTTATCGTATACCCAGAATTTATCTCATTTCTTTTATACCCATGTGAATGACCTCACACTTTAGTGCTAATTGCCACTTTTTGTACCATACAGAAATTCTCTCTAGATCATTTTGTAATTGGAATTGATCATCTGATGATTGTACTAGACAGTAAATTACAGCGTCATCTGCAAACCGTCTAAGGAGGCTGCTCAGATTATCACCCTAGATCATTTATATAAATCAGGAACAGCAGAGGCCTACGACACTACCTTGCGGAACGCCAGATATCACTTGTGTTCTACTCGATGATTTACCGTCTATCACTATGAACTATGACTCCTCTGAGAGGAAATCATGAATCCAGTCACACAACTGAGACGATACTCCATATGCACGCAATTTGATTAATAATCACGTGTGAGGAATGGTATCAAAAGCCTTCTGGAAATCTAGGAATATGGAATCGATCTGAGATCCCTTGTCGACAGCACTTATTACTTCATAGGAATAAAGAGCTAGCTGTGTTGCACAAGAACAATATTTTCTGAATCAGTGTTGGTTATGTATCAATAAGTCATTTTCTTAAAGGCGATTTATAATGTTCGAGAACAGTATATGCTCCAAAATCATACTGCAAATTGAGGTCAGTGATATGGGTCTGTAATTCAATGGGTTACTCCTATTTCCTTTCTTGAATATTGGTGTGACCTGTGCTTCTTTCCAGTCTTTAGGATCAGACGTTTTGTCAAGTGAGCGGTTGTATATGATTGCTAAGAAAGGCGCTATTGTGTCTGCATACTCTGAGAGGAACCTGATTGGTATACCATTTGGACCTGAAGACTTGCCTTTCTTAAGTGATTTGAGTTGTTTTGCAACACCTAAGATATCTACATCTATGTCACTCATGCTAACAGTTGTTCTGGTTTCGAATTCTGGAATATTTACTTCGTCTTCTTTCGTGAAGGAATTACAGAAAACTGTGTTTAGTAACTCCACTTTAGTGGACCCCACCATCGGTAACGTTTCCATCGCTATCGCGCAGTGACAGTATTGACTGTTTTTTGCCACTGGTGTACTTTACATACAACCAGAATGTCTTTGGGTTTTCTACTATATTTTGATACAATATTTCATTGTGGAAACTATTAAAAGCATCTCGCACTGACGTCCGCACTAAATTTCGAGCTTCCATGAAACTTAGCCAGTCTTGGGGATTTTGCATTCTTCTGAATTTGGCATGCTTTTTTCGTTGCTTCTGCAACAGTGTTCTGATGTGTTTTGTGTGCCATGGTGGATTAGTCCCATCTCTTATTCAATTATGTGATATGAATCTATCTATTGCTGTCGATACTGTATCTTTGAATTTGACCCATTTCTGGTCTACACTTACATAATTAGCTTGGAAGGAATGGAGACTCTCTCTTAGGAGGGCATCAAGTGAATTTTTATCTGCTGTTTTAAATAGGTATATTTTGCGTTTTGGTTGATATGGTTTTGAGCCTCGCTACAATGACCTTGTGTTCACTAATCCCTGTATCCATCATGACATTCTCTATTAGATCAGGATTATTTATGGCTAAGAGGTCAAGTGTATTTTGACAAACATTTACAATTTGCATGGGCTCATGAAGTGATTGTTCAAAGTAATTCTCAGAGAAAGCATTTAGTACAATTTCGGAAGATGTTTTCTGTCTACCACCGGCTTTGAACATGTATTTTTGCCAACAAATCGAGGGTAGATTGAAGTCCTCACCAATTATAACTGTATGAGTGGGGTACTTATTTGTAATGAGATTCAGCTTTTCTTTGAAGCATTTAGCTATTGTATCAGGGGGTTGGTAGACAGAGCCAATTATTATTTTGGTACGGCTGTTGAGTATAACCTCTACCCATAGCAATTCGCAGGAACTACCTATTTCAACTTCAATACAAGATAAACTACTACCAATAGACACAAACACACCACCACATACTTTATTTAATCTATTCTTTCTGAACACGGTCTGCACCTCTGTAAGAATTTCGGCAGAATTTATCTCCGGCTTTAGCCGGCTTTCTGTTCCTATAAAGATTTCAGCTTCAATGCTTTCTATCAGCTCTTGAAGCTCTGGTACTTTTCCAACACAGCTTTGACAATTTACAACTACAATACCGTCTGTTGCTTGGTCCATTCTTGTCATTTCTTTGCCCTGTACCCTTTGAGACTGGAGGCCTTTTTGATGTTTCCCAGGACTGTCTAACCTAAAAAACCGCCCAGTCCACGCCACACAGCCCATGCTACCCATGTAGCCGCCTCCTGTGTGTAGTGGATACCTGAACTATTTAGCGGAACCCGAAACCCCACGATCCTATGGTGCAAGTCAAGTAATCTGCAGCCTACATCGTTGCAGAATCATCTGAGCCTCTGATTCAGTCCCTCCACTCCACTCTGAACCAAAGTTCTACAATCGGTCTTGTCGATGATGCTGCAGATGATGAGCTGTGCCTTCACTCGCTAGCAAGACTTGCAGTCTTCATCAACTCAGATAGCTGCCGAAAACCAGAGAGAATCTCTTTTGATCCACACACTTTTTTTAATACCTTTATAATAGATTCAGTTAAGATTCTGCGACAGGCAGTAAGAATCCACAGGTCCAGCATGGATATTTAAGGTTCCTTAACTTCCCATAATGAATATTTACTGTTCATTTTACATATCTGAAAAAAATCTTGAAGGTTATTAATTGAGTGTAAGACATTTACTTTTTCTTGTGAAGTAAAAGCTTATTACATTTACTCACGTATAGAGCTCATTATTGTGAGTGCTGTCTCTTATTGATTATCTGGTGTGATAATTAAAAAAACAGTCTTGATCACAAATTTCTTTTTAATCGGAATGACAGGTTTCAATCCTTAAGGATCATCTTCAGACTCCAGAATGGCTGGTGGACTTCCATGGAGCAAGCTGCGCTGACCCACGATGCTGAACCTGCACTGACATTTTCCTTCTGTTCAGCAAAGACCTGTTACTCTGTTCTAAGTAACCTTCAACCAGTCTAGTGTCAGGCCATTAGTTGTCCAACTGTTTTCTTAGCACCAAATAATAGGGCCACCAGGCAGTTTCTCTTTCAGTATCATTTTCCTGTGAAGGATCACATATTAGAGGAACTTCCTTCCATCTGCTAGCACCCCCAGCATTACTGTTATTGTGTTTTTTTATTGCTGTAATTTTATATAGAAACACTTTTATGTCCTCCACAAACGCAGTAACATCTGACAGCATGTGAAAATAAACTGACATCTGATCAGGTTGCCCATAAGATTTAGAAAATAGTGTGTTGTTTCCTTAGACAATTAATTATATGACACTGATACACAAGAAGTTTCACGTCATATACTGCTTTAATATGCTGAGGTAGCATTGTTGTGTGTCATAACATAAGCCCTGCCATCTTCATAGTCTTCACATACCAGCAAGTACTTTCTTTGAATTCCGTGAAGCATGTTGTTGTTGTTGTTGTCTTCTGTCTGACAATTGGTTTGATGCAGCTTTCCATGCTACTCTATCCTGTGCAAGCCTCGTTGTCTCCAAATAACTACTGTAATGTACTTCTTTCTGGATATGCTTATTGTATTCATCTCTTGATCTCCCTGTATGATTTTTATCCCCCACACTTCTCTCCAATACTAAATTGGTGATCCCTTAATGTCTCAGAATGTGTCATGTCAACCAATCCATTCTTTTGGTCAAGTTGTGTCACAAATTCTTGTCTCCCCAGTTCTATTCAGTACTTCCTCATTAGTTAAATTATTGACCCATCTAATCACCAGCATTCTTCTGTAGCACCACTTTTTGAAAGCTTCTCTTCCTTTTTTATCTAAATTCATTATTACATTTAGAAAAGACTTCTTAACAGTTGAATCTCTATTCAGTGTTAACAAATTTCTCTTCTTCAGAAACACTGTTCTTGCCAGTCTACATTTTATATCCTCTCTACTTTGGCCATCATCAGTTATTTTGCTGCCCAAATAGCAAAACTCATCTATTACTTTAAGTGTCTCATTTCCTAATCATATTCCCTTAGCATCACCTGATTTAATCCAAGTACATTCCAGTATCTGTGTTTTGTTTTGTTGCTTATATTCCATTTAGCTGCTCTTCCAAGTTCTTTGCTGTCTCTGACAGAATTGCAATGTCATTGGCAAACATCAAAGTTTTTATTCCTTCTCCCTGAACTTTAATTCCTACTCCAAATTTTTCTTTGGTTTCCTTTACTGCTTGTTCGATGTACATATTGGATAACATTGGGGATAGGCTGCAACCCAACATCGGGGATAGGCTGCAACCCTATCACTCCCTTTACAACCACAGGCCCCCTTTCATGCCCCTTGACTCTAACAACTGCCCTTTGGTTTCTGTACAAGTTGTAAATAGCTTTTAACTCCTTGTATTTTACCCCTGCCATCTTTAGAATTTGAAAGAGAGTATTCTAGTCAACATTGTCAGAAGCTTTCTCTAAGCCTACAGATGCTATAAATGTAGGTTTGCCTTTCCTTAACCTTTTTTCAAAAATAAGTCATAGAGTCACAATGTCTTTTGTGTTCCTACATTCTTCGGGAACCCAAACTGATCTTCTCCGAGATTGGCTTCCACCAGTTTTTCTGTTCTGTAAAGAATTTGTATTAGTATTTTGCAACCATGACTTATCAAACTGATAGTTCAGTGATTTTCACATCTGTCAGCAACTGCTTTCTTTGGAATTGGAATTACTACATTCTTCTTGAAGTCTGAGTTTATTTCACTTGTGTCATGCAACTTGCTCACCAAATGGAAGAGTTTTGTCATGGCTGGCTCTCCTGAGGCTATCAGTAGTTCTGACAGAATATTGTCTGCTCCTGAGGCCTTGTTTTGACTTAGATCTTTTAGAGCTTTATAAAATTCTTCTTGCATTATCATATCTCCCATCTCTTATTCATCTACATCCACTTCTCTTTCTACACATTGCTTCCATCCCCCTTGAATAGACCCTCTATATACTCCATCTATCATTCACCTTTCCTTTCTTTGCTTAGGACTGGTTTACCATCTGAGCTCTTTAAATTCATGCAGTTGTTTCTCTTTTCCCCAAAGGCTTTTTTTAATTTTCCTATAAGTGGTATCTCTCCTTCCTGTAATGAAATAGGTATGCTTCTAAGTCCTTATTTTTGTCCTCTAGCCATTCCTGCTTAGCAATTTTGCGCTTCCTGCCAGTCTAATTTTTCAATAGTGTGTATTTCCTTTCATCTGCTTCATTTGCTGCATTTTTAAATTTAGTTCTTTCATCAGTTAAATTCAGTATCTCTTGTGTTATCTGGGGATTTCTGCTAGACCTTGTCTTTTTACATATTTGAGCCTCTGCTGCCCTCTCTTACAGCTAGGAATTTGTCTTCTGCTTATTCCTTTCACCTGTTCCAGTCAACCATTGCCCTCGGGAACTTTCAACAACCTTTGGTTCTTTCAACTTATCCAGGTCCCATCTCCTTAATTTCCTACCATTTTGTAATTTCTACAGTTTTAATTTACAGCTCATAGACACTAAATTATGGTCAGAATCCACATCTGCCCCTGGATGTGCCTTACAATGTAGACTTCTATTTCATAAATATCTGTCTAAGCATTATATAATTGAACTGAAACCTTCCAGTGTCTGCAGGTCTCTTCAATGTATACAGTCTTCTTTTGTATTTTTAAACCAAATGTTACCAATGATTAAATTATGCTCTGTGCAGAAGTCTACCAGGCAGGTTTCTCTTTCATTTCTTTCCCCCCAGTCCATATGAACCTACTACTTTTCCTTCTCTTCCTTTTCCTGCTATTTCCAGTCCCGCATCACATTTCCTTTAATTAACTGAATAAATTATTTTATTTCATCATCTCTTCCATCATCTGTGGAGACAGTTGGCATGTAAACTTGTACTACTATGGTAGGCGTGGGCTTCGTGTCTATCTTGGCTACTATAATGCATTCACTATGCTCTCCATAGTTGCTTACCCAAAGTCCTGTTTTCTTATACATTACTAAACCCATTCCTGCATTACCCCTATTTGACTTGTATTTATAACCCCGTATTCACCTGACAAGAAGTCTTGTTCCTCCTGCCACCAGATTTCACTAATTTCCACTACATCTAACGTCAACCCATCCATTTCTCGTTTTAAATTTTCTAACCTACCTGTATGGTTAAGGGATGTAATATTCCACACTCATAACTGTAGAATGTCAGTTTTGTTTCTCCTGATCATGACACGCTGCTGAGTAGTCTCAGCCCATAGATCCGAATGGGGGACTATTTTACCCAACAGGACACCATCATCATTTAACCATACAGAAGAGGTGCATGTCCTCTGGAAAAATGATGGCTGCAGTTTCCCCTTGCTGTCAGCCGTTTGCAGTACCAGCACAGCTAAGCCATTTTGGTTGATGTTGCAAAGCCAGATCAGTCAATCATTCAGACTGTTGCCCCTGCAACAACTGAAAAGGTTGCTGTCCCTCTTCAGGAACCACATGTTTTTCTGCCCTCTCAATAGACACTCCCCTGTTGTGGTTGCACCTATGGTACAGCTATCTGTATCGCTGAGGCATGCAAGCCACTCCACTGATGGCAAGGTCTGTAGTCCATATAGTTGGAAAATTCTTCATATAATTTCTAGAATAATCGGGAAGCCTTCATTGCATTTCTCTTGCACATTCTTCACAACATCATGGTACAACTCGTGAAACCTTCCCTGGTTTGGTTTGCTGAAAGTTTGGAATATAGAACTGGCATTCTTTAATTTATACTTTATCTGTTATCACCTATGAACATTTGCTTATATGGTGGCAAATTTTCTTCTTGCTGCAGTGTTGCTCATGACCTCTGCTCCATGTATCACCACTAGCTTAAAATTAGCATTGTATTGTCTGCATGAACGAATTGTGAACTGCAAAATTATAGATCCATGTTTCTCAACAAAGCCATGGCTGTAATTGTCATCAGTTTTAGATTCCTACAATTTATAGTGCTTACAGCACTGACAGTTTAAGCAAACTGTATGACAACAATATGTTGTGCTCTCAGCTCTCTACAGGTGAATCAGCAGAAATTGTACCGCTTTGGATTAACACTGTAGCCAACCTTGATAAAATAATAGCAACTTCAGCACCATTGGTGAAGCACATTTTTCATTTGTTATGTCACATGTTAAGTGAGTGTTCTGTTCAAATATATTTTTATTGGTGGTATGTGTTTAATGTTCAGAGTTAGACAATGCATCAGTCTGCCAATTTTAAAGTCAATTCAGTTCTGATTACAAATGTATTCAAGTGATTGCATATAATACAGGGTAGATATTCATAAATAATAGCCAAGGTATGTGGTATATATTCCAACGATTGACTGCACAATGAGTTTTGATGCCAGCTTATCGCTCGTGCACCACATTCATCCTAATTCCCAGCCAAGCTGGTTTCATTAATCCAACTCCAAATGATCCGAAATCTTCAAATTAAGTCTGTGTGTGACTTCAATTGCCAATGCGTAATCTGTAAATTAAGATGACCCTATATTAATCTATTACACAATGTGGGAATGTTGACATCAGTAGCAACAAATTTGTATGCAAATCAAAGATGACCCTGTATTTTTTGTATGACAAATTTGGTAAAAAATCTCATCTTTATAGTTGTGTGAGTATGGTATTTAAGAATTTAAAAGGCTGGTGCTACACTGTTCATTCATTTTTCTCTCCAAGTCACTGCACATACATTATTTCGTAATGTAACACTACACCCACTTCCAGCTGAAGTCAGGATCATGACAACAATGTTTAATTTCCATTATGTGTACTAGAATTTCCCATTTGCTATCATGAGAACCTGTCAACATCCCTCTGTAACCGTGGTTCCCATCCTTTCCACAGTCATTACCCCAAAGTGCAATCAGACAATTGGTGTAGTACCTGTCCTCCCTCCTCCCCCCTCCCCTCTCCTCCCCTCTCCCCTCCCCTCCTCTCCCCTCCCCTCCCCTCCCCACCCCTCCCCTGCCCTCCCCTCTCTCTCTCTCTCTCTCTCTCTCTCTCTCTCTCTCTCTCTCTGTCTCTCCACAAACACACACACACACACACACACACACACACACACACACACACACACAGTGAACAAAATAGTACCCAATTAATCTTTAAAATCAAAAAAAATTTTCGTTGGAGACTCTTATTTTTAAAATAATGAAAGGTAAGTGACATATAGTTTGTACGTAGTATCGCGTACACAGGGTATAAAAGGGCAGTGCATTGGCAGAGCTGTCATTTGTAGTCAGGCAATATATTTGGAAAGGTTTCTGACGTGATTGTGGCCATGCAATGGGAATTAACAGCTTTAAATGCAGAATGTAGTTGTAGCTTGGCAGATTTTAGAAATCATTAGGGAATTCAGTATTCCGTGATCCACAGTGTCAAGATTGTGCTGAAAATACCACATTTCAAGCATTACATCTCACTACAGACAACTCAGTGGCCAACAGCCTTCACTTAACGACTGAGAACAATGGCGTTTTCATAGAGTTGTCACTGCTGACAGACACCCAGCACTACATGTAATAATCACAGACATCAGTGTGAGACATGTGATAATGTATGCATTAGGGCAGTGTGGTGAAATTTGGTGTTAATGGGGTATGGCAACAGTGACCGACTTGAGTTCATTTGCTAAAAGCATGATGTTACCTGCAGCACTCTCCTAGTCTCCTGACTGTGTAGGTTGGACCCTAGATGACTGGAAAACAGTGGTCTGCTCAGATGAGTCCCAATTTCAGTTGGTAAGAGCTGGTGGTGAGGTTCAGGTGTGGTGTGCACCCCACGAAGCCATAGACCAAAGTTGCCAGCAAGGGGCCGTGCAAGCTGGTGGTGGCTCTATAACAGTGTCAGGTATTTTTACATGAAATGGACTGGGTGCAACTGAACTTATCGTTAACCAGAAATGGTTATGTTTGGCCACTTGGAGACCATTTGCAGCCGTTCCTGGACTTTATGTTCCCAAACAATGATGGAATTTTTGTGGATGACAGTGCACTATATCACTGGGCCACAACTGTTCGCAGTTGATTTGAAAAACATTCTGGACAATTCGAGTCACTGAGTTGGCCACCCAGATTGGCTGACATGAATCCTGTCAAACATTTATGGGCCATAATTGAGAGGCCAGTTCATGCACAAAATTCTGCATTGGAAACACTTTCACCATTATGGATGGCTATAGAGGCAGCATGGCCCAGTATTTCTGCAAGGGATGGCCAATGACTTCTTGAATGTGTGTTGTGACATGTATAATGAACCAATTTTTCATCCATTGTGGGAATGACATTCAACTCAGAGAAAGCACTCTCACGAGATAGTTAAGCGTATGTTTAAAATGTACTGCCATAGATGCTGGGTACAGAGCATGTGGGTAGTGAGTGGAGTATGGAAGGAAGGTGCTGTTCATACAGTTATTTCAGAGGCTGTAAACTCCACAACATTGTATCATGCTTTAATGCAGGTATTTGAGGAAAAGGTAATTATTCAAAGCTTATGTGATCAATAATACAGTATTGTGAAATAGTGATGGTAGCAAAATTTTTTAAAAAATAAATTTAGTTTTGTGACTGAAACACCATCAAACTGTTTGATTTTACCATTCAGTTAATTTAACTTTACCACTCAGGGGTTAATTACTCCCATGTTGGGAACCATTGCTCTATAGTTACCAAAATGTTGAGCTCAGATAGAGGATAAGGTATTAGTATTGTACATTGCATAGTTTTGGGACTAATATTTTCCAGAAAAGGAGAAAAAACAAATAGTGTGAATAAGATTAGTCAAACGATAGATATTTTATTATTATTATTATTATTATTATTATTATTATTATTATTATTATTATCATCATTATCATCATCATCATCATTGCTGTTATTATTTACTCATGCTACATGTTTTATCACAACTCTCGTACCTGTTATCTCAGTAACCCTTCACTGTATAGAATACACTTCCGGAAAAGAAAAATTAGCACACCGTTTTATGGACTTCCAGTTCACTCAAGATTTATTGTTGCAGCAGTACATATGGAGTACATGAAATGATTACATTTACAAATCAATAGCACAAGCAGTTCTCAGGTACCAGGTATTGATCCACACTGAATCATCCATATCAGTACATTGTGTAGCCTCCAAAGGCAACAGTTCAGGCACAGACACTGGCATTCAGTTGATTGTACATATGGCATACCGTGTTTTAGGATACATTATGCCATGCCTGCTCGACTTGTTCGCATAGTTCTGTAATAATTGTTGGTTGATGAGTCACATGAGTCACCCCCCATTCCATCAAATCCCGTGTGTGCTCTATTGGAGACAAGTCCAGGGAAGTTGCAGCATGTCTTGCAGAGGACGTTGAGCCTTACAGGTAGTATGTGGGCAAGCATTAGACTGTTAGAACAACACATCCCCTTCTTGTTGCAAGAATGGCAAAAGAATGGGTCTAACAGCATTCTGCATATACTGAGCGCTGTTCAGTGTCACCTCCAGAAATCCCGAATGTGAACAAGAGTTGTAGCTTATTGCACCCTGGACCAGGAGGCCTGAGGTGAGGTCAATGATATTGGGAGAATACACTCTACAAGACAGTGCTCACCAGGTCTACAATGAATGGCTGTCACTTCCATTCAGGCAGAATCTGCTTTCATCGCGATTCCATCGTCCAAGTGATCCTCTTGAAGTGTTGGCAGAAGAGCCAACACCATGTTGCTAGAGGAGGCCGAAATGCACGCTTTTAAGCTCACGCTTTCTGGCGTGAGGTCTGGAACAGGTCAGAGAAATAAGACTAGCAAAACAGGAGGTAACTGGTTGAATACTTAACTTTAATCCATAAGTGGTGTACATCGCTCTTGATGGTACATGTTATAACCTCAATATAAACTGGTAATGGCGCCTTGCTAGGTCGTAGCAAATGACGTAGCTGAAGGCTGTGTATTTGTCAGTGAACCTTTCCTAGCAAAGTCGGCTGTACAACTGGGGCGAGTGCTAGAACGTCTCTCTAGACCTGCCGTGTGGTGGCGCTCGGTCTGCAATCACTGACAGTGGCGACACGCGGGTCCGACGTATACTAATGGACCGCAGCCGATTTAAAGGCTACCACCTAGCAAGTGTGGTGTCTGGCGGTGACACCACATTCCTCCCCCGCAAATCGGCGTACGGTTGTGTTATAAGGCTTCCGCCCGCCGTGGGGAGGACCTCATGTTGACGTATGCGACGAGGTGGGGAGCCTAACAACAGGCGAGGCTGTGCCACCCGCACCCGGCCATTCGGTCCGAGGGGAGCTAGGAAACGCCGGAAAACCTAGTCCAGGGTGCACACCAACATGCGGTGTATGCGCCCGTAAAGAGACAGGAGGGGCCGAAGATGCAACCTCCATCAGGGCGGGGCAGCCGACGGGAAAAGACGACATCTGGTACGGAGCGGGCAAGAGTTCCATGTTGGAGGACAGCTGATCACGGGAAGCGATCGGCGGCGCGTGACCCAGGGAGGCACCCGGCGGCTGCAGCGAAGCGTCCACTGCGGGCGTCACCGGTGGGAGAACAGGCGGCGGCGCGTTGCCATGGGGCAAAATGGAAGGCAGCGTCGGTAACATCTGGGGATGAGGCGAGCCAGTAGATGGGTCCCCAGGGCGCTGACCGGACGGCACCGTCGCTGAAAGCAGACGGGGAGCGGCAGAACCCGTGCGACGACAGAGGCGCAGCTGATTGAGATGCCGACGCATCTCACCAGAGGCCCCCAAAACCAGATACATAGCACGGCCGAGGCAGCGAAGAATGCGCCCTGCGAGCCAACGCCGTGAACCTCGATAGTTACGATACTAGACAACGTCGCCCGGAGCAAAAGCAGGTGTCTGCCGCTGCACAGGAACCTGATGCGGCGGATGTAGCAAAGACATCAAGGTTCAATGAGGACGACCGTGAAGCAACTCAGCCAGCGAGTGAACATCTCAGGGCTGAGAGCGATACGAGGACAAGAAGAGCAACAACGCGTCCTCCCGAGAATGCGACTCTTTCAGCTTCAACATCTGTGACTTGAAAGTCCGGACCAATCGTTCAGCGGCACCGTTTGACTGAGGCGAAAACGGCGCGGATGTCAGATGTTAAATACCATTGGCCTTGCAGAATGACTGAAATTCTGCGGACATGAATTGTGGGCCATTGTCGGAAACAATAGTCTGTGGAAGACCTTCAATGCAAAAGATAGCGGATAACGCTTGGATGGTGGCAGATGACGTCGTGGAAGACATCCGGACAACAAAAGGAAAATTACTGAATGAATCGACCACAACTAACCATCTAGCATTCCAGAATGGACCAGCAAAATCGATGTGTAAGCGTTGCCAAGGGGAAGTGGCTTTCGGCCATGCAATGAATTTCCGCGGTGGTGCGGATTGTTGTTCGACACACGCCATGCAAGAAGAGCACATATTCGTAATCGCAGCATCGATTCCGAACCAAGTACAGTGCTGACGAGCAAGTTGTTTCGTTCGCACTATACCCCAATGTCCGTGGTGGAGAAGCCGTAAGACAGAGGACTGTGACGAATGTGGGACCACGACCCTGGACTGATCATTATCAGAACGCAACAGCAAAACACCACGTCATACAAAAAGTCTCACCCTGTGAGCAAAAAATCGGCGAACCAACGGATCCTCGATCTGTGACTGTGACAAGGGCCATTGTGTAGCAACAAAACGCAGAACGGTAGCAAGGACAGGGTCAGCAGCTGTGGCTCTAGCGACACGACGAAAATCAATCAGAAACGATTCGACCACGTCATCGGTTTCCGCATCAATGAACATGCAAGCAAGTTCGGAAGAATCGAACGTTCTATCCTCAGCAACAGGCAAACGGGACAACGCATCAGCGTTGCCGCGCTTAGCAGTGGACCGATACAAGATATCGTAGCGGTACTGCGAGAGGAAAATAGACCAGTGAATGAATTTCTGCGCTGTACGTGGAGGTACAGGCTTGTTCGGATGAAAAAGCGATGTCAAAGGTTTGTGGTCTGTGATGATGGTAAAGTGACGACCATACAAGAAATCATGAAACTTTGTAACACCAAATACTAGAGCCAAAGCTTCTTTCTCGATCTGTGAATAATTTCTTTGCGCAGACGAGAGCAATTTGGACGCAAAGGCAATAGGGCGATCATGCGATCCATCTTTGTGCGCAAGCACAGCACCAATCCCGAAATCAGATGCATCTACCATCAACAAAAGGGGTTTCTGGGGATCGAATGGCGTAAGGCAAGTATTAGAAAGCAACGCCGATTTCAACTGGCGAAAGGCGCGTTCGCATTCCGTCGTCCAGACGAACGGAACACCTTTACGGCGTAAGCGATGAAGCGGAGCTGAAATGGAAGATGCCTGTGGAACATATTTGTTATAGTAATTTATTTTTCCCAGTACACTCTGTAGCTGCTTCAAATTCTGCGGCAAAGGCAAGTCCTGTATGGCATGGAGGTGCTCCGGACTCGGATGTATGCCTTAGGCATTCAGTACAAGGCCCAGATAGGGTAAGTCCCGAGCAAAAAACATACATTTGTCCTTCCGCAAGCGAAGACCATTTTGTCGCAAGACTTGAAATAATGTTCGGAGATTGGCTAGATGTTGTTCTTCCGTCTTTCCGGAGATCACAATATCGTCCAGATAGTTCACTGCAGTAGGGACCAATGCACAAACAGTTTGTAGATATTGCTGAAACAATGCAGGGGCGGATGCACACCCGAATGGCAGTCTTTTGAATCTATACAAACCAAGATGCATGTTAACCACCAAAACTCGCTGGGATTCTTCGTCCACCGGTATGTGCAAGTACGCATATGCTAGGTCCAACTTCGAAAAATATTTACCCGTGCACAGTTTGTCAAAAAGATCTTCCGGGCGGGGTAAAGGAAAAGTTGCAATCACTCGTTGTGGATTCACTGTTGCCTTGAAGTCCACACAAAGTCTCAATTTTCCGGAAGGTTTTGGCAAAATTACTAAGGGTGAGGCCCAGAGAGAAGCCTGCACACGTTCAATCACACCTTGTGATTCCAAATCGTTTAACGTTTTTGCGACCTCATTATGCAATGCGTGGGGGACATTGCGCGCTCTGAAAAATTTCGGTTGCGCATTTACTTTCAGTTCCAAATGTGCTTTATAGTTCTTAGCGCAACCAAGGCCCAATGCAAAAATGTCTGCAAACTCCTCACATAGACGAGAAACACTGGCTGAAGGCACAGTCTGGTTCACTGATAGGACCTGACTGACTATAGACAAGTTAAACAACTGAAATAAATCTAAACCAAACAAGTTCACTGCAGAAGAAGAACGAAGGACGTAAACAGACACAAGTTTTGTTTGTCCCTTGTATGTTGCAAGAAGGCTGCACTGTCCTAACACAGGGACATTCTGACCGGAATAACTATGTAACTTAACATTTGCGGCACGCAACGGAGGTGTGCCCAGTTGTTTGTACGTGTCTTTATTGATCAATGAAACTGCAGCTCCGGTATCGAGCTGGAATGGGACCACGTTGCCGTTAATGTCCAAGTCTACAAAAAGTTTATTGTCCTGCTGACGACAAGAGCGACTGTCTCGTGCAATGTGAACTGACACTGGTACAGAATCACTTGCGACTTGACGGGATTTCCTGCTATGTCGACGCACACTATTTGTGGGACGAACACAGCCACTGTTAGAAAGAGTGGGACTGGGTGGAGTGGAATGAACTACATGAATGTCCATGGGCGAAGGTTCACGAGCCTGAGTATTCGTGGTTCGACTCCGATTCCGGCGCGAAGCAAAGGGCCTGGAATGGTTGTGAGTGTCCGATCTAAGCTTTTTCTGGCAAACGCTCTGAACATGTCCTTTTTTATTACAGAAAAAGCAAATAGCTTCGCGTGACGGGCAATTCTCACGCGAATCTCTAGTTGCACACCGCGGGCATGACTTTAGCACTGCATTTGCGTGCTTGCGCGGCACACGTAGCGGAGAGCTTGGCGGTAGCTGCGCGGACGGGCGCGAGGGCTGTTTACTGTTATGTGCAGCACGCCCGGCGAGCCGGTTAATGTGACACACGGCTGGCGAAGTTGCAAATGATTCCTGAGCAAAGTCAAGTGTGTCTTGCCTATCCAATATGTCCATCACTTGTTGAAGGGAGCGATTGACTAGTTACAAAATCTATTCTCTTATAAGAACATCAGAAACGTTCTGTGCAGTTGCATCACATACCATTGTCTCTGAATAAGGGAGTCCACATTCACACTCAAAAGCACAATCCCGAGTAAGGCCTTGCAAAGTTGCAACCCACTCCCGATTAGTTTGACCGGCCGTACGTTTTGTACGAAAGTACGTATACCTTTTGGCAACTACATTGACTGAGTCTTTGATATATGCATCTAATGCAGACAAAATTTCGTCGTAGGACAGAGTTGCTACGTCGCGTCGGGGAAATAATTTCACTATCACTCGGTACGTGGACACGCCAACACACGAAAGCAAAAAAAGGCTGCCGCTCGTTACCTTGAATTCTGTAGGCGGCGAGATGGAATCCAAATTGGCGTGACCACTCCGTCCAGCTTTCCAGTGCCGCATCAAAAGGACGAAAAGGTGGTGCAACAGCATGTTGTGGCTGCGGTAGCGGTGGAGCGGCGGCCGCTGCATCGTTTTGCTTTGCACGTTGACCCTGGACGAGCTGTCCAAGGGCATCCAATAAGGCCTGCGTCTGCTGATTCTGCAAGCGATAAAATTCGGACAGTACATCTGGAGATTGTGGCGAAGCCATTACACAAGTAAATTAGTGCAATAGAAAGAAGAAGACCATTTTTATACTCGTCGCCATATGAAGTGTTGGCAGAAGAGCCAACACCATGTTGCTAGAGGAGGCCGAAATGCACGCTTTTAAGCTCATGCAGTCTGGCGTGAGGTCTGGAACAGGTCAGAGAAATAAGACTAGCAAAACAGGAGGTAACTGGTAGAATACTTAACTTTAATCCATAAGTAGTGTACATCGCTCTTGACGGTACGTGTTATAACCTCAATATAAACTGGTAATGGCGCCTTGCTAGGTCGTAGCAAATGACGTAGCTGAAGGCTATGCTAACTATCGTCTCGGCAAATGAGAGTGTATTTGTCAGTGAACCTTTCCTAGCAAAGTCGGCTGTACAACTGGGGCGAGTGCTAGAACGTCTCTCTAGACCTGCCGTGTGGTGGCGCTCGGTCTGCAATCACTGACAGTGGCGACACGCGGGTCCGACGTATACTAATGGACCGCGGCCGATTTAAAGGCTACCACCTAGCAAGTGTGGTGTCTGGCGGTGACACCACACCTCTGATGACACCAGTGAAGCCCTGCATGTCAGTACTGTGGCATGAGTGGCAGACAGGCTAGAGGTGTGCATATCCATAGTCCCACTGCTATTAACTGATTCGCAACAGTTTGTGTTGACACATCTGGGCTCACAACCTCTCTTATCTGTGCTGTGGTAGCTGTACGATCTGCCACTGCTGCCCTTATAATACGACAATCCTGGCCGGTCTCTGTGCCGCATGGATGTCTAGAACTTCGTCTACGGGTGTGATGATGTTTGCATGACCATACCAGCATCATTGCACAACTGACACAGCACATATAATTTGTGTGACAATTCTCTGAAAGAACCATACCTCCACTCGGAAGGCCGAAGTTTGACCCCTTCCAAACTCACGCCCAGTTGCATCTCCATTACATGGTTTTCTGCTTGCTTCACACATTTGCACCACACTGAGTCTGTTGGCTGTGAGCATTCCTCATTAAAATGTAGACACAGATGTTGCTCTGATAGCTATGCTAGTATGCTGTGTGTTGGCAGACGACACAGAGATCATCATCAGTACATCTAGTAACCCCCCCCAGGTGGCATATGCTGCCATTGGATCAAAATCCATGTCGTCTTTCCTGGGTACAAATTTTTTTTTCTTTTCTTTTTTTCCCCCTGACAGTGTATATTGCTTACGAAGGACTTTTTAACTGCCTTTTAAAATATGTCTGTTTTAATAAGGTTTTTAGACTACTTGGGCAAATAATTGTACTATTTTAGTCCTTGGTTTTGAGTTGTATGTTTATTCTTTCTTGGTAAATGTAAGTTGATTCTAGCTCTTGTTCCATTGTCATTGACAGCTGTTTGTGCAGTAATTAAAAGTATTATTTGTGATGTGCACAGCTGATTGGTAAATATACTCCCACAGTGCAGTTAAAATCCCCAGTGTTTTGAACAGATCATTACAGTGAGCTTGAATACTATTTTTGGTTGTTATTCTTATGGCCCATTTCTGTAGTTTGAAAACTGTGGTAATAAAAGATACTGGATGTTGCACATTGATGACAGCACTCTTAGAGCATAACGTGCTGATGAGATTTTTTTGCAAGTATCTTAGAGTGTTCACACCATTTCAGCTGAGAATCAATATTCATTCTGACAAATTTTGTGTTTTTTATGTGGTTTGTAGAGTGTTACCTACATTTAATTTAACATTTTCATTTTCTGTCTTCAAACTGAAATTAATGGAATTTATTTTGTCTTCAGTGTCAGTTTATTGCATATCAATCAACTGTAAACTTCCTTGCAGGTTTCATTTGCTTTCTCTGCAAGACTTCCCTTGTTTTCTTAGTAACTATAATATTCCTATCATTAGTAAAATGAATTTTTTTCCCTGGGTAACACTATTGGAAAAATTGTTTACATAGATCAGTTATGGCATTGGCCTTAATGTAGTACTCTAACTCCTATTATTAATGTATTTTTGTCTGAACAGTTTAATCTCCTAATAATTCTGACTTATTTAATAGAATCGTCAAGTATCACTTTTGTGAATTCAACTGTGGCTTATTCTGTACTTCTGCCACTCCGGAGAGCAGATATATTATATTTATTCGAGTAATTCATTACTATTTCATTCATAACGGATTCTATTTTTGAGAATGATGATTGCAGGGAAATTGGCCAGCAGTTTCCTGTGACCTCTGTATTACCTTTCTTTTGTAGAGGCACAACTCGTATCTGTTTCAGATATTCTGGAAATTTCCCTGGTGTGAATGATTCATTTATTATGTTTGTTAAGGGAGCTTCTGTGCATTTTTTCAGCACACACATTCCTCTGAGCATACTGACATTACTTTTTAGGTTTTGTACATTTTTATTGACTTCATACTCTGCTGTAGGTAGTACTTAATGCATAATTATTTACAGATGTTTTATTTGCTTTGGGGTACTTTTTGTTATGATTTCCATGCAATACTTGAATAATGTTCATTCATGTAGTTGCATGAATTTGAACCTGGAGAACAATGACAGCTAGTGATACTAGTCAACATTCAAAGTCAGCTTTCGAGATAGTTATTTATGAATTGATTAGATACTGCAGACTATTAGGAATTGGAAGCTATGACTGTAGACACACCAGAATTCAATGCAAATTAGCAAAGGGGTCAGGGGACCTGCCATTTTATATTTAAAAAAATGACTTTTTAATAGAAGATTAAGTAAGAAGAAACAGTTGGTGAAGAATACAACAAAATGAAAAGGAAGAGAAGAGAATTAAAGAAGTGGAGTAGTATGGAAGGCAACCATTATTAACATTACTTGAGGCCAGTGTGGCTCGGTGGTTAAGTGCCACGCTACAGACCCAGATCTGTAGGGTCTGATCCTCAATCGGTCCTAGGATATTTCTCTGTCACTCATATCTTCTTCCCCTCCAGGAAATTCTTGTTAATGTGAAAAATGCTGAGTTGGACAGTGGTTCAGAGCTGCTGATAACTATGCATCCCTTTATAAGTATCTGGGTAAATGAGTTCAAAGGTCAGAAGAAGATGGGGGTTACCTCCTCCAATAGGACCATGCCTAGTAAACTAATATTGTTTCCAAACCAGTGTTTGAATGGAAGACAGATTTACCTTTTAAAGCTGTTGTTGTTGTGGTCTTCAGTCCTGAGACTGGTTTGATGCAGCTCTCCATGCTACTCTATCCTGTGCAAGCTTCTTCATCTCCCAGTACCTACTGCAACCTACATCCTTCTGAATCTGCTATGGGATGTAAAAAGGGAAAGATTATGGAGAATACATGAACTACAGTTGTAGGTCATGAATTGAATAGTTAATCACACATAAAAGAGAACTAAGCTTCCAAATTGTCTCAAAAGAAAATTTTACAGTGTGTCCCTTCACTTTGCCTTCTTGTGGTAGACACATACTTTAAATATGAAAATGATTCAAGAAATGGCGAGTTATCTGGGGAACAGTAGAGATATGCTAGATGGAAGTTACTGTCAGAGAAAGGAAACAAGTGAATCATTCTAGGAACAAACTGGTGTGGAATATGTAGTCATGACTGCAATAAGAATGAGACATAGCCACACAAGTGGATAGTTGCCTGGACAAAGTAAGTATTTTGGTGGATTCTAAGACATAAGAAAAGACTGAAATACAAAATATGGAAGGAGCAGGAGCAACATGTATGTATTTAGCTGAAAATCGCAATGCATGAAACAGCCTTCAGGAAGCCCGTATCCAAATGTCTTATGGTTAATGTGGGAATTATGGTGATGAATAGCTCTTTTTTTTTTTTTTTTTTTTTTTTTTTTTTTTTTTTTTTTTGGGGGGGGGGGGGGGCTGCAGATTATTAAGTATTGTGCTTATTCACTCTTGTAGTCATAGAAATGTTAACAGTAGTCTGTGTGAGGAAAGCTCATGCTAACTAGAAAAAGAATGCGTCAATGAGACTCAGTTATGATCAGCAAGCAGTGAGACAAGAGTGAAAATAATCAGGAAGATGTGATTGTCTAGTGAAGGAGTATATTTTGTAAGTGAACCCTGATGATGGTGGACAGTTACATAAATTAGATTTATTCTGTTGGATGGGTCCCACTACAGAAGTGAGGTAACATTTTTAAGTTCCTAGAACGACACAAATTTTTTTACAAGAAACAGCTATACGTTTGCTATTTTACTATCATGGGTAAGTGGCCATATATAGTCAGGAAAAGTTCAATAGTATAACCATTGCTTCAGGATGTGTTCAATTTAACTGTGTTCTTGCTGGATATGTAGGTAAATAGTCACTTAACATACGTAGCAGTAATTTGTGACAGAAAATGGACAGATTTCCTTTTTAATGTGTCCATATGGAACTTATATTTTAAAGCACAAAAGTAGATATATTTCTTCACATAATTATTGAGCCTCTGTTTCACTTAAAGGGAAAACTGCTTGCCCAAAGCATGGATTGACATTGGTTTGCTTCACTAGGCATGATCCTGTTTGAGGTGGTATGCCCTACCCTTGCGATAAACTGAGTTACACAGCCAGCCAGTTACATGAGGACCTACAGTTTAAAGTGGACTCGAAACCAAAGGGCTACTTTGCATTTTTCCCATACACATATCACTGCCAGGGGTGGAAGAAGTGATAGTTGATAGGGAAAAAATTCTAGGACTGACTGCTGATTGAACGCTGCAGGTTTGAATATGCAGTCTAACATCTTCCCACTGAGCTGCTGAGCCACCTGTTTATTGCTTACCAGCTGATTATCTTTGTGACGAGTTTACTCATTGAAATATTAAGAATGATCTCTCAACCTTTCAGTTATATCTTCAGACTATCTCACACTATACATATTTTCATTCCTCTTCGTCTGTTATAAGAGAATTAAATGGCTTTGAGGCCTCCAATTTAAGTCTCTTTTCATTCCTTTCCACATTCCTATTAAACTTATTAGTGTTTCATATGACACTGAAGAGAAATATTTTTGAGCTTTTCCTGTGTTAACTGCATTAATCTTAAGAATGTTCATCTGTTGATGAGTGAATTATATTTTCTCATATTTTGTAGATGGGTTACAAACTTGAATATTTTACTACTTGTGGGTTGTAATATTTTGAGATGCCAGGGACACAAGGTGTGGCACACTCAGATTTGATGGTTCAATTACATGTTGTTGTTCTATCACCTTGAGAATTTTGTTGACATTATTTTTCAATATAACAACTGTTGTAATACTTTAATTGCAAATAAAATCATAATAATACCAAAAACGTATTTTTCATGAAATAGGTAATCCACTTCAACTTAGCTCAAATCAGTTATAGGATATAGTCATGTTAAGTAATTTTGTTTTTCAAGTGAGCATTATTTGTAATGTTTATGTGTACCTTAATTATTGAGGTAAGTGTTGAAAATGATGATGGAATGTTTTCATTTCAGTATTGTTTTGAGACTGAATGGTTTTAGAAATGTGTTTTAACTTCATCTGTTTCATACCTTTTTTAACATTTGTATCATTCTATTTCTTTTTTGCTTATTATTTAATTTTTCTTTCCCGCTTCTTGCACCAATATTTATTACAAGAAATAAAAATCATTTTGTGTTAATCAGTATGCAAAGAGATACAGAGGCTTCCCTCCTTTCTGGAAATATTATCTGTGACTGCTACAGTAATTAAATATGCATTCCAAAGCAGACTGTTCTCATAAATATACTTTTTAATTCTGTATTTTTATATTGTGTATTGCTCAGTTTGGACTGATACGGGCTACAGTATAAATTCTATTGGATTTTCTGTCTCCTTTCCTCTCATTTTTAACTGAGTGAGAAAGTACTAATTAGCAAAACTCATTTATTGGAGTAATCTTTGAGAGTATTGGGAGCATGTAATGTAAATACACAGTTTGTGTTTGGTATCAGAAGCAGTTTTTTGCAGAAGAGCTCAAAACTGGGACAAGGAGCATGCTTTTGTGACTTGGAAATAACCCAAATGGTCTTACCATAAGATTTACAAAATGCTTTTAAATGACAGTACATACATACATACATTCTTTTTCTCTGTACATTTTTTTGCATGCTTCCTGCCTACGGTCTCTTGTGAATGTTTTGTGTGGCACACATGGCAGCCTGCCAAAATCAAGGTATTAGCAATCTTCATTTCTAATTTGAACGCTGCTTGTTATATGCTTATATTGTACTTCAGTGATTGTGCAGTAATTTGGCTTTAATTTCCTGCTAACTGGCATAACAGTTAGTAATATGGATCACATGATAGTAGCAGTATGAAATTTCACAAGGCTGAGAGTATAAATGTAGATGCATCATAAAAATACTAAGATGATAATGTACAAGCTTTCTTTATAGTTAAGTGCACATTTTTTTGGCACTGGGTGTGGTTTGAAAATTCTGCATGGCCCACACTATGATGCTATATTAAAGTTATACATTCAGGAGGATCATTTTTTATCCTCGAAGTAACATCTTTTGTCTAAAATTTATATCACAATGAATGACAAATTATTGGTGTAATGTTATGAATATTTGATAATGTAAGTGTACATATAATTATTTATTTTTCTATTGGACTTAGGGATGGGGGGTTAAAAGAATGAGTGTTGTCAACGAAAACTAGTTATCTTGATTTCATTGTACAAAGGATCTCCCAGTCATTAATAGTAGTTAATTCGGGAGAAAAAAAGAAAGAAAAAATGTGTTTCAGAAATAGATGACAAAATTGGACATTTCTTTGAAATTTACTACTTATAGTACTGCCCCCCTACCTTCCCCCCCCCCCCCCCCCTCTCTCTCTCGCTGTCTCTCTATCTATCTATCTATCTATCTATCTATCTATCTATCTATCTCTTCCCCCCCTCCCCCCTCTCTCCCTCCCCCTCTCTCGTTTCTGGATAGAAATTTATATATCACCTAGCTCTAGTTTTATCAAAAAACAAAGATGATGTGACTTACCGAACGAAAGCGCTGGCAGGTCGAAAGACACACAAACATACACACAAAATTCAAGCTTTCGCAACAAACTGTTGCCTCATCAGGAAAGAGGAAAGGAGAGGGAAAGATGAAAGGATGTGGGTTTTAAGGGAGAGGGTAAGGAGTCATTCCAATCCCGGGAGCGGAAAGACTTACCTGAGGGGGAAAAAAGGACGGGTATACACTCGCGAGTGTGAATTTTGTGTGTATGTTTGTGTTCGTTTGTGTGTCTTTCGACCTGCCAGCGCTTTCGTTTGGTAAGTCACATCATCTTTGTTTTTTGATAAATTTTACCCACGTGGAATGTTTCCCTCTATTATACTAGCTCTAGTTTTGTTAGGTAAGAAATAGATTACTTTTTTTTTACTGCTGCTCAAGAAGCAGATGCTTTTGAAAATTTTGAATTATACATTTTGCAGAATAAACATATCATTGTGCCATTGATTCACAACAGATGTTAGTAAACATAGCTGCAGATGGGTTCCTTAGTTTCTCACTGTTAATACTCCTTCCATCCTTAGTTTCACTGATTTCTGAGGATTAAACTATGGTCCAAGATACATTTTTGTGCCTGATGTTTTGTCCTCTACTATAGAAGGCTTCCCCAGAGGCAGTTGAGACATAGTTAGTTAAGTCTGCTAAGGAAACTGCTTTAAAAAATGAATCAATGTATATTGTAATTACTCAGGTAACTGAAACTGGCAGATTGATTGTTTGTAATTAAACAATGGTTAACCCACAAAGTCTTCTGAATGTTGCCAAGGATTATGAAATCATGCCAGCATTGGTTATGAAGCAATTTCAGTCCTTCTTTTCCGTTACTCTTGTTTTGTGCTCCTGAATTTCTCTGACCTGTCTACATGTCCTGGCATTTTAGTGATTGGCTCTTAATAAAACTTTAGTGTCAGAGTAAATTGAGTAGTGATATTTTGGAACAAGATCGATAATTGAATGTACTGAGCTAAAGAAGTAGATTCTGCAAAATCTACTAATACACAGAAGAACAAGATTGATGGGTTGCAAGAGGAGAGTATTACTGTTCTACATTCTGATACAGATCACGTTGTTATTAATTGATCAGACATAGGATTGTCAAAGAATTACGGAGCCACGATAGCCAAAAGAGGCATGGGAGGTGAAGGGCAACTATGCAACAGGCCTATCTAGAATCCCAACAGAGGATATCTTTTTCTACTGTTGACGGAGAATATGTCTCTTACCTAATCCAGCTGCAGATGAAATACCCATCAAATCAGCCAGGACATTTTCTAAGAACAACCTGCCTTGCATGCTTAACAAAATGCAAGAAGAAAAATCTTTTATAATCAACAGAATTATGAAAAGAATAGTTGCTACTCTCCACTTAGCGGAGGCACTGAGTGACAGATAGGCACAACAAAAGGATTGTCACAAAATAACAAAACCTGTGTCAAAAATAGACAACAGACTGACACATACACACACACACACACACACACACACACACACGCACGCAAATGCAATTCAAACACACACACACACACACACACACACACGACCACAGCCTCTGGCAGCTGAAGTCCTGCCAGAGGCTGTCGTCATGTGTGTGTGAGTTGTGTTTGTGTGTGTGTGTGTGTGTGTGTGTGTGTGTGTGTGTGTGTGGTCTATTTTTGACAAAGGACTTGTTGGCCGAAAGCTTATTTTGTGACAGTCCTTATGTTGTGCCTATCTGCGACTCAGCATCTCCAATAAATGGTGAGTAGCAACTATCCTTTTCATAATATTGTTGCAATCCAACCTCGATTTTCTATTGTTTGATTTTTCTTCTATAATTAAGTTTGATAAAGACATTGTGCCTCAACTGAAACATTATAAGGTTGTAATGTTTTTTGCTGTCACCTAGTGCACCTGGAAATCTCGGTCAAGGTAAACTGTGTTAGAACTTGGCCATACTCTTCGTTAGACATATGAACCAATTCAGCACAGTCCGAGTGCCTAACTTAAGGGATTGCCAAACAGTTGGCATTTCTCCCACAACTATTTGCAGGAAAAACTGCCAGTTACAGTAAAATCTTTGCTCACTTTATCAAAAATAAATAAATAAATAAATAAATAAATAAATCGTGTAATTTAGTCCTGAGATAATATGATCAGTTACAGTGTTCTATCATTATTCATCATGGTTCCTCTGCTGCCAAAGTTGGATTGTATTTTTGCAAAATATATTGCAAATGACTCTCATCACTGTGTCACATAAACTTACTTTGAGTGGACAACAAACTCTAAGAGCAAGCTGATGGCATGTCTGTGGGGAAACCATTCAGTTTAGTTATAGTGAATTTTCATATGGAAAACTTGAAAGAAGCAGCTCTTTGGATGGCCAAGAATCAACTGTATCTGTTATGATATGTTGACATCAATGTTTTCATATAGCAGTTGACAATTACAGCATACTCTTGGTACATTACAGTTTCCTATTTTTCATTAGTCATTGCAAGACATCTATCTTGCTGCAGGCCCAAGATAAAATAAATTTAATGATATTTATTCAAGCACACAGTTCATAATGCAAAATGAGGGAAAGTGAAGGGAGCAGATTCCATTTTTTGATGTATAGGTGCTTCTGCATCTACTTGACTACTCTGTAATTAACACTCAAGTGTCTGGCAGAGGGTTCATAGCATCACTCCCAAACTATTTGACAACCATTCCACTCTCAAATAGCAATAGAAAATATGGACATGTAAATCTTTCTGTGCAAGTTGTGATTGATTTTATTTTATTTTATTACAATAGGCATTGCTCCCTATTCAGGTCAGAGACATAAGTATCCACGAGAGGGAGCACTAGTAACACTTCCCCTCCCCTCTTCCCAAATGGATTCTGGAGTTCAGAGTTTTTATTCATACATTCAGAAGATAACCATCAGTTGCCTGGGATATAATAAGTTTTTTGTGCCATCTATAGAGTATATATATTATGATACATCTGAAACTGACCAAATCATTTATTTAAAAAAATAAAAAATTAAATAAAAAGTAATTTTAGAAGCTTGCCATGCCTGTAAAATTTCTGCAGTTCCCGTGGCTGGAGTCAACAAAATAATTTTGCATTCGGGGGGGGGGGGGGGGTTTGGTGGCTGAAATTTTGTGAAAAGATGCCACTGCAACTAAAAAGCCTTTATTTTCATGTCAACTCACTTTTCATATCTATGATACTCTCACCCCTATTTTATGGTAATACAAAACAAGCTGCCCTTCTTTGCGCTTTCTTGGTTTTCTCTGTTAGTTCTGCCCGGTAGGGATTCTATACAGTGCAGCAATACTGCAGAAGAGGACAAACAAGTGTAGTGTTGGTAGTCTCATTTAGTAGATTTGTTGAATCTTCTAAGTGTTTTGCAAGTAATACTAACTCTGTGGTTCACCTTCCCTACAATATATTGTATGTGATGTTTTGGCTTTAATTCATCTGTAATTGTAATCCCTAGGTATGTAGTTGAATCTACAACCTTTAAATTTGTGTTATTTATCCTGTAACTGAAATTTAATGGATTTTTTCCTTAATACTCATTTGGAACAGCTCACACTTTTTTTTATTGTTTAGGATCAACTGCCACTTTTAGCAGCATGGGGATATTTTTTCTAAATCATTTTTCAATTTGCAATGACCCTCTGATGACTTTACTACTGGATGGTGAGAAACAGAATTATCTACAAATAGTAGATATCACTTCAGTTTCACTAGATGACTTCCAGTCAGTTACTATAAACTGCAACATTTCCTATAGAAAATCACAAATCAAGTCACACAACTGAGATGATGCTCCATAGGCATGCAGTTTGATTAGAAGCCAGTTGTGGAGAACAAATCGGAAGCCTTCTGGAAATTAAAGAATATGGAATAAACTTGAGATCCCATGTTGATAGCACTGAATACTTCACGTGAATAAAGAGCCATTGTGTTTCACAAGAACAATATTTTCTTAATCCATGCTGGTTATATGTCAACATATTGTGTTCTTTGAAGTATTCTGTAATATTAAAAAATCCTCCTGCAAACCTGTCTTTGATACAGGGCTGTAATTTAGCAGATTGCATTCCTATCCTTGTGTATTGGTGTGACGTGGCTTCCCAGGCTTTAGGTTTGGATCTCTCATCTAGTGAACATTTGTATATAATTGCTAAAAATGGAGCTATTTCATCAGCAGATTCGAAAAGACCCCATTTGTTATACGATCTGAACCAGAAGACTTGCCACTATTAAGTGATGTAAATAACTTCGCTACCCTGAGAGTATTTACCTCCAGATTACTGTTGTTCACAGCCATTGTTTATCTGGATCGTGGAATGTTTGGTGCATCTTCTTTGGTGAAGGAATTTTAGAAAACTGTGTTTAGTAACTCCACTTTAGTGGCAGTGTCATTGGTAACATTACCATTGTCATCACACACTGGAGGTATTGATTGTGTTTTGCTGCTGGTATACTTAACTACTGCTGTTGCAAGTAATGTTTCCTTACAATACAAGTAAAGGGTAGCTTTGTAATTAACCAGCTTAATTGAAGTATACTAACAGATATGATTTTTAACTGGAGGTACAAGGGATTGAGAATTGAGTTCCAACTTTTCTGTGTGAGAAGGCTGTAATTACTTCCAAACATAAAACTGCTATGTTCCTTTGGTATCCTTTCTGTGATCTCCATATGCTTGACATAAATGAAAAGTAGGAAATTCTTAGCTGTGTGCAATAAATTTTTGTAGGCTATTCAGGTACGACATGCAATCTTTAAATAATCATTTTTGTATAGTTAATGTGTAGTGTTTTATAGCCAAATGGAAGTATCATAATTCATTTAATATTTCCTCATTTAAAAAATATTTTCTTTGGATGCATGTTCATACTCTCCACTTCAGTTCTCTCTCTCTCTCTCTCTCTCTCTCTCTCTCTCTCTCTCCTGTTTAATAATGTAGAGCAGTGATAGTCAACCAGGCCACCACCACCCACTATTAGGCATTCCAGCTGTCAAGGTGTGCAGTAGGAAATTGGGATTTTAAAAACATTTTCCTTAGATTTTCATAAAATTTTTACATTAAATTTTTTGTAAATAATTTTTGTTATATGCTTTGACACGCTGTAACTGTTCATTACGAGTTTTGTGAAGTGAAGTTACTTTCCTACTTTATAAATCAGTATTAAAGTGGAATCAACGAGTGATTAGAAAATTTCACTGCTACGAGAGATAGAAAAGTTGGCAGTAGGTAAAATACGTTGGATATCCCTGATGTAGAGCCTTTGATTGTGGTGTTATTTTTGCTCAGAAAGAAAGATCATTTCAGGGACTGAAAGAATAACGAACCTTATGCAAAGATTAAGTAGATCTCCACATTTAATTCACCCCAACGATGATGAATCTTAAAATGGTAGAACAGACCTGGAAAGACCCTACCATGGGTGGTTGCAGTGTGTATCATAGCAACAGGTGCACCTATTGAATGCACCTTAGTAAAGCTGGCATGTTATTAACAAAGTGTTGCAATGAATTAAATCCAGGATGCACATGTGATCTGCTGCTGATCAAAAGTAACCTAAAAATTTTCTTCTCTTGCAGTTACTGGCAGGCAGAATAAATCTTCTGTGTGGAAGTGAGTCTTATCTTTTCTCTGTGATTGTACTGACGTATCAAATTATTTTCCCCATGCTGTATGATGTTAGCCAGGTATTTGTATAAGAGAGAGACAATGGGAGAGAAAGTGAGGCACTGGATTTTGCAGTATGGCCAATCAAAGTGAGGTGAGTTGAGGTGTGAGCGCGGACCAGTCACGCTCAGGTATTTGCACATCCAGAGTCTGGACAACAGACACGCTACAAGTTTGCAGCTGAATGGAGTAATGTTGGGCTGGCCACTAGTAGCTCAGTCACCCCTACAGTAGGCAAGCTGTAACTGGTCAAACATAGAGCATTACAGCACTCTATTGCATACAGAGTGCAGACAAGAATTTACTCCTGCTTGGCAGCCGTATCTTTAAGCAGTGAACTGATCAGGGGTCACATGGGATCACTGGGTATCCCTCAGATCGTGACATCCACCCACCCACCCGTCCATCCACCCACCCACCCGTCCATCCATCCAGCCATCCATCCATCCACAGTGATTTTCATTGGCAACTGCCTCAAGCTGCATGAGCAAAGCCAGAACTGTCTGGAGCTGTGAGTGAAGGGTCTCCTTGCAAACACAGCATTCATAGACCCTGTCCATACTGACGACACTGTAAACTTACATTACACAAACAAAAGAAATTAAGATTAAACTTCAGAAGCACAGAGATTAAGTTCAAAAAAGTAGCTCGCTCCTACTAGATGCTCATAATTTAATGAACAAACAATCTAAATGGCTGGCACTATTCGAACAGAGGTGGGCTCCACACTGATCTGGCCACAGTGGTCACAAGCCTTACAGTCATGCTGCAGACAGTCTAAATTTACACTACACAGTTACTAAACAGATGTCTACACCTCATAAATACTCAAACACACAAGAAATTACGATCTATAGTACAAAAGCACAAAGAGAGAGCTAAAACTTTAGGGCATAGTCTATAGAAAATCCACTCATTTGCGTAGGTACCTTCATAAAACATCCAGCCACCAGACCATGCAGAAAAAGATAATGATTAAGACATTGGTGGACTGGCATAAAAGAAAAGAATCTGTGAGCCACAGTACTTGGAGGAAGAACTGAATCAATTCAGAGATACTTTCAAAAGATATGTGTACTCTGACAAAGTGATAAATAGGTTGGACCAAAAGAGAAAACCCCACTCCCCAAAATCCCTTGCACATGCAGTCATGTGTACATAGCAACTACAGTACAAAAGGCTTAAAGAAGACAAGGGCTGTTGTTATCTAAGCATTGTGGATAAATTCATAGTAGAAATCTATGTAGTGCAACCAGGAAATCACCAAAATTGATTCTCTGATACCAAAACTTTGAGGTCAAAGCACTGCCATGTTAAGCTGTTTGTATAGAGTGTAGAAATTCAGAAACACAAAAACGCCTTGAACGGAAAAGGAGGAGGACTGAAATTAGACAAGTTATGTGTACTTAGTGCTAAATAAAGCAAATACCACTAACGCCTTTGTCATAAAGCTCCATAATATACATCACTTCAACTCGGAAATCTTTAGCAAGAAGCAAATGACTTCACGACTTGAGTGCTATATGGTTACAAATAAAGTTTTGCAGTTTAAGCCTGTAAAAAAATTCAGTATACATGAATTCACTTCTTAAAGTAATTTGCGCTGGAGAATCAACTCCTGATATCTCTATTAGCTCTGTAGATGTTTCCCCATGGTAGGAGACAAAATGTCACACCCCAAAAAATTGTGTTGGACTGTGTGTCTAATTTCCAGAAACTCAATGTCACCAGGTATGTAAACCCAGTTGCGAAAGCCTGTAATGTACAATTGAGGCTTTTTCCAGTCTCTACGTCAGTCTTTACTGATTTTTAACTATGTGTTCAAAAACAATAAAAATTCTGTATGCAAAAATAAATAAATAAATAAATAAATAAATAAATAAATTACTAAAACCATGATTTAACTAGGGGCATGATTATCTAAGAAATGAATGACTGTAAATAAGGATTTGAAGAAAAGCAATATTGTTTGTTGTCATATCAAACATAGGTGAACAGGAGAAACAGGCTTCATTGAAAAGAATATCTCGAATTTTGTGCAAAACTTTGAAAATTTGTTTGTAGATGTATTTGATTACAAACCTGTACCTTATTTACAATTGACAGTGAAGTTTTACAGTTGTGGAAGTGATTTCCTTGGGAAACTGAACCATTCACACCTAAAGGAAAATTTAAAATGAACTACAAAAATTAAAGCCAGAGCAAAATGTCAGGGGTGAATTAGTTGCGAGAAAGAGAGAAACATTTAAATGAAAGAAATTGTTCTGTCTTGGTTCTTGTTTCACTTATCTTTGTCAAGTAGAGGGAGAGAAACAGTATATGGTGCAAAAGATAAAGGAATAAAGAGATACTAACTTTCAATCCAAGGTTGGGAGTAAAGAACAAAATGCTTGATCAAAATCTCACTACCATAGGTGACCAGACAGTAGCAGCAACAAATATTTTGATAATTGCAACAATTTAGCTGTAAGCAGTGCTGTTGTAATTGTACTAACAGCAGCCTTGTGATGAACATAATATCACTATGCCTGAACCAAAACAGATAATGGCAATTATCTAAATTTGCCAAATTCCCCTTCAAATGATATTCCTCGAACAGACTATTTATTTTTGCGTGCTTTTCTAATAATATCCATCACTGTGAGTTTGATTTTTTTCTAGGGAAATCAGCACCTGGGATATATGAGATAATGGTGAAATGTCGTGACACACAATACATATTATGACAATAGACAACAAGTCTCAGGTATATTACCACTTGAGGTAGCTTTAAATGTGTATCAATGTCAAATAGGAATAGGGTATGTAACATACCCAGTTAATATTGCATGAATTCCTTCCCTGAGTAGTAACATTTCAGTGTCAGAGCCTCATATAGCTTTCTTTAAATGGACCTAAATTCATCTACATTATCTTGTTCCCTTTTAATTTATTATAAATTTTCAATCCCTTGTATAGAGACCCCTGTGCATACAATTTGAGGCAGTGGGTGGGTACCATAAAATTTTCTTGTATCATGTGAATGAACAAAATGGTTACCCTCAAATAATTCATGTCTGGTAGACAAAAAGATAGTAATTTCACACACACACACACACACACAGAAGAGACGGCACTATGTCTGTTGAGTTACCACAGAAAATAGTGCAATACAATTGCAATACAAATTGCAATACAATTGCAATACAAATGGATTTAAAGTAGCTTGTATATGCTATTTTTTGTGTGTCCATGTCAGTTACAGTGGATAGTATTTGCTTTCCAAATGTTCCTCACTTTCCTTGCTAGGTACACAAATGTGTACCTGCCATCTCAAATTTTTATACAGATTTGATCCTAAGAATTGACTGAGTCAGCTTCTTCTGTATCGTGGTTGTTGTAAAAAAATCTGAAAGTAGTCGCATATGCTAATGCGTTAATGCTGAACTGATTTATGCTGGAAAAAAAAATAGTTAAAATTTTGGCAACCAGGTGCAAATCTGGCACTGTACAGCATCTTGTCAACATTCCCGGTGCTGGAACAGTGTAAACATCAATTAATAATAAAATCAGCATTATGCACTTCACACTTGTGTGACCTTTTCTGCCCACGTCCTGTCCCTAATCCAATCCATATGGAAACTTTTTGGTATCTCTTTCTCGTATTCACAGTGCCATATTTTCAACCTGGTGACCAAACCTAGAACTAATTTTTTTTTTACTAGCATAAATTGGGTCTGCTTTAACGAATTAGAATATCATATAATAACAACAACCAACACTGGACCTCCGTTAGTAGCTGCACTTGAATTACAAACACCCAATATGTAATTACAATAATAGAAAGAAAAATGTCATTAATTACTCTACATTGTAGTTGTCTTTAGTACAAAAAGGGATGCACAGTATGATGACTATCCAGTGACATAAAATGTCTGACAGACATCAAAGTAAAATTTGAAAAGGAACTGAAAAAGTTTCTCCACGACAACTCTTCCTGTTCTGTGGAAGAATTTCTGTTATCATAATTGATAAAAGTTGTTGCGTAGGAATTGATAACTCACATCTGTATATTTAAAAAAATCTCAATATATTCAACATTAAGCCATATTTAAGAATTAATTTGTAATGTTAATGTAAATGACTGATTCCACATCATTACAATTTCTTGTGCAAAATCGTCCAAACACTGTTGACTGTGAGTAAAGTTAGCTATCTCATATAAACAGAGCTGCGAGCAGATGAAGACCACTATTCTTAAACACTGCAAATTATGTGTGTATTTCAGTGATTGTTGTTTGGCATACAATCTTATAGGATTTTCTATAGGTCTGTTAATGACGGGAAACCATCAGGGATGTGGAATAATCTAGTATATAACTGTTAATTCAGTATAGGCCAGTTCTGAATGTGCTCTCCTAATGGGTAACAGTTATGAAGTAAGGAAATGGGGATTGACGCTAAGGTAATTACAAGATATGTATTTATTCCCACTGCAGAAGCTCAGTGCAATTGCATTCATTATGTGTATAATGCCCACAGTACTGTGATACACTGAAGATGGTTTATTTCACAACTTCAATTGTTTTCACGTTGGTTAATGACATCACACTTCATAGATAATTTCTGTATGTACCACTTCATTAATTTCACATTGCTTTTAAGAAAGCGAGTTTGTCAGCGGAAAGTTCTTTAAATCACTTTTCAACTATGGTGTAATTTCCTACAAGAATTTTAATATATTATGGCAATTTATTGAAATATGTGCTTCTGTATGTAACTCCTTGAAACTGATGTTGAACCCTTGAAGTCTTTGTAGTTATTGTTATTGGTCTTGGGATTATAGTAGTCTTTTTGTTACTTTCTGAGGGTTGTGGAGTCTGGTTCTGTTGTGAAGTGCTATGGTTGATTCTAGTCAGACGAGTTAATTTTCGGATTCTTGTCTTATTTCTGGGTGAAACAGGAATTTGATTCCATAAGCAGGTTAAGTTTTACAAGTCATAGTGTACATCCCGATGCCAAAAGATTGAAAGCAACATCTAATTTGAGGATGGACAATGGCACACGTAAGAATCACTGATATGCGAGCAGCAACCCTTTCAAGCTTCAGACTATCAATATTAAATAAGTTGGTATAACTGAAAATATTAAGCCTGAAACATGTGGAAAAAGAAAGGAGATTAAATTTAACAGCAAAATATTAGAAGCCAAAAAGTGACCCACCCTCCATCCCTCACTGCCCCCCCCCCCCACACACACAAAAAAATCACTCACCCTCCCTTCCTCCCTCTCCCTCCCTCTCTCTCTTTCCCCCCTCCCCCTCCCCTCCCTCCCTCCCCCTCTCCCTCCTTCCCTCCCTCTTTCCTCTCTCTTTTCAAAAAATTGAACTGCTGCCTACAAATATTGCAGATATAAAATAAATTTGTAAATATCAGTTCATCATTTAAATATGAATACCAAGCATGGAGGAATAAAGCCTAGCATTTAATTACTGTTGATCAGTAATCAACCTTTCACCACATGAGAATGGATATAAAATATAGCAAATTCTATGATATATTCATACACTAATTTGAAATGCTTGTACTAAAACAATCACAAAAATCCTTCATCTGTAAATTTACCCTCATTATCCATAGCAATTTGAAATTCACTGCTGAATAAAAGTCTTCTCCCTACCCCTCTGTGGACTGGGGCCTTCATATGCATCCTTCTTGCTCCTGCATATTTTTTAGTGTTATTTGCCCACTGTCCATTAGATCATCTTCTCTGACTTTTCTCTTGTCTTGAATTTCAGCTAACTGCAGTATTTCTTTGGTCCATTTGCCTGACTGCACACCATATGTTTTATTTTCATTTCAGCAACAGTTTCATCTTGTATTTCAAACTTTTCTCTGATTCATTTGTTTGTTTTTCCTGTTTCACCTAGCAATTCCCAACATGCTCATTGCTCGCTTAGCAAACTTTACTCAGTGAAAAATCGTTTAAAAGGACTGACAACTGAATAGGCTATATTCACCTCAATATGCAAAATTAGTAGCACTGGTAAGATTTTGTGCCTTATCTACGACTTATGAATGTCTGAAACATGATATTCTTGTAAAAAATTAGAATATTATTCAATAATTATGTACATATGCAGACAAGCAATGAGTGAAAGTTTATACCAAGGCTGCGATTCAAACCCGGGTCACCTGCTCACTAGGCAAATGTGCTAACTGCTGCACCATTCTGGCATACTGGCCTTGAACAACTGCACAGACTACCCTAGCACTGCTCCCTGCTCAGCCCAAATTCCCATTCATGCCTCAGCCCACTCGGTATTTCCCCTAAATTCGAACAGCATTGCAGAGGCTTTCAGACAGGATCCCCCATTCCATTTGATACTGAGAAGCTATTCTAATACAGTTGGAGAGCCTCTGTACTGATGTTCTAGTTTATGAGAGGCATGAATGGGAATTTGGGTTTAGCAGGGAGGCATGCCAGGGTAGTCCATGTAGTTGAGCACAGCCACTGTGGCAGGGTGGCATAGTGGTTAGCACATCTCCCTAATGAACAGGGGACCTGGGTTTGAATCCCAGCCTTGGTACAAATTTTCATTTGTTGCTTCACTCAGCATATGCACATCATAGATGTTTTGAGACTTGAGAAGATCTCTGGAATCGTATAGTTTCATATGATTATTGTTCAATAGTCAACACAGGATATTCACTGGTTTTAAATAACCATTCCAATAGCAAACAATTTGCATAAGTTCTGAGAGTGTTGTCCAGCAGCTGGCCGCAGTGGCCAAGCGGTTCTAGGTGCTGCAGTCTGAAACCGCGCGACCGCTACGGTCACAGGTTCGAATCCTGCTTTGGGCATGGATGTGTGTGATGTCCTTAGGTTAGTTAGGTTTAAGTAGTTCTAAGTTCTAGGGGACTGATGACCTCAGAAGTTAAGTCCCATAGTGCTCAGAGCCATTTGAACCATTTTGTTGTCCAGCAGTAGACACACTGAAAAAATCGGCATGGAGCACCATGTGATTGCTGGTTGTGTCCTTCATTATTTTTTAATTAAAATTAATGACAGTCCGCTTCTATTGTCACAAGAAATAAATTTTGTCCCCATTTACAGACTATTGAAGTATAAAAATAAAAAATAAAAATTATCTTTTCATCCTGAAATGACATTAATGAAGATTTCAGCAAGTGGTTCAAGACACATGAATTATCATTGAAGTTTGGAGAAAAAAATACAATCACCACTAAACAAAGTAAATAAAATGGGATGTGATTTAAGTGGTTAGTCAATGTGATTTAAGCAGGGTGCAGTCATTGAATTCCTGACAGCAGAAAGTGTCACCCCAAAGGAGATTCATCAGAGAATGAAAGCAGTTTATGGTGATTGTGTTGATGCAAGTACTGTGCGTCATTGAGCTATGGTGATTGTGTTGATGTGAGTACTGTGCGTCATTGAGCGAGTAAGTTTAAAGATGTTGAGGCGGGAACATCTGACCTGCATGACAAATAAAGATTTCGACATCCTGTGACAGCAACCACCGGGTTTCATGACCAAAATGTTGACAGATTGATTCAGGATGATTATCATATCTCTCAGAGAGAAACTGAAAGCACAATTGGCATTTCACAAGAACGTGTGGGTCATAGTACTGCTTTGTTTGGCTATTGGAAGATCTGTGCTGACTCCTGAAATGAAAGCGCACAGACTTGAAATTTGCCAGGAACTCCTCTCATGTTTTGAGAATAATGGTGATGCCTTTCTCCATTCAATTATGACAGGAGACGAAATGTGGGTACACCATTACGACCCGGAGATGAAATGTCAGTCTATGAAATATCGACACAAAGACTCGCCCCAGAAAAAGAAATTCAAGATACAGCCCTGAGCTGGAAAAATCATGGCCACAGTCTCTTGGGATGCAGATGGGGTAATCCATGTTGATTTCCTTGATCGTGGAACAACAATACATTCAGAGCATTACATCACAACACTGCGAACGCTGAAACGAAGGCTAACAAATGTCCGAAAGGAAGAGGGAAATGTTTTCCTGCAACATGACAATGCCAAACCACACACTTCATGTGCCACAGCAGAACTTCAGAGACTGAATGGCATCCTCCATACAGTCCAGGTTTAGCACCGTCTGACTTCCATCTGTTCCTGATAATGAAAGACGATCTGCAGGGATATCATTATGCTTCTGATGAAGATGTTGAGACAACTGTGAGTCTGTGGTTGTGGAAACAGAGTTTCGACTTCTTCCGTGACTGCTTCAGAAAACTTGTTCATTGTTGGCAGAAATGTATCCAATTGGCTGGTAATTATGTGGAAAAGTGAGTATTGGTAATTAGGATTATTTCTGCATTTGATTTATTAAAATATTCCCATCCAAACCAATTTAACAAAGGTGGAGGCATTACTTTTCATTCAACCCTCATAAGTTGCGGGCAATAGAATCATTTGACAGTCAGCTTCACATGCCGGTTCTCTAAATTTTAATTCATAGCAGAGGTTGGCAACAAGCCATTTATTTAATGTTTTCCCAAATTCACACTCTTGAAAGTCTTGTACCCTCTGCAGAAGCTTATTAACATATGTATGGAATTATTATTCCTAATGTTGTAAACATGAATATTATTTCTACGTTTTACTTCATGTAGATTCTTTTTTGTTTGGGTTAAAACTTGGTATCTATGCTGATTTATAACAGTCATTACTTTACATTCAGAGAAGAAAGGCTTACAATGTGCTTTATGCTGAGAACATGTAATGACTCTGATTGCATTCTTCTGCAGAAGTAATATGTTCTCAACATGGCTTGAGTTTCCCCAGAGAATAAGTCCATATGACATGGTACTTTGAAAAAGTGCAGAATAAGATGTTTTAATATAAGCTTCTGGTACACATTTCATAAGACATGTTAATAAGTAAATTACTCTGGATAAGTTAACACTAATGTGTTACTCCCAGGACATTTTTTCATCTAGTTGTACCCCCAAGAAATTTGTATAACATGGATTATTAAGGGATTATTAAAAGGACTTTTGTCCTTTGGACTAAATACTATTTTTTGTGTTTTGTTCTCATTCAGGACAAACCCATTTGACCTGAACCAGTATGACGCTTGGGCGAGTGTATTGTCAGCAGAATCTTAAAGGAACTCCCACCTTAGTTTGTTTCTCGATAGACTTTACTGTGCCAGTACACACTACATGCCTATGATTTTGGAGATAAGATTTTAGTAGTTTTAGGATGTACTCCCGGATGCCATACAAATGGAGTTTCTGTAGAAGTGTGTCATGTCCTACACAATCAAATGCTTTACTCATATCACAGAACGTGGAATGAGCAAATACCTTCTCCTCAAACACTTGAAGAACATATTTAATTACAGAGTCTATTGTGTCTACTGTTGATGATTTTCTTCTATCCATATTGTGCTACATTAAATATTCCAGGTTTTTCAAAGTGAGCAGACAGCTGATGGTATAAATGATGTATTCTATCATTTTGGCCACGACTGGAGCTATTGATATTGGCCTGAAACTTAAAGGGTTGTCTTTGTCACTCTTTTTGCACACAGGAACTAGATAATTTCAGCTCCTCTGAAAATGATTCATTTATGCAGTGAGTCAATGGATAAACAATGGAATCAGCGATCGCTGTTGCAGTGGTAGGTTTTCAAGATTTAAGTGAGTCTGAACTTGGTGTTATAGTGGGCATGTGAGCAATGGGACACAGCATCTCTGAGGCAGCAGTGAAATAGGGGTTTTCCCATATAACCATTTCCCAAGTGCACCATTAATATCAGGAAACTGGTAAACCATCAAATCTCTGACATTGCTGCGGGCAGAAAAAGATCCTGCAAGAACAGGACCAATGATGACTGAAGAGAGTCGTTCATCAGAGAGAGGTAAAATCCTTCCACAAATTGATGCAGATTTCAATGCTCGGCCATCAACAAGTGTCAGTGTGCGAACCTTTCAATGAAACATCATTGATATGGGCTTTTGGAACCGAAGGTCCACCTGTGTACCCTTGATGACTGCATGACACAAAGCTTTACACCTCGCATGGGCCTGTCAACACTGACATAGGACTGTTGATGACTGGAAATATGTTGCCTGGTCGAACAAGTCTCATTTCGAATTGTATTGAGTGGATGGACATGTACGGGTGTGGAGACAACCTTGTGAATCCATGGACCTAGCATGTCAGTCTGGAATTGTTCAAGCTGGTTAAAGCTTTGTAATGGTGTGGGACATGTGCATTTGGAGTGATATGGGACCCCTGATACATTTAGATATGACCCTACAGGTGACACATATGTAAGCATCCTGTCTGATCACCTGCATCCATTCATGTCCGTTGTGCATTCTGACAGACTTGGGCAATTCCAGCAGGACAATGGGACACCCCTCCCCCCCAGGTCCAGAATTGCTACAGAGTGGCAGCAGGAACACTCTTCTGAGTTAAAAACTTTCGCTGGCCACCAAACTCCCCAGACATGAACATTGTTGAGCATATCAGGGATGGCTTGTGATGTGTTGTTCAGAAGAGATCTCCACCTCCTCATACTCTTAACGGATTTATGGACTGCTCTGCAGGATTCATAGTGTCAGTTCCCTCCAGTACTACTTCAGACATTAGTCGAGTCCGTGCCACGTCATGTTGCGGCACTTCTGCACTTCTGCTGCAGGTGTACCAGTTTCTTTGGCTCTTCAGTGTAAGAGGTCTACATCTACATCCACATTGATACTCCACAATCCACCTTACAGCACATGGCAGAGAGTCGCCATACCACTACTAGTAATTTTCTTTTCTCTTCCACTCGCAAATAGAACAAAAGAATAAAGGCTGTCCATATGCCTCCGTATGAGCCTTAATTTCTCATATCTTATGTTCATGGTCCGTGGCTGCAATGTATGTTGGAGTAAACAGAATTTTTCTGCAGTAAGCTTCAAATGCTGATACTCTAAATTTTTTCAGTAGTGTTCCTTGAAAAGAACGTTGTTTTCCCTTCAGGAGTTCCCATTTGAGTTCCTGAAGCATTCCCGTAACACATCCGTGTTGTTGGAACCTACCACTAACAAATCTAGCAACCTGCCTCTGAATTGCTTCGATGTCTTTCTTTAATCTGACCTTGCACAGATCCCAAACACTTGCGCGATACTCAAGAATAGGTCGCACAACATCCTATATGCGGTCTCCTTTAGAGATGAACAACACTTTCTCCCAATAGACCGAAGTTGAATATTCAACTTTCACACTACCGCAACCCTCACATGTTTGTTTCATGTCATATTGCCCATCTGTTTAAATGACATGATTATGTCAAGCATCCCACTACTAATGCTTTATCCAGACATGGGTTTGTTTTTCCTACTCATCCACATTACCTTACATTTTTTACATATAGAGTTAGCTGCCATTCATCACACCAGCTACAAATTTTGTCTAGTCATCTTATATACTTCTACAGTCACTCAGCTTCATCACCTTACCATACGCTACAGCATCATCAGCAAACAACTGCAAATTACTGTCCATCCTGTCTGCCAAATCATTTATATATAGAGAGAATAATAGCATTAGGGCACTCCTAATGATACTCGTGTCTCTAATGCCAACATCAACTGCAGATTTTTAGTGTGGAAACTGCATATTAAGCATGACAGACAAGAAACAGGTGCCAGGAGGAGTGTTTATTGACTATTGAAAGCTTTTGACATGGTGAATCAGTATTCTGCTGTCAAAGATTGAGAAGTATATGTCCTACAAATGGATCAGTTCCTTCCTGAGCAATCTTAAGCAGGTAGTGAGCACCAAGTACATTCTCAAATGTAAAGTTATTTCTGAACAAATTTCAGTGTGATTTAATTAAGTATGGTGTACTCCAAGGGGCCACTTTAGTTCCTTTCATAAATTGATGCCCGTAAATAATCATAGTTGCAGTTGACACCACAGTGCTATGAAAAGGAGAAAGTAACGAAAAATTATATCAGGAAATACTGTCACAAAACTGATCACAGAATAACCAGCTTTAACAAATAGTAAAAAAAGATTACAGCACGAAAATTTCACAATTTTCTGAACGAGGATATGTAAATCCTGTTTTCCTCTATCAATGATGAACCAAGTCATTCTGTTGCATTTCAGTTGTGTATTATGTATACAACTGATTGCTCTTCACTGAATTGACTAAATATTGGTAGTTGTATCAAAGGAATATCCATAGAAAACTATGCACCATATAGATATGCTGAGTCACAGACAGGCATAATGAAAAGACTGCTCCACATTAAAGCTTTCGGCCAAAAGGCCTTCCTCGGAAATGCCCCCCCCCCCCCCCTCCCACGCACACACACACACACACACACACACACAAAATGACCATTGTCTCTGCCTGGACTGCCACAGTCCGGCTACAACACCCAGCGACTCTGTGTGTCAGTCAGTCAGTCAGTCTGTCTTTTCATTGTGCATGTCTGCAACTCAGCATCTTCTCTATGTGCTGAGTGGCACTTTATCCTTTTCATAATATTGCCTTTATTCCATCCTAGAGTTCCCATTGTTCAAGAAAGAAAACTAATAGACTACAAAATACAATTGTTGGTGAGTACTATAAAACTAAAAGTTATACACTTCCTAGCTTTTGGAACTAATTGTTCCTTCCTCAGGAACGAGAGAGGGATATGTTTCAAGGATGAGAGAGATCCACCTGTGAGAGGACAACGGTAGTCAAAAAGGATTGAGGAGGTGTCAAAGATATGATAAACTGGTAAGCACTGGACCAACTTTTGTTCAGAGATGATAAGGACAGAGTGGGAAGTAAAGGTAAATAGTGGGTCATTTTCACCTACTGGGTACTGGGAGTCCCCAATATGGAGAGTTTTTCTGTGCCCATTAACGTCCTCAACCAATTTAGTGGTGGTCATGCAAAAATAAAACACAATGCAGTGGATGCAAGTTAGTTGTGGGGGAGGTTGAGAGAGCAATGGGAAGGTGACGGAGGGTGGTGTGGGGAGGACATCATGGACAGAGGATTTCATTTGTGGGTTTGACTTGACAAAATCATAGACTTGGCAGAGTAAAACATTGCGGTATTCAAGACTAGGGCAATACTGTGTAACAGTAGGTGTATTTCTGAGGTCTCCCCCCCCCCCCTCCCCGCACCCCCCACCCTCTCTCTCTCTCTCTCTCTCTCTCTCTCTCTCTCTTTCTTAATGGGGCTGTGTTAGTGTGTGACCTGCTGTGCCCTTTTAATCTTCCCCAACCTCTCCTCCCTGAGAAAGGAATTGGGTAAAATATTCCGGAGGTAAAATAGTCCCCCATTCGGATCTCTGGGCGGGGACTACTCAAGAGGACGTCATTATCAGGAGAAAGAAAACTGGTGTTCTACGGATCGGAGCGTAGAATGTCAGATCCCTTAATCGGGCAGGTAGGTTAGAAAATTTAAAAACGGAAATAGAATAGTAAGAATTAGTAAAGTTAGGTGGCAGGAGGAACAAGACTTTTGGTCAGGTGAATACAGGGTTATAAATACAAAATCAAATAGGGGTAATGCAGGAGTAGGTTTAATAATGAAAAAAAAAAATAGGAGTGCGGGTAAGCTACTACAAACAGCATAGTGAACGCATTATTGTGGCCAAGATAGATACGAAGCCCATGCCTACCACTGTAGTACAAGTTTATATGCCAACTAGCTCTGCAGATGATGAAGAAATTGATGAAATGTATGATGAGATAAAAGAAATTATTCAGGTACTGAAGGGAGATGAAAATTTAATAGTCATGGGTGACTGGAATTCAAGAGTAGGAAAAGGGAGAGAGGGAAACATAGTGGGTGAATATGGATTGGGGGAGAGAAATGAAAGAGGAAGCCGTCTGGTAGAATTTTGCACAGAGCATAACTTAATCTTAACTAACACTTGGTTCAAGAATCATAAAAGAAGGTTGTATACATGGAAGAATCCTGGAGATACTAGAAGGCATCAGATAGATTATATAATGGTAAGGCAGAGATTTAGGAACCAGGTTTTAAGTTGTAAGACATTTCCAGGGGCAGATGTGGACTCTGACCACAATCTATTCGTTATGAACTGTAGATTAAAACTGAAGAAACTGCAAAAAGGTGGGAATTTAAGGAGATGGGACCTGGATAAACTGACTAAACCAGAGGTTGTACAGAGTTTCAGGGAGAGCATAAGGGAACAATTGACAGGAATGGGGGAAAGATCTACAGTAGAAGAAGAATGGGTAGCTCTGAGGGATGAAGTAGTGAAGGCAGCAGAGGATCAAGTAGGTAAAAAGACGAGGGCTAGTAGAAATGTTTGGGTAACAGAAGAAATATTGAATTTAATTGATGAAAAGAGAAAATATAAAAATGCAGTGAATGAATCAGGCAAAAAGGAATACAAACGTCTCAAAAATGAGGTCGACAGGAAGTGCAAAATGGCTAAGCAGGGATGGCTAGAGGACAAATGTAAGGATGTAGAGGCTTATCTCACTAGGGGCAAGATAGATACTGCCTACAGGAAAATTAAAGAGACATTTGGAGAAAAGAGAGCCACTAGTATGAATATCAAGAACTCAGATGGAAACCCAGTTCTTAGCAAAGAAGGGAAAGCAGAAAGGTGGAAGGAGTATATAGAGGGTCTATAAAAGGGTGATGTACTTGAGGACAATATTATGAAAATGGAAGAGGATGTAGATGAAGATGAAATGGGAGATACGATATTGCGTGAAGAGTTTGACAGAGCACTGAAAGACCTGAGTCGAAACAAGGCCCCGGGAGTAGACAGCATTCCATTGGAATTACTGATGGCCTTGGGAGAGCCAGTCCTGACAAAACTCTATCATCTGGTGAGCAAGATGTATGAGACAGGCGAAATACCCTCAGACTTCAAGAAGAATATAATAATTCCAATCCCAAAGAAAGCAGGTGTTGACAGATGTGAAAATTATCGAACTATCAGTTTAATAAGTCACTGCTGCAAAATACTAACGCGAATTATTTACAGACGAATGGAAAAACTGGTAGAAGCCGACCTCGGGGAAGATCAGTTTGGATTCCGTAGAAATATTGGAACACGTGAGGCAATACTAACCTTACGACTTATCTTAGAAGAAAGTTCAAGGAAAGGCAAACCTACGTTTCTAGCATTTGTAGGCTTAGAGAAAGCTTTCGACAATGTTGACTGGAATACTCTCTTTCAAATTCTAAAGGTGGCAGGGGTAAAATACAGGGAGCGAAAGGCTATTTACAATTTGTACAGAAACCAGATGGCAGTTATAAGAGTCGAGGGACATGAAAGTAAAGCAGTGGTTGGGAAGGGAGTGAGACAGGGTTGTAGCCTGTCCCCGATGTTATTCAATCTGTATATTGAGCAAGCAGTAAAGGAAACAAAAGAACAATTCGGAGTAGGTATTAAAATCCATGGAGAAGAAATAAAAACTTTGAGGTTTGCAGATGACATCGTAATTCTGTCAGAGACAGCAAAGGACTTGGAAGAGCAATTGAACGGAATGGATAGTGTCTTGAAAGGACGATATAAGTTGAACATTAACAAAAGCAAAACGAGGATAATGGAATGTGGTCAAATTAAGTCGGGTGATGCTGAGGGAATTAGATTAGGAAATGAGACACTTAAAGTAGTAAAGGAATTTTGCTATTTGGGGAGCAAAATAACTGATGATGGTCGAAGTAGAGAGTATATAAAATGTAGACTAGCAATGGCAAGGAAAGTGTTTCTGAAGAAGAGAAATTTTTTAACATCGAGTATTGATTTAAGTGTCAGGAAGTCGTTTCTGAAAGTATTTGTATGGAGTGTATCCATGTATGGAAGTGAAACATGGACGATAAATAGTTTGGACAAGAAAAGAATAGAAGCTTTTGAAATGTGGTGCTACAGAATAATGCTGAAGATTAGATGGGTAGATCACATAACTAATGAGGAGGTATTGAATAGGATTGGGGAGAAGAATAGTTTGTGGCACAACTTGACAAGAAGAAGGGACCGGTTGGTAGGACATGTTCTGAGGCATCAAGGGATCACAAATTTAGCATTGGAGGGCAGCATGGAGGGTAAAAATCATAGAGGGCGAACAAGAGATGAATACACTAAACAGATTCAGAAGGATGTAGGTTGCAGTACTGGGAGATGAAGAAGCTTGCACAGGATAGAGTAGCATGGAGAGCTGCATCAAACCAGTCTCAGGACTGAAGACCACAACAACAACAACAACAACATTACAATACATTACTTTTAACAGAAAACTTTATGTTCAGTGTATTGGAAGTAATATGTGACAGGGTATCCAGGACACAAATGCCAAAGCAAATGCGAAACAGTTAAAGAAACTGAATTACAACCAAGGACAGAAATGCTGTTATGTTGTCTGAAATATTTTCATTAATGATGGAAGAATGAAAACCTGGTAATGATCAACCCTGTTATGACAGGTAGAAATCTGTTTTATTGGCAGATGTGCATCATGTGACTTACCCAGCAACAGGTAACACTAAAGTATTTTTGTCCAATGATTATGTATTTATTGCTTCAAAATAAGTGTCCCAGAATTGCTTCAAAATAAGTTTCCCAGAATTCGCGCAGGAAGTAATTTTGATAGAAACAGGTTAAAAATTTAATTAAAGTATAGAGCACAGGGCTATGTGGGGAATAGCATATTGGGTAAATGATCTCCACTACTTTGCTGGCACACACACACTCTGTTGTCAAAATTTTGCATGACATTTTGCATTAAGGTGCCTGAATTTTGTTGATACAACAAACTTTCTCCTTAAAGGTGTGAGTTGTTTTAGAAATCATATGATCTGGATGCCCTATTCTGATCATCAAAATGGGAAATGACACAACTTGGAAATGACTCAGGTAGTAATTGAATTGTTTCTTGGGCTGTATGGCATGTAGCTGTTATCTTGTTGAAACCACAAGTCATTTACATCCATATATTGCAGTTTAGGCGCAAAAAAAATTACAGTTTTATCATGTCGGGATTGTGAGCATCATTAACTCTTGCTGCCTTAGTAGCCACATTTTGAAAGAAGAATGCTCCGATGGTGCCCCAGTGCCAAAATCACACCAATCAGTGAATAAGGATGCATTTGTTTCTCAACAATCACTTGGATTTTCTAAACCCCAAATGCAACAGTTTTGTCAATAACCCAGCTGTCAAGATGAAAATGAGCCTCATTGCGGAAGGTGATTTTATTTGATAAGTTGACATCCTCTTGAAATCCATTCAGTGATCTCTATTTGGTGTGTGTGTTCAGTAGACTTCAGTTTTTGAGTCAGCTGAACCTTGTAAATATGAAGATACAAATCTTTCATGAGAATACACTGTAGAGAGCTTCTTGAAATGTCCAGTTCTTGACCAGGTGGCAATTTGACGTACCTGGACTTTCAGCAACACTTTCACAAACTGCTTCAATGCTTTGTGTTGCACAGTTTGTTGAAGGATGGCCAGAGTGTTTGAGATCAGTAATTGATCCAGTCTCCATAATTTTTTAGTTAATTTTTTCACAGTTGATGAAGTTAAATTGCTGTTCCATCATATTTTATACAGAAATTGCAAGCTGTAGCTGTCAGATCTTATTATTTTTAAAACATTGTTTCAACACTGAAAAGACATTTTCTTTCGCGTGGCACTCCATTTTCGATAACCCTAAGTTGTCAGCTCTCTCTCTCTCTCTCTCTCTCTCTCTCTCTCTCTCTCTCTCTCTCTCTTTCTGTGTCCCTTTACACATTGCCTCACAAATGGTACAAAATTCAAATCTTGCATGAAATTGTGGGGACGCCCTTTACATCCTTGCAAAAGGGGGTTAGAATTAATCTGTTCTTGTATTTGAGCACAATGCCTGATTTCTATTGCTTCAATTTCTGAGGAATAAAGTGATACTGTTAATACGTTAACAATAAATCTGACACATGGTCATTGTACCCAGATTATGCCACTCTGAATGTAGAAGACCTAAGACAACCACTAGTACATAACTAGAAAAAATTCTTCACTTTTAAGATTTACATTTTTAAACAAGTGGTTGATTTCGCCTTCAATTTTCTTTTTGTAAAACTTTTGGTAAGAACTTCATAGCTGACAAAGGCAATACTTCTTCAAGAGTATGTAGACAGGATTCTGAACATGTGCTAAGAATACTAGCAAACAACAAACAGATAACAACAAATTATTTGACTCACTTTTGAATTGGTGAAAAATTGTTCAACATCCTATATATGAGCATTAACATCCATGCAAATGCACAATATGACTCTTAAATAATTTCAGAGTAACTGCAATAGAGGCGAAAATAATTTTTTTTCCCTGGAACCAACAGCATAGGAAAATTCAGCATGCCATCCAGGGACCATCATTTTATATCTGTTCCAATTTCATAGCAAGATTTTTCAAGCAGAGACATATAAAGTTACTCATCAAAATCAAATTCTGCCTGGATTAACAATATCTCATAAAAGATACAGAAGCTAGAGATATGATCCTCCTCCGAGCAACATCTCAGTAATTCCTGTTGCAATTTTTTTACTGTTGTACAATGCGATACATAGGACAACCATCTGGTTGTGAGAAATTTTGTATAACAAAGAGTATCACAGCCCATTCCTTGTTTAACATTACAGATGAGATACAACTAATGGTTAACAATGGAGTGTACAAAGTGTGGTGATTGTTTTATGTTTTACATTTGCCAATCAAGTAGTGCTAAGCCACTTAGAGTGGCTGAGCATGAACAGTATCTAAGATACTGGGAGTCTGACCTTACATGTGTTAAGCATGTGCTCACCCTGAGTCACTGCTACAAAGTCCTGCCTGTAATCTTAAAGTTAGCTAACAAACTGCAACATGGATTTTATGGGAAACTTGTAAAAGTTTAATCACTGATTTACAGCCCTCAGTAGACTTTCAATGAATACATGCATACTGGCACATAGACTTCTCCCATTTTTCCTCTTACCCTACAGATGCAAATATTTCTCTCAATCTGTTATCTGTGCTCCCTTTGCTTTTATGTTTTTAATACTTGTCATTCTACTTTAAACTTATAAATGTAATTGATTTCATCATTTTGTCATACATACATACATGTACAAATTCTTATATAAATCGTGAAAAAGATATGGTAACATTTATCAGCGATTGCTATTACTGGTCTATATACAATTTGTATACAAAATGATGAATGATATTCATTGAATATATGTGTACATTTACGACATAAATGAAAGAACATTAGTACTTAAGATCATCTTTATACCACTTTTGAATATTTATGTTGGATGAAATAGATTTTATTTAAGTCATTTTCACATGCTGCTTCTGAATGAACTAAGTGACACACCATATACCCATGCTGGCAGTAATTAAATAATGTGAACCCATGTGTGTGTAACTGTCATGAGTTTTCTTCTGTTTTCTGGAGTCGGGCAGGTGTAATATCAATCTGTTCTGCTTTCTGTGGGTGCCATACTGGTAAGCAGATTGTTGCACTTCACGGTTCCATAGCTTTTCCTTTGTTAATATCATGTAATTTAAAATAAAGACGAACATACCTGGTAGTATTTTTAATTTCTTGAACTATGGTGATAGCAGTCATTACTTTTGACTCCATAAATGCAGCTGCTAGCCTTTTTTCCCCATTAAGCTTTTTTCCCAAAAAGAAACTTTATGTAATGAGCAGCTGAAGAAAAAAGTATAATATGCTACAAACAGTAGCTTATCACTAACACATGACCTAGAATTTCTTAATAAATATTTAACTCATTATTCAGTATGAATTCTTCATGTCAATTTTAAGTGAAGATGAAACCCAAGCAGTTTAATAGAAGCACAGTCATATTTAACACATAAACAGAAGACAATGTTTAGTTCAATCCACTATTACATTTTCTTGCATTTCCTTAGAGAAAGTAAATTGATACCTCTCTATATCACTTACCTTTTACACCAGAAATATAATAGAAACATATTTTCTTTGTGAAATTATGCTTCTTGGTTCAAAAAATTGTTTGTTTTGTTATAACTTAACCATAAATCATAAATCCACACACATTTATGCATTATATTGTGACACAGTGTTCTTGTGCTCAGACCTCAGAACTTCAGTATGGTATTTTGTATTTAATTGTTGCAGTTCAGTGTTACTCTCTGTGTACATTTTTATTAGAGCATTTGTTTAAATTGTGTAGTTACAAGTGCTGATCTTCTGTGCCCATGTTGTGTTTATGTGCCGACAATCTGTTACCGAACATGTTTGATAATTTACTATTTGCCATTGTGTGTCTCTTGACACTTCTCATTTTGTCTCTGAACTTCTGTCACAAGTTACATTTAGTAGAGATTTATATCTATTTAGTATCGTCTGACTATAGCCACACCAGTGTTCATAGCTCAGCTTTGTGATTTAATAGCAGTTTCAATTTGTAATATTTAAATTAAGATTCATTTTACAACTTGCAATAATAGTCAGATATCATAAATATTGATAACACTGTAAGTATCATTCATAAACTAAGTAAATACCAACATAAACATTTTTAAATTTTTGTGATGATTAAGTTAGTACAGTCAGATGATAGCAGCCTTAAAATTTCATGTGGATATAGGTATTATTTATGAGTTCCTGAAAAGTTTTGGATTAATCACTACTGTATTAAAAAACAGGCCAGCCCTGTACTGGCAAACACCTGCTGAGCTGGAAACTCCAGCTGATAACGAGTTTGTGTGTGCCCAGCCTTGCAAGAAGAAATTAACTACTTCACATATTCTAAATCAATCTGATCAGTTTCTTCATCATCATTTAACAGTTCCAGTTTCCCGGGTACTTCACTTCATCCTGTCCAAATACGCCTGTTCACAAAGAACATCATCCACTGTCCTTCCTCTAGTCACTAGATCAGCCTTAATCAAGTCCACCCATCGGGTTCGAGGTCTTTCTTGAGGTCTATTCCCATCCACCTGTCTTTCCAAATTTATTTTGGCTGTTCTAGTTGGCTCCATTCTCATCACATGCCCATACCATCGAAGTCTAGAAGCGGCAATTCAATCTAATAGAGATGTCTTTATTCCGGCTTCTTTCCTCACCTCCTCATTCCTTAACTTGTCCATCTTGGTCTTCCGGACTGTGGATCTAAGAAATCTCATCTCCGATACTTGCAGCCTTGATGATTCTCTTTTTGTGAGGGTGCATGTTTGAATACCGTAGGTCAATATTGGTATGAAATAGCTAATAAACATCATCAGTTTGGCCTGTTTTGGAATCAAGTCATCCCATAAAAGTGATCTTATTTGTTGGTAAAATTCAGATCATTTTTATACTCTGTTGGTAATTTCATTTCTGACCAAATTATCACTGGAGATTACGCTTCAAAGGTAAGGAAAACTGTCCACACACTCTAGTAGGTGGTCTCCTACTTTTACACTGATCAGTTTCTCTGATAAGGAAATGTGGGAGATCCAGATTGTTCTACAGTCGGTTCAAGCATGTCATTAAATGCCCACTTATTAAGTTTGGTCATGTATGTGCTACTCTTTACATTGTGTCAGGTGTTACAGCTTTTTTCATATAACATTAAATTAAATATACTCTTCTGTAAACCCATAATGAGCAGATCCTCAAGGATATAGAACTTGTCAGAAAACATGTAATACATATTTACAAGAGAACTAGCATGCTAATCTTTCTTCCACTAACTTTAAATGAAATGTTTCTGAAGAATGTGGAATAAATCAAATTTTTAAACATATTTTTATTTAAAAGTAATACAAAACTTATGACAAACAGATAAATTTGTACACTTTGAACCCCGTATAATGAGTAATTTGTATACTGTTGTAACCAAGAAATTTCATAAGAAAAAAGTGTACAATAATTACTTACACAAATTGCATTACTGTGCTTGAAGAGATTCAATGTTTAAAACTACAATGAACTCTTAGTGATGGTGATTGTTCTGAGCTACAAACACAAACAAGCAAATGGCCCTGACTTTTGTCTTGCAAATAAGCTCATGTTAAAAAAACAACACTTTGAACGACTAGATGTAGAATGTTTTTATTCGTAGGACATTTACACATTAGTATGTTCTGCAGAAATTATTAGCATTTCAGTCACTTTCGTTCAGCAGGCGTCATGTTGCCTAGTAGGCACAGGGTTTGCCATTTGCCCTCATAACTTGTTCCATGCATGGCATCGACACATATAAGGAGGGAAGCATCCTGCGGTATAGCCATCCATGCTGCGTTCACCTGGTTCCAAAGTTCATCTGTGGCTGTTGTCATTAGTTTTACCATATTCCAAACATTTTTGATTGGCAACAAGTCTGGTGACGTGGCAGGCCAGGGCAAAAGGCTGATATCCTCTGACACCTAGAAGGCATGTGTTCGTGCAGCAACATGAGGTCGTACATTGTCTTCCTGAAAAATTGTACCTGGCTAGTTGTACAGAATTGGCATGCCAAAAGGTAACAGGATGATGTCATTCATGTAGGTCACATTGGTCACAGTGCCATGAACACACACCAACTGTGATTAGTGGTTGTACCCAATTGTACCCCGCACCACACGGCCTTGAGTTGGCACTGTATGTCTCATGTGAATGCAGTCACTGTGACACCACTCTCCCTGTCTGCACAGAACCAAAATGTGGCCATCATTTTCAAACAAGCAGAACCAGGATTCATCCAAAAACACTATCTAATGCCATTCCTGTACCCAGTGATGTCATTCCATACACCATCATTTCCATGTATAATGTTTCTGTACATTCGTCAAAGGTCAGTGGAGAAGTGGACGACGTGCGTGTATCCCATGTCGTAATAAATGGTGGCAAACTGTCAACCCTCATAGTGTACAATGTGTTATACTGTTTCACTAGAGACGAAGAGAATGCAGATCTGTCCTGCAATACCATTCGGGGATGTATCAATTTCTCGTGGGGTTAGCCTTGGTGGTGTGACTTGTCACATCTCGTTGTGTTATACGGCCTTCTGTGAACCATTCGACACACACCCGTTGCGCTACTGAAACATTCCCTTACGAGCAGCAATTTTCTGGATGGATGCATCACAGTCTCTCATGCCAATTATGTGCCCTGTTTCAAACTCACTGATTTGGTGGTACAGTTCGCAGATATATTTGCGAAGTATCCAGCCCATCTGCTCTAGTCACACTGATCCATTACCTTTGGTTTATAGCAACAATGAAAGCCACAGGCACATTTTGCCGGTAGGTGGTGTTGTGCCGCAATATCGATGTTGACCTTGAACCTGCAGGCTGACATGGTTCAAATGACAATCATTTCTGTACATGCCCTGTCAATATGAACATCCTATCTCTAGTCATTGAAGGTGTTCTGTTTTTTTCTGAACATGGGTGTACTACACTGAAGAGCCAAAGAAACTGCGTAATATCATGTAGGGCCCCTGCGAGCACCCAGAAGTGCTGCAACACGACGTGGCATGGACTCGACTAATGTCTGAAGCAGTGCTGAAGGGAAGTGACACCATTAATCGTGCAGGGCTGTCCATAAATGTGTAAGAGTACGAACGGGTGGGTATCTCTGCTGAACAGTATGTTATGAGGCATCCCAGATGTCCTCTGTAATGTTCATGTCTGGGGAGTTTGATGACCAGAAGAAGTGTTCGAACTCAGAAGAGTTTTCCTGGAACCACTCTGTAGCAATTCTGGACATGTGTGGTGTTGAACTGTCCTTCTGGAATTGCCCAAGTCTGTTGGAATGCACAACGAACATGGATACAGGTGGTCAGACAGGATGCTTACGTTCGTGTCACCTGTCAAGAGTCATATCTAGATGCATCAGGGGTCCCATATCACTCCAACTGCACATGCCCCACACCATGAAAGACCCTCCGCCAGTTTGAACAGTCCCCTACTGATATTCAGAGTCCATGGAGTCGTGAGGTTGTCTCCATACCTGTACATGTCCATCTGCTCGATACAATTTGAAATGAGACAGGTCCAACCAGGCAACACGTTTCCAGTCATCAACAATCCAATGTTGGTGTTGACGGGCCTGGGTGAGGTGTAAAGCTTTGTGTCATGCTGTCCTCAATGGTACATGACTAGGCCTTCAGCTCCAAAAGCCCACATCGATGATGTTTCGTTGAATATCTCGTACGCTGACACTTGTTGATGGCCCTGCATTGAAATCTGCACCAGTTTGCAGACGGGTTGCACTTCTGTCACATTGAACAATTCTCTTCATCATTGCTGGTCCCATTCTTGCAGGATCTTTTTCCGGTTGCAACGATGTCGGAGATTTGATGTTTTACCAGATTCCTAATATTCACGGTACACTCATGAAATGGTTCTATGCGAAAATCCCTATTTCTTTGCTGCCTCAGAGATGCTGTGTCCCATTACTCATGTGTCGACTTAACACAACATTCAAATTCACCTTAAATCTTGATAACCTGCCATTTTAGTAGCAGTAACTGATCTAACAACTATGCCAGACACTTGTCGTCTTATATAGGCATTGCCAACCACAGTGCCGTGTTTTGCCTGTTTACATATGCATGCCTGTTTGAATATGCATGCCTATGCCAGTTTCTTTGGTGCTTCAGTGTATTTGTTGAATGTTTCCTGATCACTTTCAAATGGCATGAGAGGAGCCAAGGTCACAAATTTTGTCCAGTACTGTTTAGACTCCTGTGGGAAGAGCTATGGTGCAGGTGGAATGGAGGAACTGAATAAATTCAAGCTACCTCATGTAGTGCTGGTGCCACCCATGTTCTATACCAGAAGTGGCAAATGTTTAAATGATTTGTAAAAGTTCTTTATTGACAAGTTTGTTGTTGTTAATAATAATAATAATAATAATAATAATAATAACCCGTGGAGGCCCGGGAAAAGAATAGGCCTCCGGTATGTTCTGCCACTCGTAAAAGGCGACGAAAAGAACAAACCACTAATAGGGCTAACTCCCCTTTTAGTGTGATTACTTGGTTCAGGACAGAACTAAAGAAGCCTCGGACAAGCGCCGTCATGGTCGGGGACGACGCTTGAACCCTATGCCCGCCCACAATGGTAACGACACTGCTAGCCAACTGGAAAATGATTTAAATCCAAATAGAGGTGTTTTGCAGGATATGCTTCCTGCAACCACCCTAGAAGGAAAACAAAGACAGAGGATGAGATTGTCAGATGAAGTTAATCGACACCTCATGTTCTGTTATTACCAAGCAACAAACCTAGGAACCAACACAACTGGATACAGATCACAAGTATACACAACATTTATTACCAGATACCCAGAATTAAAATTTTTAACAGAACAACGACTAGCTGATCAGATCCGTGTAATGATCAAAAATAACAGGATACCCCAGTCAGAATTAGAAAACATCAAACTACAAGTACAACAAATACTGGAACAAAATAATGTGCAATCAGAAGAAGAAGAGAATACAGTAATGGACTCAAGCATCCCAGAGCAAACAAACAAAGACCAACACGCATCAATTAAACAATCAGAGGAAAACGAAATCTTAAGACAGCCACCAGAACCAGCACAAATAGAACACGAAGTGACACACATGTTAGATATAGAAGAGAAATTTCAGCTGACATATATAGAATACAAAGACACAAATACAGACATTAGACCATTCTTGCATAGACCGCCAAATAACCCACAAGTCGAAACAACAATAAAAACTATCAACACAATCATACACAATAAAATAAATGAAAACACAACTATGGAAGAGTTACAACTACTGGTTTATATAGGAGCACTCACTACACTAAATATACACACTAGGCAGAGATCAGAACCAACTAACACACGGAAGAAACCCACAAAACTAGCATGGCAACACAGGCTACAGATCAGAATAGAAAAACTGAGAAAAGACATCGGACAGCTAACACAATTTATAAGAAATGAAATGTCAGAAAAAAAAACGAAAAAGGTTAGGTAAAATCTCACAACAAGAAGCGATAGAGCAATTAGATGAAAAGAAGCAGAAATTACAAGCATTGGCCAAACGACTTAGAAGATACAAAAAAAAGTGAAAATAGAAGGAAACAAAACCAAACATTCAACACAAACCAAAATAAATTTTACCAGACAATAGATAACACACACATTAAAATAGACAATCCACGAAGCATAGCAGACATAGAACACTTCTGGAGCAACATATGGTCAAACCCGGTACAACACAACAGGCATGCACAGTGGATACAAGCAGAAACAGACACATACAAGATGATACCGCGGATGCCTGAAGTGATAATTTTGCAATATGAAGTCACCCAAGCAATTAATTCTACTCACAATTGGAAAGCCCCTGGAAAAGATAAAATACCAAATTTCTGGCTAAAGAAGTTCACCTCAACACATTCACATCTACGTGGAATGTTTCCCTCTATTATATTCATAAATTATTTAAGAGTTACATTGCAGACCCATACACATTCCCTGATACACTTACACACGGAATAACTTATCTGAAACCTGAAGATCAAGCAGACACAGCAAACCCAGCTAAATATCGTCCCATAACATGCCTACCAACAATATACAAAATATTAACTTCAGTCATTACACAGAAATTAATAACACATACAACACAGAACAAAATTATAAATGAAGAACAAAAAGGCTGTTGCAAAGGAGCACGAGGATGTAAAGAGCAACTGATAATAGATGCAGAGGTGACATCAAGCTAAAACTAAACAAAGGTTGCTACACTACGCATACATTGATTACCAAAAAGCTTTTGATAGTGTACCCCACTCATGGTTACTACAAATATTGGAAATATACAAAGTAGATCCTAAATTGATACAGTTCCTAAACATAGTAATGAAAAATTGGAAAACCACACTTAATATCCAAACAAATTCAAATAATTTCACATCACAGCCAATACAGATTAAGCGTGGAATATACCAAGGAGACTCATTAAGTCCTTTCTGGTTCTGCCTTGCTCTGAACCCACTATCCAACATGCTAAATAATATAAATTATGGATACAATATTACTGGAACATACCAACAGAAAATCACACATTTGCTATACATGGATGATCTAAAACTACTGGCAGCAACAAATCAACAACTCAGCGAATTACTAAAGATAACAGAAGTATTCAGCAATGATATAAATATGGCTTTTGGAACAGACAAATGTAAGAAAAATAGCATAGTCAAGGGAAAACACACTAAACAAGAAGATTACATATTGGATAACCACAGCGACTGCATAGAAGCGATGGAAAAAATAGATGCCTATAAATATCTGGGATACAGACAAAAAATAGGAATAGATAATACAAATATTAAAGAATAACGAAAAGAAAAATATAGACAAACAAAAATACTGAAAACAGAATTGACAGCAAGAAACAAGACAAAAGCTATAAATACTTATGCTATACCAATATTGACCTACTCATTTGGAGTAGTGAAATGGAGTAACACAGACCTAGAAGCACTCAATACACTTACACGATCACAATGCCACAAATATAGAATACATCACATACATTCAGCAACAGAAAGATTCACATTAAGTAGAAAGGAAGGAGGAAGGGGATTTATTGACATAAATGACCTACATTATGGACAGGTAGACAATTTAAGAAAATTCTTTCTAGAACGAGCAGAAACTAGCAAAATACACAAAGCAATCACTCATATAAATACATCGGTTACACCACTGCAATTTCATAACCACTTCTACAACCCTCTAGATCACATAACATCAACAGATACGAAGAAAGTAAATTGGAAAAAGAAAACACTACATGGCAAGCACCCGTATCATCTAACACAGCCATACATTGATCAAGACGCATCCAACACATGGCTAAGAAAAGGCAATATATACAGTGAGATGGAAGGATTCATGATTGCAATACAGGATCAAACAATAAACACCAAATATTACAGCAAGCATATTATTAAAGATCCCAATACCACAACAGATAAATGCAGACTTTGCAAACAACAAATAGAAACAGTAGATCACATCACAAGCAGATGTACAATAATAGCAAATACAGAATACCCCAGAAGATATGACAATGTAGCAAAAATAATACATCATCAGCTTGCCTTACAACATAAACTTATAAAACAACACGTTCCCACATACAAGTATGCACCAAAAAATATACTGGAGAATGATGAATACAAATTATACTGGAACAGAACCATTATAACAGATAAAACAAGACCACATAACAAACCTGACATCATACTCACCAATAAATAGAAGAAATTAACACAACTAATCGAAATATCCATACCCAATACAACAAATATACAAAAGAAAACAGGAGAAAAAATTGAAAAATACATCTAACTGGCTGAGGAAGTCAAGGACATGTGGCATCAGGATAAAGTTGACATTATACCAATTATACTATCAACTACAGGAGTCATACCACACAATATCCACCAGTACATCAATGCAATACAGCTACATCCAAACTTATATATACAACTACAGAAATCCGTAATTATTGATACATGTTCAATCACCCAAAAGTCCCTAAATGCAATATAACATATACCGTACAGTTAAAAGGAAGTCACGCTTGATCAAGGTCTGCGTCACTTTCCATTTTTGACCAGACATAACGTCTGAGAAAAGAAAGAAATAATAATAATAATAATAATACTTGGTTTATATAAAGCCCCATGCTAATGTGTGTCCTGTAAAATGTTAGCAGGTGACCCTATCTTATATGGCTACTCACTGGCTGTTATTGTCTATCATTTATTTGGTGACTGATTTGCTGCACTGTGGCCTGCCTGTCTACCAATACAATCCTGTATAGTTAACAATACCTGCTGCTTGAAAGCATGTTATTGCCCACAACAATTGACTGTTGTGTTGGCAGTTTTTTTCCAAAACTAATGCTCACAGTATACACTTGAGACTACAACAAGTGAAAACCCGACTTCCTGTGTAATCATGAAGATTCAATCAAAGCTAGTGATATCGTTCACCTTGCCCATTATATATGCTGACTATGAGGTCTGATGACATTTCATCAATGAGACAGTTTGAATTATTACATTCACCGTTTTTACAGGAGTGCTATCCCTCTGACACAGAAAGCTGTATTTATTGATTCAGGGAGGGGGAAGGGGGAGGGGGGGGGGGAATGTATGTTGGAGGGTGAGTGTGTAATTATCAACATTTACTGCATGAGTAAACTAAAATTTTTTGTCCATTAGAGTCTTCAGCTATATGCTGCTGTGCTCATCCTGTCTGTTTTCTAATGTGATCTGCCCCATCTTCCATAAATACACTATCTTAGTCTTTTCTTATCTCTCATAATCATTCATTTGCCTATCCACATGCTTCAGCCCTTTTATTTTCATTTTGACTGTGCCTTCCACTTCAATCTGTTTCTTAAACGTTTGATTGTTTTCCTGTCACTACTAGTAATTCCCAACATGCACTTCTCCATTGCTTGCTCCCTCCCACTCCATTCCCCAGTCTCTGTCCACCTTGTATGTCACCCACACACCAATGGAAACCAGGAAACCAGGTAGCTCTTACCCCCAGTGTTTCTTTCAAGACAGTAAGTGTAGCGTGTATACCAAGTTTTGTTGAAATCAAGTCACACGTTTAAGAAGAGGTGGGTGTGTGGGGAGAGGAGGGGGGCGGGGGCATGTGACCTCACACTTCTATAATTTTATGAACAAAACACATTCTAGGTCACATATTTTTATTGTGACAACTGGTTTAGGCTGTGTTAGGCCATCTTCTCATACAAAATATGGAGGAGGAGTAGACTAGTGTTTAAGGTCCTGTCGACAACGAGGTCATTAGAGACAGAGCACAAGCTCAGATTAGGGAAGGATGGGGAAGGAAATCGGCTGTGCCCTTTCACAGGAACTATCCTGGCATTTGCGTGAAGTGGTTTAGGGAGATCATGGAAAATCCAAATCAGGATGGCTGGACGCATGTTTGAACCGTAGTCCTCCCGAATGCGAGTCCAGCGTGTTAACCACTGCACCACATCGCTCTGTACAAAATATGGAGAGGATGGTAGTTACGACCATCATGAATTGGTGAATGCTAAGATTTGACAATGTGCACCAGCTAATGCTTGTGATAGCTGTCATCCTCTCCAAATTTTGGAATGGCCTGATTTGGCTGAAACATGTTATTACAATAGAATTCATGATCTAGGCTGTGATTTTCTCATTACAAAAATCATTCAACTTTGCTGTGAACTTTTCTTTCTTTTTACTCAGAGTTTTCTTATTCTTTTCAAGTGAGCCTGTTTGCTCTCCTTTGCTTGAAAGGCACCTTGTCATGCATCTGGTTGTTCATGTAAGTTTATCCCATTGAACACTGTCGATTTTGCAGTATTACTCTTTTTCTTTTCAGGCTTAATACTTCCTTGGGTTTACTGTTCTCTCATTCTTGTAATAGTGTACTAAAATAATTATGTAATTTTTTAACTCTTGTTTATATAATTCAGGAAAACATTTTAAGCTGTGTATAAAATTATTGGTTTGAGAACAGTTCTATTGTGTTGTAACTTAATATTAGGCTAGTTAGAGTTTCCACATTTGTCCTTGATGTGTAGATTTACCTGTTCGTATTTTTCGTGATGATATTCCCAAACTACTTGCTTTGTTTTCTTTTTTCATGTGTACATATTTCATGTAATGTTTTGTGATGCATCCTTAATATCGGCCATCACTTTAGTTTGCTTGTGTGTCTTTTAACAACTTGATTCCAGTACCAATAATGTCCACATCAATTCACAATATGTTTATGCTTCTACAAAAATCTTACAAAAAGGAAGTAGTTCATTTAAACATATGTCTGTAAAACCACTATTTGTTAATTATCAATCAAAGTTTACATTCACTCTGTGTTGAAAAAATATCCAAAAACTGTAGTTCATAGCCAAAAACTAAAATTAATTTCATAAGGTGGTTGAGTGATACCATTGATACAGGTCAGTCTCACAATACTTTCATGGTATCGCGGATGGCGAAGTGTTGATTAAGAGTCACATTTGACTTGCAATTTTTGTGCATTTGCGATGATCTGTTTTGAACATTTTACGTATGCATTGGTGGTGGTGGTGGTGGTGGTGGTGGGGGTGGGGGTGGGGGGGGGTGAATTGCCTGGTAATTGATCGGTTTATTTAGGTTATATACTTAGTACTCTGACAGATATGATTTCAGTCTATGGGCATGCAAATGGCAGTGGAACTAAAACTGCACAGTTGAGAATAAAATAGCATTTTCATATGGGAATTAGACTTAACTATACAATCCCTGTTGAATTTTACACTATTGGTCATTAAAACTGCTACAAGAAGAAGAAATGCAGATGATAAATGGGTATTCATTGGACAAATATATTATACTAGAACTGACATGTGATTACATTTTCACACAATTTGGGTGCATAGATCCTGAGAAATCAGTACCCAGAACAACCACCTCTGGCCTTAATAATGGCCTTGATACGTCTGGGCATTGAGTCAAACAGAGCTTGGATGGCGTGTACAGGTACAGCTGCCCATGGAGCTTCCACGCAATACCACAGTTCATCAAGAGTAGTGACTGGCGTATTGTGACGAGCCAGTTGCTCGGCCCCCATTGACCAGACATTTTCAGTTGGTGAGAGATCTGGAGAATATGCTGGCCAGGGCAGCAGTTGAACATTTTCTGTATCCAGAAAGACCCGTACAGGGCCTGCAACATGCAGTGGTGCATTATCCTGCTGAAATATAGGGTTATGAAGGGTAGAGCCACAGGTCGTAACACATCTGAAATTTAACGTCCACTGTTCAAAGTGCCATCAATGCGAACAAGAGGTGACCAATACGGTGTAACCAATGGCACCCCATACCTTCATGCCAGGTGATACGCCAATATGGCGATGATGAATACATGCTTCCAATGTGCGTTCACCGCTATGTCGCCAAACCCGGATGCGACCATCATGATGCTGTAAACAGAACCTGGATTCATTCGAAAATATGACGTTTTGCCATTAGTGCACCAAGGTTCATAATTTAGTACAACATCGCAGGCAATCCTATCTGTGATGCAGCGTCAAGGGTAACCACAGCCATGGTCTCTGAGCTGATAGTCCATGCTGTTGCGAACGTCGTCGAACTGTTCGTGCAGATGGTTGTTGTCTTGCAAACGTCCCCATCTGTTGACTTAGGGATCGAGATGTGGCTGCACGATCCATTACAACCATGTGGATAAGATGCCTGCTAGTGATATGAGGCCGTTGGGATCCAGCACAGCATTCCGTATTACCCTCCTGAACCCACCGATTCCATATTTTGCTAACAGTCATCAGATCTTGACCAATGCGAGCAGCAATGTCACGATACGATAAATCGCAATCGCCATAGGCTACAATCCGACCTTTATCAAAGTCGGAAACATGATGGTACGCATTTCTTCTCCTTACACGAGGCATCACAACAACGTCGGTCAACTGCTGTTTGTGTATGAGGAATCAGTTGGAAACTTTCCTCATGTTAGCATGTTGTAGGTGGCGCCACCAGCGCCAACCTTGTGTGAATGCTCTGAAAAGCTAATCATTTGCATATAACAGTATTTTCTTCCTGTCGGTTAAATTTAGCATCTGTAGCATGTCCTCTTTGTGGTGTAGCAATTTTAATGGCCAGTAGTGTATTAAGACATTGCTAAGACAGGATCCATAACACAACAAATGGTGTAATGAAGGAAACCAAGATTTAATCAGATGCCTGTCTACAGCAGCATTTACACGGTGTCTGAAACATGTTTTACAACATTATTTGCGGCTATTGCCGGACTATCAGTGTTCACAGCATTTTGTTAATATGAAAGCAGCTATTCTTGACTCTGTTGGTACAGATCAAAGGAAACTTTGTCTCTGGCCTGCTGCTGCTAAACGCCACTATCTGGTGCTGGTGTTTGTTTATGTGTATGACTTACTCCATGCAGCCATGCAGCAGAGTTTAGTAATTACGTTGTTCTGCATTGTGTGGTAAGGTCAAAAGTCTGTTGGTGTTGTGTCAAGACATAGATATTCATTGTGTTGTACTCTACGAGGCAGAGGAGAATGTGGAATGTGTGAGGTGCAAAGTATAAAAATCCCAGGGTAAAACGGCACTCCATATTAATGGATTTCAGTGTACAATAAAACATATAGTTTAGCATTATTTACATGATTGGATCATCTTTGCAAAATCCTTCAACCAACGCTTCAAAAATTGAAGCTAGAGCTGACTTTGAAAGGAATTTCTTGTATTTCTGAAAAATTTGTGCCTTTCTTTGAAACAAATAGCCATGAAAAATTTTGAAATCAAATCTTGTAATCCTAGTGAAGCAGCACCATCTCCTACATTCATCTCATGCAGTATATCAGTCCCGCAATGACTGCTATATTGTTTTTTCAGCCAACACAAAACCTACATTTTTGTCTTCATCTGCTTCTATTGTTGAGTATTAATTATGCAGTGTGGCCTGAGCTCCCCGTTGGTGCACCTCGACAGCGCAGAAAGATACTTATATAGCTTCTTTTCTGTGTTTACTTCGTAGATTCTTACTTACATTGCGGGTGAGTTTCGTATAGGAGGTGGAATTTTGAGTTTTAGTTACTGTACTCGTAAATTCAGGCAGATTGTAGCGCAGTTGTGAGGCATTTGTTTTGTTTTGGTACGTCAGTGGCACTTGTCTGTCTAGTAGGCTCTCAGAGACCAGTGTGGCCTCAGCTCCCAGTTGGTGCACATCGACAGCACAGAAAGATACGTATATAGCTTCTTTTCTGTGTTTACTTAGTAGATTCTTACTTAAATTGCATGCGAGTTTCGTATAGGAGGTGTAATTTTGAGTTTTAGTTACTGTAATCGTAAATTCAGGCAGATTGTAGCGCAGTCGTTAGGCATTTGTACAGGTTAGTTCATACATTCTTTGCGTGTTTCCCTTGCGTTGTCTAGGCACGGACTCGTGTTTCAGTAACTGTTGTTTAATATCGACTAGAATGGACAGGGACTGTGGTTGCTGTGTTCGGATGAGGGCCGAGTTGGCATCACTTCGCTCACAGCTGCAGGCGGCGCTGACTTTGGTCGCGCAGCTTGAGGCTGTTGCCAATGGGCACCACTGTTGGGAGCCGGACTTGGGTATCACGGGGATGTCAACCTCATCGCGTCTGTCCCCAGATCGGTCTGCTGCTGTGGTTGCCCCAGTTGCTGCCCGCAGTGGGGCTGAGCCCTCGCCTGTGGTTGATTGGGAGGTCGTTCCAAGGCATGGCAGGCAGCGAAAGACGTCCCCAGAGGCTGATCAGAAAACCTCCCCGGTGCGTCTGACAAACAGGTTTTAAGTACTGTCTCTGGCTGAGGCAGATGCAGCTGCCTGCCCTGTTTCAGAGGATGATTCTCAGCCTTCAAGGTCCGGGCAATCGCAGAGGGTGGGCTTATTGGTAGTTGGGAGCTCCAATGTTAGGCCCATAATGGGGCCCCTTACGGATATGGCGGCTAAGGAGGGGAAGAAATCCAGTGTGCACTCCGTGTGCATTCCAGGTAGAGTCATTCCTGATGTGGAAAGGGTCCTTCCGGATGCCATGAAGAGCACAGGGGGCAGCCAGCTGCAGGTGGTGGTACATGTCGGCACTAATGACGTGTGTCGCTTTGGATCTGAGGAAATTCTCTCTGGATTCCAGCGGCTATCTGATTTGGTGAAGGCTGCCGGACTTGCTTATGAGATGAAGGCAGAGCTCACCATATGCAGCATCGTTGACAGAACCGACTGCGGACCTTTGGTGCAGAGCCGGGTGGAGGGTCTGAATCAGAGGCTCAGACGGTTTTGCGACCGTGTTGGCTGCAGATTCCTTGACTTGCACCATAGGATGGTGGGGTTTCGGGTTCCACTGAATAGGTCAGGAGTTCACTACACTCAGCTGGCAGCTACACGGGTAGCGGAGGCTGTGTGGCGTGGACTGGGCGGTTTTTTAGGTTAGAAGGCCTCGGGAAAGTACGGGGTGGGCTGCAATCTCAAAGGGTGCATGGCAAACACAGGACGTGCTTGGATCAAGGAACATTCGGAATTGTAGTTGAAAATTGTTGTAGTTGTGCTGGGAAAGTCCCTGAGCTTCATGCGCTAATAGAAAGCACAGAAGCTGAAATCGTTATAGGTACAGAAAGCTGGCTAAAGCCTGAAATAAGTTCTGCAGAAATTTTTACAAAGTCTCAGATGGTGTTCAGGAAAGATAGATTAGGCAGAATTGGTGGTGGTGTGTTTGTGTCTGTCAGTAGTGGTTTATCTTGTAGTGAAGCTGAAGTAGATACTCCTTGCGAATTGGTATGGGTGGAGTTTATACTTAACAGCCAAACTAAGTTAATAATTGGCTCCTTCTACCAACCCCCAGACTCCGATGATATAGTTGCTGAACAGTTCAGAGAAAATTTGAGTCTTGTAACAAATAAATACCCCACTCATATGGTTATAGTTGGTGGGGACTTCCACCTTCCCTCGATATGTTGGCAAAAATACTTGTTCAAAACCGGTGGTAGGCAGAAAACATCTTCCGAGATTATCCTAAATGCTTTCCCCAAAAATTATTTCGAGCAGTTAGTCCATGAACCCACACGAATTGTAAATGGTTGCGAAAACACACTTGACCTCTTAGCCACAAACAATCCGGAGCTAATAGAGAGCATCATGACTGATACAGGGATAAAAGTGATCACGAGGTCGTCATAGCTAGGCTCAATACCGTTTCTTCCAAATCCACCAGAAACAAACGCAAAATAATTTTATTTAAAAAACAGTTAAAGTGTCACTAGAAGCCTTCCTAAGAGACAATGTCCATTCCTTCCGAACTGACTATGCAAATGTAGACGAGATGTGGCTCAAATTCAAAGATATAGTAGCAACAGCAATTGAGAGATTCATACCTCATAAATTGGTAAGAGATGGAACTGATCCCCCATGGTACACAAAACAGGTCCGAACGCTGTTGCAGAGGCAACGGAAAAAGCATGTGAAGTTCAGAAGAATGCGAAATCTGGAAGATTAGCTAAAATTTACAGACGCGTGAAATTTGGCACGGACTTCATTTCCTCGAAATTTGGTAGAAAATCCGAAGAAATTCTGGTCGTATGTAAAGATAAAGTACACAAGCGGCAAGACGCCGTCAATACCTTCATTGCGCAGTGCCGATGGTACTGTTACCGACGACTGTGCCGCTAAAGCGGAGTTATTGAACGTAGTTTTCCGAAATTCCTTCACCAGGGAAGACGAATGGAATATTCCAGAATTTGAAACACGAACAGCTGCTAGCATGAGTTTCTTAGAAGTAGATACCTTAGGGGTTGCGAAGCAACTCAAATCGCTTGATACGGGCAAGTCTTCAGGTCCAGATTGTATACCGATTAGGTTCCTTTCAGATTACGCTGATACAATAGCTCCCTACTTAGCAATCATATACAACCGCTCACTCACCGATAGATCTGTACCTACAGATTGGAAAATTGCGCAGGTTGCACCAGTGTTTAAGAAGGATAGTAGGAGTAATCCATCGAACTACAGACCTATATCATTGACGTCGGTTTGCAGTAGGGTTTTGGAGCATATACTGTATTCAAACATCATGAATCACCTTGTAGGGAACGATCTATTGATACGTAATCAGCATGGTTTCAGAAAACATCGTTCTTGTGAAACGCAGCTAGCTCTTTATTCGCACGAAGTAATGGCCGCTATCGACAGGGGATCTCAAGTTGATTCCGTATTTCTAGATTTCTGGAAAGCTTTTGACACCGTTCCTCACAAGCAACTTCTGATCAAGCTGTGGGCCTATGGGGTATCATCTCAGTTGTGCGACTGGATTCATGATTTCCTGCCAGGAAGGTCGCAGTTCGTAGTAATAGATGGCAAACCATTGAGTAAAACTGAAGTGATACCAGTTGTTCCCCAGGGAAGCATCCTGGGACCTCTGCTGTTCCTGATCTATACAAATGACCTGGGTGACAATCTGAGCAGTTCTCTTAGGTTGTTCACAGATGATGCTGTAATTTACCGTCTAGTAAGGTCATCCGAAGACCAGTATCAGTTGCAAAGCGATTTAGAAAAGATTGCTGTATGGTGTGGCAGGTGGCAGTTGATGCTAAATAACAAAAAGTGTGAGGTGATCCACATGAGTTCCAAAAGAAATCCGTTGGAATTCAATTACCTGATAAATAGTACATTTCTCAAGGCTGTCAATTCAACTAAGTACCTGGGTGTTAAAATTATGAACAACTTCAGTTGGAAAGACCACATAGATAATATTGTGGGGAAGGCGAGCCAAAGGTTGAGTTTCATTGGCAGGACACTTAGAAGATGCAACAAGTCCACTAAAGAGACAGCTTACACTACACTCATTCATCCTCTGTTAGAATATTGCTGCGCGGTGTGGGATCCTTACCAGGTGGGATTGATGGAGGACATCGAAAGGGTGCAAAAAAGGGCAGCTCGTTTTGTATTATCACGTAATGGGGGAGAGAGTGTGGCAGATATGATACGCGAGTTGGGATGGAAGTTATTAAAGCAAAGACGTTTTTTGTCGCGGCGAGTTCTATTTACGAAATTTCAGTCACCAACTTTCTCTTCCAAATGTGAAAATATTTTGTTGAGCCCAGCCTACATAGGTAGGAATGATCATCAAAATAAAATAAGAGAAATCAGAGCTCGAACAGAAAGGTTTAGGTGTTCGTTTTTCCCGTGTGCTGTTCGGGAGTGGAATGGTAAGAGAGATAGTATGATTGTGGTTCGATGAACCCTCTACCAAGCACTTAAATGTGAATTGCAGAGTAATCATGTAGATGTAGATGTAGATGTAGACATATCATTAATCCATTCTCTTCACTGGACACAGTGTTGTGAACGATGCTTATACACATATAGAAATGTTTGTCACTAGTGTTAACGGGGACATGAACAACAAACAGAGCTTCAAGTATGTTTCGGACATGGTTGGAAACATTGTTGCAAAAAGTAACATGTTTCTAAACTTACTGTAAATGCCCATCAAGAGAGACTCAGTTTGCAGACTGTTGAAAGTGGTCCCAAAATCAAGGCACAGCATGTTGCCATAACATATTATGTATCTCATAGGACCAAATGAAGGATGTGTCATAGCCAGTTCATGTATCTGTATCACCTTCAGCGTATGTGGGTCTTACAGGAGCTGGTCACATCTGCCAATGGTTTGTAGCTCACTCTGCCAATCATTTGTTTTTGTCTCTTCAGTTTTGTGTTCAGATGGGGCAATGGCTGGAAATTTGAATAACCATGAACAGCAGTTAATAATTAATGTGAGGGCTGGAATTGAAGGTTCACATATTCTCCTTGTCTCATAAGTGCTGTCTGTAAGGGCTTTTGTCAGAATAGTCTGCCAGATTTGTTACATGATACACTCTTTCAAATAAGAGGAAGCAGTTAGTGTGTCTATGATGAGGATCCAGCACAGTTCAGTTATGTTATTTGAGTTACACTGGATACTTGCATACTTTGGATACTTTGGGAGTGCCAGTTTCATGGCTCGCATATTCCCCTGATGGCAATTATTTCTATGATGAACATCTAAACAGTTAATTTATACAACTGTCATTCCAAATCGAGAGGAACTTCATGGGCACATCATGGAAACTTGCAAAACCATTGACACCATACAGATGTGTCTGAAAGCATGTGACGAACCACGATACACTGAGTACATACACCTGCAAGAGCAAGTGAATGAAATTTTCAATGTTTCTGAGTTTGTGACTTTTAAATTTTGTAATATGATCTTCCATCACTACTTCAAAAACCAGAATTTTTTTTTTTACTGTTATGCCATAAAATAACAAGGACACAAAATGGCCACCAGTACTTCAACTCCAGGAGTGAATGTCTCAGTACTGGTGATAGACAATACAAAAGTATTTTTTAGAAAAGTAAGTTCCTTTCTCAGAGAGGAGAGAGGTATAACATGGGGAAGAATAGAAAGGAAGGACAGACCATCGATACGCCAGGTGACTCTCTCAGCTTGAGGTGAGTGTTGTGCCCCTCCTTCGTTAACTTCACTCTTTCCTTCCCAAGAAAGGAACTAACTTTTCTGAAAGCTAGACTACCTTTTTTTTCTAATTGTGTGTGCATCTAGTGGCAGTACTTAGGATCTCATCTCCTGAAGGGAAGTACTAGCTAATCATTCTGTCTCCTCATAATTTTACAATTTTGTTGAGGGCCTTTTCTCCTTATCAAAGAGCTGGGATGTAACTTATCTTCTGTTTCTGTCAGATACTTGTTGAATAGAATGTACAAATATGTATCTGGTCTTCTACCATCAAATAATAAATTCAAGACTAAGGGAAAAAAAAGGACAAATGGAAATCTATTTCTCCACCCAGTGATTTATACTGAAAATCATCCCATACATTTTAAATTCAGAGTATGACCATTGTAGGCCAACATGAGGTTATTATAGTCTTACTAGCTGACATTCCCGACACTGCTTGAGTATTCATTTTTGTAGTGAAGTTTCAAAATGATTTCATTTCTATATATTTGTAAAAACAGATTTGAAATTATGAAATAGTCATACTAAGACATGTGCATACTGTATGAATGTATCAGTATCCAAATTAAGAAACATGATCCTCGACAATTTTTGTACACTGGATGCAACTGCTTCACGTTTCTACAATGTCATTCTGTAAATGTCTCTACAGCTATCATTTTCATCTATAGCTGTTTGCACTTCACAGTTGAAAGCTGTGAAAAACCCTGCCAGTGTTAAGAATTTCCTTAAGTTGCTCAACTGTGGGATTGTCTTAGTAGTAAAGAATAAAGGTGTTAAAACTTTATTCATGATACTGCATTTTTTCACATATCTCAATTTTTATGATTTTGTATCTCTTGGGCTATGTGTCATGCAATGATATATGTGTGCAGGTATATTTAGCATCATTTGTGGACACTGTCAGTGAAGTATGCTGCAAATGGAGTTAGTAGAAAAGAAGTAATAAATTTAAAGGTTATGCATGATGCAGCAATTTTCCATGCATCTCAGTGTTTCTTACATCATATCTCCTAATACATGTGTCTCACACAAATATGTATTTTTGTAGGTACATTCAGCAGCATGTGTGGGTAGTGTCTACAAAATGTGTTGTGAGTAGAGTTAGAAAAGGAGTATTAAATTTAAACGTCATGCACAATGTGGCAGTTTTTCACACGTCTTAATCATTATGACATCATACCTCTTGAACTGTGTGTGATACCAAGATATACTTTTATAGGTGCATGTAGCAGCATATGTAGATACTGCCTGTGAAATTTATTTTCAAATACATTTGGTAGCACAGAAATAATACATTTAAAGGTCATGCATGATGTGACATCTCATTGTTTATGATGTCTTATCTCCTAAACTATGATAGCTTGGTGGTTCTTAACCCTTGAAATCTGTCCAGTGACTTAGGAGGATATGTGGAGCATATGTACATACATGCATCCATTTTTATAATATGTATGGATGAATTTTGTATATTCTTGTGCTTGAACCTAACACATTCTGTGGCGTGTTTTTCATGAACAATGTACAGGCATAGCCTAGTGGGCCAAGGCATTTACATTTCTTAAGGCAGAAATTTATTTCTGGTACACTGTCTTAATTCATTATGTTCTAAATAATTTTTCTAGAAAATATATGTTATCGGTATTCATAAATGCTAGAAAATATATGTTACTGGTATTCATAAATACCAGCAAATAGGAGTGTTGACAAGGGTTACAAGACTGACTCTTTTGCAATGAAATCTGGCTTAGGATTACAGCAAGAAGAAAATTATGTTCATTTGAATTTTTTTATAAACAAATTTTGTTGTTTTCACTATTATCAACACAATTGCACATTTGTAAAGCTTCCAGATGAATTTGCATATGTCTGTGTTGTATTACAAATCCGTTGTTTGTGTTTTGGTTCCATATAACTTGATGTTCTTAATGTAATTAATGTGTTGTTTAATGAGAAAAGATATATTAGATTCCTTCCTCAGGCATTATCATATATGAATATATCATACGGCAGTTATTTCACTGTCAAAAACACATCAAACCTCCAAAGCATTAAACATTTAATTTCACTTACATTCTTCCTATCTGAATCCACAGTTAAATGACAGTACCTCTTTTTTTAGAGAAACAAATGCCTCTGATATCTTTCATAAAAGAGCTGCTGTGCATTGTTTTACAATATGCAGGCCCAGGAGTAGAAAAAAATGCCCTGGCATTCTCAGACAGATTAAGTTATTCTTCTGCTTGGACAGAGTGTATTCTCATGTTAGTTCCCATCAACTTTATCTGCAGAGTAAGTTCGGATGTCGTTCAAGAGCTTGGGCAGAAGTACCAGCGAGTGATGAGACAATGCCGAAGGTAGCAGTGCGATTCGAGCACACTGTTGAGCCAAGGAGAGACCTCCATCCGCGCTCCTGGGGAAAGAACAAGCTACAAGGTGAAGTGCACGACCTGGAAATGGAACTGAACATGAGTTCACTGATTGGGCTTGCTGATTTTATTGAAGATGAAATTATACCAGAAGCTGTTCCCATGGAGGTTTGTAAAGTGTATACTTGTTTGTAATTTTATTATTTACATTTATTATTCAGCTGATTGTAAGAAACAAAATCACTAACTAATATTCTGGCTTTGTTGATTTTTAAATGTAGCTGTGACTTTAAAAATTTATGTAGTTGTTGTAATAATCAGCTGTTTATCATCCACTGACTGAAAAAATCCTTTTCTAGAATTTTCCATCCAGGTACTGTTGCCTGTATCCTGATGCTGTCTGCTTAACATACAGTAGATTGTGCCACATTGGCCAATCCTTTATTTGCTCACCTCGTCTCTTGTCCTTTCACTAACACATTTGTTTATTGTAGTGTGTTTTTCCCCCTCTGTACTGCTTTCAACTTATGTTAGATATATTTCAAGTTGTATATACTTAATTTTTGTGTTTCTGTAGGATTGTTTAGAACTGGCACTGCACATTAATTATTTTTAGACACATTGAGTTGTTAATTCAAAAATATAATCCCAGTTCCCCAGATGATCATCCAGCTATTTCTCCTCTCATATTTATTTATTTTAGTGTATATTTACACTTTTTGTTTCAACTGCTGTAACTACATGAATTTATTAATTGTAAAGGGGTTCTCTTATTCCTCACTGTCTTGCTCGAATATATGTACTAGGCATCATTTTGGTTTACTGCAGTTAATTTGCACTCATACCCCTAATACTTGTTCTGCTGAGTTTTATCTTGTTGTAGTTCTTTTACAATTGAAGCAAAAATAAAATTAAAAAGTTAAAAACAAACAGTAGCATCCACAAATCATAAATGGTTCAGATAATATCCCCTTACACCTACTTCTCCTTCATACCAGTTCATTAATTTAGAAACATGCCAACACATTAGAGCAAAGTGTTGTTAAAATCAAGTTATATTGTCATCCAGTTCCCATAACATTTCCAATTATTCTATTTCTGAGGATCTACTATCGACATTCCCTAATAAACTGACTTTTTCCATTTAATTTCTATTTTCTCAACAGGAATTACCATATATGTTATCAGATTAAAGTCAACATTTTTTAAAGGAAAAACAATAAATTCAAGATGCCATGGCAGCTCATATTGATCACTGCTTTTTTCCCTGCATCCTCATTTACCCATTTCTAAAGACAGTTTTTCCTTATTCTCCTTAAATTTCATTTTTATTCAAATGGACATTTATCTTAGTGACACATTGGCACAGAATACATTACAACACATCCAGAACTTATTGAATGAAAGCAAAACAATAATAAAATGATTAATTATGAAATTCCAGTATGAGAATAACATAAAATAACATAGTACTTATAAACAATCAGCAATAGGATTTAGTATGTGTTACAAATTTTAATCACTGAAAGAGAACTTGTCAGTTGTAGACGATTTCTGCCAACAATCATGGTATTTTCCTGAAATTTTTTGGAAAAACCAAAGGAAACTCATGTCAGGATGACTGGAACAGATAAGGTGATCTAGATTCCATTCCAAGTGTTTCATTGTCCACTTTCTTCATGTGTCAGGGTTTTGGGAGGGTAAGGGGGTTGTACTAATCATAATGGACCTCCTGGAGGCCAAACTGATAATGTGGAGATGGTTGCATACTCTTTGGATCAACCCAACCATCCTAGTTGCCTTCAAAAGGGGAGTTAGTAGCTTATTTACTTTCGCCTTGAGATATCTACAAACCATAATTTGTTTGTAACGGTCATCAGCTGGTGTTGTTGACTACAGGTGACCAATATGAAGTAGGTGTTCAATATTTTGTGTCTTACAATAGCAATCAAATGGTTGAATGACACTTTTGTGGTGTACCCCAGTTTGTTAAGCAACTTCCTATGCTGACAGCCTTCCTTAGCATAAAGTAATAAAGTAACAATGCACAAGTGGTTTAAGCTATAAATGTCCCTTTAAGGCATGTTTGTGACAACAATGCCCAGAAACCTCATAGTCCCATTCATAATTGGAGACGCAGTTGCACTTGCATTTCTCCACCACATACCCAGTTTAAGCCCTCAAATTTCCCCACCACATATCCTCTCTCTCTCTCTCTCTCTCTCTCTCTCAAACACACACACACACACACACACACACACACACACACACACACACACACACACACACACACACACTCATGTGTATGGGTGTTTTGAATAGGCTATATATATATATATATATATATATATATATATATATATATATATATATATATATATATAATTACAAAAAATACAAAAATAAATAAAAAAATTGTCTCACTCTTACTAAGTAGTGCAACTGCACATCATTTAAATAACCTTAAAAATTCAGTGGACTGTATTCTTCGTTTGTCTTAATGTCCAAGTTTACTTCTGTATGTCAGAATAGGGAAGCCATTACTTGTTAAAGTTTAGTGTTGTACACTTCCTTGTCCTGTCGCCCAGTAAATCTTCTCATAAATATATGAGCAGTATTGCCCACAGATCAGTGTATCAAATTTCAATTATGCAATAAGTAGACTTAAAGTATTCCTACTAAGGGTGAGGAGGAGTTTTCCAGAACACGAGCCTTAAATTGTATTTGGAAATATCTCGTTTGTCACTAGGAGTCATCAACTCCTGTGAAGACATATTCCAAATGTATCTCCAGAGTGCCGAACACCTTCTTCAATGGCATAATACTACTGTGGTGTCACCGCCAGACACCACACTTGCTAGGTGGTAGCCTTTAAATCGGCCGCGGTCCGTTAGTATACGTCGGACCCGCGTGTCGCCACTGTCAGTGATAGCAGACCGAGCGCCACCACACGGCAGGTCTAGAGAGATGTACTAGCACTCGCCCAGTTGTACAGCCGACTTAGCCAGAGGTGGATCACTGACAAATACGCTCTCATTTGCCGAGGCGATAGTTAGCATAGCCTTCAGCTAAGTCATTGGCTATGACCTAGCAAGGCACCATAGCTTTGATAATTAATATTTTGAAGCATGTATCATCAAGAGCGATGTTCTACAAATGTGGATTAAAGTTAAGTATTACAGCAACTGCGTCCATTTTCTAAGTTCTCATTTCCTTTTAACTATTCCAGACCTCACGCCAATCTGCGTGAGCTTAACGCGTGCCTTTCGGCTTCCTCTCGTTGTGACTTGGCTGTCTTGCTAAGTCACAACAACTACTTCTTGTATCTTTTGTTCACTGAATGAATGTTGCTGTCGATTTTCAAAGAAATTCTTGTTCCCAACTGCACGTCCCATAAAAGAATAAATGTACGGTGATATCAGTATAAGAACCTCAGCTTTTTAAATAAGAGGCTACATGAGTTCCATGAATTACCAACATGTATTTATTTATTTCTGTGGTTATCCATCTGTAGCAAATAAATATTGTAAGGATGTTTTGTCAAAATGTACATGTAAAATTTATTTGAAGTCATGACGAGGAATTGGAACATACAAATACATAACATAAGATAATGCACACAAATAATACAAAGTGATACAGAATAAAATAGAATCTTTATTATAATATGATGTCATATAAAATTATTTGATGGAAAAATTGCTCAGGCAATGAACACTGTTGTATGCCTACATAAGTACACCATGTGATCAAAAGTATCCGGACACCTGGCTGAAAATGACTTAGAAGTTCGTGGCGCCCTCCATTGGTAATGCTGGAATTCAGTGTGGTGTTGGCCTACCCTTACCCTTGATGACACCTTCCACTCTTGCAGCCATACATTCAATCAGGTGCTGGAAGGTTTCTTTGGGAATGGCAGCCCATTCTTCACAGAGTGGTGTGCTGAGGAGAGGTATCAATGTCGGTCAGTGAGGCCTGGCATGAAGTCAGCATTCCAAAACATCCCAAAGGTGTTCTATAGGATTCAGGTCAGGACTATGTGCAGGCCAGTCCATTACAGGGATGTTATCATTGTGTAACCTCTCCGCCACAAGGTGTGCATTATGAACAAGTGCTCAATCGTGTTGAAAGATGCAATCGCCATCCTTGAATTGCTCGTCAACAGTGGGAAGCTAGAAGGTGCTTAAAATATCAGTGTAGTCCTGTGCTGTGATAGTGCCATGCAAAGCAACAAGGCGTGCAAGCCCCATCCATGAAAAACATGACCACACCGTACACCACTGCCTCCGAATTTTATTGTTGCGCTACACACACTGGCAGATGACATCCACCAGGCATTCGCCATACCCACACCCTGCCATCGGATCACCACATTGTGTACCGTGATTCATCACTCCACACAATGTTTTTCTTCTTTTCAATCATCCAATGTTTACGTTTCTTACACCAAGTGAGGCATCATTTGGCGTTTACCAGCATGATGCGTGGCTTATGAGCAGCTGCTCGAACATGACATGCAAGTTCTTTCACCTCCTGCCTAACTGTCATAGTACTTGCAGTGGATCCTGATGCAGTTTGGAATTCCTGTGTGGTTGTCTGAATAGATGTCTGCCTATTACATATTACAACCCTCTTCAACTGTCGGCGGTCTCTGTCAGTCAACAGATGAGGTCAGCGTGTACGCTTTTGGCTGTACATGTCCCTTCAAGTTTCCACTTCACCATCACATTGGAAACAGTGCACCTATGGATGTTTAAGAGTGTGGAAATCTCGCATACAGACGTATGGCATAAGTGACACCAAATCACCTGACCACGTTTGAAGTCCGTGAGTTCTTCGGAGCGCCCCATTCTGCTCTCTCACAATGTCTAATGATTACTGAGGTCGCTGATATGGAGTACCTGGCAGTAGGTGGCAGCACAGTGCACCTAATATGAAAAAATTATGTTTTTGGCGGTGTTGGATACTTTTGATCATATAGTGTACACACACACACACACACACACACACACACACACACACACACACACAAGAGAGAGAGAGAGAGAGAGAGAGAGAGAGAGAGAGATGTATTACAATGTAAAAAGCTGAATTGGTGTTACATGTCTCCCTCTTTCTTACAATTTTCCACACTGTAATAACATTTCCTTTTTAAGTATTTGCCAATATTTGCTTCTGTAGTTTATAAATATGGTTGTACACGTGAATCCATTAAAAGAAACACAGATATTATATGAAGAAAAAAATAATATCGGGTACTTGTCTTCCTCATTTATAGTATCTTCCACAGTGTGATAAAATTTGCTTCTTAAATATTTTTCAGTGTTTAAGTCTGTAGTTTCTAGCTTGTAGTTTTGAGCATGGCCCATAATTTATTGTTAAGCTAAGCTTATGACAAGGCGACGTGTAGTCTTATATATGCTTTGGTTCATAATCATGCGTAAAAAAAAGAAAAAAAAAAAAGAAAATCCTTTAAAAAGTTGCTTTTTGGTTTTTACAGAAGAGGCCTCCTTACTTAACCTTCCAAACCCATAGCTACTCCTACCCAAGCCTAATGATAACCCTAATCATATTCAAATACCTCACAACCTTGGCTTCCATTCAATCCTTAACATATCTGCCAGATCCCGCTCTGGTCTTGAGACATCCATTCTTTCTACAAGCCTAACCTTCAGCCCCATTCTCAAATTAACCACCCTACCCTAGGCAAAGATCTCTTCTGATTTACCCAAAATCTCAACTGCAAATACCAATTCACCATCCAGTCCCAAACCACTACTAACAGAGTGAGTACCAAACTCTGCCTGAAAAAGTTCCAGCCCAAATCCCAAATTCTCCTCCTCCTCTTTCCTAAAACCATCCTCCCAATATTCCAAGAATTCCTCACTTTCTGCATTCCCTCTCAATCTTTCCTGAAAAATATCACCAAAACCCCAAACCTTACTTGAGCAAAGTCCCAAGCTGTCACCAGCCTGAAAGCAGAAAACACTGTCATCCTCCTCCCTGCATACAAGAGCTCGACTACTGTGGTGCTTGGTTGTGAGGATATGTGACAGAGGGGCATTGTCAGATCCTGGACATCCCAGCATACGAAACTGGTCCGAATCACCCCATTCCTTTCATCCAAACTGAGCCACTGAAAATCCTACTAACCTTAGGTCCTTCACATCTGCTTCCGTGGAACTGCTCACCTCTTCTTATCTCGACACCCCTTCTCTCTACGTACTTACCAAAATACACAAATAGTAGCTGTCTAGAAAGCCCCCATTGAATGCATGTCAGGACTGGTTGACCAACACATCCAACCCACATCAAAGAGCCTCTCATCTACAAAAAAGACACCAGTCATCTCAAATCCATTCCCTTCTCGAACCCCCCTAAACACTGTTCAAGTGACCTCACATTTATGCAAACATCTGGCATTCCTTTGATCTCTCAGCCCTAGAACACCACCTCTTCCAATGACCATCTCAAAGTCTTCCTGAAACTTCCTCTGTTGTCATCCTAGCCAACTTACCCATAACTTCTTCAACGAATCTCCTGAGCAGAATCTCCTCCCATACTCTGTCGAATACAGATCCCACATCCAAGGAACTCAAAAACACCCCTCATGTCACACAGAACCACCCTAGTCTTCAATACTTCAGTGTTTTACTCTGCCAATAGTATAAATTTTTCGTCAAGCCTTGAAATGAGATGTTATCTCCTCGATATCCTCACCACATCACCCACTGTCACTGTCTGTCACACTCCTAACCTCACTAATAACCTTGTGAAACCATATGAGATATTCTCAAACCATTACCCCTAACCATTGTTCCTACACCTGTAATGGGTCCCTGCTATAACTTGCCCCACACACCCACCCACAACCACTTACTCTATATTCACCATCCATAAGCAGCACAGTATCAAATGTAGATCAACTTGATTAACCATGCTCCCCCCTCCACCTATCTTCTCAATCTGTCCTTATCATCTCTGAACTGAAAATGCCTCAGTGCTTACCATTCTAACATTAGATGCTCTCTCTGGTGCCTCCCACTTCCTGCTCCTCTATCCTGGTCGTCACCACAGATAAAGCTCTCAAGTCGAAGTGACCTGTCCTTCCTTTTTAACATTCCCCATTCCTTGGAGAACAAACTATTATTTATGAAAGCTAGGAGGTGTATCACATTTACTTTTACATGTCTGTTTTGGCAGTACTTTCGCCTCCTGAAGGTAAGTATTGGCTAGCAAAATTGTCTCATGATTTATTAGTCATCTCAATTTAATATTCATATTAATTTGATACAAGTAAAAAGAAAACAAGTTAATGTGGCACATTTAAATATTAAAGAGGAAATATTGCAGTTTCTAGATGTGCTTTTGTGATAAATCTCATTTGGTCATGTAGCGTGTAAAGTGTGAGGAGAATGAGCTTTTGGTGGAACTCAGATTGCATAGTGCCTCTAATTTAGTTGCGTATTGTTAATTATCACAAAGACATAATTAACGTTTTATATCTAGGAATTATTACATAGGTATGTGTTAAGCAAATCGTAAATGTATTTATTCGTGTGGGACGCTCTGCATAATACACTAACATTTCCTAAACATTGCTTCAGGAATTTTAAATTGTTTTTTGCTTTATTTGACTGATAGGCTAATCTGACTTTTTAAGAAACATTACATATTAAACATTTCTATGATAACTTTGTACATGTTTCAGTGTTTAACTATTTGATTTTTATGTATCTTTCACTTATCAGTTTGGTGTGCAGAATGTAAAATTGCAATTGAATGATGATCGCCCGCCTTCTAGCATAACTTCTCCCAGCCCCGTTCCAGTGAACTTAAAGATACTTGATATATTGTTAAAAAATGACAGCAACAGAGTTTTGACTGTGGAATCAAGAAGTGATATTTCGGGAATGAGCAAGAGTGTCAATACTAACATTGGTGAGTAGTATTCTAATTAAAATTTGATGTTTGTTGTTGGTGTTAAATTATCTTGTATACTGATCTGTGCTAGAAATAATAGGGATTTAATAGTTATCCTGGATTTTCAGCCCTTATGGTTCTGATTTTCTCAAGTGCTAGTTCAGGTAAAATAGCATAAACTGGAAGAAAACCATAGCCAGTCTCTTTATGTTTTCTTCATTTGAGGTCCTGTACCTAGTTTCAATCCAGTGTGGCTCATATTCTGATGGATCTGCTTTTATGCAGGCTAATGTACACCAAACATGCCACTTGTAATTGTTTGTAGTAACCTATATGTCTGCTTGTGACTGTGTATGTGCGGATGGATATGTGTGTGTGTGCGAGTGTATACCTGTCCTTTTTCCCCCCTAAGGTAAGTCTTTCCGCTCCCGGGATTGGAATGACTCCTTACCCTCTCCCTTAAAACCCACATCCTTTTGTCTTTCCCTCTCCTTCCCTCTTTCCTGACGAAGCAACCGTTGGTTGCGAAAGCTTGAATTTTGTGTGTATGTTTGTGTATCTATCAACCTGCCAGCGCTTTTAAGATGATGTGACTTACCAAATGAAAGTGCTGGCAGGTCGACAGACACACAAACACACACAAACATACACACAAAATTCAAGCTTTCGCAACAAACTGTTGCCTCATCGGGAAAGAGGGAAGGAGAGGGAAAGATGAAAGGATGTGGGTTTTAAGGGAGAGCGTAAGGAGTCATTCCAATCCCGGGAGCGGAAAGACTTACCTTAGGGGGGAAAAAAGGACAGGTAAACACTCGCGCACACACACACATATCCATCCACACATATACAGACACAAGCAAACATATTTAAAGACAAAGAGTTTGGGCAGAGATGTCAGTCGAGGCAGAAGTGCAGAGGCAAAGATGTTGTTGAATGACAGGTGAGGTATGAGTGGCGGAAACTTGAAATTAGCGGAGATTGAGGCCTGGTGGATAACGGGAAGAGAGGATATATTGAAGACCAAGTTCCCATCTCCGGAGTTTGGGTAGGTTGGTGTTAGTGGGAAGTATCCAGATAACCCGTACGGTGTAACACTGTGCCAAGATGTGCTGGCCGTGCACCAAGGCATGTTTAGCCACAGGGTGATCCTCATTACCAACAAACACTGTCTGCCTGTGCCCATTCATGCAAATGGACAGTTTGTTGCTGGTCATTCCCACATAGAATGCGTCACAGTGTAGGCAGGTCAGTTGGTAGATCACGTGGGTGCTTTCACACGTGGCTCTGCCTTTGATCGTGTACACCTTCCGGGTTACAGGACTGGAGTAGGTGGTGGTGGGAGGGTGTATGGGACAGGTTTTACACCGGGGGCGGTTACAAAGGTAGGAGCCAGAGGGTAGGGAAGGTGGTTCGGGGATTTCATAGGGATGAACTAAGAGGTTACGAAGGTTAGGTGGACGGCGGAAAGACACTCTTGGTGGAGTGGGGAGGATTTCATGAAGGATGGATCTCATTTCAGGGCAGGATTTGAGGAAGTCGTATCCCTGCTGGAGAGCCACATTCAGAATCTGATCCAGTCCCGGAAAGTATCCTGTCACAAGTGGGGCACTTTTGTGGTTCTTCTGTGGGAGGTTCTGGGTTTGAGAGGATGAGGAAGTGGCTCTGGTTATTTGCTTCTGTACCAGGTCGGGAGGGTAGTTGCGGGATGCGAAAGCAGGTTGTTGGTGTAATGCTTCAGGGATTCCGGACTGGAGCAGATTCGTTTGCCACGAAGACCTAGGCTGTAGGGAAGGGACCGTTTTATGTGGAATGGGTGGCAGTTGTCGTAATGGAGGTACTGTTGCTTGTTGGTGGGATTGATGTAGACGGACGTGTGAAGCTGGCCATTGGACAGGTGGAGGTCAACATCAAGGAAAGTGGCATGGGATTTGGAGTAGGACCAGGTGAATCTGATGGAACCAAAGGAGTTGAGGTTGGAGAGGAAATTCTGGAGTTCTTCTTCACTGTGTGTCCAGATCATGAAGATGTCATCAATAAATCTGTACCAAACTTTGGGTTGGCAGGTCTGGGTAACCAAGAAGGCTTCCTCCAAGCGAACCATGAATAGGTTGCCGTACGAAGGGGCCATCCTGGTACCCATGGCTGTTCCCTTTAATTGTTGGTATGTCTGGTCTTCAAAAGTGAAGAAGTTGTGGGTCAGGATGAAGCTGGCTAAGGTAATGAGGAAAGAGGTTTTAGGTAGGGTGGCAGGTGATCAGCGTGAAAGGAAGTGCTCCATCGCAGCGAGGCCCTGGACGTGCGGGATATTTGTGTATAAGGAAGTGGCATCAATGGTTACAAGGATGGTTTCTGGGGGTAACGGATTGGGTAAGGATTCCAGGCGTTCGAGAAAGTGGTTGGTGTCTTTGATGAAGGATGGGAGACTGCATGTAATGGGTTGAAGGTGTTGATCTACTTAGGCAGAGATACGTTCTGTGGGGGCTTGGTAACCAGCTACAATGGGTCGGCCGGGATGATTGGGTTTGTGAATTTTAGGAAGAAGGTAGAAGGTAGGGGTGCGGGGTGTCCTCTTTATATATAAGATGGTCTATACTGTCATTGAGTGTTACTTATGGCATACTTCTTGAAAGGTTTAACAATAATGTCTTCTCTCACTCTAAACCATGACCCTTTTATCCACTGAAAAACTTGTTTGATTGTAGGTCACTTTAAAGCTCCCTTTGGCGTGAATTCGTGTTGGATTTCATCCACCATCCATTTGATCCATTCTCTCTCGTGTACATCTTATATGGTTCATTTATCGAGACATGAAGAGGTTGTAATTGTAAAGTAAGTCCTCCCAGAATAACAGTAAACTCTCTATTTCCCTGTCCCAATTTCTCTTTCACAGAATTTTTCAAATTACTACTAAAATAGTCTACCACAAGAAGAGAACTCTTCTTCAATAAAGCACCTTTTCCTCTCTCCCACACTCTATTAATCCATAATTCCATACCAATTTTGTCCATCCAACCCTTGTCATGTATGTGAACAACATAATTTGGCAGTATTTCAGAAGGTTTCGCCATTGTTTTGTGGTTGAAAATGATCACTGGATTAAGTTTAGTACTGTCGGTGCAACATGAAAAGAACAACAGTGCAGTGCATCTTTTCACGTCCACTTGTTTTTATAATTACAGTTTAGCACCTTGCATGGCAAAAGTTCTGTTACTCAGCACATCAAATGTCAGACGAGTTTCGTCAGTATCTGCCATTTGGCTTAATTCCACTCTGGTTTTCTTCTGAAGCTGAAGAATAAAGCAATGGAAAGACAATATTTTCTCTTCATACTCTTGTGGCATTTTCTGAGATACTTCAGTTTCGGGTTGAATGCTAAGTCCATGATGCTTCATAAAGCTGTTGCCCCAATGCCATTTTGATGGTGTCCTTGAATCCATTTCAATATGTCATCATCTAGTTTTGGGCATTTTGCATTCAGACCTCTATTTGCACTTTTTGTCTTCCTAATTTTTTTTAGTTGTCTTTTACGAACTTGCCAATTGCAAATTGCTTTTTCTGTTGGTAGGGGGGGGGGGGGGTGTCAAAATACCACTCAGCTGCTCTGTCTCCACGTTCTTCTGAACATGCTATTACTTTCAATTTGTTGCCCGCATCATATGAATACCTTTTACTTTTTCCATTATGAAACTAGCTACTAACAAAAATACTGTACTGCTACTGACAATGCAAATGACTTTCAATTCAGGTTCACTGGCACTGTATACAGCAGTGAATCATCGTAGGCTAGAGAGTGTTCTGGGGTTTTGACGACATACTTCGATGAAATATACTTTCAGCATCAGTGTACTTGAAATGTACAACTACAACAGTGTCAGCAAGCTTGTGAATACCTGCAACTCATCTTCATCGCATCAGTACACTGTTGCTGTCAGCTGAATCCAATGTTACCAGATAGACATAGGTTTCACACAGCACTGAATATATGGCCTTTTTTATATTATTTTTGTGTATAAGATGCACCAGAACTTTGGAGGCAATTTTTCTAAGAAAAAAAGATTGTCTTATAGTCTGTAAAACGTACTAAGAAGGCTAGGAGAGTGTTCCTGCTAGAAAGAGCAGATAAATAGCTGTTAGCATCTCACTTAGATAGTGAACTGATGTCACTTAGTTCCAGTAAAATGAATGTAGTGGAATTATGGGCAAAGTTGAAGCAGATTTTAAACTGTGGTCTGGAGAATTATGTGCCTAGTAAGTGGATTAAGGATGGAAAAGACCCACCATGGTTTAATAATGAGATTTGGAAACTGCTGAAAAAGCAGTGGCTGCTGTACTTTTGGTTCAAAAGGGAACATGCAAATGATGACAAACAAAAGTTAAGTGTTGAGATCCATGAATCTGTGAAAAGATCTACGTCTGAGGCATACAAATACTACCAACGTCACACCTTAGCAAAAGATCTGGCAGAGAAACCAAGAAAATTCTGATACTATGTAAAATTGCTGAGTGGGTCTAACACATCCATTCAGTCACTTGTTGACCAGTCCGGTGTGACAGTTAAACACAGCAAAACGAAAGCCGAAGTTTTAAATTTCATGTTCCAGAAATTGTTCACACAGGAGAATCATACAAGTATACTGTCATTTGTCCATCAAACAGACTCCCGTATGGACGACGTAGTAATAGGCGTCCCTGGTGTAGAGAAACACATGGAGTGGAGAACAAATAAGTACTGTAGTAAATGATGACGTTGACAGCACTGTCAATGTCATCATTTACTGCTGCACTTTAAACATAAGTTTAAGTACTAGAGTACAGCCAGTTTAATCTTCAGAGCTATCAGCCAACTTTAAATGCAATCTTTAATGTTGTCAGCCAACTTTAAAATGAATATTCTAATGATGCCTTTATTCATTTGAAGAATGAAACCAGTAAATTAATGATATGAATATAATAGAGAGAAACATTCCACGTGGGAAAAATGTATCTTAAAACAAAGATGATGTGACTTACCAAACGAAAGTGCTGGCAGGTCGATAGACACACAAACAAACATAAAATACACACAAAATTCAAGCTTTTGTCTTTCCGCTCCCAGGATTGAAATGACTCCTTACCCTCTCCCTTAAAACCCACATCCTTTCATCTTTCTTTCTCTTTCGTGATGAAGCAACCGTTGGTTGCGAAAGCTTGAATTTTGTGTGTATGTTTGTGTGTCTATCGACCTGCCAGCACTTTCGTTTGGTAAGTCATATCATCTTTGTTTTTAGATATATTTTTTCCCACGTGGAATGTTTCCCTCTATTATATTCATATCATTAATTTTAACCCAACAATTACGTTTGTTATTGTCACTGTTGCATTTCGAAATCTTTCCTGTCATCTCATTTTCTCTTTCTGTTTTTTCAAGTAGTATCTCTTTGTATTCACCTTCTCCTCTTTACCGAATCTACCATACAATTTTATCCCGCCTATATATACTCAATAATACGTAACCCACTTCCAAACCATAACCAAAAATTTTTTTCCGCTTTCAACACTACTGCTGCTATAAAATCCACCGTTTCCAGTTCACAAACAGTTCCTTTCAGCTATTAAACAGCCATTTCGGCTAGTTCTAATAACTTTCGCTTTTTTCCATTTCCGTTTTTGCCACATCACTGATCTTTTTTAGCCGCTTCCCACAGGTTTTTACGTCATTTTGTCTTCATCAGACAATTGTTAGCCTCATTTTCACAATCTGCCACCACAAAACCACTCCTTTTAATACATTTACACGCAGTTTTTTCGTAATTTTCCCGAATTGCTCCACCCTTTAACGTGTTTTGGCGGCAACACAACCACCTAACTTTTGTGCACATCGTTGTCTACCAACCCAAGTTCACCACAGGATCAACAAAGCCCACCTATAACCAACACTTTTTCGCCTTTTTTCACACCAGATCTCCAGTTGCTTTCTAGTTCACCTTTATCTCTCCCCATATATTTTTATTTTCATTTTCATTTCAGCCTTATGTTACACTTTCCACCTTCTAATACCATTTCACCCTCACAACATCCCCACAATGACCCCATTAAGTTTTATTTACATTCCCTCCACAAACATGCCTTCGCCCTAGCCAGATTACACTCCCATATTTTATTTTCTCAGGCTTGTCTGACATTTGGCATTACCCCCAAAGGCCTCACACTTAATGTTCCCATCTCTGGCTGTAACCCTTCTTTCCATCAGTCCCTATACCAGTTCCAAACTGAACAATCCATTGCCCTCACCCACCTAATCCTTCACCTACACATCAACTCAGCCAATGAACACACCTGTCAACTCCTATCCTTAATAAAAGTCCTCAATCTTTCCTCTCCCACTTCCACACCGGCTGTTCAGAGCATCCTCCTACAGGCCAACCGCAAATTAGAACAGCATGCCACCCTCCACCTCAAAAAACTATCCAATCTCCTGGTTTCCCACCTCCGGAAAGGCAACTCACTCACCCTTCACAACCTTTCCAGCAAACCTCAACCTCCTCTCATTGCACTCAGACCCAGTCTCTCCCATCTACTCAATCTCCCACTTCCAGCTCCTCTCCCCCCAAAACCTCAAAATTCCAATCAACACAATCTGGAACCACAACACCCTAATTCAGTAGTTAACTTTTCCTCCAAACCTCTCTCCCAATCCGAAACCTCTGTCCTATCCAAAGGTGTTCAAGCCCCACTCCCATATTCAACCAAACAGCCCTTGTCAAAGATTTACTGTCATACATCTGTACTCTCTGCTGGAAATATCACTTTGCCACGAAGAAAAATGATCCTAATCCTACTCCTAATGATCCAACTCCCCAAGGCACTATCCAAATTGAACCCTGCCTGGAACAGTTCCGTCCTCAGTCACAGCGGGATCCAGCTCCTCTTCCTCAAAATCACCCCTCTCCAAACCTTCCAGAAATTTCTGACTTCCAGCCTTGCCTCTCAATCCTTCTTAAAAAAAACCTTAATCCTACTCCCAACATCACCACTGCTGAAGCCCAGGCTATCCGTGATCTGAAGGCTGACCGATCCATCGTCATTCTTCCAGCGGACAAGGGTTCCATGACCGTGGTACTTGATCATCGGGAGTATGTGGCTGAGGGACTGCGTCAGCTTTCAGACAACACTACATACAAAGTTTGCCAAGGTAATCCCGTTCCTGATGTCCAGGCGTAGCTTCAGGGAATCCTCAGAACCTTAGGCCCCCTACAAAACCTTTCACCTGACTCCATCAACCTCCTGACCCCACCAACACCCCGCACCCCTACCTTCTACCTTCTTCCTAAAATTCACAAACCCAATCATCCCGGCCGTCCCATTGTAGCTGGTTACCAAGTCCCCACAGAACGTATCTCTGCCTAAGTAGATCAACACCTTCAACCCATTACATGCAGTAACCCATCCTTCATCAAAGACACCAACCACCACTTTCTCGAACACCTGGAATCCTTACCCAATCCGTTACCCCCAGAAACCATCCTTGTAACCATTGATGCCACTTCCTTATACACAAATATTCCACACGTCCAAGGCCTCGCTGCAATGGAGCACTTCCTTTCACGCCGATCACCTGCCACCCTACCTAAGACCTCTTTCCTCACTACCTTAGCCAGCTTCATCCTGACCCACAACTTCTTCACTTCCGAAGGCCAGACATACCATCAATTAAAGGGAACAGCCATGGGTACCAGGATGGCCCACTCGTACGCCAACCTATTCACAGTTCGCTTAGAGGAAGCCTTATTGGTTACCCAGGCCTGCCAACCCAAAGTTTGGTACAGATTTATTGATGACATCCTCATGATCTGGACTCACAGTGAAGAAGAACTCCAGATTTTCCTCTCCAACCTCAACTCCTTTGGTTCCATCAGATTCACCTGGTCCTACTCCAAATCCCAAGCCACTTTCCTTGACGTTGACCTCCACCTGTCCAATGGCCAGCTTCACACGTCCATCCACATCAAACCCACCAACAAGCAACAGTACCTCCATTATGACAGCTGCCACCCATTCCACATCAAACGGTCCCTTCCCTACAGCCTAGGTCTTCGTGGCAAACGAATCTGCTCCAGTCCGGAATCCTTGAACCATTACACCAACAACCTGAAAACAGCTTTCGCATCCCGCAACTACCCTCCCGACCTGGTACAGAAGCAAATAACCAGAGCCACTTCCTCACCTCCTCAAACCCAAAACCTCCCACAGAAGAACCCCAAAAGTGCCCCACTTGTGACAGGATACTTTCCGGGACTGGATCAGACTCTGAATGTGGCTCTCCAGCAGGATTATGACTTCCTGAAATCCTGCCCTGAAATGAGATCCATCCTCATGAAATCCTCCCCACTCCACCAAGAGTGTCTTTCCGCCGTGCACTTAACCTTCGTAACTTCTTAGTTCATCCCTATGAAATCCCCAAACCACCTTCCCTACCCTCTGGCTCCTACCCTTGTAACCGTCCCCGGTGTAAAACATGCCCCATGCACCCTCCCACCACCACCTACTCCAGTCCTGTAACCCGGAAGGTGTACACGATCAAACGCAGAGCCACTTGTGAAAGCACCCACGTGATTTACCAACTGACCTGCGTCCACTGTGAAGCTTTCTATGTGGGAATGACCAGCAACAAACTGTCCAATTGCATGAATGGACACAGGCAGACAGTGTTTGTTGGTAATGAGGATCACCCCGTGACTATACCCCGCCGGCGAAACATTGCACTTGACAGTTCACTTTTTGTCTAGTTAGGTTGGCTATACTGTAATAGCGATGTTGCAACAGCAGCCTATATACACACATCAGACGATACAGTTTAGTTCCCGTCTCGTAAATGCAAGCAATTGAGCAATTACAGTGTATATAAAAACTCATTTTTAGTTGTACTACAATGACAGGAAGTAAACAACCATATAATAATGCATGTAAAAGCATAACAATGCGCACCCTTTCGATAACGGAGCAAAGAAATACAAAAAACAAGCATCTGACGACTGGTACTTTAAAATCAATAATGTACGTAGTTTACAAAATAAATAATAACCGAGATTGCAATAAATAACCAATATTAGTAATTTTTCACTCACCAATTTACAGCGATAATGGCGCAATTCCATCCAGCTCGCCATCGTCACTGTTGTCCGACTCATCGCCAAAACCGTCTTCATCGTCGTCATCAGCAAGACAAATCATTAATTGTTCATGGCCACTGATAATGCCTTCTATTGTCTGTGCTGCTCATATAAGCTTCTCGACGTGCTCTACTTTTTTTCTCCATGAGGCTGCATCCACAGTCACAAGAGCTTCATGCAACAGCTTTTCCACCTGTGTTATTGTAAAGGACTTGTTGTTGTTCCTTACATACATTTTTACATCACTCCATATTAACTCAGTAGGGTTGAAATGGCAGTGATATGGTGGCAGCCTTATTACAGTATAACCCTGCTCCTTGGCTATTTCGTCTATTACATATGTAGGTGTCGTAGGATTATTTTCTTTAACAAGAGAATATAACAGAACCTTTGTCATACTTATATCCGCTGCAATATTTCGAGCCTGTAACGACTGCACCATAACTTCTTTCCGATCATTTGTGGTTGGGGCTTTGTTCTGTATCACCGAATGATATGGAGCATTGTCCATTACAATTGTTGTAGGGACAGGAAATTGTTTTAAAAGGTTCCTGAACCACTCAACAAATCGTGTGTGATCCATATCTTCATGGTAATCACCAGTCTTTTTTGATCTAAAAACTAAAAGTGCGTCAGGTGCAAAACCACTGGAGCAGCCTGCATGGACCACAATTAATCTAGCTCCTCTTCCCGTTGGCTGATGGCCGCTACTGCTGGGTGTGTTATTCGTCCAACATTTACTGACAGCTTCCCCAGCATTAACCCACGTTTCGTCCAGCCAAATTATGGAATGAATGTCTCTGCCCACAATTTTGTGCAAGAAAATGCTACGAGCGGTAACAATATGTGCCCTCTCTAACAGTACTTTGCGTCCATCTAGCATTTTGTAATGGAAACCCATATTTTTTAGCACAATTTTTAGTGAGGTTTTACCACCCCTGAAGAGTTCACTTTCTTTTGAAGAGATTAATAACTTAGCTACAGTCGGATACTCTTTTCTGCTGTAGTAAGAATAAACATGCCTACGAATTGCATCAGTCTGGAAAGAATCTGAATCTGTGAAAGGACTAGGCCACTTTTTCTTCTTTCCCGGGGTCGATAAAAATGTATTATTTGATCCAGACAGCTCGGAATCATTACAGCTCACTTCAGTATCTTCCAAGTTTTGTAGTAATACTCCCTTACTTACTATGGTTCTTGCACTAATACCAAGAGTTTTCGACGTACGTTCCACCACTTTGTCGGCAGGAATTGATGGCTGTCCATGAATGCTTACGTAGTTTTTCTCCTACTCGTAAAACTCACGAGTTCTGCGTAGTAACTCCAGTGCCTGGCTGTTTAGTGGCACCCCTCGACGCAAAGGATTGTCACTAGGTGAACGAAGTTTTTTCGGTGGCATTTTGCAAGTATTTCCACTCACAACGTAACAGAAGTCACAACGATATAGCACACAGTACAACGAAAACACGCGGTAAACAACATACAATTTACGTTGTATACACATTCACTAAACAAAGCCGGCAACGCGGGAACTTTGACGTCACAGCACGTGAGTAACAGCAGTGCTCACTGCGCTGTGATTGGCTGGTGCCCCATGCTGAACGCCTAGCGCCTATCGTTCTTCACTTGTTACTCTGTTACGCTGCCAACTTCATACACAAACGTCAAGTGCAATGTTTCAGCGGCCCGGGTATAAACATGCCTTGGTGTACAGCCAGCACATCTTGGCACAGTGTTACACCGTCCGGGTTCTCTGGATACTTCCCACTAACACCCACCTGTCAGAACTCCGGAGATGGGAACTTGCCCTTCAGTATATCCTCTCTTCTCGTTATCCGCCAGGCCTCAATCTCCGTTAATTTCAATTTGCCGCCGCTCATACTTCACCTGTCTTTCAACAACATCTTTGTCTCTGTACTTCCGCCTCGACTGATGTCTCTGCCCAAACTCTTTGCCTTTACAAATGTCTGCTTTTGTCCGTGTTATGTGCGGATGGATATGTGTGTGTGTGTGCGAGTGTATACCTGTCCTTTTTTCCTCCTAAGGTAAGTCTTTCCGCTCCCGGGATTGGAATGACTCCTTACCCTCTCCCTTAAAACCCACATCCTTTCGTCTTTCCCTCACCTTCCCTCTTTCATGATGAAGCAACCGTTGGTTGCGAAAGCCTGAATTTTGTGTGTATGTTTGTGTTTGTTTGTGGATCTATCGACCAGCCAGAACTTTCGTTTGGTAAGACACATCATCTTTGTTTTTTTATGGGAAACATTCCACGTGGGAAAAAATATATCTAAAAACAAAGATGATGTGACTTACCAAACGAAAGCACTGGCATGTCGATAGACACATAAACATACACACGAAATTTGGTTGGTGTTTGTTTGTGTGTCCATCGACATGCCAGCGCTTTCGTTTGGTAAGTCACATTATCTTTGTTTATATATATAATGTTCAGTAGTTCAGTAAACTAGATACAAAATCAGTAATGTCATATCTCAGTGAGGAGTTTGAAACTTTCAACACAGGCAGGAGAGCGTCTATGAACTATGGCTCAAGTTTAAAGGATAGTTGACCATGCACTGGATAGATGTGTACACAGTAGAACAGTTGATAATGTCAGGGATCCCTCAAAGTTATACTGTCACTGTAAAGAAACTTCTAAAGAAACAGAGATTAATGCATGATAGGTGTAAAACATAGAATAGGGCTATAGATGGAGAGATGCTGAATGAAACACATTTGGCTGTCAAGAGAGCAATGCTTGATGGCTTCATTGAGTACTGTAGCAGAATATTGTGTAATGATATTTGACAAAACCCAAAGAAGCCCTGGCCGTATGTAAGAGCTTTAGTGGCATGTGCAACCCCTATCAAATCAAACAGAAACTGAAATTGAGGGTAGCAAAGCAAAAGCTGAAATGCTTAATCCCGTTTCCAGATGTTACTTTACAAAGGAAAACCTAGGAGAATTTCCCCTATTAAATCCTCATACCACTGAAAGAATGTATTAGTGACAATGGTGCTGAGAAACACCTGAAATTGTTAAAATTGAACAAATCTCCAGAGCCCAGATTCTGTATTGAATTTGCAGCTGCTCTTCTAACAATAATACCAATACTGGACTAGCAGGTGAAATTTGTTACTAGAGTGAGGACACAGCATGTTATCTAGGATGGACAGTCATCGTCAGATGTGTAAGTAACTTCAGTTGTGCGACAGCGATGTGTGTGGGACCTTTGTTGTTAATGTTGTGTATTAATGACCTTGCAAATGATATTAACAGTAATCTCAGACTTTTTGCAGATAATACAGTTATCTATGATGAAATACTGTCTGAAAGAAGCTGCATAAATATTCAGTCAGATCTGAATAAGATTGCAAAGTGGTGCAGATATTAAATGTTCAGAAATGTAAAATTGTAAACTTCACAAAATGAAAAAAATGTATTATCGTATGACTATAATATCAGTGAGACAGTTGGAATCAGCCAACTTATACAAATACCTGGGAATAACACTTTGTAGGGACCTGAAATGGAATTATCACATAGGCTCAGTTGTGGGTAAAGGAGGTGGTAGACTTTGGTTTATTGGTAGAATACTGGGTAAGTGCAGTTACTCTACAAAGGAAATTTCTTACAAATCACTCATGCAACCGGTTCTAGAATATTGCTAGAAGTGTGTCAGACCTGTACCAAATAGAACTAACTAGAAGGTTAGCACAAATTGTCACAGGTTTCTTTGATCCATGGGAGAGTGTCACAGAGATTCTGATGTAACTGAACTGGAAGACTTTTGAAGTTGACGTAAACCATCCTGGGAAAGTCTATTAACAAAGTTTCAAGAATCAGCCTTTAAAGGTGACTCTAGGAATATACTACAACTGTCTACATATCCCTCACATAGGGATCGTGCTGATAAAATTACAATAATTACTTCACACAAAGAGGCGTTCAAAAAGTCAGTCATTCTTCCCATGCTCCATACATCAATGGAACGTGAAGAAACCCTAATAACTGGTACTGTACAGTGGGACGTACCCTCTGCCTTGCAAGCTCAGGGTGGTTTGAAGAATACAGATGTAGATGTAGATGTAAATGAAGTATGTGGCTGGTTCATGACCCCTCACTCAGCTGTGTTACAGACAAAATGGTTTTGCATCTGAATGCCTGTGGTAAGAGGCTACTTCTGTGGCTGATTATCAGATATATCCACTCTGACCAAAACAGTGTCCATCCTATTTCAGTGATACACACTATGTTCCATAGGCCTTTTGTGGGTAAATTCTTCCAAATAACAGAGCTTCCCAATAAATGTAGTTAACAACAGCTTCTGTCAAAACAAAATGCAACAATTTGGCTGGAGCTATGTATATTAAAGAAAATGCATCTTGCGTCTTCTGTCAAACCGCCAAAAACTATGTTGATAAGAACGATGAACTTCTCATATCTATGCAGGAAAATAAAAGAATAGATGGAATTTCAGGAAATTTGTTGTGCATATTAAAATATCGCAAGGAAATCATTCAAATTGAAGATATTCAAACAGCGGAAACTCCTGTAGGAATGCCAACAATGTAGGAAAACACATATTGCTACTTATGTAAAGAAGACACACAGAGCAGCAGACATGCAAAATTAAAAGACACTTTCATAAATCTTTCAGCCACAGCCTTCATCAGTTAAAGAGAGACACACACCATTCATACATAAAAGCAAGCACACCTCATTCACACATGACCACCAAATCCAGAATCTTGAGCTGGATGCTGTATTGACAGTCATGTGTACGTGAGCTTGTGTGAATGAATGGGGTGTGTCTCTCTGTTATTAATGAAAGCTTTATGTAATTGTCTTTTGATTGTGCCTGTCTGCAACTTAACATGTCTTCTTTATGATAAGTAGCAATCTGCCTTTTCCTAAATTGAGTATACTCATATTGATGGATACAAGCTAATATCATATTACTCCAGAACCATAAAAGAACAGGTGATAGGCAGACCCATCATGTTAAGAAAAATTGTGTTTGAACAGCTTTTGAATGCTATGCCACAGTAGTGATTCATAAGCACACAAGCGTGTAGTACTGATAATTTACAGACCACCAGCAGGAAGTATTTTAAGCTTCATGCACGTAAAATCAGTTTCAATAAGGTTACGCTGATTTAATTGCAGAATCATTGTTTATGGACACTTTAGTATTGATATTCTGTGAGAGAGAGCTCATCAAGGACACCTAGTTCCAGCAGGACAATGGGACACCCCATATGCCCAGAATTGCTACAGAGTGGTTCCAGGGACACTCTTCTGAGTGTAAACACTTTCACTAGCCACCAAACTCCCCAGACATGAAAGTTAGTGAACATATCTGGTATGCCTTGCAAATGTGCTGTTCAGAAGAAATCTGCACCCCCTCGTACTATTATGGATTTATGGACAGCCCTGTAGGATTCATAGTGTCAATTCCCTCCAGCACTACTTCAGTCATTAGTCGAGTCCATGCCACGTCGTGTTGCGGCACTTCTGCGTGCTCGCAGGGGCCCTACATTGTATTAGGCAGGTGTACCAGTTTCTTTGGCTCTTCATTGTAGCTGCTGAGTCTTACCTTGAAGAGGAAAATACCAGTAATGCTGATAGTTGCATTTAAAGGTGAAAACACTAACTGTAGCTGTTGGAACTATCAGTGCCTTCCCCAGGGAAGAAAAAAGGTTAGAAAGGCCTAGAATCAGAAAGACCCGCCTTTGGTAAGGATGTGAAGAAACAGAAACTTAGATATTTCCTACTGGTGGTGTGTAAACTGTCAGCTTGACTGCATTATGTGTTCCTGATCCACTATTGTGTGGCACAGCAGTTAATTTCAGAAGGCAGTTGCAGTGCAGTGACTACTTCAAACTACATATCTCTACCAATAATATAGAATAAAGTAGTATAGATCACTAAAGATGGTTCCAAAAAGGATGTGTGTGGGTCGATGATTTTCCAAGGTATCTCTGAACTCTCCTCCTCCACACCTGCCCCCTTGCTGTGACATGATGGCAAGAACCTCATGTACTCCTTCAACCTTTCCCATCTACTTCTTTTTCAGTAATTATTTATAATTTCTTATTTTTCTTTGGATATAGATTTCTTATGTTTTGTTAATTAATTTTAAAGAAAAGGTTGCAGAGGAGGCTAAAGTAAACAAAGCAACACCCAAAAAAGTGGCCTGCCTTCACGTTGTTGGGGCATGGGCAAATCTGCATCAGATCCTAGACCTAAGAGCCCCACATTCTATCGTAATAGATCTCTCAGATTCTGGGTCCAGCACATTAGCAAAGAGGCCAGGCTGGCAACATAATCTGTAAGGTGATACGTTGGAAACAGGTAGCAAGTGAAATAAAAGTGCCCCTATTAACAAATATCGTTAAACTGTATTTTGAACTAGACTAATTTGACACTCCTCAGATGGGCACATAAAATACCACTTTAACAAACACATTGTTTGCAGTAAGACACTGGTGTTTTCCTGAATTAACATATGACACTGTACTGCTTTAAGCATGTCTTGGGCAGTATTTGTTTTGTGGATTGTGTCCAAACACTGCAAAAATGAAACTGAAAGTACCTGTTGAAATAGTAGAGAAAACATTAAAAACAGACACCCACTATATACACTATCTCTATTGTTTTTAATAGCTATAAACAAGTGTAATAATAATTTGTATCTAATGATGACAATATTATGAAAAGGATAGATTGCTACTCACCATATAGATGAGATACTGAGCTGCAGACTCCATTATGCGGTGAGTAGCAATGTATCCTTTTCATAATATTCTCATTATTCCACCCTGGATTTTCTGTTGTTTGATTTTCCCTAATGACTTGTATCCATCTAGACATACTTACTAAATTTCATTTATTTCCAAACAATATTTTAGGAAGCATAACACATTTCATACTCCATATATCTTCACATTTTTCTATATTGTTATTAGAAAGTCATCTTTTTTATGGAACTCTATATGTTTGTTGGACGATATTAAATTAATGTTCTTTGAGATGCATCATGTTGTTGAAGCCGTAGTGTTCTGCTTTACAAGTAGTTTTTTCAATTGTAACTTTATTTACTCTGTGGCTCTGTCCTGTGGAGTAGTAGCCCCAAAAATAGACCTAGTGGAAACATTGTAATATTATATCTAGTGCTCTGATCAGAGTGGATTCTTATGGCAGTTAGCTATACAAGTATCTTCTTAGCAAATGGTTTCAAATTCTGCTATGCTGCATATGTGACTGTGTGAGAGGTGATGACATCAACCGAACAACTGCACACGTTTGCCTGAATATTTTTGTTATAGATACTTTTATGTGACAAGAATTTTGTTTTTCATTGGTATATACTGTAACTGCATTCCTTTTTTAATAAACAGAAAATGCTGTGTATGAAAGTCAGATCTGCAAGTTGAAACAAAGTAATGAAGAACTGAAGGCTGAGAATGTTGAGCTGAAACGTCGGATGGCTGCATTGGAAAAAATTGCAGAAGAAAATTGCTCATTAAGACAAGCAGTGGAAGACTGTCAAGTAAGTCAAAATTAATGCTGTAAATATTCATAGGAACAGTATTAAGCACAAAAAATTTGTATCTTGAGAACACCAATAAGATTAGTGACCTGTAAGGAATATAACGAGAGTGAAAATCGCAGTCATCTATTTCTGTTACTTTTGTTACTTGTACTAATCTCCTCAAATCTGGAATGCATGAGGTAGGTATATTTATAGTAGAATGAGTTTCTCAGATGTATACTGTAGAGAACATTTTTAACTGACAGTAAAATTGCTCCTGTATTAAAACAAACATTTAAAAACATCTTGAAGGTAGTTGCATAAAAGCTTGAAATTTGAAATATTGTTGCCTAATAACATAATAATAAAGTCTGTTGAACTTGTAGCAGAGAGAGATAGAGCAGACTGAACGAGAGGACATAGTAGTGAAGTGTGGAGTTCTTGCCTTCAATTGATTAAGGCAAATGTCAGGATGGCTCCGGATTTCCTTCTTAAAGCTTGTTTTGTCCAGGTTTCAAAAGACTGTATATTAAAGGCTAAAATTATCTTGTACTTCTTCCAAAGATGCATAATTTGTAAGCAGTTGCCATAATTCAATGACTGATCATTAGGAAAACTTAGCAACATATTTTAAAGCTAAAGTCTGAGGCTCTAAGAAAAATAAGACATTGCTAAATTTATTAACTTGAAAAACAAATGTTGTATAAAAAATGGGAATCAGAGAAGTATACCATTCCAGAATATCATACGGTTCAGAATGAGAAAGATTGTGAATAAAATTCCAAAATCATTGGCCTACATTAATGGGAAGAGAATTGTGTAATACTGTAATTTTTTTAAAAAAGAAAAAACGCTGGAACAAAACTAGGAGACCTGATTTGTTGCTAAGATTATGGTACAGTAGTTAAAGGAGATAACATGTCAAGGAAATGCTTGTAAACAATTAATTTTGGATAATTACACTGTGCAAAGAACATTGTAAAATTACAGGTTGCTGCACGTTGGGGTCGGTCGTCTGCACTTTTGTTAACACTATCTTTGTTGTTCAGTCCACCTACCTCGATAGGCTTCTTGCCGATGTCCCTTCACTCTGTGATAGCAGATACATGCTGGGCAGTCTAAAGCAGCGTTGATGAAACCACTACCTAATACCTACCACACAGAGGCCGCATAACTCTAGTTGAAAGTCAGTTCCTGAAAGTTAATGATTAAAAAAAAAACCAAGGCATTCAGCATCTTCATTCTACTTGCGGAAAAGTGTTTAAAATTAGATTAACACTGCTTTTTATTCATACTGAAACACATGAAATGGCTATCGAGTTTGTATTTAATAGGGTAAAACGATATCATTCAAAGTTCACTGTCTGTATAACAAAAATTTTAGTAAGTCCGACCCGATTAATTTTCACGTTCTATCAGTCACAGACCCACAACTATTCACGAGTTAAACATTCGGTCATTTCAGTGGTATTTCTCTTAAGAGATACTCGCCAAAATATTCTGAACAGAGCACGAAACATGTCACGCAGAGTTGTTATTATGACCAGAAAGTTCACATGCTCATATCTCTCAAACTATTTAGTTTAGAAACACCAAACTTTCATTAAAATGTTCATAACTCCAGTCACTTCAGTCATGATATGTTTGAACCAAAATTATCTCACTATTTTCTCATCTTACAGAGTATTTTTAAGGAGCGATCTGATATCGTGTTATCCATAGACCGGCTAGCAAACAACCCCTCTCGAGGTAGTCTCCTATCTGTCACTTCACTATTCATGCGGGAACAGCTTAATTCTGATTGGCTGTTGATCTAAACGACCAGTCAGAATGTTCCTTTTCAGATCATTCTCGCGGAAAATCTTGCCTTATCCAATCACTAATTTGATAGTAATTAATGTCAGCAAAACTTCAAATTCTTGTATTTTGTTTAATCAAAATAAACGAAGTGCAAAATATTCTTCAAATTGATAAAAAAACTTATTCCACCTCTAACTTCCATTCTGCGTACATTTATACAAAATCAAGCGCACACCGACTTACGTCACCTGAATCGTGGTTGCAACATAACTTTCCCACAGTTTGTTTGTGCAAGGTTTTACGTAAAATGGAATATTAAATTTTAAAGTTTGTCCCACATACACTCTTAACCATTCTCACACACTCACATGGCAAAATATAATTAAATAATAATTTTGACCGATTTTTGTATTACGTAATGCGCAGTGACTAAAGTTTTCTAAAGAAAATTCTAATTAATTGATTTTTATGAACTGATAATTTTGGAATGGCTTCAAATGATAGTGAAAGTCAATCTGTTATTCTTCCTAACTTGGTTTTAAAAAACAACCGTGGGTTTTAGGAGTTTTAGTTAATACTCTTTATCTCCAGAACTGTAATAAATAAAAATCTGAAATTTTGACAGCATCATTCCATTAATAACAAAAGACTGTGTACCAAATTTGAACAAAATTGGATAATAACTAATATGGATTATTTAGATTCGTAGATGAAAAAAAATATAGCCATCCTGCAGCCACTTTACTAGACGGCTGCATGCCTTACTGCAACAAATGTCATCTCATAATAACTTGCTGCGTTACAAGGTGTCATTATTTATGGGTCTTTGTAGAGTCGTAAACTTTGAATAACAAGCATCACACTGCTTATCCTGTGACTGATGAATGTATGAGTGATACTATTATATGAGGGTCATTCAGAAAGTAAAGAAAGTTTTTTTTCTTTAGAATTTTTTATTTGATATAGCTAGACAAAATAGTATCTTACATACAATTTGATACCTATTAAGTTATTACTTCTCTCCTTTTCTGTTACATCACTCCCCTCCCCACCTGTCCCCTCCCCTGCCCTCTGTCTACACTGCAGCCCTTCACTGTCCGCCACCCCCACCATACTATCCCTCCCCCTCTCCACCCCAACCTCTTCCTTACCCCCACCCAGTAGCCATTCCCATCATGCACTGGTGCTGCTGCTCTCAGTGTGGTTTCAGTTGCCTGAGACTGTAGTCATGTGTGTGAGCTGCATTTGCGTGAGTGAGTGAGAGTGTGTGTGTGTGTGTGTGTGTGTGTGTGTGTGTGTGTGTGTGTGTGTGTGTGTGTGTTTTGTCTGTTGTTGACGAAGGCCTTAATGGCCGAAAGCTTATTTGTGACAGTCTTTTTGTTGTGCCTATCTGTGACTCAGCATCTCCACCATATGGTGAGGAGCAACTTTCCTTTCATAGTATTGTTAAATTTGATAGTTTAGCTTCTTTTCTATGTAGTCACCATTCAAATATAGGCTTTTGTACTGTTTTACCAGTTTTTCTATGCTTTCTGTGTACATAATTGCTGCCAAGTTATTGATCCACTCATTAAGGGCTTCTTTAAGTTGATCATCATTTCTGTAGCAGTGTCCGATCAAAACGTCTTTCAATTTGGGGAATTGGTCATAATCACTTGGGGCTAAGTCTCGACTGTATAGCGGATGTCACACCACACCACATTCCAATGGTGCTGTGAAGTCATTGAAGTTTCTGACAGTAGGCTGGTGCATTTATGGTCTCACACCTAGACATTTAATCGATGAGCAGGACATCCTTACGATCCCAAAACACCATAGTCATAGTCTTTCTGGTGCTCAAAAATTGTTTTGCTTTTTTTGGTTTCATTAGGGATTGTGAATCATGCCATTCCGTTGGTTGGTTCTTTGTTTCTAGTGTGAAATGTGATATCCAAGTCCATTACCTGTGACAACATGTTTCAAAAATTCATCACCATTATTTTCCTCAAGTGATGAATACTTATAGCTCTATTAGCTACATGAAAGCACAGCTTCCAATTTGTAGCATCATTCTGAGAATGGAACATGGCTGTCCGGCCAGAGGCAACCGGAGGAAATAAGTATCTGTAGCCATCTCACAATGGAATGGTCCAGTCTGACATGTTGAAACTGCTGTGAATTGGCAGGAGCCAATTCACGGAGTTTGGAGGAAGCCGAAAGGCACACGTTAAGCTCACGCAAACTGGCGTGAGGTCTGGAACAGGACAATGTAATTAATATAGCCAATAAGGTACGTTGCTGCTGGAATACTTAACTTTAATCCATAACTGGTGTACATCGCTCTTGACGGTACATGTTTTTCAATCTCAATATTAACTGGTAATGGCGCCTTGCTAGGTCGTAGCAAATGAAGTAGCTGAAAGCTATGCTAACTATCGTGTCAGCAAATGAGAGCGTATTTGTCAGTGTAGCATCGCTAGCAAAGTCTGTTGTACAACTGGGGCGAGTGCTAGGACGTCTCTCTAGACCTGCCGTGTGGCGGCGCTCGGTCTGCAATCACTGACAGTGGCGACACACGGGTCCGACGTATACTAATGGACCGCGGCCGATTTAAAGGCTACCACATAGCAAGTGTGGTGTCTGGCGGTGACACCACAGAAACCTACCCTGAAATTTTTCACACAGGAATAATACTCTGAAAGAAATGCTCTATCAAAACTTAAGCTGCTAAGGCACACTCTAAGTATTTAAAAAAACTTGAAAATTTCCAAATTTGTAGTTCATCAGGTGTCTGGGAAATATACATCCCTGCCTTAGTTGTAGCAGTCTGTGTGTGAGCAATACAGCAGGTACACACACTTGATTGACGGCACATCAGTAAACAAATAATACAGCACAATGTGATCGTAATTTATAAAGCAAAATCCAATTCCATTGATAGTTTCACTGGCAAAGTTGTTCACAGTTACTGTTCACTCTAATTTGCAACTTATTCAATACCTCATGCACACATGACTGCCAACTCCAGCATCTCGGACTGGAATTCAGTTGTCATGAGCCTACCCCCAGAATCCATTTCCCTCCTCACCCCTGTGACACACCACACCCCAACCTTGTATATGCTCCCCAAAATCCACAAACCCAATAATCCTTTACTTCCCATTGTGGCTGGTTATTGTGCCCCACTGAAAGAATTTCAGCCCTAATTGACCAACACCTCCAACTAATTGCCTTTAATCTAGCCACCCATGACAAAGACACCAACCTTTCCTTCACTGTCTTTTCACCATCCCCACCTCTTTAACTCCTGGATTCCCCACTCGTCACTGTTGATGCCACCACCCTATACACCAACATCCTTCATGCCCATGGTCTTACTGTTATTAAACATTACCTTTCCCAGTGTCCTTCAGACTCTAGACCCACTACCTCATTCCTCATACACCTACGAACTTTATCCCAACACCCAACTACTCTTCCTTTGAAGGGAAAGCCTATAAACAAATCTGTGGCACAGCCATGGGTACCCACAGACAACCTCTTGTGCCAACCTTTTTATGGGCCATGTAGAGGAGACCTTCGTAGCCTCCAAAAACACCACACGTTTTGTCTGGTTCAGGGTCACTGATGATGTTGTCGTAATCTGGACACAGAGGCAAGACACCCTATTTGCGTTCCTTCACAGCCTCAACACCTTCTATCCTACCCGCTTGACATGGTCCTCCTCAACCCAGCCTTCCTAGATGTTGACCTCCTCCCCTCTGGTGGCCTTTAATCTAGCCACCCATGACAAAGACACCAACCATTTCCTTCACTGTCTTTTCACCATCCCCACCTCTTTAACTCCTGGATCCCCACTCGTCACTGTTGATGCCACCATCCTATACACCAACATCCTTCATGCCCATGGTCTTACTGTTATTAAACATTACCTTTCCCAGTGTCCTTCAGACTCTAGACCCACTACCTCATTCCTCATACACCTACGAACTTTATCCCAACACCCAACTACTCTTCCTTTGAAGGGAAAGCCTATAAACAAATCTGTGGCACAGCCATGGGTACCCACAGACAACCTCTTGTGCCAACCTTTTTATGGGCCATGTAGAGGAGACCTTCGTAGCCTCCAAAAACACCACACGTCTTGTCTGGTTCAGGGTCACTGATGATGTTGTCGTAATCTGGACACAGAGGCAAGACACCCTATTTGCGTTCCTTCACAGCCTCAACACCTTCTCTCCTACCCGCTTGACATGGTCCTCCTCAACCCAGCCTTCCTAAATGTTGACCTCCTCCCCTCTGGTGGCCCCATCCACACCTCTATCAACATTAAACCCAACAACCACCAACTGTACCTGCATTTTGACTACTGTCTTCCCTTTCACACCAAAAAAATCCCTCCCATACAGTCTGGCAGTCAGGGACGGCATTATCTCCAGTGACAAGAATTTCCTTGCTCAGTATACTCAGCGTCGCACCAAGGCCTTCACAGGCCAGTGCTACCCAAGAACCAGCCACAAAGGAATATCCTCTTAGTGACCCACCACCACCCCCTCAGACTGGAACAACTGAACCACAGTCTTCGCCAAGGCTTTTATTATCTATGACCATGCCCTGAAGTAAGAACATCCTACCCAATGTCCTTCCTACCCCTCCTAAAGTGGTGTGCCATTGCCCACACCCAATGCCACCCCCTTGCCACAAGGATCATATAGACCTGTGGAAGACACAGGTGCAAGACCTGCCGAGTCCACCCACCCAGTACTTCCTATGCCAGTCCTGTTACAGGTTTATCCTATCCAATCAGGGGCCAGGCCACACCAACCCGCTGTCCACCAGGATGAATGGCTACAGTTGGCAAAGAGCAAAGTTGACCACCCTGGCACAACATGCAGCTGAACATAACATACTTGATTTCAGTGTCTGGTTCACTACCTGAGCAATCTGGACCCTGCACCACCAGCTTTTATGACCCGCTCCAATAATTATCCTGGCCTCAACCTATGGCAACATAATGTCCCCAAATCTCCACCCAACAGTTTCCACCCCCTCTGTCCTATCATCTTTTCCCCATTCTCATCTCCCACCCTGTTTATTTGTCACCCTCTGCCAATGCTCACACCCATCTTTTCCCGCTCCTCCACCAGACAATGTTTGTCTCTCTCCCCACCTACTATCCCTTCCCCTTTCCCACCACCTCTAGACTGCTGTTTGCAGCCCACTTGATAGTCGCATTCTGGCCCAAGATGCTGGAGAGTGAATGAGGTGTGCTTGCTTGTATGTTTGAATGGTATGTGTTTCTCTTTTGCTGATGAAGGCTGTGGCTGAACGCTTTTAATTGTACCTGTCCACAACTTAGCATGTCTTTTTTACTGTAAGTAGCAATCTGTATTTTCCTGCCCTATCGATATTCCTACCTGGAGTTTCCATTGTTTGATTTCAACTTATTCAATATCCATAATAATTAGCAGGTGCCTTTCTGGTATCACTGAATGTTAACACTGGAAGTAAAACAATTAATTTTCTTTGCATTTTCTTCATATATGCTTGTGTAACACCATCTCTCTTTGTGCACTTCCAGAGTTTCACAATAATGGGGTATCCAATTAATGTTTTGTATAAGAACGTAGGCTTCCGCGGCCAGTGTTATAGTGATTAAAATTCTTCTGGGAATTATGCCGCGTCATTGCTAAAAACTAACAAGTTCAGCCGCGCAGTTACGCGCGTCCTCTACATGCGGCGCTGTGGCAGCTGCCAGCGGATGCTAGACTCAGACTCAGTTATGATTTGACTGTTAAAGTGTACACATGTCTTACTCTGTTTACTTGATCTGTGACTTTCATGTGTTGCGTCTGCCTTGAAATATATTTGTTCAACTTGAAGTTATAACAATTGGCGACGAGGTAGTGATTTTTCTTTTCCATTGTTGACCCACATGTTTCCATGGCTACTTTAGAGCAACTATTGCAAGGTCTCATAGAACAGCAAACGCTTCTCACAAATGCGATTCATGATTTTGTCACGGCATCAAATGTGGGGCGTCTCTCATCGTTGTCTCTCCCTCCTTTTCCTCCTTACGACGAGATGGCGGAAGACTGGTCTGATTACGAAAAAGGTCTTCGACAGCACTTCTTGGCGTTTCATGTTGCGGACGAACAAACATGTAAGTCTTCGTTCCTTTCATGGATTTCACCTCAAATGTATCAGTTGTCGCAATTGGCTCCTTTGAAAGATCCTGCGTCTCTGTCCTTTGCTGAAATGTGCTCACTTCTGTCCGTCTATTTTCAAAAGCAAACGCATTTGGTAGCCTCTCGTGTTGCCTTTTATCATTGTCAAAAACAACCAAATCAATCCTATCGCACTTGGGCTGCTGAACTTCACGGCCTCAGTAGAAAGTGTCAATTTGTTACTGAAGTTCACAAAGAATCCTATGCTGATTCCATGGTACGGGATGCTATTATCCGATTGGCGCCTGACAAAGAAGTTAGGCAACATGCTCTTCAGTTGGCAAATCCGACTCTAGATGAAGTCCTATCTATCGCTCAGTCTTTCGAAATTTCTCGCGTCACTGAAGTGCAAATAGAGGCATGGGGCGACGTCAGGGAACTACAACCTCTGTGCGATGTTGACGAAGCATGTGGCGTGTCCTCGCCGGCCGACGTGGCCATAGTACGCTCCCAAAGCGCAGCCTCATCCTAACTGTAAACAAACCTCTAAGAAACTGCAGCAAAACCCATGGCAGCTTCCTTCATGTCTGCGGTGTTTTACGAAACATTCACGAGAAGATTGTCCACAACGTTGGGCCGTGTGTCACATATGCAAAGAAAAGGGTCACGTGTCATCCGTTTGCAAATCCGACTGCATACATGATGTTCATGAACATGACGCTGATTCTGATTCTGTTTTGTCTGTCAATTGTACTTCTTCCCTTTGGTCGAGATGTTCGCATGCAGGTGGACACTGGTTCTGCTGCCACTATCATCAATTCTTAGACGTATCTTCAGTTGGGGTCTCCAATCCTGTCACCTGTCACTAGGCAATTACGGACTTACAATAAACAGAAGATTTCTCTCTTGGGACACTTTGATGCTGAGGTGTCTTACAAATCAGTCGTTTGCACTGTTCCCATATTTGTGGTCAACCATAGTAACGCAGAGAATCTTTTTGGTTTCGATGCCTTTCGCGTTTTTGGGTTCTCCGTAGATAACACTGTCAATATCGTCTCTGATGCTATTCCTTATGCTCAATTGGATTCCTTGTTGACAACATTTTCATCCCTTTTTTCTCGTGGGTTAGGCCGTTCAAACGACTTTGAAGCTCATATCATGCTCAAACCCACTGCTCGGCCTAAGTTTTTTGGGGCTTGGCCCATTCCTGTGGCCCTTTGTGATCAGGTCAAATGGGAGCTGGATCGTCTCACTGCTTCAGGGGTCTTGCTTCCTGTCACTTCCAGTGAGTGGTCCTCTCCTGTCGTTGTCGTTGCTAAGCCAAATGGTGATATTCGTCTCCGTGGCGATTTCAAAGCTACTGTAAACGCTCAATGCCTTATCGACACTTAGCCTATGCCTCGACCTGAAGAATTGTTCACTGAACTTGCTGGAGGCCAGTATTTTTCTAAACTTGACCTGTCAGAAGCTTATCATCAACTTCCTCTCGATGCTGCTTCCCGGCAGTTTCTGATCCTTAACATGTCTTTCGGCCTCTATCAATACCAATGATTGCCATTTGGGGTTCCCAGCGCCCCTGCTCTCTTTCAGCGATTCTTGGAAGAATTATTGCTCACCGTCCCTGGGTGTATAAATTACCAGGACGACATTGTTGTCACTAACTCCATCACTGCCAAACATCTTCAAAATCTCCGCACACTTTTTCACGTCTTACATACTGCCGGTCTTAAGTGTAACCTTCAGAAATCAAAATTTTTTCAGGCATCTATCACGTACTTGGGGTTTCAACTCTCTCGGTATGGTATTCGTCCGCTTCAGCAAACTGTCGCTGCGATCGATGCCCTTCCTCGCCCTACATCTTTTAAGGAACTGCAGGCCTTCTTGGGGAAAATAGCATGCTATCACAAGTTTTTACAGTCCACTGCTTCAGTGGCTCAGCCATTGCATCGCCTGTTGCATAAAAACGTGCCTTTTCACTGGTCCGCGTCATGCGATGCGGCTTTCCAGAAATTGAAGACTATGCTGAAACAGACCCCGTGCCTGGCTACTTATCGACCTGACCAACATCTTGTTCTTGCCACGGACGCCTCTCAATACGGGGTTGGTGCAGTCCTTGCACACCGTTTTTCTGACGGTTCTGAACAACCCATTGCTTATGCCTCCAAAACGCTCACGGATGCCCAACAAAAGTATTCTCAAATTAAAAACGAAGCTTTGGCCATTATTTATGCTCTTCATAAGTTTGGTGTTTTTCTCTATGGATCCAAATTTCATTTTGTTACAGATCACAAACCACTTGTTTCCTTGTTTCATCCATCAATGTCATTTCCCGACAAGGCTGCACACCGCCTCCAGCATTGGGCTCTTTACTTGTCTCGTTTCAATTATGAGATTCATTTCTGGCCGACGACTCAACATGCGAATGCTGATGCACTGTCTCACCTTCCCATGGGTCCTGATCTGGCATTCGATAGGGACAAACTTTTGTGTTTCCACCCAGATGTTGCCGAGCAACGGGTTGTGGATGGGTTCCCCATCACCGGGGACTGGCTGGCGGCTGCTACGGGTTCTGACCCTATCCTCTCCCGGGTTTTACGCTGTATTCAGAAGGGTTGGCCAGATCGTCCATCCGCTAAGACTTCTGATCCGTTGTGGTACTACTAAGCTTTGCATTACCGCCTCACGGCTAGGGATGGTGCTATCCTTCTTTCCACTGAAAATGCTTCACCGTGTGTTGTGGCACGTGCGTTTTTGTGTGCTTTGGTCTTGCGCCTCCTTCACCAAGGGCACTGGGGTGTCTCTCGCACAAAATCTCTGGCGCACCGTCATGTGTACTGGCCTCGCATTGACTCTGAAATCGCACACATGGTCGCTGCCTGCGGCCCTTGTGCATCATAGGCTGCTGCCCCGAAGTCATCTTTGTCACCGTGGCCTTCGCCTGAGAAGCCCTGGGAGCGTATTCATTAGGTACTTATTGGCTTCTCGTTATTGATGCCTATTCTAACTTTCCTTTCATTGTCAGTTGCACGTCGCCTACCACTGTGGCAACCACCAATGCTCTAGCTCGCATTTTCTCTTTGGAAGGCCTTCCCTGTAGTCTTGTTACCGATAGTGGTCCGCAATTTGCCTCTTCCGATTTTGTGGATTTTTGTGCCCGTCACAGCGTCATGCATATCATGGCCCCTCCGTTCCATCCACAGTCAAACGGTGAAGCTGAACAACTGGTCCGCACATTTAAATCTCAGATGAGGAAACTCCTGACTTCTTCTGCTGCTGATGATGCGCCTCTCCAATTTCTGGTTTCTTACCGTTTCACCCCCATTGGTGACCGCAGCCTGGCTGAGCTCTTACATGGCTGACAGCCCCGCACGCAACTTCATCCTCTGCAGCCTTCCACCTCACGGCCGCGGGTGCCTTCGCTTGGCCGATTCACTGCCGATGACCTTGTATGGGTACGGGGATATGGCAGGCAGCCAAAATGGAGTCCTGGCTGCATCTTACAACACCGTGGCCGACGACACCTATATGAAATCCAGACGGACATGGGTGTTGCAGTGCGTCATTCGGATCAGCTTCGGCCTCGTGTGCCGGCAACACCTGTTCCGGATGCCGCTACACCACCTTCGGCTCTACCTGACTCTCGGGATACTGGAATCTCTCATTACTCACAACACAGTCCTCTCACCATCATATCGGTGCGAGCACAAGAACTGACGCCACCAGAAGACAAGCCCATGCAGGAACCAGATGACCATCATCTGTCGGAGCAACTCTACTCGCCTCCTTCTCCTACAGACGCGGACACATCGCCCATGTCTCCTGTTATATCAACCGGACTTGCCGCAACAAGCAGATTGGTACACGGGGCCCCAGCAGATTCAACCCCCACGTCTCCTGTCATCTTGACCCGTTATCATCGGGGACACTTCCGGCCGTACGGGAAGCCTCTTCCTCGAGACTTTACGGCCAGTCAAACAACACCTATGGACGTTAGCAATCTACAGGTCACCTCCATCAAGACCTGTGCAAAAACTTCAGAGGGGGGAAAAGTGTTGTGACTCGCCGATCTTTCAAAGTGCCGCCACGCAGTTACGCGCGTCCTCTACATGCGGCGCTGTCTGTCAGCGATGCAGCAGCAGCGCCACCTAAGCGACCGGCCAGCCAGAGGCCGCTAGATTCGGACTCAGTTATGATTTGACTGTTAAAGTGTACACATGTCTTACTCTGTTTACTTGATCTGTGACTTTCATGTATTGTGTCTTCCTTGTAATATATTTGTTCAACTTGAAGTTATAACAGTAGTGATAAAATCTGAAGACTGGTATGCAGCTAAAATCGATATTTCTCCTGAAGACTTGCATACCTGTTATTTATTACTGGTTGATGATTTCTTGGACATTCATATGAATTATGTTGAGATTTTGTTAGAAATTGTGGAAAGGTAGGTGAAAAAGGAAATAACTATGATGATTCTGTGAATTGTGGTTCGAACAGTGATTGTTTTGCTAATTAAAGTCCAAAGCAGAAATGCAGTACCTTCCTAGCCCAAAGAAAACATGGAGAGCAATAGCTTTTGGTGGCAAAAAAGGGCTGTAAACTTTTTTGTTAAACAAAGGAGGGAGAAAATGCCTAAAGTTAAGCTGTGTGAAAAGCCGGTTTCATTTTGTAAAATCTGAATGTGAATTGTATTAATGGAAGAAAGATTCACACAGTACAAAATATGCACCAAAATGAAACTCACAAAAATGTGAAAGAAGAATTATTGAACTATTTAGATCTTGAAAGACAATGCAATATTACAGAAGGAAATCTAGGCTTTGTCAATTGCAAGTGAGATGAACATTACGAATTTCCAGGCTTCTTCAGTCTGGTTAAGCAGATTCAGCAAATTGTTTAGGAAAGGAAGTTGCAAAATTACCAAGTTTACTTCAAGTGAACATGCAGAGGAGATGTCATTAAAAGGTAGCTTCAGGTTATTTCCTAAAACATTGTGTATAAAGTGAGTCAGTCAGGTTTCATGCAAGAACTGCATGCAAGCCACAGTTTATTGTTTTGATCGAAAAAAGAGTCCCTTGTGCAGTCATAAACAACAATGCCAGTGGGAAGTATCAGCGGATTACTGTTTCCACGGGTTTATATCTGTCTTCCAGAACCTCAAGGCAAATTAGGGCCAAAAATTTAAAAAAGAAAGACTGTGCAGCTGCAAAAATCTTGTAATTGATGCAACAAACTCTGGAAAAATGGGAGAGAATAATTTTCTGTATTTTACATGAAACATCATCTTACCAGATGCAGAAAATTATTTATTGCATTTGTTGGACTCTTGGCCTCGATAAAATGACACCTTTGTGCATAGGATGACGGCAGCAAGACTGTTGATATAATTCAGATTCTGCCTGGAACTGTGGTTCAGACCCTAAATAAAGAAATGTTTTGACAGTGTAAAGCATTTTTCAGAAAATTGTTGGACAGTATAATTTCTGCTAGCTCTTTGGTTATTTTAGTATTATTAAAATCAGTCATTTGTGTATTGTCAGTCTGCATCATCAGACTAAAACTAAACATCATTTGAAAAAAACCTTGAAGACCCGTACTGACATGATAACATTTTATGAATAACTTAATCAAGTATTCATGGTACACAGCTCAGTATGCAGAACAAAAGCCATGTCATTTTTTTCTCCATCATAATTCTGCCTAAATAAAAACTAGTAATTACTGTGTAACGCCTGAGTACATTAATTTTTCTTTTATCAGGTGTGACTAGTACAAGGCATAAATAAGGAACTGTTTCATTGTTAGTAAAATATACATTATTTAAAAATTACCATAAAATTTGTGGTCAGAAATTTTTATAAATCTTTCATGTCAACAAATTAAAGTCCCCATTAATGGAAGTAGTCTGTAATGAAACATCATACACTACCTTGATTTTTCCTCTGCTAGTCACCTATGTAACAATTACATCTGCAACATTTTAGGTGTGATTTAAATTCTTAAAATTTGATGTGTGCACTTAGGACTTCACGCTACATGGCGCTACTTTGTATCACCATCGCTGTGTGTGCTTATTCAGCGATTCACACATTAGGCAGAAAGTACTGTACAAATCATTGTGATAAGTGGCTCTTTGTGTGGTAAAACTGCAATGCGTCTTAGTGGATAAAATTTTGACATTGAATTTCTTTAGTTGTACTCTTCTTGTGTGCAAGATTTAAGTGTAGGTTACATGTCGGATTGGACTATTTCTTCTCAGAAGCAGATTTGTTGATCTTTGCTATCACATAAAAGCAGTAGAAAACCCATACGTAAGACACAGGTAATCTGCTAACAAGCTGCATGTAGCATGTATGTGGGAAATTTTTAGACCTGATAAATGGCCTCCCCCTATAGTACCACTGAGAATTTTCCAGCAGTTCTCACAAGGAAGGGGGGGAAAAGAAAGGTGTCACCTTTACTAATTGCAGACAAGAATGCATAACCTTACAGGAAGAGAGAAGAAAAGTAAACCTGCCCTTGAAACTGTATGCATTCAGGATAAGCGTTCAGAATTTGTCCTTATTATTAACTGTAGCAACACCTACAGAGTGCTTGAAATTAGAAGTAAAATCTCCAAATCTGGATGTAATATTTATAAAACATATTGGAGGTGATAAATTGTGCTGACATGTTAATTCCTATGAAAAGATCAGTTATTCAGTAAGTAGTGTAATAAGTACCGGTCCAGAATTTGAAACAGTCTGGGTTAAGACTGGTCGCCAATCAAGTATTAAAAAATCGGCATGAGTTTTGAGAAAACTTGGATAATCTAGTAGATGGTGTAGCTGGAAGATTACCTGTAAGTCCTGGCTACAAATATTTTTATTGAGGCCTTTAAATATAATGCTATTTCTGAAGGTCTCTATAAACCATTACAATGGGTTCGCTTTATAGTGAAGCATTCGAGATAAAACAACATGGGTGAAAGAAGCTGAAGAAATTCTCCAGGCATCTAAATGACATTCACTGCAGCATAACCTTTATGTTTGATATAGAGAGTGATTAATACATCCTAGAGCTGATAGTATCAGTAATGCTTAACAAGAACAAGAAACTCAAGGTTTTAGTGACAGCACTTGTTGGTCAGTGGATACTGCATGATTTCATTCAGCAGAGCTCTATAGTGGATGTTCGCTTTGAAGAAAATGGGAAAGGCAGCACCTCGAGAGAGCATTTCTTACAATTCTTCTAGGAAACAAACAAAAAAATGCTAATGTAACACCAGAACAAGTATGTAACTGAATCAAAGGCTCTTTGAGGCTTATTGACATACTGAACAGGGTACACAAGTCTTATTGTGGTTGTATGTAGTGGTTTCCTGTGATAAAAAGAGTTTTGAGAAACATATTACTGATTCAAAAAACACATTTCTTGTAGATTGGGCTGAGAAATAAACTTAATTGAATAGGCAAAACTAGTGGAAAATGAAAGTAAACTTGTCAATAATGGGGGGGGGGATCTAACATGTAATCTGTACCACTGTGAAACTTTTCATATTTCACATTCATGCAGCCACCAAACCACTTAAACCAGGAATATAACCAGAACCAAAGTTGGAATCAGAGGATGCACAATTGTTTTGTCAAAATTGAAGTCAGAGGTGGAAGTGTTATTCACATAATTATGAATAATGAAAGTTCTATATAACATAGCCATTTTATTTATTTACAGAACAAAATTAGTTATATTGAGTTAATTATATAATTAATGATCACAGCATGTAATTGAAACATGTATATTGAAAACAGAAAGAAATGTACATCCCCTTAACCGATAGTTTGGCTTTAAGAGTTGAAATGCAAGACAACAGAATTGAATGAGAGGCTGCTACTTTCATAAATCAACTTCTCAATTTCTTTTGCGAGTTGTGGCATTATCACAATGAAGAGAAACAGTGATCCAGTGAATGTTGATTTTAACCCCCACTCCTCCTCTCTCTCTCTCTCTCTCTCTCTCTCTCTCTCTCTGTGTGTGTGTGTGTGTGTGTGTGTGTGTGTGTGTGTGTGTGTGTGTGTGTGTGTGTGCTAATGCCAGGGCTTGAATGCAAACATACATAAATTTATTATTGATATCTGTCTGTGACAATAATCTTTAGATCTGTAGACTGCGTAACTAAATAAGGTAACACACCAGACAGTGCTGATGTACATGGAAATTGCCATCTGAATTTGCTATGTGCTGGCTACTGACAACTGTGTGTAGATAAGAGTTAGGTCAAGTTCTGTAACGGGTTGTAGAAGATCCTTAGCGCTGCCGAGTGCAGGTGCTACTTGCTGTACTGATGCTGGCAGCAAGTGTGGTGTGGCAGTTAGTGATGACCACCAGAAGTGTTGACAGTCTAGTAACGACTGATGACAACATCTGTATAATGTTTTATATCACAATTATATAGTAAGTCAATGAAAATGTACAAGGGTCTCTTATTGGGGAAGCAGTCACCATTGCTTCCTTCATTCGTTTTTTGAATGCATAGACAAGCTAATCAGTTCCTGTTTGAGTAGTAGATTCTTCTGCTTCTGGCTACAGGAATGTGGCTGTTGGCGGTGCAAGCAGTCACAGCAAGCAGCTAGATCCATAGATACAGACTACCAGAATTATAGGTGTGAAAGATTACGTATGATCTTCTGGGTATATTCAAGAAAACAAAATTTTGACAGAGAATTTTTGGTCAGATCGCTACACTATTAAGGACCAGTTGTACAATTCCCGGCTAGCAGTCGCTTAAGTTCTATTCTGGAAGTAACGCAGAAAACGTGTTGTACAAATATGTAAAAAAGCCTAACCAGAGAATAACTGCGGGATAACAAAACCGGTGATTGTGGCAGGAATATCTACAGAATTGGTGGTGACAAGATTTTTGTTAGAACGAGGAATGAGAAGAAATGGGGACATCACACAAATTATGGAAGAATAAGGCGATTCCAAATTTATATAAAAATTTCGTAATACTTTTCGATCTCGTGCTTGAGAAACTGGTGCGTATTAATGAAATGTGAAACTGTTTCCTACCATAAAGCTTTTTGCTTGTAGTAGGCCTAATAGGCATTTGATATTGGTACTTCGTGAATTATATTCTGTCGTGTTATAAAGACGACCATCTGTGCCAAAACAGTCTCGTTTATTTGGTGTGTGTTACAAAACTGCTGCAATATTAGAAAGGCCTATTTTGTTTTATCTAGCAGACACTGAAAAAATAGAAGTAATCACATCGAGAAACCACACCAGTCTTGGATATTATTTGTGTTAATAGCTTTTTCAGTATTAGATAACGACATTTCGATTGTTCATGTAGCAAAACGGTTGACGAACTTTGATGAGGTAATAGATTCTTTCGCAGAAAGGGAGGCACACCATGTAAAGCTGTAGTACGATTAGAGAGAGAAAAAAAATGCTAGGAGTTAAGGATTGAAAAAATGAGTACTTTCTTGCTTGTCTCCTGTCTTTATTGGTTTTATGTATCCTATATTTAATTTTATGTACAGAAAACAGCAAATTTTAGCTAATAGGCAATAAAGAGTGCAAATTTTTGGAAGAGTTCTTGTTCTCCCAATTGCAAATAATTCCATCCGCTATTAATTCCATTTTTTTATATATTAAAAAAAAAAAAAGAGGGGCAGGCTGTCAAACCAGCCGACTGGGAGCAGGAGAGGCACCACAGGGCATTTAAATTTCCACTATCCTGAATATAGTTTGGTGGCATCCGTTACAAAATATAAACGTTTCAATTGCACAGAGCGCGAAATAGTGACATGCGATAGAAGAATGCTGTATGAAGAGGCGTGGCACTGCACTTTGGCACACTTAAGACCAAATAATGCCTTACATTTCCTCGAACACATATGTTTTATGCTTCAGACGTCTCAGAAAGATGTGTGCAACGAAAAAATGGTTCAAATGGCTCTGAGCACTATGGGACTTAACATCTGATGTCATCAGTCCCCTTGACTTAGAACTACTTAAACCTAACTAACCTAAGAACATCACATACATCCATCCCTGAGGTAGGACTCAAACCTGCGACTGTAGCAGCATCGCGGTTCCGGACTGAAGCACCTAGAACCACACGGCCACAACGGCCGGCTTGTGCGCAACAAGATGAACATATTTTTGAAAATTCGATTTTTTTTTTAGTATTGGCCCAGTTAGCAAATATTGTAGATCCGGGGCTGATGTGCAGAGCAGTCTGAGTTGTAGTGGGTAGTCTCCATGTGACCCGTGTTTACATTTAGTGATTTTCCTGTTTCCCCTTCGTTTATTCTCACGTCAAATGAAAACAAAACGGATATCTGTGGCTGGGAGCTATCAAGTGAATTAAAATACCTTCACATAAGTACGGAAGGCTAAAATATGTTATTAGTTTCAGATTTGATTTTATTTCCTCCTTTCTGACAGTCAAGCATTAATCGCCTTGCAGAAAATGAAGTTATTTTTGTCTGTTTTCTAAAGGAATTTGCGTCTGCGGAAAAAGTTTATAAAAGTCAGTCAATGTATTTGAAACGAAATGTTTAATTCCACAGTAATGGCTAGTTTCAACTGTTCAATGCATTTCAAGTGCACGTTTTCATGTTCTAGCACGTATGACATTATGCCTTAATAAAAAACCAAACATGATATAATACAGTACTGGTGCTCCAAGAAAATTTACATCCTGAAAACCACACTGAAAAGCTTAATATCAGGTCGAGGTCTACTTCATTGGGAATCTGGACTTATGAATGTGCACTTTAAATGTGCACATTTTAGTATGGTTCACGAAATTCCGATGCTCTTGGACTATCCTCTGATGTCTTGTTTCTTATAAGACAATGTATGATCTTTCAGTATTTTACACATATGTACATATTGGCCTCCTACGTGTTGCCTGTTATCTGCTCTCTCTGGCAACTGCTGAAACGAACCTATTTCTAACAGGTTGCGGGAAAATATTGCTAATGAAAGTTTGAAAAACGTTACTTTCAAAGTAAATATGCTTTTACGTAAGTTGGACTATGTGTGAGAATGTACCATGTTCTTAAATCACAGAGCGTTTCACCCTCATTTAAAAATCAACTCTGTGATGACAAGCCATTTAGAAGAATTTCGAACCCTGAAGATCAGACATTTATGTCATTATTAAAAATTTCACTGGCACATTCGTAAAGTGTAACACACGCAAAAAATATCAACATGAACCATGGACCTTGCCGTTGGTGGGGAGGCTTGTGTGCCTCAGCGATACAGATAGCCGTACTGTAGGTACAACCACAATGGAGGGGTATCTGTTGAGAGGCCAGACAAACGTGTGGTTCCTGAAGAGGGGCAGCAGCCTTTTCAGTAGTTGCAAGGGCAACTGTCTGGATGATTGACTGATCTGGCCTTGTAACAATAACCAAAACGGCCTTGCTGTGCTGGTACTGCGAATGGCTGAAAGCAAGGGGAAACTACGGCCATAATTTTTCCCGAGGGCATGCAGCTTTACTGTATGATTAAATGATGATGGCGTCCTCTTGGGTAAAATATTCCGGAGGTAAAATAGTCCCCCCATTCGGATCTCCGGGCGGGGACTACTCAAGAGGATGTCGTTATCAGGAGAAAGAAAACTGGCGTTCTACGGATCGGAGCGTGGAATGTCAGATCCCTTAATCGGGCAGGTAGGTTAGAAAATTTAAAAAGGGAAATGGATAGGTTAAAGTTAGATATAGTGGGAATTAGTGAAGTTCGGTGGCAGGAGGAACAAGACTTATGGTCAGGTGACTACAGGGTTATCAACACAAAGTCAAATAGGGGTAATGCAGGAGTAGGTTTAATAATGAATAGGAAAATAGGAATGCGGGTAAGCTACTACAAACAGCATAGTGAACGCATTATTGTGGCCAAGATAGATACGAAGCCCACACCTACAACAGTAGTACAAGTTTATATGCCAACCAGCTCTGCAGATGACGAAGAAATTGAAGAAATGTATGATGAAATAAAATAAATTATTCAGATAGTGAAGGGAGACGAAAATTTAATAGTCATGGGTGACTGGAATTCGAGTGTTGGAAAAGGAAGAGAAGGAAACGTAGTAGGTGAATATGGATTGGGGCTAAGAAATGAAAGAGGAAGCCGCCTGGTAGAATTTTGCACAGAGCACAACTTAATCATAGCTAACACTTGGTTTAAGAATCATGATAGAAGGTTGTATACATGGAAGAACCCTGGAGATACTAAAAGATATCAGATAGATTATATAATGGTAAGACAGAGATTTAGGAACCAGGTTTTAAATTGTAAGACATTTCCAGGGGCAGATGTAGACTCTGACCATAATCTATTGGTTATGACCTGTAGATTAAAACTGAAGAAACTGCAAAAAGGTGGGAATTTAAGGAGATGGGACCTGGATAAACTGAAAGAACCAGAGGTTGTACAGAGTTTCAGGGAGAGCATTAGGGAACAATTGACAGGAATGGGGGAAACAAATACAGTAGAAGAGGAATGGGTAGCTTTGAGGGATGAAGTAGTGAAGGCAGCAGAGGATCAAATAGGTAAAAAGACGAGGGCTAGTAGAAATCCTTGGGTAACAGAAGAAATATTGAATTTAATTGATGAAAGGAGAAAATATAAAAATGCAGTAAATGAAGTAGGCAAAAAGGAATACAAACGTCTCAAAAATGAGATCGACAGGAAGTGCAAAATGGCTAAGCAGGGATGGCTAGAGGACAAATGTAAGGATGTAGAGGCTTTTCTCACTAGGGGTAAGATAGATACTGCCTACAGGAAAATTAAAGAGACCTTTGGAGATAAGAGAACCACTTGTATGAACATCAAGAGCTCAGATGGAAACCCAGTTCTAAGCAAAGAAGGGAAAGCAGAAAGGTGGAAGGAGTATATAGAGGGTCTATGCAAGGGCGATGTACTTGAGGACAATATTATGGAAATGGAAGAGGATGTAGATGAAGATGAAATGGGAGATACGATACTGCATGAAGAGTTTGACAGAGCACTGAAAGACCTGAGTCGAAACAAGGCCCACGGAGTAGACAACATTCCATTGGAACTACTGATGGCCTTGAGAGAGCCAGTCCTGACAAAACTCTACCATCTGGTGAGCAAGATGTATGAAACAGGTGAAATGCCCTCAGACTTCAAGAAGAATATAATAATTCCAATCCCAAAGAAAGCAGGTATTGACAGATGTGAAAATTATCGGACAATCAGTTTAATAAGCCACAGCTGCAAAATACTAACACGAATTCTTTACAGACAAATGGAAAAACTAGTAGAAGCCGGCCTCGGGGAAGATCAGTTTGGATTCTGTAGAAATACTGGAACACGTGAGGCAATACTGACCTTACGACTTATCTTAGAAGAAAGATTAAGGAAAGGCAAACCTACGTTTCTAGCATTTGTAGACTTAGAGAAAGCTTTCGACAATGTTGACTGGAATACTCTCTTTCAAATTCTAAAGGTGGCAGGGGTAAAATACAGGGAGCGAAAGGCTATTTACAATTTGTACAGAAACCAGATGGCAGTTATAAGAGTCGAGGGACATGAAAGGGAAGCAGCGGTTGGGAAGGGAGTAAGACAGGGTTGTAGCGTCTCCCCGATGTTATTCAATCTGTATATTGAGCAAGCAGTAAAGGAAACAAAAGAAAAATTCGGAGTAGGTATTAAAATCCATGGAGAAGAAATAAAAACTTTGAAGTTCGCCGATGACATTGTAATTCTGTCAGAGACAGCAAAGGACTTGGAAGAGCAGTTGAACGGAATGGATGGTGTCTTGAAGGGAGTATATAAGATGAACATCAACAAAAGCAAAATGAGGATAATGGAATGTAGTCGAATTAAGTCGGGTGATGTTGAGGGTATTAGATTAGGAAATGAGACACTTAAAGTAGTAAAGGAGTTTTGCTATTTGGGGAGCAAAATAACCGATGATGGTCGAAGTAGAGAGGATATAAAATGCAGACTGGCAATGGCAAGGAAAGCGTTTCTGAAGAAGAGAAATTTGTTAACATCGAGTATAGATTTAAGTGTCAGGAAGTCATTTCTGAAAGTATTTGTATGGAGTGTAGCCATGTATGGAAGTGAAACATGGACGGTAAATAGTTTGGACAAGAAGAGAATAGAAGCTTTCGAAATGTGGTGCTACAGAAGAATGCTGAAGATTAGATGGGTAGATCACATAACTAATGAGGAGGTACTGAATAGGATTGGGGAGAAGAGGAGTTTGTGGCACAACTTGACCAGAAGAAGGGACCGGTTGGTAGGACATGTTCTGAGGCATCAAGGGATCACCAATTTAGTATTGGAGGGCATCGTGGAGGGTAAAAATCGTAGGGGGAGACCAAGAGATGAATACACTAAGCAGATTCAGAAGGATGTAGGTTGCAGTAGGTACTGGAAGATGAAGAAGCTTGCACAGGATAGAGTAGCATGGAGAGCTGCATAAAACCAGTCTCAGGACTGAAGACCACAACAACAACAACATGCAAAAACTTAGCTTGTCTTGCAGCTTATTAACCTTAGAGACCAATATTATAGATGAAAGCTCTGCTTTTCTTGTAGCAACACTGTGTATATTAATGTAAACTATTAACTTTTCCTGTTTGTGTGTTCGTGCTACTTAAATGGTGCTGCTGTTGGCTGACTACATCACGTGTCGTGGCCTATGCTCTGCATATTAGCTGTCATCGACTGGCGAGATCACGTGACTGGCTTACAAAAGCACATCGCAATCTCTATTTCAATGCTTCGGAAAGTAGCATGCGGTATTTGGTGGAATTTGAATTTATACTTTCGTAATACGAAAATATGCAGCATACATGTTGCTGCACATCAAAGATCTTTCCAAAACGCATTTTTCTTCTGCGTTTAGTTTTATAAAGCACCGGGAAATTCTACGCCCATGTATAAAACCATAATCATTCAAAGAACTTATAAATTATACAGTTCCGAGAGAAAATATATTGTCAGTTAACAGGGAAAAAGTCTGTTTTCACCCGGGAGAAAGTATATTTTTAACCGGGAAATCTGGGAGAAATCGAGGAATTTTTTTTCCTTGTCGGTGTATACACCCTGTAGAGGAGATAGGTGTTATTCTCTTTTGTTCCTGGAGGTGACCTAGTTCTGCTCACAAACCTTCTTCAATACAAAAAAAGTTGGTCATGGCAGGCAAGAACAATGTTAGGTTGAAGATTTCATGTCGATATATCCCATGAAGTTGTTTGCACAACAAAGATCCAGTAAGAAAGGTGAAGCAAGTCCATATCAGAAGGTATAAAGTATGGCATAGTAGTAAATCCCTGGCTTTTAATCCAAAGGTAGTAAAAGTAAAAATATTAACAACTGTAGAAGAAGGTACTACGAGGGCAATTATATTGTGGAACCTTCTCATATTCAGCAGCTTTTATATCTTGAACTTGTAGCAAGAATCGATTGATTACTATATTTCAACAGGCGTCTTCGTTGCAAGATGGGCGAAGCAATTTACATATGAGTACTTTTATTGGTGAACCAGCACTCCAGTATCTTTTGAAGTGTCACAGGCTTGTTCCACGTAAGCATGAGCATCATCTTAATTGTGATAACTGTGCAGACAGGTCTGCTTAAGATATGCTAGCAGAGTGATTTTAATAACTATAACACCATATGTTACAGTATGGATATTATGGCTCCTGTTGACGGTATAAGAAAATACGCAGGCTCTTGACAGGCATTTTTGATCTCACTGATGCTATCAATTTTCCGCTCCATCAAGTACTATGGGCTGAATGAAAAGAACTTGATGACATTGCCATACTATATTTTGATCTGATTTTATGCTTTGCAAAGTGTGAGGTACTTCTCACATTTAAGCTATAAACATTTCTCAACTTGTTGCATTCTGAGTTGTAGCAAAAACTTTATAGACTTGAGCAATTGTGAAGACTTCAGCAACATAGAATTAGAAAATTTTACCACCTAGGTTAAACTCAATCTCGAGTGCCAGGTGGCTCTGATGAGTGAATCTGCATTTCAACATTAGCAAGTAGAATTTGAACATCTGAAATGACGATGTCTCCTGAGATCTTCTAAATCCATAATCCAAGGGGCACATGACTGTGAAACATTAATTTCCATTGAGCAGCAACAACAAGCATCTGTATATTAAAATAACTATTTTCTGTTCAAAGTTACTTTATGATTGGCACTTCAGTAGGAGCATGTTGAGGTTCAGAGCACAGTTGCTACATACTGCATTTCAAAACACACAAATTAACATATGTTAAGTGATGGAACTGGCATCAATGTCTTCAGGGGTAGCTACACTTTATTTTTCTTTTAGTCTAATCTGGGGCAGAAAATTTTTTAGATGATATACACAAAATTTCCAAATATTCTTTTCTGCTGATATTACTGAATATTCAGCATGTGGGAAACATTTTTATTATTGAGTTTAGATGAACACATTATGCAAACTAAATCTTAAGAATAAATCATATTTTCATTGGCTCCAAACTGGAACCCTGTAACACAAGATAATTTGAGATAGTTGTGACACTTTATACATCAAAAAGTCAGCACTCATCCTTTTAGTTTCATTGCGAGAAACAGAGTTCTGCATTTATAGTTCACCTATTATTATGTTTTCAGATCAAACTTTCCGCATATGTGGGTCATCCCATAAGTAAATTTCTGCATTTTATTTCTATGCAGAAGAAACTATGCCTAAGATGTGTCAGGGCTGGAGAGTTCAACTATTAAGTGTTGACAATGCTGACACCGGCTTATGGCGCAGTATGTTGCCAGTATGCTCCCAGCTAATGTGGAGTTACCACTATAAAGTTTGTTCACTTGTGACCTGCACTCTGTCATTTATTTTTTCCCAGCAAAGCAAATTTCCATTATACCATTTCAGGAGTTAACCTATGCCTATGGGGAAGGCTGTATGTGCATTCAAATGGTTTGATGTTGGCATGTGCAGTTTGTGGAAGGGTATGAAGACGTGCATGACAAACAGTGCACATGGACACGCACTATAGTGACATGAGATAATGCTGTTATTGCAATTCACAATATTGTGGAGGGAGATTGTCAAATTACCATTGTCAACATCGTAATGGAGCTACTTCCTCAGGCTGCAATTGGATGTTCATCCATCACAAAGATCCTGATGGCCATCTTCATTACTGCAAAGACTGTGCAAGACAGGTGTGACATTTGCTGAGTGATGTCCACAATCACTAACAGATGGATTTGGCCAGAATATTTTTGGAAATGCATCACACACATGTGTGCACATGTGCGCCCCCTGTCAAATTACCATTGTCAACATCGTAATGGAGCTACTTCCTCAGGCTGCAATTGGATGTTCATCCATCACAAAGATCCTGATGGCCATCTTCATTACTGCAAAGACTGTGCAAGACAGGTGTGACATTTGCTGAGTGATGTCCACAATCACTAACAGATGGATTTGGCCAGAATATTTTTGGAAATGCATCACACACATGTGTGCACATGTGCGCCCCCTGTCAAATTACCATTGTCAACATCGTAATGGAGCTACTTCCTCAGCCTGCAATTGGATGTTCATCCATCACAAAGATCCTGATGGCCATCTTCATTACTGCAAAGACTGTGCAAGACAGGTGTGACATTTGCTGAGTGATGTCCACAATCACTAACAGATGGATTTGGCCAGAATATTTTTGGAAATGCATCACACACATGCATGCACATGTGCGCTCCCCCTCCCCACACACACACACACACACACACAGTGGGAGAGAGAGGGGGGGAGGGAGGGAGATAGAGAGAGAGAGAGAGAGAGAGAGAGAGAGAGAGAGAGAGAGAGAGAGAGAGAGGAGGGAGGGAGGGAGAGATCTATTCTTCAAACGGCTTGTCACAGGAGATGAGACCTGCGTCCATCATTTGACTCATGAGACAAAAAATGTTGGGGAATGATTTGGAAGAAACCTGGAGAAAGTGCCCCAAAAAGGCAGAGGTCACTTATTCAGCAGGGAGAGTTGTGGCAGCCATATTTTGGGACTGTTAGGGAGTTTCGCTTGTTCACTACCTCTCTCGCAACACAACAACGTATGCAGAGAGGTACTATAACGTCTTGAGGAATGTGTGAGCTGCCATCAAAAGAAACCATCCTGAGCTTTTCTCTCACAAAGTTCTCTTTCTTCATGACAATGCTGGGCCTCATATCACTCGAATGACCCCGGCAGAGCTCCGAAGTGTCAACTACGAAGTGATCTCACATCCTCCATATTCACTAGATCTTGCCCCAAGAGTGATTTTCACATGTTCCCGTACTACAAAGGTCATCTTGAAGGTGAGCACTTCAACACCAATGATGAAATCACATGAACAGTAAACAGCTGGTTATGATCAAAGCAGTAAACAGCTGGTTATGAGCACAGGATTCAATCTGGTACAGCACTGGGTTGGAAAAACTTGTTGCATTAGCAAAAATGCTTGGAAAAATGTGGCAGCTAAGTAGAAAAGTAACAGAAGCATTATACAATGTCAACAATTTATATATATTTAAGATAGGGACACCTCTCATATTTGTAACATAACAGAAAAAATATGCTTGTTATGTGAGATGAGGAGACTTATCATTTTGGAAGAATGAAGAGTAGTGATACAAAATACACTACCTCAATATTGCAAAAGTCATAATGCAAACAGTATGAGGGATTCCTTTTGTGTGCTAAGAACTGAGTGTTGGTGATAAACTTTATTTGGACTTGGCTACTGATAGCAGCCTTCTTATTAGTAGTCAACATCTATGAAAATATAGTTTTTCTGTGCTTGTACTTAAAAATATTTGTGATGAAATTTAAAAGATCTACTGAGATTCCTCACATTGCTATCACAGATGCTGAAGAGATATTGTCACTGCCACTGTTTAATGATTTGATCATTTCCTATAACTGAAGACCATCATCTCCTTCTTTTACTTTGACATGGTTAAAATATTACACAAAAAACATTACTTATAACAGGAAATGTTGACACTACAAATGTAACAGATGAAAATAATTCGGTGCCCAACGAATGAACCCACAGGACAGCAAGCGTCCTGAAGCAAGCAACAAGTCTTTTGATGGTGGAGGTCAGGGCCGAGCAGCTGCAGGCGGTTGTTGCAGCTTCAGGCCTTCCTCCTTAGCCTCTCCCCAAAAGTAACTTTGAACAGACTGCAGACATCAGAGCACAAATTTCTTCTTAAGCCAAGCTACAGGAGCCTGACAGGGGACTGTGTGCAAATTAATTCATAAATCTGAACACGCAAAAGCGACGAGTAGTTTCAATAATTCCACTTGCCTTGAAATGATGAGACTCTGACAGATTTTCCAGCCATCCATATCTTCCTTGAGAGCAGAAAATGGTGGCAGTCTGAGGCATGATTTGGGGGCTGTAGTTGTTGCTGTTCCAGTAAGTGTGACATGGTCTGCAGATAAACTTGACAGTACTTCCCCTGTTATTAGTTCTGCTGTCATTAAACAGTCATTTGTTCTTGATGTTGTTGCAACACTGCTACTCTAGAAACAGTCACTACAAACGTATTTGAAATCTTAGTGTCACTTTTGCTTTGATTGTGACGTTATTTAACAGACATAAAAGCACAGAACTTGAGTGGCTACAGAATGACACTGAACAGAAACCGGAATTGCTGGTATGTTGCATACCAAGACAATGTTGTACCCTAATGAGAACCAAATCGTTTTGCATATCTTTGACAACTGAAAAAGACTGCCCAACCAGATTGAGATTCATCAGTCCACAAGAGTTGATTCTAATGGCCTTGTCAATGCGGTCATGCATTGTGTGGTTGTTATGGCCTTCTAAACATAATAACTGTTACATAACTTTTTATAACTTGTAGGGACACTAAATGTACCACCCATCTTCACTGTTGGTTGTAGTGATGTGTCTAATAACAGTAAAGATGGCACACTATTATGTAGACAATACCCCTTATACAGTTCACTTTTGCCCAACTAATGCCAATATGGAAGATCCGAACAAATGACTAATGACAAACATGTATCGAAAAGTTTCTGCCTTGAGCAAATTATGGTTACTTCTTCTTTCACCAAAGGTAACAAATCAAGTGGAAGGTCATGTGGTTGGCTACAGAACATGCCATTTTTCAATTCACAAATTGAACTAGTTGAAAGCATTTGATTGTGCAGGTCACAGTATCCTCCAAGAGAAACTCAAATATTACGGTATTAGAGATATTGCCAGCAAAGTACACCAAGTGTCAAATTAAGAAATTTAGGGATTGTACTCAATGATTCAGTCAGTATCTTGAAAAGGGAGGATAATCACAATAAATATTCCACCGTCTCCTGTATTGGGCACACTGTTTTAACAAACATTTTACAACTTTTACTGAAAAGATGGGGTTGTCCGGTTCGGTAGATGCTGCTATGGATTACCTTAGACCAGGCATTTCAAGTAACTTCCATAATATGAATTTGACCCTCACTACCCCAACAGAAATAATGTCCATCATAAAATCTTTAAAATCAAAAACATCTAGTGGGTATGATGAAATATCAACAAAGTTAATTAAAGAATGTGATTCTGAGCTAAGTAACATATTAAGCTATCTGTGTAACCAGTCGTTTATTAGTGGAATATTTCCTGAATGGCTGAAATATGCTGAAGTTAAGCCACTGTTTAAGAAGGGAGATAAAGAAATAGCATCAAATTTCCGTCCAATTTCACTGTTGCCAGCATTCTCAAAAGTTTTCAAAAAAGTAATGTACAGTCGTCTTTATAACCATCTTATCTCAAATAACATACTGTCAAAGTCACAGTTTGGATTTCTAAAAGGTTCTGATATTGAGAAGGCTATCTACACTTACAGTGAAAATGTGCTTAATTCATTAGACAAAAAATTGCAGGGAACTGGTATATTTTGTGATCTGTCAAAGGTATTTGACTGTGTAAATCACAATATCCTTTTAAGTAAACTAGAATATTATAGTATAACAGGAAATGCTGCAAAATGGTTCAAAACTTATATCTCTGGCAGGAAACAAAGGGTGTTATTAGGAAAGAGACATGTATCAAGCTATCAGGCATCATCCAACTGGGAACTAATTACATGTGGGGTCCCACAAGGTTCCATTTTGGGGCCCTTACTTTTTCTTGTGTATATCAATGACCTTTCATCAGTAACATTACCAGATGCCAAGTTTGGTTTGTTTGCCGATGATACTAACATTGCAATAAATAGCAAATCAAGTGTAGTCTTAGAAAGATCAGCCAATAAAATATTTGTGGACATTAATCACTGGTTCCTAGCCAATTCTTTGTCACTAAACTTTGAAAAAACACACTACATGCAGTTTAGAACTTATAAGGGGTGTCCCAAGAGTATATGTCTAACATACGATGACAAGAAGATAGAAGAAGTGGACAGTGTTAAATTCTTGGGATTACAGCTTGATAATAAATTCAACTGGGAGGAGCACACCACAGAACTGCTGAAGCGTCTTAACAAATCTGTGTTTGCAATGCGAATTTTGTCAGACATAGGGGATATAAAAATGAAAAAGCTGGCATACTATGCTTACTTTCATTCCATAATGTCATATGGGATTATTTTTTGGGGTAATTCATCAAGCCAAGCTAAAGTTTTCCGGGCACAAAAACGTGCAGTGAGAGTTATATGTGGTGTGAACTCAAGAACATCCTGCAGAAGCCTGTTTAGGGAACTAGGGATACTAACTACTGCTTCCCAATATATTTATTCCTTAATGAAATTTGTCATTAAAAATATATCACTTTTTCAAACCAACAGCTCAATTCATGGAATCAATACTAGAAATAAGAATAATCTTCACAAGGATTTAAAGTCACTTAGTCTTGTACAAAAAGGTGTGCATTATTCAGGAACACACATTTTCAATAACTTGCCAGCAGCCATAAAAAGCTTAACAACCAATGAAATTCAGTTTAAGAGAAGCCTAAAGGATTTATTGGTGGCCAACTCCTTCTACTCCATTGATGAATTTCTTAGTAAAACCAACTGATTTGTATATAAGTACAACATAACTTCTGCACAATTTCAGTGCAGTAATGTGTTCATTGAAAATTTGTGTGTGTGTGTGTGTGTGTGTGTGTGTGCGCTAGTATAATCTAACTTCTGCACCATTTCAGTGCAGTAATGTGTTCATTGTAAATAAGTATTACAGTAGTTGTATTACCTTATAAGTAAATAAAAAACTTTTTTATTTTAAATTCAGTGCATTAGTATTTGTAAAATGAGATCATTCCACTTGGGACCTGTGGAATGGTACATTAGCTTATTTGTTTTAGTTGTAAATATTTGTCATGTATTGTTGTTTTTCTGACATGTTCCACATCCTGGAGGACCTCCTCACTACGGATCAATTGGAATGAAAGTAAATCTAATCTAATCTATACTGTTTTATGTTCAGAATGAAATGATTGATATTAACTCTCCTTTTATTGCTCAAATGGACCAACACATGACATTGACATTCCATACTAATGATAATCTGCTGATAGACATGTAATTTTTCTTACATGGTTCCTACTCCCAACTCCTTTTCAGTGTTTTTAATGGAATAATCTCAGTTGACACTAGAAAGGAAGAGTATTAATCATGTTGTTGTTGTGGTCTTCAGTCCTGAGACTGGTTTGATGCAGCTCTCCAGGCTACTCTATCGTGTGCGAGCTTCTTCATCTCCCAGTACTTACTGCAACCTACATCCTTGTGAATCTGCTTAGTGTATTCATCTCTTGGTCTCCCTCTACAATTTTTACCCTTCACACTGCCCTCCATTGCTAAATTTGTGATCACTTGATGCCTCAGAACATGTCCTACCAACTGGTCCCTTCTTCTTGTCAAGTTGTGCCACAAACTCCTCTTCTCCCCAATTCTATTCAATACCTCCTGATTAGTTATGTGATCTACCCATCTAATCTTCAGCATTCTTCTGTAGCACCACATTTCGAAAGCTTCTATTCTCTTCTTGTCCAAACTATTTATCGTCCATGTTTCACTTCCATACATGGCTACACTCCATACAAATACTTTCAGAAACGACTTCGTGACACTTAAATCCGTAATCGATGTTAACAAATTCCCTCAGCATCACCCGACTTAATTCGACTACATTCCATTATCCTCGTTTTGCTTTTGTTGATGTTCATCTTATATCCTCCTTTCAAGACACTGTCCATTCTGTTTAACTGCTCTTCCAAGTCCTTTGCTGTTTCTGACAGAGTTACAATGTCATCGGCGAACCTCAAAGTTTTTGTTTCTTCTCCATGGATTTTAATACGTACTCCAAATTTCTCACGTGTTCCAATATTTCTATGGAATCCAAACTGATCTTCCACAAGTTTGGCTTCTACCAGTTTTTCCATTCGTCTGTAAAGAATTTGCTTAGTATTTTGCAGCTGTGACTTATTAAACTGATAGTTCGGTAATGTGCACATCTGTCAACACCTGCTTTCTTTGGGATTGGAATTATTATAATCTTCTTGAAGTCTGAGGGTATTTCGCCTGTCTCATACATCTTGCTCACCAGATGGTAGAGTTTTGTCAGGACTGGCTCTCCCAAGGTCGTTAGTAATTCTAATGAAATGTTGTCTACTCCCGGGGCCTTGTTTCTACTCAGGTCTTTCAGTGCTCTGTCACACTCTTCACGCAGTATCATATCTCCCATTTCATCTTCATCTACATCCTCTTCCATTTCCATAATATTGTCCTCATGAACATCGCCCCTGTATAGACCCTCTATATACTCCTTCCACCTTTCTGCTTTCCCTTCTTTGCTTAGAACTGGGTTTCCATCTGAGCTCTTGATATTCATGCAAGTGGCTCTCTTTTCTCCAAAGGCCTATTTAATTTTCCTGTAGGCTGTATCTATCGTGCCCCTAGTGAGATAAGCCTCTACATCCTTACATTTGTCCTCTAGCCATCCCTCCTTAGCCATTTCGCACTTCCTGTCGATTTCATTTTTGAGATGTTTGTATTCCTTTTTGCCTGCTTCATTTACTGCATTTTTATATTTTCTCCTTTCATCAATTAAATTCAATATCTCTTCTGTTACCCAAGGATTTCTACTAGCCCTTGTCTTTTTACCTACTTGATCCTCTGCTGCCTTTACTATTTCATCTCTCAAAGCTACCCATTCTTCTTCTACTGTATTTCTTTACCCCATACCTGTCAGTTGTTCCCTAATGCTCTCCCTGAAACACTCTACAACCTCTGGTTCTTTCAGTTTATCCAGGTCCAATCTCCTTAAATTCCTACCTTTTTACAGTTTCTTCAGTTTTAATCTACAGTTCATAACCTATAGATTGTGGTCAGAGTCCACATCTGCCCCTGGAAATGTCTTACAATTTAAACCCTGGTTCCTAAATCTCTGTCTTACCATTATATAATCTATCTGAAACCTTCTAGTATCTCCAGGATTCTTCCATGTATACAACCTTCTTTCATGATTCTTGAACCAAGTGTTATCTATGATTAAGTTATGCTCTGTGCAAAATTCTACCAGATGGCTGCCTCTTTCATTTCTTACCCCCAATCCATATTCGCCTACTATGTTTCCTTCTATCCCTTTTCCTACTCTCGAATTCCAGTCTCTCATGACTATTAAATTTTCATCTCCCTTCACTACCTGAATAATTTATTTTATCTCATCATACATTTCATCAATTTCTTCATCATCTGCAGAGCTAGTTGGCATATAAACTTGTACTACTGTTGTAGGCGTGAGCTTCGTGTATTGATCATACAACAAAATTATGTGCACCTTGGATTACTATTCTTCACTGGAAACCTCATGACAATATCTTCAACTTCCATTAAATAAAGGTGGCGTTACAGCTTATGCAAATCAAACTGCATGACTGATCTGCCATCGTATATCCAAAAAATGAAATAGGTCTCTTTGCTGATGATGTAAGTATTTTAATCAGGCCAAAAGAAGAAATTCAACACTGAAAATTTAATCAAAATTATCTTGCAAATTATTGATCCTCTTCAAATGGAATGTCGCTGAACTTGCATCAAACACAGTTCTGCAATTCTGTAATGCCCAAGACCCAATCACATCACTAGAAATAATCTATGAGGGAAAATTAGTAAATGAAACAGAATATTGTAAACACTTGGGTGTTTACGTTGACAAGAGCTGAAACTTAAGGTCGCATGTTATAAATCATCTTAAACTTCCAAGCTATGCAGCGTTTGTGTTATGGATAATAGTTAACTTGGAAATGAAAGCGTCTGAAGATTGACTTATTTTGCTTTTTACACTCTAATGTCTTTGGAATCACATTCTGAGGAGGCACTTCATTTTAGAAGAAAATGCCATTGCACATAAGGATATAATAAGGATAACACAGGGTATCTGCTCAGCATAGAAAGGAGTAAAATATTCAGCCATAAAAGTCTATGACCACTTACCTAGTGATGTGAAGAATCTAATAGGTGATAAAATTCACTTCAAACACAAACTTAAATCATATGTGCTTGACCTCTTTCTAATCCTCTAATCCACAGAAGGTTTTCTTTTGCTTGCTTGCTTGCTTGTGTGTGTGTGTGTGTGTGTGTGTGTGTGTGTGTGTGTGTGTGTGTGTGAGAGAGAGAGAGAGAGAGAGAGAGAGAGAGAGAGAGAGAGAGAGAATCATAAGCACATATAAAAATAACTAACTCTTAGTTTAAGGAGAATGAATAGGTTTAGGTTTTGAATTTGTTGTATTCTGTGGCTGGGTAATGATGCACAACTTAGCAGAAAATTTTAGATAGAATCTGTATCAGTTTACATATTTAATCTATATATACAAACTAATTGTTTTGATTATTAGGGATCAGAAAGAGAGAACTGCAAGATACAATGTTTTTCTTGATGTTGGTGTTTGTACTTTTTGCAGCATTTATAAAGTTATCAGCCTTGAAGCTCTAGGAAGCTAGATCAAATATCACATATCCAAATTATTTCTATGTCATTTTCTATCTTTATCGTTATTTTCATATCATATTGACACTCCCGTATCCATAAAAAAACTTTACTCATAAACATGCAGGTTTGACTGGTTGTTCTGAGTGGAGAACATGATTGATTACTTCTGCATCGTCCAAGCTGTCTCACTTGAAAAAATTATTTTCATTCAACATTTTTAATTTTTTCACTTGTGTAAAGCTAAAATATCAGATGCAGGGATATGAACTATTTAGTGTTCTTGAAATAAACTACACTGCATTTCCTTGTATATTTTCTGTAATAAATCTTCTAACATCGATGTTTATTGCGTGTTAAGATACATAGATAATTTCCTCTATGTACAGTACAAATAGTTTCAGTGTTACATGAACAATGTCAGCCATTAACTAACTCCTAAAGGATATGAAGAAATGTTTTGTTCCACCAGGCTGCAACTTAAAAGTGTACTTTATTAAATACTACTATTTTAAATCATGACTCATTTTCAAGTGCACTTGTAACTAATGTGGATACATAATCCTCATCAAATAAAAATCACAAGCCACCTATGTACAACTGTTCATGATAGTGCCACATGTACCATAAATACATAAATACAATTTATCAAGACTGTGGTGCCCACCTACAAGAAATTGGCCTGATGCATACTAAACATTTTCATTATGTCAGTTACAGGCTCAGCTGCAAAGCGTTTGATATCAGTTATGTTTTAATTATTGTAATAAAGTGCATTGAAGCCCTTCACAATGCAGATCCCATCTTCTCGCAGGCACTAACTGTCATTTAAAGAGTCACGTCAACAAAGGAGTGTTAGTCGTAAATTCCACATGAAACAGAAATCAAACAAAATTTTGTGAATGTTTGGAAATAAATCTAACATAAATACACTCCTGGAAATGGAAAAAAGAACACATTGACACCGGTGTGTCAGACCCACCATACTTGCTCCGGACACTGCGAGAGGGCTGTACAAGCAATGATCACACGCACGGCACAGCGGACACACCAGGAACCGCGGTGTTGGCCGTCGAATGGCGCTAGCTGCGCAGCATTTGTGCACCGCCGCCGTCAGTGTCAGCCAGTTTGCCGTGGCATACGGAGCTCCATCGCAGTCTTTAACACTGGTAGCATGCCGCGACACCGTGGACGTGAACCGTATGTGCAGTTGACGGACTTTGAGCGAGGGCGTATAGTGGGCATGCGGGAGGCCGGGTGGACGTACCGCCGAATTGCTCAACACGTGGGGCGTGAGGTCTCCACAGTACATCGATGTTGTCGCCAGTGGTCGGCGGAAGGTGCACGTGCCCGTCGACCTGGGACCGGACCGCAGCGACGCACGGATGCACGCCAAGACCGTAGGATCCTACGCAGTGCCGTAGGGGACCGCACCGCCACTTCCCAGCAAATTAGGGACACTGTTGCTCCTGGGGTATCGGCGAGGACCATTCGCAACCGTCTCCATGAAGCTGGGCTATGGTCCCGCACACCGTTAGGCCATCTTCCGCTCACGCCCCAACATCGTGCAGCCCGCCTCCAGTGGTGTCGCGACAGGCGTGAATGGAGGGACGAATGGAGACGTGTCGTCTTCAGCGATGAGAGTCGCTTCTGCCTTGGTGCCAATGATGGTCGTATGCGTGTTTGGCGCCGTGCAGGTGAGCGCCACAATCAGGACTGCATACGACCGAGGCACACAGGGCCAACACCCGGCATCATGGTGTGGGGAGCGATCTCCTACACTGGCCGTACACCACTGGTGATTGTTGAGGGGACACTGAATAGTGCACGGTACATCCAAACCGTCATCGAACCCATCGTTCTACCATTCCTAGACCGGCAAGGGAACTTGCTGTTCCAACAGGACAATGCACGTCCGCATGTATCCCGTGCCACCCAACGTGCTCTAGAAGGTGTAAGTCAACTACCCTGGCCAGCAAGATCTCCGGATCTGTCCCCCATTGAGCATGTTTGGGACTGGATGAAGCGTCGTCTCACGCGGTCTGCACGTCCAGCACGAACGCTGGTCCAACTGAGGCGCCAGGTGGAAATGGCATGGCAAGCCGTTCCACAGGACTACATCCAGCATCTCTACGATTGTCTCCATGGGAGAATAGCAGCCTGCATTGCTGCGAAAGGTGGATATACACTGTACTAGTGCCGACATTGTGCATGCTCTGTTGCCTGTGTCTATGTGCCTGTGGTTCTGTCAGTGTGATCATGTGATGTATCTGACCCCAGGAATGTGTCAATAAAGTTTCCCCTTCCTGGGACAATGAATTCACAGTGTTCTTATTTCAGTTTCCAGGAGTGTACATTGGACATTGGTATAAAATTTTATTAATGTCTATCTGACATCGTTCAGGCGGGAAAGACATGAATGTTTACACTCAATATTTGTAACACTTCAAATATCAAGTTGCCACTCATTAAATATGTTTGAAAAATGAATTACTTCTTTTCTGTGTTGTGTAATTGAATGTATTTGAAAAGTATAAGCTGTTGTTTTTGTAATGTTTCGTACGTGTTCGTTAATGTAGAGTGGTCATCGTTTCTTTCCAGATTCTTCGAACTTGCTTGATGACTGCTCAGGATGATGTAGCACGTTTGCTTGAAGAGAAACGCACACTCATTGACAGGTTACGTGGAATGCAGGAACAGCTTGATCAGCCACCAAGAACCAAGAGATAGCACAAGTGCTTTGAATGCTGTGAATAAATGTGCCACTCGCAGCTTTTCAGTGAAGGCAGTATCACTCGTAATTTGTTAACGGTTTAGTTTCTTCTCCTTAAAAGATTCAGCAGATTATATTTTCCTGGAAATTGACTGTTCCATTGATAAAAAAAGTTATGAAGTGCTAGTCAGTATGTATGCAGAGAAATAGGTTGTGTTGTTTATACATGTGTGCAAGATGGAGACATGTTCATGGAGAGTTATACAGATATATTTTTTTAACCATCCGCAGGTGTTATGTTCCACAGTTCCTTGTTACATATCTTTCCTTTTTCTTAAATAACATATAGTACACACATATTGCAATTTATAAAACTAATTTTACTTAAGTCCACTGTGCTTGAATACAATGATAGAGTTGATATTTTGTGTACTTTTTTTAAAATAAGATATGCATTTATTTTTATTTTTGGTCAGTAATAACTTATCACAATTTTAACATATTTCTGTTACAATGGTGCCTTTATGCTTGCCTTTACTTTCCTCCTTATTGTCATTACTGGTTTTTTGCCATTAGTAGTGATATAGTAAGGAATTGTGTTCATTAGTAGGACTTAAGAAACAATTATGTATTAAAATATTAACAAGATGTGAAGTTTCCCAAATGTGATATTAGTAGAAGCTGTGTGCTTCGTAAAGTTATAATTTGTTGATTACATTCAGTGTACATATCTATTTTTGTCAATTTCATCATTAAAATTCATTCATTATTGTTGTTCCAGCGTGTGCAGACATGATAATATTTTAGTATGTAGGTTGTGGTATTAAGGTGCTCATTCTAATGTGCTCTGCATTATCATGTCCCAAACAGCACATGACTTTGTGCCAACAGTGCAATATCCCACAAGTTGAACTGTTGAAGTTTCATTCAGTTAGAATGTAAACTGAATGAATTAGCTTTATCATAGTCCTCATATTTATAATCATTGTGCTGTTTTTAGTATCACTGTTATGGAACATTGCTAGACACACCTCCATGACCTTAAAAATCATAAGTGAAATGTACCTAATTGTCTTGAAAGAGTATGCAGCATTTTAAACAAAATGAAAGTACGTTCAGGCATGTTTTCTTGACACTTTGTCTTCCTTCTGATCTTTATCCACCCTCCTTTTTTATTTCCTTCAATTTATGTGATATTATTGTTACTTATATTATGTTGCTTACATGTCTCACTCATTAAATTGTTTTGTATTTTTGTTCATCCTGTCCAATTCTTTAACTACACCTCAGTAATTTCAATTTTCTCACTTCATTTCTGCTTCATTTTTAACATTTAGTTTATGCAAGACAGTATTGGTACATATTTTTCAGTAAATATTTGATTATTAAAAGATGTTTCTAGACCTGGTCTGGGTTTCAATGCCAAAGAGTTAAAAAAGCATTGTCGCGCTATGTAATGTTTTTGCCAAGTCTTCCACATTCTTTCACTCTTCACTTATATAACAAATGAGTCACTTCTTATGTCCACATTATTACAATAAAGAATGTTTCCAAGATATTGAGAGAAAGATTTGAAACAACTAGAAGATTAACCTGGAAAAAGGATTTTAAGTCTCCATCATAACATAATTCTCCAGAACATATCAAAGTGCAAATTATATTTGAAGCTGCAGTTAACAAAATTCCTAATTTATTATTGATAAGCACACACTTGACAAATGGCAATTTGTATCATGTTATGACTGTGTTAAAAATCTACAGCTGTGGAAAGTCCATAGTCCTTTACTTTTGTAGCTGCAAATCATCTATACCCCACAAGCTTCCATATAGTGCGTGTAGAGTGTGGCGGATGGTACTTTAGGCACCACTACCCTTCCCTCCTCTTTTTCTTTTCTGTTACATGTGGGAATCTTTCATGGGAAGAATAATTGTCAGTAAGCCCATTTTATGAGATCAAATTTTTCTGATTTTACTGGCAGGGTCATTTCGTGGTGTGTATATGAGGATAGATCATAACTCATGAAATAAGAGGCACTGAGCAGCAGGCAGTTTATTATCCTATTCTAAATGTGTGTCTTCTGGGTAACATGTCTTCTATTTGATGAATAGTACCTTATACTTATGCACATAATTATATTCCACAACAGAGTTTACATGATGTTTTTAATGGGTACTAAACATACAGGGACTGATTCTGCTTCCAGTTTGTAGCAGTGATGTAAAATACTAGGATAATTTCACCATTCCTGTGTCAGAGGTTCCTCTTGTAGTGCTTGAAGATGCTAAAGAAAATTGTAAAAAGTAAGAAAATTGAGGATAAGTCTCAGAATTGAGAATAAAAAGCAGGGAGTCCACAAAGAATTGTAAGTGACTTATTATCTTTATTTTCTCCTGCACTTTCTTTTTTATGTTCTGTTTTCATTTATTGCACCTTTTCTACCTTATTTTACAATGTTCTTATGTTGGGCATTTTTTATATCAGTAAAGTGCAGGTTGTGTCAATTTTTTTTTCATGTCTGCTCTAAACTCCATTACAACTTGTAATTTTGGCAAGCACAACTTTATATCATCAGCAATTTTGTCTGCTGACAATGTGGTTCCAGCTTTTAAGTTTCGACGTTTCTTTCATGAAGACAAACCACATAATAATGCATGAGAAAAATCTGCACGCAATAATCACTGTGCAACATTTTCCATAACTGACCATAATAGTGAAACATCATTTACAAGCCAAAATTTGTGTAGTGTACACAAAGCATTTTGGTTAATCACAAATAAGGCAGAAGCTGTATTTATCTTTGATATTACAGATCAGTTAGAATATGAGGAAATAGTGTGGTACCCTTCTGTAACAAAATTTTGAATGGGAAACAGCAATTCTAAATATTTTATATTTATTGGTTGTCACATATTTGTGTAGACTTCATTAAACAGACGTCTAATTGCACATCATAAATTGTATTGCTAAATGCAGAATTACGTTTTCATTAAGAGTTTTCATAATATTCTTAATTTATGAGACTGCATAGAATTCTTTTGTTTCAAGTCTGTTAATCCCTTGCCTGAAGTTTCCTCCTCCCATTATTTCTTGTTCATTTTTTCTTGCCTGACAGATATTACTATTTACCCAGTGTCAACATATAAAGCAGTTGTAACAACAGTTTAATGCACAGAAGATAAATTAATGAAAATACCAATATACATGCCTGGTTTATGATTGAAGTTTGTAGCTTATGCTGTAATTTTTTTTTAAATACAAATTGAATTTAAGTTTTGTTTGCTTGACTCATATCCATATAATAGAAGTCAGATATATTAAAGAAGTGTCTCTGCACATAATCTTTGCAGTAACCATGGACAGACTTGCAAATTGTGCTTGATACAATGAGGCAAGCATTACTATGTAAAACTGACATATAAAGAGCAGTTGGTGTAATTATTCTGAACTACTTGTGAGAGACATTTAGACAGTATGGCTTTAGAAGACCCAAGACTCATAAATCATAGCATTGAAACTGAGGAATTCCTTAAGCCTTGTTAGCTCATTGTTTTAGAATACACATACTATAACAGGTGCAATTTTTGGATAACATACATTTTAAGAAATACTTGTATCTTGGCCTATGAACTTCTCGCTTTGCATCCTTTGTTGTATTACTGAAGTTTTAAATTTATTTCCTAAGACATCCACCAAAATTTTATACTTCCTTGTGTGTATGTGTCATATACCTGTATGTATACAAAATGTATCATTATATATTGAGAATGTTGCGAAAAACTAAAAAAAAAAGTACTTTTTTCCATTCAAGTCTCTTTTAATACCTTGCTGAATCCCAGTCTTATATTCAAAGGTAAATTAAGGAAGTAATGATCTACTGCACATTCCCACTCCATAGGTTGGTGTCGGGCTTCTGGCTCATGGTGTCCAACATGTTGTCTCAGTGTTTTGTGAGCGTCAGTCAAAATATGTTGTTAGCGTATATTCTTTGATTGTTTAAAATTAACTGAGTAATACAAAGTCCCACTGGCTTAAAGGTCAGATATGATTTTTTGATGCTCGAAAGTTGCAGAAATTTACCACCAGCTAAAGGAAGCGTAAATAATACAGTAGGGAACAAAAGAAATTTGAAAAACTGATGTGCCATCTCCAACAATGGACAAACAAGTATACATGATTAAACTAGAGCCAAAGAGATTATTTGTAGAACCAAGTGAAAATTAAATCATGCTTGCCAGATATGTGATATTAGACGAGTAACACATTTTTGTCCCTAATATTTCTCAATCTTTGCTGGTGAAAGTCTGTCCAGACATCTTTCCTTTAACAGAATCTGTATATGATGGGCTCCCCAACAACTGAGTGACAAACACGAAACACAGAGAATGGCTGCAGCACCGAAGTTTTTGAAGTACTGTCACATGTATAGAAATGCCTATCTTGACCAGATTGTTAATGGTGATGAGACCTGTCTGTCTCATTTCAGTCCAGAAACCAAGAACTTTGCATTCTGACAGATTTATTTGAAAACAAACTCATGGTGATTGTTTTCATGGATTGTAAAGCTACTCTGGCTTAATTATAGTAAGTAGGTTCAAATCAATGTAAGCTGCAGTATTTACAGTGAGGTGACAAAAGTCATGGTTTATCTTCTTATATTGTACCAAATCTCCTTATGCCTGGCATAGTGCAGCAACTTGATCAGGCATGGCTTCGACAAGTTGTTGAAAGTCTCCTGCAGAAATATTAAGCCATGGTGCCCCTATAGCCATCCATAATTGTGAAGATTGTTGTCAGTGCAGGATTTTGTGCACGAACTTGCCTCATGATTATGTCCAATAAATGTTCAATGAGATTCATGTGGGGTTATCTGGGTGGCCAAATCATGTGCTTGCATTGTCCAGAATGTACTTGAAACCAATTGCAAACAGTTGTGGCCTGGTGACATGGCGCATTGTCACCCATAAAACTTCCATCGTCGTTTAGGAGCATGAATTCCATGAACGGCTGCAGATGGTCTCCAAGTAGCCAAATGCTACCATTTCCAGTCAATGGTTGGTTCAGTTGGACCAGAGGACCTAGCCCATTCCATGTAAACACAGCCCACACCGTTATGGAGCCACCATCAGCTTGCACAGTGTCTCATTGACAACTTGGGCCCATGGTCTTGTGAGGTCAGCACCACACTTGAACCCTACCATCAACTCTTACCAGCTGAAATTGGGATTCATCATACCAGGCCACCGTTTTCCAGTTGTCTAGGGTTCATCTGATATGGTCATGAACTCAGCAGAGGTAATGCAGCCGATGTCGTGCTGGTTACAAAGGCACTCACACCAGTCGTCTGCTGCCATAGCATGTTAAAGCCAAATTTCGCCTTACAGATATGTCCATCGTACATCCAACATCGATTTCTGTGACTGTTTCACACAGAGTTGCTTGTCTGGTAGCACTGACAGCTCTACACAAACTTCAAAGCTCTTGGCCTTTGGCCACTCCATTGTCCTTTATGAGAAATAATGCCTGAAGTTTGGTGTTCTCGACTTACCCTTGGCACTATGGATCTCTGAATATTAGTTGCCTAGTGTTTCCAAAATGGAATGTCCCACGCGTCTTGCTCCATCTACCATTCTGCGTTCAAAGTCTGTTCATTCTCATTGTGCAGCCATAATCTTGTCGGAAACCTTTTTGCATGGATTACCTGAGTGCAAATGATAGCTCCGCTGATACTGACGCTGTACAGATGGGCCTTGGCCTTTTCCCGAGGTGAAGGAGTTTTAGCTTATGACAGGTTTTCCTCCTAGTTCCTTGCAGGATGGGTTGATGTTGCCTGACTTTGTGATCTGTACTTGTGCATTCCGTTGGTTATTCCTAGCTGCAGGCATGCTAGCAGTAGGAGTTGTGGTTTTGGTTTTTCTTTCCTTCACGCGTGGCGTTGTGTAATGCTGTCTCCATCTCTGCTGACAGCTTCCGCTCGCTGTCACAAACCTTCTTCCGTAGCTGCACAACTGCATCCTCCAGGATGTAGTCCCAGTCGCACGGCGTGAAGATGGGGTTCGCATTGATGATATGCAGGTCCTTCTTTGTGGGGAATTCAAGCACGATCACCCGATGTCCGCCACGTAGGTCAAACAGCCTATGAAGAAGTGATGGCTTCCGTTTCCCTTTGACATATGAAAAGAGGTAGGTATTCTTGTGGGTGTTGTAGCGCCCTTCCTGCAGCATGGTGGCGATCTTCTTCAGCACCTGTGGCATGTTGGTGCTGTCTGGGAATGGAATGACGTCTGTATGTAGCTTCCCAGCCTCTTCCTCTTGTTTCCCCTGCTGCTTTATCTCCCTGTTGGTAGGTGGGGAAAGAGAGGACGGTGCCACGTCAGTGGGCTTCTCCCCGATTTCCTGTATTACTACAGGTTCCAGAGGGACATCCATTTGAGTCGGTACGTCCGTTTGCGGTGGAACATCCATCTGTGTCACCACATCTGCCCCTACTTGTCGACCCACCGTAGAGCTGGCGTTGGGGACGAGTGTCTTCTTCAGCACCGTCCTGAGTTCTTCTCACAGCTGTGGAAGCTGCTGATGAACGACGACGAGCTCCTTCTGCATAGCTGCATTATCTTCCTCCATTGCGGTTTTGAGAGCAGTCACTGCGTCATCAGTGGTGGTGCTGGCCGGAACTCCAGCCTCGCCGACTTCTTGGTGGCGCGGTCTGTTTCCCCTGTGGAGTGGGATTGTGGGGCCGCAACCTCTTCTCTGTGCGCCACTTTCTCACTTGCAGTGGTGGGTGTCTGCTTCTTCAAGTATGCACAGCTGCACGAGTTTGCAGTGTGCGCGCCACTGCAATTCGCGCACTTAGGCGCAATGTGTCGCCGTTTGTCACAGTCTCGTGTGTCATGAGCCTTGGCACACTTCAAACACGCGACTGTGTCCCTGCACGTCCTGGTGACGTGCCCGACCTTCTGGCAGCGGTAACACTGCCTCTTGTGCTGCTGTCTGCTTCGCCTCTTCTTGTTGCCCTGGCCATCTCCCGTCAGCGTGAGCAGGAGCTTGGCCATGGCAGCCAGCTTGCCTCCCTTTCTGCGTCCCGACATGGCGTTTGGCTAGTGGTGTTGGCGTGCACAAGTGATGGTAACAAAGTGAGCCACAGCGAGTCGAGCAGTGGAGGCGTTGTCATTGCATTGTGAAATGATAGCTCCTCCAATGCACTGCCCTTTTATAACTTGTGTATGTGATACTACTGCCATCTGTATACTTACATATTGCTTTCCCATGAATTTTGACACCTCACTTGTATGTAGAGATGAAGGTACTTCTAAACAATAAACTAACATGGAGAACTGCAGCAAACCAGTCTTTGGACCGAAGACCTCAACAGTAATGTGTTTATTTACAAATAATTTAGATTTTCTTTTCTTCCATGTTGCTGCCCATTTGCACATTATATGTTTGGTATTGTATGAAAATATGTTTGCTCACACCAAAACAGTTTTGCGGTTTTGTCAGACATTTTTCATAGTTGCCCACTTTTGCCCATTTGTCTGTGTAAGGCATTTCAACTTACCTACAGTTCATCACAGACAAGAGGGATTTAGCATAAGCGCCCACCTTCTGTTGCACAGCAGTGACATCCTAGCGTGCTACACAGAGATTGTAGCAGAGCATGCAAGTGCCGCTTGCTCCATATTTGAGCCTTAAAGTCAGCATCAGTTTTGCAAGTGACATTTATTTTTTATTAACAAAGTTTATTGAAGCTAAATGGCCATTACTTTCAGGATTACCTTCATGTTTCTCGAATTATGGACAAATATTATTTCAGTGACTTGTCAGCAATCTTTTCTGCCTACCGTGTATGTGTGTGTGTGTGTGTGTGTGTGTGTGTGTGTGTGTGTGTGTGTGTGTGTGTGTGTGTGTGTGTGTGTGTTGGGGGGGGGGGGGGGGTTTCACGTGTGCATGCGTGCCTAAACTGGAAGTAACACATAGGGATGAAAGAGGAGTAGGGCAGGGATGGTTTCCTCGTATTCTGCCTGGATAGTGATTTGTTGCATGCAGGAATGTTAACAGGGTGACAACAAAGAAGGTGGCAATAGGAACATTATCAGTGTGGAGGAGGGATGAGAACAAATTCTATCAGATATGAGATGTGTACTTAGGTATGTGTAATAGTAAGAAATAGATGACGGAGGGCAGGACGAAGATGTTGTGGATGAAGACAGATTTTAGGACATTTATTATTCGGGACTCGATTGAAAATATTGTGGGACTGAAGGATGTGTTAGAGGAGCAGTCCTCAGCTCTGTGTCCAGAAACACAGTTTCTCTGAATTGCAGACAGCAGATGTTGTGAAAGCAGCCATTTTAGTTGTTTACATTCTGCTGAACAGTCTGTTCTGCCACTGGGTGATCATCTTAACTGATTTGACAATTACCTGATAGGTGGGTAATTGGTTGCGGACCATGCACAGCAGTGCAATGATATTATCAAAGTTGACGTGCTAGCGTTTGTTTCACAAAGGCCCTACCTCTAGTCGGTTAAGATACGCCTCTGACAATAGTGAGTGGATCATGGAACAGATCACAGACAACAGTGGCCCATATTGCAAAGGTTTGGAACTAAGAATGAAATAACAACGAACAATAATGATATTTCATAGTTCAGATATATGGAAGAATGCCACTTTTGGAACAGTGGTGTCAATTAAGGGAGGATATTCTGCATTTCAGAACTATAGAGAGATATTTGAAGCCTAAGCAAAGTTGAAATGTACTGGTAGATTAAAACTGTGCACCAGATTGAGACATAAACCTGTAACTTTGCCCTTTGTGGGCATGTACTCTACTGACTGAGCTGTCCAAGTATGACTAATGACCCTCACACCTATATTTCTGACACTTTCTCTTCTCCAGGGTCCCAGGTTCATGTCCTAGTCTGGCGTACAGTTTTAAACTACCAGGAAAGTCCATGTAAGTGTATTCTCACTTGAAGTGTGAAAATTAATTCTAAAACAATCCCCTAGGCTGTGTCATAGCAATTTTTCAGTAATGGCATTTACTCCATATTAAGTTCTCAAGCATAACTTGCAGAACAAGCACTACTGAAGTTTGTAAGGTAGGAGAAAACATACTGGCAGAAGTAAAGCTGTGAAGGTTGTGAATCATATTTAGGTAACTCAGTCAGTAGGGAACGTGTCCATGACAGGCAAAGGCCTCACCTTTGGGTCCCAGTCCAGCCCACACAGTTTTAATGTGCTAGGAAGATACAGATCGATGCAGACTACACTACAGGGTGAAAATTCATTTTAAATAGAATATATTGTCTAATAATATTTATGGACGATAACCAGTTTGGACAAGAAGAGAATAGAAGCTTTCGAAATGTGGTGCTACAGAAGAATGCTGAAGATAAGGTGGGTAGATCACGTAACTAATGAGGAGGTATTGAATAGGATTGGGGAGAAGAGAAGTTTGTGGCACAACTTGACTAGAAGAAGGGATCGGTTGGTAGGACATGTTTTGAGGCATCAAGGGATCACAAATGTAGCATTGGAGGGCAGCGTGGAGGGTAAAAATCGTAGAGGGAGACCAAGAGATGAATACACTAAGCAGATTCAGAAGGATGTAGGTTGCAGTAGGTACTGGGAGATGAAGAAGCTTGCACAGGATAGAGTAGCATGGAGAGCTGCATCAAACCAGTCTCAGGACTGAAGACTACAACAACAACAACAATATTTATTTTTTGTCCGGGGGGTGGGGGGGTTTCTGTTTCTTTCTACTTGGTTAGCAGTGTAATTTAATCAACCCCTCCCCTAATGCAGTAGCTTCTCATGGTCATTTCTGTCAATCTATCCACATTCACTCATCATTTTCAAACTATACTCCAACTTCGCTCTCCTTGTTACACAACAGCTCTTTTCAGTACATGTGTCACCTAATGTGCAGAATTAAAAGTTCCTTGACTACTATGCCCTATGCATATTCTATGTAACTGCAAAAGAAAACTTGGAAACAATATGTGAAACAATATTGAAGTGGGCCTGAGGGAATCTGTCATCACAACTTACATTTCATAATTAAATACTCATGCAGACCAATGATACATACGTTTCCTTTAATTTACGTTTATGGTCACAAACTGTTTTGTTGTTTGTGACCATAGATGTAAATTAAAGGAAACTTATTGTATATACAAGTCACTGTTTTATTCGCAACAATGTCGCAGCAATCAGTAGTGACTGTATTTAAACACCACAGCAGCGTCCAGGAAACTCGACTGTTTTAGCCATTCCACAGTTTTACATCCAGCTATAAAAACAGCCTGTTCCATGTTGGAATGAAAAGTGCATTTCTACAATCAAGACCAGGCATGTGGCTTTGGGACTGTTCAAATGCTGAAAAACTGAAGAGAACCAAGCAGCCTTTTACCATCTGAGGGCAAAGGCCAAGAAGCTGCATACAGTAGTAGGTCATGGTGAGAGTTCCTGGAACAGATTAACAATTCCAGTAGTTCAGTGTAAGTGTGAAAATTTATCAGAAGAAATAACAGAAAAAGCAACCAGTCATATACAGAAGCTGAACAGGAGACACTGTGAGACAGTGTTGGAACATTTTGCTGATACTATGGCAACTGTCTGCCCAGATTTGGCAACTGTCTGCCCAGATTTGCCATCTCTATGCCACCATATAATCATAGAGAAGGGCTCCATGACAGAACTGTGGTCACATTGCCTAAGATTTGTGACTCTACACTTGGTCATAACTCATTTAAATACAGAGTGCTGCATCACTGAGACAACAAGCTGAGATAAAACCTAGAACTTTACTGTCCTGTGGCAGACAGAACATTTTCAATTTTGTAGAGAGAGAAAATTTTTGTAGCCTGCTTCAAACAAGAGGATGTGCCCCAGTGATTACAGAAATGGTTCATTAACAAGATTGTGGACCAAATGGTCAAAATTTCTTGGTCTGAGTCCAGGGAAATGCTCTGTAACTGCTCCCAATGTAGATCCAGATTCCTAAACATGCCATTCACATCCTGATCCTGCTTAATCAGATATGTAAAAAACTTACTGATGAAACCATTTCATTGGCACACTTTTTCCCTTTTTCCAGGACGAGCTATTTGAATTCTTAATTGTGGTTATAATGCTTTACTTACACCCATGTCTTCTCTGTAGGATAATCGAAGCAACAGAGTCGTATTCCTCTGGACAATATACCTTCTAATAAGGTGCCCTAATATTGGATCGTCAGTGGCAGTGGTTTAGCAAAGACTGGCGGTAAGGTCGTCCCCCAGTCAGCTGATGTGCCAACATGATTTGGCAGCTCTGCTGCACAGCGTGCAGCATTCAGATACAGTCCATGTCCAAGCAGTCTGGTTGGGTCAGAAGCTGCCAGTTTGCTGGAGTCTGAATAGCTGCAGAAGTGGCGTACTCTGTTCTCTGTGGTGGCTTTGACATGGTCACTTGGTTACTATAAAGGATGAGAGTACCATGCATCTCAATCTCTGAGGCAGTTAGATGATGCACCAGGCGTAGTATGGGGCTTCCTGTTGCTGGGCACATCTTGTGAGTGCTGGACCCGACATGTCTTTGAAACTGGCAGTGACATTGCAGACACGGGGTGTGTCACAGTTGTAAATCATTGAATGTGATTACCTATAAAGCACAGTTCACACTGAAGACAATACGGCACTGCAAGAAAGGTCATACAACACAACCCTTATCAGTGGCATAGTAGTGCTTCCAGTGGCACAGTACAGTATGAAATACGATAAGAGATGCACCTCTTCATATGAAAAATAACAACTCTGGTTAAGTTGTAATCATGAGATCTTCTGAAGAAGATTTTATTGTGGTTAATCATTATTTAATGCCCAAAAAACTGGAAAAGAAACTGAAGTACTTGGTGCACCCATATAATGCTAATGCTATAAATATCAAACGTAGTTCAGCTGTTAGTTTCTTGTGAGGTCTTTCAATGCAAAAAAATTTTACAAATTATGTAGAATGAGTGCAGTAACTACTTTTTGGAGCAACTAATATCAGATACTCTGACAAAGCAGGACACAAATTTTTGACTTGGTGTTTCTCTTGCTCAGAAGCTCCTCATTACAATGAGATAAGTTGGTGAGGATGTGGGTGGGCGTTATTGTGGAGAAGCATCATTTCACATAGTCTTCCAGGTCATTATTCTTGGACTGCATTTGCAAAATTTCTCGAACGTTGGCAGTAATTGTCAGCAGTGATGGTTACACCTCGTGAAGAAATTCATAGTACACCACACTGTCACTATTCCACCAGATGCATAATTATCTTTCATGGATGTGCACAGGTCTTTGTATGGCAAGTTGCTGCTTTTTTTCGGCTTGACCATTCCTTTCTTTTCTTTATATTAGCATAAAGATGTCATTTCTCATCACCAGTAATGATACAGGAATGGTCAGTGTTGTTCGCAAGACAATTGATGAAGAGTAAACAGAGATGCACATATGGCCACCCGCTGATTTTTATGATTTTGGCCTAGAGCATGCGGTACCCATACACCCAATTTTGCAGTCTTCCTCTTTGCATGCAGTGTCGCAGAATTATGGAATGATCACAGTTCACCTCATTTGGCAATTCTAAAGTACTCTGACTGGATCATTGTTTATTAACGCTTGTAAATGAGCTCCTTCAAACCACAAAATTCTTCCTGAACATGGAGAACCAATCATGTCAAAACAATCCTCCTTAAAATGAGAAAACCATTTTCTTGTCATGCTCTGTCCAATGGCATTATCCCCATAAATGACGAAAATGTTTCTGGCTGCCTGTGCTGCCGTAACCCCTCTATTGAACTCAAACAGAAGGATATGTCAGAAATGTTCTGATTTCTCCACTTGGCACTCCACTGTCCAGAGTCCCCAGCACCACTCACTATATCCAAATAAAAATATGTAAACTCAAATGACAACAGTGAAAAACAAATAAAAAATTACAGTTGATAAATAAATCCATGGCAACCTGAATACTAACATAAAAAACGAAAATGCTACAAATATATGCAAAAACCTAATACACTAGTGTCCAAAATTAAAGTAACAAATGGTAATTTTGTAAGGTTGCATTTATTTTGCCACAAAATAGTATAAGCAGGCAATAGTAAAGTAGAAACAATGTCAAGAGCAAGAATGTAAACAACTGCAACATACATAAGAGTAGACAAAAATGTTCTTTCTTTTTTCCCAACTTAATGTGCTGAGTAAAAGATGTGACAACCTCTGGCAGCAATACAGGCCTGACAAGTACAGGGCATGCTGTGAATGATGTCATTCATCTCATGCAGAGGCAATAACACCCATTCTTCCTGCAGAGCTGCTCGCAGGTCTCGGATTGCATCATGTCAGCACCCACCAACCACTCTCCGTCTCCCTTGTGCATCCCAGACATGCTCTATGGGACTCAAATTGAGGGAGTGAGCAAACCACACCATATGTGCAATATCTTCTCTGTTCCAAGAAAACATCAACCACCTATGTTGTATGAGGTCAAGCATTATTGCCAATCAGTACCAAGTCTGAGCCGACAGCACCACGCAACAACCGCACATGTTACAATACCTGACAGCAGTTAAACCTTGACCACTCTAACTCCTCTTCATGAAGTTGTACGGATGAATTGGCAACTTAATCCCTGACCACACCATAAGGTATCCTCCTCAATATCGGTCTCTTTCCACAATATTTGGATTCTGAAATCATATTCCACGTTCCCTCCAGATGCAAATCTGTTGAGAATATAAAATTGGGACTTATCTGTGAAAAGAACATTGGCTCACTGTTTGACCATGCAGGTGGCATGTTGACAACTCCACTCTAGATGTTCCCTTTTGAGAAGATGCGTCAGATCACACATAGAGCAAGTCTCCAACAATAAAAGCCACTTTGCCGAAGCCTTCTGTACACCGTTTTCTTCAATACAACATATCCAGTGGATACCGCAATGTCAGAGGCCAGCTGGCGTGCAATGTTAGGCCGTACTGTCATGCCCTTACAGCCAAATAACAGTCCTCTCTTTCTGGTCTCACATGTTGTCGGCTCTGTACTGGTCTTCGGGTACAGTTTCGGTCTCCATAAACTGTCACCACATCTGAGAAACATAAGAATGATTCACATTAAGCCATCGGGTCACATCTGTTTGTGACTGTCTTGTATCCAGTCTTCCTATGGCCTCCCACCGCAGAGAGTCTGGTAGGTGTCTCCTCTGTGCCATACTGCACCATCTGTGACTGTGTACACAGCAACTGTGCATCTGGGTCTACCTGGCAAACATTTGATAGGTGCCCTGACATCATTGTAGGTGTGGGTAACCATTGACTGGGATGTTATCGTATGTTGCAAAACACGATCATACAGACATCTTTTGACAGTTTGTATGAATATCATGAATCAGACACAGTATTGGAAAACAGCAATTTGTTGCTTTAATTTTGGACACCTATGTATATAAATAATGATTACAAAGTAATAAACACAGGATAGTATTTCGACAACTTTTGGGGTTTGCAGAGTAGTATATGATTCAGCTTGAGAAGTATTCAGAAGAAACTTTTCTGGATTTTAAGTGAGATCAATCACAACTGAGAGTCATGTCAACTAGTTTTCTGTGTGCTCCACCAATGTGGGTTGCTTCCACATCAAATGACATAACATGTCATATTGCATATTGGATTGCCTCATTTTGTAGCTCGCGTAATTGTTGTCTGGTGCAAGTGGTGGTGACTGCGGGGGTCAGCAACAATGGCTATGGCAGTGGTAGTGACACTAGCTGCACCGAACACCACTACCGCATCTGCAGCTGCAGTGCTGTCTGCTGATTCTGTGTCCATTGTGGGCATAGGTGATTCCTATGGTGGGAGAGTTCTGAGCCCTCAGCATTGACAGTAAACATATGATGCATGTGTGTCATGTTGACCATCACTGACGACTGACCGGGAATGGATTCACACCTAACTAGGGGCATACAGACTATACTGGGTTTGATACGGGTGTTGCTTAGCCTCTGGAATGAGGCAGAGCAAATGGAGGAGGTCCAGGGTTGTGGCAGTGGAGGCCTTTCTCAGGGTGGATGTGGACCTATATGTATTCGAAAATAATGTGAGAGTAGACTCTTAAGGATGCCTCCTCCAAATTCCTCTTTGTATGAGCTTTGAAAGTGTGAACTATTTGTTTTATCTGTTGCAGATTGAAAAGTGGGGCCAGTATATATTTCAAGTTCTTTTGGCTGAAGAAATTTTTAAAGTGCCCCAAAGTAAAGTGCGAGTTATTGTCAGCAGTGATCATGCAGGATATCACTTTTTGAGCCCATATTTTCACCAAAGTCCACACTGTGACTTCTATGGTAGTGGACCACATGTTAACCAGTTACGGTAATTTTTACAGGATTTGTACCATCACTAGCTTCGCTGAACTCGGGAAGTAACCCATAAAATCTAAATGGACACAGTTCTCAGGGTTGCATGCAAGTGGCCCACAGTAAAAACTATAGTGCTAGAGCTGCATGCTGACCTGTACAATGCATGCGCATGCAAATGAGATGTTCTGATGTCAGTGTCAATGCCCGACCAGTACATAGAGCACTAATATGATGTGTCACACAAGCCATTCCCCTGTGAAGAAGTGTCAGTGCCTTTGTCTGGCAGTTCCATGGGTACTTTGAACAAAGTTCACCTTTTGCAGTTCAAAGCAGCAATGTTGTGTGTATTGTCCTGAGCACATGACGGAGATGAAATAATTTCTGGTTAGGGCGTCTGTGGTTGGTAGGGCACGGGCCAACCATTCTGCACATAGTGCATTACTTCTCAATGAATATCATTGTTTATTTATTTACTTATTCCTCACTGTTTTTGGAGCATTATTGGATACATTGGTTTGCATTTACAATTGCAGCTACAGTGCAAATTGCAATTTGAGCTCTTATATTGTTATTTTAGAATAGACTTACACATATATGTAAAATAATTAATGAAAACATTTTATGTACTATGTATATTCAACCAATTTCAGTTTCTGCAGCAATAGATGAGACATAAGAAAACTTTTCAAGTTTACTTTTAATTTACACAGTGTCTGTATCACAGTTCTGCAGTTATTGCTTTAGTACTGCAAAATATTTCTAATTCTTTTGGAGTGACCTCAAAAGAATCTTTAACACTATAAAAATATGCTGTTCTTAAGTAGTCTCTTAATTTTGTTTTGAAAACTGATAATATTTTTATATTTTTTAAACTGCTTGCTAATCTGTTGCATCATAAGCACCCTGCTTTAGTAGGGTCTTTATCAGCCAGTTGTAGTCAGGTACTATTCTTGTGCTGTAATTGTCTAGTCCTCAGTGTACAATTCAGTTTGAGATACATTATAGTTTCAAATGTATACATAGAGGACATGGTCATAATTTTATATTCTTCGCATTTATTTTTACAGGACTTTCTTGGTGACAGCCTCCAATAAATCAGACTGTTCCTCTTTCCCCCCCCCCCCCATATGCACATTTGCTGCCTTACCCCACATACAGGGTGCCTCATGAAAGACGCCTGGAAGGTGTCCGCAGGTCACGCGGCACATTTTCTGGCTGTTGCCACTGCGTCTGCTGGTTGTTGCTGTATGTAGTTCACAGACACCAATACTTCGTGCGTGATGCCTACACTGTGCGACTGAGTGTACTAGTGTCTTCTTTTGAGTTTTTTTTTTGTCAAGTTTAATTGCTTCAAATATTGTTTCTAGATACTGTTATTGCAATTGCACCATGTCCTGGGCTTTTCCTCCCTGGTCTTCAGATGGAAACACCATACATGTGTCATCTATACTGTGTGACTGAGTGTTTGGGTGTTTCATTTTGAGTTTCCTGTCAACTTTCCATTCAGTGTGGTATACATAAAGGATCAATGAGTGTTTCTTGTGTTGAACTATGCAATAATAGAATCATATGTGGAATGTCGGCTGGAATTCATACGAAAATTTTACATTGTGCATTCCCAGTGATTCGATGATATGCAGATTAGTGAAGGAGTTTCAAGAGACTGGCTCTGTGCTTCACAAATGAAAGCCTAGAGAACCTAGTGTTTTAACCAAAACTAAATTAGAATAGAAAGGGGACATTTTGGAAAGAAGTGTAAGAAAATCTCTGTTCCTTTTGGCACTTCAGAGTTGTGTGTCAAGAGCATCTGCCCACAGAGCAGTGCACAAACTGAAATTGACACTGTACAAAATAATAGCAGTGCATCAACTGAGGAATTCAGATACTGTTGCTCGACATCATTATTGCAACTGACTGTTACAGTCTGTGCACGATGGGGAGGTTTATACTGAGACACTTCATTTATCATGGCATGTAAATTCTCAGACCAGTTAATGTTGAAGTTCTGAAAATCTGAATTCCATCAACAACCTCTGCATGATGTGAAAACAAGAGTGAGGTCTTTCCTTCTCGACCTGTCTGGTAGGTCTACCATGACCGGTGGTTCTGGGTGACTTGGGGTAGATTTTGGAAAAGTCACCTTTTCCTAGACCTCTCCAGTCCTTTTCCTTCACCCTTCTTCCTTCCCCTTCAACCCTTCTGCCTGAGGAAGAAGCCACTGGCTCTGAAAGCTTGCCTAATTATGACCTCCCTTTATGTGTGTGTTCTGCTGCTGCTTGGGGAATAGACTTTTTTTTAATCTATCCAGTTACATTACATTGTCAAAAATTGACTGTTTCATTGTTATAACAGATTAGTATGGCATACAAAGTCAAAGGCTTTTGAGAGCTCAAGAAATATTCTACAAACTTTCTTTTATTCTTCCAAAGCTCTGATTATGTGTAATGAAATTTGTCACTGCTGTTTTTATAGACTTCTCTTTCCTAAATCCATACTGTGCCTCATCCAGAATATTTTGTTTTTCTATTAAATTGTAACTCTGTTTGTAATAGCTATTTCACAATTTTTGATAAGGTCGGTGTAATTGTTATAGGTCTGTAGTTTCCAGGATCCCCCTTGTCACTGCATTTGTAAACTGACACTATTTTACTCTTTCTCAAACATGTGGGAAACAGCCCCTTCTCCATTACCAAGTTTAATAGGAATGTCAGAGACTTAACTAGATACTGTGAGAAGTGTTTGATTACTTTTGCAGATATTCTATCTATGCTCTCTGTGTCTTTGTTTTCAGTGATCTGATTATATTTGTAACTTCTGCTTTGTGTATAGGAAATAGGAATAGACATTCTGTTATTTTTGGTGAAACTATACTCATTTTAGTCAGTGGTCATTTTGTTTCATTAGCTTCTGAACTATATCCACACAACACAGATTTAAACTGTAATACACTTCACTTGGCTGTGCTGTAAATACCATGTTCCTACTTCCTGTTTTATTAGATTCATTCCTGTTTGTTCCTGTAGCCACAGCTGCATGCTCCAGTGTAACTCAAATATTCTCTATCCTTTCTTATACGGGTATATCTATTTAAAAGCATACTTCCTCTGTCATGTTTAAAGCTGCACTTGTGCCCATGGGGAAATATAATAGTGCATCATCTGTATGCTATGTTGTGGGTTTATAACGAATCTCACAGGGGTATACACTTAGAAAAAAGTCTCTCTCTCTCTCTGATGTTTGCATTGTTTTTCTGGAAGCTAAAGAGTGTGTCTTATACAGAAACAAATTTTATACACCACGATTCACAAAGTGGATTTCTTTAATTGCATATCCATCATCCCAGGCCTCTTTTTTGATCTGCAAATAATTTTGTTGTGCAGATGTTAAACTTTTGGAGGTGATCACAATAGGTAGCTGTGACACCATGCTGCAAGGCATCTGCTGTAGCACAAACTGTTTCACAGGAGTAAACACTCCAGGTCTGGCCATGATCTCAATCTGAATTTTTTTGTGTCAGACAGTTTGTCATATTTGGGTGTCAACTTGAAAAAGATATAATGACACAATCTATTTAACAGGTTTGTGATTTTTGCCACTAGTCAAATGAATTTCGATAGTATTTAATTTTTCTCAAAAAGATTAGTATCTTTTTAACTTTACAGCTTTGGTAGCCTACTGATAGCAACAGTTTAATGCTGTTTTCAGTATAATATGATCTAAATGTTTGACCTTCATCTGAATACTAATATTTTCATAAGTGGCATTTAAAGTCTGTGTGCTTCAGCCTCATGAATAACATTATGATATAGTTCTGAATGGTGAACCTATTACGTTACCATTGTGTAAGTAATTTGTGCAGGATGAAATCATTTGCACGATCTGTTCTAAATATCTTTAAAACATTGCAGGTGCACTGCTCTACACTAAAAGGGAGGTGCTCAAACTGATATAGGCTGAATGATGTGTTTATCACCAGTACATTTTATTAGGCTCCAGATGGTCATTGGACAAATTTATTTTGAAGAAACATTCCTCTCCATTTATTTTGGAGAAATATTGCCCTCCAGCTAGCCCTGTTGATGATTCATAACCAACTCCATTGTCAAAAGAATTAATGACAAATTGCACATTTAATGTGAACTTGAAATCGCTCAAAAAGTGAGGACCTGGGAGTGGTTTTCAGATGACAGTTAAGGATCAGAACGAATTACATTCTGCACCAAAAGTGTGCTGATTTGAAACTTCCTGGGGGATTAAAACTGTGTACCATGCTGGGATTTGAATTTGGAACCTTTGTCTTTCATGAGGTCCACTGACTGAGTTCCACCAGTATCTCTTCTACTACCTCCTTGACAGAAGAAAATTCATTCTTGAAACAATTCCCCAGGCTTTGGCTAAGCCACATCTCCACAATATCCTTTCTTCCAGGAGTGCCACCCCCACAAGGAGTGCAGGAGAACTTATGTCAGTACCTCATCTTCAACCTTCTAAACTTTACATAAGTAAAGCTGTGAGGGGAAAATGGCAAAACTGCAATGGCACCTTCTCTCCTAATCGTTGCCCACATATTGTTTGCATAAAGAATCTGCTATTAACAAGACAAAACATTCACACTGCCGTCCATCTGTAATGCTACATTTATATTCATACCTGCCTGGATTTTATATATATTTAGAATTGAAAGTAAAATGTTACCAAAGTGAGGCCGCATCACACTGATGACAGCAAGAGTATAATACAGTCACAAAAAACAGTTTTAGAATTAATGCTCTAAAATCATGTTATCCTGTGTTTTTAATACTTTTAAAATATCATATCCCTGCTATCTTCATTGAAGTGACTGACCAGACCCAAAAGTCATCATTGAAGAGGGGATAAATTTGGTGACACAAGACTGTGTTAATGTATAGTTTCAGTGCAACAAAATGATGTCCATGATAACAGCAGTGATAATCGACCTTTGTAAAGAACTTTTGATTTCTGGCTCAACTAGTAGAAATGAAAATGCATGCATTTGGGCATAGTTGACAGAATAACCTGAAAAGACTGTGATCAGGCCTTCAGATGTTATCATTTTACAGGGTTATAGATGTAATGCAGCATTTAACAATGGGAACAAAACAGAATAGATTACAGGTTTTGATGAGTGTGGATCTCAATGAACCAGTTCATTGAAAGGTCATATAAAACATCACGAGGTGTTGAGAGTGATGATGGGTGCACGATTTTGTTGGCGATGACAGGATACGATGAATCCGAGGGCAAGTTGTTGGTTATCTTGAGGACCCATCTCAGTAGTCAGGATCGGGAAAAAGGTTGATGACTGAAGAGCAGGGTTGTAGCTCATGATGCCATCAAATAGCCAATCGTCACCAGGTTGTATGAAAATATTTTACAACAAAATCACTACTATGTAATGTAGTACATACATCAGTTGTACTGAAAGAAACTTATTTGTTAACATAGAATTTTTTCTCTTTCACACAAATAGAAGTGACTAAGGATAAATTAAAAACATGAAATGGACCCACTTGGGTGTGTGTGTGTGTGTGGGGGGGGGGGGGGATCTTTTTATATAATTAACAAAGCATCGTTTAGTGTGTAGTACACAGTTCCAGACTGCAGCACCTAGAACCGCACGGCTACTTTGGCCAGCTTTGCTCATCAATATGTTGGATTATGGTAATTATTTTTAAATTCTGTTTATAATTTCATTGCTATTATGGTTTATAAAAGGTAGTGATTGAATGCTTGCATTAAAAATTATTGTTTCATAATATGGACAAACATTTTATGCTCAAACAACGAAACTTTACAATGAAAAAGATACAGGGTTGAAGAAGTGTAAATTTGTTTTATGGTTATATGCAAAAACAAACACAGCTGGCTGTAAAAACACCATTTGCATAGTCAAACAACTGCCCCAAAAAGAGATTAAAGGACCTGTAAGAAAGGTAAGTTACGTGGGCCACATGCAAATTATGCAGAACATAATACGCAGCTACTGTGGTAATATGGAATAAAATATGCAGGCTTCATGTGTTTGTAAAGTAACTTACTCATACTTAAGAGTACTCCAGGAGTATGCAACATTCAATTCATCCAAACAGATCAATCTTTTGCAAGTCTGACGTAGTTGTGTTGGATCATTTGCAAGAGCTGAATATAGGGAAACACACGATATCACACAAAGATGGTTCCACTGATCTCAAATTTCATTTCTGAGTCCAAATATATAAACATCTTGCTGCTCTGGTAAAAGTCCCACTCACTGGGAATCCATTTTATTTCGAATATTTTACATATAACCTACATGACCAACCATACTCGGAAAATCACAATGAAGCACAAAGAAGAGGACACTTCCAACTGTATTTCTGTCACCTATTAGTGTTTATTCTTGTTCCATTCACGTGTTGTGCATGGTACAAATGATCACTAAAATGTCTCTGTGCGTGCAGTGATTGGTATAATCTTGTCTTCACAGAGGTATGAGAGTGATATAAAGAGAGCTTAAAAATATCTACAGAGATTCTTCAGTTAATACTGGCTCTTGAAACATTGTAAGTAGGCTGTCAATGGAAATTTGGTATTTATCTGCATCTACGTCTACATACATACTCTGGAAAACACTGTACGGTGCATGGCAGAGAGTACCTTGCACCACTACCAGTCATTTCATATCCTGTTCCACTTGCAAATAGAGCAAGGGAAAAACGGTTGTCTAAAAGCCTCCATACGACCTCTAATTTCTCACATCTTATCTTCATGGTTCTTACGTGAAATGTATGTTGTGGCAATAGAATCATTCTGCAATCAGCCTCAAATGCCAGTTCTCTAGATTTGCACAATAGTGCCTCATGGAGAGAGTGTCATTCGCACTCTAGGGTCTCTCATTCAAGTTCACTAAGTATTTCTGAAAAACTCACATGTTGGTCACACCTACCAGTAACGAAACTAGCAGCCTGCCTCTGAATTGCTACAATATCTGTCTTTAACCCGACATGTTGTAGGTCCCAACACTCATACAGTACTCAAGAATGGGTCACAATAGCACACTATATGTCGTCTCCTTTAGGGATGAGCTACACTTTCCCAAAATTCTCTCAATAAAATGAAGTCAAGCATTCACCTTCCCTACTATCAATCTGATATGCTGATTCCACTGATACTTCTTTGGAACATTACGCTTGAATATTTAATCAAAGTGACTGCCTCAACCTGCAGCCTATTAATGCTGTATTCTAACGTTACGGGACTTCTTTTTCCTATTCATCCACTTTAACTTACATTTTTCTACATTTAGAGCAAGCTACCATTCATCACATCAACGAGAAATTCTGTGAACATCATTTTGAATATTCCTACAGTCAGTCAATGATGCCCTCTTCCCATACGCCACAGTGTCCTCGGCAAACAGCTGTAAATTGCTGTTCACACTGTCTGTCAGGTCACGCTTCCCTGGGGCACTCCTGACAATAGCCTTCTTCGAGGACCACGTCTGGGTTCTTTTACTTAAGAAGTCTTCAAGCCACTTACATATCTGGGAACGTGAACTGTGTGCTCGGACCTTCATCAAACGGTTAAAAAAAAAAAAAATAAAATAAAAAAAATAAATAAATAAATAAAATCTAATCTGCCTGTTGTCCTCCATCCACATGAGAAAAGGGCAAACTGAGTTTCACATAAGTGATGCTTTCTAAATCTGTGCTGATCTGTGAACAGAAGCTTTTCTGTCTCAAGGAAATTTATTATATTTGATCTTGGAATATGTTCAGGAATTCTGCAGCAAACCAATGTTAATAATTAATTATATTAGTCAGTTCTTTTACCTTTCTTATTTAAAGGAGTTGTCACCTGCACTTTTTTCCATTCACTTGGGACATTTTCCTGGGCGAGAGATTAGCAATAAATGCAGACTAAGTAAGAGGCCAATACTGCAGAGTAGTCTGTAAATCCGAAGTGGGGTTCCAGCTGAGCATGGTTACTTATTAGATTTCAAATTTTTCAGTTGCTTCTCTGTGCCACAGATGTCATTTTGTATGTGTTTCATGCAAGGGTCTGTACAGCAGTATAATCCTCTTGCATGAATTATTTCTTGAATATGAAATTTAAAACTTCAGCTTTCCTTCTGCAGTCTTTGGGATGGACAGAAGCCTTCGACCCGCTTAGTGATTTTACACATGACCAGAATTTTCTCGGGTTCTTGGCAATATCTTTCGTTCAGGTACTGTATGATGGTGGAAGTTGATGTGTACTTTGTGAATTGCCCTTCTTACAGATGCAGGAATTTCTACTAACTTTCACCTGTCAACAATTTGTGCATTATTTTTTGAACTGACAGTGCAACAGCTCTATTTCCTCAGCATCTTCCAAATTTGATTATTAAACCACAAAATGTCATTTCCATCCTTAATTCATTTATTTGGCACAGAAATCTCCAAAGAGTGATTTATAATTAGTTTAAACTTTGCCCATAATCCCTCTATATCTGCTCTATATCTGCTTTTTGTAGCATAAACAATCTCCGCTCCTTTTTGAGAGTTTTATTAAAATTAGTAACCATTGTCACTATGAAGACTTCTTCAGGCCTGTTTATACCAACACAGTCTAAAATATTTCCAATGTGTGTGGGTTGTCTAACTAGTTGATCAAGGAAGTTTTTGGAAAACATGATCAGTAGTACATTGCAAGACCGACTGACTGTACCACCTGCAGTGAATCCATAGACATCCCGGTCTACACTCAGTAGGTTAAAGTCATTTACAACCAGTATTGTACAATCTGGGTATTTATGTGCTAATAAACATAGACTTCCTTTGAATGACCCTAGAACTGTCACAGCAGAATCGGGAGGCCGGTAATAACATCCAGCAATTAGTTTGGTTCCACCTAGACATGTTACATGTAACCTGGTAACAACTGTCACACTCAAGTTCGAACTCAATATTTTTGTCAACTTCAATGAACACACTCCCTCATTCAGCATATTCAAGTGTCAGCCAGTACAGATCTTTCAATATGTCCACAACCCTCTCCTGTAAGTAAAAAGAAAAATGGGAAACAGAATTTCTGTTGCCATTCCTTGTATACCTTCAGTATCCTCTGTTAGTCACATTTGGTACAGGTCTCGTACATTTAATACTGTATTTGCAACATGTAAGTGTTTTCTGAGGAATTTCTTTGGCAGATAGATTGCATTTTCTGAGTGCCCTATCAATCGACTAAATCCTGCCACCTGCATTACCTATGAATGAGCCTATGTAATCACTCGATTCCCTGCTCCCACCAATTATTACACCCACATATTTGAATGAGTTGACTGATTTCAGCTAAGACTCATTGATATTGTGCTTGTTTCTGCATTTTGAGGAATGCGCAGTTTTACATTTGAAGCAAGTTGCCAACCTTTGCAACAGTTCTAAATCTTATCTAGGACAGAATGGTTGTTTGTGTAGCCTTTTCGAGACAGTACTTCCACATAAATAAATAACTGCATCAGCTGCAAAGTGTATTATCACTTTCAATACTGTCTTTCAGGTTATTAATATACAATATCAACAATAAGTGTTCCAATACACTTCTCTGAGGTCTGCCTGAATTTGCTTCTATTCCTGTCACTGAATCTCCATCCAAGACAACATGCTGTGTCCAATCTATTAAAAAATATTCAGTCCAGTCACAAGTTTCATTTATTAGCCAATAAGATCTTTCTTTCATTAGTAAGTGGTATGGAATCAAATGATTTTCAGAAATTAATTAATACTTCAACCCCCTGGTTATAGTTTACTATAGCTTTCAAGATGAATTGTGAGAGTGATGGCATGGATAAAATCACTGTCTTTTATGTATCTCATTTTATTTGAGTTCACGTGTGTATATTTGTGAAACTTGTTCATATAGTAAAGGGTAAATCAGCTGTAAAATCTGCATACAATCTTACAGAAATTTCATGAGTTCCTAGGGCATTGATAAACTTTTATGGTTTCAGCTGTTCTCTACATTACTGAAACTATTATCACTATTCTTGCAGTGGTGCAAGTAATATTCTCTTGCAGTACGCTGAAATTTTCCACTTTAAAGGAACATTTGAAAATCGATTTCAGCATTTCTGCTCTTGTCATTCTTTGATTCTTGTGTCATCAGTAAGTGTCTGGACAGTAAATTTGTTACCACTGCCTTAAAAAGGAGCAGAATGGCTTTGGCCTTTGTGAGCAGACTCCCTAAAAGAGTCTGTTATGGGTCACAGCTGAGGGTTCACTCATTGCTCTTCAGACAATCAAACACATTTAATTCCACATCTCTTTATCTATAACCCTCCCTCTGTTTGTACCTGTTATGCAGCAGTCACTCTTTCCTTAGGAGTTTCTTTAAAAAATTGTAGAGTATGGAGGGTTCATTCCTTCACAAACAGTTTTGCTATATATATATATATATATATATATATATATATATATATATATATATATATATATATATATATATATATATATATATATATAACAGAGGGAAACATTCCACGTGGAAAAAATATATCTAAAAAGAAAGATGATGAGACTACAAATATACACACAAAATTCAAGCTTTCGCAACAAACTGTTGCCTCATCAGGAAAGAGGGAAGGAGAGGGAAAGACGAAAGGATGTGGGTTTTAAGGGAGAGGGTAAGGAGTCATTCCAATCCCGGGAGCGGAAAGACTTACCTTAGGGGGAAAAAAGGACAGGTATACACTCGCACACACACACATATCCATCCACACATACAGACACAAGCAGACATATAAAATCTTCATATGAACATGGGTCCAAAAATCTTTCACTGGGAAGCTATGAAAGTATTTTGTTATTCATGGCTGAAGATTGATACATTTACCCAACACATTTAAATTTACAGAAATAGCTCAAAATGCCCACCTCTTGCTTTCATGCTTCCTTTGAACCTCTATTTCATACTTTGTGGAAAACTCCTGCTGTCTTTGATATTTGGTCGAATCTATTTTCGATGCACTCCCTCAAGACATGTTGAATATGCTAATGGTTCTTAATACCTGCAGAGCAAAAGATCCACTGTATTTGAACCTGGCAATTGGTTGGCAATGCAATAGGTTCCCTGTGACCAATGCACCTCTTTCGTAACTGTTTACTGAGATACTGGCAAAGTATACATGTAAAGTGAGGTTGAGCATCATCTTATACAAACAACATTCATTGGATGACATCTAGAGGTTTATCATTAAGTGAATTAAGCAACTCATGTCTGAGAAAATACAGATATATTTGTGCTGTAAGGCATTGCTGAGAGAAGTAGTGAACAAAGAATCAGTCAAGAATGATCCCACCCAACATGTCAATGTCCATCTTGTCACATTTCATGAGGGTTTTCATACACCCAGATGTAGTTCTTATACAACTGAAGAACCCATCACTTGGAAAGCTAGCCTCATCAGTGAATAATCTATGTGCCAAGAGCTGAAGAAACACTACACACTGCCCTATTATGTGTAGACAGAAAGTTCTTAGCTGGAAAACTGAATCATTTAAACCTTGAATCCCTTGAAGATGATGTGGGTATAAAAGATTTCCGTGCAGAATGCTCCAACTGTCACGGAATTACTGCCTTCTCTTCTCGCAACTCTCCCCATACTTGTTAATGGAGTTTCATCCACAGTATGAAGAATTTGTTCTTCATGCCCAGGCATTCACATAGCACATGGTCTCCCACCATTTGCAATTCTCTTTTCATATGAGACTGCCTCTTGCAAATCTTGGTAGAGTAGTACTAAAGTTCTTGTGAGAGATAACTGCCTCTCATGGTAACAATGAGCTCAAATTTAATGTACTGCCTCCACATCCCCATCTGCTAGGCTGTACATGCAATGTGTATCCTACATTACAAACACTGAATACAACATTGTGATGGAAAGTACTTTAAAATAGAACAAACGACACACAGACAAAATACACAGATACCATGAACAACTGTAAACATGAATATGAGCGAAAATGCACATCTGTGGCAAATTACACTATTGGGTGTCAATACAGGGAATTCCTTACATACCTTCCTATCAAAAGATTTTTAGGTCCATAATCATATGGGCATGCTGAGTGTTTTGATGTCAAGAATAAATCCCTAAAGATTTTGACACTTTTTATACACTTCACATTCTTCTACACACCTGCAACATTATGAGCTGATGTCTTGCAAAGACAAAGGAGCGGTGGGGGTGGTGGGAGGTATAGAGTTTATTTTGACAGCAAGAGCCACTGGGCCAGCAATGGCTTGCAGCCAAGAAAGCGAGCAGCTACAAGAAACAGCTTGCCACAAGGGTCATGTCTCACCTTGTGGATGGGAAAGAAACCATTGGGGGCAATGTAAATGACGATAAAGGGACTTCAAAAGCAGGCACTGTGTACCGATTCCAATATGGCTACAGTAATTTCAGTAAAATTATGTTCCACAGCCTATCATCAAGAACCATAAAACTCACCATGGATATTGTGAGGCTGAGACATCACAGAATGAAACAGTTCATAACTGTATAACAGTTAATGCAAATTGTTACATTTCTTTACAGTTAAGAATTTTACTATAGAAAAAGTGAAACTGAAATTCCGCATACACTTTTAAATCACAATAACATAAATAACTGTATAGCAGTTAATGCAAATTGTTACATTTCTTTACAGTTAAGAATTTTACTATAGAAAAAGTGAAACTGAAATTCCGCATACACTTTTAAATCACAATAACATATATTAGAAATGAGTTGAAAGATGGAAATCTCATCTATCACCATAATGAAACCAAACTTTAATTATTTTAGCCATATCAAAAATTACAGCAGATTTAATTACAGTATGACTACCACAATGTGCCAGTATTCAGTCTCCCAGAGAACATGAATTAACCTGATATATTTACCATGACAACTATTTAAAATTTAAGCTATTAGTTGGTTTCTCAATTATTCAAATGGTCATTAATAAAATCATGAATAAATCTGAAATAGTAAAAGCTCTCCATAATATGAAAGCACATACAGGGTGTTTCAAAAATGACCGGTATATTTGAAACGGCAATAAAAACTAAATGAGCAGTGATAGAAATACACCGTTTGTTGCAATATGCTTGCGACAACAGTACATTTTCAGGCGGACAAACTTTCGAAATTACAGTAGTTACAATTTTCAACAACAATGGCGCTGCAAGTGATATGAAAGATATAGAAGACAACGCAGTCTGTGGGTGCACCATTCTGTATGTCGTCTTTCTGCTGTAAGCGTGTGCTGTTCACAACGTGCAAGTGTGCTGTAGACAACATGGTTTATTCCTTAGAACAGAGTATTTTTCTGGTGTTGGAATTCCACCGCCTAGAACACAGTGTTGTTGCAACAAGACGAAGTTTTCAACAGAGGTTTAATGTAACCAAAGGACCGAAAAGCGATACAATAAAGGATCTGTTTGAAAAATTTCAACAGACTGGGAACGTGACGGATGAACGTGCTGGAAAGGTAGGGCGACCGCGTACGGCAACCACAGAGGGCAACGCGCAGCTAATGCAGCAGGTGATGCAACAGCGGCCTCGGGTTTCCGTTCGCCGTGTTGCAGCTGCGGTCCAAACGACGCCGACGTCCACGTATCGTCTCATACGCCAGAGTTTACACCTCTATCCATACAAAATTCAAACGCGGCAACCCCTCAGCGCCGCTACCATTGCTGCACGAGAGACATTCGCTAACGATATAGTGCACAGGATTGATGACGGCGATATGCATGTGGGCAACATTTGGTTTACTGACGAAGCTTATTTTTACCTGGATGGCTTCGTCAATAAACAGAACTGGCGCATATGGGGAACCGAAAAGCCCCATGTTGCAGTCCCATCATCCCTGCATCCTCAAAAAGTACTGGTCTGGGCCGCCATTTCTTCCAAAGGAATCATTGGCCCATTTTTCAGATCCGAAACGATTACTGCATCACGCTATCTGGACATTCTTCGTGAATTTGTGGCGGTACAAACCGCCTTAGACGACACTGCAAACACCTCGTGGTTTATGCAAGATGGTGCCCGGCCACATCGCACGGCCGACGTCTTTAATTTCCTGAATGAATATTTCGATGATCGTGTGATTGCTTTGGGCTATCCGAAACATACAGGAGGCGGCGTGGATTGGCCTCCCTATTCACCAGACATGAACCCCTGTGACTTCTTTCTGTGGGGACACTTGAAAGACCAGGTGTACCGCCAGAATCCAGAAACAATTGAACAGCTGAAGCAGTACATCGCATCTGCATGTGAAGCCATTCCGCCAGACACGTTGTCAAAGGTTTCGGGTAATTTCATTCAGAGACTACGCCATATTATTGCTACGCATGATAGATATGTGGAAAATATCGTACTATAGAGTTTCCCAGACCGCAGCGCCATCTGTTGTTGAAAATTGTAACTACTGTAATTTCGAAAGTTTGTCTGCCTGAAAATGTACTGTTGTCCCAAGCATATTGCAACAAACGGTGTATTTCTATCGTTGCTCGTTTAGTTTTTATTGCCGTTTCAAATATACCGGTCATTTTTGAAACACCCTGTATTTATAGATGGTGGAGAAAGCTGGCCACCTTTGTTTACTAAATTAACATACTTCGTTTGTGTTATGAAAAATATGATTTACATTTTAATTAATGTTTAATGTTATGCTGAACTTCTAATATCTGGAGAGCTCACAAAATGACTGTCAATGTGAGGCAACTATTTTAATTTAATTTGTATGCACCACATCAGACCAAATATTTTGAGACTCAATTAATGAACAAGTGAGAAAAGTTAAGATGGTGGTTTAAATGGTTCAGATAGTCTATTTAGTTTCCCCCAATTGAGTGGAATCCACAGAACATTCATAACACATGTGAGACTGTTAGAAAAGTCTTTCTTTGGGATGTTGTTCAACTTGCACTTCACACAGCTCTGAAAGTTGGCTATGTCATCAAAGTGTTGATCCTCCTTGTGAATTTCAGTATTTAGTTATTTTGTGATACATTTGCATAGATAACACTGACCATCATCACCTGTGATGATTCTATCCAGAAAACTCTTGTCTGCATGTTGTATTTCAATCAAGTCATGGCAAGTCTCCACATATCACTCACCACATGCTCATACTCTGCATCTGACACGGCAATACCTGAAAGTTCGCTGGAGAATTCGGTTATGTTGGTCAGTGTCGTTTCGTTAAACTTCTCCACAAAATGCAGATATTCATGTGGATGTATTTGTTTCTTCATTATGGGCTGAAATTTAGCTTTATTGGGAATGGAGCCTGAGTGAGATGTAAATCCCCATGACACACTATTCCATCTTAGTGAGCCTAGAAAGTGCAGTAATGTCATCTTGGTGATTCTCTTCAAAAACTAAACATATGTTTCCATGCTGTCTAGCAGAATACTAAACTGATCATGGTACAGACTGAAATAAGTCAAGGGCCCCACAAGGAAGTAAACATTATACCCACTTAAATTATTGATGAAAACAGGTATGTGTCATGGGAAATGGTAATTCAAGCTGCATGAATTGTGGGCAGTACCATGTTATTTGCCAGTTACATTGCAATGATCCCTTCACAGTGTTTCAGCTTTATTAGCTAATGGCTCCCCACAAGTATAGCAATCAACAGTATATGTGTATTGTAGCAATCAACTGTATACTTGTACTGTGATCTACCGTTTTGCGAGGTTTTCAAGCTCAGAGACCAACCACATTGCAAGATCATCCCCAACGTATGACAGAAAATCATTACATTTCGAATCAGATGCACATATAGTTTAATACACTGCCACAAGAAGTAAATGTTATTTTTGGAGCAGTGGGGTCACCCTCAAAGCCTGCCACAGTAGCGAGAATGCACTCGAAGTCAGCATATACAACAAAGGGTACTTTCTCCTTGTAGAGAGAATCCTTAAACTTGAGGAATTTATATGCCTCAATGGGTATTTCTACAAGTATCAGGTCGTGTGTAGAGCAATCCGCCAGATTCTCTATTTGCTTGCTTGTAGTAAACTAGTTCAGGATCCTACAGCAAAAATGCCATTCATGACTGAGTTTACTGAACCGAGGGCAAAGAAAGTAGGCCACTGATGATAACATTTTCTTGGGTTATCAGCTGAGTCAAGGAATCGTTCTGCAGAAATTTGTCGGAAGTTTGCCACAGAAATGACGTGCTGACTCAGCTGATAATGTGAGAAAACTTCATCATCAAGACTTCCAAGAAAGCCTACATTCCCATAAAGGCAGTACATGTTTTTTGATCCAGAGGTAGTGCTCCTTCTGATCCTTGGAGATGTTATGCACACTGACCAGCGATTTTGATGAAGTAAAGATTCAAACACTTAAAAATAACATCACCATCATGTGACTTACATTGCTGCAAGACATGTACAATAATAGATACATTGGAATTCAGCATCTTAAATTTACAGATATCCTGAGGGGTTATGGAACATTCAATACCATCATGTTTATAATACCTACAAATATCCACTTGGCATTTACTGGTATACTCAGGATTTTGTTTAATTTTTCTCTCACAAGCCATAAGTGACCACAGACTATACAAAACATGAAATGCCATTGTAGTTTTGGACATTAATAATGCCTTTTTTACCAGCTGTACCCTTGGGAGAGGAATGTGGGAAGATCGCACATGCATTGAATCAAACACATGCACATGAGCATCCATATACAGGACCCTACTAAGAGCTTTCCTGGGATCTCTTTCTTGGCATTCAGAGAGTAGGGCCAATGATAGCTTTAGCATAAAGTGCTCAAACTTCCCAGCAACTGGGTTGCCCTGCGATAACACTCCATTATCACCCTGCTTACGTATAACGGTGTTTTCAGGGACAAGAGTCATGTCACAACATAACTTAGTGATACATCTAATGGCGGGATAGTGCGGCTTGTTCACAGTCTTGGAGAGTTCAATTTACCAGCCAACCGAGGTGGCTGATACAGCAGAAATCAGCAAATGGTGAGTGTACAGCATTTGTAAGGTACTTTCTACTTTCAGAGAAGAGCGCATTATACTTTATTTCCAGTTTTGTTATTTCACATACGTGAAGTGAATGTATCAGAGGTGCAGTATGAATGGAGTAAGGAATGAGTGGTAGGGTCCCACACTGGCCTGCAGAGACAGGTGGCCATCCGATGCTCTCACAGCCACCAGCGGGATGAGGTGCCAATGCAGAAATTACTCGTGACATCAGCAAAGTGATACGTACAGAAAGTACATTTGTTATAGTGTGAATCAAGTAACTGTTATTTGTAAATATTAGTAGAACTTATCCAAGTTACCCAGGACCGGTACTTTTATACTACTATACTCCCAATTTTAGGTCAAAATTTGCGTATTTTCATTTAAAAAACTTCTATTTTATATTAAATTACTTAGAATATTAATAAAAATATTTTTTATTATCATGTTCACTTATTATACATTCATTATTTTTTAAATCAAAGGCGAATGTAAGAAAATAAATAAAATGAATAATGGTCAATGCAAGAAATCTATTCCTTACCTAATTACTTACAGTTCTACCACATTCACAAGTAACTTTAATTTTCAGATAATATTTTTCAAATTCTTTAAAAAACCAAAAATATCCATGTATTCCATATTTATCTTTATAAAATTCATGAACATTCTTTTTCTCTAGACAGTCACCACACTGTTTTAGCTGTTTGCTACTGTCCATTTAAAGGATATAAAATTTAAAAGTAAAAAATAAAATTTTAAAAAAGTTTTCCAGAGTGAATTCCAGATCATGAAATTCATTATTTCTATTTTTAAGTCTCTTCATTCCTTAATATTTCAGTTTCATCTGTTCTTTTTCAGTTACTTGTAAATCCAAATCAATAATCAGAATATAATATCTATCATGTAAAATAATCTCAAACTAATTATTAAGCTCCATACAATTTTTTTTCCATATCTAGTATTTAAATATTCTTATCCAGTAATATTGTGTAACACATTTACCTCTAACTCACTTAATTTTTAAATCTCTTTTGAGGCATTTGTGTTGCTGAACCTTCTTGATTAGTCTCCATTTATATAGAAAAATTCTTATTAGATTTTTTATTATTTGTAATGTCTGTATGGAACGCTTTCTTGTTTATTTCAACTGTGTATATTTCGTGTTTTTCATTTCGAATCGTATAAATTTTTCTGTGCTGTTCCCTATTGTTAAACAAACAATCATTATAATCTTCTAAGCTTATTCTAAGTTTAGCAATACATTTTTTAACTCCTTTACTTTTTTTTCCTCTATTTTATTACCAACTTTATAACCATACATTTTTGCTCTCAAGCCACAAAATTCTTCCATTATTTTCTCCATTGCATTCATTTTTCCTAAATCTTTCTTGGTTACTTGTGGAATACCATAAATATTATTTTCAGGATACTCACTAGTATCAAATTTCTCAGTCATCATTTTCATGTCTTCACAGCAATCTTCAGTTTTTATATTGTAGATATAGCTGTCTGTATCTGGATAACACAACTCAATATTTTCTCCTTATTTTGGTTTCATTGTTCTGTAGTGAAAATCATTCACAAGTTCTTTAGATAACTCAGTTGTACTCATTCCAACACAGATTGGTTTATTAAATGTAAATTTTGTTTTATTGATATGAATAGCAAAAAGATTTTCATTAAATATAGTTCTTCCTTTAAAGTTTGGTTTAGCTATAATTTTATCACACTTATCTCCATCTGATACTAATTTTATATCAACTCTATTTCTAATATTTTTCACTGCCTTACCAAATACTGAATTATTCAACAATTTATAGAAATATTTTTGAAAATCATTTTTGGCTTTAGTTCTCATTTCTGTATTTAAATCTATATACTACTTTAAACAATCTGATTATTTAAATTTTAAAACTCTATGTATTTTTGTTAATTTCATCCATAATGCTAAATATTGTTTAAGATTTCTATAGTGAACTACATATTTTTTTATGATTCACAGTTTTCAAAGACTTGCTTACTTTAGTTCCTCGTACAATTTCATTTTCAGGGGCTAATGATAAATCTTTATGTAGATCATGTAATTCTTTTGGATATTCTAAATCTGCTTCAAAAATATATCCTATTTTAGCAGTATCTTATATTTCACTTACCCTACTCAGTTGCTGACTAATCTTTATCTTACCCAGCATCTTGATGGCTACTGAATGAATTACAAACTTCTCTTATTTCGGCCTGCCTAATTGATTTTGGAAACTGTTAATTTGTCTATCAGAACTTAACACAGAAAGCCCTTTGTTTTTTGTATATCACCAAATTGTTTAAGATGCCAGTTGCTCCCTACAGTGCTTCAAAATTAAAAAAATATCTGAGAGCACAGTGCCTCGAGCTAGACATTGTCGAGATCCATTCTTGCATCATTCCCGCTAGCATAGTCAAGACTTTCCAATGCCATAGGAATTGTCTGGTAATGCTGTCATCATAACAGCGATTTGTGAGTGAGGGACTGATTGGTCCTGCTAAATTTCCTTGGCTTTTCCGTAATATTCTGAATAATTCCCACTTAAGATATTGTACTTTTCAAAATTCTTTGATTCCAAAATGGACGTTTCGTGCACAAGATACCGCTACTTTCATCTTTCACATTGCGAGCTATCTACGTCAGCTACGATTATGGCAATGAAAGTGTGTTCACTACAGCAATGCCTTGTCCGCGTAACTGTAAAGTGCTCCCTTTCTAAAACAGTAGCAGCTTTCAAAATTATTTTCATTTTTTTGTGGCAAAAGCTTTGTCTTATCACTTCCTGCTACTACTACATTAACTGACCCGCTAACTGTCACAACCGATGTCATGAATGTTAACACTCATTCTCACATTGTCTCCTGGCAACCTCATCTATGTCGCAGGAACCTCTTTAGATCACCAACAAAACAGGAGAAAATCTCTTGGACAGATTCGAAGCAACTGTTAGTGACATGAATCTGTGTTTTGTTCATCATCTCAGTATCAAGCAAGATGGGACAAACCATAGAATCTATGAACAAGCTTGCAAGTATGTGTTACTTACGGTAGATCTAGAGATGAAAAACATATGAAAGTGCACAAATGCACATTAAGTTGTTTTGTTTCTACTTCCGTAGTCACATGTTCAATTTTTCCTGTGAATCCACAATTTGATTTATTACTATGTGTCATCTATGTTTCAGCCTATTATCCATAACATCTCTACATTTTGGCAGTATTCCCAATAATCCAGTTGTGCAGGACACTAGATTGGAACTAGATACAGTCCATCTGAGGTAAACAGTGCATAGTAGCTTACTATTTACTGACATTTTCGACAGGGTTGTTTTGCACACCTTTTTAGTTTTGTTACAATATGCTTTTGCCACAAGCTGAATTGGTTAAAGACTGCAACTCATTTGTATGTTTTAGTGGTGTAACCATATATCAGTTAGAAGTTGTCCCTTAGATTGATGTCTCGAAGTGCAGCTCCACTGAAGGCTGGCTGAAGTAGGCTGTGGATAGCAGTGAGGACATTGTGGGCAATCCATGAAGATCTTCATCTTGCTAGTACAGATGAGAGTTGGCAATATTGCCGATGATGTTTGGCACCTCATGACTGTTCACTCATTTTCGGGATCCGTGCAAAACGATTATGCTAAATCCTCATAACAGTCTGTTTTCATACTGATGAAGTAATCTGAATAGTCATTACATACATATGAGATCGACAATGTAAGTTCAATTTTTCAACCCTAGGAAGGTAATTCAACACTTAAATTTCACCTGGTTTTGTGTTTCATGTTGTGAGCTGTCTGCACTGATTATCATGCGAGCAATGGCAGAGAGCTAAACCAGTGTCATGTTTGCTCCATGGCATCATTCTCATCCCATGATGCTATGCAAGGGTAGTTTCTGGTTCAGATCTCACTGGATTACCAATGTGTATCACTTCATTTTTCTTCTCTGGAAACAGCCACAACAGAATTCACTAACTAAATGTTACAAAAACCTTTGTATTGTGCCAGCTGAACATCAGCCTGTTTTTATTTTTAATTCTCAACATTCTTTTGTAATGCAAGAAACGTCCTTCACTGTCAGTTTGTTACTGATACTATTATTATTGTCATCTGTTCGCTCGCCAGAGTTTTCCTATCCTTATTTTGTACCAATGCGTGTGACTAGTTAATGTGAAAGAATGGAATATTGCATGTTCTGCCATCATAGAGTGCGTGACTTTAGGAAGTATCAGGCGATAATGCTGCATAAGAACCAAACAAACTCTTGCCTCACCTCAGAGCCTGTATACAATGAGCACGACAAACATTTTGCCACTTCACCGACTTATGCTACATAATCCTAATGTAAGATGAGACAGTGAGACAGAAAATTAAAATTCTGGGATCTCAGAATCCAATACTTCACATACGTTACAACTGTTCTTATCTTTAACATAACACTATGAGGCCCAGTAACCAATACCGTGATCAGATACACATACTCCCACTGAGAGGAGAAGGGTATCACCCGAGCCTCCTCCATTCATTTCCAATGGAAGAAGGCAGAGTGATAGTGGGTAGAGCTTGAAATCTCTGCAGAACAGCAGCCTAATATGTTGGAGACAGCAATGCAGTCTACAATGACATCATCTGCTAGTCAGCCTGGAAATTGAGGAATGGACCTTGGACTCGGAGAGCCACAGTAGGAGTAGGTAGGCCCACATGATGGAAGAGGGAGTTGAACTGTTAAAAGAAATGAAATTCAGCAAGCTTTTTTACTGTCCTGAAGAATTTGGTGACACTGTGCATGCAACTGTTTATAATGAATAGTCCACAATTGTAGGATGAAGATTAAAAATGTGGAGAGCATGTCTTCGCACGCAAATTGCGTTGTGGCATGCCTTAGACCACAAAGGGCCTGGGGCACGGCACGGTAAAGATGAAGTGCAAGGAATGGAACATTGTGTGGTTGTAAGAATAATGTTTAAAAGGTATTCTACCTGGTCATCACAACTGGGGAAATCCTGTTTGGTGAATATGGCCAGAGAGGAGTACAGCCTCCATTCAGCCTTAGAAAGCTGCCAATTGGGTTTACACATAGATGGGGCAGGAGTCAGCAAATGGATAGCACACAGGAAATGGTTGCCTGAGTACATGTCAGAGACAACAGACAAATTGAGACAACAAGCAAGCTGGCAGTGCAGAATGACAGGTTCAAATGGAAACATGTTTGCATGAAGTCTGAAAGAAACACGGGTGCTCCAGCGTTAAGGCAGATGAGGTTGAACTGATTGACATAGTCAGCCAAGAGGGCATTTTTTGGACAGGTTCTGGAAGAGCCACAGAGGGGATGGTGTGCATTAAAGTCACCGAGCAGCAGGAAGGGATGAAGGAGTTGACCAAGTAGCTGGAGGAAGTCCTCCTTTGTGACACCAAATCATGGTCAGATGCAGACAGTACAAAGAGAAAAGGTGGAGCAAGGAAGGAAAATGTGGACTGCAACAGCTTGTAGCAGCCAGGTGTTCAGTGAGATGGTTTGACTATGAAAGTCATCCCAGACGAGAAGCATGACTCCCCCATGAGATGAAATGCTATCCTCAGGGGGAAGGTCAAAATGAACTGTAAGAAAATGTGAGAGGTCAAACCAGTCACAAGGACACAATTTTGTAACATGCAGGTAGAAAACAAGGGGACACTGCAATTCCAGGAGTAGCCACAATTCCTCTTTGTTCTACATCTACACGATTACTCTGTTATTCACAATTAAGTGCCTGGCAGAGTGTTCAATGAACCACTGTCAAGCTGTGTCTGTATTGTTCCACTCTCAAATGGCATGCAGGAAAAACGCGCACTTAAATTTTTCTGTGCAAGCCCTGATTTCTCTTATTTTATCGTGATGATCATTTCTCTCTATGTAGGTGAGTGCCAACATAATGTTTTCACAATTGGAGGAGAAAATGCCTTGGTTTTAATGATTGCCACTCCAATTCACGTATCATGTCTGTGGTATCATCTCCCCTATTTCATGACAATACAAAGCAAGTCACCCTTCCCCGAACTTTTTCAACATCATCCCTCAGTCCCACCTGATGTGCATCTCACACCGCACAGCAATACTCCAGAATAGGGTGGACAAGTGTAGTGCAAGTAGTCTCTTTAGTAGATCTGTTGCAGCTTTAAGTATTCTGCCAATGAATCACAGTCTTCGATATGCTCTACCCACAGCATTATCTATGTGATTGTTCCAATTTAGGTTATTTGTAATTGTAATTCTTAAGTATTTAGTTGAATTTACAGTTTTCAGATTTGTGTGAGATGTTGCATAATCGAAATTTAGTGGATTTCTTTTAGTACTCATGTGAATAACTTCACACTTTTCTTTATTCAGGGTCAATTTCCACTTTTCGCACCACACAGATATCTTATCTAAATCATTTTGCAGTTTGTTTTGGTCATCTGGTGACTTTACAAGACGGTAAATGACAGCATCATCTGCAAATAATGTAAGAGGTCTACTCAGATTGTCTCCTTTGTTGTTAATATAGATCAGGAACAACAGAGGGCCTATAACACTTCCTTGGGGAATGCCGGATACTACTTCTGTTTTACTTGTTGACTTTCTGCCTATTACTACGAACTGTGACCTTTCTGACACAGCTGAGGCGACATTCCATAGGCACACGGTTTGGTTAGAAGGTGCTGGTGAGGAACGGTGTCAAAAGCCTTCTGGAGATCTAAAAATATGGAATCAATTTGACATCCCCTGTCGATAGCACTCATTACTTCATGAATATAAAGAGCTACTTGTGTTTCACAAGAACAATGTTTCCTGAATCCATGCTGACTATATATCAATAAATAGTTTTTTTTTCTAGCTAATTCATAATGTTCGAACACAGTATATGTTCCAAAACCCTGCTGCAAATAGATGTTAGTGATATGGGTCAGCAATTCAGCGGTCACTCTTATTTCCCTGGTTCGGTATTGGTGTGACTTGAGCAATTTTCCAGTCTTTAGGTATGGAACTTTCTGTGGGGAGCGGTTGTATGTAATTGCTAAATATGGACCTATTGCATTAGCATACTCTGAAAGGAACGTGACTGGCATACAATCTGGACCAGAAGCCTTGCCTTTATTAAGTAATTTAAGCTGCTTTGCTACACTGAGGATATCTATTTCTATGTTCCACATCTTGGTAGTTGTTCTTGATTGGAATCTGGGAATATTTACTGTGTCTTCACTGGTGAAGGAGTTTTAGAAAACCGTGTTCAATAACTCTACTCTAGTGTCACTATCATCAGTGAATTCACCACTGTTATTGCGCAGTGAAGGTATTGATTGCGTCTTGCCACTGGTGTGCTTTATATATGACCAGAATCTCTTTGGGTTTTCTGCCAGATTCTGAGGCAGAGTTTTGTTGTGGAAATTATTAAAAGCATCTCGCATTGAAGCACATGCTATATTTCAAACTTCTGCAAAACTTCGCCAATCTTGGGGATTTTGCGTTGTTTTAAATTTGGTATGCTTTTTTTATTGCTTCTGCAACAGCAATCTGATCCGTTCTGTAAACCATGGAGGATCAGTACCATCACTTATTAATTTATGTGGCATATATCTCTCAACTGCTGTTGATACTATCTCTTTGAAATCATTCCACATCTTTACTACGCTTACGTGATCAGATCAGAAGGAATGGAGACTGTCTCTTAAAAAGTTTCCCGACTAGGTAGAGCACAAGTGTCCTGTTTGTCTCAAGTTGCTACGTCAATATGCTATCTCAAATTAGCCTACAAAATCTATGTAAGCTACAGCACATGCACGTTGAGTGAGTTTTTCAACATTCTCGCACGCTCTTCACACTAACAATTTGTTATTGAGAAAAAAATGAACAGGACCTTTTTTTATAGGAAATTTAAAATAGTTTAATTTTGCACTGTGACACTTTTTCGCTGGAGGGTGCGGTTTTCAAGTTATTCAAGAAAAACGTACAAGAGTGATATTAAATGTGTTCTATCTCAGAAACCATTTGGAATAGGCATACGTCCACACAGTTTTTGTTCAGAATCACTGATATTATTATCTCTCAAAGCATGTACCTTTCCTCCTGACTCACTCTATATTTGCTCAGCAAGGGTGACAGGATACAAATTTCAGAATATCTCAGCAGTTAACATCAAATGTTTGGTGATGAGGACAAAGATGTGAAGAACAAGTGGAAAAAATTCAAAGGCATCGTTCAATATGTCCTAGACAAGAATGTTCCGAGTAAGGTTTTAAGGGATGGGAAAGATCCACCATGGGTTTTAATAGCCATGTTAGAAAGGTGCTACATAAACAAAGAGCTTTTCATTTCAGATTCAAGAGGAGTAAAAACCTAGCTGACAAACAAAAGCTGAATGAAGCAAAAATGAGCCTAAGGAGAGCAATGAGAGAAGCGTTCAATGATTTTGAAAGTAAGATGTTGTCAACTGACCTGAATAAAAATCCTACGAGATTTTGTTCATATGTGAAATCAGTAAGTGGGTCAAAATCATCTATTGATTCTCTCAGCGACCACACTGGCACCAAAATCGAAGGTAACAGAAAGAAGGCCAAAATACTGGATTCAGTCTTCCGAAGTTGTTTCACTGTGGAAGATCGCAACACTGTCCCTCCTTTCAATCATTGTACGAATGTTGAAATGGCAGATGGCAGATATTGAGATAACCAATTGCAGAATTGAAAAGCAGCTACAATTGCTTAGTAGCGGAATGGTGTCAGGACCAGATGAAATACCTATAAGAATCTATAAAGATTATGTGCAAGAACTTGCTCCCCTTCTAACGGTAATTTATCGTAGATAAAGCAAGGAAAGGTACCTAACAATTGGAAAAAAGTGCAGGACATATCGTTTTTAATAAATGCCGTGAGGCAAATCCACCCAATGATAGATCTATATTGTTGACATCAATCTGTTGTAGAATTATGGACATGTTTTATGCTCAATAATTATGACGTTTTTGGAACATGAATGTCTTCTGTACAAAAATCAACATGGATTCCACAAACAGAGATCCTGCGAAACTCAGCTTGCTCTGTTCCTCCATGAGATCCATAGCGCAGTGGACAATGGTGCTCAGGCTGATACCGTGTTCCTTGATTCCAGTAAGGCATTCGAAACCGTCCCACATTGCCGTTTAATGAAAAAAATACAAACTTACGGAGTATCAGAGCAGACATTTGATTGGATTCAAGACTTTCTTGCAGATAGAACTTAACACGTCACTCTTAATGGAACAAAATCGACAGATATAAAGCTAATATCTGGAGTACCACAGGGAAGTGCAAAAGGACCACTGCTGTTTACCAAATATATAAATGATCTAGTGGAAAGTGTCAGTTGCTTTTTAAGGCTATTCGCAGATGATGCAATTATCTATAGCAAAGTAGCAACGCCACAAGATAATAAGAATTTTTAGAACGACCTGCAGGGAACTGATGAATTGTGCAGGCTCTGGCAGTTGATCCTGAACATAAATAATTATAACATATTGTGCATACATACAAAAAAACCCGCTACTGTACAGCTAAACTATTGATGACAAACAGCTGCAGACAGTGACTGCCATAAAATATCCGTGTGTAACTATCCAGAGCGATCTTAAGTGGAATGGCCGCATAAAACAGATAGTGGGAAAAACAGAGACCAGGCTCAGATCCATCAGAAGAATCTTAAGGAAATGTAACTCATCCATGAAAAAAGTGGCTTATAAGGCACTTGTTTGCCCAATTCTTGAATATTGTTCATCTATCTGTGATTCCTATCAGATTGGACTGGTAGAGGAGATAGAGAAGATCAAACGAGGAGAGGTGCGTTTCATCACGGGATTGTTTAGCTGGCGAGAGAACTAAACAAACTCCACTGGCAGATGTTAAAAGAGAGGCATTGTGCATCATGGAGAGATTTACAATAGAAATTTCTGGACAGCACTTTTCAGGAGGAGTCAGGCAACAAATTACTTCCCCCCCCCCCCCCCCCGCCCCACCCCCCCCCCCTCTCCCCCACATACATCTCACATATTGACCACAAGGAGAAAATTCAAGAAATTGTACTCGGCTACACACAAATTTTCTTATTTACTGTATATTACTTATTATTCTGAACCATGGCCCACATCACAATGCTTCATGTGCTGTTGGTGTGTTTAACATCTGCTATTGCATGTTGAGCTACTGGTTAACATCCATCCCCACTGTAATGTTACACATTCGGACACAGTATTCATCTGTCTAGGGTTGGCACTGAGGAGATGTGAGTAAGCTTATTTGGCTGAGTGCAAGTCAACAGTGTTTGGAGGCCACTCAGCTGCTCCAGGTGAGCTCAGGCAAAAAGGCAGTCAGTGAGTGCTCAGATATGGAAAATTTGGACAGTGATTGCTCGTACTGCTGGAGTGCAGGAGATGTACCAGTAACAGTGGTGTTTAAGGCAGTCAGAAATATGGCTACTTACAACTCACAGAAATTCAATAATAAATCACAGTTCCATAGTCAGGCACATCCGAATACATACGAAGTCTCAGAAAAGTGAAGCACATCCAATGAAACAATAACATATTTTAAAACCTACAAAAGTGAATAATTTATAGTTACCAAATATCTACACAATGAAACTCAAAACTAACCACCTTTAAATGATTTGTGTGATTTCAACAGTGTCTCAGATCGTAGCATAGCACTTTAGCTATTGTGGTGTGTGTACTGTAAGACCTTCGGTACACACACCATCAGATTATTTGACTAGTCGCTCTATGCGAGTGTCAGCAATATGTCTTGTGGTCTTATCATGGCGTGTTTATCTTCTGCCGTTAGGTCAGACGATAGAAATGCCACTTGCACGCTTAGAGTAGCAGACTGACGGTGACCAACTTTAAACAGAACTTGATTAATTTTCACACACATTTATTAAAATAATAAAAAGCATAGATATTACGTAACTTGATTCTGGATGCTGTTTGCAATTGACAGTCTGAAGTTCCTTTGGTCTTGGTACGTTAATCTTATTCTCACATATCTCCGATATTTGACAAAGTGTCTATTCATTTATCTTCATGGCTATGTACAGGAATATGAAAATCTTATTAGGCACAGACTGAAACTTGATTATAGACTAATGCAGACTGACTAATCCGAGGTCTGTACACTCGTTATAATACCTTGAGCGTTCAGGTATCACTGCACGAGTGTGATCCGCGAGGAGAAAAGGTTCTACGTTAGCAGCAATCTCATTGGCTGCGTTACATATTAATACGCGGATCGGCGGAAGCAGAATTTGGTCTGTCTCTAAGACAGCTCCATCTCGTAGTGTGGAGATGGACGAGCGATGCGCCTGCGCTGTTGTGCTTAGCAGGGCGCACTCTATTGGGAAAGTTGTGTGTGCGCTGACTACGCGGAACTATGTACACAACAGCTATCATCCCTGAAAGCTTAACATCTGTATGTATTTTATTTATTGATGTATTATGTTTTTATATCTTTTTCATTGTGAAAACGTCTGTCAGAACATTGTGTTCTGCACAATAACACAGCAATTGAATGCAGCATGAATGGCAAATGTTTTGTCATATTTGTGTAGTCATTTAATAAGTATTTTACTACTTTTGCCAGTAACTTAATTTAAATTTTGATGATAGTTGATACTAAAAACCACTGTAACTTAAAAGTGATCACTTGCATGTATTGGCTGACACCATACTTGAAAAGAGTGCCAGAAGATGCTTCTGTCAAGATGGCCTAAGGAACTGTTTAATGTGAACACACATGTGCAAGAATTCCAGCTTGTTCATTTATGAATGAACTATTATTTGTACTTATTTTAAATGGTCTGATTGTGGCCAAATATTTGTGACATTCTTGTTATTAAAAATTGTTACAATTTATTATTTTAGAGCTGAAAGTGGTCAAGTTTAGTCACGCCTAGAGAACACAAGAATAATGTATTTGTGGTGAATGTAGCTTTCAGCCAATGAGAATTAGCTAGTGGCGGTACAGTACTGGAATCAAGTGAAGATGGGCTCTTTTTGAGTGGTGCTCTCAAGGGAGCGATTAAGGACTTTTACATTGAGATGTGGAAGAAGGCTGACCTGCCCGAGGTACCATAAGATACTTGTGTGTAGTTGATAAATTCTGGGCTATAAATGTCTGCTAGACTGCTTTAACTTGCAATGGGACTTTAACTTTCATAAAGTCAGAAGAGGCCCCAGTTCAAAACTCTGACTTTTTCTCCCTGCAGTAACACGATTCACATTTTCCGTCGCACTTCACATAGTGTAGACCGGGAACTGTCTGCTAGGCATGCCCGTGTGAACTGACTGGGCACGGCTGGTGCTGCCTGAGTTGTTGTTGTTCCGCCGGCAGAGGGCGCGGCCGAATTCTCGCGTGCCCTCTGGTGGACGGGACTTTACTTGCAGCACCTACTGTCCATGATGCGCTGTGCCGATGTGCGCCTCCCGCGATCTTTCTGGTGGCTACTGTACTCCTCCTCCTTCGTGGGGGGGGGGAGGGGGGGGAGGTGAAGCCACTGTAATCCACTGCGTCGGAAAGTGGAGCGTCGTGCAGTAGCGATGACCTCCACGTCCATCGGAAGGCTGGGGTCGGTGGGATCTGCCAACCCTCAAGCCGGAACCTTCGAATATGGTTGGAAGTGACCCACACGAAGAGGCCCCTGTCATCCCACCACCGGAGCCTGGGACAGAACGGGCGACAAGCCGTCAAACTCCAGATCCCGGGCCACCTCGGGAGGGGCAAGACCCAATGGCGGGGACGATGGTGAAGGGACAATCGCAGGTGAACCAGCCTCCTGGCAAACCGGGCCTGCGAGGAGGGCCAGCTCTCACCGGGGCATCTCTAACGCTGGCGATGCCGGTGCTGGAGCTACTGGAGGCCACCACGACTGAGAACCATTGAAGTGTGGGAGTCACAGGGGGGAGGGGCGGTAGCATCCCCTGAGAAAACAACACGGGTGCCGGCAAAGGGGAAGCCGGCGCCTGAGGGATCGGAGGGTGGATGCCCAAATGTGGACGTAGCTGATTTTGGTGACGATCCAACTCCCGGTCCCCCCCCCTGCAAAGTATAGAGCCGGCGGCCATTGCAGCGCAGGACCACCACCGGTATCCAACGTGGATTGTGACCAAACCCACGTGCCTGGACTGACATACCCAGTGGAAAGCCAGGTACCCCGTTTTGCGAAGACTATTGAGGACCAGGCAGGAGGAGGTGCGGCAGAGTCCTAGGTTGGCGTCCGTGGAGGAGCTCTGCGGAGCTCCCATCGGTGTGGTCAAGTATGCCGTCAGGAAAAACGTCAACGCCTCCTCCGCAGGAAATTCATGCACATACTTTTTCATCTGTGTCTTAAATGTGCGCACCATGAGCTCGGCTTCCCCATTCGATTGTGGATGAAAGGGGGGAGAGCAAACGTGCCGAATACCGAAGTGCCTACAAAAATCCTGGAAGGTCTGCGAAATAAACTGAGGTCCATTGTCCGATACCAGGGTGACTGGCAGACCTTCCACAGAAAAGATTTTTGCTAGTGCCTGGATTGCAACTTCTGAAGTGGTTGAGGAGCAGCGAACCACATATGGGAATGGGGAATAAGCATCAATGACAAATGAGCCAAAAGCCATTGAGAAACGGGTCCGCTAAATCTATGTGAACACATTCCCATGCCTGGGTTACAGGCGGCCATGAAGAGAACGCTGACCTAGGAGACGCCTGTTGGCTCACACACTGGTAACAGGTGGCCACCAAGTGCTCAATTTCTCTGTCAATACCGGGCCAGTACACATGTACGTGAGCCAAGGTTTTAGTATGGGAAACACCCCAGTGCCCCTCATGTAATAACGTGAGGACCTCCCTTCGCAAACTTGCAGAAACAACCACATGAGGAGCTGTATCATCGGTAGCCAGAAGGAGAACTCCTTCCAAGACTGAGGCGGTCTCGTAGAACAAAATAATTACGAAAAGGGTCCGAGGCCTGGCCTGGAGGTCGGTACGACCACCCCTGCTGAACAAGGCAAACTACTTTCCGGAGAACCGGGTCAGCTGCCATTTCCCTGGCGACTCTAGAACTAGTGATCAGGAAGCCATCAACCACTTGGTGGGACGCCACATCCAAAAGAAAACACATAATCTCCTCCCGATCGAACTTAGGATCTGGGCCCACCAGAAGATGGGAAAGAGCGTCGATGTTGGCATGCCGTCCGGTAGGGGGAAAATGAATGTCATAATGGTACTTAGAGAGGAACAAGGCCCAGCACTGCAGTCTGTGAGCCGCTCTATCTGGAATCTGAGAGGCGGGACCAAATAACGATATTAATGGCTTATGGTCAGTGATTAACTGAAACTTTGTGCCATACAAGAAAGGGTGAAACTTGTTAACTGCGTAGACAATTGCCGAAGCCTCTTTTCCACCTGGGAGTAATGGGCCTGCAGGGGACTAAGAGTTTTAGACGCAAACGCCAGTGGCTGCTCAGAGCCATCTGCATTGCGATGGACCAGGACCGACCCCACCCCATACTGCGAAGCATCTGTAGCCAGGACCAACAACTTTTTGGGGTCAAAAGTAGCCAAACAAGGTGCTGACATGAGGAGGCCCTTCAACGAGGTGAATGCTCACTCGCATGCAGGCGACCAATCAAAAGGAACACCCTTGCACAGAAGGCAGTAAACGGGGTGGGCTATGGTGGAAGCCCTGGGAATGAACCAGTGGTAATAGGCGATCTTGCCTAAAAAAGCTTGTAACTCCTTCAGCGAATCGGGCCGCGGAAGGTCGACGATACCTTGGACCAAACTTCCTAGCGGCTGGACACCGTGCCGAGAGATGGTGTAGCCCACATACTCAATGGACAGTTGGAAGAAGTTCGACTTACGCAGTTTGCACCGCAGGCCCACGGACCTGAATTTGAGAAAGGGGGTTCGAAGGTTGTGCAAGTGTTCCTTCATGCTGCGGCCTGTGACAATTATGTCATCCAGGTAATTAATACAATGAGGGATTGTCGACGTGACGTGCTCAAGATAACGCTGGAATATCGCCGGGGCACTGGATATTCTGAAGGCCACGGCGGAGAACAATTCATCAGAACGAGGCAAGGGACAGATGTCCACCACCAATTGGGAATTAATGGTGGCCTTGAAATTGCCACAAAGACGTAATTTTCCCGAGCGTTTCCTGACAATAACGAGGGGCAAAGCCCACTCACTAGAAGAAATGGGAAGATCGACCCCTAGGGCTGTCAGCCGGTCTATCTCTGCTTTTACCTGAGGGCGGAGAGCCAAGGGGATCTGCCTCGCGCGTAGAAAACACGGGTGAGCCGACGCCTTCAATGTTAAGTTAGCTTCAAAGTCTGAAACATGCCCCAGGCCCTCCTCAAAGATATCCTTAAAGTCGGAGATTAAAGATTTCAATGATTGATAGGGAACGTCTTCGGAGACGTCTGTGATAGAAAAACTAAAAGCTTGAAAGGCATCCAATCCAAAAAGCTTAGCGGAGCTCACATCACTGACAACAATAAAAGTAAGAGGCTGAGTGACTGATTTGTAAGTAATGTCGGTAGTGAATTGCCCCAGTAGGAGAATGAACTGTTTACCATTACCGCGTAGACACCGGTAAACTGGCGCCAAAGGGGGCAACCCAAGGTCGGAGTAAGGTTTTCTTGCTAGTCTTCCGCCAGCTGCGAACATGATACGGGCATTGTTTACACACTAGCGTCCCGTTTTCCTAGCACTGACACCTTCTTCACGCCTGTATCTACTTGCAGTTGTAATCGGCGCGACCGAACCGACACCTCGATAAAGAGTTTGTGTGCCGATGCGTCGGGAGCCCGGCCCGAAGAAACTTCCTGAATGTCAATGTCCATGTCCTCTGTACCTGCTTCCTTCTAATCTTTTGAGGCTGAGCGGCAAACTTTAGCAATGTGTCCCTTTTTATTACATTTGCGACAAACGGCCCAACGCTGGGGGCACTCTGACCGATCATGATGTATATAGCACAACGCACAGGAAGGTAACAGGGGCCGATGGCTGGAACTCTGTTTACACGCCATTCGGGAGCGGCTGTAGCGGCCGGATTGTACCGCTTGCATGTCGTCCACCCCGGACGTAGTGGACGCGGCCATGCTGCCCTCAACTGCCGCGACGTCGCACCACGCTTCCAACTGTTGACCTGTGGTGTGAGCAATGGACATGACTTCCTCAAGGGAAGGGTCTTCCAACTGCAGGGCCCAATGTCAGACCTCCCTATCAGGGGCAGAACGAACAATGACATCGCGCACCATAACGTGGGCATAAGACTCTCGCGACTGCTCCATGACAAAATGACACTTGTGACTAAGACCGTGCAGGGTACCGGCCCATGTCCAGTAAGACTGATGGGGCTGTTTCTTGCATTGATAGAACTCGACCCTAGCCGCCACAACATGCGTGCGGCAGCGATAATATGAAGACAGCTAGGAACACAATGCGTCAAAAGACAAGGACGAGGGTTCCTGCAACGGCGCTAGCTGCCGCAAAACTTGAGATATCCAAGATAAGAAAAGAGCAGGACATACCTCCGCATCGGCAACATGAAATGCCTGGAAATGCTGCCGAAGGCGATGGTCATACGCATCCCAATCCTCCGCCGTCTCGTCATACGGGGGAAAGGGAGGAGGGAACGGCGCTGGAGCAGACTGCGTGGAGAGCAACGCCGGAAGCACTTGTTTCATGGTTGCCAAGAGCTCCGTCTGCTGCTCAACCAAAACCCGCACCAAAACCTCCATGCCGTGGATAATCTGCGAAACCAGAACGATGACGCAACATGCGAAAGAACTACCCTATTCATTGCCAATTGTGTAGTAACACGATTCACGTTTTCCATCACACTTCACATAGTGTAGACCGGGAACTGTCTGTTATGCATGCCAGTGTGAACTGACTGGGCATGGCCCGTGCTGCCTGAGTTGTTGTTGTTCTGCCAGCAGAGGGTGCGGCCGAATTCTCGCGTGCCCTCTGGTGGACGGGACTTAACTTGCAGCAACTACTGTCTGTGATGCGCCATGCCGATGTGCACCTCCCGCAATCTTTCTGGTGGCTACTGCACTCCCTGTATTATGGAATTAAAACTAGACACAGTATGAGTATCTATTCATTATCTCTTGTGTGTTAATGCATAAACTGTCACGCAGAATCGTGAATTATTTTGAGCTAATGACTATTTCATTTACTGTGATCACAAAACGAACTGAACTTTTATGCATTTCTTGGATGACTACTTACCTTGAGGATTCTGATACCATTCTTGTAACACAATTACCTTCATTGCATTTTAATAATGTTATCTTTCTGACTGTTGTATTTGTAATTGTAGGACCACTTACCGTTTATTTGAGATTAGTTACTGGAATAAACATTATTTAATGTAATTCTCTGGTGTCATCTTCAAAAATTTCAGACATTAGAATAAAACCATTTTACTAATTATTTATTATCTTTTATTTAATATTTTTGATTATTTTATTAATTCATACTTCTAACTGATGCATTCACAATTTGACAGCAGGATCACAGGTACATGTTATTATCTGTAGCGAGTTTAGGTGCAGGGCAAGACAGAAGATCTAAACGGTCGCCCCTGCGAATTTATTGAGCCATTCTTTTTAAACAGAGCTATGCATAGCCCAGTTTTCTAAGTATCTCATTACCGATCCTTTTTTTTTTTTCAAAATTAAAAAAAAAAAAAAAACAAAAAAAAAAAAAAAAAAAAAACATTTTCATGTGACAACGTCAGCACTGTAAGTGTTGCAAGTAGCAGTTACGGCTGAAGAATAGCAGGTGTTGGAATATGCCTATACCGGCACATGTCAACAGCTTGTGCTTCACAAACAATAAAGTCACTTCTGAATACTCACTGTCATGCTGGAGGATTGTTGTTTGGTCTCTTTATACTCCAAACCCACCAACCGACCATGCTGAAGGATATTATATAAAGTTATCTGATACACATATTCTACTTCTTTTTTCTTCACTTTTCAAATAAGTGTGTCGTGTTGCAGAGATTAACAATTGAGGACAGTTTATAAGAGATGTGAGCACACTTGATCCCTCATGAGAAATGTCAATGTTATAAAAAGTGTATGCCAAATGATACTTTTTCACGGGTGGGCAAACATTCGTTTCTTATTATGTCATGATGAATGTATTCGTCAATGAGTGTCCACTGTTTGACAGGTGGACAGGAATTATGTGAGCTACCCATATCAAGACATGACATTTGCATACTGCAAAACTCTATTCATCAGGCAAGGTGATTAGAGGATATCAATTTAGTGCAGTCCAAGTTTACTTATGTTTTCTCTTGTCTCAACAGACGAACAATTTTATCAAAGCTTAGTGTGAGCTATTTTTAAGTGTGCCTTCTCCCCAACTTTGCGGAAAAGAAATATTAATTATAATGAAGCTGGAAAACGTTGTCATATCATAAACTTTGTACAACTGGGGTACAAACAGAAAGAAAAATAAATGTAGACATTACTCAACTGCAGGAATGCTTGCTGTTGGTTGAATAGGAGCCTATGGCTGAGTGTGTTGCAGCAGAAAAGCACGTGGCAATCACAAATACTGATCAACAGTATTCATCAAATCGTGTGCATATGTGTGTATTGCCATATTTTCAGCTGTGCTGTTTATAATGTTAAGCTGCAAACACAGTACACAAAATCAAAAATTTACGATACAAAAAAACTGTACAATACCTTTCTGCTGTACTGTGATTATGTGTCAACTTAGCTTCATCCTTGAGCTCCTGAAAGAAGGATGGAGAACATCTGTAATAATAAATAATAATAATAACAATAATAATAACAATAATCACAACACCTGTGTGGAGTTGCCATTCTGCCATCAGGCACGTCCCCAGATATAAGATGGAGAAATATTGATCAGGTATGGAGGGTATCAGAGAAAAAAAGATATCTTGGGTGGACCAAAACTGCCATCCATAGATCACGTCTCTATGACATGTTGGTTTCAGTGTTCAGCAGCACCTGCACCACGTTATAGATGCAGCTCAGTAGTCAACTTTGGAGCCCACAACCTAAGAAGTTATTTCAGTATCATCACAGCAAAGTGTTCCTAAAGCAATTAAGCATGCTGACAATGTCCCCAACAGATGTAACTGCTGCAGGTGATAAGTAACAAGGTAAAACCATCAATACAACAAGTCACACATCTGTGCGTTTTGGTTTTGGGGAGCCCAAAACAACACGCAAGGACGATTCGGATCACTGTTGTAAATACAATCACAAAATTAAAACCCAGAATAAGCCATTGGCTTGGAACATTAAGAGCTGACTGTACAAAGCAGTTGATTCTAGACATGCACAAAAAAGAACTTTGATCTAGCTTGCCTTGGAAACCTGCATCGCATAAACATTACTCTGTGATTGCTTCACTGCAAACTAGGATCAACAGTAACTAGCAACATTTTGCAAACTGAATCAAGTTCAGTTGCAGTCATTATGTAACAATCTAGTGAAACTATAAAAGAATAGATTTTGTTTAACTCAAGTACAAGCTGAAGGTAAATATAAAATAAAGTGCTGTTAACACCCCCACACTGATGATGTAAGAAATGATTTTTTGGATTTATAAAGTTATGTCCAAGAGAATAATGGTGATGTAGATAATGACTACAGTTAATTGCTCCAATAACAATTCTTAATGGAAAGTATGACTGGGAAATTCGAACTATTTGCAGCAAACAGTTAAGTTTATGGAGATCGACTACATTCAATAATGACTGAACATCTATTACAAAAATGACTCTAAGCTTGAACAGCAGTAACTACACATGTCGTATTAACTTTTAATCTATCGAACAAGTGCTTAATCTGCTGTGGCAACTGCACATCAATTAATGAACAGAAATAGTATGAACGTGTAAGACAATTATTAAGGTCATGTTTACAGGCCAATTACAGAATGAAGTTGTCTTGGAAGCTTAGTGATTACATGCTGAACTTAAGTGCCAATGGTACAGCAGTGGGTGAATGTAGGTCAGACCCAGGATTTCCACCCCCCCCCCCACCCCCCCACACACACACACCTCTGACAATGCTGGTTAATCTGCAAAACAGCAAGCTGCAATGCACTGCATCATTGTACTTATTAAACTGTTGGTCCCCAAATAGCTGGATATCAAATGTCTGAGAAAGGCAATTATCATATCAATGAACCACTGTAGTTTTAAGACCAACCTTTTAGTAGGCAGCGAACAACATAAATGTGTGCTCTGTGTTAATAATTTCTTTAGCAATGAGTAACAATGGCTTTAATACCTCCTAAGTATTAAAAAGCACGTTCAGCAAATACTGAAAGTATAACACAATGCCACAGTCATCTACAGTTTGTGTTCACAGTGCAGCTGGATGTGCCTCCTAATGGAAAATGGTAGGCGGCCAAAAATTATCAACTGTGAAACGATATATTCTCTAGAATATTGGTTACAAAGATAACAATAACAACTCTATGTTTTGAAACCATACCACCGGACAATGAAACATGCTTTTTCCTAGCATTAAGGGCCACTGTGATGGCCAGCACTCCATGTCCAAGAACCTTAGTGCTGAGAATTATACAGTTTCTGCAGTATTGATTGGCATCTTCATTGACCACACCTGGTGTACCATGAGCTGCTCTCAGCTATGCAAGAGAGAGAGCACTTTTAAACCTGCCGTCAGGGCAAGCTCACTATTCGTCACTTGCTCTTCTCTATTGGGTGGCGCCAAGCATACTGCCACCAGAGCTGATGTGATCTAACTACATGCAACACTGACTGGCCATCTTTTTAAGCAACCACGCTCAGCGTTTCACACTGAGGTTTAGTGCATTGACAGACTTATCAACATTAGTACAAAAGACTGCAGTGAGGACAATATGTCAACTTAGCACGACACTACTAAACATTACTGTGTGTCAGAGACTTAAGGAAGTGTATCAGCATTCAAGAATATTTGTTACAATCAAGAACTTTATTCTCTCTGTATGTAGCTCAGCACCACAGAAGAACCTACAACAGTTCAAGTTACATATATCTCAACTCCTAATGTACACAGTGAAAATGAACATATTACTGAGTTATCTTCTTGTACACGCCTAACTGTGTTTGTTGGCCACCTCCTTTACCAGTACAACTGTTTCTTTTCATTTGTTTTGCAGATATCTTCTTCAAAATTTTGTAGCTGTGGAGAAGTTTCTTTAAGAAGCTTGAAAGGCTTCATCTACTTATTTTACTCCATCTTTACAAAATGAAACATAGAATAATAAACATTCTGTATCTATGATGTAAGATTAATTCCTGCAGTCAAAAAGCAATAATCATGTCAATGGTTGATTTAGAGGTGTTGCCAAGCATGTCTCATTCAGTTGGTCTATGTCCAGTGTTACTCAACATAATTCATGAGCTGCATTCATTTTCTGAATACAAAGGGGAACTCACATGCTGGGCCTCAACAGTTTCCTTCATACTTACAGGTTCTGGAGATCAGTGGCCAGACACCAGTTTACAATAGCAGTATGACACAATTCTCAAAAATATTCGAAAAAATTGACTTTGAAGATTTACACGTGCTGTTAAGTACAAAACATTTCATGTAATGTAACAGAACTGGTAGTAAATGAGTGCACAGCACAGAAATCTAGTAATTGCAAAGTTACTGGTTTCAATCCCGCTTAAAGGAATTCTCTTTTTTTATTTTTATTTATTTTTTTATTTATTTTTTTTTATTCAATATTTATTAGCAAATGGTAATTTTAATTAATAAATACAGGATTAAAAAATAACATTTCACCATTTTTTATTACTAATGACATGAAATGCAAGTATTCACAACAAAATAAAACTCAGCACAAAAATGCAAAACATCACATTTATTTCTAATCACTGAACAATATTATTGACATACAGGTTCAATCCAAAAGTTGCATACAGACTTAAGGAGCTGACTGAAAAGTAAAAATACAACAACTTTAGAATAGGAGCTTATGGTCTTGGAAGTAATCCTCAGCCAGTGAAAGTTTATGAATGTCAAGAACACCAAGGATAATCAATGCACATGCACCGCAACTTCAGCACAGATAATGTACCATTCATGCATACATACAACTTCTTGTCATTCAAACAAATTCCATCTGTTGTCATGCTGTTAAGGTCTCATGTATAAGTTGAAGTGTACATATATCTGATTACCATTTGTCATTGGAAATAATTTATTTCTGAAAGTAAATGTAACTGTATATCTAAAAACAAAGATGCTGTAACTTACCAAATGAAACATTGGTATGCTGATAGAGACAATAACAAACACAAACACACACACAAATTTCAAGCTTTCGCAACCCACGGTTGCTTCATCAGGAAAGAGGGAAGCAAAAGGAAAGACGAAAGTATGTGGGTTTTAAGGGAGAGAGTAAGGAGTCATTTCAATCCCAGGAGTGGAAAGTTACAGCATCTTTGTTTTTAGATATATTTTTCCCACGTGGAATGTTTCCCTCTATTATATTCATATCAGTAAATGTAACTGGATAGATGAAAAATCTATTCACCAAGAGGTAGCAGGAGACCACACACATAAAAATGCACTGAAATTTGCATGCTTTCAGAGCCAGTGCCTCCTCCTTCTGGCAGAAGGGTTGAAGGGGAATGAAGAGGGGTGAAGGAAAAGGACTACTGAAATTTAGGAAATGGTGAGAGTTCAGAACAGTTGCCCAGAACCCGAGGTCATGAGAGACTTCCTAGATGGGATGAGAAGGAATCTGTGCTCTTTGACAAAAGTGGGTTGTTATTGCAGTACTTATATGGACTGGTAATGTGCACTGCAGAATTCCCAAAGACAAATGCAATGTTTGGGGCATGTACAGTACTTTGCAAAATGTAATAGTACACTTACAGTGTCTGACGATGTTTGTGGTTGCCTTATATGCTTGGTAGTGTGTGTCAGAATTCTGTGTGATGTAGTTATGGTTGTATTGAACATGGTGGTCACAGCTGAGTAAACAGAACATCATCTCTGCTAAACTTAAGGTACATGCGCACTGTTTGTCCTTGTTGTTCCAACAGTCCAAAGCATTCACAGAACTACTTCCAATATCATAAATTCCTATTCCAATATTGTTGTATGTTAAATCCTTCAATTTGTGCATGACCTTCTGAATACTGCTTTACACACTTTTCTTTTAACAGTAACACATTTCACATTTCTTTATCAAATTTTTATTACTTTCTTACGGCTGGTAACGAAAAATAAATGTATATTATTCACAAAAATCATAATTCAGTATTTGCTTGTGTCGTAATTAATATATCCATTTGATATTAAAAAAAAAAAAAAAAAAAAAAAAAAAAAAAAAAAAAAAAATTGAAATAATTTTTTTAAAAGGTTGCTAAAATCAGATTCGTACCTCCAACTTTGCTATTACAAGACTTTTACACTATACTCTCAGCTACCAATGACTCTGTTACGGTTTTTGAAATGTTTTGTACTCATCAGTTCTTGGAAATCATCAAATCTTGAGCAACTTGTACTGTCTCCTTGTAAGATCAACATTGATCTCCAGAGAGTGCCATTTATACAGTAGCCTCTAAATATTCTAGCACTGATAAAAGGTAATAAACCCAAAAAACTGGCAAATATGCTCAATTCATTACAAAGTAAAATATCATCATTACAACAAACCAGATTTACACATGAAGAAACACCAGATTCAGATAATTATAGTATGGGCAAAGAGAAACCAGGAAAAACCTCACTAGGTACTACATTCATAATTAACAAATCATTAACAGATTCAGTGCTAAATTTTTCAATACCTTCAGGACGATTCTCTCTTCTCACAGTACAGTATGGGAATAAGAGGTACACATTAATTAATGCATATGCATCAACCAATAATGACAAGAAAAAAATAACCCAGAGAAACTACAGGAGTTCTGGGAACAATGGTACAAAGTTAGATAAAGTGCCATGTAAAAATGTATACATTTTATTAGGAGATTTTAATGCTCAGACTGGTTAAGATAATCTATTTGGAAAAATTATTTGCAATGATTCCGTTTGCAAATAAATGAATATAAATAGAAAAGACTCATACATCTGTGTGAAAATTTTCACATGAAAATAGCACTAAAAAAATTCATAAAGTTACCTAAAAACATTATCAACCAATAACATGATTAGAGAATTTCAGGTAGATCATGTTGCAACAACTGAGTGGAATTCCAAAGGGATAATGAAAGTGGAAAAAAAAAGATTCAATAAAGAAACTGATCATTTTTTTCAACAAAAGTAAGCAAACACTCCTATAATTAGGGTATCTACAGCTAAAATAATTATGCATAATGAAAGGAACACTCAAACAAATTAAAATATATTGAGATGTTGAAATGCTGCTTAAAACTGACTGAGAGTCAAATTTGCCACATTAGCTGTTTTATTGCAGTTGCTCAGAGACTGGAACCATGCACTTACATCCTCAGGTGTTCTTAAGGTCTAATTGTCCCACATTATTGAAATGCATTAAGCAATTTAGTTGACATGGGACATTAAAGTGTTCCTTTCAATATATACAGGGTGATTCATGGAGATATGTTATTCTACAAGCAAAACTATAGACAAAAGTTCATATAGACATAGGTCCGCAAATGTTTAGTTATGGCTAATAAGATACACTCCTGGAAATTGAAATAAGAACACCGTGAATTCATTGTCCCAGGAAGGGAAAACTTTATTGACACATTCCTGGGGTCAGATACATCACATGATCACACTGACAGAACCACAGGCACATAGACACAGGCAACAGAGCATGCACAATGTCGGCACTAGTACAGTGTATATCCACCTTTCGCAGCAATGCAGGCTGCTATTCTCCCATGGAGACGATCGTAGAGATGCTGGATGTAGTCCTGTGGAACGGCTTGCCATGCCATTTCCACCTGGCGCCTCAGTTGGACCAGCGTTCGTGCTCGACGTGCAGACCGCGTGAGACGACGCTTCATCCAGTCCCAAACATGCTCAATGGGGGACAGATCCGGAGATCTTGCTGGCCAGGGTAGTTGACTTACACCTTCTAGAGCACGTTGGGTGGCACGGGATACATGCGGACGTGCATTGTCCTGTTGGAACAGCAAGTTCCCTTGCCGGTCTAGGAATGGTAAAACGATGGGTTCGATGACAGTTTGGATGTACTGTGCACTATTCAGTGTCCCCTCGACGATCACCAGTGGTGTACGGCCAGTGTAGGATATCGCTTCCCACACCATGATGCCGGGTGTTGGCCCTGTGTGCCTCGGTCGTATGCAGTCCTGATTGTGGCGCTCACCTGCACGGCGCCAAACATGCATACGACCATCATTGGCACCAAGGCAGAAGCGACTCTCATCGCTGAAGACGACACGTCTCCATTCGTCCCTCCATTCACGCCTGTCGCGACACCACTGGAGGCAGGCTGCACGATGTTGGGGCGTGAGCGGAAGACGGCCTAACAGTGTGCGGGACCATAGCCCAGCTTCATGGAGACGGTTGCGAATGGTCCTCGCCGATACCCCAGGAGCAACAGTGTCCCTAATTTGCTGGGAAGTGGCGGTGCGGTCCCCTACGGCACTGTGTAGGATCCTACGGTCTTGGCGTGCATCCGTGCGTCGCTGCGGTCCGGTCCCAGGTCGACGGGCACGTGCACCTTCCGCCGACCACTGGCGACAACATCGATGTACTGTGGAGACCTCACGCCCCACGTGTTGAGCAATTCGGCGGTACGTCCACCCGGCCTCCCGCATGCCCACTATACGCCCTCGCTCAAGGTCCGTCAACTGCACATACGGTTCATGTCCACGCTGTCGCGGCATGCTACCAGTGTTAAAGACTGCGATGGAGCTCCGTATGCCACGGCAAACTGGCTGACACTGACGGCGGCGGTGCACAAATGCTGCGCAGCTAGCGCCATTCGACGGCCAACACCGCGGTTCCTGGTGTGTCCGCTGTGCCGTGCGTGTGATCATTGCTTGTACAGCCCTCTCGCAGTGTCCGGAGCAAGTATGGTGGGTCTGACACACCGGTGTCAATGTGTTCTTTTTTCCATTTCCAGGAATGTATTTTACCTGAAATTCAGCAACTTCGCTAATATAAAACCATCACAAAACTGTACAAGGATAAAGTATAGCACGATTTCCATTTATTTTATTGTTATTAATCTGGTGAATCTAATAAAACATGTCCCAGGCACATACCTGCAGTAGTTTTCCAGAATATCCACAGAAAGAAAGAAGTAATTTTGTAAAATTTTTAATTTATTAACTACTTGGCCCAAGTTGATTTTTTAAATTCTAGACAACTGCACAAAGTTTTCAACAGAAGTTGTAGAGAATTTAATTTTGGAAAAATTCCTCTGTAGTAAATTTGAAAGATATCCCTATTTCATAAATAATCTGCAAACTACAACAGTTACTATGTGGTTTCACTTAAATACACTGTTGTTGTTATGTTCTTTCACTGAAAAATACAGAAAACTCACTCGTTTCAAGGTTTGGAAATGACCGAAACAACTCACTATCGGTTACCAACAAAAAAGTTCCTACATTCTTAATGGAAAGTAAACAAATTTATTTGTATAATAATCTCTCTTCCTCTGGATGTTCTGTAAAACTGCTGCAGGTACATGTCTGGGACATGTTTTATTAAATTCACTAGTCCAGTTACAACAAAACAAATGTAAATCAAGCTTTACTTTAACCCTGTACAGGTTTGCAATGGCTTCATATTAGCGAAGTCACTAAATTTCAGGCAAAATCTTTTATTAGCCATAACTAAACATTTGCAGATCTATTTTTATATGAACTTTTTGCTTTAGTTTTACTTGTAGAATAACATATTAAAATATTTACATATCTCCATGAATCACCCGCATAACAAAAGTAAGACTTCTGGTCCACAATATGCAATAATCAAATTCTCAAAAGATTTTTAAATTTACAAATTAAAACTTAAAGAAGATAATATATAGTTAAACAGAAGCATGAGAAAATTAGATTCGGGGAATGGGGAAGAAGTAGAAGAGAAATTACATCATGAAGCAAAACAAAAAGTCCCAGAGAAAAGAATACAAAACACCTGTGGTGGACAATGGAGTGTGACAAGGGAATAACAGAAAAACTAAAGGCCTGAAAAATATGGCATGCTAATAAAAATGAAGAAAAATTGAAGAATACAACAGCATAAAAAGGACATAAAATTATTAGGAACATTGAGACAATGTACAAGAAAGAGCAATTAGATTTGACAGATCACAACTTCATGAAAAACCATAGCACAGGCTTTTATTAACCATTTTAGAAGAAATTAAAGAAATTTCAGCCGTGTTTTGGGCTATGAACATTAGAGACAGGTGCAAAAACTCAGCCAAGTATAAAAATGTTGAGGCTTTTATGGCCACATGTTGGTTTATTGCCTGTTGCCTTTTGTCTCAGAAAGTACAAAAGAAAAAGGCATCATGAGCTTCAGAAACAGATAAGCAATGTGGGTGCAAGTTTGGAAACCATTCTAATACACACAGCTCAATCCATACAAACACTGCATGCTGATTTGCACCATGGTGCACCGCATTACGATGTTAATTATGATTACAGTCTTCATATGAGTTTGTTTTTTGGAAAATGGGTACATTATTTATGTATTCCAGTGCTCTAAAATTTAATAATGATACACCAAGAATGTGCTGCGCAGGTGGAAAGCAAAATTTGCCAGAATTATGTTAATTATCTGAACCATTATCAACACTGGTGTCAGGTGACATGAGCCAATCGAAGTATTTCTTGGCGAATATATGCAAGTACAGTTCATGATTCCTAATAAGACTGTTCAGTGCAGTAAATATCATATGCAAGAATTAAATGAAAGCAGTCAAAATACAAGAAAAAATTTATAATCATGCAGGATCACTACCACCACTGCCAAACACACTCAATTTTTTTTTTAATTTATTTCATGGGAAAATTTATAAACAAATCAACTGTCACTGTGTTACAAACTGTAGTCAATCAACAGATCATCATGATATTTCTGTGCCTAAATTCAAACAAAAACTAAAATCTTTAAAGGATTTCAAAGTCAAGCAACATGTTTTTGAACATTGAATGGCAAAATAGAGAACTGCACATGCACACATTTTTAATTGGTTGATCAGAAACGTCACATCACATCAAATTGATCAAGTCATCTTAGCAGAAATACCAGATGCTGATACAATTTTGCACTTATTTGAAGCCATCACCAAAAACACGATTCATAGTACATGTGATTTACTAAACAATAATCCATCATGCAAATTCGGTATGAAATACATGGAACAATACACAAGAGACTTCTTTGTTGAGACTATTGCTGGGCATCCACTCTACTGTCTATGATCAACCAAAGACAACAGCAAATTTATCAGATTGGGGGGAAAAAAAAATTATGCTTCTGAGCCAATCCAAAGGATCTTTGGGAATAACACAAGCTACAAATCAAAATATAGATATTCAATTTATACTAATTGTTTATTATGAAGCATTTGTTTCAATTGAAGACATGTTTGGCACTTGTAAAATTGGGAATGGCTGTGCCTCCTCGCATGTGATTTGCAAAGACAAACACACTCTGATGTCGACAGATTAGGCACGTTTGTTCATCTAATTTTCCAAAATTGGTTAGAAAACAACACTTAGCATATGACAGAATTATGAATGCAATTACAAGCAAAGGAGTGAACTGAATTTCCTTGATGCACTCAGAGGCACACGCATAACTTTTCTTGAATGAGATTTTCACTCTGCAGTGGAGTGTGCGCTGATATGAAACTTCCTGGCAGATTAAAACTGTGTGCCGGACCGAGACTTGAACTCGGGACCTTTGCCTTTCGCGGGCAAGTACTCTACCAACTGAGCTACCCAAGTACGACGGGCTTTAATAAAACTAATTGGTTACACATGTATCATTCAAAATATTTTCCATCGCTGGCCATTACTTTCTCCCACCTTTCGGGCAGTGTACAAATCCTGCATCGAAAAAATTGTTCATCTTTTGAAGCGATCCATGAATTGATCCAATTTGTGACTTCTTCATGAGATCGGAAGTGTTGGTCAGCCAGGCCATGTGCTATTGATCTAAACAGGTGATAGTCAGAGGGAGCAATGTCCATATGTAGGAGTTAGGGTGGGGTAAGACTTCCCATTTTAACATTTCCAAGTATGTTTTGACCTCTTTTGCAACGTGGGGTCGAACATTGTCATGCTGCAAAATCACTTTATGGTGTCTCTCGCTGTACTGTGGGCATTTGTCTTTTAATCCTCAGCTCAAATGCATTAATTGCTTTCGATAATGAGCACCTGTGATTGTCTCACTTGGTTTTAACACCTCATAGTACACAATGCCAAGCTGGTCCCACCAAATGCAGAGCATGATCTTGGAGCCATGAATATTCGGTTTGGCCGTCGACGTGGAAGCACGGCCGGGATATCCCCATGATTTTTTTGCATATAGGGTTATTGCAATGAACCCTTTTTTTGACCAATGCATAAATCCCTTCCGTTTTTGCCTTTGAAGCAACTGTTCACAAACACACAAACACCATTCAACATCTCTTGGTTTCAGCTCACGTGGAACCCAAGTTTCTTCTTTCTGACTCATGACCATAGCCTTGAGACATTTTGAAATGGCTTGCTGTGTCACTCCCACTAATCATGCCAATTCTTCTTGAGTTTGACGCAATGTCTCCAATTCTGCATCTTTGAAAACATTCTCTCTTCCACCACTATGCTGGTCTACGATGTTAAAACCACTATTCCTGAAGTGTTGAAACCACTTGTGATGCAGACACAAATCGACTAATGTTTGAATGAGGTTATGTTGACTGAGGTCCAAGCTAACTGCCTGATGTCTGCGATCTATTTCATTCGACCGTTATTTACCGTTGTCACCACCTATCGGCAAACAGTGGAAGCAAAGTTGTACACCTTGTACATTTTCACTTTTCATTCAGTAAAACAGCCACATGAGGCACAACATTTTAATTTACGAGTATTACTTCTTTACTTCAAAATGTATTGGTGACGCACTTTGCAGACAGTATTAACATATACCACTGACTGTACTCGCAAAATTATGTCATTCTATGACAGATAATGCAAGTGATATTAGGTCATAAACACTGAAATGTGTGAAAAACTGCTGCATTTATTTCTTTTTTGCAACTAATGCTATTCACAGCACATTTCACAGACAGAATTTAATTACATTACTGAAAGTACCTACAAAATTATGTCGACGTATGACACACAGTTCAGGGAATATGACATTGGGCTGCATGGAAATGAAGCTGCAGAGCAAAGTCTGCTAGAGATACAGATAAAATATGTGTACAGATATGTGTGAAATATGTTAGACATATGTGCAATATATGTGATGTAGGTTTGTGGGGAAAGTCATGAGTAAAAATCTACTCACAAAACCTCTGGACTGATTTCAATCAAACTTGGTACACATCTCCTATGCAGGGGAGGATGGGGGGAGAAGGAATAGGGTTGATACATGGACAGAGAATGAGGGGAGGAAGAGATTGACAGAGGGAGAGGGCATGGACGATGCGGATACAGATTTGGGGGAGGGAGGAGATGGATACAGAGAGGGTGGAGGATGAGATGGAGAGGGAGCTGGGGAAGAGGAATTGGACAGAGAAAAGAGATAGAAAATGGGATGAGAGAGAGGGGGAGGGGGAGATGGGTAAGAGTGTGAGGGTGAAAGAGGGGAACAGAGAGGAGGAGAAAGAGATGGAAGGAAAGGGGTGGAGGAGACAGGCAGAGAGATGGGAAAGGAGGAGATGGACTAACAGAATTAGAATAAATGCATATCTGGGCACTACCAGGTATGCAGCTAATTATCTAATAAATAGGAGAGTGCAACTGCTGCGCACAATTTTTTATGTGTATTTGTACGTGGCAAATAATCTGGAGGGGTGACGCATGTCTTCAAGCTGGAACAACAATGGCATTAACTGTGCAACTAGCAGTATCTGCAGGGGCACCTGTGCCCACTTGATGTATCATTAACTATGCAAGTGGCAGTGCCAATGGGGTCATTTGTGCACAATCCATGTATCACCACCCCATGTCGTAATGGTGCATAAGCACTGGAGCACTGGCCACAGATGACAACAGGAAAAAATCTATACACACAAACAAAAGGTTAATTTTGAAATATGTATTAATTCTATTGTAAAGTTTCAAGTTGCCAAAACGACAGACACAGTCTTGTTATCTACATTGTAAAGTTGTTGATAAAAGAAGTGTCTTTATTTTGTGAAACAATGTAAGAAATCATTGCTGAAGGATTCTTCATGTCTATTTCTGAGAGCTGAAACATTTAATTTCTAACACACTTAAGAGTGCAATGGTGACAAAGTTTGAAGACCAGCAGCATAATTGTCTCACATAAACATATTTCAGGTGCATAGATTGATAACTGCGAGTCAACAAACTCAAAAATCGATCTCACATACATACGGGAACATTAGATTCTGACACCCTGGTGAAAGTCCCCATAAAAATTAATGCTGTAACTGGATCAAACTGATAAAGAATGTTAATACTAACTAAAACATGGGAATTAATCAAGAAGAAATAAAAATTTTAATCGTACAATATTATGAGAAGGAAAGCAGCTACTCACCATATAGCGGAGATGCTGAGTCACAAATGAGCACAACGAAAAGACCCTCACAATTTAAGCTTTCGGTCATTGGTTTTCATCAACAATAGACACACACACACACACACACACACACACACACACACACACACACACACACACACACACACAAACATGACTCACACATACAACTGCAGTCATGTGTTTGAGTTGCGTTTGCATGAGAGTGTGTGACTGCAGTAGTATGCTTGAGTTGTGTGTGTGTGTGTGTGTGTGTGTGTGTGTGTGTGTGTGTGTGTGGGTGGTTTTCCATTGTTTAAATTTTAATCTGAGATTGAGTGGAAAGTTGTTGCTGTTGTCCTTGACAACTGACAAAATTCAAGGAGAAATGCATAGCTAACAACATGTTCACTGAACATTAAACATTAAAAAGGAATAATTTTGCCAGTAAGTAATGGTCACAGTAACCGGCAAAAGTCACATCGTGAGATGGAAGAGTGGTGATCAACAACTATTGAGTGCAACAACAGTATTCATCGACTATGCAGTAGCCACTTAGCAGTTGACCATATTCTCAGTTCAGATTACTAAATTTTCTTGAGACTGAGAAGCTTATGTCTACAAATCAGCATGGTTTTAGAAAGCATCATTCATGTGAAACTCAGCTCGCCATTTTCTCACAACATACTGTGAACTTTAGATTAAGGGCAACAGGCAGATTCCATATTTCTAGATTGCCACAAAGCGTCTGACACAGTGCTCCACTGCAAACTGACAAAGAAGCACAAGCATATGGAATAGGTTCACAGATACATGAGTGGCTCAAACACTTCTTATGTTATAGAACCCAGTATGTTGTCCTTGACGGCGAATGTTCATCAGAGGCAAAGGTATCATCGTGAGTGCCTTAGGGAAATGTGATAGGACCACTAATACTCTCTATATACATAAATGATTTGGCAGAAAGGGCGGGAAGCAATCTGTGGTTGTTTGCTGATGGCACTGTGATGTACGGTAAGGTGTCAAAGTTGAGTGACGGTAGGAGGACACAAGATGACTTAGACAAAAGTTTTAGTTGGTGTAGTGAATAGCGGTTGGCCCTAAATGTAGAAGAATGTGTGTTAATAGAGATGAATAGGAAAAACAAAACCCACAATGTTTGGATATAGCATTAGTAGTGTACTGCTTGACACGGTCACATCATTTAAATATCTGGATGTAACACTACAAAGTGATATGAAATAGAATGAGCATGTGAATATTGTGACAGGAAAGGTGAGTGGTTGACTTCAGTTTATTAGGAGAGTTCTAGGAGAGTGTGGTTCATCTGTAAAGGAGACTGCATAAAGGACATTAGTGTGAGCTATTTTTGAATACTGCTCAAGTGTTTGGAATCCGTACCAGGCTGGATTAAAAGAACACATCAAGGAAATTCAGAGGTGGGCTGCTAGATATGTTACTGGTAGGTTCAAACAGCACACAAGTATTACGGAGATGCCTTGGGAATTCAAATAGAAATCCCTGGAGGGAAGGCGACATTCTTTTCATGGGTCACTAGTGAGAAAATGTATAGAACCAGTGTTTGAAGCTGATTGCCAAACCATTCTGTTGTCTCCACCATACACTGTGCATAAGAACTACGTAAATAAGATACAAGAAACTAGGGCTCATACAGAGGCATATAGATAGTCATTTTTCCCTCACTCTATTTGCAAGCAGAATAGGAAAGGAAATTAGTAGTATTGGTACAGGGTAGCCTCTGGTATTTGCCATAAGGTGGACTGGGGAGTATTGCTGTACATATAGACAACCAATGACCATCCAACCTCACTGAGTTGCTGTGATGTGGTTCCAGCTAATATCACAACATGACGGGCTGTGCAACTTAGTTTGATGAGCTGCATTGAAGCCAAGTTGTTATTATTTTTTAATTTCATTTTGTGATGGAGTGTGTTTTGCACAGATGAAATTGATTTTGTTATTCAAAAAAGTCTGTAACAAAGTCACCCACTCTTTAAACAGTTACTGGTGGGAGAAGATTACTTATAAACATATCATCTTAAATACTGTACACCAGTGGTAACATAACAAAAAGCACAAAGGAGAAATTAAAGGATTAGTTTGCTTCCTTAGTGCATAAATAACTGCAGACTTAAAGGTGGATATGAAGGTGCATGGTGAGGAGTTAAATTCTGGATGAAAAGCAGATTTACAGGCAGATTTAAAAGCTCTGTGTGACGAATTAAAAACTTATCTTAAGGTTCAATTTGACAGCAGTAATGCTAACCTATTAGAACAATTAAAGGCTCAATGTGATGACTTAGGGACATTTGTCTTCAACAGTTTGCAGTTTCCATTAAGACTTACATTTGTAATGACTGTCAGCAAAGCACAGGGACAACTGCTAGAAGTGTGTGGACCAAATTTGGCAAATGCATGTTTCTCAAATGGACAGCTGAATGTGATCTGCTGACACATTGGTAAACATTTTGATTTATTTGTGTATGCAACAGATGGAAAAACAAAGAATACCATGTCCCCAAAAGCACTAGAATAGCAGAATTTAGGCACAAACACTTTCTTCCTGTGAGCGGCAATGGAACATATGCTGGATGCTAGCTATTAATCAAATAAAATATTATTTCTACTTGTACTGAGTTCAGACTCACATAATACATTTTAGGGCAACACTTTTGTCTCTGAATGTCTGCTTTATGTGAATCTCTCCATGAATATTTATATATGTGATGTTGCTGTTGTGGTCTTCAGTCCAGAGACTAGTTTGATGCAGCTCTCCATGCTACTCTATTCTGTACAAGCTTCTTCATCTCCCAGTACCTACTGCAACCTACATCCTTCTGAATCTGTTTAGTGTATTCATCTCTTGGTCTCCCTCTATGATTTTTACCTTCCACTCTGCCCTCCAATACTAAATTGGTGATCCCTTGATGCCTCAGAATATGTCCTACCAACCGATCTCTTCTTCTAATCAAGTTGTGCCACAAATTTCTCTTCTCCCCAATTCTATTCACTACCTCTTCATTAGTTATGTGATCTACCCATCTAATCTTCAGCATTCTTCTGTAGCATCACATTTCGAAAGCTTCTATTCTCTTCTTGTCTAAACTATTTATCGTCCATGTTTCACTTCCATACATGGCTACACTCCATACAAATACTTTCAGAAATGACTTCCTGACACTTAAATCTATACTCGATGTTAACAAATTCCTCTTTTTCAGAAACTCTTTCCTTGCCATTGCAGTCTACATTTTATATCCTCTCTACATTGACCGTCATAGCAAAACTCAGTTACTACTTTAAGTGTCTCATTTCTAAATCTCATTCTCTCTGCATCACCCAATTTAATGCGACTACATTCCATTATTCTCATTTTGCTTTTGTTGACGTTCGTCTTATATCCTTCTATCAAGACACTGTCCATTCCGTTCAGCTGCTCTGCCAGGTCCTTTGCTGTCTCAAAGTTTTTATTTCTTCTCTGTGGATTTTAATTCCTACTCCAAATTTTTCTTTTGTTTCCTTTACTGCTTGCTCAATATACAGATTGAATAACATCAGGGAGAGGCTACAACCCTGTCTCACTCCCTTCCCAACCACTGCTTACCTTTCATGCCCCTCGACTCTTATAACTGCCATCTGGTTCTGTACAACTTGTAAATAGCATTTCGCTCCCTGTATTTTACCCCTGCCACCTTCAGAATTTGAAAGAGAGTATTCCAGTCAACATTGTCAAAAGCTTTTTCTAAGTCTACAAATGCTAGAAATGTAGGTTTGCCTTTCCTTAATCTATTTTCTAAGATAAGTCGTAGGGTCAGTATTGCCTCACGTGTTCCAACATTTCTACGGAATCCAAACTGATCTTCCCCGAGGTTGGCTTCTACCAGTTTTTCCATTCGTCTGTAAAGAATTTGTGTTAGTATTTTGCAACCGTGGGTTATTAAACTGATAGTTCAGTAATTTTCATATCTGTCAACACCTGCTTTCTTTGGGATTTGGTATTATTATATTATTCTTGAAGTCTGAGGGTATTTTGCCTGTCTCATACATCTTGCTCACCAGATGGTAGAGTTGTGTAAGAGCTGACTCCCAAGGCTATCAGTAGTTCTAATGGAATGTTGTCTACTCCCGGGGCCTTGTTTCGACTTAGGTCTTTCAGTGCTCTGTCAAACTCTTCACGCAGTATCATATCTCCCATTCCATTTTCATCTACATCCTCTTCCATTTCCATAATATTGTCCTCAAGAACATCTCTCTTGTATAGACCCTCTACACTCCTTCCACCTTTCTGCTTTCTCTTCTGTGCTTAGAACTGGGTTTCCATCTGAGCTCTTGATATTCATGCAAGTGGTTCTCTTTTCTCCAAAAGTCTCTCTAATTTCCTTGTAGGCAGTATCTATCTTACCCCTAGTGATATATGCCTCTACATCATTTATCCTCTAGCCATCCCTGCTGAGCCATTTTGCGCTTCCTATCGATCTCATTTTTGAGACGTTTGTATTCCTTTTTGCCTGCTTCATTTACTGCATTTTTGTATTTTCCCCTTTCATCAATTAAATTGAGTATCTCTTCTGTTACTCAAGGATTTCTATTAGCCCTTGTCGTTTTTACCTACTTGATCCTCTGCTGCCTTCACTATTTCATCTCACAAAGCTACCCATTCTCCTTCCACTGTATTTCTTTCCCCCATTTCTTGTCAATTGTTCCCTAATGCTCTCCCTGAAACTCTGTACAACCTCTGGTTCTTTCCGTTTATCCAGGTCCCATCTCCTTAAATTCCCACCTTTTTGCAATTTCTTCAGTTTTAATCTACAATTCATAACCAATAGATTGTGGTCAGAGTCCACATCTGCTCCTGGAAATGTCTTACAATTTAAAACCTGGCTCCTAAATCTCTACCTTACCATTATATAATCGATCTGAGACCTTCCAGTATCTCCAGGCTTCCTCCATGTATACAACTTTCTTTCATGATTCTTGAACCAAGTGTTAGCTATGATTAAGTTATGCTCTGTGCAAAATTCTACCAGGCGGCTTCCTCTTTCATTTCTTACCCCCATTCCATATTCACCTACTACGTTTCCTTCTCTTCCTTTTCCTACTATCGAATTCCAGGCACCCATGACTATTAAATTTTTGTCTCCCTTCACTATCTGAATAATTTCTCTTATCTCATCATACATTTCATCAATCTCTTCATCATCTTCTGGAGCTAGTTGGCATATAAACTTGTACTACTGTGGTAGGTGTGGGTTTTGTATCTATCTTGGCCACAATAATGCATTCATGTTTGTAGTAGCTCACCCGCATTCCTAATTTTCTATTCATTATTAAACCTATTCCTGCATTACCCCTATTTGATTTTGTATTTATAACCCTTTATTCACCTGACCAGAAGTATTGTTCCACCTGCCACCAAACTTCACTAATTCCCACTACATCTAACTTTGACCCATCCATTTCCCTTTTTAAATGTTCTAACCTACCTACCTGATTAAGGGATCTGACATTCCACACTCTGACCCGTAGAACATCAGTTTTCTTTCTCCTGATAACAACGTCCTTGTGAGTAGTCCCTCCCCAGAGATCCGAATGGGGGACTATTTTATCTCCGGAATATTTTACCCAAGAGGAAGCCATCATCATTTAACCATACAGTAAATCTGCATGCCCTCGGGAAAAGTTACGGCTGTAGTTTCCCCTTGATTTCAGCCATTCGCAGTACCAGCACAGCAAGGCCGTTTTGGTTAGTGTTACAAGGCCAGATCAGTCAATCATCCAGACTGATGAGCCCACAATTACTGAAAAGGCTGCTGCCCCTCTTCAGGAACCACACGTTTGTCTGGCCTCTCAACAGATACCCCTCCGTTGCGGTTGCACCTATGGTACAGCTATCTGTATCACTGAGGCACCCAAGCCTCCCCACCAACAGCAAGGTCCATGGTTCATATATGTGATAGAATGGTTAATTTTTTTGGCATGTAGTTACACAAAAATCTTCCATTTTGAAATAACCCTGTCATTGTTGGTACAGTCATAGTGAGTGATTGGAAATTAAGTTAACAGTGAATGCTGAAAACTATGACCTTCAAATGAAATATATTTCATCATAATTAGAAATTCTGAAATAAAAACATTAATCAAACAACATAAATATATGTTGTCATCAGGAAGCATCTGAACTGTCACTTGTATGTTAAGTGTAAATTTCAGCAGACAATTTTTCAATAACAGAAACAGAAACAAATATGTGTCAAACACAAGGGAATAAAAAATCAAATTTTGGGCACAAATCTTGGGCATTATTAGAGTTCAAGAATACTATATTGCCAACAACAGTTCTATATAGACTCTTCCACTGTTTTTCCAGTCTTTGGAAATATTATTTTGCTTGTACAAAACTAGCAAAGTAAGTCTATTTGTTTGCCATCAAGAACTGAATTGTATAAATCCTTCAATTTCACACATTATAAAATATCTGGTATTAACATTACAGTTAAATGACATGAATACAACAATGGAGGAAATTATTTATTAGATAAAAGAAGCGTTATCAGATTGTGAAATAAAATATTCCCAGATGGCACAACTCATCATCCATTATCTATATTACTACAATTAATTAACTGTTCTGCATACACCAGGAAGAGAAAAGAAGGAACATCACTGAACACATACCGCATAAGAATCCTTACCACAAGTTCATTCAAATGCAATGAGTTTGCTGACTGTGTAAGTCAGTGGGAAGATTTAATACTATATTCTCCCATATTCCATGAAATTGTGAAATTTTAAACAGAGCAATAGCCTGTTGCTGTGGGTGCTTGTTGACTTGCCATCCATCGTATATACTCATTCAGTGTAAGTCAAATTTCATGTTACTGCTCACGTTGCACTCAATACCATATTGAGGCCTGTGGTGTGCAGGAGCTGTTAAACCACAGGTATTTTGTGCCTCTCTGTAGCTGCAGCAGCAAGGTTAAATGCAGTCAACAGCTCAGTTGTGAAATGCAATTGCTTTAAAACTTATCAATCAGATTCAAGTCAGGAAGTTCTAATACAACAGCAAATGGATGAAGATAATAGGAGAGACAAAAGAAGGCAATAAATTGTGTTAAATAAGTACCTCTTTTATATGTTTGTAAATCACTGAAGGTGCCTGCTACAACTAGGTGAAATGTGTTTTGTTGTAAAAATAATCGAAACTCAGTCATAAAAGAGAAATAGTTATTCTTATCTACAGGATAAATAACATTCTCCAATAGTATGGATATTCGGTACACACAAATTGGTGATAGACAGCACCTGTTAATTTGTAATTTGTCTGGTAAAGTTTATGGTGCTATGAGTCTGTCACCTACAATTCCTGACAACATATTGACACTAAAGTGAACTTGATCCCTTGCTTCCACGATTGCTTGATAATTTTCTTCTATTTGCATGTGGTTATTGTGCTATTATCTCAGTGTGAATCTTGTCTCAACCTTAAATAAAATGCAAGTTGCACTTGCACAGCACTGACCACGTGAAAGTGTGGTTTATGTGTTCAGTAGCGCCTATTTTTGCATACTTATCCTACAAAAATCAGCCATTGCAATGCTCCATAAAGGGTATGCAAACTGCATGAGGTCTACTACAGTCCCTCATTCTTATTGTGAATGCACCCATTTCTGGAAGTCTGCTGAACATTTTCTAAACAGAATAGGGCACCAAGTATGATGTTCACTCTATGTAACAATTGCTTGTCAATTAATGCCACTGGTTAAACTGCAGCAGAATATCGTATCTGCCATGCAATAATAGGATTCCATGTCACTCTTTATCTTGTTCACACTTCACAGGATCAGTAATACTGTTCTGATGCCAGCATAACATCAAACTGACTAATATAGAACGGATTGTCTGACAGCATTACGTATAGGGACAAACACAACCAATACAGAATGAGCACTGTACATCAACTGGAGGATTTCCTACACCACTAAGTACTGGCTTTCTCAGCAGGAGTGAGATGGCCCATACCTACACAAGTTTCTGCTTTTGCACACCTGTTAACAGAACTGTTTTTATATTTATGCCCAGCACTACCTCCTGTGAGAAAAGTTGTCCTTTCTAGACACTCTGTACACATCAATATAAGAACTAAACAGCATTGGCTGTCAAATCTTTTCCTCCCCATCAAATCACTTTTGTCCATAACATTCACAAGCAAATCCAATATTCCACAGGCAGCAATTTGACCTTACTAGTATCACATGGCTGCCACCAACACACCAACAGTGGACAGGTCACACGGAACATAACTCACCTCACCATCGCCCTCGCTCATTGCATCCTCCATATCCTCCTCACATTCCTCATCCTCCATTTTCCCACTATCCTGAGTGCTAGGCCCTGGAAAATCATCTGAAGGTGAATATTCCTGAAACAGTTAGAAAATGCTACATAAGCTGAGGGACAGGAAATAACAAACTTTCCAGCAAAAGCACAAAGAAATGATCAGCTCACTTCCTTTTGTTTTCTTTTAATAAATGTGTTTGTGGAAGTGATCATAGCTATGAATGTGGTACCACACAAGTATCACGCACAAAATTTATATTGTGTCATAAGTACAATACAGTCAGATAACACAGCTGTTCAAACACATTAAAGATAAGCCATTAACATTGGATTATCACCAAATCGCCTGGACGTCAATGGCAAATCACTTGGACGTCAATGGAATGTCAAATGGTGCTATACCCACACTAGAAAGAATGTGAATGTGCACCCCATCACTCAGCATGACACTCAACAGGGAAACTGAGCATACAATGGGTAGCCTGTCTTATAAATAGTTGGAATGTAGTATCAACATTTAGGAACTGGCAATGCTGACACAGTTTAATGGTCAAGGAAAACTGTTTTGAGAATAAACTCGTTTAGATCGCTTATCATATTTCATTATTTTAATTTCATTTTGGTTACTACTCTCGTCAGGTCAAAACTTTGAAATTTGAAAAACAATTTTCAATGTCACATTCAATGACATCCCACTTACGCAAATGTTTTACTGGAATGGATACTGGACATTGTTTTACAATTTCCAAGTTTTGACCATATCATGGCATCAGTCAATACAGCATTATAAGTAAAGAAATACGTTAAACAATCTAGATGGCTTTTTCACAAAGTCCCCACAATAACACAGTTTTCTTACAGCTGTGCCAGTATCAATATAGTCTGATTTAAAGTAGTAGTCACTTGACAGGCAACGGGCTGCAGGGCTCCCGCCACCAATAAACCAATGGCAGCTGGCGCTGTCGGCAGCCACTGCGTTGCCACTTCGCTCTGCTGAGCTGACTAAGGCAAGGCATTGTGCCAGCCAGCCAGTCCTCAGCGAGCCATTGTAGACATGCGGTTGAGAGATTTGAGTGACTTGTAGCTTTGCGTGTTTATGATGTCTGATGGAAGCAGTCGCAAGAGAGGGAGACCGAGGCTGCACACTCCTCAGAAACCTCCGAAAAGTGGCGGGCATGGTGTCATTATACGCAGACAGGTGCGTGAATACGTGTGTTCCTTAAGGGAGTATTTTGAGAGAGAGAGGGATACAGGAGGGCCTCTCATTCCTTTGGATAAGGTGGTGGAGTGAACTGCAGCTGCTCTGCAAGTTAGCGAATGAACAGTAGTAAGAATCAGCAAGGAGAAATTCATGAAAGAAGGCTCAAGTGAATCATCTAAATTGGAGACACCTGGGAAAAAGAGGCGACTTGAGAAGAGGGTCACAAAACTTGACTCTTTTCAGGAAGATGCCATTCGTCATCAAATATACGCATTTTATTCGAGGAAGGAGTATCCGACACTCAAAAAACTACATGCTACCCTTACAGCGGCTCATCTATTTCAGGGTAGTAAATCGTCTTTGTTACGAGTCGTGAAAATGTTAGGATTCCGATATAAATCCATCTCTGGCAGAAAGTTATTAATGGAACGCAAAGATATTGCAGCCTGGCGATGCTGCTTTCTTAGAGAATTAGTGGGGACAAATTTTGGTGATATCGTTTGGCTTGATGAAACGTGGGTGAATGCAGGACACAGTTTAAAAACAGGCTGGACAGACAGTACCATCAGCGGTAGTATGGCAGCTCCGATCGGCAGAGAAAAAGGATAATTGTAGCACATGTCGGAAATTCAAAAGGTTTCATTCCAAATTGTCTGCTGCTATTCGGTTCAAATAAGACCTCCGACTACCACAAAGAGATGAACCACAATACTTTTGTGAAATGGTTTGAAGACTGTGTGCTCCAGAACATAACAAAAATCTTCTATCATTGTTATGGATACCGCTCCTTATCACTCAGTAATACAAGATAAATCACCCACAAAGGCAACGAAGAAAAACAACATTGTTAGCTGGTTACAGAAACATAAGGTACAGTTCGACAGTAATGTGACAAGGGCAGAATTATTAGAACTTGTATCCCAACACAAGCCAAAGAACCCGACTTACGTTGTGGATGAAGTAGCAAAAAAATACAGGCATAAAGTGCTCAGATTGCCTCCTTACCATTGCCATTTCAACGCAATAGAGCTGATTTGGGCTCAGGTTAAACGGCGTATTGCTGCAGAAAATAAGAAATTCACATTAACCGAAGTGGAACGCCTTTTGAAAGAGGCAGTTGAAATTGTGACATCGGAAGACTGGCAGAAGGTAGTGCATCAAAAAGAGTGATACAGGACGCATGGAACAGTGAAAGTATCTTACAACAAAGTGTCAAAGACTTGATTATGTCTGTCAATACAAGCATTGACATGGATAGTTCCACTGACTCTGACTCTGAATTAAGCGGTGTTTTCACATTGTCTGATTAGTGTGTAGTGCACTTACTGCCATCAAATATTGTGTTTGTGAATTTATTTCGATTAATTCTTATTCTTGTTGTGAGAATAAGAAATACTGTTTGGCCAGCTCTCGTCATCTCCTTACAGTAAGTTAGACTGAATTTTAATTCTATTTCATTTTGTATACACACCAAGATGTTATTCAATGTGTGTAATAGTTTTCAAGATTTGCAATCTAAAGAAGAAAACTTTTTCCGGACACGAAAATTTCTCACACTTCAATAGTTAATGTAACAATGGCCCTAATTAAAATTAAGAGAAGATATTTGATATGCTTATAGATACCACTGAGACCGATACTGTACGTAAATTTCAAAATATTTACATAATATTTATAGGAGATAGAGATTTTAAACGTCATACTTGTTCCAAGTTCAGTACTGATAGGGTTGCTTAAAAACGCTGTCTTCAGAAATTTGTATATGGGAAACGTAATGCTCTATGAAAACTTGCCGAGTGCATTATTTTGGTAATGAATGGAAAAAAATATTTTGCTGTGATGTCAATAGTTTTCAGTAATTATGTGATAAGTTAGAAGCTGTTTGCGAAATCGAGAATTTAAATGGTATCAAACAAATTAACGTAACTCTTGTCCTAATTAAAATTAAGAATAGATATTTGACAGTTTGAGAGATATTGTAGAGATATACATCATATGTGGGTTTGAAATTTTTTACTTATTTTTTGTAGAAGATACAGGCTTTAAACGATTTTCTATCGCCGGGGGTATCGATGCGCTGAGACGGCTACCTCCAGCCAATGCTTGACGTGACAACGCCGCAACTTCGCAGCGCAAACTTCAAGTGACAACTACTTTAAATCAGACTATAGTCAGTGTATAGCAGTCATATATAAACAGTTCTTTTTGTACTCTGCACCAACTACAAACATATATTGTCATTCAAGTCAACACCTAATGCATCTAAGTTAGTTGGTTGATATGGGAGAGGGGAACAAACAGTGAGGTCATCGGTCTCATTGGATTAGGGAAGGGTGGGGAAGGAAGTCGGCCGTGCCCTTTCAAACCAACCATCCTGGCATTTGCCTGGAACAATTTACGGAAATCACGGAAAATAGTAAAATAAACTAATATTACATGTGCACTGTTGTAACTGCTCAACCTCCACCTGCATTAACTATAGGATTGCTACAACTCACAGAAGTGGCAAAATAGTTCTTTGCTTTCAGGTAGTGTGGTTATTATGAGAGAACAATCATAGCAAAAACATAAAATTGTATGAAATAAACAAACAAATAAAATAATAAAGAAGCAGCAGCACTATGTTAGCCTACCCTGTGCATGACTCTCTAAATCAGTATATCTATTGAAACCTACATCCATCTGAATTCACTTACTACTGTCAAACCTCAGAATTTGTCTAAAATTCTTAGCTGTCACATACAAATTAACTTTTGCTTCATGCCTTTGGACACGTCCTAACAACCAATATGTTCTTCTAGTCAAGCTACACCACAAACTTCTACTCTCCCAGAATCTATGCAGTACCTCAACAATACTTACTTTATCTACCCACCCAATCTTAAACATTCTTCTGTAATATCTCATTTAATAAGCATCTGTTCTCTTCGTAAATATGCTGTTTATTTTCCACATTTCACCTCCATATAATGTTGCACTCTTGACTAATACTTTCAGAAAAGACTTTATAACACTAATATATATTAGATATTAACAGTTTTTTTCTTTTTCAAGAATGCTTTTCTGGCTACTGCAAATCTGCATTTTATGTCCTCTTGCTGCCCAAGTAGGAAAACTCATCTATAACTCTGTAAGAGTCGTTGGGTCGTCACCTTTACAGATGCTGGACGATGAAGTGTGGAGCACAGTAGTGAGCACCTGTCACGCACACTGACTGCTAATGAGAGAGACAGCATTAGCAGTTTAGACAGTTATTATTTACAATCGAATAATCATCTCCTTGACACCAGCGAGGTCAGTGGAGGTGGCATGCAGAATTGGAATGCACTGACGCATCCATATCAGCAGTCTTGAGGCGGTCAGTGAGGTCAAGGCTGCCAGCACAGCAGAAGTGATGTCACGCAGGCCACTTTCCTAACTGGCAGCAGGCATAGTTTGTCCGGTGGTGGTGCCCTACAGCTTGATGACACAGTTTACTAGGGCACACTCATGGATAGATAATGAGCATTCTAGAAAGCTTCTAGTAGCTCTGTACGGTATGACGGTGGTGGTAGTGTCGATTCACCGGGGGAAGGCAGTGGATGCCAGCGTCCACTTACAAATGCAAGTGGGGGTAGCAGCAGCTATCACGCCTCCCCAATACAGTGACAGTTTGACAGTGTGCCAAACACTGTCAGTTTGCCCCCTAGCAAGCTGGTGGTAGAAGACTCCAAGTCTTCACATCAGCAGAGAAGAGGTGAGCAGTTCATAACAGTTAAGTTCAACAGACGGGGCTGGCTGCAGTCTCGATGGTAGTAGTTGCAAATGGTGTCAGCATGAGAGTCACTGGTCCTGCCTCTGTGCTGACTCACTGCAACTGGAATAGAGAGAGGCTCGGGAGGCCATGTATAACTGGCCGTGGGAGGTAATGACATTATCCCTCGGCGAGGATGACTGAATGTGGCCCAGTTTTCTGGGCTCGTCAGCATTCTTAACCACTCTTCTAAGTCTCAACTGTGGCTTGCAGCTCTTCAGCTTGGCACCTTCTCCAATGTCAGCAGGTTGAAAGGCATTTTTGTGTAAGATTTAAATACAGTTACTGCACCTTGCAGTGCTGTCAGAATGACATTATGTTACCTCCAAAGCAAAGTCGTACTGCCGAACTGCCATTTCTGACATCTTGTTCGACCAATGTGTGGCAATGATCTCGGCTGTGAGTCACAATATTTGCAGTTCTGGTTCTCCTGCCAGTTTGATATTCCTGACATTCCTGTTGTGATACTGAGCTCAAGCCTGTCTTGGCTTGGATCAGTGCTGGCTGCGAAAAACTTTTAAAAAATTATATATTCACCCAGTATATCTTTCTGCAATGCAACAACTTTTAGCATTTCATTTCCTAATTTCATTCCGTCAACATCAACTGATTTAATTTGACTACTGATCTTCAAAGTTCTCCACTCTCTTTGACAGAATTGCAATGTCAGTGACAGATCCCAAACCCACAAATTTAATTTCTTTTCCATATTTCTCCCTGGTTTCCTTTACTGCTTGCTCCAAGTCATATCGAATAACCTGGAAGACATGCTACAACCCTGTCTCACCCGTTTCTCAACTACTACTTCCCATTCCCGTGTTTTGATTCAGGGCTGCAGTCTGGTTGTCAAATATGTTGTAGACAACCTTTTACTTCCCGCAGTTTATCCCAGATAACATTATAACTCCATTGAGTGTACACAGACAACACTGCCATAAGTTTTTTCTAAACCTACTAATGTTGTTTCTGTTCACAGCCTGTGGAAAAAAATTATTTGAGATTCTAGCAACCAATTGTTCACCAAGTGGTGTACCTCTTCTGTGGAATGGAATTTCTTTGTGTTGTTTGCTTCTATGGTGGATCCAATTACATGGAAATCAGTGGTGTGAGGTCTCATCAGTATAACGGACGGGGAAGTACTGCTGGCCAGGGAGTGGATTTTCTGGACTATTGGTTGGTTGGTTGGTTGGTTGGAGGGTTAAGAGACTAAACAATGAGATCATCAGCCCTATGGTAAAGAGACAGATCATCTAGAGTTGTGACAGCGGACAGAAATTTGACTGAATTATGAAAGTATGTAGGAATGGTAAAATCGAGTCACTGAAACAATATTGAGGCTGGAGCTAAGATGTAATTTAAAGAGATGTAAATTTGTAAGGCCAATATGCAGCTCAACGAGTAGATGAGGATGGCTCCAGCGTTCATCTGTGGTTAGAGAAACCTCACTTGCACCCGACCTCCACCAATCAATTAAGGGCTATAACAGTTATGGAGTAAGGAATGCATTCTAGCATGGAAATTCATAATAATACAAGTGAGACGTCTAAAACTGCACAGAACATCAGTTGGACTGACAATGATAAAATAATGTGAGGGAAATATTCAGGTAAGTATGTGGATGGGGCCATGTAAGTGTTTCCTGGCGCTAAGCATATAATGGGACCCGTCCCACCCATAGTTGTCCTACCCCAGCTCCATTATAGCATAAGTGTTAAAGACACAAATAATAACAACTATTCTGAAGGGAACATAAAAACCAGCTCAACTGTCTTTCCTCATAAAATAACATCAAGGATAGGAAACCCTTAACACGCTGTGTTCGTCAGAGTGCTACCCTTATAAAATTACATGGGATGCAGCAGTGAAAAGAGCTAACCCCATTGAAATATGATTAAAATTGAGTAAAAGAGGAATGACAAAGGTAGATGGTAAAGGACACAGGGTTGATGGTCCCCAGGTCCAGCAAGCAGTGGGAGATGACCCAATCCCATACACACTGTCCCCACCCCAGCAGTAGTTTAAAATGTTATATCCGAGAATAAAAACCACTTTCATGTAGAAAACACAGAAACAGATCAGCTTTCCATGAATTTTCTCACAATGTTAGAGGCAAAGGATCTGGAATACAATGCTTGGCACAGAGAGTGAGAAGGAGGAGTCATACCATGAGGATGTGAGCTACTGTCTGTAAGGTTCTGCAACCATAATGTGGTGGTGCTTCGTTAAATAAAATAAAAGTATCAATGTGGTGAAAACGTAGGACATGGAATAGGAGTATGAGCGTGATGCTGCAGTAGTCTCCTTGATGGTGCAGAGTTTATTGCATATGCAACTCTGTTCCTGCAATAATCAAAGCAAATATACGAGAAGTAATTGCATCTTGTCAAATGGAAAGCCAGTTCATTCTCTGGGATACCCATATGACCTGGGATCCAGAGAAAAACAACTTAGCAGGCAGTATGACTGAGCCCCAAGAGAAAGCCAGCAACAGCAGATATCACTGGGTGAGAAGAGTAACATCGATCAATAGCCTCGAGATTGCTCACTGAGACAATACAAATTAAAAGGCATTCAAGGGAGATCTGTTTAATATAATGTAGGGTTCTGTCAATGACCATCAGCTCTGTCATAATAAAGACTATCTGATCCAGCAAACAAATGTTGTTCCTGACCACTTGAGGACGTATCCATGGCTTCACAGCTGTCAGGGTAAATGATGGTAGGACCCTACTACTCCTGAAGCTTCAAAGGGAACAGGCACTGAAGGGTCATGGGGGCAACAAACTTACGGAACTGAAAATAAATCAGTTCCAATTCATTGTCTGGATACTAACCAAGGAAGGGTGGAAGGAGGGGGGCGAAAGGGGAGGAATTGCAGAAAGGGCTTTGAACCAATTTCCACTGGTAATGCCACCCAAGAGTCAATGTCTTGGGGTCAACACCCCTTCTATGCAAAAAGACTTTAAGAATTTGGATAACTTGGAAGTATTTGGATGGTGATTGCAGAAGTGAGCAAGGGCTGCTAGCAATCAATTGAAGACGGAAAATTTCCATTTTGGCAAAGATACTTTTTAACAGACTAGTCCAGAAAGCACCAATAGCCACTCACTTCATGATGATGAACTGACTCCCACAAACTCAAAACTGAAGTTGCAGCTGAGCCATAAGTCCAGCAACTTTAGCCCAATCGGAATGAGACCAGAGCCCGATAAATAGAGAGTAGAGTGGTGTGATTCGCACCCAAAGAGTAATGGGTAAAGATGCAGAGCTCATTAATCTTTCCCATGAAGCTAGTTTTTAGTTGAATATTGGACAGCATATCCACTTTTTATCAAAGAAGGGTCTTAAAAATTAGGACTGTGTGACAACACCCCAACAGTAGACACCCAAGTACAGCTCTAAGTTAAATGGACTGTTGTATGACAACAGAAAGGCATGACTTGTGCTTTCACCAGACAGCATTACAACCCATGGGAAAGGATCTGAGCAGGAGCCATTTGGATTGCATGTTGGACCTAGCATTCAGCCAAGGTAAATGGAAATTCCATGTGGTTAGGGCTTCCCATCGGGTAGACCGTTCGCCTGGTGCAAGTCTTTCGAGTTGATGCCACTTCAGCAACTTGCATGTCAATGGGGATGAAATGATGACAATACGGACAACGCAACACCAAGTCCCTGAGTGGAGAAAATCTCAGACCCAGCTGGGAATCTAACGCAGATCATTAGATATGACATTCCGTCACGCTGACCATTCACCTACCAGGGATTCAGCCAAGTTTACAGACCGCGAGCTACACTACATGCAAAATTCTTTGAGATTGTTGTATACCATGACATTTCATTATGAAATGCCATGGTACACTCTTAGGCCCTTTGAGAAATGGAAGACTATACGTGAATATGCAGAAGAACTGTTACTTTGCATTAACCGAGCTAGAGTGAAGCAAAACATTTTTGCTAGGCTTCTGTTTACCTAGAGCCAACAATATAAGCAGTTGCCTCTCCCTTGGGCATGAGTGGTGCATAGACGTCATCACTTGCTGTTGTGGATAGTTATTTTGTGCAGCTGCTGATGGAAGGTGTTATGGTGGCTCGCCAAGCAATAAACAAAGAGCCTGTATTGCCAATTAATGTTATGTAAAACCTAATGATTTGACATACCCTGTCACTATGGGAAATTAGAGAGACCTCTGGAGAAAAGAGAACCACTTGCACGAATACCAAGAGCTCAGATGGAAAACTGGTACTAAGCAAAGAAGGAAAAGCTGAAAGGTGGCTGGAGTATATAGAGGTCTATACAACGGAGATGCACTTTAGAGCAATATTATAGAAATGGAAGAGGACATAAATAAAGATGATATAGGAGATAAGATACTGTGTGAAAAATTAGACAGAGCACTGAAAGACCTACGTTGAAACAAGGCCCCAGGAATACACAACATTCTATTAGAACTACCAACAGCCTTGGGAGAGCCAGCCATGACAAAACTCTTTCATCTGGTGAGCAAGATGTATGAGACTGGCTAAATGCTCTCAGACTTCAAGAAGAATATAATAATTCCAATTTCAAAGAAAGCAGGTGCTGACAGATGTGAAAATTACCGAACTATGAATTTAATAAGTCATGGCTGTCAAATACAAACACGAATTCTTTACACAAGAACGGAGAAACTGGTAGAAGCCAACCTGGGGAAAGTCAGTTTGGATTCTGAAGAAATGTAGGAACACAGGAGGCAATACTGACTCTATGACTTCTGATAGAAGATGGGTTAAGGAAATAAACCTACATTTATAGCATTTGTAGACTTAGTAAAAGCTTTTGACAATGTTGACAGGAATACTCACTTTGAAATTCTGAAAGTAGCAGGGATAAAATGCGGGAAGCAAAAGGCTATTTACAACTTGTACAGAAACCAGGTGGTAGATATAAAAGTCGAGAGGCATGAAAGGGAAGCAGTGGTTGAGAATGGAGTGAGACAGGGTTGTAGCCAATCTACACTGTTATTTAATCCTTACATTGAGCAAGCAGTAAAGGAAACGAAAGAAAAATTTGGAGCAGGAATTAAAGGCCAGGGAGAAGAAATAAAAACTCTGAGGTTTGCCATTGACATTGTATTTCTGTTAAGAGACAGAAAAGGTCTTGGGAGAGCAGTTGAACAGCATGGACAGTGTCCTGCAAGGATGATATACGATGAACATCAACAAAAGCAAAACAAGGATAATGAATGTAGTCAAATTAAATCAGGTGATGCTGAGGGAATTAGATTAGGAAATGACACACTGAAAGTAACAGATGAGTGTTGCTATTTGGGTAGCAATATAACTGATGATGGCTGAAGTACAGAGGATATAAAATGTACACTGGCAATGACAATGAAAGCTTTTCTGAAACAGAGCAATTTGCTAACATCGAGTTCAAATTTAAGTGTAAGGATGTCTTTTCTGAAAGTACTTGTATGGAGTGTTGCCACATTTGGAAGTGAAACACGGATGATACACAATTTAAACAAGAAGAGAACAGAAGCTTTTGAAATGTGGTCCTACAGGAGAACATTGAAAATTAAATGAGTATCACGTAACTAATGATGTGGTACTAAATATAATCGTGGAGAGGAGAAATCTGTGATACAACTTGACTAAAAGAGTGGATCGGTTGGTAGGACACATTCTGATACATCAATTTGGTAATGGCAGGAAGTGTGGGGGACACAAACTGTAGTGGGAGACCAAGAGATGAATACAGTAAGCAGATTCAGAAGCATATAGGTTGCAGAAGTTACTCAAAGATGAAGAGGCTTGCACAGAATAGAGTAGCATCGAGAGCTGCATCAAACCAGTCTTCGGACTTAAGACCACAACAATAACATTGTATACAGACCAGAGAGAAGGAGCAGCCTCGTGCTCATTGTAGAGTACATTGTATTAATGGTTAATTTGACAATATATTGTTGAAATGATAGAAATCTGGTTATGAATGCTTTATGTTATTTGAGGAGAGAAATGAGCTCTCATCCCAGTCAATTCATTAAATGTTCAAGGAAGAGGATCTGAGCATTGTGAAGAAAATTATTAGCTGAGACTGAATAGCAGGACCATTTATAGACGACTGTAGTATCCAGAAGATATCAGCAAACAAATCAAATCTACAAAAAGTGTGTGATACTCTGGGAGGACATATGTAACTTGTAGGTTTGGCATCTCCCCAAAAGCAATGGGCAAATGACAACATACAGTGCAGAAGTGACCAGTGGCCTGGCACAGGTCGCAAGCATAGTGATGGTGATGTGGAAGAGCGTACTGCTCAGTGCAGAGCCTATCAGTACAGTCCTGAAACAACTGACATGATAAAAATTGATGAATGAAAATTAATAGGGAGCCTCCAAAGCCCTAGTCGTGGAGGATAAGTAAAATGTAATGAAGCACAGTGGTGTCATATTTCTTATGTAAGTGTAGGCAGACTGGAAAGAGGAATTGGCATTTTGAAAAAGCCTGGCAGATTATTTTTTCCAACCTAACTGGATGGTTGGTTGTGGATTGTCCTTCCCAGAAAACACACTGATAGGGGGAAAGAAGGACCTGTAATTTGAGAACACAGCATATAACTAGGTTACCACCCTTTCAAGCAGTTTGCAGAGCATGTTGGTGATGCTAATCGGTCACTAGCTACAGATGGATGATGGTTTTTTGACTGGTTTGAGGATTGGAATGATGATACATCTTGCCATTGCAAAGGGAAGACATCTTCTAGCCAAATACAGTCAAAGACCTTGAGTAGGTAGAGTCCTTTGAGTAACATTTTGATGTTGGATCAGCTGATTATGAACCAAGTCAGGGCCTGGGGCCACAGCGTATGGTGAGTCAACAGCCTGAAGCAGTTTCAGTCAGTAAAATGTTCATTGTATAATTTGGCATGATGAGAGTTAAAGGACATGGGGATGTCCTCAACTTGCTTTTATGCCATTGGAGTGGCAGGCAGGTAAGAAGACCATGCAGATGCTGTCACAATGTGGGCCATGCGGTGTTCAGCAAGAATCAATGTATTTGTAGAAATACCACCATTAACGAGGAAACCCTGGACAGTAGACTATGCAGCTTGAGATACATGTGGGATAAAGAGGCATACAATCCTAAGGGGACATAATGATCCCAGCATTCCCTCTTACTGTGCTTAACTCTTTAAATGACACTGGTAAGTATATATACCACTGGAAAATGACTGGAATTACAATGTATAATTTTTTTCCTGATTTATTGGTACGAATGTTTACTACCGCTAACTCATGCTACACTTAAGAATAAGTATAAAACTGAGTAGGTGTATTCATTGGCATTACCAGAGTACACACCGATATGTATTGAATTGTTAGGCTGGGAAAAACCTCTTGTCACTTAAAGGGTAATATAGATAGAGGGTGGCCTGTGAAGGATGTAGCTTGAGATACTGTATGCTCCTTTGATGAGCCTGAATAGTTCTTGGAATGTTTTTAGTATGCAATGGCACCGACCAGCATGGGGTTGGCTCAAATAAAGGGGGAAAGCAGATCTTGCAGTGCAGATGATCACACTGGAGACATATTCTACAACCTCTTCAGGGCAATTTGACAGAGGGGTGATGAAAGTACAGCAGAAGTATATAATTGCCAGTTGGCTCTTTGAAGAGACCACTGTAATAACTGGTCCATTAAGTGATGATGAGGAAGTGACAATATCCTCAAAAAGTAACAAAGATCTCCATGCAGTAACCACTGACGTGGAGCCACAAGACAGGGAGAAAAGACTGTACAGTCGATAGCCAAGAAGGTACCAAGGATGATACTAAAGTGGATAGAGTATCATCAACGAGGAGACGCAGATCGAGCTCTTCACTTTTTCCATTAGCACATGGTAATCGTAGGCTGGAAATAATGAATATTATTTAATTTATTCTCGCAATATCATTAAGAACAGGGATGTCACAACTGAGAGTAGTGATAACTGTTTACTGATAGCAAGATACTTATTAATAATGTTAGTGATTTTCTTCTTCAAATTAATAATTGAGTTGCATAAATGTCTCCATATTCATTTGCAAATTCTCAATAGTGTTCTTATCTAAGGCCATGAACTACTTACTCTGTAACTGTCATGACAGACTTTTGGAGACTAAGAGTAAATTCAGCAAAACAATATGCATTGACGCGATTGGTGACTTTTCCCCTCTGCTTATACAGGACAACAACCATCAGCCTAATCATGTGACTAACAGTCTATCAACCAGAGCAGTGATACTATATAGTGGGTAAACAGTGCATCAGCAAATGAGTGTCCCTCTGATGAATTTCACATAATGGCTTTCTCATTCTGTATACATTATTGCAGCTGTAACCAGCTTTCTCATCTGCTTCATGCTCCTGCATTACATTGTTATATACAAGCAGAAAACTTGTGGTGGGGGAGAGGAATAATTAAGCATTCACACAAACAGGAAAAGAGAGATTCTAAACCACTTCACAGTACTGTGAGATGAGAACCATCTGGGGGGAAAATGGTGTAATGAGACTGAAAGCTTTTTGTAATAAGTCTGAACTTGTCTTTGTAAGCGTCTAGTTGGTATCTGAGAGATGTATACAATTTATTTTGATATCAAAATGTATAAATTTTGATGCTGGGCAACATAACTAAGAGAAAATTTAATTCTGAACAGAAATATTGGGAGTTCACATTACACCATGGGAAATCAAGACTTGCCGGTGCATCAAACAGTTCATCTGCAAGAAAACAATTCATTTCCAATGAAATTTGCATGTGCCATCTGACTGCAAAACAAAATGATTCAGATTAAAATGTTGGACCTGAACATTCCTAATCTTTATACTTAGTCTTGCAAACAATAAGTGTATCAGAACTGTTACTGTAATTACTGAGCAAATGAACATAAAATTAATGCCTCTGACTTTCTGGTCAAACTGCTTGAAAATTCACAAGATAGCATTTTACGGAAATCTTCTACTGGTATTAAGCCTGGGAACTGATACATTATTTTAACAAATCACTCTAACACTCACTATACCTTACAGGGACACGAACTTAGATGATAATTAAATTTATTGGCATACCAGTGCGCACGGAACACTCATCCGCTCTGAAACACATTCCTATTAGGAATATATTGAGACTGTCAAAAATCAAATTTAATTTGCCATACATGTGATGTGCATTGTGAGATGGTATCTTACCATCTGTCATAAAATGCTCCTCAGTACAGAACTGACGAAGTGCAATGCAAGTATGCAAACAGTCATGAAAGTAAAGAATAAAAAATAAGGAAATAAACTTGAACAACTTATAAATGAGAACAAAGATTGAAAGTATAACTATGCTTCATTAAGCCGTAACAACAATACACCTTTTCATAAAATTCTCACACTTTAAGCAGCAAAAGTATTTCTCAATAACTCTCTTGTGTACAATTGATTGTTCAACTATCAGACAAGTCCATGTGGTCCACTATAAAATTTCTACAGCAAACTTTAACCATATACAGCATCCTAACAATAAGAAACTCACAAATAATTAAAAAAATGGATTACCTTAAACATTGGCTTTGTCATTCCTGCATTTTGAATCATCTCATTTCCTCAAAAATTTTTCTCAAGACATATTGCTACAAAAACCTTTTTAAATAATTCTGCCTCCACTATATGGCAGGCCAGCTTCCACCCTTTTCAAACCAAGCACATAGTCAGATTGTCCAACACACACTACTACTATCTTCGAAAGAAGTAACCTCTTTGACCCAGTTGGATGACTCTTGTTTCATAGGCTTCCAATTTCTGGCCAAGTTTATGCCCCAAGTCTGAAACACGGAGGGGGTTCGATGATGATCTGGGCAGCCATAAAACAGTACTCCATGGGCCCCATGGTGACTCTGCAATGTTGTGTTCCTGCCACGGATTATGTGATCATTTTGGCTGACCAGGTCCATATCGTGGTACAATGTTCCCCAGTGGTGATGCTGTGTTACAAGACAACAGGGCCCTTGTTCACAGAGCTCACATCATCCAGGACTCATTTTGACAACACAAAGATGAATTGTTGCATCTCCCCTGGCCACCAAGGTCATCATATCTCAATATTATTGAGCCTTTATGGTCTGTTTCTAGAAAGGTGCATGATCGCTATCCATCTACATTGTCACTGCCTAAATTTGCAAAACTAGTTGCACAAAAAATGGTATAAGATTCCCGTAAAAACATTACAGAACCTCAATTTATCCATACTGAGACAAATGGAAGCTGTTTTGAATGCAACTGTTTCCCTACACAGTATTTGGCATGGTAGTGTGTTGTGTTTTTGGTGTTTTATAATTTTTGTCTACCAGTTGTATGTTAAGTTTGATGATACCTGTGACAGGGCTAAGAAAAATTACTGTGTCATCTTATGTTACATTTGATGAGCACATTACGTTAAATGCTGACTTTGGCAGTTACTAACATATGTGAGAATTACTGAATCATAAAACCTGTAACTCATGGTAACACATTTTATGCACACAAGAATGGAACAACTGGTAGGAGACTATACTGGAGCGGATGAATTTGAGTTCTGGAGAAATGTAGGAATATGACAGGCAACGCTGGCTCTGTGACTTGTCCTTGAAGGTAGAGGTAAGAAAGGCACATTTAGGCTAAGAAAAAGCTTTTGCCAATATTGTCTTGAATACACTCTTTGGAATTCTGAACTTATCACGAATAAAATTCTGGAAGCCACATTATATCTACAACTTGAACAAAAACCAGAAATGAAAGGAGGCCAGCAACTGAATATGTAGTGAGACTGGGATGTATGCCATACTCCAAGTTATTCCATCTTACACTAAGCAAGTAGTAAAGGAAGGCAACGAGAAATTTAATTTTTGGATAAAACAAGGGGTAAATTCAATAAATTAAAATTAAGTGACCAGAACTAAAAACATGAAAGTTCACTGATGATGTTGCGATTTTGTATGAGATATCAAAGGGTTTGGAAGATTAAATTACCAGAGAAGATAACATTTAGAAAAGATTTTATAAGATGAACATCAACATATGTGAAACAACGATAATGGAGTGTAGTTGAATTAAGTCAGCTGATGCTGAGGGAATTAGAATAGGACCAAGAGGCAAAAAGTAGTAGATAATTTTTGCTATTTGAGCAGCATAATAACTGATAACAAAAGAAGATGAGAGGATATAAAGTGCAGACATATAATAGCAGCAAAATCACTCCTGAAAAATAAAAATATGTTAACATTTCAAAAGAGTCATCAGATTTCACAAGACCATATCTTCTACATGAATGAAGGTGAAAACTTAAGGTGAATTTTAACTTGCATCGGGTTACAAAAGCTTTGTTTCCAGACCAATTTATAATTTTGCAAGGTTTTGTCTTCTACATGTGTGTGCATAAAATCTCAGAATACTTTTTAAAATTATGTTTATTTATGAAACTTTTCATTACTACCACAAATATTCCATGTGCCCTCCAGCAGAAGCATGACAAACATCAAGATAATAGTAGTACTTGTCCCACAGTTTTGCAAGCAAGTCCGGAGTTTCAGCATTCAATGCTGTTGCTGGGCAGTGTCGCAGTTCGTCCAAAGTCATTAGAAGCAAAGGTATGTAGTTGGAGTCTTACAAAAACCCCCACAAAAATAAATATTATACTGTGCGATCAGGATATCTTGGAAGTCAGAGGCACAACGTGAGAACCTTTTGACATAGTTGCACTAAACTGTATCTGTTGAGATGAAGAACGCAAAACACCCTCTGCTGCTGTTATATTGCCATCTCAAGTCAACACACATTACACAATAAACGAGCAAGCATGTGATCTAGGTGCACCAGGAAGAACCCTACAGCAATAACATTAACTGGCAAGTTACAACTGAAACAGAGGTAAACTCTTAGTTTCAATGTGACACACTCACCTCTTTCTTGATGCTTCAGAGGTTCTGTGCACTACTGAGACTGTCAGGAAACTACCATTTGTTTAGAAATTGAAAAGGAGTTACTCCCAAGTATGCATTCATGCACAAGTCATGTCATGACCACCATCAAAATGTTTTATCCATAATGTGCACCAAATTACAAATGCAGAGTTGGCTCTACATAATCTCATGCCCTCGGCAATTAGTATACTTGGTATTCCCACTGAAAAAACTAAGTTTTAGTATAATGTTTCTTCCAGAGCCATATAATCGACTCTACCTTAACTGGACGTCGAGCTGTAGTTGTCTGAGTGTTCCAGCAAAAAATACTCTTACTTAGTCTCTGCCATGTTGTTGTAAGACAGGAAACAAAGTGCAACTAAGGCAAAAAGAAAATACTTCCCATACAGTGCCTACAAGGAACAGTTATGACCAATGTCTAGAATACTGCAGAAGAAAAAAGAAACTGCTTCAAAATAAGTGCAAAACAATGCCAATAGTTCATTTCTATAATTTCAAAACTAGAGTGTGATCTAGAAATTGGCAGGCCAAACATAAAAATGATTCTCTTTTCTTTTCATATACGCTTTATTTGCCCATTTATGGATGTGCAGAGCAGTATCACGGGAAGCAGCAGAAACTGATAAATCAGATTCTATGTTAGCAATATGCTTTGATATATGTAAAATAAAGTGTCCCAAAAAAATGCAGACTGGTCAGACAAGCCACTACTGACAGGAAATTTATGGGTGAACTGTCGAAGTACTCCTAAATATAAACAGAAACTGACCCGTGCAAGGGTTCTCACTTCTCAAGCTAATGCAAAATACATTTTACATACTTCATATCCAAAGAATAGATTGTCTACCAGAATTTATGTTACCATTCACTGTCATAGAAACACACCCTGCAAATGTGACACAGTAGCAATACATTTAATTTTGAAATTTCCCAGACATAATCTGCACTTATTGGTAAAACATATGTCGGCTTTGAAAATAGAAATGATACATAATGGATTTCAGAAATAGTGTTCAGAATATCTCTCAAATTTCTGCTTGATATACATAGTAAATGGGCCTCCATAATTTTTAAGTTAATCACGATTTTCAGTCAACTCTTGCTGGAACAGGACCACAAGAGAGAAAGTACAACTGTTAGCTTATGTGAAGGAAAGAATTATTCTGGTTATGAGGCAGTCAACTGACAAAATATCGCTATGTATTTCTACATCTACATCTACATCCATACCCCGCAAGCCACCTGACGGTGTGTGGCGGAGGGTACCTTGAGTACCTCTATCGGTTTCGCTTTCGTGATTACTAAATGATCCTGTAACGAAGCGCGCTGCTCTCCGTTGGATCTTCTCTATCTCTTCTATCAACCCTATCTGGTACGAATCCCACACGGCTGAGCAATATTCAAGTAGGGGCCGAACAAGCGTACTGCAACCTACTTCCTTTATTTTCGGATTGCATTTCCTTATGATTCTTCCAATGAATCTCAGTCTGGCATCTTCTTTTCCGACAATCAACTTTATATGATCATTCCATTTTAAATCACTCCTAAAGCGTACTCCCAGATAATTTATTATCTGCTTCCAGTTGCTGACCTGCTATTTTGTAGCTAAATAATAAGGGATCTATCTTTCTATGTATTCGCAGCACTTTACACTTGTCTAGATTGAGATTCAATTGCCATTCCCTGCACCATGCGTCAATTTGCTGCAGATCCTCCTGCATTTCAGTACAAATTTCCATTGTTACAACCTCTCGATACACCAGAGCATCATCTGCAAAAAGCCTCAGTGAACTTCCGATGTTATCCACAAGGTCATTTATGTATATTGTGAATAGCAGCAGTCCTATGACACTCCCCTGCAGCACACCTGAAATAACTCTTACTTCGGAAGACTTCTATCCATTGAGAATTACATGATGCGTTCTGTTATCTAGGAACTCTTCAAACCAATCACACAATTGGTCTGATAGTCCATATGCTCGTACTTTGTTCATTAAACGACTGTGGGGAACTGTATTGAACGCCTTGCAGAAGTCAAGAAACACGGCATCTACCTGTGAACCCGTGTCTATGGCCCTTTGAGTCTCGTGGACGAATAGCGCGAGCTGGGTTTCACACGACTGTCTTTTTCGAAACCCATGCTGATTCCTACAGGGTAGATTTCTAGACTCCAGAAAAGTCATTATACTCAAACATAATATGTGTTCCAAAATTCTACAACTGATCGACGTTAGAGATATACGAGGGCGGTTCAGAAAGTAACCTCCGATTGGTCACAGTGCGGGTTGTGGGGGGAGTAGCGATGCCATCTGTGCGTTCACGCACTCAACAGGTCAGTCGGCATCAAGCCGTGGTCGAGTGAACGTCGTACCTGCGCTAGTTTAGTTTTTGTGGCAGTTTGAAATGTGTGCTGCAATAGAAAACCCCGCCAAATGTGAAGTGCGTGCTGTCATAAGGTTTTTTACAGCCAAAGGATATTCTGCAGCAGCTATTCATCGTGAGCTTTGTGCCGTGTACGGACCAAGAGTTACGAGTGAAGGAGTTGTCCGTGAATGGGTACGTTTATTTAAAAGTGGACGAGAAAACGTTCATGATGAAGAGAGGAGTGGCAGACCATCATTGGTGACTGACGAACTCGTTCAGACAGTTGATGCAAAAGTTCGTGAAAATTGATGTTTCTCAATGTAGGAGTTGTCTACTGGTTTTCCACAGATTTCTAAGACTCTCTTGTACGAGATAGTGACAGCAAGATTGGGTTACCGTAAGTTCTGTGCACGATGGGTGCCCAAAATTCTTACCGACCACCACAAAACTCAAAGAATGGCCTCTGCATTAGACTTTCTGTCACGTTATGAGGACGAAGGAGAACCATTGTTAAACAGAATCGTGACCGGTGACGAAACCTGGATTAAGTACGTGAACCCTGAGACAAAAGAACAATCAAAGATGTGGGCACATTCAAATTCGCCTACCAAACCAAGAAAAGCCTCGCAAGATTTTTCTGCCAGAAAACTGATGGCAACGGTGTTTTGGGATGCCAAAGGGGTGTTGTTGGTTGAATTCATGGAACGTGGTACGACCATTAATCAAGACGTGTACTGTGAAACAATAAAAAAGTTACGACGGGCTATACAGAACAAACGCCGTGGTATGCTGACTTCCGGTATCGTTTTTTTGCACGATAACGCCCGTCCTCACTCTGCTCGCAGAACAACGGCCCTTCTTGAGTCCTTCAAGTGGGACGTTATCAACCATCCACCTTACAGCCCAGACCTGGTGCCAAGTGATTATCACCTCTTCATGCATTTGAAGAAATGGCTCGGGTCACAGCGGTTTGATGACGACGAAGAGCTCAAAGATGCGGTCACAGGCTGGCTCCAGGCACAAGCAGGTGATTTTTATGCAGAAGGAATTTCAAAGCTTGTGAAGAGATACGATAAGTGCCTCAATCGCTATGGAGACTATGTAGAAAAATAGTGCAAAGATGTAGTTGTAAGATGTATATATTAAAATATTTTTATTTAACTTGGTGTATTTTTTTAAATCAACCGGAGGTTACTTTCTGAATGGCCCTCGTAGGTCTATAGTTTTGCACATCTGTTCGACGTCCCTTCTTGAAAACGGGGATGACCTGTGCCCTTTTCCAATCCTTTGGAACGTTACGCTCTTCTAGAGACCTACGGTACACCGCTGTTGATCTGTTATGTATTTTACTTACAATTCTTTCACAGTTAGGGACAAAGTTAATAAACAGAAATAGGTAAATACACTCTAACCACATACAGACCAACAGAAACTGTTTGCCTAACTGCAATGTGACACGTGATGCAGATGTCAGACATGGAGAAGTTCTGTGCTCCAAGATCAAGAAATACAACAATTATGATGTCTCACCATTTATTTTAGTAACGGTTTCAGAGATTTGATTATGAAAAAAAGTGGAGCAGCAGAACAGCAACAAATCAACAGAGTAAAATGATTCTTAGATGAATAAATTATTAATATTAATACCAAATATGGAAAGGTACCGACACAATGTACAGTCATCTATCTGCTATCATCTTGGCATTTGGACTGATGCACTGCACCTAATGAGAAAGCAAGGTAAAATTTAAGTGAAGCATAGAAGCCGTCTGTACTAAGCTCTGATGAGACGAATGTGGACAATCATATCAACAAGTTCAAGAGACTGACACCACCATGGACCACATGGTGGGCTACATGTTGTTTGGCGCATGGTTTATGTGAAAACTGGCAGCAGCCAATAGAGCCAAAAGGATCTGCATGCTGGAATGCCTGGACACTAAATTAAAACATCTACAGCAGGCTTTCGAGAAAAATGGCTACTCAGGGAAAGAAGTAAACAGAATTCTATGACTAAATAATGGAACATCAAAGGACAAGCATGAAAAACAACGGTTGAAAAATACGGTTTCTCTGCCTTTTATTAAAAAAGTAATAGATCAGATCGAAAAGATTTTACAGAAACATGACATCAGACTGGTTTTTACACCAACAAAGAAAATACATCAAGCACTCTGATCTGTGGATAAACGCCCTCCTCTATTAGCATGTGGCATGTATAAAATTCTGTGTACATGTGGTAAAGTTTATATTGGAGCAACCAAGAGAAGTGTGGATACATGGATAAAGGAACCCAAAAGTCTTTGACAATTAGAGAAAATAGTCAAATTGGCCTTAGCAGGACATGCTCTTCAGCCAGGAAGTCACAAAGTGAAGTTTTCTGAAACAAAAATTCTATCTACAACAATGAACTATTATCCACAGTTATGTAGAGAAGCCACTGAAATACATAAACATAGGCAAAATTGTAATAGGAAAGTAGAGACCATGAAACTAAGAGACATTTGGACAGTAACTCAGCAGAATCGCCAAACAGTTTTTGTCTTTGACAAAATGACAATTCCAGAATGAAATTTTCACTCTGCAGCAGAGTGTGCGCTGATATGAAACTGCCTGGGAGATTAAAACTGTGTGCGGGACCGAGACTCGAACTCGGGACCTTTGCCTTTCGCGGGTAAGTGCTCTACCCAACTGAGCGACCCAAGCAAGACTCACACCCATCCTCACAGCTTTACTTCTGCCAGTACCTCGTCTCCTACCTTCCAAACTTTGCAGAAGCTCTCCTGCGAACCTTGTAGAACTAGCACTCCTGAAAGAAAGGATACTGCGCAGACATGGCTTAGCCACAGCCTGGGGGATGTTTCCAGAATGAGATTTTCACCCTGCAGTGGAGTGTGCGCTGATATGAAACTGCCTGGCAGATTAAAACTGTGTGCCGCACCGAGACTCGAACGCAGGACCTTTGCCTTTCAAGGGCAAGTGCTCTACTAACTGTCTCCGCAATATCCTTTCTTTCAGGAGTGCTAGTTCCGTAAGGTTCGCAGGAGAGCTTCTGCAAAGTTTGAAAGGTAGGAGACAAGGTACTGGCAGAAGTAAAGCTGTGAGGACGGGGCGTGAGTCATGCTTGGGTAGCTCAGTTGGTAGAGCACTTGCCCGCAAAAGGCAAAGGTCCCGAATTCCAGTCTCGGTCCGGCACACAGCTTTAATCTGCCAGGCAGTTTCAAGATGACAACTGATAAATAAGTTTTATCTTTGACAAGGTCCATCAGTGATTATTGCATGTAACTCCGGCCACATCCCTTATTCTACAGTATATATCGAGACAATACAGCAGGCTGATGGCGCCTTAATTTGTTTGGTAATTTAACTAATTTTTCACTTGGGTTGTTACAAGTGTAGAAAATTGTCAGTTAACACTTTAGTCCAGATTCAGCACCTATTGTGGTCGCTAGATAAGTTACAGGAACAAAGTGAAAACTGTGGATTGACAGGACAACACTTTTATAAGTTGCTATATCCAAAGCATGCAGCGCAGTTAATGTGATCTGATAACACTGCTAGAATAGCACAGTGTAGCCTCAGTGAATTTGGGGGCTATTTGTGTAATAAAATGATACCTTCTCTGCAGATATGGCAGGAATTAGTGCAAAGGGACTACTGGTGGGTATAAGAAAACAGGGAGCTGTTAGCACGGTACATATGGGATATTAGGCAGATAGTAAAGGCATTATATTTACCACAGAGTGAAGCAGAGGTTGAAGGGGTAAGTCCAGAGGATAGGTGTTGGTTGTTGTTTGTGGAAAGGCCAACTCATTCATGGATTTACAAGGCAGACACGTGTGTACACGATCCATTACACAGATATGAATATGAAAGATATAATGTGAGACAAAAGGGCAACTCCATCTGATACGTAGGGACACCTTTGATACTAGCAATATAGCTCATTACAAAAATTACTGCAAAATACTAAAGAAGGTTATCCAGAAATCTAAACACCTGCATTATGAGAAGAAGATAAATAAAAACAATATGGGATATAGTTAAGTCAGAGAGAGGTAGGACCAGAAATGAGGAGGAACAAATAGCTCTAAAAATAAACGAAACCGTGGTAACAAACGCATGTTGTGTTGCAAAACAATTAAACAAGTATTTTGCCTCTGTTATTGATAGAATGGGGTTGTCAGGTTCAGTAAATAATGCAATAGAATATCTGAGACCAGTGCACACAAGCAATCTGAGTAAAACGGAATTGACACTTACTTCACCCAAAGAAATAGAATCCATCATAAAGTCCTTGAAATCAAATCCTTCTAGTGGTTATGATGACGTGTCAACAAAGTTAATAAAAGAGTGTTCATGTGAGCTTAGTCATATCTTAAGTTATTGGTGTAATCAATTACTTGTCACAGGAACATTCTCGGACTGGCTTAAATATGCTGAAGTTATACCTCTCCACAAAAAAGGGGACAAAGAAATGCCGTCAAATTACCAACTGATCTCACTTTTGCCAACTTTTTCAAAAATCTTTGAAAAGGTTATGTTCAAGCATCTACTTAAGCACCTTAGTGAAATTAACATACTGTCAAAGACACAGTTTGGGCTTCTTAAGGGTTCTGATATTGAGAAAGCTATTTACACTTACAGCAAAAATGTCCTTTAATGTATTGGACGACAAATTAGAGGCAACTGGCATATTCAGTGACCTGTCAAAGGCATTTAACTGTGTGAATCACAGCATTCTTTTAAGTAAACTAAAATATTAAGGTGTCACTGGTAGTGCTGCAAAGTGGTTTCAGCCGTATCTTACTAACAGAATACATAATGTGTCATTATGTAACACTTCAGCAGAAGGCAATCAGACATCAACTGACTGGGAAGAAATTACATGTGGTGTTCCCCAAGGTCCCATACTAGGTCCACTACTGTTTCTTGTGTATATTAATGACCTGCCATCTGTTACATTACCAGATGCCAAGTTTGCCTTATTTTCAGATGATACAAACATTGCAATAAATAGTAAATCAAATATAAATTTAGAAATGACAGCTAATCCAATTTTTACTGACATTAATAAGTGGTTCATAGCCAATTAACTGTCATTAAACTTTGAAAAGACCCACTATATGCAGTTCAGAACTTCCAACAGATTTCCTTCTGGTGTGTGTACAAAATATGATGACATGGAAATAGGAGAAGTTGACAGTGTAAAATTCTAGGGATTACAACTTGATAATAAATTCAGTTGGGAGCAACATACTAATGAACTGCTAAAGTGCCTAAACAAGTCTGTGTTTGCAATGTGAATGATGTCAGACATAGGAGGTATAAATATAAAAAACTGGCATACTTTGCTTATTTTCACTCCATTATGTCCTGTTGTTGTTGTGGTCTTCAGTTCTGAGACTGGTTTGATGCAGCTCTCCATGCTACTCTATCCTGTGCAAGCTTCTTCATCTCCCAGTACCTACTGCAGCCTACATCCTTCTGAATCTGCTTAGTGTATTCATCTCTTGGTCTCCCTCTATGATTTTTACCCTCCACGCTGCCTTCCAGTACTAAATTGGTGACCCCTTGATGCTTCAGAACATGTCCTATCAACCAATTCCTTCCTCTGATCAAGTTGTGCCACAAACTCCTCTTCTCCCCAGTTCTATTCAATACCTCCTCATTAGTTATGTGATCTACCCATCTAATCTTCAGCATTCTTCTGTAGCACCACATTTCAAAAGCTTCTATTCTCTTCTTGTCCAAACTATTTATCATCCATGTTTCACTTCCATACATGGCTACACTCCATACAAATACTTTCAGAAACGACTTCCTGACACTTAAATCTATACTCGATGTTAACAAATTTCTCTTCTTCAGAAACACTTTCCTTGCCATTGCTGGTCTACATTTTATATCCTCTCTACTTCCCCAAATAGCAAAACTCCTTTACTACTTTAAGTGTCTCATTTCCTAATCTAATTCCCTCAGCATCACCTGACTTAATTCGACTACATTCCATTATTCTTGTTTTGCTTTTGTTGATATTCATCTTATACCCTCCTTTCAAGACACTGTCCATTCCGTTCAACTGCTCTTCCAAGTCCTTTGCTGTCTCTGACAGAATTACAATGTCATCAGCAAACCTCAAAGTTTTTACTTCTTCTCCATTAATTTTAATACCTGCTCCGAATTTTTCTTTTGTTTCCTTTACTGCTTGCTCAATATACAGATTGAATAGCATCGGAGAGAGGCTACAACCCTGTCTCACTCCCTTCCCAACAAACTGCTTCCCTTTCATGTCCCTCGACTCTTATAACTGCCATATGCTTTCTGTACAAATTGTAAATAGCCTTTCGCTCCCTGGATTTTACCCCTACCACCTTCAAAATTTGAAAGAGAGTATTCCAGTCAACATTGTCAAAAGCTTTCTCTAAGTCTACAAATGCTTGAAACGTAGGTTTGCCTTTCCTTAATCTTTCTTCTAAGATAAGTTGTAGGGTCAGTATTGCCTCACGTGTTCCAACATTTCTACAGAATCCAAACTGATCTTCCACGAGGTTGACTTCTACCAGTTTTTCCATTCATCTGTACTGAATTCGCATTAGTATTTTGCAGCTGTAACTTATTAAACTGATAGTTCAGTAATTTTCACATCTGTCAACACCTGCTTTCTTTGGGATTGGAATTATTATATTCTTCTTGATGTCTGAGGGAATTTCGCCTGTCTCGTACATCTTGCTCACCAGAGGTAGAGTTTTGTCAGGACTGGCTCTCCCAAGGCTGTCAGTAGTTCTAATGGAATGTTGTCTACTCCCAGGGCTTTGTTTCGACTTAGATCTTTCAGTGCTCTGTCAAATTCTTCATGCAGTATCATATCTCCCATTTTATCTTCATCTACATCCTCTTCCATTTCCATAATATTGTCCTCAAGAACATCACCCCTGTATAGACCCTCTATATACTCCTTCCACCTTTTTGCTTTCCCTTCTTTGCTTAGAACTCGGTTTCCATCTGAGCTCTTGATATTCATGCAAGTGGTTCTCTTTTCTCCAAAGGTCTCTTTAATTTTCCTGTAGGCAGTATCTATCTTACCCCTCATGAGATAAGCCTCTACATCCTTACATTTGTCATCTAGCCATCCCTGCTTAGCCATTTTGCACTTCCTGTCAATCTCATTTTTGAGACATTCGTATTTCAGTATCTCTTCTGTTACCCAAGGATTTCTGCTAGCCCTCGTCTTTTTACCTACTTGATCCTTTGCTGCCTTCACTATTTCATTATGTCATATGGTATCATATTTTGGGGTAGCTCCACAAACAGAGAAAAAATTCTTAGAGTACAGAAGCATATAATAAGAGTAATGAGTAGTGTAAATCCAAGAATATCACGTCGACACCTATTCAAAGAATTGGGCATATTAACCACAGCTTCTCAGTATATTTATTCCTTAATGAAGTTTGTTGTAAATAATACATCTCTTTTTCCAACTAACTGCTTAGTACACAGTATCAACACTAGGAATAAGAACAATATGCATAAACATTTAAAATCACTTACTCTTGCCCAGAAAGGAGTCCAGTATTCAGCAAGACATATTTTCAATAAGTTACCAGCAACCATTAAGAGTTTAGTTTCAGACAAGGCACAATTTAAACATAATTTAAAAGAATGTTTGGTGGCCAACTCCTCCTATTCCATCCATGAGTTTCTCAACAAGTGCAGTAGACCATTTTCATGAAAATTTATTATACTTTAATTTTAGACAATACTTGGTTGTAACAGCCAAGTAACTACCTACTGTGTGAATGATGGATGTATGGAAAGCAGATGTAAGTCTTAAGTCTGTAAATAATGGAAGTTTAATTTTAAATCTTGTACATAATCTGACTGTTCTTAACTGAGGATCAATGAAATGAATAATTTACTTTAATTTTTGACAATACTTGGTTGTAATAGCCAAGAAACTAGCAAATGTCTGAATTATGGATTTAATGAAAGCAGACGTAAGTATTAAACCTGTAAATATTAGAAGTTTAAATTTAATTCATGTACATAATTTTACTGTTTATTGACTCAGGATCTTTAAAATTAATGAAACTCAAGTTTTTCTAATTACATTTTTGTAATGTGTTTATCTGACATGTTCCACATCCAGGAGGATTCCCTCTTTTATGGGTCTATGGAACGAATAATTAATCTAATCTCATCTAATCTAAAGGCCGAGACCGGGATACAGCATTCAAAGGTGCCTATAGGAGGCAGAAAGTGCTGCCTTACACATAACAGGATGCCATGTACACATTTTAGATGTGGGATTCCTGACCATTTCAAATGAGACTGTCCAGGCATCCAGCGAAAGAAAAGCGGGAATTCTGACTGACTAGAGGCCAGTAATAGGAGCGAGGTTAAGGGGTAGACCCTTTGTTGTGTACATAGTTCCGCGTAGTCAGCGCACACACAACTTTCCCACTAGAGCGCGATCCGCTAAGCACAACAGCGCAGACGCAGCGCTCGTCCGTCTCCGCACTACGAGATGGCGCTGCCTTAGAGACAAACCAAATTCTGCTTCCGCCGATCTGCATATTAATATGTAACGCAGCCAATGAGATTGCTGCTAACATAGAACCTTTTCTCCTCGCAGATCACACTCGCGCAGTGATACCTGAACGTGCGAGGTATTATAACGAGTGTACAGACCTCCGATTAGTCAGTCTGCATCAGTCTGCACTAGTCTGTATTTGTCTGTACCAGTCTATAGTCAAGTTTCAGTCTGCACCTTTTTTGGTCATCAGTCTACTGACTGGTTTGATGCGGCCTGCCACGAATTCCTCTCCTGTGCAAACCTCTTCATCTCAGAGTAGCAATTGCAACCTACGTCCTCAATTATTTGCTTGACGTATTCCAATCTCTGTCTTCCTCTACAGTTTTTGCCCTCTACAGCTCCCTCTAGTACCATGGAAGTCATTCCCTCATGTCTTAGCAGATGTCCTATCATCCTGTCCCTTCTCCTTATCAGTGTTTTCCACATATTCCTTTCCTCGCCGATTCTGCATAGAACCTCCTCATTCCTTACCTTATCAGTCCACCTATTTTCAACATTCGTCTATAGCACCACATCTCAAATGCTTCGATTCTCTTCTGTTCCGGTTTTCCCACAGTCCATGTTTCACTACCATACAATGCTGTACTCCAGACGTACATCCTCAGAAATTTCTTCCTCAAATTAAGGCCGGTATTTGATATTAGTAGACTTCTCTTGGCCGGAAATGCCTTTTTTGCCATAGCGAGTCTGCTTTTGATGTCCTCCTTGCTCCGTCCGTCATTGGTTATTTTACTGCCTAGGTAGCAGAATTCCTTAACTTCATTGACTTCATGACCATTAATCCTGATGTTAAGTTTCTCGCTGTTCTCATTTCTACTACTTCTCATTACCTTCGTATTTCTCCGATTTACTCTCAAACCATACTGTGTACTCATTAGACTTTTCATTCCGTTCAGCAGATCATTTAATTCTTCTTTACTTTCACTCAGGATAGCAATGTCATCAGCGAATCGTATCATTGATATCTTTTCACCTTGTATTTTAATTCCACTCCTGAACCTTTCTTTTATTTCCATCATTGCTTCCTCGATGTACAGATTGAAGAGTAGGGGTGAAAGGTTACAGCCTTGTCTTACACCCTTCTCAATACGAGCACTTCGTTATTGATCGTCCACTCTTATTATTCCCTCTTGGTTGTTGTACATGTTGTATATGACCCGTCTCTCCCTATAGCTTACCCCTACTTTTTTCAGAATCTCGAACGGCTTGCACCATTTTATATTGTCGAATGCTTTTTCCAGGTTGACAAATCCTATGAAAGTGTCTTGATTTTTCTTTAGCCTTGCTTCCATTATTAGCCGTAACGTCAGAATTGCCTCTCTCGTCCCTTTACTTTTCCTAAAGCCAAACTGATCGTCACCTAGCGCATTCTCAATTTTCTTTTCCAATATTCTGTATATTATTCTTGTAAGCAGCTTCGATGCATGAGCTGTTAAGCTGATTGTGTGATAATTCTCGCACTTGTCAGCTCTTGCCGTCTTTGGAATTGTGTGGATGATGCTTTTCCGAAAGTCAGATGGTATGTCGCCAGACTCATATATTCTACACACCAACGTGAATAGTCATTTTGTTGCCACTTCCCCCAATGATTTTAGAAATTCTGATGGAATGTTATCTATCCCTTCTGCCTTATTTGACCGTAAGTCCTCCAAAGCTCTTTTAAATTCAGATTCTAATACTGGATCCCCTATCTCTTCTAAATCGACTCCTGTTTCTTCTTCTATCACATCAGACAAATCTTCACCCTCATAGAGGCTTTCAATGTATTCTTTCCACCTATTTGCTCTCTCCTCTGCATTTAACAGTGGAATTCCCATTGCACTCTTACTGTTACCACCGTTGCTTTTAATGTCACCAAAGGTTGTTTTGACTTTCCTGTATGTTGAGTCTGTCCTTCTGACAATCACTTCTTTTTCGATGTCTTCACATTTTTCCTGCAGCCATTTCGTCTTAGCTTCCCTGCACTTCCTATTTATTTCATTCCTCAGCGACTTTTATTTCTGTATTCCTGATCTTCCCGGAATATGTTTGTACTTCCTCCTTTCATCAATCAACTGAAGTATTTCTTCTGTTACCCATGGTTTCTTCACAGCTACCTTCTTTGTACCTATGTTTTCCTTCCCAACTTCTGTGATGGCCCTTTTTAGAGATGTCCATTCCTCTTCAACTGTACTGCCTACTGCGCTATTCCTTATTGCTGTATCTATAGCGTTAGAGAACTTCAAACATATCACGTCATTCCTTAGTACTTCCGTATCCCTCTTCTTTGTGTATTGATTCTTCCTGACTAATGTCTTGAACTTCAACCTACTCTTCATCACTACTATATTGTGATCTGAGTCTATATCTGCTCCTGGGTACACCTTACAATCCAGTATCTGGATTCGGAATCTCTGTCAGACCATGATGTAATCTAATTGAAATCTTCCTGTATCTCCCGGCCTTTTCCAAGTATACCTCCTCCTCTTGTGTTTCTTGAACAGGGTATTCGCTATTACTAGCTGAAACTTGTTATAGAACTCAATTAGTCTTTCTCCTCTTTCATTCCTTGTCCCAAGCCCATATTCTCCTGTAACCTTTTCTTCTACTCCTTCCCCTACAACTGCATTCCAGTCGCCCATGACTATTAGATTTTCGTCCCCCTTTACATACTGCATTACCCTTTCAATATCCTCATACACTTTCTCTATCTGTTCATCTTCAGCTTGCGACATCGGCATGTTTACCTGAACTATCATTGTCGGTGTTGGTCTGCTGTCGATTCTGATTAGAACAACCCACTCACTGAACTGTTCACAGTAACACACCCTCTGCCCTACCTTCCTATTCATAACGAATCCTACACCTGTTATACCATTTTCTGCTGCTGTTGATTTTACCTGATACTCACCTGACCAGAAATCCTCTTCTTCCTTCCACTTCACTTCACTGATCCCTACTATATCTAGATTGAGCCTTTGCATTTCCCTTTTCAGATTTTCTAGTTTCCCTACCATGTTCAAGCTTCTGACATTCCACACTCCGACTCGTAGAACATTATCCTTTCGTTGATTATTCAATCTTTTTCTCATGGTAACCTCCCCCTTGGCAGTCCCCTCCCGGAGATCCGAATGGGAGACTATTCCGGAATGTTTTGCCAATGGAGAGATCATCATGACACTTCTTCAATTACAGGCCACATGTCCTGTGGATACACATTACATGTCTTTAATGCAGTGGTTTCCATTGCCTTCTGCATCCTCATGTCGTTGATCATTGCTGATTCTTCTGCCTTTAGGGGCAATTTCCCACCCCTAGGAAAAGAGAGTGCCCTGAACCTCTATCCGCTCCTCCGCCCTCTTTGACAACGCCGTTGGCAGAATGAGGCTGACTTCTTATGCCGGAAGTCTTCGACCACCAATGCTGATTATTTATCAAAATTTAGGCAGTGGCGGGGATCGAACCCGGGACCGAAGACGTTTTGATTATGAATCAAAGATGCTACCCCATTTTTTTTTTCAATGGGGGAAATAGAAAATTTGTGCTGTACCGGGATTCGAACCCAGGTCTCCTACTTACTTTTTTTTTTATCAAAAATGAAAAAAAGGGAAAAAGGATTTTGGAAGGTTTGTTTTTCTGCTTTTTTTTATTTTTATTTTATTTTATTTTTATACAAATGGATAAAAGGAAGGCCGTTCCTCTTCAGCTACATAAACAGAATAATAGGAAGTCGTCCCGTTATGACAAAGAATGCTCCATACTATAGCCCGCTGCGAATTTTTCGATGACTGTCTTCTCGTTGCTGTGTTGTTATCGTTGTTTGTTCAGTCTCATAAAAAAAAGGAACTGGGAAGAGGTGCTATGGTTATCGTCTCATCTCATCGATAATCCAGCTGTGAGGCGGATTATGGAATGCGCTCCAAAGAAAATGAGAAAAATATTGCCTATATTTAGGGTTCTTGACGATCGCACAATGTCGTTCGTTGAGGTAATACCAAAAATCGGGTACTGTCTTTTCGCCATTACCGAAGAGGTAGTGAACAGCGTGGCCGCTGATCCATGTCACAGAGTTCGTTTTTGCTCTTGGGAAATAAATCTTATCAGGGAAAAGAAGTGATCGGGTAGTTACCCTGTCGGGAGTCATGGGTGTGAGAAAAGCCAATATCTGACGCACCAAATACCAAACGTCCTTTGCCGACCCGCATTCGAAACGATGTTCATCCGTGTCAATCACTTGGCGTGTGGCACACAAGAGTGAATCAGCGAGGTGGATGTGATGTAGGCGGGACTGGCACAACTGTTTCCCATTAACAGTTACGTACCATGCAGATTGCACGTTAGTATCAAGGGTGGTGGCATTCACTGCCTGCCACACAGCGCACCACTTTGTATTGGGGTGTTTGCTTTCAATCACATTCGGCGTCCTGTTCATTTGCATGATAGCATATATCGCCCTCGTCATCATAAAGCGTGTGGGTAGTAGTGCGGTGCGGATGTAGCTTAATTCAAGGAAGAATTGGCTAATGTAGAAGAAAGGTGCTGGGATGTCCGATATCATCACAGGGGGTGCGAGTGAGATTGGTTGTAAGGCTTCCAGTAAGAGACTTGTGAGGCACGTCGGACTTCGTCACCACAGTTGCAGGTGACAGCTGACGAACAGGGCCTTCGCTCTGTTCTGAACATGACAAAGGCCTAAACCCCCTCTGCTCCTTGGGAGGGTTAGGGACTCGTAATGAATCTTAAATAACATGCCTGTATTAACAAAGGATCCCAAAACCGCCAACATGCGGTGAGCCAGGGTAGGTGGTATGGGGAGTATCTGTGCAAAATGGGGGATACGTGACGCCAAATAGACGTTAGCGTATCGTGTCCATTGCAGGAGGTCTAGATGTCGCAGACAGTGGTCACTTATTCCTGCTCTCATCTGATTCAATAAACGCCTGTAGTTAAGGGCTGTTGAAAGCTTCATGTCAGATGTGAAATCAATTCCAAGACAACGGATTGTGTCACTGATTCTTAGCGGTGCGACGCTCTCGTCGGGTAGGCCTGTACCTAGAGACAGGGCGTGCGATTTGTGGAGATTGAGATGGCTCCCCGATGCCACGCCGTAGGTCGCCACCCATGCCAGTGCTGCACGAGCATCGTCATTATTGCGAAGAAGGAGTACCAGATCATCCGCATAGGCAGTGCAGTAAAAAGTGTGTCCACCAAGGGACATCCCAGTCAGGCATTGTCGGAGGCCGCAGAGAAGTGGTTCCAAGACGAGGGCGTACAATATCGCCGAAAGAGGGCAGCCTTGTCGCACCAATCGCTGGATCTGTATCGGCGGCATGAGACGGCCATTATATAACACCTTGGACGTCGCGCCGCGTAGGAGACGCATCAGTACATTAACTAAGACGTCCGGATACCCCATGTGTCGCAGTATCTCCATCAAAAATGTGTGGTCGACTCTGTCAAAGGCCTGGCTAAAGTCGAGTGAGGCCAAAACTCCTGGCAGTTGGCGAGCTTTGGCTAGCGCGATCATATCTCTATATAGGCACAATGCAGTGCGGATATTATGGTCACCACGTAACGATGCCTGGTATTGCGACACAACACTTCGTACTGATCGCTTTAGGCATGCCGCCAGAAGCCGGGTGAAAATCTTCAAGTCAATGTTGAGTAAGGTCAAGGGCCGATAGTCACTGATCCTGGATCCGCCTCGTGGTTTGTGTATAGGCACAATCAGTCCTTCTAGAAAGGCCCCAGGTATCTGCGTCGTGGGAGACATAAGATCGCGGCAAATATCAGTCCATGCTGGTGCCAGCAATTGTTGATACGTCCAGTAAAATTCCAGAGGAAGGCCATCTGGTCCCGGGGACTTATGAGCAGCCCCAGCCTGTATTGCTTCAATGATTTCCTCTTCCGTTACATCTGCAGTCAAATCCGCCGCCGCTGTCGGAGAGATCGAGCCATAAGTGAGTTGAGAGACTTTGGCGATCACCTCTGGGGGATGTCGATGTTCCGAGTACAGCGTAGTGTAGTGAGCATGAAGGGCGTTTCCTATGTCGCACTGGGTATCAAGGCGTCGTCCGTCTTCCGTCGTGATAGCTTGGATCAGTGTCCTGCGTCGGTGCCGTCGTTCTGCAATGACATGGTACATAGACGGTTCCTCCTGGGCGATTCTGTCTTGAGTGCGCGCTCTGACGATCGCACCCTCAAGGTGGCAAACGTGTTAATCTGATGATCTGTGCCTTGGCACGGTTCACCGTCACCTGCCGTGCAGGTGAGTACGGCAGTGTTGTACATTCCCTTAAGATGTTATAGTAAAAGTCCATGGTATGTCTCTTCCATGCTGCAACATCTCGGCCATAGCCTATCAAGGTCTTCCGGAGGGCTGTTTTGGCGCAGAGTAACCACCACGACAGTGTAGACCAATAGGTACCACGCCGGCGACTACAAGAGTCCCACGTGTTCTCTATAAGGCGGCAGCATTCCTGAGAAGCGAGGTGGGCAACGTTCAACTTCCAAGGACCACGGCTGTGCCATACCTTCTGGCGGCCAAGGGTAATAGCGCAGATGTAGGCCTCATGGTCAGAAAAAGCTGTGGGCCAAACTTCGGCAGCTCTTGTCCCCACAGCTATGGAGCGCGAGATGTAAATCCGGTCGATGCGGCTGGAGGAATGGCTGGTCTAGTGAGTAAATCCGGGCCGATCATCACAAACATGTTCCCACGAGTCCACCAATTGAAGATTATTTATAATTGTTGTAAGTTCTGCGCAGGGAGAATGATGTGGTAACTGATCCTTAGGTGCTTGGCTACGGTTGAAGTCTCCTCCCATTATCAAGGTGTCCTGACGGCCCATAAAGAGGGGCGTGATTGTATGAGTGAAAAAGGTGGATCGTTCGTGACACCGACCAGATCCCGACAGTGCATAGATGTTAATAAGTTTGACTCCTTGGATTGTAAGAGCCATACCTCTGGCGTGAGGGAGATACTCGATGTCTTCTGCGGATATACCTTCGCGGAGGAGGATCGCCACACCACTGCCATTGGCAGACGCATGTGAGACCCAAGTCTTGTAGCCATAGGGTCCCTTGAAGTCTGTGAATTACACCTCTTGAAGGAGCGCAATGTCGATGTCTGCTGCATTGAGCAGGTCCTGTAGCATCGCTAGTTTATGTCGAGCACGTATGTTGTTGATGTTAATCGTCGCTAGACGGTACGTTTGGTCAGCCAGGTCGGCAACTGGGTTGTGTAGGAGGCCAGGTGTGGGCGGCAGGGGCGGCCCCACAGAGGCTGACGATACAGCCGTAGTCACTGTGGTTGGTCGGTGCTGGGTACAACCAAGGGCGCATCTCTGCCTTCGGCATCCTCCTGGTGCTGTGACTCATCCTCGACATCATCCGCCCAAGAATCAGATGCAGCAATTGGTAACTGTTGATGAGTGCTATCAGTAGAGCGCTCACGCGCATGTTCAGTAGCAGAAGTGATGTTGTCAGACAGGCTCTGAAATTGTATCTGCCGTAGCATCGTGACGGGAAGGGTGAGTTGTGGTGGTAGAGTCCTGATTGTCATCCGACGCCGGATGTTCGTCCGTGTCACACATCCGAAGCAGGCAATCATCGGATGGCGTATGGCGCCGTTTCTTGCGTTTTCGAGGGGACCGTTGTTTCCGGACATGTTGTTCTGTGTCAGAGTGCGGGCGACAATCATCTGATGCGGTCCCCATTGGTAGGAAGGCAGAGGTCGGGACAATTTCAGTTTCTATTTCCATCTTCTCTTTAGGCTCGTCTTGGTGGCACAATTGGTCACCGTCTTGAGGCAAGTCTGCCGATGACGTCGTAGAGGGGGATATGCTGTCCGCCACACTGTCATCAACCACTGACTGCAATAAGGTGTTACGATCCTGGGCAGGAACAGCTGTTGCGGTTGCAGCCGCTGCATACGTGATGGGGAGTGAAGTAGGCGTCGCCGGGGATGGAACTTCACCAACCGGTGTCTGAGTCAGTTGGCGTTGAATGCAGGCCGATCGGACATGTCCTTCCTGGCCACAGCTGGCGCAAGTACGCGACTGTCCGTCGTACATGACAATGGCTCTGCAGTCGCCAATTACTAAATAGGATGGCACATGCTTCGTAAGTTCAATCTTAATTTGTCACACTCCATTTAAGACGGGGTACATTTCAAACGTTTGCCATTTTTCAGCCAAGTGGCTTAGCACGTTGCCGTACGGTTTGAAAGCGGTCATCACAACATCTGGCGGGACTTTGAATGGCAGCTCGAAGACCTTCAGAGTGCGAATGCCTAATCCAGCATGGTCGATCGTGACAGTTCCTATGTGACCATCAGAATGCTTGAATTTAAGTCCATGAGCGTGTCGACACACAACATCAGTGCATGCCTTTTCATTGATCATTTTTATGTAGACGACACTTTGTGTTATAGAAAAGTGGATCCCAATGATGTCTTGAGGTGCAATATGAAGTTCTTCCCGGATGAAACGTTCAATGTCAAGTGCTCGAGGTCTTGCATAGTCCGCTTGAAATGTGATCTTAATGGTGGACTTGTGATACGAGTGCACCATGGCACTACCGAGACACGGACGCATGACACTCGCCACAGCGGAAGGTAAACAGTAAACACTCGCGCGCGCGGTGCGCTAACAGGGGGACACAGGCACGACGACCTTGCCCCACCGCTGCTAACAGCGGACTGATCCCTAGACCACGGGTACATAGCCATGAAGATAAATGAATAGACACTTTGTCAAGTATCAGAGATATGTGAGAATAAGATTAACGTACCAAGACCAAAGGAACTTCAGATTGTCAATTGTAAACAGCATCCAGAATCAAGTTACGTAATATCTATGCTTTTTATTATTTTAATAAATGTGTGTGAAAATTAATCAAGTTCTGTTTAAAGTTGGTCACCGTCAATCTGCTACTCTAAGCGTGCAAGTGGCATTTCTATCGTCTGACCTAACGGCAGAAGATAAACACACTACGATAAGACCATGAGACATATTGCTGACACTCGCCTACTTCGTTACAGCAACCAGTCAAATAATCTGATGGTGTGTGTACCGAAGGTCTTACAGTATGCACACCACACCCTTAGTGTGTAATAAGGCAGTGGCTCACAGTCAAACCTTCTAAGGTAAAGTTTGCACAATCACAGATGTCATTTTTGGCACACACAGTTTCTCCACAGTGTATTATTGTTGACCAAAGCTGCTCTAAGACTGTGCACAACTGTTTAGCACCTAAGAGTCCGAAGGCTATGGCAAGGTTCATTGGCATGATTAATTTTTTCCAAAAATTCACACTTAACTTTGCCCAGATCGCTAGTCCACTGAGTTAAATGAGAAAGAAAGGAAAGGGAATTTGAATGGGATCCACAGAGGAGTGGAGGAGGGGGAGGGAGGAGGGTGGGGATTTCTCAGAAGGGTGGATTATCTGCAGGAGGTGTCATAAATAAATTAGCAGGACAAAAGGTCAAGAGAAGAGGAGGGGGAAGGGTTGGAGTTTTCTCAGGGTGGATTATCCCCTGGATGCTTCTATGTCAGGTGTAGCACCTCTTCTTTTATTAGAACACTAGTCAAGGAGAAGACCAATAGGGTACACCTCTCTCAGTTTTCCAAGATTAGAAATTTTATATTCAGTTTACAGGCTGGAAAGGTTGGCTGTATTGTTTGCTTTGCAGAAAATCCGTACATCCCGGGAGCACCGTCCATTCGTTGTTGAAAGTGATAACCGTGCCCTTATTGGGTACGGGGATGACCAAGGTGGATGGGGTGTATTGCAAGAGAAGCAATTCGGATCTCCACCTCCAGTTTAGAGTGTGTCATATAGGTGAAGGGTATAAAGCTGTTGCTGACAAACATAATTTTATGTTCGGGAAAGGGGATATTGAATCATACAGTGAGTGGACCTTTCAAGGAGGCAGTAAGCACAAAGCAGACTTCTTTGTGGCTATCCTCACCTATCTCCTGCGGTTGTTTACAGACAGTGCAGAACATCAGGATTCCAATGTTAGGTTACAAGAAATTAAAGAGATGATAAAGGGAGGAGAAAAAGTTAAGCCCTATTGGTTAACTGTAAATGTTTTGAGGTGTCCAGTGTAATTGTCCGCCTGGTCGTAGATATTGCTAATTGCTATAATCGCACTATTTCACTCCAATTTACGGAGCTTGTTAGCACTTGATGTTAGGTTGGCGCCATTACAATGTATTGTATTGTAGTAATCGCTGCTGCTTGCTGGATCGCTGCTGTGTCTCGATGCTGATGCTGGCTCTAAATCTGGTTGTCTAGGGTAAACACATGAGGTCCTGTGTTTTTCATGTGCTTTTGATGATAAAGAACAAACGAAACCAACACATATGTAAACATCAAATATTTATTACTTTGGTGGCCATCTTAATTCCACTGTCCACCAAAGACCATAACACAACACAAAGTAGTACTTCCTTTACATGTTCTTTGCATTGTTTTTCCATCCCAAACAATAACACAGAAACACACTTCACCAAAGTGACATTCCGACTGCCCCCGACTGCCTCCGACTACCTGTATTTATAACATTGTCAAAGAACTACTAAAAAGAGATATAGTTTATAAGTCACATGTACATCTGTTATCATAATTTGTGCAGAAAAGTTATTAATTTGCATCGAGTGACATAATTTAACATGTTATTAAAATGACAGACAGATTTGTTGACTTGACAGAATAATTCTTTGTTACAAAAAGGTCGTTTTTTAGAAGTTTGTCAATTGACTTCTCTAATTTGCATAAATAAGTAAGTAACATGAATTATTAAGAATTACATTGGTTTTCGTCTAAAATAGGATTGATTACGTGAATACTGAGTGAAAACGCTCCTAGTGAACAAATAGGTTTCACTGGGTGATTTTTATTTAAGGAGATCCAAAATACCTATGTTGGCCACTATTTTTCGTACTTCATATTAATTATTTAAGATGAACTTAGTGTTTTTACATGATGACATTTGCTGTATCAGTGATCAAGTGATATTAACTTTTGTGTGGGTCAGTTATTCAGTATAATTTAATGGGTTGACTGTTTATGGAGACATGTTATGCAATCATTGTTAACATACACAATAACTTTTCTATAATCATAAATACTCATTAAACTGGTTGAATTTGGAAGGGATCGCATACTTCATTAAAGTAAAGCCTTTAATATGTTCCGTTACAATACCCCCCTCGGGTAATATCATTTACAGAATGTTAATGATATTAGCCGACTAGGACAAATGTGTCAATTACTATGCATAATGTGTATGTATACAACAACCATTACACCGTTTCAAAATGACTTTTTCCTGCAAATATTTTAGTTGTGTTGTTTCAAATGCACTTTGTGTTATGGCTCTCAGTATGACAGCATCATAAAAATATTTAGTAATATATGAAAGTAAAAAAAAATGTTAATCTTTGCTCCCAGTGAGCCACATGGAAAATGATCAAAAACAGACACAAATATATCACATGTGATTTTAAGATATGTAAAAAATATATGTAAATTATTTCAAAGTCAGCTCTCATTGAGTCACAGAATAATCAAGATAATAGAAGGAACATAAATATATTACATAGATGGACAGGTCAGATGTCCATAGGAAAATATTGCAACTGTCTGCTCGTTTTGAGCCACATAAAGGAAATGAAAACAAAGAACATAATTATAAGTATGGACATGATATATAAACACAAACACTAGAGAAGTCACATGTATGAATATAATATGCATTTAAAAAAAAGAAAATATTTAAAAAACTTGTCTCCCATTGAGACACATAGTCAAGATAGTACAAGAACATATTAATACCAAAATTGCACACTTAATTTGGTCACAAAATAACACAAACATCAAACTTGCTAAACATCTGATTAGCTGTAGAAAATTGTACACAAATCTTATGCCAAAAAAAAAGAATAGTAACAAAATAATGGGTCTTGCACAACAATTTTTTCATTGTCTTTTATATTTGGTGCAAGTATGTCCCATATTCAACAATACAAAAAGAAAGTAATAAATGTTTGTCACCTTCTTGCCCATTGCAAGTAAAGAAGATATCACAATATTTAATATTCAATAGTGACAATAAAAATATAAAAACATTGTCTCAGAGATCTGGAACTTTTCCAGGGTCTATAGGATGAGTGGTAGTTGCTATCTGACACACCCAGTAAAAATCTTTGCTGGTAAAATGCTTTACGGAGAATGGGTAAGTAAGTGTATTCAAACAGGGAAATGTGCTTAATCATGTTTATATGGTTTCAATTCAGTGATGTTTCTTAATCCAAATAACCTTCTTGATCTGGGAAAGATAAGTCTATAAGCATTAGGATGTGGGCTTTCTTTTATTTCAAATGAACAAATGTCAATGTTTACTTTAACATATAATACATCATTTTCAATTTCTTTAGTTCCTAAGTCTAATGTCTCTTTCCTACACTTAGACACATCCCTCTCTGTTTGCAAAGCATTGACATTTAAACATAAACCTTTGTTTTCATCTGTTCCTCTTAACACTGTGTTGCCACTCAACAAATTATTGTTTTCACCCCATTTTTTATAAAGTCCACTACGGATTCTTATCCACCATATAGGATACAAGGTTGCACTTACCTTTGCTAATTCTTTCCAAAAGGCATCTTTGTTTATACAGTTTCCATAGTTGTTCCACAAAACTTCTAAAAACTTTTCCCCTTTTCCTTGAAAACACACATTTACATTCCATCCCTTTATATTTTCTTTAATATTATTATTATTATCATTCTCATAGATTAGCGTTTCGTAGTTCCCAATAGGCACTAGCTTGTCCTCAGATACACATTCCCTAGTCTGCATTTCACTTAAATTAACCTCATTATTACCCATGTTTGTCACATCACTTACCTTTATCTCATCATCACTTTTCAATTCTACAAATACTTTTATTTCTTCCTCCACACTCTCATCAATAACATCACTTGATTTAGGATCATCATTTAAATGTCCCTCTATTACTTCTTCCTCCTCCTCAACAACAACCCCATCTTCAGTTTCCCCCCTATGTATCTGAATCTCAGCAATTGAGTCTTTTGCTCCATTAAACACTTCGTCATCCCCCTTCGTATCAAATAAACCCCCCAAAATAGATTCTACTTGTGGTGTGTCTGACTTGTTATTAACGCCAGTATCTTTTTCAGCCCAACTATGGAACTCTGCAATACCTTCAACTTCTGCACTTTCACTAACTACCTGTGCTTGAATACTGTTTTTATTAACTGTATCACTTTTACTCATAGTATCCCAAAACCTTTTATTAAATTCTAATTTATTCATTCTAACAACATCAGTATTTTCATGGTATTTACTCTTTACATTGTATCCTCTCCTTTTCCAGTTTCGGTTATGTGTTGTCCTGTCATAATATTGTCTAGCCCCAAAACTACGGACATCTAGTGGGACTGTCCACCGTTTCCTGGCTGGTTCCCTCGGTCTGTCTGCTTGTAGTTGTCATTTTGTTCACTAGTTTCAAGAAACCCCCTTCTATCTGGTTCTCTTCCCCAATACCTATTTCTATCATTCCTGTTATCTCTCCTCCATCCTCCCTCCTGTGTATTGTTTCCGAAATCATTTTCATATCTCCTATCTCCCCTATTTGGAGCATTATTTCCAGAATTTTCAAAGTTTCTCCTCCCATAATAATCTCTATTTACATTCCTGTTCCACCCCCCATACTGGTTGTTGCCAGAGCCAAAACTTTGGTTACTTTCTCTTTCCAAGGCCCTATCTAATCATCTACAAATTTCAGGAACTCTTCCATTGAATCGTCTGGTCCATGGACCAATTCCCACTGCAGTCTCTCTGGTAATCTTCTTTTTAAAACATCAATTTGTGTCATAATATCAAAAGAGTTATTCAAGTGAGCAAGTTTTTTCAATTGATCTCTGCAAAATTTTTGCATTCCCCCTACTTTCCCTCTATACACTGGTCCATTTAGAAATTCTGACTTTAATCTGGCTTGTATGGATTGTGACCAAAATTTGCAAATAAATTTAGCTTCAAACTCTTCAAAAGTATTCCAAGAATCATTATTCTCATTTGCCCAGGATAGGGCCTCCCCTTCTAGAAACCATTTAACTAACTTAATTTTTATGTTATCTGACATTCCTACAACAAACATATCTTTACATTGGTGAATAAAGTCAATAGGGTGCAGATTTTCACCAGGAAAGCATTTCACTTGGATGTGTCCATACATTGTATTTTGATTGTAAAACATTTGTTTTGACATCAATGCAGCTTCCAATTGTGTATATTTAGTGTGTATATTTTCTACTTTTGTATCTACATTAGTGGTATACAGGTTGTATTCTTGTTTAAGGTTTTCTGATGTTTTGTCTATTCTCTGATCTAATCTTTTAGCTTCAGTATCTACTCTGTTGTAGATGACAGCAATGCTGTCTGTGTTCGCTTGTATGTTTTCATTTAAACTTTCAACTTTATCTTGAAATTCTTTTCTGAAGTATATCAGCTGCTCTCTAGTGTCCTTACTGAGGGTAGTTTTAATTTCCTCACACTTCTCATTGAGATGAGTACTTAATAGATCAAAATCCAAACTTAACTTATCCAGTCTATCTGTGTTTTCTTTAAGTTTCAAACTTACTTGTTCACTTGATTGTTTAAAATCCAAACGTACTTGTTCACTTGATTGTTTAAGTTGCGAGCTTATTTGAGTTGCAAACTCTGCTAGCCACTCTGTTAAGTTTAATTGTTCACCACCCCCTGGTTCAATTTTTACATTTCCTACGATCTCATCACTCTCAGGTACAGACATGTTCACTATTAATTATTTTAAATGACAACAACAAAATACCTTGCTTTATGTAGCTATGCTATGATGTCGTGATCGGTGTTCTTGTTGGCTTTCTTCACTTTTATTCAGTTTTATCGGAGCTGAAGTCTTGATTGATGAATTCCATTGACATAATCCAGACGTTAATCTTCCGAGCGGTGTGATGATAGTTTTTCGTAGTCGCACATACACACGTTTTTTTTGTTTTTCACTTTGACATATTTTCACTGTTGCCACACTGCACAAATAAACTTTTTTGGAGTGCTAAGCACTTACGAAGTTTATCGCTGCACTATTATCATCGATGCACTTAAAGATCCCGGACGAGCCCCCACTTTTGTAAATGGTCCGCCTAGTCATTGATATCTGTAGTTGCTGTAATCGCACTATTTCACTCCAATTTACGGAGCTTGTTAGCACTTGATGTTAGGTTGGCGCCATTACAATGTATTGTATTGTAGTAATCGCTGCTGCTTGCTGGATCGCTGCTGTGTCTCGATGCTGATGCTGGCTCTAAATCTGGTTGTGTAGGGTAAACACATGAGGTCCCGTGTTTTTCATGTGCTTTTGATGATAAAGAACAAACGAAACCAACACATATGTAAACATCAAATATTTATTACTTTGGTGGCCATCTTAATTCCACTGTCCACCAAAGACCATAACACAACACAAAGTAGTACTTCCTTTACATGTTCTTTGCGTTGTTTTTCCATCCCAAACAATAACACAGAAACACACTTCACCAAAGTGACATTCCGACTGCCCCCGACTGCCTGTATTTATAACATTGTCAAAGAACTACTAAAAAGAGATATAGTTTATAAGTCACATGTACATCTGTTATCATAATTTGTGCAGAAAAGTTATTAATTTGCATCAAGTGACATAATTTAACATGTTATTAAAATGACAGACAGATTTGTTGACTTGACAGAATAATTCTTTGTTACAAAAAGGTCGTTTTTTAGAAGTTTGTCAATTGACTTCTCTAATTTGCATAAATAAGTAAGTAACATGAATTATTAAGAATTACATTGGTTTTCGTCTAAAATAGGATTGATTACGTGAATACTGAGTGAAAACGCTCCTAGTGAACAAATAGGTTTCACTGGGTGATTTTTATTTAAGGAGATCCAAAATACCTATGTTGGCCACTATTTTTCGTACTTCATATTAATTATTTAAGATGAACTTAGCGTTTTTACATGATGACATTTGCTGTATCAGTGATCAAGTGATATTAACTTTTGTGTGGGTCAGTTATTCAGTATAATTTAATGGGTTGACTGTTTATGGAGACATGTTATGCAATCATTGTTAACATACACAATAACTTTTCTATAATCATAAATACTCATTAAACTGGTTGAATTTGGAAGGGATCGCATACTTCATTAAAGTAAAGCCTTTAATATGTTCCGTTACACCAGTCAGGGGAAGTAAACAGGACAAAATAGCTTCATCTCTCACTCCTGGAGTAGTATCTTTACTATGTAAATATTACTGAGAGTTGCTAGTCAGTAGCCATTTAGGAATATTTAAAACACAACTTAAAATTCAGGAAAATTTTATATGGCAGATCATAGACAAGGGAATTACGGGGTGGGTACAGTTTTGCAAAGACTGTGCAATGAGTAACCAAATGATGAGTACACGGCACAGAGTGACTGCTAGCTTCTGAAATCGTGACATCACCCACGCAGATATTGTACATAAATTATGTAGACAATCTTCTGCAGCAGCAAGTCAGGAATAGGTTCATATTAATTTGGGTGGATATCTTTACCTGCTTTTGCTGGTTATTTCCGAGCTGTGATATGACTGCAGATGGCACTATAAATTGCTTAAAGTCCTTGTTTGGTACCCTTGGGCAATTGCAATAATTAGTCTCTGATAACACTGCGTCATTCGAGTCGAGACTGTTTCAGGGTTCCTGTTTCAAAAGGGGGACTGCACATACTGCTACAACACCTTACTGTCCTAACTCATCATTTGAGGAATGAGTCAACCGCAATTTGTATTCTGCCCACATAGCACACCAATAGCAAGACCTTTCCTGGTGGGTCTATTCACTTCAATGGTTAGCTTTTGCCTTCAACATGATGGTACATGAGTCTCAGAAACAGATCCCACTAGCCTTATGTTCACATGTAAGCCCAACATGCCACTAGAAAATTTGTGATAAATCAACCCACTGTTAACTGAGAAAAGTGATACAATGCAGATCTGAGACTACTGGAAGAGGTCAAGAGCTAATTTGAAGAGCAAGAAGCCCAGAATTATAACAAGGGAAGATGTCCTACTCACCTCAAACAGGGTGACAGAGTCTGGGTGCAGAGCTTTCAGGCAGTCAGTAAAGCGAAAGATAAAATAATGATGAAGTTGTTGCCCAGATTGAAGGTGATGGTACAACTCTTTCAGTTTGCAACTCCAGCCACCCTTCGCATCAAAAACCCACATTGTAATTGAATTTTTTTGTGTATATTTATCCCAGGTTAAACCTAATACTAATGATGTAAGAAAATGTAGTAAGTGATGTGTATGAATTTAAGCCTGTATAAAGAAGGGGAGCAACTGTTTTGATAACCAACGTTCAGTAATAGTGTTCAATGAACTGGTGCAACTGTGAGCAAATCATCATCTCCTATGTATATTAAGTATGTACATTACAAACTGTACTTTTGAGCAAGGCATGGGTAGATATTCACTACCTCTACTCCTGCTATCTTCCAATTTATCCTTAATTAGAGATATAACAACACTAAAGAAAAGGACCTTAAGCAATTTAATTTAACTGTAGTATCCCGTGCAGTGGTGGCACTAATTTGTCTTCTCAAGTTCCCTCACTAGGAAGCTCCTACCTCATCTAGACATTTTGGGGATGGGAGTATGTGCTGTGATGGGCACAAGTACCATTCTGCAGCTGCCAGCTCTGCAAGTTTTTAATTTTGCAGTGGCCACACGGAGTGACATCCAGCCATGAGAGTACTTGACTGGCAGACAGAATGATTGCTGTGGCTGAACTGATGGGACATTGACACTGGACAAGCAACCGGGCTGCTGATATAGAGCAAAAGCTTTACCCTGAATGATTTTGGAAGTCTTGCCGAATGTGATGGGACCAACCTATGTGGCCATGTCAACAGGCATCCTAATGTAACTCCCAGCTACTCAAGAGGATATCTGAAGAGTTTCTGTAGAATAAGGTGGTGAAGGCAATCTCTCAATTTGCATATCTGTAAAATGACTGATCAAATTTGAATGTTAAATTGTTTCTCTGTTTTATATCGGTGCCAACGGCAGTTTTAATGTAAGTTTTTAATTTCAGTATTGTTGTGCCAAATTCTTAAAGGTTTTTGTTATAATTTTGGTAGTTGGGGACAACTGCTATTTTTCCTGTTTTCTTAAGCAGCCATAGCTCCTAAACTATATTCAGTGTGTTTTTTAATTAAACAAATGGAGATGATTAAGTTTATTTCTAATTTATTTGTTTTAATAAAGGTTGTTAAGTATAAACCACTTAATCAACCAGCCCTTCCACTCTCCTGTCACACTCTTACTGACATTCTTTATTATTTCAACTGCACTGTCCACTGCATTATAATGTCAAACATGTGATACTACACTAGGGTGCAGATGTACACCAAATCAGTCAGCACTGAGCCGCAGTGGTTGGTAAACTGAAAGGGCCACAGCTCCCGAACATTCTCCAAAGACCAGAAAATACATTCCACCTCAACATAATAGATGAGATAATTTTATAAATGAAACATTTGCAGTCGTGAAAACTTATTGATTAATCCCTGTTTGGTCCTACATAAAATCCACAAGTGAATTACTAATAACCATTATTTGTTGAACATAGTTCACACCAATTGTAATAAATGAATAAATAAATAAACAAATAAACAGCAGAACTGATCCACAGAATTACTACAAATGGCCTATTCGAGACAAAGTGACCTTCTCTACAGCAATGAGTTTGGGTTCCCTAAACAGTTAGTGATGTGAAACCTATCCTGTACTCTTCATACGTGATACTCCTACAATGGAACCACAGTAGCTTGGATGACTAACACTGAATAAAAATTAGTTTAAAATAAGGAGATATGTATGGTCTACCACCCATCAAGGTTATTTATTCATAAACCTTAATATTTTAACACTACCAATGTTCAAAGGTTAACGAATCAATGACTACAGAAGCATACATTTCGTAAATTAGATTTCATATGGAAAAAGCTAAATATTTGTTTGAAAAACCATGCAGTACTTGAATACTCATATTCCCCAAAATAGATTCTGCTGGGTTTCTGTACAATCTTCCCCTATTAGTAACTGAAACATGACTGTGGAGATTCAAGGAGATGATTGAAATACCCCAAAATGGAAGTTCAATTATGAGAAATATAATACTAAATATTGCATGTGTTAATTTTTTTGCCAAATCACTTATGATTCTTATGAACCTTCTGTGACTTTTGCTTCTGCAGTATTCAAATTTGTTAACCTTTGATCATTGATTGTGCACAAATGCACAGTTTCACAGATAAATGACACTGAGGAGTGGCAGAGAAGACATTTCTCCAAACTTAAAAACTATTTTTATTTGGGTTAAGCCATGTCAGCTGGGTTACTTTCCTTGTGAGAGTTATGGATATGACTTGGATTTGGTATTACAACACTTTTCAGAAGTTTTTGACTCAGTATGTTTTTTTGGAGACCTAGTCATGAATGTGACAGTCATAATATGTCATGCATGGATAAAGAAGCATCTACAGTTACTGAATTTCATACCTGGTATCCTCATGGATGTGTAATAGGATCATTACTGTTTATGTTATACATTAATTGCTTAGCAGATAGTATTAGTTTCAGGCTCAGCTTTTAGCAAATGATGTATCTATGACAAACAGTCATTCAATAAAGAATTGTAGGAATGTCCAGCTGGTTTTCAACAAAATATCAGTCTCATTCAAACAAATGCAGTAATGTTGCACTACAGGGTTAATGAGTCACAGCAAAAGTCAGACCTGTCCTACCAGTGTCTGTGCGTAAACAAATTGTAGAGATATGAAGTTGAACTACTAGATAATCTTAGTCTTAGGTAAAACAAACGGCAAGATTTAATCCATCGATTGGCCACCAGGAATTTTCAGTTTGGTTGTGAAGGAGACTGCTTATGCCATACATTAGAGTACTGCTTAATTGTGTGGGATCCAAAACTGTTCGGACTAACAGGGACCATTAAACTTGTGCAAAAGAAAGGGATAGCAGAAATGGTTGCACACCTGTCTGTTCTGTGGAAGATAATAATGGAAATTACGGGTAAAGTATACTGATAACATAACAAAATCCCATGAAATATATTTACAAAAATATAAGTCTCAGTTATCAGGACAAAATCTTCACATACCTTTTGAACACCATATATATCTGCTGAAGAGACTGCAGAAATAAAAACTTACAGCAGGGCATGGAGAAAGGCATGCAAGTAATCATTCTTGTCAAGCTTCATCTGTGAGTGGAACTGTTAAAGAACTGCCTACAAAATACCTTTCCATCTTAGTATATAGATATATAAGGGACATTCCAAAAGCAACTTTTGTCATTGTTTTTGAAAGAGAACGTGGTACACCAGGTGACACAACAAGTGCCATACGAGTCGACATCCATTGCTAGTTTAGAAAGAGAAGAGGTGCCAGTGGAGGAAGAATGATGTATGCACAGAGTGCCAGAAGAGATATAATAGCAGTAAACTGGCATAACTGAGGTTATTAGAGCACCTATCACGATGGCAGACAGATGTGCACTGACAATGTGGTCACCAATGGAAACGTGTGCTGTTATCTGGTGCGAATGGGTACATGGGACTAGTGTGTGAATGCCTACAGACTATCCCCATCTAGTCTCGGGATGTCACTTCCAAACCAATGCTGAAGTGCAGCAGGCTGTGCAAAATTTTCTTGCATCCTGAGGCACCAAGTTTTACCAGAGTGGTTTCTTCAAACTGATTGCACACTATGACAAATGTCTTAATATTTGTGGTGACTATGTCAAAAAATAGTGCAAGATGTATAGTTTTTGATGCCATGGTGTATTTGATTTTGGCAATCAAGTTTCACCATTGTTTTTCAAACAGAAACGTGTTTTCAGAACATCCTTTGCAGTTTACTTTACTTTTTGCATGTTCTATGAATCACATTCACAACAACTCAACTGTGATCTGGAACACATCAATAGTTTCCAAATAAGATACATTTTCTCTGTTGAAACAATGATACATTATGACCATTTATGTAACCAGATTTTTTATCTTAATATACAACAAAATTTGACAAATGTAACCCAAACACATTCAGAAGTTCATAGTTGTCAAATAGAAAGGCTTTCAATTGGTTTTTAAAACTTTCATTATTTACCGGCAACTTTAATTCATAAAGGTGATCAAATATATTTGTTGTCGCATACTTTGCAACTTTCTGTGCAAGAGTTAAGGTAATATTGGAGATAGTGAAGGACATTTTTGTGTCTATTTAAGGGTGCTGCTATTTTCAAATAATGTGACTAACTCTTCACAACAAAAGGTCATAAAATACTAAACATACGTGAGGCTGTTGTTACTATGCATAATTTTTTAAACATCTGTGTACATGAATTTTGAGGATGGGCACCAGATTTACTCTCACAGTTCTTTTCTGTATGATGGATACTTTATGTTTACATCCAGAAATGACCCAGAATGTTACTCCATTTGACATCAATGGATGGAAGCATGTAAAGTAAGCTAATTTTGCAATGCTTTCCAGTACCAAATGTCATGTACAGTGGACAACACTGAACCCAAGGGTTTCAGAAGATATATCACATTCAATAAAAATTCTGATGCACATTGCTACCCAGGAACACTGAACAGTCAGTTTTACATCTTTCCTTTCTCCTGTGATGTACTTATATTGATAGTGACCTATTTGCCTTGCACTGTACAGGATGAACTGTGATTCATAAAGAGTACATCAAGCAATGTACCATTTACTGACAAATAATCAATAATACTTCTGAATATTTGATTTATAGTTTCTTTTACCTCAGCATGCCACACTGAAGGAGATCGAGGGAAGGAAGCGAGACAGATCAGGGCTCAACATCTTGCAGGTGTCTAGATCTTTACAGGGAAAGGATGGGAAAGAAAATCAGATGCAACCTTTTCAAAGGAACTGCCCTGCATTTGGCTTATCCAAATCAGGGAAACTCCAAAAAATTTAAATATGGGTGGTCATACAGGACTCTCAACTCCTGTCCTCCAGTATCTTAACCAGTGTTCTACCTCACTCAATCCACTTCAGAAACCAGCAGTTCAGATAGACTGAAACCCAATTGCTGTATCTCTATCACATAAGACACACCAGAAGCTTACAAATAAGGTACAAGGCTAGGATGCGTGTGGAGGCCGGTAACATTCCTTGCGGATCACCTATGAGTGAAATAACAAGACGAGGAGTTAATATCCACACAAGTCACCTTCCATCATGCTGTGCACATTGGTTTGCAGACAATGTAAAGACAGATGAATTTGGATACTTACCAGAGTTTCTTCCTTAATGAATGTGTCTTCAATCTCTTGAGTTGGAGATGTGGATGGGTCAGTTTCAACCTGAATGAAAATAAATGAGAGGTACAGGTGCAACACAGGCTACAAAAATTCAGAAAAAACGGGTCTAAACAACATAAATGAATATGTCATGACAACTGAAAGTCTGTGACAGACTGGGACTTGAACCTAGACAAAATTGCCACAATAGTCAAATTGTCTGACAAACCGTCCTAGCCTGATTCAAACTTTCATTTGTCACTGATGTTCCCTGCTACAATTTCACAATCCTATTTCCTGAGGTTCTGCAACATGTGTGGTACAGAACACAACAGCAGCTCTAGGGGAACAGAGTCGGTGGAGCACTGTGGCTTAGCCTCACACAAAGGATGTACATAAAGTTAGTTAAATGCTGTGATATTAAATAACTGGGTCATTACGGATGAAATCAATGCATCATATTTCAAACACTCCTACTTTGAGGGAATCAATGAGATTGTATATATGCTGAATTTAGCTGTACATGCAGTTTACTCAACAAAAAATTTACAACAAATTTAAAATTATTCAAGAGCAGAAAGCATATCCTTTGCTTTACTCATCTTTACTGATCAATGTTCTCATCTATTGTTGATTGTAGTCATTCCATTATTTACTTAAAGCACTGGATTTCGCTATTTTGTATGCATCAAATGTGGAATTGGTGATTTCTGAGTTAAATCCAATATGCAATTTTACTCATTCTTGGATTTGTTTATATTTTGTTGAAGACATACCATTCAGAATGTGTTTCCACTCTACCATTCAGAATGTGTTTCCACTCTACTCAAGTTACCACTTCACATACTGCTGGCCATACTATTACCATCATGCCATTTACCCAATGAACAACAATCATAATGTAACAACATCTCATTCCAAAACACAGAATAAAAACCATATGTAACAGTACAAATTCTTACATAAGTTAACAAGTAGTCATCGTGCTAATCTTGACAATAATTTAAGGTTCTGAAAGCTAATTCTGTGAAGTCAAACTATTATTTTGGAATTTTTTTTGATTCTATACTGTAAATAGAAAAGGCAAATATAATTTTGCTATAACTGCTTTTTGGATGTGATACGATCACCCACATAGCTATTATTTCCATAATCCATAGAATAAAAGTAAATCTGTAATGGTTTTGTCTGAATTTTTTAGTACGAAAATGACAAATTAAACTTATCAATACCGTACAGTGACATAAACTGAAGGGACTGTTACCCATCAAAACAAACTCGCATACCTTCAACATATTTCACATTGTAGGTTCAGCATATCCTGAAAGTTTTCACTGGCATAATTCATGTTACTCTGTCTACACCAGTTTCATCCATACCAATCTCTCCACTCATTTCTGCTCTTTTAACTCATTTCAGTTACATAATATACACACAGGTCCCGCAACACAAGCATGAGAAGTGTTCAGTACCCACTGTATTAGGCACCTCACTGTGCAGCTGCAGGTTGAATGTCTGGAATCAGGTTGTACGCAGGTTGCAGGGAGTTGGCTTACAGAGATACTGTACGGCTCTACAACAAAAGAAGAGTAGACCATTCACACCGGGGCACCACTGGGGTCTGTCTCCCATTTACTCAAACCATACTGAGGTGACCTTTGTGACTAGGAGAATACTTGTGCTCAATCTGGAGCCAATCCCAGACTTTGCGTGTCTGAACACAACACCCAACTTCAACTTGGCAGTTGCTTCCAGTTTTCCAAGACTGTGTACAGGTTCTCCTCTAACCCTCTATTGAGTTAGCACTCCTAGGTGAAACAATATTATGAGGATTAGCTCATCCAAAGACTGCAAGTTGATTCCTGGAAGAATCTTTCATTTTGGAGCGGCACTTGTACTGAAATTTCATCTCAGTGCCTTATAAGTGTACCTCAAGTTTCACCACAAAGGACCACAGTTTTATAACGTTAATGGAGGGAACTACTCTCAACTAAAACATATGAAACCATATGTAACAGTACTTTACAGTACAACTATATTATTTTTAAAGTCCAGTAATACCCATTGAAAATGTAGTGGGCTGACAAGGCAGCCAGTCCACAGAGACGGGTAGCCGAAAGGGCACACGTACACACACGCCGACTGGCGCGAAGTCTGGAACAGGATTCGTAATGAATGTGATAAAGAAAAGAATGTAGCTACTAGAACACTTAACTTTTATATCGTCCTTTGGTATACAGCATTCTTGATGATACAAGTGAGACTCTTTAGATTCATGCAATGGTACAAATGGCGCCTTGCTAGGTCATAGTCATTAACTTAGCTGAAGGCTATTCTAACTGTCTCTCGGCAAATGAGAGAAAGGCTTCGTACGTGTAGTCGCTAGCAATGTCGTCCGTACAACTGGGTGAGTGCTAGTAAGTCTCTCCAGACCTGCCGTGTGGTGGCGCTCGATCTGCGATCCTGACAGTGACGACACGCGGGTCCGACATGTACTAATGGACCGCGGCCGATTTAAGCTACCACCTAGCAAGTGTGGTGTCTGGCAGTGACACCACAGAAAATATTCAAACTAATAATTCCATCCTTTTATTATCACCATGGCAAATCATAAGATAGGCAATTATTTCTGGGGACTACACTCACTACGGATGTAATGGAGTTGGTTTTCTCAAAACTCAAGTTGAAGGTGGTATTCACTTCATTATCATTTCTGAAATGGCCTAAAACTGTTAATTTACTCATTTACCTGATAAAATTGGTTTTATTGTAAATTACTTATGTAACTAATGATGGCAATTTGTATACCGCAGCGTTCCTCTGTGGAGGGCCAAGCCCACAATGACGCTCAACCATCCACAGTACAGAGCCGATAATACCGCTGTCACTACTTGATAATTTTGCTTTTAGAAGTTTCAAGTTCAAATTTTGAGCCTTCACCTTCAGTAAAACTTCCATTTTCAAAACTATCTGAGCCAGAAATGCAACTTCAAATGCAAGCTCCATTACATCCTGGATCAGGAATTCATCTGTGAATATCAGAAAGGTTTTATTTACAGGACTATTTTTCCACCTTATCACATTCTGGACACTGAGGTACCTGTCTTAACAGTGTACATGCTTTGGGGATGTCCATTAACTAGCTGAACTCAAAACCTCACCAAATCTCATTTAATGGTGGAGGGGAGGGCAATGAAAACCTCACATCAGTTTGTTAATGGAAAGAATATACATTATTATAGTGGATAACATTTTCATTTACAAAATTACTCTCCTGTATAACAATATCAAAGTGTCCATCAACCTTTACGGCCCCTCTGAACTCAATGCTATCATGCCAGCAAGACGTTAAGCATTCATGGTCAGATGCTAAGATGAAGTGCACCAACGTGACCTCTCTAGTGATCATACAAATGAAGTGAGAGAAAAGCTAAGTAATCGTACAGTTCAAAGGAAAGTAAAAACAATGTCGTCTTTCATTTGCAAAGTAATTAAAGGTTCAACGAGATTTAATGTGTTGTATAAAATATATCAATACAAGACTAGTTTTTTACCTATCCATCCAAACTATGAATACCATATTCGCAGAGCCTTTTCATCTGTCTGACTCTTGTCTGTCCATCTGGATACTCCTCAGAGCTGGAATGTTTAAAATAAGTGTTTTAAAATGTTTTTAACCAGGAGTTAAAAATACTATTTAATACACTTTCTAAATGTATGTACTACATTTTTTCTGCAAAATTAGCTGTCAAATGACAGCTACATTTACAATGAAAAACAACAATTTTAATTGATTTAACTTTCTTGAAAGCTGCCAAATGGAGGAGAATATTCAGAGAATATCTGTTATAATACATGACATTAAGTTTTATAAAAATAAATATAGACCTTAATCAGAAGCATATAGCTAAGGCAGAATATTGCAAATTTTTAAGTGTGTCCATTGATGAGAGGTTAAATTGGAAGAAACACATTGATGATCTGCTGAAATGTTTGAGTTCAGCTACTTATGCAATAAGGGTCATTGCAAATTTTGGTGATAAACATCTTAGTAAATTAGCTTACTACGCCTATTTTCACTCATTGCTTTCATATGGCATCATATTTTGGGGTAATTCATCACTGAGGAATAAAGTATTTATTGCACAAAAGCGTGTAATCAGAATAATAGCTGGAGTCCACCCAAGATCATCCTGCAGACATTTATTTAAGGATCTAGGGATATTCACAGTAGCTTCTCAGTATATATACTCTCTTATGAAACTTGTTATTAACAACCAAACCCAATTCAAAAGTAATAGCAGTGTGCATAACTACAATACTAGGAGAAAGGTTGATCTTCACTATTCAAGATTAAATCTAACTTTGGCACAGAAAGGGGTGAATTATACTGGCACTAAAGTCTTTGGTCACTTACCAAATAGTATCAAAAGTCTGACAGATAACCAACAAGTATTTAAGAAGAAATTAAAAGAATTTCTGAATGACAACTCCTTCTACTCCATAGAGGAATTTTTAGATACAAATAAAAAATAAAATAAAATAAAAAATTAAAAAAAAAAATAAAAAAATAAAGAAAAAAACACAATAAAATAAAGTTGTTATATTAACTTAAGTATGTTGTTAAATTAACCTAATTATGTCATGTATTGGAAAATTCGACTCGTTCCACATCATTACGAAATATCGTATTCATGATCCATGGAACTAGTATTAATCTAATCTAATCTAATTCTGAGCATTGTATTAGGTATTTTTAGTGGTAAAAGCAAAAACATGAACATATCAAATAAATTTAATTATTTAAAAATTATAGGGTAAACTTCAAGTGAGGGGAATGGAGGGAGTTTAACCACATCTCATCTAGGGAGGAAGGTGGGTTCAAATTTTCTTAAAAAAACCTCACACAATTAATGTACGTACCCTTTCCTATATCATCCACAGACAGGCCTGTTTATCGAGATGCCACTCTCTACATCCACATTCCTGTTCCTTGTTTCCTTATTTTACATACTTCTTAAGATAATACTGCATCATCTCCACTGATAGTCATGTGTGACAACATTTATTTCAATCAAAGGACATAAATAAAGAATGAAGTTGGAGATACCACACCTTGTCAAGTTTATAACTAATATTTCTGGTATGATTGCTGTACCTTTTGGCATTTGTATCCTGTGTATTGATATTTACAGTTCATTACAAAGTGCCAAATAGATTAAGAAGTGGTGTTAGTCATCAAAACTGTGGTGTCACCGACAGACACCACACTTGCTAGGTGGTAGCTTAAATCGGCCGCGGTCCATTAGTACATGTCGGACCCGCGTGTCGCCACTGTCAGGATCGCAGACCGAGTGCCACCACAAGGCAGGTCTCGAGAGACGTACCAGCACTCGCCCCCAGTTGTACGACGACGTTGCTAGCGACTACACTGACGAAGCCTTTCTCTCATTTGCCGAGAGACAGTTAGAATAGCCTTCAGCTAAGTTAATGGCTACGACCTAGCAAGGCGCCATTTGTACCATTGCATGTATCTCAAGATAGTCTCACTTGTATCATCAAGAATGCTGTATACCAAAGGACGATATAAAAGTTAAGTGTTCTAGTAGCTACGTTCTTTTCTTTATCACATTCATTACGAATCCTGTTCCAGACTTCGCGCCAGTCGGCGTGTGTGTACGTGTGCCCTCTCGGCTACCCGTCACTGTGGACTGGTTGCCTTGTCAGTCCACTACAAAAACAAGTAAAACAAGTCCAATAAACATGTGCCAAGAGAGGCATACTTTCTGAAATCTGCATGAGGAGCTGAAAGACTATTGGTTGCTGATGTGAGCACAGTCACCACTTGGTGCTTCATAAAGTGTGTCAACAGTACACATCACTCTGATGTGGTCAGTAATCAGTTATGGGGCTAGAGTTGTGTTGTAGCATAGCTTGTTTTGTTAGCCTATGTAACTGTACAGTAAATTACTCACAACCCCTGGTGTTTAATGTGGCATCTTAGCTACTTATACAGATTACTTTCATACTGTTTTTAAGTACAAATGGTCCAGTGCATTTTCTTTTCTCTCCAACAATGGAAACCTACTACTCCACAAATGATATGGCAAATATGATTTTATGTTGCAGTTTAGCAAATGTAAATAACTTTCAAGTATGTGAACTTCATGCTGAAAACTATCTGCACCTCAGAGTAGCACCTAATAAACTGTTTGCCAAACATTTCCACAGTCCTAGTTACACAGGTTCTTTGGCAACCCAAAGGGTAAACAGTTGATACCCTCGTCCACTCCATACACCTGATATGGATGGAACATGCCATCCTTAACAGACAAAAATTCTATAAAATGTGTGACGATTAGTGGGCTGTGTGGTTCCTACCCTTTTATAGACAGTACTTCATACACAATTTCTGTATCCATACCAGCACAACCAGACATCAAGGCAACGAGATCACAACTGGCAACTTGCAGTTCTATCAATGGCGCAAGTAAGAGTGTAGTGCAGATCCTTTGTTTGTATCTAATATTTCACTTACAGATAAGGTGCGCAGCTTACATCAATTTGTGTCATAAGCTTCCAATATGAGCATGTGTGGGCTGATGAAAACCTCATCCACCTGCACTAAGACAGGATTGTTGTGGCGTAACAAGCTAGTCACGCCACACTGAGGAGGAAGCCGAAAGGCACGCGTACACACATGCCGACTGGCGTCAAGTCTGGAACAGGATACGTATTGAATACTATAAAGAAAATACGTATCTTTGGAATATACTTAACTTTTAATCAATCCTTGTGATACGTCTCTCTTGACTATACAAATGAGACTCGTAAGATACATGCACTGTGACAATTGGCGCCTTGCTAAGTCGTAGCCATTAACTTAGCTGAAGGCTATTCTAACTGTCTCTCGGCAAATGAGAGCAAAGGCTTCGTCAGTATAGTCGCTAGCAACGTCGTCGTACAACTGGGGCGAGTTCTCGTATGTCTCTCGAGACCTGCCGTGTGGTGGCGCTCGGTTTGCGATCACACAGTGGCGACACGCGGGTCCGACATGTACTAATGGACCGCGGCCGATTTAAGCTACCACCTAGCAAGTGTGGTGTCTGGCAGTGACACCACAAGGATAAGCACTGTTTCTCAAACAACAAAAAGGCAGGTGTTTTTGGGCAAAGATTAATAGGGCCACAGAAATTAAATGGTGCTCATTATCAGTATTTTCTCATTAATACTGATCAAGGACGAGTCATGTCAGTGAAGACCACAGATAAGGTTGATGCACAACGGCACACCAGCACATTCTCGCAGCAGTGTGGTAGAACATCTAGCACAGACATTTCAGGACCACCACCAGTTTGTTTGGGAAGGCCCCACTCTCCTGGTACCCCACACCTCAGTCAAAATACTTTCACTTATGGCAGCAACTGAAGAAATAATGGATTTAGTTTCAAAGGAGTGTGATTCCTAATCCTGGAGAACAAAGGGACACACTGTTGTGGTTAGTAATAACACTGAGCCCCTCCTGTAAACAAGAATTGAGATCTAAGAAAGTAAGTGATTCCACAAGCTCCTTTATAGGATCTGTTTTCTTGTTTTGATGATCACTACCACTTCTTAAATTATTATACACCTTAAAAAAAACCTGTTTATTTTGTGATTTTGTGTACTGTCTTGTTCCAGATGTAACCAGAACATCTGAGCAACATCAACAGCTTTGACACTTCTACATGTCAAAGATTTCTGGGGGTGTGAAATAATAAAAAAAAAAAATAAATGTGTTGACTGGGAGAACCAGTCTGCTGATTTGTCGTTGCAATCATACAAAATAAGATTGCAGGGATGCTGCAAAAAATAAAGTAAATACATTCTCTAAATAAGAAAGCAACATAAGGCAAAAAATATTACAAGCTGACAGCCCATAAATGTACAACGTGCCAAATAGTTGAATCTGAGTCATAAGTAATGCGATATCACTTCAAAGATTGATGCACTTATTACGGTTTTAGACATAAAAATAACAATACAGAAAACCTGCCAAACTTGTACTAAATTTCCAGAAAAGCAAGACCCACTGAAGGTGGCTCTCAGCTGTGAAAACAATTAGGTAACAAAAGATCTGAACTTGGTCAGTGATTGCAGAAACCAGTAATTTCCCTTTGAAATTTTGTGTGCTTGTGCTGGACAATAACCCATTTTAAAAAGGCTTATTTGTTTCCCTATCTTTGGTTTTATTTTTGAGATACTGCTACAATCTTAAAAAACAAAAACATAATAGCTCATATTAACATTACTTACTGACTCTTGTTTGATGGTAGTCACACCACAAACAAAGCTTTGATGTTGTTCTGCTTCCATCTTCTGGGAGAAAAAAATTAACACAAAACAAACAACAAATAACTAACAGCAGGTAAACCATGCACTACAAAAAAAGTGGGTGACTAGTTCCAAATCTTTTATTTCGTTTGACTGGAGCTTCAAAACATGCACAGCTATTGCATAGGAGTTGACAATTAAACCAATTGTTGAAACCTTGTCTCACATACACACACAGATTCAATCTGTACTTGACGAAGTTTAAGTTTATTCAAATCATTTTTCTGGTTACATATTTTTTATAATATGTAGATTTTTTATAAGTTTCCCTTATATTAGAGCTAGATAATCAGAGCTCAAAGTGGTGTTACGATTGGCAACTTGTTTTCAGTGTTTGGAACTGTAAAATTGTGCATTTCACTAAACAAACCACAAAAGGGATATTCTATGACCACAACATCAGTGAGTCGGAGCTGGAAGCAGTGATCTTATGCAAACACCAGGGTGTAACAATTTCTAAGGGTATGAAATTGAATGATCACATGGATTCTGTCATAGGTAAAGCATTTGGCAGACATCTATTCACTGGTAGAATATTGGTGAAAGATGCAATATGTGTATAAATGAGATTTCTCACAAAACTCTCACATGACCCATCCCGGAATATTGCTCAAGTACAAAATAAGGCTAAAAGGGGATCCTGAATGTATACAGATAAGAGCAGCATAAATTGTCACAGGTTTTTGACTCAAAGCAGCATGCCACAAAAGCGTTAAAAAATCTGAAGATATATGCCATATTTACTGAGAAACTGAGCTGTGATGTTTCCGGAAACATTATTATGTGAAGAATCTATAGAGACAATGTTCAGCTCTCTGTGTATCACTCACACAGAAATCGTGAAGACAAGATTAAACTAAGTACAGAAGGCTCAGAGATATTTAAATAGTAATTTTTCTCATGCCTCAGGTGTAACTGGAATTTTAAAAAACCGTAACATGTGTTACGGCATAAGGTTTCCTCTTCCATGCACTTCACAGCGGTTTGCAGGTATGCAAAATGTAAATCTTTCAAAAATTTATATCAAAACCAAACAAATATTTGTTCATCACTAATTCTGTAAATTATCTGAACATTTGGAACACGGATCCACAAAATGTTTTTAGTGCTGCAGAAAAGCAAATTCGTTGTGTATAACCTTAGATGACACAGCTTCAAGTATTTTCGTTCCTTCATCAGTTGTTAGCATACTCATGAAACTTCCAGGCATCTAGTTGTTCTCGAACAGCAACTGAATATTTCACATTAAAGATTACTTGAACAACTAAGGATAATGATAAAAACTTTAAAAGGTTATTGTTAATATTGAAGACTAATAATCTTGCAACCCCCCCACCCCCCTTGAACCATGGACCTGACAATTGGTGAGGAGGCTTGTGTGCCTCAGCGAAACAGATAGCCGTACCGTAGGTGCAACCACAATGGAGGGGTATCTGTTCAGAGGTCAGACAAATGTGTGGTTCCTGAAGAGGGGCAGGAGCTTTTCAGTAGTTGCAGGGGCAACAGTCTGAATGATTGACTAATCTGGCCTTGTAACATTAACAAAAACGGCCTTGCTATGCTGGTACTGCGAATGGCTGGAAGCAAGGGGAAACTACAGCCGTAATTATTCCCGAGGGCATGCAGCTTTACTGTGTGATTAAATCGTGATTGTGTCCTCTTGGGTAAAATATTCCAGAAGTAAAATAGTCCCCCACTTGGCTCTCTGGACGGGGGACTACCCAGGAGGACGTCGTTATCAGGAGAAACAAAACTGGCATTCTACGGATCAGAGCATGGAATGTCAGATCCCTTAATAGGGCAGGGAGGTTAGAACATTTTAAAAGGGAAATTGATAGGTTAAAGTTAGATATAGTGGGAATTAGTGAAGTTCGGTGGCAGGTGGAACAAGACTTCTGGTCACGTGAATACAGGGTTATAAATACAAAGTTGTAGGGGTAATGCAGGAGTAGGTTTAATAATGAGTAAAAAGATAGGAGCATGGTTAAGATACTACGAACAGCATAGTGAATGCATTATTGTAACCAAAATAGACACAAAGCCCATGCCTGCCACATTAGTACAAGTTTATATGCCAACTAGCTCCACAAGATGACGAAGAGATTGATGAAATGTGTGATGAGATAAGAGAAATTATTCAGATAGTGAATGGAGACGAAAATTTAATAGTCATGGGTGCCTGGAATTCGATACTAGCAAAAGGAAGAGAAGGAAACGTAGTAGGTGAATATGGAATGAGGATAAGAAATGAAAGAGGAAGCCGCCTGGTAGAATTTTGCACAGAGCATAACTCAATCATATCTAACACTTGGTTCAAGAATCATGAAAGAAGGTTGTATACATGGAAGAATCCTGGAGATACTAGAAAGTATCAGATAGATTATATAATGGTACGACAGAGATTTAGGAACCAGGTTTTCAAATTGTAAGATATTTCCAGGGGCAGATGTGGACTCTGACCACAATCTATTGGTTATGAACTGTAGATTAAAACTGAAGAAACTGCAAAATGGTGGGAATTTAAGGAGATGGGACCTGGATAAACTGACAGAACCAGACGTTGTAGAGAGTTTCAGGGAGAGCATTAGGGAACAACTGACAAGAATGGGAGAAAGAAATACAGTGGAAGAAGAATGGGTAGCTTTGTGAGATGAAATAGTGAAGGCAGCAGAGGATCAAGTAGGTAAAAAAGACGAGGGCTAATAGAAATCCTTGAGTAACAGAAGAGATATTGAATTTCATTGATGAAAGGAGAAAATACAAAAATGCAGTTAATGAAGCAGCCAAAAGGAATACAAACATCTCAAAAATGAGATCGACAGGAAGTGCAAAATGGCTAAGCAGGGATGGCTAGAGGACAAATGTAACGATTTAGAGGCATATATCACTAGTGGTATAATAGATACTGCCTACAGGAAAATTAGAGAGACCTTTGGAGAGAAGAGAACCACTTCCATGAATATCAAGAGCTCAGATGAAAACCCAGTTCTAACCAAAGAAGGTAAAACAGAAAGGTGGAAGGAGTATGTACAGGGTCTATACAAGGGCGAAGTTCTTGAGGATAATATTATGGAAGTGGAAGAGGATGTAGATGAAGATGGAATGGGAGGTATGATACTGTGTGAAGAGTTTGACAGAGCACTGAAAGACCTAAGTCGAAACAAGGCCCCGGGAGTAGACAACATTCCATTAGAACTACTGATAGCCTTGGGAGAGCCAGCCCTTAAACAGCTCTACCATCTGGTGAGCAAGATGTATGAGACAGGCGAAATACCCTCCGACATCAAGAATAATGTAATAATTCCAATCCCAAAGAAAGCAGGTGTTGACAGATATGAAAATTACCGAACTATCAGTTTAATAACCCACGGCTGCGAAATACTAACACAAATTCTTTACAGACGAATGGAAAAACTGGTAGAAGCCAACCTCGGGGAAGATCAGTTTGGATTCCGTAGAAATGTTGGAACACGTGAGGCAATACTGACCCTATGACTTATCTTAGAAAATAGATTAAAGAAAGGCAAACCTATGTTTCTAGCATTTTAGGCATAGAAAAAGATCTTGACAATGTTGACTGTAATACTCTCTTTCAAATTCTGAAAGTGGCAGGGGTAAAATACAGGGAGAGAAGGGCTATTCACAAGTTGTACAGAAACCAGATGGCAGTTATAAGAGTCGAGGGGCATGAAAGGGAAGCAGTGGTTGGGAAGGGAGTGAGACAAGTAAAAGTAAAATAAGAGCCCTGTTCCTTTAAATGGCTGTCGGTTCATTAAATAAAATAATTTTTTTTAATATAAGTGAGTTTACTGGCGACAGTATTTCTGTTTACCATGACTTCCGTCTACGTCATTTCCCAGCGTAAACCGGCTCTGCCCAATTGGTAATGAAGGAACGTGGTGTTTAATGCGGATTCTGAATTATAACGTCTTTTTCTTGAGGTTACCAGAGGTAAAGTAAATCTGTTTGTGCCTTTTAAAAGTAAATGCCTGAACCCACGCATTTCACCTGTGATAGTGCGTTCCACCAGACCATTGTGGTCACATTTCCCAGCCCCAGGAGTGTGCTGTAACGGATCATATGCTTAGCTTACAACATTAAGTCACGGTGGAAAATATGCGAGTATATTAAATGGTTAAGTAGAAGCAAGCTTCTGAGAAGGAGATTATGCTATTCTCATGTCAGCAGGATATAAAGACTCTTCTAGGCATCATAGCCTCGATGTGAAGCATTTTGAAATTTTCACTAATTCAGCAAATTTTCTAGTTCGAGAAAATCCACTTTGAAGTGTGAAGTTACCGGATAATTCGATTATTACCATCATTATTATTATCATTTTCTTCATACCGCTGCTGGAACACATGTGCTTGAACATCATTTAATGCCTTTTGGTCATTATAGAAGTAGTTGCCCAAGAACAGTTTCCTTCCCTGTCTAAGGAATTCTTTTCATGTTAATATCAAACATAAGCAATAACACGTAGATTACATTAAAACTGAAGTAACTGATGAAGACATCACTTGATAACAAAAACGCGCTGTCTTTCTTCATTTAGTTGCGCCTAGAAATGGCTGTGGAATACTGCCAAACCAAAAGTCAGTGGATCTTACTGTCTTCCGATATATATCGCTGTCATTTCTTCCATATGATTTGGTCGACGTGGCCTGTTTCAAGTTGTGTATGACAGAGAGGGTTTTAGAAAATAAATTGTTTTCCATTGCAATAAACAGAAAGATTTTCATTCTAAGCTATCCAAGTTCAAAATTTTCGCAACATCAGTTCAAATTTAATATTCGCTTCTGTAATGTGGGAAAGTATTTCACAGTTGCAAAACCCGCATCCGACCCATTGACCCTACACTTAATCGCTGACCATAAATTCTAGCTCATAGTGACATCGGTTTAAGTAACCTAATGTAGCGAAGACTATTTGCCAGTGCTCTTTCTCACCAGAAAATACGCAATTAACCCACTGGGCTCCATAAGTAAACTGTAACAGTAACTTCTGTGTGTATGCAACGCATACGGATTGTAGAATTTAGTAGTGCTCTCTCTTCCAATTCTGTCTACAATACGCCTGATCAAACGGGCCCTTTATCATTACAGGCAACATCATACTGACAACAGTAATGTGCTTTTACTGACAACCTCACTGTTCGTTTTACCTGATTTTGTAACCATTTAAATATACAACATGAGCTTCCAGTGTACGTTTTTTCTCTTAAGAAGCATAATGGCAATGAAGGTTGAGGCATCAAAGAGAGACCACTTATGTTGTTTAATTTTTCTCCTTTTCTGTTTATGCCAACTTGAAGGCACTACATTCAATTCAGTTCTCTTTATTTTGGTGCAGGGACGCGCAAGTGCCAACGCAGGCACAAACAAGAGATCCTTAATTTTAATACCAAGCAGAAGCTACAGAGGAAGTTACATGGCGGAAAACTGATAAATAGCAAGACTACGACTATGAAGGTCTCGGCTTCGATCCCTGGTCAGTGACACGAATTTTATATCCCGTTTTACACTTATTTCCCTTTGGGCAGTGTTTGTTGATGTGAAAAATGCCGAGTTGCACTGTGGTCCGAAAGCCACGTTAAACTGTAGGTTCCCCTATTAACTGTCTAGAGAAGTCAACTCAATGGTCGGAGGAAAGCAACGACATAGCACCTCCAACAGGACCGTGCCTATTAAAGCACTGTGGTGTTCAAACCAATCTTGTGACTGATGACTGATTTACTTTACTATGGGTTCCCAAGTTAATGATCTTCAGGTTATTAACATTTTTGTGTTTTCATGGTGTAGCTTTGATATCAGTAAACGTAAGTAACCGGCCGAGCACTGTCACCGTTCGAGTTGTCAAGGTGGGAGACGACGATGCTGTCGACCCCAGCTACAATCTTGTTCGTGGCTATGTTTCAGTCGACTACCACTTTGTGCCTTTTCTGTGTATTTCAAGATATACTTTTATACACTTGGTTGATATCTGATAGAGCTGAATCAGATATGTTTTCCGAGCAATATATCAGAAAATATGTCAGTGCAGCCAGGTTTCGTTTGTGTGTTGCGCATAGTGCAAGAAATATTTGTGTTTTGCTTGCTTCTGTGATAGGTTTCACCCCACTGAATGTGCGCAAGCTCACGAATAGACTATCAACAATTGTAATAACGCAATAATACACTTAAATGTGTATTTTTGCATTATATAACCCGATGAAAATAACTGTAAATAGATTATATCCCTATTTGCTTATTACTCGCGCTTCTTGATGCTTTTCTCAAAAAATTAAAAGAAAAATAAAAATAAAAAGAGAGAAAGAGAGAGAAAACAGAAATGTATTTCAAATATCAGCTCGGTGATGCCATGTTCGTCTCGTGATGTAAAGCAAGGATAGTTGATAGGTAATATCTCGTTGTACTAGCGATATGTATGGCTACAGGGTTCTTTCTTTTCCCTCTGCAAACAACCAAAACAGAATTCAGTAACAAACTGGTAAGAACACCTACAGTGTGTAAACTTTTGGATGGCAGACCTCTCCGTAGTCCTGAATCGGTAGAAGTCGGTAAACGTCGGGAGGCTTCGGTAGGCACGCAGTTTCGACTGCTGCCAACATTACGTAGCTGACTGTGTTGTACAAGGTAGCCATTGTAGTCTGCTTCGTTATTGTTATGCGCTGTACTGTTCTGCGTGTTTTTAGTGTGCAGTTGCGCTAAACATTATGAAAATGAGTGAAGAGGCAGTTGCTGGCCCATGTCGGGAGTCACCAACAACCCCCGTGGTTTTATATGCTTTTTTTAACACATTTGCGAAACGTGTTGCGAATAGTGTTAGTAGTGAAGAAATAATAGAACAAAACGTCATGCCTGACGCGGCACTTTTTCACACATCTCGATGTTTACCACGTCATATCTACTGAATTATACTTCGTAAAGAGACATAAATTTGCCGGCGCATTTACTGATATATGTGGATACTGTATGCGAAATATGTTGCGATGAGAGTTAATAGTAAGGAAATAATCCATTAAAACGTCATGCCTACTGCGGCAGATTTACGGTATGTACTGAGAAAATGTAGTAAGCGACAACCTATTTTCCTTTCATTATTATGTGGGGGTGTCAGCGAGAAAAGTTTTCGTAAAGGTTTGAAATTGTATGTAACGTTTGTTGCTAGTCGCTAAGTGCCCTCATTCTCAAATAGTGGATGCATAAATCTGGGTATTTTCCCGCGGTGGCATCTCATTGTTTATGACGTCGTATCTCCTCAAGAATGTGTCTTATTTCTTTTTTTTTCTGCTAGGAACCTTCGTGGGCGTACGGAGAGCAAATCACCAAAATTTCATCGCAATCGGATGAATGGTTTGTGAGCGCATAGTAGACAAACACCTACACATATTCATTTTTTTTTATATATAGATTTTAATGTACATGACGATTTCAGTTTCGTTTACGAACAACATTTAAAGCGCGTTTTACTTCCAAGCCTTTTGGATGCTTTCGTGTAAGCATGACGCGCAATTTGTAGTCCCAGCACTGCAACTGGTAGGCGTGGCCCGCATCTCGTGGTCGTGCGGTAGTGTTCTCGCTTCCCACGCCCGGGTTCCCGGGTTCGATTCCCGGCGGGGTCAGGGATTTTCTCTGCCTCGTGATGGCTGGGTGTTGTGTGCTGTCCTTAGGTTAGTTAGGTTTAAGTAGTTCTAAGTTCTAGGGGACTTATGACCACAGCAGTTGAGTCCCATAGTGCTCAGAGCCATTTAGGCGTGCCTTGTCCCCCTCCCCCCCCCCCTCTACGGTTCGTCACCCCTCGCCAGCCAATGCTTGCTTCCTCCTTTCCCCGCACTCCCCTCGCAACTCAGCCGTCTTACAGTTAACACACTGTATGCAGGGCGCCAATTAAACACTCAGCCTTTCCTGGTTATTTTGTTAATCTTTAACACTTGTCTGTAATGCAGTAAACATCCTTGATTACTGATTTGTTACTACTACCTTTGTTATTGTTATTCGTCACCCCACAACACCTTTCCTATCACTCATTGCTGCCGATGCACGTAACGAATGGATCAGGATGAAAGGAATGTGGGATGTTTCGTCACGGAGAATATACACATTTATCTCGGCGTCTTGTGTTCAGGGTAATATGAAAATCTCAGTAAGAGAAGACAACATCTACATCTACATTTATACTCCGCAAGCCACCCAACGGTGTGTGCGGAGGGTACTTTACGTGCCACTGTCATTACCTCCCTTTCCTGTTCCAGTCGCGTATGGTTCGCGGGAAGAACGACTGTCTGAAAGCCTCCGTGCGCGCTCTCATCTTTCTGATTTTACATTCGTGATCTCCTCGGGAGGTATAAGTAGGGGGAAGCAATATATTCGATACCTCATCCAGAAACGCACCCTCTCGAAACCTGGCGAGCAAGCTACACCGCGATGCAGAGCGCCTCTCTTGCAAAGTCTGCCACTTGAGTTTATTAAACATCTCCGTAACGCTATCACGGTTACCAAATAACCCTGTGACGAAACGCGCCACTCTTCTTTGGATCTTCTCTATCTCCTCCGTCAACCCGATCTGGTACGGATCCCACACTGATGAGCAATACTCAAGTATAGGTCGAACGAGTGTTTTATAAGCCACCTCCTTTGTTGATGGACTACATTTTCTAAGCACTCTCCAAATGAATCTCAACCTGGTACCCGCCTTACCAACAATTAATTTTATATGATCATTCCACTTCAAATCGTTCCGCACGCATACTCCCAGATATTTTACAGAAGTAACTGCTACCAGTGTTTGTTCTGCTATCATATAATCATACAATAAAGGATCCTTCTTTCTATGTATTCGCAATACATTACATTTGTCTATGTTAAGGGACAGTTGCCACTCTCTGCACCAAGTGCCTATCCGCTGCAGATCTTCCTGCATTTCGCTACAATTTTATAATGCTGCAACTTCTCTGTATACTAAAGCATCATCCGCGAAAAGCCGCATGGAACTTCCGACACTATCTACTAGGTCATTTATATATATTGTGAAAAGCAATGGTCCCATAACACTCCCCTGTGGCACGCCAGAGGTTACTTTAACGTCTGTAGACGTCTCTCCGTTGATAACAACATGCTGTGTTCTGTTTGCTAAAAACTCTTCAATCCAGCCACACAGCTGGTCTGATATTCCGTAGGCTCTTACTTTGTTTATCAGGCGACAGTGCGGAACTGTATCGAACGCCTTCCGGAAGTCAAGAAAAATAGCATCTACCTGGGAGCCTGTATCTAATATTTTCTGGGTCTCATGAACAAATAAAGCGAGTTGGGTCTCACACGATCGCTGTTTCCGGAATCCATGTTGATTCCTACATAGTAGATTCTGGGTTTCCAAAAACGACATGATACTCGAGCAAAAAACATGTTCTAAAATTCTACAACAGATCGACGTCAGAGATATAGGTCTATAGTTTTGCGCATCTGCTCGACGACCCTTCTTGAAGACTGGGACTACCTGTGCTCTTTTCCAATCATTTGGAACCCTCCGTTCCTCTAGAGACTTGCGGTACACTGCTGTTAGAAGGGGGGCCAGTTCTTTCGCGTACTCTGTGTAGAATCGAATTGGTATCCCGTCAGGTCCAGTGGACTTTCCTCTGTTGAGTGATTCCAGTTGTTTTTCTGTTCCTTGGACACTTATTTCGATGTCAGCCTTTTTTTGTTTGTGCGAGGATTTAGAGAAGGAGCTGCAGTGCGGTCTTCCTCTGTGAAACAGCTTTGGAAAAAGGTGTTTAGTACTTCAACTTTACGCTTGTCATCCTCTGTTTCAATGCCATCATCATCCCGGAGTGTCTGGATATGCCGGTGATGCAGGCAATAACACCCAACTATTTCTGTCGACTTAACACCATGACGACAGACAAACTGGCGTCTCAATGTATCTTGATAATACTTCGTTAGCCTTGTTGCGACCTCGTTCTAATACCTCGTGGAAGCAGGCATAACATTTTGGTTTTTGAACACCGAGCAATAACACACAAAGATAGTAGATGGAAGGATACAAAGAAACAATCAGACTCATGGGTGTGGATGCAGTTCGTCATTAGAAAACTAAAAAAGCGCAATGAATACGCTGGTTAGTATACATTATTTGTATAGATCTGAAGATGTAAAAGCGCAGATCTGCACAGTGCCCGCATCTGCACTTTAGTTACAATCATTTCTGAGTATTATTAGTAACTACGCTCCAGTCCCTAAACCTAGTTACAGAAATGTGAATCAGACGCATTACGTATTCCAGGCCGTGCCAGCCGTGTCTTTGAGATGCCAGCTATGGTCACTTCCCAGCCCTCTGTAGGAACACATCGGTTCGTCTTCTTCCTGCTGGTTCTGTAACTGAGATTTGGCAATAAAGGAAGGTATGTTTGGCAACTCTGTGATCGACGAGTTACTTCCTGGTGTGCATGGAATTAAGCCTCAAAGTTCACTTGATTTTTCCTGTCAGTTCCATTGAATAATCTGAGTTGTTATCGCTTGAGGTGTAACAAAAGATTGTAAATTTACCGTTTTCAGCCCATGAAAGTCGTTGCACGTGGAAATCGCAACTAATCTTGTCCTTTAAATAGCGATTCACGAGTTATAGTCACTATTGGCTCGTAATAGGAAAGCTAGCTCTGTGGTAATATGCAGACATGTAAAAAGCACCTGTTCTGGTTCGCGGTTCCAGTCTCGCTTGATCTGACGTTTTTATCCCTTCTGTGAAAGAGCTACCAGCAGTCAGATCAAACATCGATAAGGAAAACGCAAGAAAATACTTTCGGTTCTTAGTGCAATGGTGAAAATCTTACAATGATGCACAACAGGTAATGCCTCTTTCCGTTGCTGAGAAGCAGATTTTGGGTTTCTAGGAATACATAACTTTATTTATGAAATGCTACATTTGCATACCTCTTGAGTATGACACAGCATACCAATTAAACACAGACCCAATCTAAATCTAAGTGAGTAGTATTTTACTAATTCGGCTCGATAGAGACACGCTTGTGTACGGATACTCAGCTTTATTAAAACAGACTTTCGTTGTAACGTTATCGTGGGTAGTTTTATTTCATTTCTTATAATACAGTGCACAATTTTCGTAGGGTTTCTTTTAGTGTTGTTTGAAAAATAGTAAACATGAGAGAGAAATTAATCATCAACGATATATGCGAATTCTCTGATGTTATCTATAACAGTCTGACAATGCACATGCAGTTTGTTGATTACATGCATGTTGAAAACTTGTTCTGAGTTAATGCTGTCAAACAAGGTTTGAAGAAGAATAATATGCCACTACCACATGACAGTTAATGTAGAAAATACTTTTCTGACGTACGAGCTGCATTCAAGTTCTAAGGCCTCCGATTTTTTTTCTAATTAACTACTCACCCGAAATCGATGAAACTGGCGTTACTTCTCGACGTAATCGCCCTGCAGACGTACACATTTTTCACAACGCTGACGCCATGATTCCATGGCAGCGGCGAAGGCTTCTTTAGGAGTCTGTTTTGACCACTGGAAAATCGCTGAGGCAATAGCAGCACGGCTGGTGAATGTGCGGCCACGGAGAGTGTCTTTCATTGTTGGAAAAAGTCAAAAGTCACTAGGAGCCAGGTCAGGTGAGTAGGGAGCATGAGGAATCACTTCAAAGTTGTTATCACGAAGAAACTGTTGCGTAACGTTAGCTGGATGTGCGGGTGCGTTGTCTTGGTGAAACAGCACACGCGCAGCCCTTCCCGGACGTTTTTGTTGCAGTGCAGGAAGGAATTTGTTCTTCAAAACATTTTCGTAGGATGCACCTGTTACCGTAGTGCCCTTTGGAACGCAATGGGTAAGGATTACGCCCTCGCTGTCCCAGAACATGGACACCATCATTTTTTCAGCACTGGCGGTTACCCGAAATTTTTTTTTGGTGGCGGTGAATCTGTCTGCTCCCATAGAAATGACTGGCGCTTTGTTTCTGGATTGAAAAATGGCATCCACGTCTCATCCATTGTCACAACCGACGAAAAGAAAGTCCCATTCATGCTGTCATTGCACGTCAACATTGCTTGGCAACATGCCACACGGGCAGCCATGTGGTCGTCCGTCAGCATTCGTGGCACCCACCTGGATGACACTTTTCGAATTTTCAGGTCGTCATGTAGGATTGTGTGCACAGAACCCACACAAATGCCACCTCTGGAGGCGATCTGTTCAACAGTCATTCGGCGATCCCCCAAAACAATTCTCTCCACTTTCTCGATCATGTCGTCAGACCGGCTTGTGCGAGCCCGAGGTTGTTTCGGTTTCTTGTCACACGATGTTCTGCCTTCATTAAACTGTCACACCCATGAACGCACTTGCGACACATCCATAACTCCATCACCACATGTCTCCTTCAACTGTCGATGAATTTCACTTGGTTTCACACTACGAAAATTCAGAAAACGAATGATTGCACGCTGTTCAAGTAAGGAAAACGTCGCCATTTTAAGTATTTAAAACAGTTCTCATTCTCGCCGCTGGCGGTAAAATTCCATATGCCGTACGGTGCTGCCATCTCTGGGACGTATTGACAATGAACGCAGCCTCAATTTAAAACAATTCACATGTTTCTATCTCTTTCCAGTCCAGAGAAAAAAAATCAGAGGCCTTAGAACTTGAATGCACCTCGTATTTTGGCACGATGTGCTCTCCCCATACATAATACAAAAGTTTCGAGGTGCATCTGCTGCCTCGCCGTCTATTAAGCCTGAAAAGAACAAAATGTCGCAGTAGCTGGCCCTTTTTCCACATGCGACTATTTTGGGTTGAGAAGTGAAGGGAATTATGTTCAAAGTTCCATTAGATTGATAACTTCAGCAGACAGCACAATTGCGTTTTAAAAAAGGTATTTGAACTCGCGACGTTTCGTCTACAGTGCATTACACTTACCGTTACACTACCAGCTGAACTGTAGCTACAGCACCTCAAGAACTTCCGCATTCCACAGTGTTGTGAGACAATGCATATGGCCGGATGTTGACTTCTGAGAGACAGACAGTTACAGCTTTTCTTTTGCACTGCACGACGTTTTCAACAAACATATAGCGCAATAGATTAGCTCAAGTGGAAAGGAACACTTCCTATTTAAATTTCTGCATCCTACACTGTTGGCAGTTCTGTGTAGGTGGCAGTTACGTGATTTTATTTCGGTGATTACAAAATAGAGCCGAATGTATGCACTGGGTAGCTGAGGCAGCTAGTTCATGGCGATTCGGTCAACCAAGTAAATGAATGTACTGAACATGCTGCAAACCACTACAGGGAGCCTGTGTGTCAGGATTCTCATCCAGTGTGGCGCAACGGCGTTACAATAGAAAAATGAGTCACAGAGGAGAGGATTTGGTGGTCTGTTGGATTGCTGATAGATTCATATACGTGTTTTTGGCGTTCAATTCCAACTTCTGCCAATGATTTTTGATAGGGAGATACAGATTCTATTCTCTTCTGGCTACGCCAGGTGAAGAAGGTATTGTTGTGCTAGACAAGACAGCCTAGACACAATGAGAGGAAGCCGAAAGGCACGCGCTTAAACTCACGCAGGCTGGCGTGAGGTCTGAAACAGGATACGTAATGAATGCTATAAAGAAAAGTACGTAGCTTCTGGAATACTTAACTTTAATCCACATTTGTAGATCATCGCTGTTGATGATACATGCTTCACACTATTAATTATTAAAGCTATGGCGCCTTGCTAGGTCGTAGCAATTGTAGCTGAAGGCTATGCTAACTATCGTCTCGGCAAATGAGAGCGTATTTGTCAGTGAACCGTTCCTTGCAAAGTCGGCTGTACAACTGGGGCGAGTGCTAGTAAGTCTCTCTAGACCTGCCGTGTGGTGGCGCTCGGTCTGCGATCACTGACTGTGGCGACACGCGGGTCCGACGTATACTACCGGACCGCGGCCGATTTAAAGGCTACCACCTAGCAAGTGTGGTGTCTGGCGGTGACACCACATTCCTCCCCCGCAAATCGGCGTACGGTTGTGTTATAAGGCTTCCGTCCGCCGTGGGGAGGACCCCATGTTGACGTATGCGATGAGGTGGGGAGCCTAACAACAGGCGAGACTGTGCCACCCACACCCTGCCATTCGGTCCGAGGGGAGCTAGGAAATGCCTGAAAACCTAGTCCAGGGTGCACGCCAATATGCGGTGTATGCGCCCGTAAAGAGACAGGAGGGGCCGTAGGGTCGACCTCCATCGCGTAGGGGTACCCGACGGGCGAAGACGACATCTGGTCCGGAGCGGGCAAGTGTTCCATGTCGGAGTACAGCTGGTGACGGGAAGAGATCGGCGGCGCGTGACCCAGGGAGGCGCTTGGCGGCTGCAGTGATGCGTCCACTGCGGGCGTCGCCGGCGGGAGAACAGGCGGCGGCGGCGGCGGCGGCGCGTCGCCATGGGGCAAAATGGAAGGCAGCGTCGGTAACACCTGGGGATGAGGCGAGCCAGTAGACGGGTCCCCAGGGCGCTGACCGGACGGCACCGTCGCTGAAAGCAGACGGGGAGCGGCAGAACCCGTGCGACGACAGAGGCGCAGCTGATTGAGATGCCGACGCACCTCACCAGAGGCCCCCAAAACCAGATACATAGCGCGGCCGAGGCAGCGAAGAATGCGCCCTGCGAGCCAACGCCGTGAACCTCGATAGTTGCGATAATATACAACGTCGCCTGGAGCAAAAGCAGGTGGCTGCCGCTGCACAGGAACCTGATGCGGCGGATGTAGCAAAGACATCAAGGTTCGATGAGGACGACCGTGCAACAACTCAGCCGGCGAGCGACCATCTCGGGGCTGAGAGCGATATGAAGACAAAAAGAGCAATAACGCATCCTCCCGAGAATGCGACTCTTTTAACTTCAACATCTGTGACTTGAAAGTCCGGACCAATCGTTCAGCGGCACCGTTTGACTGAGGCGAAAACGGCGCGGATATCAGATGTTGAATACCACTGGCCTGGCAGAACGACTGAAATTCTGCGGACGGGAATTGTGGGCCATTGTCGGAAACAATAGTCTGTGGAAGACCTTCGATGCAAAAGATAGCGGATAACGCTTGGATGGTGGCAGATGACGTCGTGGAAGACATCCTGACAACAAAAGGAAAATTACTGAAGGAATCTACAACAACCAACCATCGAGCATTCCAAAATGGACCAGCAAAATCTATGTGCAAGCGTTGCCAAGGGGAAGTGGCTTTTGGCCATGCAAAGAATTTCCGCGGTGGTGCGGAGTGTTGTTCGGCACATGCCATGCAAGAAGAGCACATATTCGTAATCGCAGCATCGATTCCAAACCAAGTACAGTGCTGACGAGCAAGTTGTTTCGTTCGCACTATACCCCAATGTCCTTGGTGGATAAGCCGTAAGACAGAGGACCGTAACGAACGTGGGACCACGACCCTGGACTGGTCATTATCAGAACGCAACAGCAAAACACCACGCCGTACAAAAAGTCTCTCCTTGTGAGCAAAAAATCGGCGAACCAACGGATCCTCGATCCGTGATTTCGACAAGGGGCATTGCGTAGCAACAAAACTCAGAACGGTACCAAGGACAGGGTCAGCAGCTGTGGCTGTAGCTACACGACGAAAATCAATCGGAAACGATTCGACCACGTCATCGGCTTCCGAATCAATGAACATGCAAGCAAGTTCGGAAGAATCGAATGCTCTATCCTCAGCAACAGGCAAACGGGACAACACATCAGCGTTGCCGTGCTTAGCAGTGGACCGATACAAGATATCGTAGCGGTACTGCGAGAGGAAAATAGACCAGCGAATGAATTTCTGCGCTGTACGTGGAGGTACAGGCTTGTTGGGATGAAAAAGCGATGTCAAAGGTTTGTGGTCTGTGATGATGGTAAAGTGACGACCGTACAAGAAATCGTGAAACTTAGTAACACCAAAGACGAGAGCCAAAGCTTCTTTCTCTATCTGTGAATAATGTCGTTGCGCAGACGAAAGCAGTTTGGATGCAAAGGCAATAGGGCGATCATGTGATCCATCTTTGTGCGCAAGCACAGCACCGATCCAGAAATCCGATGCATCGACCATCAACAAAAGGGGTTTCTGGGGATCGAATGGCGTAAGGCAAGTATTTGAAAGCAACGCCGATTTCAACTGGCGAAAGGCGCGTTCGCATTCCGTCGTCCAGACGAACGGAACACCTTTACGGCGTAAGCGATGAAGCGGAGCTGAAATGGAAGAGGCATGGGGAACATAGCGATGATAATAGTTAATTTTACCCAAAACACTCTGTGGCTGCTTCAAATTCTGCGGCGAAGGCAAGTCTTGTAAGGCACGGAGGTGCTCTGGACTCGGATGTATGCCTTGTGCATTGATTACATGTCCCAAATATGGTAAGTCACGAGCAAAAAACACACATTTGTCCTTCCGCAAGCGAAGACCATTTTGTCGCAAGACCTGAAATAATGTTCTGAGATTGGCTAAATGTTCTTCTTCCGTCTTTCCGGAGATCACAATATCGTCCAGATAGTTTGCTGCAGTAGGGACCGACGCACAAACAGTTTGCAGATATTGCTGAAACAATGCAGGGGTGGATGCACACCCGAATGGCAGTCTTTTGAATCGATACAAACCAAGATGCGTGTTAACCACCAAGACGCACTGGGATTCGTCGTCCACTGGTATTTGCAAGTACGCATCTGCTAGGTCCAACTTCGAAAAATATTTACCTGGGCACAATTTGTCAAAAAGATCTTCCGGGCGGGGTAAAGGAAAAGTTGCAATCACTAGTTGTGGATTCACTGTAGCTTTGAAGTCCACACAAAGTCTCAATTTTCCGGCAGGTTTTGGCAAAATTACTAAGGGTGAGGCCCAGAGAGAAGCCTGCACACGTTCAATCACACCGTGTGATTCCAAATCATTTAATGTTCTTGCGACCTCATCACGCTATGCGTGAGGAACATTGCGCGCTCTGAAAAATTTCAGTTGCGCGCTTACTTTCAGTTCCAAATGTGCTTTATAGTTCTTAGCGCAACCGAGGCCCAGTGCAAAAATGTCTGCAAATTCTTCACAGAGACTAGAAACACTGGCTGAAGGCACAGTCTGGTTCACTGATAGGACCTGATTTACTATAGACAAGTTAAACAACTGAAATAAATCTAAACCAAACAAGTTCACTGCAAAAGAAGAACGAAGGACGTAAAAAGACACAAGTTTCGTTTGTCCCCTGTATGTTGCAAGGAGGCTGCACTGTCCTAACACAGGGATATTCTGACCTGAATACGTAGTTAGCTTAACATTGGCGGCACACAAGGGAGGTGTGCCCAGTTGTTTGTACGTGTCTTTATTGATCAATGAAACTGCAGCTCCGGTATCGAGCTGGAATGGGATCACGTTGCCATGAATGTCCAAGTCTACAAAAAGGTTATTGTCCTGTTGACGACAAGAGTGACTGTCTCGTGCAATTTGAACAGACACTGGTACATAATCACTTGCTAATTGACGTGATTTCCGGCGACGTCGACGCACACGTTTTGTGGGACGCACACAGTCACTTTTAGAGAGAGTGGCACTGGGCAGAGTGGAATTAACTACATGAATGTCCATGGGCAAAGGTTCACGAGCCTGAGTATTCGTGGTTCGATTCCGGCGCGAAGCAAAGGGCCTGGAATGGTTTTTAGTGTCCGTTCTGAGCTTTTTCCGGCAAACACTCTGAACATGTCCTTTTTTATTACAGAAAAAGCAAATAGCCTGGCGTGACGGGCAATTCTCATGCGAATGTCTGGTTGCACACCGCGGGCATGATTTCACTGCATTTGCATGCTGCCGCGGGACACGTGGTTGAGATCGTGGCGGCAGCTGCGCGGACGGGCGCGAGGGCTGTTTACAGTTCTGTGCAGCTTGCCCGGCGGGCCGGTTAATGTGACACACGGCTGGCGAAGTTTTAAATGATTCCTGAGCAAAGTCAAGTGTGTCTTGCCTATCCAATTTGTCTATCACTTGTTGAAGGGAGGGATTGACTAGTTTCAAAATCTGTTCCCTTATACGAACATCAGAAACTTCCTGAGCAATTGCATCATGTACCATAGTATCTGAATAAGGGAGGCCACATTCACACTCAAAAGCACAATCCCGAGTAAGGCCTTGCAAAGTTGCAACCCACTCCCGATTAGTTTGACCGGCCGTACGTTTTGTACGAAAGAAAGTATACCTTTCTGCAACTACATTGACTGATTCCTTGAAATATGCATCTAAAGCAGACAAAATTTCTTCGTAGGACAGAGTTGCTACGTCGCGGCGTGGAAATAATTTCACTATCACACGGCACGTCTGCACCCCTACACACGCCAATAAGTGAGGCTGCCGCTCGTTACCTTGAATCTGTAGGCGGCGAGATGGAATCCAAATTGGCGCGACCACTCCGTCCAGCTTTCCATTGCCGCATCGACTGGACGAAAAGGTGGTGCAACTGCATGTTGTGGCTGCGGTAGCGGTGGAGCGGCGGCTGCCGCATCGGTTTGCATTGCACGTTGACCCTGGAAGAGCTGTCCAAGGGCATCCAATAACGCCTGCGTCTGCTGATTCTGCAAGCGATAAAATTCGGACAGTACATCTGGAGATTGTGGCGAAGCCATGACACAATTAAATTAGTGCCATACGAACGCGAAATCCTCTTTTGAGACTCATCGCCAAATATGTTGTGTCTAGACAAGACAGCCTAGACACAATGAGAGGAAGCCGAAAGGCACGCGCTTAAACTCACGCAGGCTGGCGTGAGGTCTGAAACAGGATACGTAATGAATGCTATAAAGAAAAGTACGTAGCTTCTGGAATACTTAACTTTAATCCACATTTGTAGATCATCGCTGTTGATGATACATGCTTCACACTATTAATTATTAAAGCTATGGCGCCTTGCTAGGTCGTAGCAATTGTAGCTGAAGGCTATGCTAACTATCGTCTCGGCAAATGAGAGCGTATTTGTCAGTGAACCGTTCCTTGCAAAGTCGGCTGTACAACTGGGGCGAGTGCTAGTAAGTCTCTCTAGACCAGCCGTGTGGTGACGCTTGGTCTGCGATCACTGACTGTGGCGACACGCGGGTCCGACGTATACTACCGGACCGCGGCCGATTTAAAGGCTACCACCTAGCAAGTGTGGTGTCTGGCGGTGACACCACAGGTATAATGGCATTGTGGTCTGAAATTCACATTAAAAATGATATTCCTTCTCTACCAAGTAGACATTAGGTTGAACCACAATAAAGCCAGGAGTGGCGACATGTAGAAACCCTATCACTAGTAACCTCCCTTATACACTCCTGGAAATTGAAATAAGAACACCGTGAATTCATTGTCCCAGGAAGGGGAAACTTTATTGACACATTCCTGGGGTCAGATACATCACATGATCACACTGACAGAACCACAGGCACATAGACACAGGCAACAGAGCATGCACAATGTCAGCACTAGTACAGTGTATATCCACCTTTCGCAGCAATGCAGGCTGCTATTCTCCCATGGAGACGATCGTAGAGATGCTGGATGTAGTCCTGTGGAACGGCTTGCCATGCCATTTCCAGCTGGCGCCTCAGTTGGACTAGCGTTCGTGCTGGACGTGCAGACCGCGTGAGACGACGCTTCATCCAGTCCCAAACATGCTCAATGGGGGACAGATCCGGAGATCTTGCTGGCCAGGGTAGTTGACTTACACCTTCTAGAGCACGTTGGGTGGCACGGGATACATGCGGACGTGCATTGTCCTGTTGGAACAGCAAGTTCCCTTGCCGGTCTAGGAATGGTAGAACGATGGGTTCGATGACGGTTTGGATGTACCGTGCACTATTCAGTGTCCCCTCGACGATCACCAGTGGTGTACGGCCAGTGTAGGAGATCGCTCCCCACACCATGATGCCGGGTGTTGGCCCTGTGTGCCTCGGTCGTATGCAGTCCTGATTGTGGCGCTCACCTGCACGGCGCCAAACACGCATACGACCATCATTGGCACCAAGGCAGAAGCGACTCTCATCGCTGAAGACGACACGTCTCCATTCGTCCCTCCATTCACGCCTGTCGCGGCACCACTGGAGGCGGGCTGCACGATGTTGGGGCGTGAGCGGAAGACGGCCTAACGGTGTGTGGGGCCGTAGTCCAGCTTCATGGAGACGGTTGCGAATGGTCCTCGCCGATACCCCAGGAGCAACAGTGTCCCTAATTTGCTGGGAAGTGGCGGTGCGGTCCCCTACGGCACTGCGTAGGATCCTACGGTCTTGGCGTGCATCCGTGCGTCGCTGCGGTCCGGTCCCAGGTCGACGGGCACGTGCACCTTCCGCCGACCACTGGCGACAACATCGATGTACTGTGGAGACCTCACGCCCCACGTGTTGAGCAATTCGGCGGTACGTCCACCCGGCCTCCCGCATGCCCACTATACGCCCTCGCTCAAAGTCCGTCAACTGCACATACGGTTCACGTCCACGCTGTCGCGGGATGCTACCAGTGTTAAAGACTGCGATGGAGCTCCGTATGCCACGGCAAACTGGCTGACACTGACGGCGGCGGTGCACAAATGCTGCGCAGCTAGCGCCATTCGACGGCCAACACCGCGGTTCCTAGTGTGTCCGCTGTGCCGTGCGTGTGATCATTGCTTGTACAGCCCTCTCGCAGTGTCCGGAGCAAGTATGGTGGGTCTGACACACCGGTGTCAATGTGTTCTTTTTTCCATTTCCAGGAGTGTAGTAGTTATTTATTTCTAGTGACGAAACAAACGCTATGTAGGGTCACAGGACACTTATTCCATCTTTTATTTGAGCTTCAGCATGTCGATAAAATTGGTTCTGAACTGGGAATGCAACTCAGACCGCCCTTAACGCGGAATTTGATCCCTTCGTGACAATACAGCTCGACTACAATTTGTTGTTTGTTCAAAACTGCAGATTCCTCAACATCTCCACATATTGGGCGTGAATGGGTTCCAATCCCGTCCCGGCACTAAAGTTTTCATTATGTGTTATCAAGCTCTAGCGTGAGAACACCTATCTGCTGGTGGATAATAATTTTGATTTTTAGCGTATTTTCATTCGTTGTCAACACTAACGATACCTGACGTTTTTGACTCCCAGTGAGACACAGAACTATTTGCGAGATCACTGTAAGTTCAAGGATGTTATTCCGAGCTGCTAGTGGAGAAAAATTCGGTAGCTGACGTCTCTTTATGTGTAGTCAACAACGATATGTGTGGGGTTCGATTACCGGTCAGCACTGAACTCTTCGTCTTATTATTTCTAGTTCAAACATGCTGACATGTCGCTGCTGGTGTAACAAACCCATATTTAACGTTAGTTTTCTCTAGAATATAACAGCGATAGGTGCCGGGTTGGAGTTCTGGGAAGGAAAAAACTAATGTTTCGTCTCTTCATTTAAGTTAAAACATCTTTCTACTGCCGAGAAAATGCGATATGTCACAGTTGATTGTGCTTCGGTAACAATCCGATTAGGTTCTGGGTTCGAATCCCTGTCCAACACAAAGCTTTACTTCACGGCATTTCAAGTAAGTTACTTGTGAAGAAGCAATATTTAACATGTCTCGTAGTTCGTTAACAGGGACAATAGATGCTGGGTAGGAATTCGCGTCCGTTAAAAATGTTTACGTTATGTAATTTAAAGTTGATATTTCCTAACTGATACTACCTAAAATCGAGGTATATCACTCTCTGTATTCCTAGTCAGGAATGACTGTTAGTTTCCGTTAGTCACGAAATCTTTGCTTAGTCTGCATGACCTGGGTTTGAATCCATATGCATAACGAGACAGTTCGTCTTGTCATTTGAACTTCATACGTATTCTCAACTAGCAGCTCAAGAAAAACGTTAAATTTTAATGTCATTTTGTGTTAAATAATAAGTACGGTATGTTTCTTTTAAGAAGAAATCATGAATACGACGAACTTACTACGTGCATTACCTATCTGACGTAATAATGAGAGTGGTAACATTTCAGGTATGTTATTTATTGTAATAAATGTGAACTTACAAGCCTTAAGGACAGTCTTACCTGTGATAAGGTGTTCCCTGATATTTGTAATATCGTGGTATTACTTTACATCTTGAGTTATTGCGATACAGAGCAGTGCTTTCTAGTGGTGATTTGTTGGAACCATTTTCAATAGTCAAACGACTGTACCGAGGAGCGATTAGAGGACCTGCTAGACAGCTGCGTTATGAGGGTTGTATGCGAATCAGGCGAAATGCAATTCAGGTCGTTCGGATACTTTTGAGCACGACTGTACATCGTGTCTACCGATTTCCGTCCCATTCAGATAATTCCTTTGTGGTGCGTCGTTTGTCTTGCCGTAGAACGTATTCTCTACAGACTTCTCTTTCCAATCCACAAGTCTGCGCAATTGCAACATGCCAATGGAAAAGGCTCTGCTAAATGCAACCAATGTAATTTTTTTAAGAACACAACTATTCCCCCGCATAGCAAAAGGTTTTACAATGTAAACCAATCGTTTCAGTATCAATTGCTCAGTTCTTACACAGTTCCAACTCTTCACCTTTCCACCTCAGCCGATACGCTAGTGTCCACGCTCACATTTCGCGGAAATTGGCGTCCTGATTTCCCCTTCTCTACTGTTTTGTTAAGATTAACCACAGAGGAGCTCTCTTAAAACTTTATAGACAGGAGTGTGCTCACATGTTAACCGGCGCCGAAAATTTGGCCAGACTGCACGAACAAAGGATCTCATCGCGCTGCTATATACGACTTTTGTGAATCTAGGCCTGGACCCCATAGTGTGCAGTGTATGTTATGTGTATCACTGCCAGAAAGCAATGCGCAGGCACCTAGACCGAACAAGGCTCGAGCTGTGGTGTTTACCTGTGATGAGCACATACTCTGCCCATCACACTTGTTTTCTCCTCTGAAAACTAAATTTTGAAGTGTTTATATGACCAGCCTGAAACGGAATTGTGAAATCGGTCTACGAAATCAGGATTTGAGAGCCTCATGTAAACATAGTGAGTGAGCTGCTTATAAACGTTGACTCAGACATTGTTGGTGTATCAGGGCACTACAATTGGCTCTGAGCTCTATGGGACTTGACATCTGAAGTCATCAGTCCCCTAGACTTGGAACTACTTAAACCCGACTAACCTAAGGACAACACACACATCCATGCCCGAGGCAGGATTCGAACCTGCGACCGTAGCAGCAGCGTGGTTCCGGACTGAAGCGCCTAGAACCGCTCTGCCACAATGGCCGGCTATGTGACATTTCAGAGGCTACCTTCTGTTTTACAAGGAGCTCTTTTCGGAGGGGGGGAGTGGCTATGTACATGAAAAGCGATATTCAATTTGGATCTACTAACGTAGCAAAGCACTGCACTGTATTGGTCTTCGACTGTTGTGTAGGAGTAGCTGAATTTATTAAAACTTAACGTTAAACTTTAATTATTTATCGGTCCCCTAATTCGGATTTCAGGAAATTTCCGTTCAAGCTAGAGAGGGTTCTCGGCTCACTTTATAGAAAGAACCAAAAATTAGTTTATGTGGTGACTTTAACATTAATTTTACAAGTGACTGTGCAATAAAAACAATGTTGAAAGATCTGCTAAATTCATGTGATCTGACGTTGATTATGTTCTTTCTGACCAGAGTGCAGGGTACGGTAGCACAACCACAGATAATATTTGTGCATACACAAATGTTAAATATAATCGCAAATCATTTAGAAAAGTTAATCCAGCTGCAACAGAGACTTTTTCTAACTTCATTAAAGAACAAAAGTGGCAGGACGGTTATAGAGCTGATAACATTGGCAACAAGTAAATATAATACTTTCCTCAACCTATTTCTCATGGTGTTTGAAAGTTGCTTTCCATTAGAGCACTCTATACTGGATACTAGCACTAACAGGCATTCGAAGTAGCTGATTAGTGAGATAAGGATATCTTGTAGAACACAGTGGGAATTATATAATGTTAGAAATAGTCACAATAGAATTGCAGTAGCCCATTACAAACAGTACTGTAAAGTACTTAAAAATATTATTGGGAAGGCAAAAAGCATGTGATATGCTAATAGAATAGTTAATTCCCGGCATAAAATTAAAACCATACGGTCTGTATTGAAGGAAGTGTCTGGTCGGCAGCACAATGCCAAGGACATAAAATCAGTATTTAATACAGATTCCGTTACTGATAAGTCAGATTTAGCTACAATATTTCACAATCACTTTCCCAATATAGAAGGCGAGTTAAATAATACCTTAGTTTCCAAGGAGACTCACATAACTCTCTTAGAAAATGACTTTCCAAGACTATTCTCTGAAATATGCTTCCGTGATACTGACAAGGGGGACGCTGAGTCAATAATTAAATCGTTGGAGACTTAGGGCTCTCAGGGATATGATGGGTTACGTGGAGAATACTAAAGCAGTGTGCTGCATATATTAACTCAGTCCTTAGCCACATTTAGAACTTTTCCTTTAGGAATGGTCAGTTTCTTGAACGATTAAAGTACTCAGTAGTGAGACCGGTATATAAAAAAGGAAAAAGGGATAACGTACACAGTTTCAGACGTAATCCTATACCATTGGTGTTAGCTAAAGTTATGGAAAAAAGCTGTATACATAACGATAATTAATCACTTCAGTTCACATAATTTGCTGTCAAAAGATAGGCTTGGGTTTAGAAGCGGTTTAATAACTGAAAATAATGTATTCTTTTTTTCTCTGTGAGTCACTTGGATTAAACAAAAACTCGTGGACACTAGGTGTTTTCTTTGATTTAACTAAGGTGTTCGATTGTGTTGGTCACAAAATATTACTGGAGAAGTTGGAATAAGACCAGTAACACGCAATTGGTTCCACTCATACTTTCAGAATATACAGCGGAAGGTCATACATCCACAGTAATGAGAACGGCTAAGACGTGGAGCCTGACTGAGAGACGGTTGGGGAGGGGGGCTCAGGTGTCGGTGATGGAACCGTTCCCGTTTCTTATATGTATAAATGTTATACTTTTTAATATGACAGGTGACTCTGAAACATTTCTGTTAACTTGGTAGTGAAAGATATCGAGTGCAGCATAGACAAAGTACCAAACAGTACAGTTCGTGGCTTGTAGAAAGAAAATTGTTGCTAAATCACAATAAGACCCAGATTTCACTGTTTCCTACACAGAATTCAACTAAAATTGCTATTTTGATTATACAGGATGAGCATATGATTTATGAATTTGAACAGTCCAAATTCCTAGATATTCGGATAGCTGGTAAACTGTCATGGAATTCTTTTCAAGATCTTGTTCAAAAACTTAATGCTGCTATATTTACCACCATTAGAACAGTATCTGAGCTAAGTGATAGACCAACACGGGAATTAGTTTACTTTGTTTAGTTTCATTCGCTTATGCATATCGTATTACACTCGTGGATAACTCTTTCCATTCTCAAAGTGTGTTTTTGGTTCAGAAATGGGGAGTTCGAGCAAAATGTGATATACCTTCGCGAACCTCTTCTCGGCCCCCGTTCTAGAGTCTTGGAATTCTGACACAGTCCTCTCAGTATACGTTTTCTCTCATTTCGTTCGCTGTTAACCACGTAAGCTTATTCTCTAGAAGTAGCAGCTTTCCCTCAGTTAATACTAGGCAGAAATCCAGCCTGCATTTTACTCGCACCTCCTTTCCTCTTTGTGAAGAAAGGCGTGCAGTATTATGGTGCATCCATTTTCAATAAGCTACCATGAAGAATTCTGTCAAAGCTCACTCCTTCTTGTGTGATGGGAATTCATGTGTTATATTGTTGATTATGCCAGTTTTTACTCATCAGTTTGTCAGTTGCATACGCTTCGTGTAAACGTTAACTGTTATTTACGTTTCTGATGTTAATTTCATGTACTGACACGTTCCATAACCACGGATATTTGCTCCTCAGTTTGGTCCTGATGAACCACAAGTATAAAATAACATAAAAATAAATAAATCACTTTCCAGAACGAAATTTTCACTTTGCGGCGGAGCGTGCGTGGGTATGAAACTTCCTGGCAGATTAAAACTGCGTGGCAGACCGAGAATCGAACTCGGGACCTTTACCTTCTGCGGGCATTTTTTTTTCACCGACTATATTACAGAGGTTGACCATTAAGGGGAGTTAGAACGTAAACAAATTTTTCGCATTGTCGGATTTTTATCTCATAAAATTTGCAATTTTCCGAACAAACTCACATGGGAAGTCTTTTATTTTATTTTTTGAAATATAATCTACACTGGTTGAAAATGTTAAAATTTTTACATGCATTATTTCAAGATTTAATAAAATCGCTAAATTTTTATATAGAAGGCTGCGATGTGTTGGTCATGTCCAGAACAGGATGGGCACCAGGTTGACGAAGTTGAAACAAAGTTTGAGAGACAAGAACCTTTCTGATCGTAAAACCATAAGAAACAGGCTAACAGACAAAATGATTGACGAACTACAGCAGTATTATGGGATGACCATCAGAAATAATACTGAGGATTTGTTGAAAATGAAGCAGGCAGTATGGGCTACTGTCTTCCACAGACTGTCAACTGATGAAAAACCCTCCGGGACCTAATTCATGGTGCAATTACCGAAATGCCCAGTACTTAAAAAGTTCATAGAGCCGTAAACATTCCAACCCAACAGCAGTCATGGATATCATAAAACCTACTTAAAGAGGTTGGTGATGTTCGCCTATATACGTTTCCGTGTTCTACCCGGGTTTTTCTTTTCGATCGGAGTTCGTTGTTGTCTCTTTGTCAGTTCAAAGTAAGGTGTAGAGGTACTAAAATGATGAGGTGACAGGTGCAGGCAGTTGGTTTCCGTGAAGTAGACGCTGACGTATCCCAGCCTTTGGTTGGTGTGTCCAACGTTGATTGGCGGCGTCACATCCTGAGGTATTAAGGAGGTGAATAGTCTCTCGTATATCCCAGTCTGGTTGCTGCCGATTATTTTGGATGTTCTATGTATGAAGACCGCAAGACGCTGAGTGCGTTCATCCTTATACACTACTGGCCATTAAAATTGCTACACCATGAAGACGACGTGCTACAGACGCGAAATTTAACCGACAGGAAGAAGATGCTGTGATATGCAAATGATTAGCTTTTCAGAGCATTGACACAAGGTTGGCGCCGGTGGCGACGCCTACAACGTGCTGACATGAGCAAGGTTTCCAACAGCAGTTGACCGACGTTGCCTGGTGAAGCGTTGTTGTGATGCCTCATGTAAGGAGGAGAAATGCGTACCATCACGTTTCCGACTTTGATAAAGGACGGATTGTAGCCTATCGCGATTGCGGTTTATCGTATCGCGACATTGCTGCTCGCGTTGGTCGAGATCCAATGACTGTTAGCAGAATATAGAATCGGTGGGTTCGGGAGGGTAATACGGAACGCCGTGCTGGATCCCAACGGCTTCGTATCACTAGCAGTCGAGATGACAGGCATCTCATCCGTATGGCTGTAGCGGATCGTGCAGCCACGTCTCGATCCCTGAGTCAACAGAAGGGGACGTTTGCAAGACAACCATCTGCACGAACATTTCGACGACGTTTGCAGCAGCATGGACTATCAGCTCGGAGACCATGGCTGCGGTTACCCCTGACGCTGCATCATAGACAGGAGCGCCTGCGATGGTGTACTCAACGACGAACCTGAGTGCACGAGTGGCAAAACGCCATTTTTTCGAATGAATCCAAGTTCTGTTTACATCATCATGATGGTCGCATCCGTGTTTGGCGATATCGCGGTGAACGCGCATTGTAAGCGTGTTTTCGTCATCGCCATACGGGCGTATCACCCGGCGTGATGGTATGGGGTGCCATTGGTTACACGTCTCGGTCACCTCTTGTTCGCATTGACGGCACTTTGAACAGTGGACGTTATATTTCAGATGTGTTACGACCTTGGCTCTACCCTTCATTCGATCCCAGCGAAACCCTACATTTCAGCAGGATAATGCACGACCGCATGTTGCAGGTCCTGTACGGGCCTTTCTGGATACAGAAAATGTTCGACTGCTGTCCTGGCCAGCGCATTCTCCAGATCTCTCACCAATTGCAAACGTCTGGTCAATTGCAAACGTCTGGCCGAGCAACTGGCTCGTCACAATACGCCAGTCACTACTCTTGATGAACTGTGGTATCGTGTTGAAACTGCATGGGCAGCTGCACCTGTACACGCCATCCAAGCTCTGTTTGACTCAATGCCCAAGCGTAGCAAGGCCGTTATTACGGCCAGAGGTGGTTGTTCCGGGTCTATGCACCCAAATTGCGTAAAAATGGAATCACATGTCAGTTCTAGTATAATATATTTGTCCTATGAATACCCGTTTATCATTTGCATTTCTTCTTGGTGTAGCAATTTTAATGGCCAGTAGTGTACCTAACCTGCCTGCATGGCGAGCCAGTGTTATCTGAACTGGAGTTTTGAAGATATTTTTTCTCAAAAAAAAAAAAATATATATATATATATATATAGCAACAAGAAGCTTGTGAGCAGTGTCAGTGGGTTTCGGTAACACTTTCTACTAAGAACATACATATTTATAAACTGCACTCTTTGGAAGCAGTTGAGGGATCTAGTCTTGTTTTCTTGGAGTTGAGCTACCCAACTCACGACCCCTTCTCACAGCTTTGCTTGCGGAGATACCTCATTTCCTACTTTCCAAAGTTCATAGAAGCTCTGCTGCGAAACATGCATGACTAGCATCGTGGAAAAAAGAATACTGCGGAGTTATGGCTTAACCATAGCTTGTAGGATGTTTCCAAGATGAAATTTTCATACAGCATCGGAGTGTACGCTGATATGAAACTTCTTGGCAGGTTAAAACTGTATGCCGGACTGATAATCGGAATCGGAACCGTTACCTTTTGCAGGCATGTGCTCTACCAACTTTTGTTTCCTTTGGATTCAGAGTGCTAACAATTATACCATACTTTATACACACACACACACACACGCACGCACACACCCCCCCCCCCCCCCCGCCACACACACACACACATACACATACACATACACACACACACACACCTGGCTTCAATGCACTTGTTTTCAAGTACAATTAATTGACATGCGTGAAGGACTATTCTTTCTTTGTTTACTAATTCCACTTCTCCTAACATGGAGCGCGCCACTCGCCAGTAGGTGCACATTTCCATCTTCGTTGGCGCTGATAATGATGAAGATCTCTGCTAGAACTTTTTTTCTTTTTTTTCATATGTGGCCTTCGACAGAGAAATAAACTCAGATGATACTACAACAATCAAACAGAAATGGAGGTTTCAGGTATCTCTGTTGCCTTAGAGCTGAAATGCATTCTTACATTCCTCGAAAAATAAAACATGTTCTAAGTACACTTACAGTGAGTTATGCACCCATAAATGAACAGACTTCCTGAAAATTTAAACATATTCTTTATGTGTATATAAAAGAATGCTAAGGATGCCCGCCAGGTTAGCCGTGCGTCGGTAGACCCCACGGCTTTCCAGACTGGGAAGGAGTGTCTGGTCCCCGACACAAATCAGCCTGGCAGACTTGTGTCGAGGTCCTGTGAGCTGGCCAGTCTGTGGACGGTTTTTAGGCGGATTCCCATCTGTCTCGGCGAATGCAGGCTGGTTCCCCTTTTTCCATCTCAGTTACACTATGTCTGCAATCGCTGTGCAAACAAGTTCTCCACATACGCATACACCACCACTACTCTACCACACAAACATAGGGGTTACACACTCGTCTGATGCGTTCAATGGGGGGGGGAGGGGGGGGGGTCCACCGGGAGCCGAACCGCACAGTAACCCTGAAAGAGTGGTTCGGTGTGGGGCGGCGGAAGGGTGAAGAGGACTGCGGTGGTCGTTGTGGGGTTGTGGACCACTGCGGCTGCGGTGGGGACGGAGCCCCTCCGTCGTTTCTAGACCCCCGGTTAACATACAATACAATATTAAGGATTCATATCTCTCTTTTAAGATAAGAATGCTCGTATTAAATCAAATTTCTTCTATAGTGCTAGAGCAGGCTCGTCCAAACTGTGCCCCTGGGGCGCCAGCGCCCGCGATCGCCCGCGGCCAGCGCCCCGGGCGAATTCGTATGTTGTCGCAGTGGCCGAGTCGTGCCGCTTAGCTGGCTGTGCGGGCCGGCCGCCGAGCCTCGCCATGCCGCTGTACGCGCGCTTCGTACAGACGACGAACCGCTGCACCAGCAGCCGTCAACAGCGACACAAAGCCGTTAGTCAACAGACGCAAGGCTACAGTGGATCGAGATGAATAGTCAACACCAGCAGACAAAAAGAAAAAGGAGCGGCGCATCCACACTATTTAAACCTGAGAGGGAAATTAATTTCCTGTGTACTGCTGTCGAAAATCGTGCCAAATGTTTAGTAAGTCATCGGAACCTGATGTGTTTAAAAAAGTTTAGTGCAGACGAGTCAAGCATTTCAGACAAAAAACTTATTTTGTGGGAAAAACAAATGCGCGAGAATTGTGGACACTTTCGTGCACTAGACAGCGTTAAAGAAGATGTGAATTTTTCAGATTATGTTCAAATCATTTGCGAATTACAAGAACAGTTTGAAAACAGATTTTTGGAGATAGGTGAGCATCAACCGGCCTTAGATATAGTTGTTCGCCCAATTTCCCTTCGGGCTGACGACGTCTCACAAGTGCTTCAACTAGAGCTGATTGACCTGCAGTGCGATATTCGCCTGAAGGACCGCTTTCTTATGTGTCAAACTTTGGATGATTTTTACAATTGTCTTCCAGGAGAGAAATATCCTCTTTTGCAGAAGCACGCGGCCGAAGTTCTCCCAATGTTTGGTTCCACATATATCTGTGAGCGCTTTTTCTCTCTTTTAAAACTTGCTAAAACTAAGAACCGTTCATTACTTGGCGATAAAAATTTGACTTGACGTTATCAGTCTCACGGAATATTGTACCAAACATAGACAAAATCGTTTCCTCGATAAAGAAAAAAGTGTAAAACGTTAATTGTCTTCTTTAACAATGTTGACTGTAAGAATTAAAGAGCTTTATAACCTTAATCCTATTTTTTAATAAGTTTTCAAAATAGGTCGGCTAAAATTATTTCGTAGAAAACAGCAAATTAAGGATCCGATTTCTAAACTCTGAAAAGGGATACAAAAAGATGTAGCTCGAAGTATAATAAAAAATATTTACTTGTAACTGCTAACAGTAAGAATAAGACTATATCGCTTACGTAAAATTATTTCTAAAATAGAATATTTATGACTCTAGTTCATTTAAGAAACTGATAAACTTTTCACAAGACGCCTATTGTACATATGACGAGTGTACATGTGCAGTACTAATAGAATGATCCTGAGGGTCAGAAAACAACAAAGATGTTCTTAGATTCTTGTTTTGCATATTATTTTCTAAAGCTTTGCGTAGTAACTCTGCCACACGGTCACTAGTTGTTACATAAACGGTAAATGGTTTGCTTGTTTTACTGCTCATCGGCCTCTTTTACAGAGGTGCGCTTCCTCTGTTATTTTGTTTTCTTTGGATCTGACCGCTGGACAGTCCACCGCAGAGCAGTGCTGTGCAGTCTCACTCGCTCAGCAGCTCTCTCTCTCTCGCTCCTATGCCGACACTAGCGACACACGGTCGCGGCCGGGGCGCTGAACTACACTGCCTTGCGCCCGCGTGGCGCAATTCTTGGATGAGCCTGTTTTAGAGGGAGATACAGTTGGGAATGGTTTTTGTATTAACCTGAACAATGGGGACCCCTCAATCAGAAGAAAGTATTGTAGGTAGCTATACAGCACCTTCTACACTATGAAATTGATAATGTGCTTGGAACTGTATCAGGTATTCGAGCCATTCCTCTTCCGTGTCGTTAAATTGCCGGAACGCCGGTATGCTGGGCAGCGGCACTTGTTGCGCTAGTCAATCGGTCGGTTGCTGTTGTGTGGCTGACGTCGCTTGTGCAGCCACAAGTTGTTGTGCTGTCGTCATCAAAGCAGCAATTTGTTGGTTCTGAAACTGAAAAGGTTGTGTTAGATCCATCATACTGGCCGTCTGCGGCTGAGGTGCTGGGGCTGGGGTAGAAGGGGTGGCTTACACAAATATGTTATACCAAAAAAGCAATCAAAGCCTCTGAAAAGAGAAATTTGATTAGTTCTGCGGCTCCCCTCCATATAAGAATACAATAAGAGATTAGCAACACTTGAATACGAGCACCCCTACAAGTAAAAACACAAGAAAACGAAGTAAATCTGCACTGAATTATACTCGTCGCCAGTTTTTGTGTCGTCTCGTTGTCACTGTAGGCTTGTACCCTGGGAAGCAAGGAGACAATGTTGTTTGGTGGCCGGTATCTTCTTCTAGTATAAGAATACAATAAGAGATTAGCAACACTTGAATACGAGCACCCCTACAAGTAAAAACACAAGAAAACCAAGTAAATCTGCACTGAATTATACTCGTCGCCAGTTTTTGTGTCGTCTCGTTGTCACTGTAGGCTTGTACCCTGGGAAGCAAGGAGACAATGTTGTTTGGTGGCCGGTATCTTCTTCTATAACACAAACTGCACGCTTGTATTAACAAGGTTCTTTATTCATGAGAACAAGAAGTTACTTAAGACAGTCCAGGTGTTGTGGTAGCAGTTCTTCTGTAATAGTCCACGTTAGCCTCACTGCTGGTGAAGTACACGTCCCGCTATGCACACTACCCTGCTCACTAGGTACTGACTGACTCTGAGTTGGGGGCTGAGCTAACTGCGAATGCAATTCCCTTTGGGCTGCGACTGATGACTCGACTCGTTGACTCACTGGATGACTGCCCAGGATCGACCAGGCCCTCTGGTCTACAGCGGCTATCTAAATACTGGCGGCCGAAAGGCCGTTGGCGGCGCGTCCCCTGCGAGTCTGTTTTTGGCCTCTCTCTTCATAGGTGCATTGCTTGTGCCTACTATCGATCTTCTCGCAACCTCTTTGCCACTTGGTGCGCTAGCGACAGCTTAAGCCAGCACATATATTATTGTCAGTCGTACAGATCATGATGGCAAGTTTATGTCATGTCCATTTCCATATCTCGTCAGCAGCGCTGCAAATAAAACGGTGGAGGAGTGTATCAGTGTTCTGACAGTCCATTATTGGACAAGCCGATCCTGAATAGACGCTCATTTGTGCTTGTGGTGTTGTATAAAGCGCAATACCGTGTAGCTGCCGGCCACTGTGGTCGAGCGGTTCTAGGCGCTTCAGTCTGGAACCACACTGCTGCTACGCTTGCAGCTTCGAATCGTGCCTCGGGCATGGATGTGTGTGATGTCCTTAGGTCAGTTAGGTTTAAGTAGTTTTAAGTCTATGGGACTGATGACTTCAGATGTTAGGTCCCATAGTGCTTAGAACCATTTGAATCACGTAGCTCATACATGCGACAGTAAGGTTGTAACATGAACCACGCTGGAACAGATTAATTGCGTTTCCGTATTGTTGGATGCAAGGGGAAAATACTTGCGAGGGAGTACACCTTAGGTAGCATAGCAAGATTTATCAGCGTGATTTTTTCTGTTATTACTAGAAGACGAGTGGAATTCTTTCTTAATATCGCTCAGATGTTACTGAGCTTCATTTTCAAATTCAAGGCTGTTGTCTTGGTAGGAAATTGGAAATTTGTGGTAAGGTCTTATGGGACCAAATTGCTGAGGTCATCGGTCCCTAAGCTTACACTCTACTTAATCTAAATTACACTAAGGACAATACACACCCATGCCGGAGGGAGGACTCGAACCTCTGACGGGGAGAGCCTCGCAGACCGTGACAAGACGCCGTAGACCGTGCGCCTACCGGATGCGGCTATTGGTAGGACATTTGCTAAACCACATCCCAAGAAGTTTGATGCTATCCGCTTTTCTACTGGTCCAGTTTCAATGAATCATATCCCTCGACCTAACTGCAAAATGCCGGATTTACTTACATTGACTTTAGCTCCAGAATAGTAACTACATGTTTGAATCACGTCTTGTATCTTCATAACATCGGTTGGATCAGACATGTACACGGCCAGGTCATCAGTGTAACATCTACAAACATATTTGTTGCTTCCAGTTTCATTTCCATTAAGCTTTTCAGATAGTGGTCGTAGAACTTGCTCGTTTGATATTGAGAACAGTAGCATCGAGAGGGGGCAGCCTTGTATCGACGCTAGAATGTGAATTCTTTATGTTAATTGTCCATTTACAAGAATTCTTAAAGTTACATGAATGTATAATCTCCTGATGATATTTACAAAAAATGGCTTCAATCTCATTTTCGACATGACACGTAGCAGGTAGTTGTGATGGACCCTGTCAAACGCTTTGTCTATGTCTAACAACACGATGGTCACTCTGCAGTTGGATGCCGAAGCGACAGCCGTTAGATCACGGTATTCCTACAGCGCTTGCTGTATTGTCCTCCTAGGGACGGTACGCGTCTGATACTGACCTATGAGGAGACCAACAATGGTGTTCAGTCGATGAAGCAATACGATAACAGCTAGTTTAGTAGTCAGCGTTTAGAATCGATTTAGGACGAGTGTTTTGCAAATCATTAGCGCAGTTCTCTTTAGGGATCAACATTATGAGCTCTTCTAAAAGCTCACAAGGAATTGTGGCAGACGTACAAAATGGCTCTGAGTACTATGGGACTTAACTTGTGAGGTCATCAGTCTCCTAGAACTTAGAACTAATTAAACCCAACTAACCTAAGGACATCACACACATCCATGACCGAGGCAGGATTCGAACCTGCGACCGTAGCGGTCGCACGGTTCCAGACTGTAGCGCCTAGAACCGCTCGGCCACCCCGGCCGGCGGCAGACGTACATATTTCGTTGAGCACTGCGGTCAACATACTGCCGATCAAAATCCAGTACTTTAAGTAAAACCCTACCTGTAATCCATCAGGTTCAGCGTGTTTGTTTCCCGGGGTTCCTTTCAACGGTTCGTACAGTTCTCTTCAGTAATCTGAGAGTCCAGATCTGCATTTTCTGCTTCCGTCATAGTCGGTTCAGAACAGTTCGAAAAACCCTCAAAATTGTCGTTGTCGTCAGTGTCTTCTGGAGAATATAGTCTCGTTGGACAAAATTTTTGATGTACTGTAGGTGGATAAGTAGTCATCAATCACCATTTCATGCTCGACGTCGCTTTTGTCTCTCGATCTTATTTTAACTCCCTATATTTGTTGACGTTTCACAGCGTTATTTTGGCTTTGATCCGTTTTATTTTCATGATGTGATGTGGCATATTTGCAGTATCTCCATGTAATTCTCTTAGACACCGGAAGTAGAATTCCATTGTGTGTGTTTCCCACCATTTCTTTTCAAAAGCATAACTTTTTAGTAAATTTCGTATATTAGGTTTTGTGTGTGTTACCCACCATTCCAGCTTAGTTCTGCAGCGCCGTATGTTCCTTAAGCACATTTACCAACCTCTATTTAACTCGTGCTCAAGTTGTGCCCATCAGGTGTGAGATATTGAATTTCCACGCACTCCTACCGCTAAATGTCCTCTGCCTTGGCATGCTAATATTAGACACAACTGCCAAAAGAGCAGAAAAACTGACAGGACAAGTTTCTGCGCTGAATACGCTTTCAGGGTACTAGAGGCGTAGATTTGGTCTATTCTGCTCATAGAGTGGCTAGCAATATAGGTGATCCCTGGGTTCCCTCTTGGCTAGCTGTGCAAGATGTCAGCGAGGTGCAATCCCTTCACTAAGCCTCCCAGATCTGATCCTATGTTGGGATCGGGTGATTGGTCGGCGGCGGAAAGAACACGGTTGAAATCACCAGCAAGGTTGGAGTTTTGTTTCGCGGGATTGATTAATTCAACTATGCTTTCCTGAAAGAAGATAGTTTTAGCCAGTGTGGCTTTCGAACCGAGCTGTGTCTGTTTCGGCAGAAATTACTCGTCCACTTCCTAACTTTTTAACACGTCTAGGTATAGTTCCATCCTTGAATAACGTGGGGGTACCGCTTTTAGGTCCTCTATTGAGGATAGCATTGTATATCGCGATATGTTCCACCCTGTTTACGCACACTTCGTGCAACAATACTGTCTTACCGAAAGTATATATAAAATCTCGTATGCACTCTATTTTAGTCAGATTAGAGATTCTGTTAATGTTAACGGTAGCTGTTCTATATTTCAAATAACTTCCGGGAATTCAACCAGGTAACACTTTCAGCGACCACCGATATTTCGGCGGGAGAACACCGCGCCATTTTCAAGGCAAACTGCAACGGACAGGCGACGTACATGCAAATTTAAAACCTCGGTTCTCGCACTGATGCGGGAAAGATAACACACACACTGAACACTGGTGCCACCAAAGATGATCAAAGTCAGAGCTGTCGATAGTGAGACTACGAACTCGCATGTGAGGTAGGATTGACTCTGTCCCTCTGTTTTTTGACAAGGGAGCCGGATTCCAAACAGAGTTTAAACAAAAACCTCCATCCCTGTTACCGAGGTTGCTCGCTAATTTAATCTCAACTGCCTCCTTAATAACACTGTCCCAATAGCTGGACGTGCATATCAATATCTCTGTGTTATTATATAACATAATTTACATGTACGTCGCCTGTCCGTTGCAGTTTGCCTTGAAAATGGCGGGGTGTTCTCCCGCCGAAATATCGGCGGTCGCTGAAAGTGTTACCTGCCTAAATTCCCGGAAGTTATTTGAAAGTTGTATACGCCAGGAGAAAAAATGGTTCAAATGGCTCTGAGCACTATGGGACTTAACTTCTGAGGTCATCAGTCCACTAGAACTTAGAACTACTTAAACCTAACTAACCTAAGGACATCACACACATCCATGCCCGCGGCAGGATTCGAACCTGCTACCGTAACGGTCGCGCGGTTCCAGACTGTAGCGCCTAGAAGCGCTCGGCCACCTCGGCCGGCGCCAGGAGAAACTCAGGTCTCACAAGCTGTTCTATATGATTGTAAATCAGTGCCAGTACTCATTTCGGTCAGTCCTCGATTCACAGCTGAGCGTTAATAGAAGTTGTCTTCCATGTCTACACCCATGCCACCGAGCGTCCCTGTATCGCGTCCGCCACCGTGTGTTGCTGGCAGATTACACTCTTCCATTTCTTCATGCCTAGGTGTGTTTTCGTGTAATGTTGCAGACACGTCCTTGCTGTACGGAGTGAGATTTTCAGTGCGTCCCTGTGTTCTACGCCAGCCATCTGGCATTCTTGGCTTTGGGATTTCTTATGAATCGTTTCTCCAGAAATTTTTTCCGATTCTTCGAGCGTCGTCTTCTAGAGTCGCCGCCATTGCTTAGTTTTGAACACCTTCTTCCTTATCGTCTTCCGATGCCTGTGGAAGGTTGGCTTTCCGTGTTCCTTTTTTCTCATTTCGTGTCTCCGTAGGTTGGTTGTTCATATTTGCTGATCGTTTTTTTAAAATTATTATGGTGTTTTTTTATTCCTCTAATTTTCCTATTTCACGGTCTGACAGTTCTGCCACCCATGATTTCTTCGCCATTTATTGGTGATCTTATTGGCTTTCCGATGGTGTGTCATGTAGTTTCTGTAGTGCTTGCTTCGCTTTTCCTCTCAGGTGGGCACACTTTTTTCAATTCCGTGATGGGTAGTCCTCCATTTTTTGTTTTCGTTGGTGGAGCTTTCTGTCGTTTCGTCGTTTGTCATCTGTGATACAGTCTCATGTGCGGACTTCTGCTGAGTATTTGGAGCTGCGGTCATGTCGTCGTCGTTTGCGCTGTTGTGCGCAATATCTGCACCACTGCCTCGTTCATTGTCGTGGGGTCGCATGTCTGCATTTTCTGCTTTGGTCTTTTCCATTCGTGTGTCCTCTTCGACGTGGCCCGCAGGGTCATCAGTAACTTCCTCTGACGTCTTAGCTAGGGTTCCACGAACTGCTGGGACGTACGTTATCAGTAGTCGGTAGTTGTGACATGGTGGGTGGGACAGCTGCTTCCCTCGCCCGTAGTTGTGTCACTCGGCGCTGCGGACACTGAGAGAGTACACACCCCGTGGAACCACATCCCTCGTACGTTCTAGACTGACCCTCATAAATAACAATAGCCCTATATCCACAGATGATTATATGTGAGCGAACATTCCAAGTCCTGTTTTCATAACACTAACATCACCGACATTCCCGTCAGAATGTTTGAACTTTAAGTTGTTTCAATATAATTCCACAATTAGGTCACATTTTTCTGGATTCTTTAACTTAAAATAGACGGACTACTACTGGTCGACGGATGAATTTCAGCTACACTATGTGATCAAAAGTATCCTGACACCTCCAAAAACATACGTTTTTCATATTAGGTGCATTGTGCTGCCACCTACTGCCAGGTACTCCATATCAGTGACCTCAGTAGTCATTAGACATCGTGAGAGACGAGAATGGGCCGCTCCGCTCAACTCACAGACTTCGAACGTGGTCGGGTGACTGGCTGTCACTTACGTCATACGTCTGTACGCGAGATTTCCACACTCCTAAACATCCCTAGGTCCACTGTTTCCAATGTGATAGCAATATGGAAACGTGAAGGGGCACGCACAGCACAAAAGCGTACAGGCCGACCTCGTCTGTTGACTGACAGAGACCACCGACAGTTGAAGAGGGTCGTAATGTGTAATAGGCAGACATCTATCCACAGTAATTCCAAACTGCATCAGGATCCACTGCAAGCACTATGACAGTTAGGCGGGAGGTGAGAAAACATGAATTTCATGGTCGAGCGGCTGCTCATAAGACACACATCACGCCAGTAAATGCCAAACGACGCCTCCCTTGGTCCAAGGAGCGTAAACATTGGACGATTGAACAGTGGAAAAACGTTGTGTGGAGTGCTGAATCAGAGTAAACAATGTGGCGATCCGATGGCAGGCTGTGGTTATGGCGAATGCCCGGTGACCGTCATCTGCCAACGTGTGTAGTGCCATCAGTAAAATTCAGAGGCGGTAGTGTTATGGTATGGTCGTATTTTTCATGGAGAGGGCTAGTACCTCTTGTTGTTTTGCGTGGCTCTATCACAGTACAGGCATACATTGTTGTTTTAAGCAACTTCTTGCTTCTCACTATTAAAGAGCAATTCGGGGATGGCGATTGCATCTTTCAACACGATCGAGCACCTGTTCATAATGCACGGCCTGTGGCGGAGTGGTTACACGACAATAATACCCCTGTAATGGACTGGCCTGCACTGAGTCCTCACCTGAAACCTATAGAACACCTTTGGGATGTTTTGGAACACCGACTTCGTGCCAAGCCTCACCGACCGACGTCGATACCTCTCCTCAGTGCAGCACTCTGTGAAGAATGGGCTGCCATTCCTCAAGAAACCTTTCAGCACTTGACTGAACGTATACCTGCGAGAGTGGAAGCTGTCATCAGGGCTAAATTCCAGCATTGCCGATGATGGGTGCCACGAACGTGTAGGTCATTTTCAGCCAGGTGTCCGGATACTTTTGATCACACAGTGTATAATTCCACAATTAGGTCACATTTTTCGGTCGACGGAAGAATTCCAGTTGTATCCTCAGCTGTTAACTGCTTCTTCCATAAAGTCCTCTACCACAAACGGCTTAGGTCGTGTATACTTACTGTCAAACATAAACTTCAAAGTGTCCTTCCTTACAGGTTCTGCCATCAAAAATGCAGTCTGATCTGTGGAAATAAGTTACGAAAGTTCAACGGCGTTAAACTCACCGACAATACCACACGGCCGGCCAGTGTGGCCGAGCGGTTCTAGGCGCTTCAGTCTGGAACCGCGCGACCGCTACGGTCGCAGGTTCGAATCCTGCCTCCGGCATGGATATGTGTGATGTCCTTAGGATAGTTAGGTTTAAGTAGTTCTAAGTTCTAGGGGGGTGATGACCTCAGATGTTAAGTCCCATAGAGCTCAGAGCCATTTGAACCATTTTTGAACACCACACGGCTACCAGCAGCGGAGACGTAAGCACAACCCGCTTCTCTCGCCGCAGCCGCCGGGGCCAAACGCGCTAGTCAGCTATCCCAAGCACGTCCTCACAGCTTCACTCCCTTCAGTGCCTCATTAGGCAAGATTAGCACTCCTGGGATAAAGGATATTGCGGTGGCACGGATTAGCCATAGCATGGGGCTAAGCTGTGTCTCCGCAATATTCTTGCTTCCAGGCGTGTGAGTGTTGTATGTTTTGCAGGAGAGCTTCTGTGAAAGGGAAGTATTAGATGAGATACTGGCAGCCGGCCGGAGTGGCTGAGCGGTTCTAGGAGCTACAGACTGGCACTGCGCGACCGCTACGGTCGCAGGTTCCAATCGTGCCTCGGGCATGAATGTGTGTGATGTCCTTAGTTAGGTTTAAGTAGTTCTAAGTTCTAGAGGACTGATGATCTCAGAAGTTAAGTCCCATAGTGCCCAGAGCCATTTTTTTTAGATACTGGCGGAAGTACAGCTGTGAGAAGCGGCTAAGTCGCGCTTGGGTAGCTCTGGTGGTAGTGCACTTGTCAGTGAAATGCAAAGGCTCCGATTTCGGTTTTCGATCCCGACAACAATTTTTAATCTGCTGAGAAGTTTCAATAAATTATTTTGATTACGTTAACGTAGAGAAAAATTTGTTTTGGCTGATTCGTTTTACCATTTTTATCCATCTTTCCCTCCTGTTTTAATGTTTCATTATATGTTTTCTTTCTTTCCTTCGTTCGGGCACCACGCAGACCTCATTCTCGGCGGCATTGCCCCAGACGCCACAACTATTCGTGCCCCTGTCATTATCGCTTGCAGTTTCTTTAATTGTACGGTGATAACTGTCCGCATACCCTCTTAGAGTAAACAACACAACTAGCGATGTGACGCAGTTTTCAACAATACTGCGGTCTCTTCAAAGCCCCGTGCCGTATCTTAGCAACAGTCTGAGACGATTCGAATGGCGAGCAACACGAGTGTTCCTGATCGCATTCAGCAAAACCTTCAAAATTCGTGAAAAGCAGTAGGGGCACGGGCAACAATGGCGGTGTATGGTAAGTCATGAACCAGAAACTTACTTCTGCGAATCCTTAGCAGCCAAAACTAGACGCGTCGAATCAATTGTACCTTTCTGCGGACGCATAGCACAAATTCTCACGTCATATACGTTTAATGAATATGGAGACCTTCGACACAGCAATTATATTCAGGGTGATTTAATTCTGCAAACCAATCGTCCAGACTGTTTATCGCGGTTCGTCTAAAGCAGTTTGCATTGGAGACAAATTAATTTTATAAATCTTGTAATTAGAGTGAGATCGGAATACTACAAATTATAAATGCTCATATGGAGCTGCCCGTGCCAAGTGCTTGTCGTATTCGCTCGTTTAAATAACGTTCGACAAATTTGGTACATTGCCAAGCTGTCTTGAAACACACGTTTTCTAGGGTCCTATCGTAAGAAATAATATACTTTTAAAAGAATTTATAACGGGTTGTAGATGAATTTCAGGTATTAAGTGATATTTGTGATTCCAACTGCCAGCTTTTACCTGTCACATCCTGTGTGACGCCGTGAGTTCACGATGTGAAGAATGTACTGCATGATGTACTGCCGTTGTTATTAAATGTTATCTGTGGTTCTCTTAGTAACTGACGTAAAATATACTGTTTTTTGCAAATATGTCGCTATTTTCGAGGGTGTGGCTAGGCAGGAACCCAAGTGAACAGCCCGAATTGCTGTGAGTGAATCAAGTAGCAATCGTATTTATAATCTTGGTTCTCCTAAATATATATGGCTACTTTTTTCCGAATATGGCAAGATTTCCGAAGGTGACTAAGTAAGAACCTAAGAGCAAACTTAAATTGCTACATGTGAAACGATTTGGAGCTATATTTATAATCTTGGTTCTCACAAAAATTTGGCTGTTTTTCTTTTATTTAGAATGTCGCACGATCGCCGATCGCGTGTGGTTTGGCAGCAACCTAAGACTGCTACATAGCTTAATTTCAGTTCTCCATTTCACGGTTCATTATTTTTCGTGATTTTTCATAGTGTTTATGTTTATTTCTGCTACGTCTTTTTTTGTGTCTCTATACGAGTCAAGTCGCGATTTTTCATAGAGTGTTTGTGTTTATTTATGCTGCGACTTTTTTTGTGTCTCTATACGAGTCTAGTTGTCGATTCCAACATTTGTTATTTTTAGCGTTTTACCAGTAGCTTAGTGAGCGATATGAACAAGTCAAATCCTTAACGAAATAATTAACAGCCAGTAAAAATGAAGAATAACGGAATGTGGAATCAACAATTAGAGTGATAGCATGGATGACAATTCTCAAAGAGTGCACAATACACGCCTACTGTAACAACAGCAGTACAGAAAGCAACACCAAGATAGCACAATCTACAGTGCATTCTATTAGAGTTTTCGTATGTGGTACCGCTCTAATGGCCGATTCTACGTTTCTTTATTACGTCATTTTCTTTACGTGAGGTTTGCTAATTCCTTTAGGATTCAACTTATGATATTGCTTCCTGTACTACTGCAAAAACGCTATAAATAGCAAACCATGGAATCGACGACTGGAACTGACCTGTGTAGGTCAAATATAGTTACTGGTTCCTAGATATTTTATTTATCACGGTAGTACAGAAAGCGACACCAGAAACAGAAATCCTTTAGCAAAGAACTGCACACACCTACTACGAAAACAACGCTGAAAATAATGAATGTTGGAATCGATAAGTAGAACTGTCCTATATAGTTCCATTCTAGTTATCGATTCCAAGATTTGTTTGTGTATTTTCGTTACCTGTGTAGTGACCTTACTCTGTGGAATTCAGTATTTTTTCTCCTTATTTCCTGCTTATGTCCTTGTTACGTTTTCTGTATATTTTCTGTTGCAAGTGTTGTGTTAGATGTTAGTTGCCCCCGCCCAAAACCCCCCACCTTCCCACGTTAATCCCGTTAGATTCAATACCTATTACTGAGAAGCACCAGTATTCCATAACATTACGTGTTTACTATGCGTAATATTGTAGTGAACTGTAAATATCGTATATGGTTATTTCACGACTACTCACGTAAACTCGGACCATAATTGAGGCATTGAGAACCATAAGGGCCCAAATAACATACACAAAGTTTTGAGAAAAGCAGATGTTTGTGAAAATCAAATTTATAGGGAAACCACCAGTTTCATAGCTTTGACTTTCCGGTTGGAAACCGTAACACATCAACTAAGATGGTGTTCAGATTTAAATTATCTGCTCTTCTTCTTCTTTTTCCTAACCTGTATCCCGTATCTTCACGGGGCCAGTATGTTAATTTGTCAGTGGTACAGGGAGCGCGGCCCCTTCCTGTTGCCAACTCTTCCCCCCACCTCCTGCAACCTATTTTGGGCACAGTTCTGACATATCTATCAAGGGCGCAGGATTACCTCGGTACTGCTTATATCAACTTTTATGCTGTGCTACATTTTTGTCAGTTAATCTTTCTCAAAATTGCCCTGGGAACGAAGTACTTAAGACAAATCAAACGTATTAGTGCAAAATACGTGTTTTGGCAAACTCATACGCATTTTTAAGTCGTGATATCTAGAAACACGCAAGGAATAAAAGAATTGTACACACAACTTTGTCGTAAGTTTTATCATCTACAAAATTTATTCAGGCTATTTTAAACGAAATTCCATTGGACGGCAGATATGTGGGGGAAAAGGATTTCGCCATGATTTCGGCTGGTTTGCTCAAACATGGCCGAATGCACACATGCGCTCCAATGACGAGATTTGGATTTTATAACAGGAGGCCAGTGCATGCAACACACTAAAAAACTGGAACTACAGGGATGATTACGATCAAGGATCATTAATTTCACTCGACTGCACACCTGTGTATGTCAGATATATTCTGGTGTAAAGTTCTAACGTAAACAACAGCCTGACGGAATCAGTTCACGCTGTGGAAATACTGTGCGGTATTATTGCACCAAGTGGGCGTCACCGACACGACTTCCAAAGTAGTCATTTTGTTCACCATAGCGTTTCCGAATCCAGATCATTAACGTGTCACACAATGTACCATAAGATGAACATAAAATTGTCGTCTGTGTCAAAATAGACGTCATCAGATTCGTGCCGTGTATTTCCTGATTCTCACATCGGAAGAACGGAAAGTACAAGAAATATTCGAAATGACTGTAACGGAATGCTGTTAAGTCATTAATAACAACACATCTAACTTTCTTACCTGTTCCGACGCACAATCAATAAATATAAAAGCAATTTCACTTACTGTATAGGTTTTGCCCATGATAACGACTGCCGTGAAAGACCGAGAACTCTTGAAATGTCAGCATTTCGAGTATATGTGTGACGCATACATGTTGCACAGACAACATGTGAGCATTTCATCACATATCGTAGCTCATCTGAATGGAAGTAACACACATCTCAAAGACGTGCAGTTCTTACTGGGCACAATCACAGCTGTCCACACTCTCTTACTGGTAATACGAGGGCTATTCACAAAGTACATTACGTTTTGGAATTAAAAATAAATAAAGTATTGGAAAATTTTTTTATTATATACAGATGAAAGCCACACTTAAATACTACTTTTCTACATAGTTGCCATTTAAATTAAGGCACTTATCGTAGCGATGGACGAACTTGGAAATCCCTTCGTCGTAAAATTCGCCCGCCTGCGCCTTCAACCACGTGGTTAATCAGTAACCCGGTAGAAATACGACTTTTGTGGATTTCCTGGAAAGAGGCACTACAATAAACTCTCAAAGGTATTGCCAGACTCTGCACAACCTCAGAAGAACAATTCAAAACAAGTGCAGGGGAAAGTTGGGCTCAAAGATCTTGCTGATTCACGACAACGCCCGGGCTCACACGGCAAATGCCACTTGTGAAGTTCTCGAATCTTTTAAGTGGGAGTTGTTTCCTCATCTGCCGTACAGTCCCGACCTGGCACCGAGCGACTTCCACTTATTCCCAGCAATGAAGAAGTGGTTGGCTATGCAGCGTTTTGATGACGACGCACAGCTTCAAGAAGAGGTAACCATGTGGTTGAAGGCGCAAGCGGCCGAATTTTACGACGAAGGAATTTCCAAGCTCGTCCATCGCTACGATAAGTGCCTTAATTTAAATGGCAACTATGTAGAAAAGTAGTACTCAAGTGTGGCTTTCGTCTGTATATAATAAAAAAAATTTCCAATACTTTATTTATTTTCAATTCCAAAACGTAATGTACTTTGTGGATAGCCCTCGTATATTCTAACCTTTATGCCAAGGAAACTTCCTCGTCCAGACTGAAATACGAAATTCAAATTTTGTGTTACTGATCTCCTTAAAACAAAACTAGTTACTTGCGATTCAGCTTTTCTATTGCTGTCAACTGGTGCATCATAGGATAGATCATTTACAATTCTCTTGTAACACTCACTTAGCAGCTTGTGAGTAGTGGAACAAAGCAGCCACCAGCGCATTTTGCTAGTGCCAGTTGCCTACGTAAGGGGCAAGTATGCACTCAGAGGCAAATTTACTGTTCTCCTTTGATTGACAGGTCATTAACCTCTTGTTCTCCTTTGATTGACAGACCCTTAACTTATTGTTCTGCTAAAAGGATCCTTCCTTTTTATTGACACGTCCTTAACTTATTGTTCCTCGCCTCCTCCCCCTCCCCCCCACCTCCCAGGAAAGCTCCCCCCTCGCTGCTACAGGTATACTTTCAGGTCTGAGTTATTGTAATAGCCCCTCTCACTCTTATCAATTCGATTGACTACTTAATTGAATTGATCAATTAATTAACCTCTCCCCCTCTTGTAAACCCCCCCCCCTCCCTCCCTCAGACTCAGTTGGTCTGTCATTTGGGAGGAATTGGATTGTAGTGGATGGAATATTGTTTAAGCAATTTAAACTCTCTATAGAATATTGTTTAGTTATTTATAGCAGTGTATGGAATATATTTTATTTATTCAGTTAAAGAATTTGTCTGGAAATAGATTGCTGTGTATGGAATATTGTTTAAACAAACTAGACAGTGTGTGGAATATTTTTATTTAAACGATTTAGGGGATTCAAGGCAGTGTATGGAATATAGTTTATTTATTTAAAGAATTTTTCAGGAAAATGATCACCACCACTGCCACCCCATCCTGACCTCGTTAGGCCCCTCCCCTCTCCCCTTCCCCTCCTCTACCTGGAAACTGGCGGCTCTGCAGTAGAGAGGAAGGATCTCACGAAGGGAAATTCAAGGGTACATTGTTCTTTTTATAAAAAAAATCAGTTTGCCGGGCTTGGATTTCACTTTCTCATCATTCTCTGCTCTTTGAAAAGGTGCAGGTCTTGTGAGAAGTAATTACATCGATCACATTTCTTTTTTTATTCCGATTGCGTGAGGAATACCTCCATGAAACACACATCACACTGAATTGCACATTGTTAAAAATCTTTCGATCCTGAAGCGTGCACCGTCCACCATGCCCTGTCCACTGGACTGCACAGGACGCTACCGCACATGCTCCCCGGAGTCGGGATGCACCGGTGGCCCCCACAAAGTGACAACATGGCCGTCAGCAGCCAAACCGAGTGCAGGTGTCAGTTCTGATCCTGCAAGGATGAGGTGGTAGCATCCCTGTGATACATGACACCTGAGAAATACGTGTCAAAATACATGTTCACCTAGGCACCGTTGCTGGCGCGATGATGCAAAGCTGCAGGTCTAGTGCTTTAGAAATCTGTTCCAATGCTTACCAGAATTGCTCAGGGCGCAGTGTTCCTAGTGATCCTAATGGGAAATGCAAGCTGTGTCTAGCTGTGGACGCATATTTTCCTGCCCAACGTGGCTGATGCATCGCTGCAAAATATTAGCATAGTGACTCACCATCTAAAAGTTCTCAGTGTTGTACTGACGTCACATGGCTATGTAAATAACCTCTCGGAAATTGTAAAGTGTTGCAGAAATAATTAACGGTCGCTTTTGTAGGAGCTTTCGTGATTTCTCAGCTTGTCCGCATGGAAGTTCCTGTCCTGACAGAACCTGTTTACGACAATAGCCTGGAATAACGCTGAATATATTCCTCCTGATGCTCCTAACGTGGCACCCTTCCTGGAAATCGTTAAGTCATGTTTTCAACAAACATCTCTGAAACACAAATGTTCTCACTGCTATACAGGGTGGTCCATTGATCGTGACCGGGCCAAATATCTCACGAAATAAGCGTCAAACGAAAAAACTACAAAGAACGAAATTCGTCTAGCTTGAAGGAGGAAACCAGATGGCGCTATGGTTGTCCCGCTAGATGACGCTGCCATAGGTCAAATGGATATCAACAGCGTTTTTTAAATAGGAACCCCCACGTTTTATTGCATATTCGTGTAATACATAAAGAAATATGAATGTTTTAGTTGGACCACTTTTTTCGCTTTGTGATAGATGGCGCTGTAATAGTCCCAAACATATAGCTCACAATTTTAGATGAACAGTTGGTAACAGGTAGGTTTTTTAAATTAAAATAAACAACATAGGTACATTTGAACATTTTATTTTGGTTGTTCCAATGTGATACATGTACCTTTGTGAACTTATCATTTCTGAGAAAGCATGCTGTTACAGCTTGATTACCTGTAAATAAATGCTCAAAATGATGTCTGTCAATCTCAATGCATTTGGCAATACGTGTAATGCATTCCTCTCAAGAGCGAGTAGTTCACCTTCCGCAATGTTCGCACATGCATTGACAATGCGCTGATCATGTCGTCAGGCATTGTCGGTGGATCACTATAGCAAATATCTTTCAACTTTCCCCACAGAAAGAAATCCGGGACGTCAGATCCGGTGAATGTGCGGGCCATGGTATGGTGCTTCGATGACCAATCAACTTGTCATGAAATATGCTATTCAATACCGCTTAAACTGCACACGAGCTATGTGCCAGACATCCATCATGTTGGAAGTACATCGTCATTCTGTCATGCAGTGAAACATCTTGTAGTCACATCGGTAGAACATTACGTTGGAAACCAGCATACATTGCACCATTTAGATTGCCATAGATAAAATGGGGGCCAATTATTCTTCCTCCCATAATGCCGCACCATACATTAACCTGTCAAGGTCACTAATGTTCAATTTTTCGCAGCCATCGTGGATTTTCCGTTGCCCAATAGTGCATATTATGCTAGTTTACGTTACCGCTGTTGGTGAATGACGCTTCGTCCCTAAATAGAACGCCTGCAATAAAAATCTGTCATTGTCCCATAATTCCTCTTGTGCCCAGTGGCAGAACTGTGCACGACATTCAAAGTCATCGCCATGCAATTTCTGGTACATAGAAATATTGTACAGGTGCAATCGATGTTGATGTAGCATTCTCAACCCTGACGTTTTTGAGATTCCCGATTGTTGCGCAATTTGTCTGCTACTGATGTGCGGATTAGCGGCGACTGCAGCTAAAACACCTACTTGGGCATCATCATTTGTTGCAGGTCGTGGTTGACGTTTCACATGTGGCTGAACACTTTCTGTTTCCTTAAATAACGTAACTATCCGGCGAACGGTCCAGACACTTGGATGATGTCATTCAGGATACCGAGCAGCATAAATAGCACATGCCCGTTGGGCATTTTGATCCAATAGCCATACATCAACACGATATCGACCTTTTGCACAATTGGTAAACAGTCCATTTTAACATGGCTAATGCATTACGAAGCAAATACTGTCCGCACTGGTGGAATGTTACTTGATACCACATACTTATATGCTTTTTGTCAATTGCAGTGCCATCTATCGCAAAGCGAAAAAAGTGGTCCGACTAAAACGTTCATATTTCTTTACGTACTACAAGAATATGTTATAAAAATGGGGGTTCCTATTTTTAAAAAAACGCAGTTGGTATCCGTTTGACCTATGGCAGCGCCATCTAGTGGGCCAACCATAGGGCCATCTGGTTTCCCCCTTCAAGCTAGATGAGTTTCGTTCTTTGTAGTTTTTTCGTTTGATGCTTATTTCGTGATATAGTTAGCCCGGTCACTATCAATGGACCACCCTGTATAGAGGCTCCTATGTACTGGCACACAGAATGTCTTGTGAATGAATGGAGCATTATGATCAGCACTTACTGAATTTACTGAATTTACCTGCCAAATTACTGATGCTGTCAGTATAGAAGCACTGTCTGCCTTTTTCTTTCTGCAGACAAGGCTTTCAGTCCCAAAACTATTTTGTACAGATCGCTATATTGCACTGATAGTTAAACCCTGCAAAAGTGACCTACAGATCGTCAAATACAGAAAGACTCTTACTCAATTACACTGCTCTACCAGTGAGGACGGAAGCTTGAACATGAGAGCATAAAACCGATCTCCAATCCAAAAATATGTCACCGTGTACTGTGTCGATGTAGTAAACATACAATTCGTACCCTGCGCCATACAAAATCGCCCCTTTCGCATCATTCATACAGCTATCAACCACCAGACACTCGTACATATACCATGAAGAATCGTTGTACAAAGGCCATGTTGGTTCCCCTTGGCACAAAGGTGTCACTGTTCATGGTCCCGACCTGCTTGCTTTGCTTGTTTTCTACACCAGTCTCCAGACTCTGGGATTATGAGATCATATGTAATTTCACATGGCTTGCCAGAATATCATACCATTTTCGTGATTCTTCTCGATATCTAGTGCATAGCAATAATGCATGCTTAGCAGTATTGCTTGTGCAGTATAATTTCGAAGATATAGGCCGGAAATTATTTCTCTAGAAACTCGAAACCTTAATGAGGTGGAGCTTGCTGTAAACCACCGAGTAACTAGAAAATGATCTCGGAGATAGATCATTGGAACAGATTTCTAAAGCACTAGACCCACAGCTCTGCATCATTGCGGCAGCAATGGTGCCTAGGTGAGCACATATTGTGACAAGTATTTCTCAGCTATCATGTATCAAAGGGATGCCACCATCTAATCCTTGCGGGACCCGGACTGACACCTGCGTGTGGTTCAGCAGCTGATGGCCACATCGACACTTTGCGGTGCATCCTGACTCCTAGGAGCATGTGCGGTAGCGTCCTGTGTGGTCCAGTGGACAGGGTACGGTGGGTGGTGCGTGCTTTGCGATTGAAGGATTTTTAACTGTGTGTAATCACGTGTGATGGGTGTTTCATGACGGTATTCCTCGCGCAATCGGAAGAAAAAAAGAAATGAAATCGATATAATTACTTCTCACAAGACCTGCATCTTTCCAAACAGCAGAGAATGATGAGCAAGTGAAATCCAGGCCCCACAAACTCTTTTATTTTATAAAAACCAATATACCCTTGAATTTCCCTTCACGAGATCCATCCTCTCCACTGCAGAGCCGCTAATTTCCAGGTAGCAGATGGAAGGGAGAGAGTGAAGGGGGCGAGGGGGACGGTGATGGGGTGGCAGGGGTGGTGATCGATTTCCTGAAAAACTCTTTAAATAAATAAATAAACTTTTTAATAATAATAATAAAAAATAAATTAACTTGAGGACACTATTGGCAAGATCCCAGAGAGGAATACAGTCATATTATTGCATGATTTTAACGCCCAGTTAGGCAAAGAGCGGAAGTATAAGTGTATGGTGGGGGAATACCCAGCTCACATGCGCACTAACAGAAATGGAGAATGGCTTGTGGGGCTCTGTAAACCATTTAACCTAGTAATGAAATCAACAGCCCTTAAGCATGTACCAAGAAAGCAGAAGACATGGACTTCACCCAATAAAATTCTAGGAGAGTTCCAAATAGATCATGTGGCCATTTCAAGAAAGTCCTGTAGAGAAGTCCAGAATGGACTTGGACTCACACCACTACCTCTCCGATTTCTATCTAGGAATACAAGAAAGTCTCAAACTCCCAAACTCCCAAACTCACCAAGTCTGACTTTGAAAAACTGAAAATCTGCAATATGGTTACAGAGAGAATGCAAACACTAGATAATGAATGCAACAACTGGGACCAATTAAGGGACCAATTACCTACTACCAAGCGATCGCAAAGAGACAAGCAGCTTGGCTAAGATGGAGCTACAGAAGTCCGAAACAAATAAGGAGAAGTTCATAGAACAGCGCTGGCTAGCTGCCAAAACCATCAGGCAGGTTAAACATCAGTACACTCAGGACCAATTGACACAATTAGATGAAGATATCAAAGAGAATAACACTAGAAACTTTTACCAAACTTTCAAGCGAAACATCAGAAGCTATGCCTCACCCAGATTACGCTTCAGAGGACCAGACGGAAACGTAGCCTTTAATGACAAAGACAACTGCCACATATTGGTCAAATATTTTGTCAAATATTTTGAGAATCTCCTCAGCTGTGAGTCCCCTAAAACCTCCTTTATCTATTGAGACAGTCCCAGACAACCAAACTCTCGCCCTCCAACAGAAGAAGAAGCGAAAAACGTCATTCAGTCCCTGAAGAATAACAAAGCACCAGGAGAAGACGCTATAGTTGACAAAGCAATTAGCAAGTTGACCAAGATTCTATGGAACATAGAGTGGCGAAAAGAAGTGGAAGAACAAAATATAGCGAGCGGTATTTACCTGGATACAAACGAAAGGGACTGGTAGTAGAATGTTTAGCTTTCGCAGATGATCTGGCACTTATAGCAAGCTGAGTGGAAGTAGCAGTAAAGCAGATCAATATGCCCAAACTCCAAGCTGCCAAGGTAGGACTTCAATTGTCACTAGAAAAGACAAAATTCCTCACCAATATCAATGATACTCCCAGTGTTCTACAGTTGGAACAAGGTCAAATTGAGAAAGTTGACAGATTCAGGCATCTAGGAGAATGGTTGGAACATGATCTATCAGAAGGAACAGCTCTAACAACTCGGATTAATAAGTTACATTTAGCATATCGATTAACCAAGAACATCTATAATAAGAAATGCCTATCTTACAATAACTCAGACCCGAAAGTGTACCGGTAGCAGCGAGTGGGGTGGTTTCCTGAGGGGGAGGGGGGGGACGGGGGGGAGGGGGGAGGGGGGGCAACAATAAGTTAAGGACCTGTCAATCAAAAGACAGGGTCCTTTTAGCAGAACAGTAGGTTAAGGACCTGTCAATCAAAGGAGAATAACAGCTTAATGACCTTTCAATCACAGGAGAACAATAGGTTTGCCCCTCAGTGCATACCTGCCCCTGCTGTAGGCAACCAGCACTAACAAAATGCACTGGTGGTGGCTTTGGTCCACTACTCTCGTGGTCTTGTGATGTTCCCTAAGGACACATATCACATCCTTGAAGTGAGAAGAAATTCCATCAAATGGTTGAAATGGCTCTGAGCACTATGGGACTTAACATCTGAGGTCATCAGTCCCCTAGAACTCAGAACTACTAAAACCTAACTAACCTAAGGACATCACACACATCCATGCCCGAGGCAGGATTTGAACCTTCGGCTGTAGCAGTCGCGCGGTTCCAGACTGCAGCACCTAGAAACGCTCGGCCACCGCAACCGGCAAAAATTCCCTCACAAAACTTTTTCACTTTGCACTGTGTTTCATCCCAACATGTTTCAGTTGTTTCTTTAAGGGGAGTGGCCACTAGTTCTTTTAGAAACGTTTTCTTTTCAGTGTCTTCCAGACTAATTTGACATAACGTCTTTTATTCCCATAATGAAATTACTTAATTTTCCTAGAGCAGATTTGTTTATTTTTCTTTCAATGAAGAGGTTATTTTATTCATGTACATGAAGAAGTTATTTCGAAGTTCTTCGTGAAGAAGCTCATCTTCTACTACGATGAGTAACTTAAAAGAGTCTGGAAGACACCTCAGGACAATTTCTCCGCTCGGGACTGGTCGTGTGTGTTGTCCTCATCATCATTTCGTCATCATCAGTGCGCAAGTGACCGAAGTGGCGTCAACTAAGAAGATCTGCAACAGGCAGCGGAAAATCCACAATCCCAGCCAGTACTTCCATACGCACTTTAATTTTTTTAACTTTTTTTTTATTTTTTTTGTAACTTGTAAATATTTACTGAAGAATGTCGCTTTCCTTTAAGAACAAAAAGTGACTGGTAAACAGCAAGAGACCTGACCTTTTGCAGAAGGATCTCGTGTAACTACCCAACAACGTGAAGTTTTATTCGTCACACTTCCAGCCATATAAGTGAACGCAGAACATAGGAAAGTAATATGGAATGCAATATCTGCCCTATTTAAAGTACCAAACAAGCCAACACAGAAGTGATAATAAAACGTCAAAAGCTATAAAACAGTTTCCCGACACAGAAGAAACGAATGCTGCAGTTTTTACTAAAAAAAGCAATAATCTTCAGCACACTCGTCTTTTGAAGAAAAATTAATTACATTTACGTAATGTCCGTGTATTAGAAAGTCGAGTGACCTGTACGAAAGTGCTAATCATTAGACATGTCAAGAAAAGTGGCAATCATAATAAGAACAGGCAGCAGCATAAGTATCTACATGCGTCTTATGCATGAAACACTGTGTTTACTTTACACTGCTTTCAGCGGAGTAAGCTACAGTTATACCGTATACGAAAGTATTTCTTCACTGAATAAGCTGTTCACTGGATCAGCGAGATTTGTGATATTTGGCTCTTTTTACATTTATTTCACGATCATTCATGTCTTAGTTAAGCAGAAATACAACCAAAAGCAAACATTAATTTCTCGAAGTTAGGGGGTGTTCATCTTTGTTGCAACAAAACAATCAGAGAATAGTAAATAACTCGTGGCGGAAAAAATAATCATGCAGCGAAGGCCATTAAATGTTTGCTGTCAGTCGTCTACATCGATTATATATATTTTTTAAATTCTTATGATTATATCATAATCAGAAATAAGACAGACAATAAATAAGTGGACTACCGATTTGAAAACAACTACGTCTTTATCCAGTATATTTAGAGAAATGGTCCTCCAGTTTTATCCAGTTACTGTCGTTTCGCCACTTATGTGGAAATAAGTTCGATAATCGAAACTGAATTTTTAACATGGCTTCATTCTTACAAACACAAAGTTACGTAGACGTATGTTATCATGTTTTCTTAGTTTGCTGTGGGTGACGTTAATGAGATTTATATGAAGTTTCTCACCTTCATCAGTCTTTCACCCTGCATTCAACACGAATCATTTTCTCGGAGACAGTTACTGTCGTTCCGCCACTTATGAAGAAAAAAGTTCGATAATCGAAACTGTATTTGAACATGGTTTCATGCTTACTAACACATAGTTACGTACACGTATGTTACCATGTTTTGTTAGTTTGCTATGGGTGACGTTAACCCGATTTATATGAAATTTCTCACCGTCGTCAATCTTTCACCCTGCATTCAGCACGAAACATTTTCTCGGAGACGTACATGATATTGCGTTGTACTTATCGTTCAACGCCCTGCGCGTCTCTACATATTCGGAATAGCCACAACTGAGACAAAGTATCTCATGTTTCGGAATAACGTATTCTTTATGCATAAACAGAAATGCCGACGAGGTGGATTACGAATGGAACGCTATATCAAATGCGCAGTAGTGAATCAACAGCTATTTCGACGGTGTTTGCTTATACGACGCAGGTCCCACAACTCTCTTGCCTGACTACATTCAATGGTACTATTTTTCAACGTAACCACTCTTTATGTCAATATACTTTTCACACCTCTATGCCTTTCAAAAAATAATCTTATACTGTGTCGGCAAAATGTCCCATTACAGCAGCTTTCACTTTATCATCATCAAATTTCTTCTTCGAAGAAATGGCTCAAATGGCTCTGAGCACTATGGGACTTAACATCTGAGGTCATCAGTCCGCTAGAACTTAGAACTACTTAAACCTAACTAACGTAAAGACATCACACACATCCATGCCCGAGACAGGATTTTAACCTACGACCGTAGCGGTCGCGCGATTCCAGACTGAAGAGCCTAGAACCGCTCGGCCACAACAGATGGCCTTCTTCGAAGAACGTTCTTTAGTTTGGAGAAGAGGAGTAGTTATTGTTGGCTAGATCTGGACTACAGGTGGATGGTCAGTCTAGTAGAAGCCACATTCCTTTACTGCAGCCTTCGCAACTGCCCCTGTGCGCACTGGCGCAGTGCCGTGGAGAAGACGAATACCATGTCACAACCATCATCACCCCCGTAGTATGACGGACTCGCGTTATTTGTGCAGAAGTGAAGCATAGTACTGTGCGTTCACAGCGGTATCGCTTTCTTTGAAATGAACTAAAAGAATTCCTCTGGAATCACAGAAGATTGTTCCATGACCTTCTTTGTGGACTGAGTAGCCTTCGCCTTTCTTTGAGGAGCATCATCAGGTTTAAGCCATTCAAGAGATTCTCTTTTGGACAGAGGATCGTAATAAAGAACCATAGATTCATCCCCTGTAACATACATTCCAGAACTTCTTTCTGGTTGCCACGGCACAGCTCCAAAAACTCGGTACGCGAGTCACGCACTGTTCCTTCTGCACTGCAAAGAGTAGTCTGGGCACCTGACTTGCACTAACCTTTTTCATGTGCAAATGACCATGCATGGCCCGGAAAACACTTGTTTCAGATAACTCTAACCTTGCTGCAATTTTCTTAACTTTCAACCGCCTGTCGCTCAGAACTTCACTTTCAGAAATAGCTATAGTTTTCTCAGTCACCATCTCAGCTGGCCGACCAACAGGTGGTCATCAGCAACCCTTTTTTTTTATTATATGTCAACTCCCCCCCCCCCCCCCCCGTCCCCCAGAGGGAGGGGGCAGTATGGCAGCAGTGTAATACGCCGCTCTGCAGCCTACAGATAAAGTTAAAAACATAATGAGGAGACATAACAATAAAAAGAGGTGATAAAACGATGAGTGAAAAAGTTATGAAGAAAACATAAAAAACAAAGAGGTCAGTGATGCTGATTAAAAACACTTAGGAAATAAATTGCCTATTGGCTTCTGTCTCGGGTTCTTCGGCCGACGTTCATCTAATGATTTTTCTGACGTTTCGCCAGCACGAGTGGCTGGCATTGTCAAAGCTTCACCCTCCATTGCCGGTGGTGAACTGGAGCCGAGCTCGCGGGCGCAGGCTATATGTACCTGGCGCGCCAACGTCCGAGGGCTTCTCCGCGGTCATTTCCGGTGCGGTTCTCCTCTTGCTACCTGCGACGGTCGTTCGCTGCAGTACGGGAAGCCAGGATCCGTTTACCTTAAGGCTTTCCTCTTTCTTGTTCAAGCGTGTTTTTGTATTTCTACAGCTTCTCTGAACAAGCGCGTGTGATAGTGCTTCTCTACAGCCAGAACTTCCGTGTCGGCGAATTTTATTACATGGTCGGTCTCATTCAGTGCGTGCTCTGCCACGGCCGATTTCTCCACCTGCCCCAACCTGCAATGTCGCTTATGCTCTTTGATCCTGGTGTTAATGGATCGTCCAGTCATTCCGACATAAACTTTTCCGCATGTGCATGGTATGCGGTATATTCCCGACATCGCAAGTGGGTCTCTTTTCTCCTTCGCCGATCTAAGACACTCTTTGATCTTCCTTGTCGGTTTGAAAATCGTCTTTACGCCATGTTTGCGCAATATACGGCCGATTCTGTCCGTCACTCTGGGAATGTATGGCAGAAAGGCCGTACCCGACAATTCTTTTTCCGGTTCCTTACTTCGCCGAGTGTTTGGCTCTGTTACACTTCTAATATAATTTGTGGAGTAACCATTGCTCCTCAGGACAGTTTCCAGGTGTTGCATTTCTCGTTTGAGGTGTTGCGGCTCACATATTCGTCCTGCTCTCGTTACGAGCGTACTAATCATGCCTCTTTTCTAGCTCGGGTGGTGGTCTGACAGTTTGTGCAGGTATCGGTCCGTGTGAGTCGGTTTTCGATACACGATGTGTCCCAGATCTTCGCCGTCCCTTGTGACCAGAACATCTAGAAAAGGCAGTTTCTTGTCCTTTTCTACTTCCATGGCAAATGTTACGTTGGCATGGAGGCTGTTCAAGTGTCTTAGGAAGTCACCGAGCTGTTCTTCACCATGGCTCCACACCACGAAAGTATCATCGACGTACCTGTACCACACCTTAGGTTTGCAAGTCGCCGAGTCCAGTGCCTGTGCTTCGAATTGTTCCATGAAGAAGTTGGCCACCACTGGACTGAGCTCTTCCATGCATGTCTCACCACGAGCTATTTCACGTGGAATGGCGATTTCTACGAACAGCTGGAAGGCGTCGCCATGGGTAGTCGTCTCAGTCCAGTGGCAGCCAACTTCTTCATGGAACAATTCGAAGCACAGGCACTGGACTCGGCGACTTGCAAACCTAAGGTGTGGTACAGGTACGTCGATGATACTTTCGTGGTGTGGAGCCATGGTGAAGAACAGCTCGGTGACTTCCTAAGACACTTGAACAGCCTCCATGCCAACGTAACATTTGCCATGGAAGTAGAAAAGGACAAGAAACTGCCTTTTCTAGATGTTCTGGTCACAAGGGACGGCGAAGATCTGGGACACATCGTGTATCGAAAACCGACTCACACGGACCGATACCTGCACAAACTGTCAGACCACCACCCGAGCTAGAAAAGAGGCATGATTAGTACGCTCGTAACGAGAGCAGGACGAATATGTGAGCCGCAACACCTCAAACGAGAAATGCAACACCTGGAAACTGTCCTGAGGAGCAATGGTTACTCCACAAATTATATTAGAAGTGTAACAGAGCCAAACACTCGGCGAAGTAAGGAACCGGAAAAAGAATTGTCGGGTACGGCCTTTCTGCCATACATTCCCAGAGTGACGGACAGAATCGGCCGTATATTGCGCAAACATGGCGTAAAGACGATTTTCAAACCGACAAGGAAGATCAAAGAGTGTCTTAGATCGGCGAAGGAGAAAAGAGACCCACTTGCGATGTCGGGAATATACCGCATACCATGCACATGCGGAAAAGTTTATGTCGGAATGACTGGACGATCCATTAACACCAGGATCAAAGAGCATAAGCGACATTGCAGGTTGGGGCAGGTGGAGAAATCGGCCGTGGCAGAGCACGCACTGAATGAGACCGACCATGTAATAAAATTCGCCGACACGGAAGTTCTGGCTGTAGAGAAGCACTATCACACGCGCTTGTTCAGAGAAGCTGTAGAAATACAAAAACACGCTTGAACAAGAAAGAGGAAAGCCTTAAGGTAAACGGATCCTGGCTCCCCGTACTGCAGCGAACGACCGTCGCAGGTAGCAAGAGGAGAACCGCACCGGAAATGACCGCGGAGAAGCCCTCGGACGTTGGCGCGCCAGGTACATATAGCCTGCGCCCGCGAGCTCGGCTCCAGTTCACCACCGGCAACGGAGGGTGAAGCTTTGACAATGCCAGCCACTCGTGCTGGCGAAACGTCAGAAAAATCATTAGATGAACGTCGGCCGAAGAACCCGAGACAGAAGCCAATAGGCAGTTTGTCAACAAGTGGCCACGAAAGCCTCAACAATTTTGTACTTAGGAAATAGACAGGCACAATTAAAAAACACGGCGACGGTCTGGTTCTGTTCGCAGCACTTTCAAAAGGGTACGCACAACACTGAACACTCACGGAAAACACTATAGAGTACAAAGGCATATGTGCATGGGAGGGCAGGGGGGGGGGGGGGAGGAGGGGCGGACCTGGACAGATGGGGTCAGCAACGCTCTCTCTGCCTAGACGAAACTGTTTAGACCATTCCTTCACTGTGAAGTATGAAGGGGAAGCATCGCCATAATACCATCCAAGTGGACTCTGATTTCAGCCAGTGGAAACTCGAGGAACTTTATCCCTGCACGGTACTCGCTTTTATCCATTACATCACCGCAGCAAGCAACGCCTTACTGAAAGGAGTGTCACCATACGACTGAGGCTAGCAGTGGGCTTAAGTTTTGTGCGAGCATCTACTGGCAGATGTCGCTAGGTCCCCTTCGCGCTCGTATTCAAGGCCAGGCCGGAAACTAATGGAACCTAATTCTAGGTGGCCTTCGATACTTGTATTATCTGTAACTGCCAACGGAGTACACTATTACATACACGTAAGACGGTTCTTCTTTAAAATACTCTGAGCAGCACATGAGCCCATTATACCCCTGAAAATTAATTTAAATGTGCATGGCAAATACAAGGTGTACAACTTTGCTTCCGCCATTTTTCCCCAATATTTGAGGCTTTAATGAAACAAATTGGTTACACATGTACCATTCAGAGTATTTTCCATCGATGGCCACTACTTTCTCCCATCTTTTGCGCAGTGTACGAATCCCGCATCGAAAAAGTTGTGCATATTTTGAAGCGATCCACGAATCGATCTAACTTGTGATTTCTTCATGAGATCGGAAGTGTTGGTCAGCCAGGCCATGCACCATTGATCTGAACAGGTGATAGTCAGAGAGAGCAATGTCTGACGAACACGGCGGGTGGGGTAGGACTTCCCATTTTAACGTTTCCAAGTACGTTTTGACCTCTTTTGCAACGTGGGGTCGATCGGTGTCGTGCTGCAAAATCACTTTATCGTGCCTCTCGCTGTATTGCGGCCGTCTGTCTTTTAATGCTCTGCTCAAACGCATTAACTGCGTTTGATAACGAGCACCTGTGATTGTGTCACTTGGTTCTAACACCTCATAGTACACGACGCCGAGCTGGTCCCACCAAATGCAGAGCATGGTCTTCGAGTCGTGAATATTCGGTTTGGCCGTCGACGTGGAAGCATTACCGGGATATCCCATTGATTTGCGTTTAGGGTTATCATAATGAACCCATTTTTCGTCTCCGGTCACAATACGATGCAGAAATTCCTTCCGTTTTTGCCTCTGAAGCAACTGTTCACAGACACACAAACGCCATTCAACGTCTCTCGGTTTCAGCTCACACGGGACCCACGTTCCTTCTTTCTGAATCATGCCCATAGCCTTGAGACGTTTTGAAATGGCTTACTGTGTCACTCCCACTAATCGTGCCAATTCTTCTTGAGTTTGACGCGAGTCTTCACTCAGCAATGTCTCCAATTCTGCATCCTCGAAAACATTCTCTCTTCCACCACTATGCCGGTCTACGACATTAAAACCCACCGTTCTTGAAGCGTTGAAACCACTCACAACATGTTCTTTCGCTAATACCGTCCTTACCATAAGTACTTGAGAGCATTCGATGATACTCAACCGCTGTTTTCTTCGTACTGAAACAAAACAGTAACACCTCCGCAAATGACGAGAATTAGGCTCGTAAACTGACATTTTCAATCAAGAACGACTTTATGATGCAGACACAAATCGAATAATGTTTGAATGAGGTTATGTTGACCGTGGTCCAAGCCAACTGCCTGGCGCATGCGATCGCTAAGCTTAGCAGACGTTACTCAGTCCAACTCTGCATAAAACCGTAGGAGTGACAGGTCTGACTCAGACGCCGTCTTTTAGTTTACCAGTTCCGAACGCATCGAGACTGGGATGACAGGGGCGCTGTTGCATGGACCCAGATGGTGAAGGAAATGGTGGAGCAAGAGCGGTTGATCTTGGCCATCCAAAGTAGACGGTGATGACATTAAAAAGAAAGGAAACAGAAATAAATACCGAAACACTATCTAATTCAACACGCATAAATGATTTTGGTGATTGGCCGAGTGTTGGGCATTTAAAAGGTATTAAATGATCCTTGCCCGACTTGGTCCTGCCGATAGCCCACAGATATTCACACGTGTAAGGCAGGCATGACCCTAGGGAGAAACAAGCACTTTCCTTCTCGTGGTGTATACGTTCATCACAAATAGTGCTGCCCTGTTTGGGGTAAAATTGTACACTTTGATTTGAAACTTTGAGTCGGATAATGTAATAATTACTTAAACGGAATATTGGATGTCCATTATTTTCTGCCAACCACTGTGAAAACTTTCCGAGGCAAATTATCTCATTCAAAGTGCTTTATCAGTATTACTGGATATTACAAAATCGATATCTCATCCGCACGGTTTGTCATATGAGCGATTCGATATATTGTATTATCAGTGAACGACGCCAGTATTCGGTGTCATTTTCCGGATTGCTTCTGAATTTTTGCTTGCATCCAGAATATAGAACATTAATTTCTGTTTTCAGTTCCTCTACAGTATTCACTTAAAACTTCCGGGCTGATAGGCCGTGGTCGAAGTATAAAACTCTCCCCTGACGTTTCGTTTTCGACTGCGGGAGACATCCTCCGAGATGCAGCGGCGAACTGCTAAGAGAACTCGAGGAAGCGCTGATTATATAGGCAGTACAGAGGGCGCCACTGTCGATCACGTGGCGTCGGCTATGAGATTGTCTCTGGTAATGCCAACATTCTCGATTGAAAGTAATCGATCGTCACGCTTGCGGTGCAACGCTGACATCCAAGCTGTATCTCCGAGGATGTCTCCCGCATTCGGAGACGAAACGTCAGGGGAGAGTTTTATACTTCCACCACGACCTATCAGCCCGGAAGTTTTAAGTGAAGACAATACTGGCCGTGAAAGCTTACATTGTATGATCCCCTAGAGTAGTTCGTGTTTTTCCAAGTAATTATGTAATTATTCTATCTGCTTCCTTCCGGTCGTTACTGAGAACGTCAAGGATTCCTGTGATGTTTTCCCTCGCCAAGGTCATATCTATAGACTTGTTAGATAGTTGGACATGAACTACTGGTTCCAAAACTGCTGAGCACTTGGTTATTGTTTGTAAAGCTAAGATGAACACTGGTTTGGCTGAATGTAATTGATACACAGATACTCTCGTTGCATAATATCCGTCTGCAGAAATTTTTTTCCAGCTTCCAGGATGTTGAGAAAATAGTCTGGTGGTTTCATATTTCTCAGGCCATCTCATCTTATACATTCGTGATAAATTCGAAGCATATATCCAGCGTGTAGTTGATTCTCTAAAAATATTTATAGTGTCTTTTACAATGGCAACAATATTCCTAATTTTCGGCACTGTGTTTGTATCGTAACCCATTTTGTAAACCCTCGTCGCCAATTTTGTAAAGGCATCGTCGCTACTGCTGTGGAGATCGAGCTTGTGAGTTGGTGAAACGGCTTCTGGTGCAATACAACGCTAAGACAATTTCTCCCTGCCACTATTACACAGCTATGCGCCAGGGCCAGGTAGCAGGATACGTTCTACAACACCCTAACAAATTAGTAACGAAGTGACACAAATGAGTTGAAAAGGTTGATTTATCTTTGTGACTTGTTGAACAATGAAGTCTGCAACACTGCTTGTAATATAACACAAAAAGACCCTCAATGGCTAAATGCAAATAATTGTAGGTAATCTTCACAGTACATAGCAAATGCAATTACAACAACAGTCTTGGTTCAAATGGCTCTGAGCACTATGGGACTTAACATCTGAGGTCATCAGTCCCCTAGAACTTAGAACTACTTAAACCTAAGGATTCGAACCTGCGACCATAGCAGTCGCGCGGTTCCGGACTGAAGCGCCTAGAACCGCATGGCCACCGCGGCCGGCAACAACACTCTGTTCGCTAAGAGCTCACTAAACGACGTTCCCTGACTGAGTCAGGACTGGACGATGATCTATAACCAACTGGGCGAGAGCTGCTCGGCTCGCATCTTTGCGCCTGTGGTGATTTTCCCCTGACTGTGTCTTGTTCAGACGACACAGCAAGCCACAAGATTGAGTTTGTGGCTTGACCGAAGAAAGTGTGAGGATCGATAATGTTCTGTCTTAAAATGGCTTGTACACCGCTCTCTCTGCCCGCCATTGTAGAACATCCATCGAAGCTAAATCCTACACAGTCTCCAGCGTTGCACAGTTAATGTTCCCCCATGGTGGACGCCACAGGTTCCTTGAAATGAGGCTGGATTCCCAGTTCGAAGTGTGCCTCGTGCCGAATCGCGACCAGCACAAAAAGTCTTGCACCATTCCACAACGGCACATTATCCATTCTCTGGTGGATGTCTACTGGTGTTCGTCCTTCAGCAGTCACGAACAGAATAACAAAAGGTTGGTGCTTTTGGACACATTTGGTAATAACGTCGTCGTATTTCAGGTTTCCTCATTTACAACACGAGTGTTGGGAAGACACGAATGTCACACTAACCCCTTACCAACATGTTGGTGCTTGTATACTCTCATCCGATTCGCGCGATGTTGCATATACGCTGCAGCAGCTCCTCAAACGGAAACTTTTTAAGCGGCCCTTACACTACCTGATGAAAATGACTTACATGTTTGTGGCGCCCTCCATCGGTAATGCTGGAATTCAGTATGGTGTTGGCCCACCCTTAGCCTTGATGACAGCTTCCACTCTCACAGGCATACGTTCAATCAGGTGCTGGAAGGCTTCTTGGGGAATGGCAACCCATTTTTCACGGAGTGCTGCACTGAGGAAAGGTATCGATGTTGGTCGGTAAGACCTGGTACGAAGTTGGCGTTCCAAAACATCCCAAAGCTGTTCTATAGAATTCAGGTGAGGACTCTGTGCAGGCCGGTCCATTACAGGGATGTTATTGTCGTGTAACCACTCCGCTACAGGCCATGCATTATGAACAGGTGCTCGATAGTGTTGAAAGATGCAATCGCCATTCCCAAATTGCTCTTCAACAGTGGGAAGCAAGAAGCTGCTTAAAACATCAATATAGGCCTATGCTGTGGTAGTGCCACGCAAAACAACAAGGGGTGCTAGCCCCCTCCATGAAACACACGCCGGCCGCGGTGGCCGTGCGGTTCTAGCGCTGCAGTCCGGAACCGCGGGGCTGCCACGGTCGCAGGTTCGAATCCTGCCTCGGGCATGGATGTGTGTGATGTCCTTAGGTTAGTTAGGTTTAAGTAGTTCTAAGTTCTAGGGGACTGATGACCTAAGATGTTAAGTCCCATAGTGCTCAGAGCCATTTGAACCATTTGAAACACACGACCACACCATAACACCACCACATTCAAATTTTAACGTTGCACTACACACGCTGGCAGATCAAGTTCACTGGGCATTCGCGATACCCACACCCTGCCTTCGGATCGCCACATTGTGTAGTGTGATTCGTCACTCCACACAACGTTTTTCCACTGTTCAATCGTCCAATGTTTACGCTCCTTACACCAAGCGAGACTACGTTTGGCATTTACCGGCGTGATGTGTGACTTATGAGCAGCCGCTCGACCACGAAATGCAAGTTTTCTCACCTCCCACCTAACTGTCATAGTACTTGCAGTGGATCCTGATGCAGTTTGAAATTCCTGTGTGACGGTCTGGATAGATGCCTGCCTATAACACATTACGACCATCTTCAACTGTCGGCGGTCTCTGTTAGTCAACAGACGAGGTCGGCCTGTACGATTTTGTGCTATACTTGTCCCTCCACGTTTCCACTTCACTATCACATCGGAAACAGTGGATCTGTGGATGTTTAGTATTGTGGAAATCTCGCATACAGATGTATGACACATGTTACACCCATACACCTGACTGCGATCAAAGTTCGTGAGTTCCGCTTTCTTATTCTCTCACAATGTCTAATGACTACTGAGGTCGCTGAAGTGGAGTACCTGGCAGTAGGTGGCAGCACAATGCCCCTAACATGAAAAAGTATGTTTTTGGGGCTGTCAGGATACTATTAAAAACATTCGTGGTAAGGTCTTATAGTACCAAACTACTTAGGTCATCGGTCCCTAAGCCTACATACTACTTAAACTAACTTACGCTATGGACAACACACATACCAAGGCCCGCGTGCGGACTCGAACCACCGACGGGGGTAGCCGCACGGACCGTGACAATGCGCGCAGACATCGCGCAGGATTCTTTTGATCACATAGCGTGTGTAATTATTTTCCGCGCAATAACAATGGCTATGCCACTGATGACAGTGCCTCTAAATCAGAGTTATTAAACACGGTTTTCAGAAACTCGTTCACCAAATGGGGCGAAGTAAATCTTCCAGAATTCGAATCCAGAACACCTGCCAACATGAGTTTCTTAGAAATAGATATCATCAGTGTAGTGAAGCATCTTAAATCACTTAATAAAGGCAAGGTATCCGGTCCAAATTGCATACCAGTCGGATTCCTTTCAGCAACAGTTCCGCATCTAACAATGATACACAAACGCTCGCTCATTGAAAAATCTGTACCTAAAGACTGGAAAGTCGTACAATTCGCATCGACAAAGGAAACATGAGTAATCCGTTGAATAACAGACCCCTATCAGTAACGTCCATTTGCAGTAGGTTTTTGGAACGTACTCTGTGTTCAAACATAATGAATTATGTCGAAGAAAACGATTTACTGACTAATAGCACGGATTCAGGAAACATCGTTCTTGTGAAACACAACTAGCTCTCTGTTCTCATGAAGTAATGAGTGCTGTCGACAGGGGTTGTTAAACTGATTCCGTATTTTTATATTTCCAGAAGGCTTTTGGCACCGTTCCTCACAAGTGTCTTCTAATCAACTCGCGTGCCTATGAAGTATCGTGTCAGTTGTGCGGCTGGATTCGTGTGTTCCTGTTGGGCAAGTCATAGTTCATAGTAACTGATGTAAAATCATCTAATAAAATAGAAGTACTGTATGGTGTTTCCCAAGGAAGTGTTTAGGCCCTCCTAGATTGTTTGCAGAAAATACTGACATTTACCGTCTTGTAAGTCAAAAGATGACCAAAAGGAATTCGATAAAATATCTGTATGGTGCAAAAAGTGGCAGTTGAGCCTGAATAAAGAGAAGTGTGAAGTTATTCACATGAGTACTAAAAGAAATCCGCTAAATTTCGGTTACGCTATGAATCACACGAATCTAAAGGCTGTAAACTCAACTAAATTCAGTTGGAATGGTCATATAGATAATGCTGTGGGTAAAGCAAACTGAAGACTGCGATTTATTGGTAGAGAATGTAGAAAATGCAACAGATCGACTAAAGAGACTGCGTACACCTTGCTTGTGCGCCCTCTTCTGGAGTATTGATGTGCGGTGTGTGATCCGCATCATGTGGGACTGACGCAGGACATCGAAAACGTTCAAAGAAGGGCAGCTCGTTTTTTATTGTTGCGAAATAGGGGAGAGAGTGCAGCGCACATGATGCCTGAATTAGGGTGACAGTCATTAAAAGGCGCTTTCCGTTGCGGTAGAATCTTCTCGTGAAATTTCGATCACCAACATTCTCCTCCGAATGCGAAAATATTTTGTTGGCACCCACCCACATAGCGAGAAATCATAATCATGATCAGAGCTCGCACAGTGCTCGTTTTTCCTGTGCGCTGTTAGAGAGTGGAACCGTACAGAAATAGCTCGAAGGTGGTTCGATGAACCCTCTGCCACGAACTTAATTGTGAAGTGCAGAGTAATCATGTAGATGTAGATGTAGACAAGTGGGATGTTTCTCGTTCTTGTTGATGTCGGCTAACCACAATAGAGCACATACTCTGAGACAAGAAATCAATGTGAGCTCGTAGCAGACCGTTCACTATGTTATCATTAAAACTTGTTGAGGTACGACTGGGCAAACAAATGTCGGTTACGAATAATGTGGTATGCTGAGTTTTCTATTTTGTCTTTGACACATATCCTAGTTCCTGGTAACACCTCTTTCCGTGAGACTACTTTTAAAATCCACATACTCAATAGGAATAAATCGTTAATAGTCAAGAACCACATGAATCATGTGTAAAGGTTGCTTTTTATGAAAATAAACAAAGGGTTTTACAAAAGTTTATTTCTTTACTACGCAAGTCTGTAACAAACAAAGGAAAAGCAAAATTTGACAGCTCTTTTGCGTACATGTTTAGCTATCGGTGTAACGAACTGTCAGCTAAAAATTTAAAGTTACGGCACTGAGTCAAGCAAAAACGAATTTCGAATCTTTGGTCTTTATAAATAGCTGGTCTTTATAAATGGATGGAAGAATTTGGACATAATTTCTCTGGTGGCCGAGCGGTTCTGGCGCTACAGTCTGGGACCGCGCGACCGCTACGGTCGCAGGTTCGAATCCTGCCTCGGGCATGGATGTGTGTGTTGTCCTTAGGTTAGTTAGGTTTAAGTAGTTCTAAGTTCTAGGGGACTTATGACCTCAGCAGTTGAGTCCCATAGTGCTCAGAGCCATTTGAACCATTTGAACATAATTTCTGTAAACATACAGGTCGACAGAGGGCTACTGCAATCGACGTTGCTATTTACAAAACAGTACATTACTCGAATTCATATATTAGATTTTGAGCTCGTGTCAAAAATCTGTACGACTGATACGTAGCTTTTAGTCATGTTCGCTACGAGATTGTTTTTCCCGCCACGTATATTTACTCTTTGATTGTTTTCCCGCCACGTATTAATTACTCTCTGTTTTCCCGCAAGGAATAACTGCTATTTGAATGGTGTATGTATACAAGTAGCTGTCACTTCACAAGACATGTCTTTTTTGCTCCGCCTTCGACAGTTACATACAAGGCGAATTCGAAACTTCCAGTATTCTATAAAGGACTTCTGTAACAGAAGATTTTATTTTCTGTTTACATCGTCCAGCAGAAATCTACTCGGCATGAAGGTAAGAGATACTCCTCTTTTGTAGCCCAGGATGAGACTGGCGTATTATCATTAGCGGCTGTGCTTACAGGTACTTGCAAAAATTTGTCATGTTTCTGTTCTTCGAGGGTGTTAAGTTTGTTGGATTTGTATTAGACATTTTTTACATGAAAAAATTATGCGGGCGCATTGTACGCATTGTCGATTGAAATTAATCGATCGTCACGCTTGCGGTGCAACGCTGACATCCAAGCTGTACCTCCGAGGATGTCTCCCGTAGTCGGAGACGAAACGTCAAGGGAGAGTTTTATACTTCGACCACTGTCTCACCACAGGCCAGGGAGGAGGGTGCAGAGCACGATACATTTTCTTTCTTTGGTAAGAATTTTTTCGGTTTTATAATTTTGGAATTTTGGTTTTTCATGTTGATTTTAAAATGACCTTTATCATGTTTGAAATGTATTAACTCGTTTCTTCCTCACAGCAGGTCAACTTGTGTGTGGTTGCAACATTACGCTCGCATTGAGTACATTTTTGGAGAAAGGGACATCTGTTGCACCACAGGGCAGGGAGGAGGGTGCGGATCACGATACATTTTCTTTCTTTGGTAAGCATATATTCTGTTTTTACTTTTGGAATTTTGGTTTTTCATGTAGATTTTAAAATGACCTTTTTCATGTTTGAAATGTACTAACTCGTTTTTTCCTCACAGCAGGTATATTTGTGTGTGTGGTTGCAACATTACGCTCCCATTGAGTACATTTTTGAAGAAAGGGACATCTGTTTCACAACAGGGCAGGGAGGAGGGTGTGGAGCACGATACATTTTCTTTCTTCGGTAAGAATATTGTCTGTTTTTAACTTTTGGAATTTGGTTTTTCATGTTGATTTTAAAATTACCTTTTTCATGATTGAGATATACTAACTCGTTTTTCCTCACTGCAGGTCGAAATGTGTGTGTGTTTCCAACATTTCGCTCCCATTGAGAACATTTTTAGAGAAAGGGATATCTGTAGCACTACAGGGCACGGAGGAGGGTGCAGAGTACGAAACATTTTCTTTCATTGGTAAGCATTTATTTCTGTTTTATACTTTTTGATTTTTTGTTTGTAATGTTGATTTTATAATGACCTTTTTCATGTTTGAATTGTACTAACATACTTTTTCCCCACAGCAGGTCGAATTGTGTGAGTGGTTTCAACATTACGCTCCCATTGAGTACATTTTTATAGAAAGGGACATCTGTTGCGGCAAAGGGCAGGGAGGAGGGTGCGGAGCATGATACATTTTCTTCCTTTGGTAAGCATTTTTTTCTGTTTTTACTTTTGGAATTTTGGTTTTTCATGTTGATTTTAAAATGACCTATATCAAGTTTGAAATGTACTAACTCGTTTTTTCCTCACAACAGGTCTACTTGTGTGTGTCGTTGCAACATTACCTCCCATTGAGTACATTTTTTCAGAAAGGTACAATGAATGTACCACAGGGCAGGGAGGAGGGTGCGGAGCAAGGTACATTTATTTCTTTGGTAAGCATTTTTTTCTGTTTTTACTTTTGGAATTTTGGTTTTTCATGTTGATTTTAAAATGACCTATATCAAGTTTGAAATGTACTAACTCGTTTTTTCCTCACAGCAGGTCAACTTGTGTGTGGTAGCAACATTACAATCCGATTGGGTACATTTTTTGAGAAAGGGACATCTGTTGCACCACGGGGTGGGAGGAGGGTGCACAGCACGACACATTGTCTGTCTTTGGTAAGCATTTTTTTTGTGTTTTATAGTTTTGGAATTTTGGTTTTTCATGTTGATTTTAAAATGACCTTTATCATGTTTGAAATGTACTAACTCGTTTTTTCCTCACAGCAGTTCAACTTGTGTGTGGTAGCAACATTACGATCCCATTGAGTACATTTTTGGAGAAAGGGACATCTGTTGCACCACGGGGTGGGAGGAGGGTGCACAGCATGACACATTTTCATTCTTTGGTAAGCATTTCTTTCTTTTGGAATTTTGGTTTTTCATGTTGATTTTAAAATGACCTTTATCATGTTTGAAATGTACTAACTCGTTTTTTCCTCACAACAGGTCTACTCGTGTGTGGTAGCAACATTACGATCCCATTGAGTACATTTTTGGAGAAAGGGACATCTGTTGCACCACGAGGTGGGAGGAGGGTGCACAGCACAACACATTTTCTTTCTTTGGTAAGCATTTTCTTTGTGTTTTATACTTTTGGAATTTTGGTTTATCATGTTGATTTTAAAATGACCTTTATCATGTTTGAAATGTACTAACTCGTTTTTTCCTCACAGCAGGTCAACTTGTGTGTGGTAGCAATATTACGATCCGATTGCGTACATTTTTGGAGAAAGCGACATCTGTTGCACCACGGGGTGGGAGGAGGGTGCACAGCACAACACATTTTCTTTCTTTGGTAAGCATTTTTTTGTGTTTTATACTTTTGGAATTTTGGTTTTTCATGTTGATTTTAAAATGACCTTTATCATGTTTGAAATGGACTAACTCGTTTTTTCCTCACAGCAGGTCAACTTGTGTGTGGCAGCAACATTACGATCCCATTGAGTACATTTTTGGAGAAAGGGACATCTGTTGCACCACAGGGTGGGAGGAGGGTGCACAGCACGACACATTTTCTTTCTTTGGTAAGCATTTCTTTCTTTTGGAATTTTGGTTTTTCATGTTGATTTTAAAATGACCTTTATCATGTTTGAAATGTACTAACTCGGTTTTTCCTCACAGCAGGTCAATTTGTGTGTGGTAGCAACATTACAATCTGATTGGGTACACTTTTGGAGAAAGGGACATCTGTTACACCACGGGGTGGGAGGAAGGTGCACAGCACAACACATTTTCTGTCTTTGGTAATCATTTTTTAGTGTTTTATACTTTTGGAATTTTGGTTTTTCATGTTGATTTTAAAATGACCGTTATCATGTTTGAAATATACTAACTCGTTTTTTCCTCACAGCAGGTCAATTTGTGTGTGGTAGCAACATTACGATCCCATTGAGTACATTTTTGGAGAAAGGGACATTTGTTGCTCCACGGGGTGGGAGGAGGGTGCACAGCACAACACATTGTTTTTCTTTGGTAAGCATTTCTTTCTTTTGGAATTTTGGTTTTTCATGTTGATTTTAAAATGACCGTTATCATGTTTGATATGTACTAACTCGTTTTTTCCTCACAGCAGGTCAACTTGTGTGTGGTAGCAACATTACGATCCGATTAGGTTCATTTTTGGAGAAAGGGACATCTGTTGCACCACGGGGTGGGAGGAGGGTGCACAGCACAACACACTTTCTTTCTTTGGTAAGCATTTTTTTGTGTTTTATACTTTTGGAATTTTGGTTTTTCATGTTGATTTTAAATTGACCTTTATCATGTTTGAAATGTACTATTTCGTTTTTTGCTCACAGCAGGTCAACTTGTGTGTGGTAGCAACATTACGATCCCATTGAGTACATTTTTGGAGAAAGGGACATCTGTTGCACCACGGGGTGGGAGGAGGGTGCACAGCACAACACATTTTCTCTCTTTGGTAAGCATTTCTTTCTTTTGGAATTTTGGTTTTTCATGTTGATTTTAAAATGACCTTTATCATGTTTGAAATGTACTAACTCGTTTTTTCCTCACAGCAGGTCAACTTGTGTGTGGTAGCAACATTACGGTCCCATTGAGTACATTTTTGGAGAAACGGACATCTGTTGCACCACGGGGTGGGAGGAGGGTGCACAGCAGGACACATTTTCTTTCTGTGGTAAGCATTTCTTTCTTTTGGAATTTTGGTTTTTCATGTTGATTTTAAAATGACCTTTATCATGTTTGAAATGTACTAACTCGTTTTTTCCTCACAGCAGGTCAACTTGTGTGTGGTAGCAACATTACGATCCCATTGAGTACATTTTTGGAGAAAGGGACATCTGTCGCACCACGGGGTGGGAGGAGGGTGCACAGCAGGACACATTTTCTTTCTGTGGTAAGTATTGTGTCTAGACCATACAGCCTAGACACAATGCTGTAGCGGATAGGGCACACAAGGCTAACGCAGACGGGCGTGAAGTCTGGAACATGAGAACTTATAAATGAATAAGAAGAAAAGTACGTAGATGCTGGTTACTTAACTTTTAATTAGTCCTTGGAATACATCTCTCTTGAATATTAGTAAGCTATAGGCACTGATACAAATGGCGCCTTGCTAGGTGGTTGCCATTTAACTTAGCAGAGGGCTATTCTACTGTCTATCTCTCGGCAAATGAGAGCAAGGCTTAGCACGTCCAATCGCTAGCTATGTTGTCCGTACAACTGGGGACGAGGTCTCCTCCGTCTCTCGAGACCTGCCTTGTGGTGGCGCTAGGTTTGCGATCCCATAGTGGCGACACGCGGGTCCGACATGTACTACAGGACCGCGGCCGATTTAAGTTACCACCTAGCAAGTGTGGTGTCTAGCGGTGACACCACATTCCTCCCCCGCAAATCGGCGAATGGTCGTGAGATAAGGCTTCCGCCCGCCGTGGGGAGGACCGCATGTCGACTTATGCGATGAGGTGGGGACCCTAACAACAGGCAAGGCTGTGCCACCCGCACCCGGCCATTCGGTCCGAGGGGAGCTAGGAAACGCCTGAAAACCTAGTCCAGGGTGCACGTCAACATGCGGTGCATGCGCACGTAATGAGACAGGAGGGGCTGAAGGGTCACCTCCATTGCGTCGGGGAATCCGACGCGCGATGACGACATCTGGTCCGGAGCGGGCAAGAGGTCCATGGCGGAGGACGGCTGGTCACGGGAAGCGAGCGGCGGCGCGTGACCCTGGGAGGCGCCGGGCGGTTGCAGCGAAGCGTTCACTGCGGGCGGCGCCGGCGGCGGCTGCGGCGGCGGCGCGACGCCATGAGGCAAAAGGGAAGGCAGCGTCGGTAACACCTGGGGATGAGACGAGCCAGTAGACGGGTCCCCAAGGCGCTGACCGGACGGCTCCGTCGCTGAAAGGAGACGGGGAGCGGCAGAACCCAGGCGACGACAGAGGCGCAGCTGATTGAGATGCCGACGCACCTCACCAGAGGCCCCCAAAACCAAATACATCGCGCGGCCGAGGCAGCGAAGAATGCGCCCTGCGAGCCAACGCCGTGAACCGCGATAGGTGCGATAATAGACAACGTCGCCAGGAGCAAAAGCAGGAGTCTGCCGCTGCACAGGAACCTGATGTGGCGGATGCAGCAAAGACATCAAGGTGCGATGAGAACGACCATGGAGCAATTCAGCCGGTGAGCGACCATCGCGGGGCTGAGAGCGATACGAAGACAAAAAGAGCAACAAAGCGTCCTCCCGAGAATGCGACTCTTTCAATTTCAACATCTGTGACTTGAAAGTCCCGACCAATCGTTCAGCGGCACCGTTTGACTGAGGCGAAAACGGCGCGGATGTCAGATGTTGAATACCAGTGGCCTCGCAGAAGGACTGAAAGTCTGCGGACATGAATTGTGGGCCATTGTCGGAAACAATAGTCTGCGGAAGACCTTCAATGCAAAAGATAGCAGACAAGGCTTGGATTGTGGCAGAAGACGTCGTGGAAGACATCCGGACAACAAAAGGAAAATTACTGAAAGCATCGACCACAACCAACCATCGAGCCTTCCAGAATGGACCAGCAAAATCGATGTGCAAGCGTTGCCAAGGGGAAGTGGCTTTCGGCCATGCAAAGAATTTCCGCGGTGGTGCGGATTGTTGTTCGGCACACGCCACGCAAGAGGAGCACATATTCGTAATCGCTGCATCGATTCCGAACCAAGTACAGTGCTGACGAGCAAGTTGTTTCGTACGCACTATACCCCAATGTCCTTGGTGAAGAAGCTTTAAGACAGAGGACTGTAACGAACGTGGGACCACGACTCTGGACTGATCATTATCGGAACGCAACAACAAAACACCACGTCGGACAAAAAGTCTCTCCTTGTGAGCAAAAAAACGACGAACCAAAGGATCCTCGATCCGTGACTTGGACAAGGGCCATTGCGTAGCAACAAAACGCAAAACAGTAGCAAGGACAGGGTCAGCAGCTGTGGCTGTAGCTACACGACGAAAATGAATCGGAAACGATTCGACCACGTCATCGGTTTCCGAATCAATGAACATGCAAGCAAGTTCGGAAGAATCGAATGCTTTATCCTCAGCAACAGGCAAACGGGACAACGCATCAGCGTTTCCGTGCTTAGCAGTGGACCGATACAAGATATCGTAGCGGTACTGCGAGAGAAAAAGAGACCAGCGAATGAATTTCTGCGCTGTACGTGGAGGTACAGGCTTGTTCGGATGAAAAAGCGATGTCAAAGGTTTGTGGTCCGTGATGATTGTAAAGTGACGACCATACAAGAAATCATGAAACTTTGTAACACCAAACACGAGAGCTAAAGCTTCTTTCTCTATCTGGGAATAATTTCTTTGCACAGATGAGAGCAATTTGGACGCAAAGGCAATAGGGCGATCATGCGAGCCATCCTTGTGCGCAAGCACAGCACCGATCCCGAAATCCGATGCATCCACCATCAACAAAAGGGATTTCTGGGGATCGAATGGCGTAAGGCACGTATTTGAAAGTAACGCCGATTTCAACTGGCGAAAGGCGCGTTCGCATTCTGTCGTCCAGACGAACGGAACACTTTTACGGCGTAAGCGATGAAGCGGAGCTGAAATGGAAGAAGCATTGCGCACAAACTTTGCATAATAATTAATTTTACCCAGCACACTCTGTAGTTGTTTAACATCCCGTGGCGAAGGCAACTCCTGTATGGCACGGAGGTGCTCTGGACTCGGATGTATACCTTGGGCATTTATGACATGCCCCAGGTAGGGTAAGTCCCGAGCAAAAAACACACATTTGTCCTTCCTCAAGCGAAGACCATTCTGACGCAAGACCTGAAATAATGTTCGGAGATTTTGCAAATGTTCGGCTTCTGTCTTTCCTGAGATCACAATATCGTCCAGATAGTTCGCAGCAGTAGGGACCGACGCACAAACAGTTTGTAAATATTGCTGAAACAAAGCAGGGGTGGAGGCACACCCGAATGGCAGTCTTTTGAAGCGATACAAGCCAAGATGCGTGCTTACCACCAAGACGCGCTGGGATTCTGTGTCCACAGGTATTTGCAAGTACGCATCTGCTAAGTCCAATTTTGAAAAATATTTTGCCGGGCACAGTTTGTCAAAAAGATCTTCCGGGCGGGGCAAAGGAAAAGTAGCAGTCACAAGTTGAGGATTCACAGTTGCCTTGAAGTCCACACAAAGTCTCAATTTTCCGGAAGGTTTTGGTAAAATTACTAAGGGTGAGGCCCAGAGAGAAGCCTGCACACGTTCAATTACACCTTGTGATACTAAATCGTGTAATGTTCTTGCGACCTCATCACGCAATGCGTGGGGAACATTGCGCGCTCTGAAAAATTTCGGTTGTGCGTTTTCTTTCAGTTCCAAATGCGCTTCATAGTCCTTAGCGCAACCAAGGCCCGGTGTAAAAATGTCTGCAAATTCTTCACAAAGACTAGAAACACTGGCGGAAGGCACAGTCTGATTCACTGATAGGACCTGATTTACTATAGACAAATTAAACAATTGAAATAAATCTAAACCAAACAAGTTCACTGCAGAAGTAGAACGAAGAACGTAAAATGATACAAGTTTTGTCTGTCCCTTGTATGTGGCAAGAAGGCTGCACTGTCCTAACTGTCCTGAGTAACTATGTAACTTAACATTTGCGGCACGCAATGGCGGTTTGCCCAGTTGTTTGTACGCGTCGTGATTGAGCAATGAAACTGCAGCTCCGGTATCGAGCTGGAATGGTATCACTGTGCCGTCAAAGTCTAAGTCCACAAAAAGTTTATTGTCCTGCTGACGACAAGAGCGACTGTCACGTGCAATTTGAACTGATACAGGTACAGAAGCACTGGCGACTGTACGGGATTTCCGGCGACTTCGACGCACACTTTTGGTGGGACGAACACAGTCACCGTTAGCTAAAGTGTCACTGGACGGGTGGGAATGAACTACATGAATGTCCATGGGCGAAGGTCCACGAGCCCGATTGTCCTGGGTTCGATTCCGGCGCGAAGCAAAGGGCCTGGAATTATTGTGATTGTCTGATCTAAGCTTTTTCTGGCAAACACTTTGAACATGTCCTTTCTTTTGACAGTAAAAGCAAATAGCTTGGCGTGACGGGCAATTTTCATGCGAATGTCTAGTTGCACACCGCGGGCATGATTTCACTGCAGTTGCTTGCTTACGCGGCGCACGTTTTTGCAAGGTAGGCTGCCGCCGCTGTGACGGGCGCGAGGGCCGCGTAGCGTCCCGTGCAGCGGGCCCGGCGGGCCGGTTAATGTGACACACTGCTGGCGAAGTTTCAAATGAGTCCTGAGCAAAGTCAAGTGTGTCTTGCCTATCCAATATGTCTATCACTTGTTGAAGGGAGGGATTTACTAGTTTCAAAATCTGTTCCCGTATGCGAACATCAGAAACGTTCTGTGCAATTGCATCACGCACCATAGTATCTGAATAAGGGAGGCCACATTCACATTCAAACGCACACTCCCTAGTAAGTCCTTGCAATGTCGCAACCCACTCCCTATAAGTCTGACCGGCCGTACGTTTTGTACGAAAGAACGTATACCTTTTTGCAACTACATTAACCGTTTCATTGAAATAGGCATCTAAAGCAGACAAAATTTCTTCGTAGGTCAGAGTTGCCACGTCGCGTCGGGGAAACAATTTCACTATCACACGGTAGGTAGACACACCGACACAAGAAAGCAAAAACGGCTGCCGCTCGTTACCTTGAATTCTGTAGGCTGTGAGATGAAACTGGAACTGGCGGGACCATTCTTGCCATGTTTCATCGGCCGCCACGAACGGCCTAAATTGCGGTGCAATGGCGTGTTGTGGGTGCGGTAGCGATGAAGCGGCGGCTGCCGCATCGTGTTGCAGCACACGTTGACCCTGGACGAGCTGTCCCAGGGCATCCAATAACGCCTGCGACTGCTGATTCTGCAAGCGAAAAAATTCGGACAGTACATCCGGAGATTGTGGTGAAGCCATGACACAATCGAATTAATACAAACTCTTTTTCTCGTCGCCAATAATATTGTGTATAGACCATACAGCCTAGCCACAATGCTGTAGCCGATAGGGCACGCAAGGCTAACGCAGACGGGCGTGAAGTCTGGAACATGAGAACTTATAAATGAATAAGAAGAAAAGTACGTAGACGCTGGTTACTTAACTTTTAATTAGTCCTTGGAATACATCTCTCTTGAATATTAGTAAGCTATAGGCACTGATACAAATGGCGCCTTGCTAGGTGGTCGCCATTTAACTTAGCAGAGGGCTATTCTACTGTCTATCTCTCGGCAAATGAGAGCAAGGCTTAGCACGTCCAATCGCTAGCTATGTTGTCCGTACAACTGGGGACGAGGTCTCCTCCGTCTCTCGAGACCTGCCTTGTGGTGGCGCTAGGTTTGCGATCCCACAGTGGCAACACGCGGGTCCGACATGTACTACAGGACTGCAGCCGATTTAAGTTACCACCTAGCAAGTGTGGTGTCTAGCGGTGACACCACATTCCTCCCCCGCAAATCGGCGAACGGTCGTGAGATAAGGCTTCCGCCCGCCGTGGGGAGGACCGCATGTCGACGTATGCGATGAGGTGTGGAGCCTAACAACAGGCGAGGCTGTGCCACCCGCACCCGGCCATTCGGTCCGAGGGGAGCTAGGAAACGCCTGAAAACCTAGTCCAGGGTGCACGTCAACATGCGGTGCATGTGCACGTAATGAGACAGGAGGGGCCGAAGGGTCGACCTCCATTGCGTCGGGGAATCCGACGCGCGATGACGACATCTGGTCCGGAGCGGGCAAGAGGTCCATGGCGGAGGACGGCTGGTCACGGGAAGCGAGCGGCGGCGCGTGACCCTGGGAGGCGCCGGGCGGTTGCAGCGAAGCGTCCACTGCGGGCGGCGCCGGCGGCGGCTGCGGCGGCGGCGCGACGCCATGAGGCAAAAGGGAAGGCAGCGTCGGTAACACCTGGGGATGAGACGAGCCAGTAGACGGGTCCCCAAGGCGCTGACCGGACGGCTCCGTCGCTGAAAGCAGACGGGGAGCGGCAGAACCCAGGCGACGGCAGAGGCGCAGCTGATTGAGATGCCGACGCACCTCACCAGAGGCCCCCAAAACCAAATACATCGCGCGGCCGAGGCAGCGAAGAATGCGCCCTGCGAGCCAACGCCGTGAACCGCGATAGGTGCGATAATAGACAACGTCGCCAGGAGCAAAAGCAGGAGTCTGCCGCTGCAGAGGAACCTGATGTGGCGGATGCAGCAAAGACATCAAGGTGCGATGAGAACGACCATGGAGCAATTCAGCCGGTGAGCGACCATCGCGGGGCTGAGAGCGATACGAAGACAAAAAGAGCAACAAAGCGTCCTCCCGAGAATGCGACTCTTTCAATTTCAACATCTGTGACTTGAAAGTCCCGACCAATCGTTCAGCGGCACCGTTTGACTGAAGCGAAAACGGCGCGGATGTCAGATGTTGAATACCAGTGGCCTCGCAGAAGGACTGAAAGTCTGCGGACATGAATTGTGGGCCATTGTCGGAAACAATAGTCTGCGGAAGACCTTCAATGCAAAAGATAGCAGACAAGGCTTGGATTGTGGCAGAAGACGTCGTGGAAGACATCCGGACAACAAAAGGAAAATTACTGAAAGCATCGACCACAACCAACCATCGAGCATTCCAGAATGGACCAGCAAAATCGATGTGCAAGCGTTGCCAAGGGGAAGTGGCTTTCGGCCATGCAAAGAATTTCCGCGGTGGTGCGGATTGTTGTTCGGCACACGCCACGCAAGAGGAGCACATATTCGTAATCGCTGCATCGATTCCGAACCAAGTACAGTGCTGACGAGCAAGTTGTTTCGTACGCACTATACCCCAATGTCCTTGGTGAAGAAGCTTTAAGACAGAGGACTGTAACGAACGTGGGACCACGACTCTGGACTGATCATTATCGGAACGCAACAACAAAACACCACGTCGGACAAAAAGTCTCTCCTTGTGAGCAAAAAAACGACGAACCAAAGGATCCTCGATCCGTGACTTGGACAAGGGCCATTGCGTAGCAACAAAACGCAAAACAGTAGCAAGGACAGGGTCAGCAGCTGTGGCTGTAGCTACACGACGAAAATGAATCGGAAACGATTCGACCACGTCATCGGTTTCCGAATCAATGAACATGCAAGCAAGTTCGGAAGAATCGAATGCTTTATCCTCAGCAACAGGCAAACGGGACAACGCATCAGCGTTTCCGTGCTTAGCAGTGGACCGATACAAGATATCGTAGCGGTACTGCGAGAGAAAAAGAGACCAGCGAATGAATTTCTGCGCTGTACGTGGAGGTACAGGCTTGTTCGGATGAAAAAGCGATGTCAAAGGTTTGTGGTCCGTGATGATTGTAAAGTGACGACCATACAAGAAATCATGAAACTTTGTAACACCAAACACGAGAGCTAAAGCTTCTTTCTCTATCTGGGAATAATTTCTTTGCGCAGATGAGAGCAATTTGGACGCAAAGGCAATAGGGCGATCATGCGAGCCATCCTTGTGCGCAAGCACAGCACCGATCCCGAAATCCGATGCATCCACCATCAACAAAAGGGGTTTCTGGGGATCGAATGGCGTAAGGCACGTATTTGAAAGTAACGCCGATTTCAACTGGCGAAAGGCGCGTTCGCATTCTGTCGTCCAGACGAACGGAACACCTTTACGGCGTAAGCGATGAAGCGGAGCTGAAATGGAAGAAGCATTGCGCACAAACTTTGCATAATAATTAATTTTACCCAGCACACTCTGTAGTTGTTTAACATCCCGTGGCGAAGGCAACTCCTGTATGGCACGGAGGTGCTCTGGACTCGGATGTATACCTTGGGCATTTATGACATGCCCCAGGTAGGGTAAGTCCCGAGCAAAAAACACACATTTGTCCTTCCTCAAGCGAAGACCATTCTGACGCAAGACCTGAAATAATGTTCGGAGATTTTGCAAATGTTCGGCTTCTGTCTTTCCTGAGATCACAATATCGTCCAGATAGTTCGCAGCAGTAGGGACCGACGCACAAACAGTTTGTAAATATTGCTGAAACAAAGCAGGGGTGGAGGCACACCCGAATGGCAGTCTTTTGAAGCGATACAAGCCAAGATGCGTGCTTACCACCAAGACGCGCTGGGATTCTGTGTCCACAGGTATTTGCAAGTACGCATCTGCTAAGTCCAATTTTGAAAAATATTTTGCCGGGCACAGTTTGTCAAAAAGATCTTCCGGGCGGGGCAAAGGAAAAGTAGCAGTCACAAGTTGAGGATTCACAGTTGCCTTGAAGTCCACACAAAGTCTCAATTTTCCGGAAGGTTTTGGTAAAATTACTAAGGGTGAGGCCCAGAGAGAAGCCTGCACACGTTCAATTACACCTTGTGATACTAAATCGTGTAATGTTCTTGCGACCTCATCACGCAATGCGTGGGGAACATTGCGCGCTCTGAAAAATTTCGGTTGTGCGTTTTCTTTCAGTTCCAAATGCGCTTCATAGTCCTTAGCGCAACCAAGGCCCGGTGTAAAAATGTCTGCAAATTCTTCACAAAGACTAGAAACACTGGCGGAAGGCACAGTCTGATTCACTGATAGGACCTGATTTACTATAGACAAATTAAACAATTGAAATAAATCTAAACCAAACAAGTTCACTGCAGAAGTAGAACGAAGAACGTAAAATGATACAAGTTTTGTCTGTCCCTTGTATGTGGCAAGAAGGCTGCACTGTCCTAACTGTCCTGAGTAACTATGTAACTTAACATTTGCGGCACGCAATGGCGGTTTGCCCAGTTGTTTGTACGCGTCGTGATTGAGCAATGAAACTGCAGCTCCGGTATCGAGCTGGAATGGTATCACTGTGCCGTCAAAGTCTAAGTCCACAAAAAGTTTATTGTCCTGCTGACGACAAGAGCGACTGTCACGTGCAATTTGAACTGATACAGGTACAGAAGCACTGGCGACTGTACGGGATTTCCGGCGACTTCGACGCACACTTTTGGTGGGACGAACACAGTCACCGTTAGCTAAAGTGTCACTGGACGGGTGGGAATGAACTACATGAATGTCCATGGGCGAAGGTCCACGAGCCCGATTGTCCTGGGTTCGATTCCGGCGCGAAGCAAAGGGCCTGGAATTATTGTGATTGTCTGATCTAAGCTTTTTCTGGCAAACACTTTGAACATGTCCTTTCTTTTGACAGTAAAAGCAAATAGCTTGGCGTGACGGGCAATTTTCATGCGAATGTCTAGTTGCACACCGCGGGCATGATTTCACTGCAGTTGCTTGCTTACGCGGCGCACGTTTTTGCAAGGTAGGCTGCCGCCGCTGTGACGGGCGCGAGGGCCGCGTAGCGTCCCGTGCAGCGGGCCCGGCGGGCCGGTTAATGTGACACACTGCTGGCGAAGTTTCAAATGAGTCCTGAGCAAAGTCAAGTGTGTCTTGCCTATCCAATATGTCTATCACTTGTTGAAGGGAGGGATTTACTAGTTTCAAAATCTGTTCCCGTATGCGAACATCAGAAACGTTCTGTGCAATTGCATCACGCACCATAGTATCTAGATAAGGGAGGCCACATTCACATTCAAACGCACACTCCCTAGTAAGTCCTTGCAATGTCGCAACCCACTCCCTATAAGTCTGACCGGCCGTACGTTTTGTACGAAAGAACGTATAAATTTTTGCAACTACATTAACCGTTTCATTGAAATAGGCATCTAAAGCAGACAAAATTTCTTCGTAGGTCAGAGTTGCCACGTCGCGTCGGGGAAACAATTTCACTATCACACGGTAGGTAGACACACCGACACAAGAAAGCAAAAACGGCTGCCGCTCGTTACCTTGAATTCTGTAGGCTGTGAGATGAAACTGGAACTGGCGGGACCATTCTTGCCATGTTTCATCGGCCGCCACGAACGGCCTAAATTGCGGTGCAATGGCGTGTTGTGGGTGCAGTAGCGATGAAGCGGCGGCTGCCGCATCGTGTTGCAGCACACGTTGACCCTGGACGAGCTGTCCCAGGGCATCCAATAACGCCTGCGACTGCTGATTCTGCAAGCGAAAAAATTCGGACAGTACATCCGGAGATTGTGGCGAAGCCATGACACAATCGAATTAATACACACTCTTTTTCTCGTCGCCAATAATATTGTGTCTAGACCATACAGCCTAGCCACAATGCTGTAGCCGATAGGGCACGCAAGGCTAACGCAGACGGGCGTGAAGTCTGGAACATGAGAACTTATAAATGAATAAGAAGAAAAGTACGTAGACGCTGGTTACTTAACTTTTAATTAGTCCTTGGAATACATCTCTCTTGAATATTAGTAAGCTATAGGCACTGATACAAATGGCGCCTAGCTAGGTGGTCGCCATTTAACTTAGCAGAGGGCTATTCTACTGTCTATCTCTCGGCAAATGAGAGCAAGGCTTAGCACGTCCAATCGCTAGCTATGTTGTCCGTACAACTGGGGACGAGGTCTCCTCCGTCTCTCCAGACCTGCCTTGTGGTGGCGCTAGGTTTGCGATCCCACAGTGACGACACGCGGGTCCGACATATACTACAGGACCGCGGCCGATTTAAGTTACCACCTAGCAAGTGTGGTGTCTAGCGGTGACACCACAGTAAGCATTTCTTTCTTTTGGAATTTTGGTTTTTCATGTTGATTTTAAAATGACCCTTATCATGTTTGAAATGTACTAACTCGTTTTTTCCTCACAGCAGGTCAACTTGTGTGTGGTAGCAACATTACAATCCCATTGAGTACATTTTTGGAGAAAGGGACATCTGTTGCGCCACGGGGTGGGAGGAGGGTGCACAGCAGGACACATTTTCTTTCTGTGGTAAGCATTTCTTTCTTTTGGAAATTTGGTTTTTCATGTTGATTTTAAAATGACCTTTATCATGTTTGAAATGTACTAACTCGTTTTTTCCTCACAGCAGGTCAACTTGTCACATTACGATCCCTTTGAGTACATTTTTGGAGAAAGGGACATCTGTTGCACCACGGGGTGGGAGGAGGGTGCACAGCAGGACACATTTTCTTTCTGTGGTAAGCATTTCTTTCTTTTGGAATTTTGGATTTTCATGTTGATTTTAAAATGACCTTTATCATGTTTGAAATGTAGTAACTCATTTTTTCCTCACAGCAGGTCAATTTGTGTGTGGTAGCAACATTACGATCCAATTGAGTACATTTTTGGAGGAAGGGACATCTGTTGCACCACGGGGTGGGAGGAGGGTGCACAGCAGGACACATTTTCTTTCTGTGATAAGCATTTCTTTCTTTTGGAATTTTGGTTTTTCATGTTGATTTTAAAATGACCTTTTTCATGTTTGAAATGTACTAACTCGTTTTTTCCTCACAGCAGGTCAACTTGTGTGTGGTAGCAACATTACGATCCCATTGAGTACATTTTTGGAGAAAGGGACATATGTTGCACCACGGGGTGGGAGGAGGGTGCACAGCAGGACACATTTTCTTTCTGTGGGAAGCATTTCTTTCTTTTGGAATTTTGGTTTTTCATGTTGATTTTAAAATGACCTTTATCATGTTTGAAATGTACTAACTCGTTTTTTCCTCACAGCAGGTCAACTTGTGTGTGGTAGCAACATTACGATCCCATTGAGTACATTTTTGGAGAAAGGGCCATCTGTTGCACCATGGGGAGGGAGGAGGGTGCACAGTAGGACACATTTTCTTACTGTGGTAAGCATTTCTTTCTTTTGGAATTTTGGTTTTTCATGTTGATTTTAAAATGACCTTTATCATGTTTGAAATGTACTAACTCGTTTTTTCCTCACAGCAGGTCAACTTGTGTGTGGTAGCAACATTACGATCCCATTGAGTACATTTTTGGAGAAAGGGACATCTGTTGCACCACGGGGTGGGAGGAGGGTGCACAGCAGGACACATTTTCTTTCTGTGGTAAGCATTCCTTTCTTTTGGAATTTTGGTTTTTCATGTTGATTTTAAAATGACCTTTATCATGTTTGAAATGTACTATCTCGTTTTTTCCTCACAGCAGGTCAACTTGTGTGTGGTATCAACATTACGATCCCATTGAGTACATTTTTGGAGAAAGAGACATCTGTTGCGCCACTGGGTGGGAGGAGGGTGCACGGCAGGACATAATTTCTTTCTGTGGTAAGCATTTCTTTCTTTTGGAATTTTGGTTTTTCATGTTGATTTTAAAATGACCTTTATCATGTTTGAAATGTACTAACTCGTTTTTTCCTCACAGCAGGTCAACTTGTGTGTGGTAGCAACATTACGATCCCATTGAGTACATTTTTGGAGAAAGGGACATCTGTTGCACCACGGGGTGGGAGGAGGGTGCACAGCAGGACACATTTTCTTTCTGTTGTAAGCATTTCTTTCTTTTGGAATTTTGGTTTTTCTTGTTGATTTTAAAATGACCTTTATCATGTTTGAAATGTACTAACTCGTTTTTTCCTCACAGCAGGTCAACTTGTGTGTGGTAGCAACATTACGATCCCATTGAGTACATTTTTGGAGAAAGGGATATCTGTTGCACCACGGGGTGGGAGGAGGGTGCACAGCAGGACACATTTTCTTTCTGTGGTAAGCATTTCTTTCTTTTGGAATTTTGGTTTTTCATGATGATTTTAAAATGACCTTTATCATGTTTGAAATGTACTAACTCGTTTTTTCCTCACAGCAGGTCATCTTGTGTGTGGTAGCAACATTATGATCCCATTGAGTACATTTTTGGAGAAAGGGACATCTGTTGCACCACGGGGTGGGAGGAGGGTGCACAGCAGGACACATTTTCTTTCTGTGGTAAGCATTTCTTTCTTTTGGAATTTTGGTTTTACATGTTGATTTTAAAATGACCTTTATCATGTCTGAAATGTACTAACTCGTTTTTTCCTCACAGCAGGTCAACTTGTGTGTGGTAGCAACATTACGATCCCATTGAGTACATTTTTGGAGAAAGGGACATCTGTTGCACCACGGGGTGGGAGGAGGGTGCACAGCAGGACACATTTTCTTTCTGTGGTAAGCATTTCTTTCTTTTGGAATTTTGGTTTTTCATGTTGATTTTAAAATGACCTTTATCATGTTTGAAATGTACTATCTCGTTTTTTCCTCACAGCAGGTCAACTTGTGTGTGGTAGCAACATTACGATCCCATTGAGTACATTTTTGGAGAAAGGGACATCTGTTGCACCACGGGGTGGGAGGAGGGTGCACAGCAGGACACATTTTCTTTCTGTGGGAAGCATTTCTTTCTTTTGGAATTTTGGTTTTTCTTGTTGATTTTAAAATGACCTTTATCATGTTTGAAATGTACTAACTCGTTTTTTCCTCACAGCAGGTCAACTTGTGTGTGGTAGCAACATTACGATCCCATTGAGTACATTTTTGGAGAAAGGGACATCTGTTGCACCACGGGGTGGGAGGAGGGTGCACAGCAGGACACATTTTCTTTCTGTGGTAAGCATTTCTTTCTTTTGGAATTTTGGTTTTTCATGTTGATTTTAAAATGACCTTTATCATGTTTGAAATGTACTAACTCGTTTTTTCCTCACAGCAGGTCAACTTGTGTGTGGTAGCAACATTACGATCCCATTGAGTACATTTTTGGAGAAAGGGACATCTGTTGCACCACGGGGTGGGAGGAGGGTGCACAGCAGGACACATTTTCTTTCTGTGGTAAGCATTTCTTTCTTTTGGAATTTTGGTTTTACATGTTGATTTTAAAATGACCTTTATCATGTTTGAAATGTACTAACTCGTTTTTTCCTCACAGCAGGTCAACTTGTGTGTGGTAGCAACATTACGATCCCATTGAGTACATTTTTGGAGAAAGGGACATCTGTTGCACCACGGGGTGGGAGGAGGTTGCACAGCAGGACACATTTTCTTTCTGTGGTAAGCATTTCTTTCTTTTGGAATTTTGGTTTTTCATGTTGATTTTAAAATGACCTTTATCATGTTTGAAACGTACTAACTCGTTTTTTCCTCACAGCAGGTCAACTTGTGTGTGGTAGCAACATTACGATCCCATTGAGTACATTTTTGGAGAAAGGGACATCTGTTGCACCACGGGGTGGGAGGAGGGTGCACAGCAGGACACATTTTCTTTCTGTGGTAAGCATTTCTTTCTTTTGGAATTTTGGTTTTTCATGTTGATTTTAAAATGACCTTTATCATGTTTGAAATGTACTATCTCGTTTTTTCCTCACAGCAGGTCAACTTGTGTGTGGTAGCAACATTACGATCCCATTGAGTACATTTTTGGAGAAAGGGACATCTGTTGCGCCACGGGGTGGGAGGAGGGTGCACATCAGGACATAATTTCTTTCTGTGGTAAGCATTTCTTTCTTTTGGAATTTTGGTTTTTCATGTTGATTTTAAAATGACCTTTATCATGTTTGAAATGTACTAACTCGTTTTTTCCTCACAGCAGGTCAACTTGTGTGTGGTAGCAACATTACGATCCCATTGAGTACATTTTTGGAGAAAGGGACATCTGTTGCACCACGGGGTGGGAGGAGGTTGCACAGCAGGACACATTTTCTTTCTGTGGTAAGCATTTCTTTCTTTTGGAATTTTGGTTTTTCATGTTGATTTTAAAATGACCTTTATCATGTTTGAAATGTACTAACTCGTTTTTTCCTCACAGCAGGTCAACTTGTGTGTGGTAGCAACATTACGATCCCATTGAGTACATTTTTGGAGAAAGGGACATCTGTTGCACCATGGGGTGGGAGGAGGGTGCACAGCAGGACACATTTTCTTTCTGTGGTAAGCATTTCTTTCTTTTGGAATTTTGGATTTTCATGTTGATTTTAAAATGACCTTTATCATGTTTGAAATGTAGTAACTCATTTTTTCCTCACAGCAGGTCAATTTGTGTGTGGTAGCAACATTACGATCCCATTGAGTACATTTTTGGAGAAAGGGACATCTGTTGCACCACGGGGTGGGAGGAGGGTGCACAGCAGGACACATTTTCCTTCTGTGATAAGCATTTCTTTCTTTTGGAATTTTGGTTTTTCATGTTGATTTTAAAATGACCTTTTTCATGTATGAAATGTACTAACTCGTTTTTTCCTCACAGCAGGTCAACTTGTGTGTGGTAGCAACATTACGATCCCATTGAGTACATTTTTGGAGAATGGGACATATGTTGCACCACGGGGTGGGAGGAGGGTGCACAGCAGGACACATTTTCTTTCTGTGGTAAGCATTTCTTTCTTTTGGAATTTTGGTTTTTCATGTTGATTTTAAAATGTCCTTTATCATGTTTGAAATGTACTAACTCGTTTTTTCCTCACAGCAGGTCAACTTGTGTGTGGTAGCAACATTAAGATGCCATTGAGTACATTTTTGGAGAAAGGGCCATCTGTTGCACCATGGGGTGGGAGGAGGGTGCACAGCAGGACACATTTTCTTTTGTGGTAAGCATTTCTTTCTTTTGGAATTTTGGTATTGCTTGTTGATTTTAAAATGACCTTTATCATGTTTGAAATGTACTAACTCGTTTTTTCCTCACAGCAGGTCAACTTGTGTGTGGTAGCAACATTACGATCCCATTGAGTACATTTTTGGCGAAAGGGACATCTGTTGCACCACGGGGTGGGAGGAGGGTGCACAGCAGGACACATTTTCTTTCTGTGGTAAGCATTTCTTTCTTTTGGAATTTTGGTTTTACATGTTGATTTTAAAATGACCTTTATCATGTTTGAAATGTACTAACTCGTTTTTTCCTCACAGCAGGTCAACTTGTGTGTGGTAGCAACATTACGATCCCATTGAGTACATTTTTGGAGAAAGGGACATCTGTTGCACCACGGGGTGGGAGGAGGGTGCACAGCAGGACACATTTTCTTTCTGTGGTAAGCATTTCTTTCTTTTGGACTTTTGGTTTTTCATGTTGATTTTAAAATGACCTTTATCATGTTTGAAATGTACTAACTCATTGTTTCCTCACAGCAGGTCAACTTGTGTGTGGTAGCAACATTACGATCCCATTGAGAACATTTTTGGAGAAAGGGACATCTGTTGCACCACGGGGTGGGAGGAGGTTGCACAGCAGGACACATTTTCTTTCTGTGGTAAGCATTTCTTTCTTTTGGAATTTTGGTTTTTCATGTTGATTTTAAAATGACCTTTATCATGTTTGAAATGTACTAACTCGTTTTTTCCTCACAGCAGGTCAACTTGTGTGTGGTAGCAACATTACGATCCCATTGAGTACATTTTTGGAGAAAGGGACATCTGTTGCACCATGGGGTGGGAGGAGGGTGCACAGCAGGACACATTTTCTTTCTGTGGTAAGCATTTCTTTCTTTTGGAATTTTGGATTTTCATGTTGATTTAAAATGACCTTTATCATGTTTGAAATGTAGTAACTCATTTTTTCCTCACAGCAGGTCAATTTGTGTGTGGTAGCAACATTACGATCCCATTGAGTACATTTTTGGAGAAAGGGACATCTGTTGTACCCCGGGGTGGGAGGAGGGTGCACAGCAGGACAAATTTTCTTTCTGTGATAAGCATTTCTCTCTTTTGGAATTTTGGTTTTTCATGTTGATTTTAAAATGACCTTTTTCATGTTAGAAATGTACTAACTCGTTTTTTCCTCACAGCAGGTCAACTTGTGTGTGGTAGCAACATTACGATCCCATTGAGTACATTTTTGGAGAATGGGACATATGTTGCACCACGGGGTGGGAGGAGGGTGCACAGCAGGACACATTTTCTTTCTGTGGGAAGCATTTCTTTCTTTTGGAATTTTGGTTTTTCATGTTGATTTTAAAATGACCTTTATCATGTTTGAAATGTACTAACTCGTTTTTTCCTCACAGCAGGTCAACTTGTGTGTGGTAGCAACATTAAGATCCCATTGAGTACATTTTTGGAGAAAGGGCCATCTGTTGCACCATGGGGTGGGAGGAGGGTGCACAGCAGGACACATTTTCTTACTGTGGTAAGCATTTCTTTCTTTTGGAATTTTGGTTTTTCATGTTGATTTTAAAATGACCTTTATCATGTTTGAAATGTACTAACTCGTTTTTTCCTCACAGCAGGTCAACTTGTGTGTGGTAGCAACATTACGATCCCATTGAGTACATTTTTGGAGAAAGGGACATCTGTTGCACCACGGGGTGGGAGGAGGGTGCACGGCAGGACACATTTTCTTTCTGTGGTAAGCATTTCTTTCTTTTGGAATTTTGGTTTTTCATGTTGATTTTAAAATGACCTTTATCATGTTTGAAATGTACTATCTCGTTTTTTCCTCACAGCAGGTCAACTTGTGTGTGGTAGCAACATTACGATCCCATTGAGTACATTTTTGGAGAAAGGGACATCTGTTGCGCCACGGGGTGGGAGGAGGGTGCACAGCAGGACATAATTTCTTTCTGTGGTAAGCATTTCTTTCTTTTGGAATTTTGGTTTTTCATGTTGATTTTAAAATGACCTTTATCATGTTTGATATGTACTAACTCGTTTTTTCCTCACAGCAGGTCAACTTGTGTGTGGTAGCAACATTACGATCCCATTGAGTACATTTTTGGAGAAAGGGACATCTGTTGCACCACGGGGTGGGAGGAGGGTGCACAGCAGGACACATTTTCTTTCTGTGGTAAGCATTTCTTTCTTTTGGAATTTTGGTTTTTCTTGTTGATTTTAAAATGACCTTTATCATGTTTGAAATGTACTAACTCGTTTTTTCCTCACAGCAGGTCAACTTGTGTGTGGTAGCAACATTACGATCCCATTGAGTACATTTTTGGAGAAAGGGATATCTGTATCACCACGGGGTGGGAGGAGGGTGCACAGCAGGACACATTTTCTTTCTGTGGTAAGCATTTCTTTCTTTTGGAATTTTGGTTTTTCATGTTGATTTTAAAATGACCTTTATCATGTTTGAAATGTACTAACTCGTTTTTTCCTCACAGCAGGTCAACTTGTGTGTGGTAGCAACATTACGATCCCATTGAGTACATTTTTGGAGAAAGGGACATCTGTTGCACCACGGGATGGGAGGAGGGTGCACAGCAGGACACATTTTCTTTCTGTGGTAAGCATTTCTTTCTTTTGGAATTTTGGTTTTACATGTTGATTTTAAAATGACCTTTATCATGTTTGAAATGTACTAACTCGTTTTTTCCTCACAGCAGGTCAACTTGTGTGTGGTAGCAACATTACGATCCCATTGAGTACATTTTTGGAGAAAGGGACATCTGTTGCACCACGGGGTGGGAGGAGGGTGCACAGCAGGACACATTTTCTTTCTGTGGTAAGCATTTCTTTCTTTTGGAATTTTGGTTTTTCATGTTGATTTTAAAATGACCTTTATCATGTTTGAAATGTACTAACTCGTTTTTTCCTCACAGCAGGTCAACTTGTGTGTGGTAGCAACATTACGATCCCATTGAGTACATTTTTGGAGAAAGGGACATCTGTTGCACCACGGGGTGGGAGGAGGGTGCACAGCACGACACATTTTCTTTCTGTGGTAAGCATTTCTTTCTTTTGGAATTTTGGTTTTTCATGTTGATTTTAAAATGACCTTTATCATGTTTGAAATGTACTATCTCGTTTTTTCCTCACAGCAGGTCAACTTGTGTGTGGTAGCAACATTACGATCCCATTGAGTACATTTTTGGAGAAAGGGACATCTGTTGCACCACGGGGTGGGAGGAGGGTGCACAGCAGGACACATTTTCTTTCTGTGGTAAGCATTTCTTTCTTTTGGAATTTTGGTTTTTCTTGTTGATTTTAAAATGACCTTTATCATGTTTGAAATGTACTAACTCGTTTTTTCCTCACAGCAGGTCAACTTGAGTGTGGTAGCAACATTACGATCCCATTGAGTACATTTTTGGAGAAAGGGACATCTGTTGCGCCACGGGGTGGGAGGAGGGTGCACATCAGGACATAATTTCTTTCTGTGATAAGCATTTCTTTCTTTTGGAATTTTGGTTTTTCATGTTGATTTGAAAATGACCTTTATCATGTTTGAAATGTACTAACTCGTTTTTTCCTCACAGCAGGTCAACTTGTGTGTGGTAGCAACATTACGATCCCATTGAGTACATTTTTGGAGAAAGGGACATCTGTTGCACCACGGGGTGGGAGGTGGGTGCACAGCAGGACACATTTTCTTTCTGTGGGAAGCATTTCTTTCTTTTGGAATTTTGGTTTTTCTTGTTGATTTTAAAATGACCTTTATCATGTTTGAAATGTACTAACTCGTTTTTTCCTCACAGCAGGTCAACTTGTGTGTGGTAGCAACATTACGATCCCATTGAGTACATTTTTGGAGAAAGGGACATCTGTTGCACCACGGGGTGGGAGGAGGGTGCACAGCAGGACACATTTTCTTTCTGTGGTAAGCATTTCTTTCTTTTGGAATTTTGGTTTTAAATGTTGATGTTAAAATGACCTTTATCATGTTTGAAATGTACTAACTCGTTTTTTCCTCACAGCAGGTCAACTTGTGTGTGGTAGCAACATGACGATCCCATTGAGTACATTTTTGGAGAAAGGGACATCTGTTGTACCACGGGGTGGGAGGAGGGTGCACAGCAGGACACATTTTCTTTCTGTGGTAAGCATTTCTTTCTTTTGGAATTTTGGTTTTTCATGTTGATTTTAAAATGACCTTTATCATGTTTGAAATGTACTAACTCGTTTTTTCCTCACAGCAGGTCAACTTGTGTGTGGTAGCAACATTACGATCCCATTGAGTACATTTTTGGAGAAAGGGACATCTGTTGCACCACGGGGTGGGAGGAGGGTGCACAGCACGACACATTTTCTTTCTGTGGTAAGCATTTCTTTCTTTTGGAATTTTGGTTTTTCGTGTTGATTTTAAAATGACCTTTATCATGTTTGAAATGTATTAACTCTTTTTTCCTCACAGCAGGTCAACTTGTGTGTGGTAGCAACATTACGATCCCATTGAGTACATTTTTGGAGAAAGGGACATCTGTTGCACCACGGGGTGGGAGGAGGGTGCACAGCAGGACACATTTTCTTTCTGTGGTAAGCATTTCTTTCTTTTGGAATTTTGGTTTTTCATGTTGATTTTAAAATGACCTTTATCATGTTTGAAATGTACTATCTCGTTTTTTCCTCACAGCAGGTCAACTTGTGTGTGGTAGCAACATTACGATCCCATTGAGTACATTTTTGGAGAAAGGGACATCTGTTGCGCCACGGGGTGGGAGGAGGGTGCACAGCAGGACATAATTTCTTTCTGTGGTAAGCATATCTTTCTTTTGGAATTTTGGTTTTTCATGTTGATTTTAAAATGACCTTTATCATGTTTGAAATGTACTATCTCGTTTTTTCCTCACAGCAGGTCAACTTGTGTGTGGTAGCAACATTACGATCCCATTGAGTACATTTTTGGAGAAAGGGACATCTGTTGCACCACGGGGTGGGAGGAGGGTGCACAGCAGGAAACATTTTCTTTCTGTGGTAAGCATTTCTTTCTTTTGGAATTTTGGTTTTTCATGTTGATTTTAAAATGACCTTTATCATGTTTGAAATGTACTAACTCGTTTTTTCCTCACAGCAGGTCAACTTGTGTGTGGTAGCAACATTACGATCCCATTGAGTACATTTTTGGAGAAAGGGACATCTGTTGCACCACAGGGTGGGAGGAGGGTGCACAGCAGGACACATTTTCTTTCTGTGGTAAGCATTTCTTTCTTTTGGAATTTTGGATTTTCATGTTGAATTTAAAATGACCTTTATCATGTTTGAAATGTAATAACTCATTTTTTCCTCACAGCAGGTCAATTTGTGTGTGGTAGCAACATTACGATCCCATTGAGTACATTTTTGGAGAAAGGGACATCTGTTGCACCACGGGGTGGGAGGAGGGTGCACAGCAGGACACATTTTCTTTCTGTGATAAGCATTTCTTTCTTTTGGAATTTTGGTTTTTCATGTTGATTTTAAAATGACCTTTATCATGTTTGAAATGTACTAACTCGTTTTTTCCTCACAGCAGGTCAACTTGTGTGTGGTAGCAACATTACGATCCCATTGAGTACATTTTTGGAGAATGGGACATCTGTTGCACCACGGGGTGGGAGGAGGGTGCACAGCAGGACACATTTTCTTTCTGTGGGAAGCATTTCTTTCTTTTGGAATTTTGGTTTTTCATGTTGATTTTAAAATGACCTTTATCATGTTTGAAATGTAATAACTCGTTTTTTCCTCACAGCAGGTCAACTTGTGTGTGGTAGCAACATTACGATCCCATTGAGTACATTTTTGGAGAAAGGGCCATCTGTTGCACCATGGGGTGGGAGGAGGGTGCACAGCAGGACACATTTTCTTTCTGTGGTAAGCATTTCTTTCTTTTGGAATTTTGGTTTTTCATGTTGATTTTAAAATGACCTTTATCATGTTTGAAATGTACTAACTCGTTTTTTCCTCACAGCAGGTCAACTTGTGTGTGGTAGCAACATTACGATCCCATTGAGTACATTTTTGGAGAAAGGGACATCTGTTGCACCACGGGGTGGGAGGAGGGTGCACAGCAGGACACATTTTCTTTCTGTGGTAAGCATTTCTTTCTTTTGGAATTTTGGTTTTTCATGTTGATTTTAAAATGACCTTTATCATGTTTGAAATGTACTATCTCGTTTTTTCCTCACAGCAGGTCAACTTGTGTGTGGTAGCAACATTACGATCCCATTGAGTACATTTTTGGAGAAAGGGACAGCTGTTGCGCCACGGGGTGGGAGGAGGGTGCACGGCAGGACATAATTTCTTTCTGTGGTAAGCATTTCTTTCTTTTGGAATTTTGGTTTTTCATGTTGATTTTAAAATGACCTTTATCATGTTTGAAATGTAATAACTCGTTTTTTCCTCACAGCAGGTCAACTTGTGTGTGGTAGCAACATTACGATCCCATTGAGTAGATTTTTTGGAGAAAGGGACATCTGTTGCACCACGGGGTGGGAGGAGGGTGCACAGCAGGACACATTTTCTTTCTGTGGTAAGCATTTCTTTCTTTTGGAATTTTGGTTTTTCATGTTGATTTTAAAATGACCTTTATCATGTTTAAAATGTACTAACTCGTTTTTTCCTCACAGCAGGTCAACTTGTGTGTGGTAGCAACATTACGATCCCATTGAGTACATTCTTGGAGAAAGGGACATCTGTGCACCACGGGGTGGGAGGAGGGTGCACAGCACGACACATTTTTTTTCTGTGGTAAGCATTTCTTTCTTTTGGAATTTTGGTTTTACATGTTGATTTTAAAATGACCTTTATCATGTTTGAAATGTACTAACTCGTTTTTTCCTCACAGCAGGTCAACTTGTGTGTGGTAGCAACATTACGATCCCATTGAGTACATTTTTGGAGAAAGGGACATCTGTTGCACCACGGGGTGGGAGGAGGGTGCACAGCACGACTCATTTTCTTTCTGTGGTAAGCATTTCTTTCTTTTGGAATTTTGGTTTTTCATGTTGATTTTAAAATGACCTTTATCATGTTTGAAATGTACTAACTCGTTTTTTCCTCACAGCAGGTCAACTTGTGTGTGGTAGCAACATTACGATCCCATTGAGTACATGTTTGGAGAAAGGGACATCTGTTGCACCACGGGGTGGGAGGAGGGTGCACAGCAGGACACATTTTCTTTCTGTGGTAAGCATTTCTTTCTTTTGGAATTTTGGTTTTTCATGTTGATTTTAAAATGACCTTTATCATGTTTGAAATGTACTAACTCGTTTTTTCCTCACAGCAGGTCAACTTGTGTGTGGTAGCAACATTACGATCCCATTGAGTACATTTTTGGAGAAAGGGACATCTGTTGCACCACGGGACGGGGGGAGGGTGCACAGCAGGACACATTTTCTTTCAGTGGTAAGCATTTCTTTCTTTTGGAATTTTGGTTTTTCATGTTGATTTTAAAATGACCTTTATCATGTTTGAAATGTACTATCTCGTTTTTTCCTCACAGCAGGTCAACTTGTGTGTGGTAGCAACATTACGATCCCATTGAGTACATGTTTGGAGAAAGGGACATCTGTTGCGCCACGGGGTGGGAGGATGGTGCACAGCAGGACACATTTTCTTTCAATGGTAAGCATTTCTTTCTTTTGGAATTTTGGTTTTTCATGTTGATTTTAAAATGACCTTTATCATGTTTGAAATGTACTATCTCGTTTTTTCCTCACAGCAGGTCAACTTGTGTGTGGTAGCAACATTACGATCCCATTGAGTACATTTTTGGAGAAAGGGACATCTGTTGCACCACGGGGTGGGAGGAGGGTGCACAGCAGGAAACATTTCCTTTCTAGGGTAAGCATTTCTTTCTTTTGGAATTTTGGTTTTTCATGTTGATTTTAAAATGACCTTTATCATGTTTGAAATGTACTAACTCGTTTTTTCCTCACAGCAGGTCAACTTGTGTGTGGTAGCAACATTACGATCCCATTGAGTACATTTTTGGAGAAAGGGACATCTGTTGCACCACGGGGTGGGAGGAGGGTGCACAGCAGGACACATTTTCTTTCTGTGGTAAGCATTTCTTTCTTTTGGAATTTTGGTTTTTCTTGTTGATTTTAAAATGACCTTTATCATGTTTGAAATGTACTAACTCGTTTCTTCCTCACAGCAGGTCAACTTGTGTGTGGTAGCAACATTACGATCCCATTGAGTACATTTTTGGAGAAAGGGACATCTGTTGCACCACGGGGTGGGAGGAGGGTGCACAGCAGGACACATTTTCTTTCAATGGTAAGCATTTCTTTCTTTTGGAATTTTGGTTTTTCATGTTGATTTTAAAATGACCTTTATCATGTTTGAAATGTACTATCTCGTTTTTTCCTCACAGCAGGTCAACTTGTGTGTGGTAGCAACATTACGATCCCATTGAGTACATTTTTGGAGAAAGGGACATCTGTTGCACCACGGGGTGGGAGGAGGGTGCACAGCAGGAAACATTTCCTTTCTAGGGTAAGCATTTCTTTCTTTTGGAATTTTGGTTTTTCATGTTGATTTTAAAATGACCTTTATCATGTTTGAAATGTACTAACTCGTTTTTTCCTCACAGCAGGTCAACTTGTGTGTGGTAGCAACATTACGATCCCATTGAGTACATTTTTGGAGAAAGGGACATCTGTTGCACCACGGGGTGGGAGGAGGGTGCACAGCAGGACACATTTTCTTTCTGTGGGAAGCATTTCTTTCTTTTGGAATTTTGGTTTTTCATGTTGATTTTAAAATGACCTTTATCATGTTTGAAATGTAATAACTCGTTTTTTCCTCACAGCAGGTCAACTTGTGTGTGGTAGCAACATTACGATCCCATTGAGTACATTTTTGGAGAAAGGGCCATCTGTTGCACCATGGGGTGGGAGGAGGGTGCACAGCAGGACACATTTTCTTTCTGTGGTAAACATTTCTTTCTTTTGGAATTTTGGTTTTTCATGTTGATTTTAAAATGACCTTTATCATGTTTGAAATGTACTAACTCGTTTTTTCCTCACAGCAGGTCAACTTGTGTGTGGTAGCAACATTACGATCCCATTGAGTACATTTTTGGAGAAAGGGACATCTGTTGCACCACGGGGTGGGAGGAGGGTGCACAGCAGGACACATTTTCTTTCTGTGGTAAGCATTTCTTTCTTTTGGAATTTCGGTTTTTCATGTTGATTTTAAAATGACCTTTATCATGTTTGAAATGTACTATCTCGTTTTTTCCTCACAGCAGGTCAACTTGTGTGTGGTAGCAACCTTACGATCCCATTGAGTACATTTTTGGAGAAAGGGACATCTGTTGCGCCACGGGGTGGGAGGAGGGTGCACAGCAGGACATAATTTCTTTCTGTGGTAAGCATTTCTTTCTTTTGGAATTTTGGTTTTTCATGTTGATTTTAAGACGCCCTTTATCATGTTTGAAATGTACTAACTCGTTTTTTCCTCACAGCAGGTCAACTTGTGTGTGGTAGCAACATTACGATCCCATTGAGTACATTTTTGGAGAAAGGGACATCTGTTGCACCACGGGGTGGGAGGAGGGTGCACAGCAGGACACATTTTCTTTCTGTGGTAAGCATTTCTTTCTTTTGGAATTTTGGTTTTTCTTGTTGATTTTAAAATGACCTTTATCATGTTTGAAATGTACTATCTCGTTTTTTCCTCACAGCAGGTCAACTTGTGTGTGGTAGCAACATTACGATCCCATTGAGTACATTTTTGGAGAAAGGGACATCTGTTGCACCACGGGGTGGGAGGAGGGTGCACAGCAGGAAACATTTCCTTTCTAGGGTAAGCATTTCTTTCTTTTGGAATTGTGGTTTTTCATGTTGATTTTAAAATGACCTTTATCATGTTTGAAATGTACTAACTCGTTTTTTCCTCACAGCAGGTCAACTTGTGTGTGGTAGCAACATTACGATCCCATTGAGTACATTTTTGGAGAAAGGGACATCTGTTGCACCACGGGGTGGGAGGAGGGTGCACAGCAGGACACATTTTCTTTCTGTGGGAAGCATTTCTTTCTTTTGGAATTTTGGTTTTTCATGTTGATTTTAAAATGACCTTTATCATGTTTGAAATGTAATAACTCGTTTTTTCCTCACAGCAGGTCAACTTGTGTGTGGTAGCAACATTACGATCCCATTGAGTACATTTTTGGAGAAAGGGCCATCTGTTGCACCATGGGGTGGGAGGAGGGTGCACAGCAGGACACATTTTCTTTCTGTGGTAAACATTTCTTTCTTTTGGAATTTTGGTTTTTCATGTTGATTTTAAAATGACCTTTATCATGTTTGAAATGTACTAACTCGTTTTTTCCTCACAGCAGGTCAACTTGTGTGTGGTAGCAACATTACGATCCCATTGAGTACATTTTTGGAGAAAGGGACATCTGTTGCACCATGGGGTGGGAGGAGGGTGCACAGCAGGACACATTTTCTTTCTGTGGTAAGCATTTCTTTCTTTTGGAATTTTGGTTTTTCATGTTGATTTTAAAATGACCTTTATCATGTTTGAAATGTACTATCTCGTTTTTTCCTCACAGCAGGTCAACTTGTGTGTGGTAGCAACCTTACGATCCCATTGAGTACATTTTTGGAGAAAGGGACATCTGTTGCGCCACGGGGTGGGAGGAGGGTGCACAGCAGGACATAATTTCTTTCTGTGGTAAGCATTTCTTTCTTTTGGAATTTTGGTTTTTCATGTTGATTTTAAGACGCCCTTTATCATGTTTGAAATGTACTAACTCGTTTTTTCCTCACAGCAGGTCAACTTGTGTGTGGTAGCAACATTACGATCCCATTGAGTACATTTTTGGAGAAAGGGACATCTGTTGCACCATTGGGTGGGAGGAGGGTGCACAGCAGGACACATTTTCTTTCTGTGGTAAGCTTTTCTTTCTTTTGGAATTTTGGTTTTTCTTGTTGATTTTAAAATGACCTTTATCATGTTTGAAATGTACTAACTCGTTTCTTCCTCACAGCAGGTCAACTTGTGTGTGGTAGCAACATTACGATCCCATTGAGTACATTTTTGGAGAAAGGGACATCTGTTGCACCACGGGGTGGGAGGAGGGTGCACAGCAGGACACATTTTCTTTCAATGGTAAGCATTTCTTTCTTTTGGAATTTTGGTTTTTCATGTTGATTTTAAAATGACCTTTATCATGTTTGAAATATACTATCTCGTTTTTTCCTCACAGCAGGTCAACTTGTGTGTGGTAGCAACATTACGATCCCATTGAGTACATTTTTGGAGAAAGGGACATCTGTTGCACCACGGGGTGGGAGGAGGGTGCACAGCAGGAAACATTTCCTTTCTAGGGTAAGCATTTCTTTCTTTTGGAATTTTGGTTTTTCATGTTGATTTTAAAATGACCTTTATCATGTTTGAAATGTACTAACTCGTTTTTTCCTCACAGCAGGTCAACTTGTGTGTGGTAGCAACATTACGATCCAATTGAGTACATTTTTGGAGAAAGGGACATCTGTTGCACCACGGGGTGGGAGGAGGGTGCACAGCAGGACACATTTTCTTTCTGTGGGAAGCATTTCTTTCTTTTGGAATTTTGGTTTTTCATGTTGATTTTAAAATGACCTTTATCATGTTTGAAATGTAATAACTCGTTTTTTCCTCACAGCAGGTCAACTTGTGTGTGGTAGCAACATTACGATCCCATTGAGTACATTTTTGGAGAAAGGGCCATCTGTTGCACCATGGGGTGGGAGGAGGGTGCACAGCAGGACACATTTTCTTTCTGTGGTAAACATTTCTTTCTTTTGGAATTTTGGTTTTTCATGTTGATTTTAAAATGACCTTTATCATGTTTGAAATGTACTAACTCGTTTTTTCCTCACAGCAGGTCAACTTGTGTGTGGTAGCAACATTACGATCCCATTGAGTACATTTTTGGAGAAAGGGACATCTGTTGCACCACGGGGTGGGAGGAGGGTGCACAGCAGGACACATTTTCTTTCTGTGGTAAGCATTTCTTTCTTTTGGAATTTTGGTTTTTCATGTTGATTTTAAAATGACCTTTATCATGTTTGAAATGTACTATCTCGTTTTTTCCTCACAGCAGGTCAACTTGTGTGTGGTAGCAACCTTACGATCCCATTGAGTACATTTTTGGAGAAAGGGACATCTGTTGCGCCACGGGGTGGGAGGAGGGTGCACAGCAGGACATAATTTCTTTCTGTGGTAAGCATTTCTTTCTTTTGGAATTTTGGTTTTTCATGTTGATTTTAAGACGCCCTTTATCATGTTTGAAATGTACTAACTCGTTTTTTCCTCACAGCAGGTCAACTTGTGTGTGGTAGCAACATTACGATCCCATTGAGTACATTTTTGGAGAAAGGGACATCTGTTGCACCACGGGGTGGGAGGAGGGTGCACAGCAGGACACATTTTCTTTCTGTGGTAAGCATTTCTTTCTTTTGGAATTTTGGTTTTTCTTGTTGATTTTAAAATGACCTTTATCATGTTTGAAATGTACTATCTCGTTTTTTCCTCACAGCAGGTCAACTTGTGTGTGGTAGCAACATTACGATCCCATTGAGTACATTTTTGGAGAAAGGGACATCTGTTGCACCACGGGGTGGGAGGAGGGTGCACAGCAGGAAACATTTCCTTTCTAGGGTAAGCATTTCTTTCTTTTGGAATTTTGGTTTTTCATGTTGATTTTAAAATGACCTTTATCATGTTTGAAATGTACTATCTCGTTTTTTCCTCACAGCAGGTCAACTTGTGTGTGGTAGCAACATTACGATCCCATTGAGTACATTTTTGGAGAAAGGGACATCTGTTGCACCACGGGGTGGGAGGAGGGTGCACAGCAGGACACATTTTCTTTCTGTGGGAAGCATTTCTTTCTTTTGGAATTTTGGTTTTTCATGTTGATTTTAAAATGACCTTTATCATGTTTGAAATGTAATAACTCGTTTTTTCCTCACAGCAGGTCAACTTGTGTGTGGTAGCAACATTACGATCCCATTGAGTACATTTTTGGAGAAAGGGCCATCTGTTGCACCATGGGGTGGGAGGAGGGTGCACAGCAGGACACATTTTCTTTCTGTGGTAAACATTTCTTTCTTTTGGAATTTTGGTTTTTCATGTTGATTTTAAAATGACCTTTATCATGTTTGAAATGTACTAACTCGTTTTTTCCTCACAGCAGGTCAACTTGTGTGTGGTAGCAACATTACGATCCCATTGAGTACATTTTTGGAGAAAGGGACATCTGTTGCACCACGGGGTGGGAGGAGGGTGCACAGCAGGACACATTTTCTTTCTGTGGTAAGCATTTCTTTCTTTTGGAATTTTGGTTTTTCATGTTGATTTTAAAATGACCTTTATCATGTTTGAAATGTACTATCTCGTTTTTTCCTCACAGCAGGTCAACTTGTGTGTGGTAGCAACCTTACGATCCCATTGAGTACATTTTTGGAGAAAGGGACATCTGTTGCGCCACGGGGTGGGAGGAGGGTGCACAGCAGGACATAATTTCTTTCTGTGGTAAGCATTTCTTTCTTTTGGAATTTTGGTTTTTCATGTTGATTTTAAGACGCCCTTTATCATGTTTGAAATGTACTAACTTGTTTTTTCCTCACAGCAGGTCAACTTGTGTGTGGTAGCAACATTACGATCCCATTGAGTACATTTTTGGAGAAAGGGACATCTGTTGCACCACGGGGTGGGAGGAGGGTGCACAGCAGGACACATTTTCTTTCTGTGGTAAGCATTTCTTTCTTTTGGAATTTTGGTTTTTCTTGTTGATTTTAAAATGACCTTTATCATGTTTGAAATGTACTAACTCGTTTCTTCCTCACAGCAGGTCAACTTGTGTGTGGTAGCAACATTACGATCCCATTGAGTACATTTTTGGAGAAAGGGACATCTGTTGCACCACGGGGTGGGAGGAGGGTGCACAGCAGGACACATTTTCTTTCTGTGGTAAGCATTTCTTTCTTTTGGAATTTTGGTTTTTCATGTTGATTTTAAAATGACCTTTATCATGTTTGAAATGTACTAACTCGTTTTTTCCTCACAGCAGGTCAACTTGTGTGTGGTAGCAACATTACGATCCCATTGAGTACATTTTTGGAGAAAGGGACATCTGTTGCACCACGGGGTGGAAGGAGGGTGCACAGCACGACACATTTTTTTTCTGTGGTAAGCATTTCTTTCTTTTGGAATTTTGGTTTTACATGTTGATTTTAAAATGACCTTTATCATGTTTGAAATGTACTAACTCGTTTTTTCCTCACAGCAGGTCAACTTGTGTGTGGTAGCAACATTACGATCCCATTGAGTACATTTTTGGAGAAAGGGACATCATTTGCACCACGGGGTGGGAGGAGGGTGCACAGCAGGACACATTTTCTTTCTGTGGTAAGCATTTCTTTCTTTTGGAATTTTGGTTTTTCATGTTGATTTTAAAATGACCTTTATCATGTTTGAAATGTACTAACTCGTTTTTTCCTCACAGCAGGTCAACTTGTGTGTGGTAGCAACATTACGATCCCATTGAGTACATTTTTGGAGAAAGGGACATCTGTTGCACCACGGGGTGGAAGGAGGGTGCACAGCACGACACATTTTTTTTCTGTGGTAAGCATTTCTTTCTTTTGGAATTTTGGTTTTACATGTTGATTTTAAAATGACCTTTATCATGTTTGAAATGTACTATCTCGTTTTTTCCTCACAGCAGGTCAACTTGTGTGTGGTAGCAACATTACGATCCCATTGAGTACATTTTTGGAGAAAGGGACATCTGTTGCGCCACGGGGTGGGAGGAGGGTGCACATCAGGACATTATTTCTTTCTGTGATAAGCATTTCTTTCTTTTGGAATTTTGGTTTTTCATGTTGATTTTAAAATGACCTTTATCATGTTTGAAATGTACTAACTCGTTTTTTCCTCACAGCAGGTCAACTTGTGTGTGGTAGCAACATTACAATCCCATTGAGTACATTTTTGGAGAAAGGGACATCTGTTGCACCACGGGGTGGGAGGAGGGTGCACAGCAGGACACATTTTATTTCTGTGGTAAGCATTTCTTTCTTTTGGAATTTTGGATTTTTCTTTTTTGTTTTTAAAATGACCTTTATCATGTTTGAAATGTACTAACTCGTTTTTTCCTCACAGAAGGTCAACTTGTGTGTGGTAGCAACATTACGATCCTATTGACTACATTTTTGGAGAAAGGGATATCTGTTGCACCACGGGGTGGGAGGAGGGTGCACAGCAGGACACATTTTCTTTCTGTGGTAAGCATTTCTTTCTTTTGGAATTTTGGTTTTACATGTTGATTTTAAAATGGCCTTTATCATGTTTGAAATGTACTAACTCGTTTTTTCCTCACAGCAGGTCAACTTGTGTGTGGTAGCAACATTACGATCCCATTGAGTACATTTTTGGAGAAAGGGACATGTATTGCACCACGGGGTGGGAGGAGGGTGCACAGCAGGACACATTTTCCTTCTGTGGTAAGCATTTCGTTCTTTTGGAATTTTGGTTTTTCATGTTGATTTTAAAATGACTTTTATCATGTTTGAAATGTACTAACTCGTTTTTAACTTACAGCAGGTTGTGTGTGGTAGCAACATTACGATCCCATTGAGTACATTTTTGGAGAAAGGGACATCTGTTGCACCACGGGGTGGGAGGAGGGTGCACAGCACAACACATTTTCTTTCTGTGGTAAGCATTTCATTCTTTTGGAATTTTGGTTTTTTCATGTTGATTTTAAAAATGACCTTTATCATGTTTGAAATGTACTAACTCGTTTTTTTCCTCACAGCAGGTCAACTTGTGTGTGGTAGCAACATTACGATTCCCAATGAGTACATTTTTGGAGAAAGGGACATCTGTTGCACCACGGGGTGGGAGGAGGGTGCACAGCAGGACACATTTTCTTTCTGTGGTAAGCATTTCTTTCTTTTGGAATTTTGGTTTTTCATGTTGATTTTAAAATGACCTTTATCATGTTTGAAATGTACTAACTCGTTTTTTTCCTCACAGCAGTTCAACTTGTGTGTGGTAGCAACATTACGATCCCATTGTGTACATTTTTGGAGAAAGGGACATCTGTTGCACCACGGGGTGGGAGGAGGGTGCACAGCAGGACACATTTTCTTTCTGTGGTAAGCATTTCTTTCTTTTGGAATTTTGGTTTTTCATGTTGATTTTAAAATGACCTTTATCATGTTTGAAATGTACTAACTCGTTTTTTCCTCACAGCAGGTCAACTTGTGTGTGGTAGCAACATTACGATCCCATTGAGTACATTTTTGGAGAAAGGGACATCTGTTGCACCACGGGGTGGGAGGAGGGTGCACAGCCGGACACATTTTCTTTCTGTGGTAAGCATTTCTTTCTTTTGGAATTTTGGTTTTTCATGTTGATTTTAAAATGACCTTTATCATGTTTGAAATATACTAACTCATTGTTTCCTCACAGCAGGTCAACTTGTGTGTGGTAGCAACATTACGATCCCATTGAGTACATTTTTGGAGAAAGGGACATCTGTTGCACCACGGGGTGGGAGGAGGGTGCACAGCAGGACACATTTTCTTTCTGTGGTAAGCATTTCTTTCTTTTGGAATTTTGGTTTTTTCATGTTGATTTTAAAATGACCTTTATCATGTTTGAAATGTACTAACTCGTTTTTTCCTCACAGCAGGTCAACTTGTGTGTGGTAGCAACATTACGATCCCATTGAGTACATTTTTGGAGAAAGGGACATCTGTTGCACCATGGGGTGGGAGGAGGGTGCAAAGCAGGACACATTTTCTTTCTGTGGTAAGCATTTCTTTCTTTTGGAATTGTGGTTTTTCATGTTGATTTTAAAATGAGCTTTATCATGTTTGAAATGTACTAACTCGTTTTTTCCTCACAGAAGGTCAACTTGTGTGTGGTAGCAACATTACGATCCCATTGAGTACATTTTTGGAGAAAGGGACATCTGTTGCACCACGGGGTGGGAGGAGGGTGCACAGCAGGACACATTTTCTTTCTGTGGTAAGCATTTCTTTCTTTTGGAATTTTGGTTTTTCATGTTGATTTTAAAATGACCTTTATCATGTTTGAAATGTACTAACTCGTTTTTTCCTCACAGCAGGTCAACTTGTGTGTGGTAGCAACATTACGATCCCATTGAGTACATTTTTGGAGAAAGGGACATCTGTTGCACCACGGGGTGGGAGGAGGGTGCACAGCAGGACACATTTTCTTTCTGTGGTAAGCATTTCTTTCTTTTGGAACTTTGGTTTTTCATGTTGATTTTAAAATGACCTTTATCATGTTTGAAATGTACTAACTCGTTTTTTTCCTCACAGCAGGTCAACTTGTGTGTGGTAGCAACATTATGATCCCATTGAGTACATTTTTGGAGAAAGGGACATCTGTTGCACCACGGGGTGGGAGGAGGGTGCACAGCAGGACACATTTTCTTTCTGTGGTAAGCATTTCTTTCTTTTGGAATTTTGGTTTTTCATGTTGATTTTAAAATGACCTTTATCATGTTTGAATTGTACTAACTCGTTTTTTCCTCACAGCAGGTCAACTTGTGTGTGGTAGCAACATTACGATCCCATTGAGTACATTTTTGGAGAAAGGGACATCTGTTTCACCACGGGGTGGGAGGAGGGTGCACAGCAGGACACATTTCCTTTCTGTGGTAAGCATTTCTTTCTTTTGGAATTTTGGTTTTTCATGTTGATTTTAAAATGACCTTTATCATGTTTGAAATGTACTAACTCGTTTTTTCCTCACAGCAGGTCAACTTGTGTGTGGTAGCAACATTACGATCCCATTGAGTACATTTTTGGAGAAAGGGACATCTGTTGCACCACGGGGTGGGAGGAGGGTGCACAGCACAACACATTTTCTTTCTGTGGTAAGCATTTCATTCTTTTGGAATTTTGGTTTTTCATGTTGATTTTAAAATGACCTTTATCATGTTTGAAATGTACTAACTCGTTTTTTCCTCACAGCAGGTCAACTTGTGTGTGGTAGCAACATTACGATCCCAATGAGTACATTTTTGGAGAAAGGGACATCTGTTGCACCACGGGGTGGGAGGAGGGTGCACAGCAGGACACATTTTCTTTCTGTGGTAAGCATTTCTTTCTTTTGGAATTTTGGTTTTTCATGTTGATTTTAAAATGACCTTTATCATGTTTGAAATGTACTAACTCGTTTTTTCCTCACAGCAGTTCAACTTGTGTGTGGTAGCAACATTACGATCCCATTGTGTACATTTTTGGAGAAAGGGACATCTGTTGCACCACGGGGTGGGAGGAGGGTGCACAGCAGGACACATTTTCTTTCTGTGGTAAGCATTTCTTTCTTTTGGAATTTTGGTTTTTCATGTTGATTTTAAAATGACCTTTATCATGTTTGAAATGTACTAACTCATTGTTTCCTCACAGCAGGTCAACTTGTGTGTGGTAGCAACATTACGATCCCATTGAGTACATTTTTGGAGAAAGGGACATCTGTTGCACCATGGGGTGGGAGGAGGGTGCACAGCAGGACACATTTTCTTTCTGTGGTAAGCATTTCTTTCTTTTGGAATTTTGGTTTTTCATGTTGATTTTAAAATGACCTTTATCATGTTTGAAATGTACTAACTCGTTTTTTCCTCACAGCAGGTCAACTTGTGTGTGGTAGCAACATTACGATCCCATTGAGTACATTTTTGGAGAAAGGGACATCTGTTGCACCACGGGGTGGGAGGAGGGTGCACAGCAGTACACATTTTCTTTCTGTGGTAAGCATATCTTTCTTTTGGAATTTTGGTTTTTCATGTTGATTTTAAAATGACCTTTATCATGTTTGAAATGTACTAACTCGTTTTTTCCTCACAGCAGGTCAACTTGTGTGTGGTAGCAACATTACGATCCCATTGAGTACATTTTTGGAGAAAGGGACATCTGTTGCACCACGGGGTGGGAGGAGGGTGCACAGCATGACACATTTTATTTCTGTGGTAAGCATTTCTTTCTTTTGGAATTTTGGATTTTCATGTTGATTTTAAAATGACCTTTATCATGTTTGAAATGTACTAACTCATTTTTTCCTCACAGCAGGTCAATTTGTGTGTGGTAGCAACATTACGATCCCATTGAGTACATTTTTGGAGAAAGGGACATCTGTTGCACCACGGGGTGGGAGGAGGGTGCACAGCAGGACACATTTTCTTTCTGTGATAAGCATTTCTTTCTTGTGGAATTTTGGTTTTTCATGTTGATTTTAAAATGACCTTTATCATGTTTGAAATGTACTAACTCGTTTTTTCCTCACAGCAGATCAACTTGTGTGTGGTAGCAACATTACGATCCCATTGAGTACATTTTTGGAGAATGGGACATCTGTTGCACCACGGGGTGGGAGGAGGGTGCACAGCAGGACACATTTTCTTTCTGTGGGAAGCATTTCTTTCTTTTGGAATTTTGGTTTTTCATGTTGATTTTAAAATGACCTTTATCATGTTTGAAATGTACTAACTCGTTTTTTCCTCACAGCAGGTCAACTTGTGTGTGGTAGCAACATTACGATCCCATTGAGTAAATTTTGGAGAAAGGGCCATCTGTTGCACCATGGGGTGGGAGGTGGGTGCACAGCAGGACACATTTTCTTTCTGTGGTAAGCATTTCTTTATTTTGGAATTTTGGTTTTTCATGTTGATTTTAAAATGACCTTTATCATGTTTGAAATATACTAACTCGTTTTTTCCTTACAGCAGGTCAACTTGTGTGTGGTAGCAACATTACGATCCCATTGAGTACATTTTTGGAGAAAGGGACATGTGTTGCACCACGGGGTGGGAGGAGGGTGCACAGCAGGACACATTTTCTTTCTGTGGTAAGCATTTCTTTCTTTTGGAATTTTGGTTTTTCATGTTGATTTTAAAATGACCTTTATCATGTTTGAAATGTACTAACTCGTTTTTTCCTCACAGCAGGTCAACTTGTGTGTGGTAGCAACATTACGATCCCATTGAGTACATTTTTGGAGAAAGGGACATCTGTTGCACCACAGGGTGGGAGGAGGGTGCACAGCAGGACACATTTTCTTTCTGTGGTAAGCATTTCTTTCTTTTGGAATTTTGGTTTTTCATGTTGATTTTAAAATGACCTTTATCATGTTTGAAATGTACTAACTCGTTTTTTCCTCACAGCAGGTCAACTTGTGTGTGGTAGCAACATTACGATCCCATTGAGTACATTTTTGGAGAAAGGGACATCTGTTGCACCACGGGGTGGGAGGAGGGTGCACAGCAGGACACATTTTCTTTCTGTGGTAAGCATTTCTTTCTTTTGGAACTTTGGTTTTTCATGTTGATTTTAAAATGACCTTTATCATGTTTGAAATGTACTAACTCGTTTTTTCCTCACAGCAGGTCAACTTGTGTGTGGTAGCAACATTACGATCCCATTGAGTACATTTTTGGAGAAAGGGACATCTGTTGCACCACGGGGTGGGAGGAGGGTGCAGAGCAGGACACATTTTCTTTCTGTGGTAAGCATTTCTTTCTTTTGGAATTTTGGTTTTACATGTTGATTTTAAAATGACCTTTATCATGTTTGAAATGTACTATCTCGTTTTTTACTCACAGCAGGTCAACTTGTGTGTGGTAGCAACATTACGATCCCATTGAGTACATTTTTGGAGAAAGGGACATCTGTTGCACCACGGGGTGATAGGAGGGTGCACAGCAGGACACATTTTCTTTCTGTGGTAAGCATTTCTTTCTTTTGGAATTTTGGTTTTTCATGTTGATTTTAAAATGACCTTTATCATGTTTGAAATGTACTAACTCGTTTTTTCCTCACAGCAGGTCAACTTGTGTGTGGTAGCAACATTACGATCCCATTGAGTACATTTTTGGAGAAAGGGATATCTGTTGCACCACAGGGTGGGAGGAGGGTGCACAGCAGGACACATTTTCTTTCTGTGGTAAGCATTTCTTTCTTTCGGAATTTTGGTTTTTCATGTTGATTTTAAAATGACCTTTATCATGTTTGAAATGTACTAACTCGTTTTTTCCTCACAGCAGGTCAACTTGTGTGTGGTAGCAACATTACGATCCCATTGAGTACATTTTTGGAGAAAGGGACATCTGTTGCACCACGGGGTGATAGGAGGGTGCACAGCAGGACACATTTTCTTTCTGTGGTAAGCATTTCTTTCTTTTGGAACTTTGGTTTTACATGTTGATTTTAAAATGACCTTTATCATGTTTGAAATGTACTAACTCGTTTTTTCCTCACAGCAGGTCAACTTGTGTGTGGTAGCAACATTACGATCCCATTGAGTACATTTTTGGAGAAAGGGACATCTGTTGCACCACGGGGTGGGAGGAGGGTGCACAGCAGGACACATTTTCTTTCTGTGGTAAGCATTTCTTTCTTTTGGAATTTTGGTTTTTCATGTTGATTTTAAAATGACCTTTATCATGTTTGAAATGTACTAACTCGTTTTTTCCTCACAGCAGGTCAACTTGTGTGTGGTAGCAACATTACGATCCCATTGAGTACATTTTTGGAGAAAGGGACATCTGTTGCACCACGGGGTGGGAGGAGGGTGCACAGCAGGACACATTTTCTTTCTGTGGTAAGCATTTCTTTCTTTTGGAATTTTGGTTTTTCATGTTGATTTTAAAATGACCTTTATCATGTTTGAAATGTACTAACTCGTTTTTTCCTCACAGCAGGTCAACTTGTGTGTGGTAGCAACATTACGATCCCATTGAGTACATTTTTGGAGAAAGGGACATCTGTTGCACCACGGGGTGGGAGGAGGGTGCACAGCAGGACACATTTTCTTTCTGTGGTAATCATTTCTTTCTTTTGGAATTTTGGTTTTTCATGTTGATTTTAAAATGACCTTTATCATGTTTGAAATGTACTAACTCGTTTTTTCCTCACAGCAGTTCAACTTGTGTGTGGTAGCAACATTACGATCCCATTGTGTACATTTTTGGAGAAAGGGACATCTGTTGCACCACGGGGTGGGAGGAGGGTGCACAGCAGGACACATTTTCTTTCTGTGGTAAGCATTTCTTTCTTTTGGAATTTTGGTTTTTCATGTTGATTTTAAAATGACCTTTATCATGTTTGAAATGTACTAACTCATTGTTTCCTCACAGCAGGTCAACTTGTGTGTGGTAGCAACATTACGATCCCATTGAGTACATTTTTGGAGAAAGGGACATCTGTTGCACCACGGGGTGGGAGGAGGGTGCACAGCAGGACACATTTTCTTTCTGTGGTAAGCATTTCTTTCTTTTGGAATTTTGGTTTTTCATGTTGATTTTAAAATGACCTTTATCATGTTTGAAATGTACTAACTCGTTTTTTCCTCACAGCAGGTCAACTTGTGTGTGGTAGCAACATTACGATCCCATTGAGTACATTTTTGGAGAAAGGGACATCTGTTGCACCACGGGGTGGGAGGAGGGTGCACAGCAGGACACATTTTCTTTCTGTGGTAAGCATTTCTTTCTTTTGGAATTTTGGTTTTTCATGTTGATTTGAAAATGACCTTTATCATGTTTGAAATGTACTAACTCGTTTTTTCCTCGCAGCAGGTCAACTTGTGTGTGGTAGCAACATTACGATCCCATTGAGTACATTTTTGGAGAAAGGGACATCTGTTGCACCACGGGGTGGGAGGAGGGTGCACAGCAGGACACATTTTCTTTCTGTGGTAAGCATTTCTTTCTTTTGGAATTTTGGTTTTACATGTTGATTTTAAAATGACCTTTATCATGTTTGAAATGTACTATCTCGTTTTTTACTCACAGCAGGTCAACTTGTGTGTGGTAGCAACATTACGATCCCATTGAGTACATTTTTGGAGAAAGGGACATCTGTTGCACCACGGGGTGATAGGAGGGTGCACAGCAGGAAACATTTTCTTTCTGTGGTAAGCATTTCTTTCTTTTGGAATTTTGGTTTTTCATGTTGATTTTAAAATGACCTTTATCATGTTTGAAATGTACTAACTCGTTTTTTCCTCACAGCAGGTCAACTTGTGTGTGGTAGCAACATTACGATCCCATTGAGTACATTTTTGGAGAAAGGGACATCTGTTGCACCACAGGGTGGGAGGAGGGTGCACAGCAGGACACATTTTCTTTCTGTGGTAAGCATTTCTTTCTTTTGGAATTTTGGTTTTTCATGTTGATTTTAAAATGACCTTTATCATGTTTGAAATGTACTAACTCGTTTTTTCCTCACAGCAGGTCAACTTGTGTGTGGTAGCAACATTACGATCCCATTGAGTACATTTTTGGAGAAAGGGACATCTGTTGCACCACGGGGTGATAGGAGGGTGCACAGCAGGACACATTTTCTTTCTGTGGTAAGCATTTCTTTCTTTTGGAATTTTGGTTTTACATGTTGATTTTAAAATGACCTTTATCATGTTTGAAATGTACTAACTCGTTTTTTCCTCACAGCAGGTCAACTTGTGTGTGGTAGCAACATTACGATCCCATTGAGTACATTTTTGGAGAAAGGGACATCTGTTGCACCACGGGGTGGGAGGAGGGTGCACAGCAGGACACATTTTCTTTCTGTGGTAAGCATTTCTTTCTTTTGGAATTTTGGTTTTTCATGTTGATTTTAAAATGACCTTTATCATGTTTGAAATGTACTAACTCGTTTTTTCCTCACAGCAGGTCAACTTGTGTGTGGTAGCAACATTATGATCCCATTGAGTACATTTTTGGAGAAAGGGACATCTGTTGCACCACGGGGTGGGAGGAGGGTGCACAGCAGGACACATTTTCTTTCTGTGGTAATCATTTCTTTCTTTTGGAATTTTGGTTTTTCATGTTGATTTTAAAATGACCTTTATCATGTTTGAAATGTACTAACTCGTTTTTTCCTCACAGCAGTTCAACTTGTGTGTGGTAGCAACATTACGATCCCATTGTGTACATTTTTGGAGAAAGGGACATCTGTTGCACCACGGGGTGGGAGGAGGGTGCACAGCAGGACACATTTTCTTTCTGTGGTAAGCATTTCTTTCTTTTGGAATTTTGGTTTTTCATGTTGATTTTAAAATGACCTTTATCATGTTTGAAATGTACTAACTCATTGTTTCCTCACAGCAGGTCAACTTGTGTGTGGTAGCAACATTACGATCCCATTGAGTACATTTTTGGAGAAAGGGACATCTGTTGCACCACGGGGTGGGAGGAGGGTGCACAGCAGGACACATTTTCTTTCTGTGGTAAGCATTTCTTTCTTTTGGAATTTTGGTTTTTCATGTTGATATTAAAATGACCATTATCATGTTTGAAATGTACTAACTCGTTTTTTCCTCACAGCAGGTCAACTTGTGTGTGGTAGCAACATTACGATCCCATTGAGTACATTTTTGGAGAAAGGGACATCTGTTGCACCACGGGGTGGGAGGAGGGTGCACAGCAGGACACATTTTCTTTCTGTGGTAAGCATATCTTTCTTTTGGAATTTTGGTTTTTCATGTTGATTTTAAAATGACCTTTATCATGTTTGAAATGTACTAACTCGTTTTTTCCTCACAGCAGGTCAACTTGTGTGTGGTAGCAACATTACGATCCCATTGAGTACATTTTTGGAGAAAGGGACATCTGTTGCACCACGGGGTGGGAGGAGGGTGCACAGCAGGACACATTTTCTTTCTGTGGTAAGCATTTCTTTCTTTTGGAATTTTGGTTTTACATGTTGATTTTAAAATGACCTTTATCATGTTTGAAATGTACTATCTCGTTTTTTACTCACAGCAGGTCAACTTGTGTGTGGTAGCAACATTACGATCCCATTGAGTACATTTTTGGAGAAAGGGACATCTGTTGCACCACGGGGTGATAGGAGGGTGCACAGCAGGAAACATTTTCTTTCTGTGGTAAGCATTTCTTTCTTTTGGAATTTTGGTTTTTCATGTTGATTTTAAAATGACCTTTATCATGTTTGAAATGTACTAACTCGTTTTTTCCTCACAGCAGGTCAACTTGTGTGTGGTAGCAACATTACGATCCCATTGAGTACATTTTTGGAGAAAGGGACATCTGTTGCACCACGGGGTGGGAGGAGGGTGCACAGCAGGACACATTTTCTTTCTGTGGTAAGCATTTCTTTCTTTTGGAATTTTGGTTTTTCATGTTGATTTTAAAATGACCTTTATCATGTTTGAAATGTACTAACTCGTTTTTTCCTCACAGCAGGTCAACTTGTGTGTGGTAGCAACATTACGATCCCATTGAGTACATTTTTGGAGAAAGGGACATCTGTTGCACCACGGGGTGGGAGGAGGGTGCACAGCAGGAAACATTTTCTTTCTGTGGTAATCATTTCTTTCTTTTGGAATTTTGGTTTTTCATGTTGATTTTAAAATGACCTTTATCATGTTTGAAATGTACTAACTCGTTTTTTCCTCACAGCAGTTCAACTTGTGTGTGGTAGCAACATTACGATCCCATTGTGTACATTTTTGGAGAAAGGGACATCTGTTGCACCACGGGGTGGGAGGAGGGTGCACAGCAGGACACATTTTCTTTCTGTGGTAAGCATTTCTTTCTTTTGGAATTTTGGTTTTTCATGTTGATTTTAAAATGACCTTTATCATGTTTGAAATGTACTAACTCATTGTTTCCTCACAGCAGGTCAACTTGTGTGTGGTAGCAACATTACGATCCCATTGAGTACATTTTTGGAGAAAGGGACATCTGTTGCACCACGGGGTGGGAGGAGGGTGCACAGCAGGACACATTTTCTTTCTGTGGTAAGCATTTCTTTCTTTTGGAATTTTGGTTTTTCATGTTGATTTTAAAATGACCATTATCATGTTTGAAATGTACTAACTCGTTTTTTCCTCACAGCAGGTCAACTTGTGTGTGGTAGCAACATTACGATCCCATTGAGTACATTTTTGGAGAAAGGGACATCTGTTGCACCACGGGGTGGGAGGAGGGTGCACAGCAGGACACATTTTCTTTCTGTGGTAAGCATATCTTTCTTTTGGAATTTTGGTTTTTCATGTTGATTTTAAAATGACCTTTATCATGTTTGAAATGTACTAACTCGTTTTTTCCTCACAGCAGGTCAACTTGTGTGTGGTAGCAACATTACGATCCCATTGAGTACATTTTTGGAGAAAGGGACATCTGTTGCACCACGGGGTGGGAGGAGGGTGCACAGCAGGACACATTTTCTTTCTGTGGTAAGCATTTCTTTCTTTTGGAATTTTGGTTTTACATGTTGATTTTAAAATGACCTTTATCATGTTTGAAATGTACTATCTCGTTTTTTACTCACAGCAGGTCAACTTGTGTGTGGTAGCAACATTACGATCCCATTGAGTACATTTTTGGAGAAAGGGACATCTGTTGCACCACGGGGTGATAGGAGGGTGCACAGCAGGAAACATTTTCTTTCTGTGGTAAGCATTTCTTTCTTTTGGAATTTTGGTTTTTCATGTTGATTTTAAAATGACCTTTATCATGTTTGAAATGTACTAACTCGTTTTTTCCTCACAGCAGGTCAACTTGTGTGTGGTAGCAACATTACGATCCCATTGAGTACATTTTTGGAGAAAGGGACATCTGTTGCACCACAGGGTGGGAGGAGGGTGCACAGCAGGACACATTTTCTTTCTGTGGTAAGCATTTCTTTCTTTTGGAATTTTGGTTTTTCATGTTGATTTTAAAATGACCTTTATCATGTTTGAAATGTACTAACTCGTTTTTTCCTCACAGCAGGTCAACTTGTGTGTGGTAGCAACATTACGATCCCATTGAGTACATTTTTGGAGAAAGGGACATCTGTTGCACCACGGGGTGATAGGAGGGTGCACAGCAGGACACATTTTCTTTCTGTGGTAAGCATTTCTTTCTTTTGGAATTTTGGTTTTACATGTTGATTTTAAAATGACCTTTATCATGTTTGAAATGTACTAACTCGTTTTTTCCTCACAGCAGGTCAACTTGTGTGTGGTAGCAACATTACGATCCCATTGAGTACATTTTTGGAGAAAGGGACATCTGTTGCACCACGGGGTGGGAGGAGGGTGCACAGCAGGACACATTTTCTTTCTGTGGTAAGCATTTCTTTCTTTTGGAATTTTGGTTTTTCATGTTGATTTTAAAATGACCTTTATCATGTTTGAAATGTACTAACTCGTTTTTTCCTCACAGCAGGTCAACTTGTGTGTGGTAGCAACATTACGATCCCATTGAGTACATTTTTGGAGAAAGGGACATCTGTTGCACCACGGGGTGGGAGGAGGGTGCACAGCAGGACACATTTTCTTTCTGTGGTAATCATTTCTTTCTTTTGGAATTTTGGTTTTTCATGTTGATTTTAAAATGACCTTTATCATGTTTGAAATGTACTAACTCGTTTTTTCCTCACAGCAGTTCAACTTGTGTGTGGTAGCAACATTACGATCCCATTGTGTACATTTTTGGAGAAAGGGACATCTGTTGCACCACGGGGTGGGAGGAGGGTGCACAGCAGGACACATTTTCTTTCTGTGGTAAGCATTTCTTTCTTTTGGAATTTTGGTTTTTCATGTTGATTTTAAAATGACCTTTATCATGTTTGAAATGTACTAACTCATTGTTTCCTCACAGCAGGTCAACTTGTGTGTGGTAGCAACATTACGATCCCATTGAGTACATTTTTGGAGAAAGGGACATCTGTTGCACCACGGGGTGGGAGGAGGGTGCACAGCAGGACACATTTTCTTTCTGTGGTAAGCATTTCTTTCTTTTGGAATTTTGGTTTTTCATGTTGATTTTAAAATGACCATTATCATGTTTGAAATGTACTAACTCGTTTTTTCCTCACAGCAGGTCAACTTGTGTGTGGTAGCAACATTACGATCCCATTGAGTACATTTTTGGAGAAAGGGACATCTGTTGCACCACGGGGTGGGAGGAGGGTGCACAGCAGGACACATTTTCTTTCTGTGGTAAGCATATCTTTCTTTTGGAATTTTGGTTTTTCATGTTGATTTTAAAATGACCTTTATCATGTTTGAAATGTACTAACTCGTTTTTTCCTCACAGCAGGTCAACTTGTGTGTGGTAGCAACATTACGATCCCATTGAGTACATTTTTGGAGAATGGGACATCTGTTGCACCACGGGGTGGGAGGAGGGTGCACAGCAGGACACATTTTCTTTCTGTGGGAAGCATTTCTTTCTTTTGGAATTTTGGTTTTTCATGTTGATTTTAAAATGACCTTTATCATGTTTGAAATGTACTAACTCGTTTTTTCCTCACAGCAGGTCAACTTGTGTGTGGTAGCAACATTACGATCCCATTGAGTAAATTTTGGAGAAAGGGCCATCTGTTGCACCATGGGGTGGGAGGTGGGTGCACAGCAGGACACATTTTCTTTCTGTGGTAAGCATTTCTTTCTTTTGGAATTTTGGTTTTTCATGTTGATTTTAAAATGACCTTTATCATGTTTGAAATGTACTAACTCGTTTTTTCCTCACAGCAGGTCAACTTGTGTGTGGTAGCAACATTACGATCCCATTGAGTACATTTTTGGAGAAAGGGACATGTGTTGCACCACGGGGTGGGAGGAGGGTGCACAGCAGGACACATTTTCTTTCTGTGGTAAGCATTTCTTTCTTTTGGAATTTTGGTTTTTCATGTTGATTTTAAAATGACCTTTATCATGTTTGAAATGTACTAACTCGTTTTTTCCTCACAGCAGGTCAACTTGTGTGTGGTAGCAACGTTACGATCCCATTGAGTACATTTTTGGAGAAAGGGACATCTGTTGCACCACGGGGTGGGAGGAGGGTGCACAGCAGGACACATTTTCTTTCTGTGGTAAGCATTTCTTTCTTTTGGAATATTGGTTTTTCATGTTGATTTTAAAATGACCTTTATCATGTTTGAAATGTACTAACTCGTTTTTTCCTCACAGCAGGTCAACTTGTGTGTGGTAGCAACATTACGATCCCATTGAGTACATTTTTGGAGAAAGGGCATCTGTTGCACCACGGGGTGGGAGGAGGGTGCACAGCAGGACACATTTTCTTTCTGTGGTAAGCATTTCTTTCTTTTGGAATTTTGGTTTTTCATGTTGATTTTAAAATGACCTTTATCATGTTTGAAATGTACTAACTCGTTTTTTCCTCACAGCAGGTCAACTTGTGTGTGGTAGCAACATTACGATCCCATTGAGTACATTTTTGGAGAAAGGGACATCTGTTGCACCACGGGGTGGGAGGAGGGTGCACAGCAGGACACATTTTCTTTCTGTGGTAAGCATTTCTTTCTTGTGGAATTTTGGTTTTACATGTTGATTTTAAAATGACCTTTATCATGTTTGAAATGTACTATCTCGTTTTTTACTCACAGCAGGTCAACTTGTGTGTGGTAGCAACATTACGATCCCATTGTGTACATTTTTGGAGAAAGGGACATCTGTTGCACCACGGGGTGATAGGAGGGTGCACAGCAGGACACATTTTCTTTCTGTGGTAAGCATTTCTTTCTTTTGGAATTTTGGTTTTTCATGTTGATTTTAAAATGACCTTTATCATATTTGAAATGTACTAACTCGTTTTTTCCTCACAGCAGGTCAACTTGTGTGTGGTAGCAACATTACGATCCCATTGAGTACATTTTTGGAGAAAGGGATATCTGTTGCACCACAGGGTGGGAGGAGGGTGCACAGCAGGACACATTTTCTTTCTGTGGTAAGCATTTCTTTCTTTTGGAATTTTGGTTTTTCATGTTGATTTTAAAATGACCTTTATCATGTTTGAAATGTACTAACTCGTTTTTTCCTCACAGCAGGTCAACTTGTGTGTGGTAGCAACATTACGATCCCATTGAGTACATTTTTGGAGAAAGGGACATCTGTTGCACCACGGGGTGATAGGAGGGTGCACAGCAGGACACATTTTCTTTCTGTGGTAAGCATTTCTTTCTTTTGGAATTTTGGTTTTACATGTTGATTTTAAAATGACCTTTATCATGTTTGAAATGTACTAACTCGTTTTTTCCTCACAGCAGGTCAACTTGTGTGTGGTAGCAACATTACGATCCCATTGAGTACATTTTTGGAGAAAGGGACATCTGTTGCACCACGGGGTGGGAGGAGGGTGCACAGCAGGACACATTTTCTTTCTGTGGTAAGCATTTCTTTCTTTTGGAATTTTGGTTTTTCATGTTGATTTTAAAATGACCTTTATCATGTTTGAAATGTACTAACTCGTTTTTTCCTCACAGCAGGTCAACTTGTGTGTGGTAGCAACATTACGATCCCATTGAGTACATTTTTGGAGAAAGGGACATCTGTTGCACCACGGGGTGGGAGGAGGGTGCACAGCAGGACACATTTTCTTTCTGTGGTAAGCATTTCTTTCTTTTGGAATTTTGGTTTTTCATGTTGATTTTAAAATGACCTTTATCATGTTTGAAATGTACTAACTCGTTTTTTCCTCACAGCAGGTCAACTTGTGTGTGGTAGCAACATTACGATCCCATTGAGTACATTTTTGGAGAAAGGGACATCTGTTGCACCACGGGGTGGGAGGAGGGTGCACAGCAGGACACATTTTCTTTCTGTGGTAATCATTTCTTTCTTTCGGAATTTTGGTTTTTCATGTTGATTTTAAAATGACCTTTATCATGTTTGAAATGTACTAACTCGTTTTTTCCTCACAGCAGGTCAACTTGTGTGTGGTAGCAACATTACGATCCCATTGAGTACATTTTTGGAGAAAGGGAAATCTGTTGCACCACGGGGTGGGAGGAGGGTGCACAGCAGGACACATTTTCTTTCTGTGGTAAGCATTTCTTTCTTTTGGAATTTTGGGTTTTCATGTTGATTTTAAAATGACCTTTATCATGTTTGAAATGTACTAACTCGTTTTTTCCTCACAGCAGGTCAACTTGTGTGTGGTAGCAACATTACGATCCCATTGAGTACATTTTTGGAGAAAGGGACATCTGTTGCATCACGGGGTGGGAGGAGGGTGCACAGCAGGACACATTTTCTTTCTGTGGTAAGCATTTCTTTCTTTTGGAATTTTGGTTTTTCATGTTGATTTTAAAATGACCTTTATCATGTTTGAAATGTACTAACTCGTTTTTTCCTCACAGCAGGTCAACTTGTGTGTGGTAGCAACATTACGATCCCATTGAGTACATTTTTGGAGAAAGGGACATCTGTTGCACCACGGGGTGGGAGGAGGGTGCACAGAAGGACACATTTTCTTTCTGTGGTAAGCATTTCTTTCTTTTGGAATTTTGGTTTTTCATGTTGATTTTAAAATGACCTTTATCATGTTTGAAATGTACTAACTCGTTTTTTCCTCACAGCAGGTCAACTTGTGTGTGGTAGCAACATTACGATCCCATTGAGTACATTTTTGGAGAAAGGGACATCTGTTGCACCACGGGGTGGGAGGAGGGTGCACAGCAGGACACATTTTCTTTCTGTGGTAAGCATTTCTTTCTTTTGGAATTTTGGTTTTTCATGTTGATTTTAAAATGACCTTTATCATGTTTGAAATGTACTAACTCGTTTTTTCCTCACAGCAGGTCAACTTGTGTGTGGTAGCAACATTACGATCCCATTGAGTACATTTTTGGAGAAAGGGACATCTGTTGCACCCCGGGGTGGGAGGAGGGTGCACAGCAGGACACATTTTCTTTCTGTGGTAAGCATTTCTTTCTTTTGGAATTTTGGTTTTTCATGTTGATTTTAAAATGACCCTTATCATGTTTGAAATGTACTAACTCGTTTTTTCCTCACAGCAGGTCAACTTGTGTGTGGTAGCAACATTACGATCCCATTGAGTACATTTTTGGAGAAAGGGACATCTGTTGCACCACGGGGTGGTAGGAGGGTGCACAGCAGGACACATTTTCTTTCTGTGGTAAGCATTTCTTTCTTTTCGAATTTTGGTTTTTCATGTTGATTTTAAAATGACCTTTATCATGTTTGAAATGTACTAACTCGTTTTTTCCTCACAGCAGGTCAACTTGTGTGTGGTAGCAACATTACGATCCCATTTAGTACATTTTTGGAGAAAGGGACATCTGTTGCACCACGGGGTGAGAGGAGGGTGCACAGCTGGACACATTTTCTTTCTGTGGTAAGCATTTCTTTCTTTTGGAATTTTGGTTTTTCATGTTGATTTTAAAATGACCTTTATCATGTTTGAAATGTACTAACTCGTTTTTTCCTCACAGCAGGTCAACTTGTGTGTGGTAGCAACATTACGATCCCATTGAGTACATTTTTGGAGAAAGGGACATCTGTTGCACCACGGGGTCGGAGGAGGGTGCACAGCAGGACACATTTTCTTTCTGTGGTAAGCATTTCTTTCTTTTGGAATTTTGGTTTTTCATGTTGATTATAAAATGACCTTTATCATGTTTGAAATGTACTAACTCGTTTTTTCCTCACAGCAGGTCAACTTGTGTGTGGTAGCAACATTACGATCCCATTGAGTACATTTTTGGAGAAAGGGACATCTGTTGCACCACGGGGTGGGAGGAGGGTGCACAGCAGGACACATTTTCTTTCTGTGGTAAGCATTTCTTTCTTTTGGAATTTTGGTTTTTCATGTTGATTTTAAAATGACCTTTATCATGTTTGAAATGTACTAACTCGTTTTTTCCTCACAGCAGGTCAACTTGTGTGTGGTAGCAACATTACGATCCCATTGAGTACATTTTTGGAGAAAGGGACATCTGTTGCACCACGGGGTGGGAGGAGGGTGCACAGCAGGACACATTTTCTTTCTGTGGTAAGCATTTCTTTCTTTTGGAATTTTGGTTTTTCATGTTGATTTTAAAATGACCTTTATCATGTTTGAAATGTACTAACTCGTTTTTTCCTCACAGCAGGTCAACTTGTGTGTGGTAGCAACATTACGATCCCATTTAGTACATTTTTGGAGAAAGGGACATCTGTTGCACCACGGGGTGAGAGGAGGGTGCACAGCAGGACACATTTTCTTTCTGTGGTAAGCATTTCTTTCTTTTGGAATTTTGGTTTTTCATGTTGATTTTAAAATGACCTTTATCATGTTTGAAATGTACTAACTCGTTTTTTCCTCACAGCAGGTCAACTTGTGTGTGCTAGCAACATTACGATCCCATTGAGTACATTTTTGGAGAAAGGGACATCTGTTGCACCACGGGGTGGGAGGAGGGTGCACAGCAGGACACATTTTCTTTCTGTGGTAAGCATTTCTTTCTTTTGGAATTTTGGTTTTTCATGTTGATTTTAAAATGACCTTTATCATGTTTGAAATGTACTAACTCGTTTTTTCCTCACAGCAGCTCAACTTGTGTGTGGTAGCAACATTACGATCCCATTGAGTACATTTTTGGAGAAAGGGACATCTGTTGCACCACGGGGTGGGAGGAGGGTGCACAGCAGGACACATTTTCTTTCTGTGGTAATCATTTCTTTCTTTTGGAATATTGGTTTTTCATGTTGATTTTAAAATGACCTTTATCATGTTTGAAATGTACTAACTCGTTTTTTCCTCACAGCAGGTCAACTTGTGTGTGTGAGCAACATTACGATCCCATTGAGTACATTTTTGGAGAAAGGGACATCTGTTGCACCCCGGGGTGGGAGGAGGGTGCACAGCAGGACACATTTTCTTTCTGTGGTAAGCATTTCTTTCTTTTGGAATTTTGGTTTTTCATGTTGATTTTAAAATGACCTTTATCATGTTTGAAATTTACTAACTCGTTTTTTCCTCACAGCAGGTCAACTTGTGTGTGGTAGCAACATTACGATCCCATTGAGTACATTTTTGGAGAAAGGGACATCTGTTGCACCACGGGGTGGGAGGAGGGTGCACAGCAGGACACATTTTCTTTCTGTGGTAATCATTTCTTTCTTTTGGAATTTTGGTTTTTCATGTTGATTTTAAAATGACCTTTATCATGTTTGACATGTACTAACTCGTTTTTTCCTCACAGCAGTTCAACTTGTGTGTGGTAGCAACAATACGATCCCATTGTGTACATTTTTGGAGAAAGGGACATCTGTTGCACCACGGGGTGGGAGGAGGGTGCACAGCAGGACACATTTTCTTTCTGTGGTAAGCATTTCTTTCTTTTGGAATTTTGGTTTTTCATGTTGATTTTAAAATGACCTTTATCATGTTTGAAATGTACTAACTCATTGTTTCCTCACAGCAGGTCAACTTGTGTGTGGTAGCAACATTACGATCCCATTGAGTACATTTTTGGAGAAAGGGACATCTGTTGCACCACGGGGTGGGAGGAGGGTGCACAGCAGGACACATTTTCTTTCTGTGGTAAGCATTTCTTTCTTTTGGAATTTTGGTTTTTCATGTTGATTTTAAAATGACCTTTATCATGTTTGAAATGTACTAACTCGTTTTTTCCTCACAGCAGGTCAACTTGTGTGTGGTAGCAACATTACGATCCCATTGAGTACATTTTTGGAGAAAGGGACATCTGTTGCACCACGGGGTGGGAGGAGGGTGCACAGCAGGACACATTTTCTTTCTGTGGTAAGCATTTCTTTCTTTTGGAATTCTGGTTTTTCATGTTGATTTTAAAATGACCCTTATCATGTTTGAAATGTACTAACTCGTTTTTTCCTCACAGCAGGTCAACTTGTGTGTGGTAGCAACATTACGATCCCATTGAGTACATTTTTGGAGAAAGGGACATCTGTTGCACCACGGGGTGGGAGGAGGGTGCACAGCAGGACACATTTTCTTTCTGTGGTAAGCATTTCTTTCTTTTGGAATTTTGGTTTTTCATGTTGATTTTAAAATGACCTTTATCATGTTTGAAATGTACTAACTCGTTTTTTCCTCACAGCAGGTCAACTTGTGTGTGGTAGCAACATTACGATCCCATTGAGTACATTTTTGGAGAAAGGGACATCTGTTGCACCACGGGGTGGGAGGAGGGTGCACAGCAGGACACATTTTCTTTCTGTGGTAAGCATTTCTTTCTTTTGGAATTTTTGTTTTTCATGTTGATTTTAAAATGACCTTTATCATGTTTGAAATGTACTAACTCGTTTTTTCCTCACAGCAGGTCAACTTGTGTGTGGTAGCAACATTACGATCCCATTGAGTACATTTTTGGAGAAAGGGACATCTGTTGCACCACGGGGTGGGAGGAGGGTGCACAGCAGGACACATTTTCTTTCTGTGGTAAGCATTTCTTTCTTTTGGAATTTTGGTTTTTCATGTTGATTTTAAAATGACCTTTATCATGTTTGAAATGTACTAACTCGTTTTTTCCTCACAGCAGGTCAACTTGTGTGTGGTAGCAACATTACGATCCCATTGAGTACATTTTTGGAGAAAGGGACATCTGTTGCACCACGGGGTGGGAGGAGGGTGCACAGCAGGACACATTTTCTTTCTGTGGTAAGCATTTCTTTCTTTTGGAATATTGGTTTTTCATGTTGATTTTAAAATGACCTTTATCATGTTTGAAATGTACTAACTCGTTTTTTCCTCACAGCAGTTCAACTTGTGTGTGGTAGCAACATTACGATCCCATTTAGTACATTTTTGGAGAAAGGGACATCTGTTGCACCACGGGGTGAGAGGAGGGTGCACAGCAGGACACATTTTCTTTCTGTGGTAAGCATTTCTTTCTTTTGGAATTTTGGTTTTTCATGTTGATTTTAAAATGACCTTTATCATGTTTGAAATGTACTAACTCGTTTTTTCCTCACAGCAGGTCAACTTGTGTGTGGTAGCAACATTACGATCCCATTGAGTACATTTTTGGAGAAAGGGACATCTGTTGCACCACGGGGTGGGAGGAGGGTGCACAGCAGGACACATTTTCTTTCTGTGGTAAGCATTTCTTTCTTTTGGAATTTTGGTTTTTCATGTTGATTTTAAAATGACCTTTATCATGTTTGAAATGTACTAACTCGTTTTTTCCTCACAGCAGGTCAACTTGTGTGTGGTAGCAACATTACGATCCCATTGAGTACATTTTTGGAAAAAAAGGGACATCTGTTGCACCACGGGGTGGGGGGAGGGTGCACAGCAGGACACATTTTCTTTCTGTGGTAAGCATTTCTTTCTTTTGGAATTTTGGTTTTTCATGTTGATTTTAAAATGACCTTTATCATGTTTGAAATGTACTAACTCGTTTTTTCCTCACAGCAGGTCAACTTGTGTGTGGTAGCAACATTACGATCCCATTGAGTACATTTTTGGAGAAAGGGACATCTGTTGCACCACGGGGTGGGAGGAGGGTGCACAGCAGGACACATTTTCTTTCTGTGGTAAGCATTTCTTTCTTTTGGAATTTTGGTTTTTCATGTTGATTTTAAAATGACCTTTATCATGTTTGAAATGTACTAACTCGTTTTTTCCTCACAGCAGGTCAACTTGTGTGTGGTAGCAACATTACGATCCCATTGAGTACATTTTTGGAGAAAGGGACATCTGTTGCACCACGGGGTGAGAGGAGGGTGCACAGCTGGACACATTTTCTTTCTGTGGTAAGCATTTCTTTCTTTTGGAATTTTGGTTTTTCATGTTGATTTTAAAATGACCTTTATCATGTTTGAAATGTACTAACTCGTTTTTTCCTCACAGCAGGTCAACTTGTGTGTGGTAGCAACATTACGATCCCATTGAGTACATTTTTGGAGAAAGGGACATCTGTTGCACCACGGGGTCGGAGGAGGGTGCACAGCAGGACACATTTTCTTTCTGTGGTAAGCATTTCTTTCTTTTGGAATTTTGGTTTTTCATGTTGATTATAAAATGACCTTTATCATGTTTGAAATGTACTAACTCGTTTTTTCCTCACAGCAGGTCAACTTGTGTGTGGTAGCAACATTACGATCCCATTGAGTACATTTTTGGAGAAAGGGACATCTGTTGCACCACGGGGTGGGAGGAGGGTGCACAGCAGGACACATTTTCTTTCTGTGGTAAGCATTTCTTTCTTTTGGAATTTTGGTTTTTCATGTTGATTTTAAAATGACCTTTATCATGTTTGAAATGTACTAACTCGTTTTTTCCTCACAGCAGGTCAACTTGTGTGTGGTAGCAACATTACGATCCCATTGAGTACATTTTTGGAGAAAGGGACATCTGTTGCACCACGGGGTGGGAGGAGGGTGCACAGCAGGACACATTTTCTTTCTGTGGTAAGCATTTCTTTCTTTTGGAATTTTGGTTTTTCATGTTGATTTTAAAATGACCTTTATCATGTTTGAAATGTACTAACTCGTTTTTTCCTCACAGCAGGTCAACTTGTGTGTGGTAGCAACATTACGATCCCATTTAGTACATTTTTGGAGAAAGGGACATCTGTTGCACCACGGGGTGAGAGGAGGGTGCACAGCAGGACACATTTTCTTTCTGTGGTAAGCATTTCTTTCTTTTGGAATTTTGGTTTTTCATGTTGATTTTAAAATGACCTTTATCATGTTTGAAATGTACTAACTCGTTTTTTCCTCACAGCAGGTCAACTTGTGTGTGGTAGCAACATTACGATCCCATTGAGTACATTTTTGGAGAAAGGGACATCTGTTGCACCACGGGGTGGGAGGAGGGTGCACAGCAGGACACATTTTCTTTCTGTGGTAAGCATTTCTTTCTTTTGGAATTTTGGTTTTTCATGTTGATTTTAAAATGACCTTTATCATGTTTGAAATGTACTAACTCGTTTTTTCCTCACAGCAGCTCAACTTGTGTGTGGTAGCAACATTACGATCCCATTGAGTACATTTTTGGAGAAAGGGACATCTGTTGCACCACGGGGTGGGAGGAGGGTGCACAGCAGGACACATTTTCTTTCTGTGGTAATCATTTCTTTCTTTTGGAATATTGGTTTTTCATGTTGATTTTAAAATGACCTTTATCATGTTTGAAATGTACTAACTCGTTTTTTCCTCACAGCAGGTCAACTTGTGTGTGTGAGCAACATTACGATCCCATTTAGTACATTTTTGGAGAAAGGGACATCTGTTGCACCACGGGGTGAGAGGAGGGTGCACAGCTGGACACATTTTCTTTCTGTGGTAAGCATTTCTTTCTTTTGGAATTTTGGTTTTTCATGTTGATTTTAAAATGACCTTTATCATGTTTGAAATGTACTAACTCGTTTTTTTCTCACAGCAGGTCAACTTGTGTGTGGTAGCAACATTACGATCCCATTGAGTACATTTTTGGAGAAAGGGACATCTGTTGCACCACGGGGTCGGAGGAGGGTGCACAGCAGGACACATTTTCTTTCTGTGGTAAGCATTTCTTTCTTTTGGAATTTTGGTTTTTCATGTTGATTATAAAATGACCTTTATCATGTTTGAAATGTACTAACTCGTTTTTTCCTCACAGCAGGTCAACTTGTGTGTGGTAGCAACATTACGATCCCATTGAGTACATTTTTGGAGAAAGGGACATCTGTTGCACCACGGGGTGGGAGGAGGGTGCACAGCAGGACACATTTTCTTTCTGTGGTAAGCATTTCTTTCTTTTGGAATTTTGGTTTTTCATGTTGATTTTAAAATGACCTTTATCATGTTTGAAATGTACTAACTCGTTTTTTCCTCACAGCAGGTCAACTTGTGTGTGGTAGCAACATTACGATCCCATTGAGTACATTTTTGGAGAAAGGGACATCTGTTGCACCACGGGGTGGGAGGAGGGTGCACAGCAGGACACATTTTCTTTCTGTGGTAAGCATTTCTTTCTTTTGGAATTTTGGTTTTTCATGTTGATTTTAAAATGACCTTTATCATGTTTGAAATGTACTAACTCGTTTTTTCCTCACAGCAGGTCAACTTGTGTGTGGTAGCAACATTACGATCCCATTTAGTACATTTTTGGAGAAAGGGACATCTGTTGCACCACGGGGTGAGAGGAGGGTGCACAGCAGGACACATTTTCTTTCTGTGGTAAGCATTTCTTTCTTTTGGAATTTTGGTTTTTCATGTTGATTTTAAAATGACCTTTATCATGTTTGAAATGTACTAACTCGTTTTTTCCTCACAGCAGGTCAACTTGTGTGTGGTAGCAACATTACGATCCCATTGAGTACATTTTTGGAGAAAGGGACATCTGTTGCACCACGGGGTGGGAGGAGGGTGCACAGCAGGACACATTTTCTTTCTGTGGTAAGCATTTCTTTCTTTTGGAATTTTGGTTTTTCATGTTGATTTTAAAATGACCTTTATCATGTTTGAAATGTACTAACTCGTTTTTTCCTCACAGCAGCTCAACTTGTGTGTGGTAGCAACATTACGATCCCATTGAGTACATTTTTGGAGAAAGGGACATCTGTTGCACCACGGGGTGGGAGGAGGGTGCACAGCAGGACACATTTTCTTTCTGTGGTAAGCATTTCTTTCTTTTGGAATTTTGGTTTTTCATGTTGATTTTAAAATGACCTTTATCATGTTTGAAATGTACTAACTCGTTTTTTCCTCACAGCAGGTCAACTTGTGTGTGTGAGCAACATTACGATCCCATTGAGTACATTTTTGGAGAAAGGGACATCTGTTGCACCCCGGGGTGGGAGGAGGGTGCACAGCAGGACACATTTTCTTTCTGTGGTAAGCATTTCTTTCTTTTGGAATTTTGGTTTTTCATGTTGATTTTAAAATGACCTTTATCATGTTTGAAATTTACTAACTCGTTTTTTCCTCACAGCAGGTCAACTTGTGTGTGGTAGCAACATTACGATCCCATTGAGTACATTTTTGGAGAAAGGGACATCTGTTGCACCACGGGGTGGGAGGAGGGTGCACAGCAGGACACATTTTCTTTCTGTGGTAATCATTTCTTTCTTTTGGAATTTTGGTTTTTCATGTTGATTTTAAAATGACCTTTATCATGTTTGACATGTACTAACTCGTTTTTTCCTCACAGCAGTTCAACTTGTGTTTGGTAGCAACAATACGATCCCATTGTGTACATTTTTGGAGAAAGGGACATCTGTTGCACCACGGGGTGGGAGGAGGGTGCACAGCAGGACACATTTTCTTTCTGTGGTAAGCATTTCTTTCTTTTGGAATTTTGGTTTTTCATGTTGATTTTAAAATGACCTTTATCATGTTTGAAATGTACTAACTCATTGTTTCCTCACAGCAGGTCAACTTGTGTGTGGTAGCAACATTACGATCCCATTGAGTACATTTTTGGAGAAAGGGACATCTGTTGCACCACGGGGTGGGAGGAGGGTGCACAGCAGGACACATTTTCTTTCTGTGGTAAGCATTTCTTTCTTTTGGAATTTTGGTTTTTCATGTTGATTTTAAAATGACCTTTATCATGTTTGAAATGTACTAACTCGTTTTTTCCTCACAGCAGGTCAACTTGTGTGTGGTAGCAACATTACGATCCCATTGAGTACATTTTTGGAGAAAGGGACATCTGTTGCACCACGGGGTGGGAGGAGGGTGCACAGCAGGACACATTTTCTTTCTGTGGTAAGCATTTCTTTCTTTTGGAATTCTGGTTTTTCATGTTGATTTTAAAATGACCCTTATCATGTTTGAAATGTACTAACTCGTTTTTTCCTCACAGCAGGTCAACTTGTGTGTGGTAGCAACATTACGATCCCATTGAGTACATTTTTGGAGAAAGGGACATCTGTTGCACCACGGGGTGGGAGGAGGGTGCACAGCAGGACACATTTTCTTTCTGTGGTAAGCATTTCTTTCTTTTGGAATTTTGGTTTTTCATGTTGATTTTAAAATGACCTTTATCATGTTTGAAATGTACTAACTCGTTTTTTCCTCACAGCAGGTCAACTTGTGTGTGGTAGCAACATTACGATCCCATTGAGTACATTTTTGGAGAAAGGGACATCTGTTGCACCACGGGGTGGGAGGAGGGTGCACAGCAGGACACATTTTCTTTCTGTGGTAAGCATTTCTTTCTTTTGGAATTTTTGTTTTTCATGTTGATTTTAAAATGACCTTTATCATGTTTGAAATGTACTAACTCGTTTTTTCCTCACAGCAGGTCAACTTGTGTGTGGTAGCAACATTACGATCCCATTGAGTACATTTTTGGAGAAAGGGACATCTGTTGCACCACGGGGTGGGAGGAGGGTGCACAGCAGGACACATTTTCTTTCTGTGGTAAGCATTTCTTTCTTTTGGAATTTTGGTTTTTCATGTTGATTTTAAAATGACCTTTATCATGTTTGAAATGTACTAACTCGTTTTTTCCTCACAGCAGGTCAACTTGTGTGTGGTAGCAACATTACGATCCCATTGAGTACATTTTTGGAGAAAGGGACATCTGTTGCACCACGGGGTGGGAGGAGGGTGCACAGCAGGACACATTTTCTTTCTGTGGTAAGCATTTCTTTCTTTTGGAATTTTGGTTTTTCATGTTGATTTTAAAATGACCTTTATCATGTTTGAAATGTACTAACTCGTTTTTTCCTCACAGCAGTTCAACTTGTGTGTGGTAGCAACATTACGATCCCATTTAGTACATTTTTGGAGAAAGGGACATCTGTTGCACCACGGGGTGAGAGGAGGGTGCACAGCAGGACACATTTTCTTTCTGTGGTAAGCATTTCTTTCTTTTGGAATTTTGGTTTTTCATGTTGATTTTAAAATGACCTTTATCATGTTTGAAATGTACTAACTCGTTTTTTCCTCACAGCAGGTCAACTTGTGTGTGGTAGCAACATTACGATCCCATTGAGTACATTTTTGGAGAAAGGGACATCTGTTGCACCACGGGGTGGGAGGAGGGTGCACAGCAGGACACATTTTCTTTCTGTGGTAAGCATTTCTTTCTTTTGGAATTTTGGTTTTTCATGTTGATTTTAAAATGACCTTTATCATGTTTGAAATGTACTAACTCGTTTTTTCCTCACAGCAGCTCAACTTGTGTGTGGTAGCAACATTACGATCCCATTGAGTACATTTTTGGAAAAAAAGGGACATCTGTTGCACCACGGGGTGGGGGGAGGGTGCACAGCAGGACACATTTTCTTTCTGTGGTAAGCATTTCTTTCTTTTGGAATTTTGGTTTTTCATGTTGATTTTAAAATGACCTTTATCATGTTTGAAATGTACTAACTCGTTTTTTCCTCACAGCAGGTCAACTTGTGTGTGGTAGCAACATTACGATCCCATTGAGTACATTTTTGGAGAAAGGGACATCTGTTGCACCACGGGGTGGGAGGAGGGTGCACAGCAGGACACATTTTCTTTCTGTGGTAAGCATTTCTTTCTTTTGGAATTTTGGTTTTTCATGTTGATTTTAAAATGACCTTTATCATGTTTGAAATGTACAAACTCGTTTTTTCCTCACAGCAGGTCAACTTGTGTGTGGTAGCAACATTACGATCCCATTGAGTACATTTTTGGAGAAAGGGACATGTGTTGCACCACGGGGTGGGAGGAGGATGCACAGCAGGACACATTTTCTTTCTGTGGTAAGCATTTCTTTCTTTTGGAATTTTGGTTTTTCATGTTGATTTTAAAATGACCTTTATCATGTTTGAAATGTACTAACTCGTTTTTTCCTCACAGCAGGTCAACTTGTGTGTGGTAGCAACATTACAATCCCATTGAGTACATTTTTGGAGAAAGGGATATCTGTTGCACCACGGGGTGGGAGGAGGGTGCACAGCAGGACACATTTTCTTTCTGTGGTAAGCATTTCTTTCTTTTGGAATTTTGGTTTTTCATGTTGATTTTAAAATGACCTTTATCATGTTTGAAATGTACTAACTCGTTTTTTCCTCACAGCAGGTCAACTTGTGTGTGGTAGCAACATTACGATCCCATTGAGTACATTTTTGGAGAAAGGGACATCTGTTGCACCACGGGGTGGGAGGAGGGTGCACAGCAGGACACATTTTCTTTCTGTGGTAAGCATTTCTTTCTTTTGGAATATTGGTTTTTCATGTTGATTTTAAAATGACCTTTATCATGTTTGAAATGTACTAACTCGTTTTTTCCTCACAGCAGGTCAACTTGAGTGTGGTAGCAACATTACGATCCCATTGAGTACATTTTTGGAGAAAGGGACATCTGTTGCACCACGGGGTGGGAGGAGGGTGCACAGCAGGACACATTTTCTTTCTGTGGTAAGCATTTCTTTCTTTTGGAATTTTGGTTTTACATGTTGATTTGAAAATGACCTTTATCATGTTTGAAATGTACTAACTCGTTTTTTCCTCACAGCAGGTCAACTTGTGTGTGGTAGCAACATTACGATCCCATTGAGTACATTTTTGGAGAAAGGGACATCTGTTGCACCACGGGGTGGGAGGAGGGTGCACAGCAGGACACATTTTCTTTCTGTGGTAAGCATTTCTTTCTTTTGGAATTTTGGTTTTACATGTTGATTTTAAAATGACCTTTATCATGTTTGAAATGTACTATCTCGTTTTTTACTCACAGCAGGTCAACTTGTGTGTGGTAGCAACATTACGATCCCATTGAGTACATTTTTGGAGAAAGGTACATCTGTTGCACCACGGGGTGATAGGAGGGTGCACAGCAGGACACATTTTCTTTCTGTGGTAAGCATTTCTTTCTTTTGGAATTTTGGTTTTTCATGTTGATTTTAAAATGACCTTTATCATGTTTGAAATGTACTAACTCGTTTTTTCCTCACAGCAGGTCAACTTGTGTGTGGTAGCAACATTACGATCCCATTGAGTACATTTTTGGAGAAAGGGATATCTGTTGCACCACAGGGTGGGAGGAGGGTGCACAGCAGGACACATTTTCTTTCTGTGGTAAGCATTTCTTTCTTTTGGAATTTTGGTTTTTCATGTTGATTTTAAAATGACCTTTATCATGTTTGAAATGTACTAACTCGTTTTTTCCTCACAGCAGGTCAACTTGTGTGTGGTAGCAACATTACGATCACATTGAGTACATTTTTGGAGAAAGGGACATCTGTTGCACCACGGGGTGATAGGAGGGTGCACAGCAGGACACATTTTCTTTCTGTGGTAAGCATTTCTTTCTTTTGGAATTTTGGTTTTACATGTTGATTTTAAAATGACCTTTATCATGTTTGAAATGTACTAACTCGTTGTTTCCTCACAGCAGGTCAACTTGTGTGTGGTAGCAACATTACGATCCCATTGAGTACATTTTTGGAGAAAGGGACATCTGTTGCACCACGGGGTGGGAGGAGGGTGCACAGCAGGACACATTTTCTTTCTGTGGTAAGCATTTCTTTCTTTTGGAATTTTGGTTTTTCATGTTGATTTTAAAATGACCTTTATCGTGTTTGAAATGTACTAACTCGTTTTTTCCTCACAGCAGGTCAACTTGTGTGTGGTAGCAACATTACGATCCCATTGAGTACATTTTTGGAGAAAGGGACATCTGTTGCACCACGGGGTGGGAGGAGGGTGCACAGCAGGACACATTTTCTTTCTGTGGTAAGCATTTCTTTCTTTTGGAATTTTGGTTTTTCATGTTGATTTTAAAATGACCTTTATCATGTTTGAAATGTACTAACTCGTTTTTTCCTCACAGCAGGTCAACTTGTGTGTGGTAGCAACATTACGATCCCATTGAGTACATTTTTGGAGAAAGGGACATCTGTTGCACCACGGGGTGGGAGGAGGGTGCACAGCAGGACACATTTTCTTTCTGTGGTAATCATTTCTTTCTTTTGGAATTTTGGTTTTTCATGTTGATTTTAAAATGACCTTTATCATGTTTGAAATGTACTAACTCGTTTTTTCCTCACAGCGGTTCAACTTGTGTGTGGTAGCAACAATACGATCCCATTGTGTACATTTTTGGAGAAAGGGACATCTGTTGCACCACGGGGTGGGAGGAGGGTGCACAGCAGGACACATTTTCTTTCTGTGGTAAGCATTTCTTTCTTTTGGAATTTTGGTTTTTCATGTTGATTTTAAAATGACCTTTATCATGTTTGAAATGTACTAACTCATTGTTTCCTCACAGCAGGTCAACTTGTGTGTGGTAGCAAAATTACGATCCCATTGAGTACATTTTTGGAGAAAGGGACATCTGTTGCACCACGGGGTGGGAGGAGGGTGCACAGCAGGACACATTTTCTTTCTGTGGTAAGCATTTCTTTCTTTTGGAATTTTGGTTTTTCATGTTGATTTTAAAATGACCATTATCATGTTTGAAATGTACTAACTCGTTTTTTCCTCACAGCAGGTCAACTTGTGTGTGGTAGCAACATTACGATCCCATTGAGTACATTTTTGGAGAAAGGGACATCTGTTGCACCACGGGGTGGGAGGAGGGTGCACAGCAGGACACATTTTCTTTCTGTGGTAAGCATTTCTTTCTTTTGGAATTTTGGTTTTTCATGTTGATTTTAAAATGACCTTTATCATGTTTGAAATGTACTAACTCGTTTTTTCCTCACAGCAGGTCAACTTGTGTGTGGTAGCAACATTACGATCCCATTGAGTACATTTTTGGAGAAAGGGACATCTGTTGCACCACGGGGTGGGAGGAGGGTGCACAGCAGGACACATTTTCTTTCTGTGGTAAGCATTTCTTTCTTTTGGAATATTGGTTTTTCATGTTGATTTTAAAATGACCTTTATCATGTTTGAAATGTACAAACTCGTTTTTTCCTCACAGCAGGTCAACTTGTGTGTGGTAGCAACATTACGATCCCATTGAGTACATTTTTGGAGAAAGGGACATCTGCTGCACCACGGGGTGGGAGGAGGGTTCACAGCAGGACACATTTTCTTTCTGTGGTAAGCATTTCTTTCTTTTGGAATTTTGGTTTTACATGTTGATTTGAAAATGACCTTTATCATGTATGAAATGTACTAACTCGTTTTTTCCTCACAGCAGGTCAACTTGTGTGTGGTAGCAACATTACGATCCCATTGAGTACATTTTTGGAGAAAGGGACATCTGTTGCACCACGGGGTGGGAGGAGGGTGCACAGCAGGACACATTTTCTTTCTGTGGTAAGCATTTCTTTCTTTTGGAATTTTGGTTTTACATGTTGATTTTAAAATGACCTTTATCATGTTTGAAATGTACTATCTCGTTTTTTACTCACAGCAGGTCAACTTGTGTGTGGTAGCAACATTACGATCCCATTGAGTACATTTTTGGAGAAAGGGACATCTGTTGCACCACGGGGTGATAGGAGGGTGCACAGCAGGACACATTTTCTTTCTGTGGTAAGCATTTCTTTCTTTTGGAATTTTGGTTTTTCATGTTGATTTTAAAATGACCTTTATCATGTTTGAAATGTACTAACTCGTTTTTTCCTCACAGCAGGTCAACTTGTGTGTGGTAGCAACATTACGATCCCATTGAGTACATTTTTGGAGAAAGGGACATCTGTTGCACCACAGGGTGGGAGGAGGGTGCACAGCAGGACACATTTTCTTTCTGTGGTAAGCATTTCTTTCTTTTGGAATTTTGGTTTTTCATGTTGATTTTAAAATGACCTTTATCATGTTTGAAATGTACTAACTCGTTTTTTCCTCACAGCAGGTCAACTTGTGTGTGGTAGCAACATTACGATCCCATTGAGTACATTTTTGGAGAAAGGGACATCTGTTGCACCACGGGGTGATAGGAGGGTGCACAGCAGGACACATTTTCTTTCTGTGGTAAGCATTTCTTTCTTTTGGAATTTTGGTTTTACATGTTGATTTTAAAATGACCTTTATCATGTTTGAAATGTACTATCTCGTTTTTTACTCACAGCAGGTCAACTTGTGTGTGGTAGCAACATTACGATCCCATTGAGTACATTTTTGGAGAAAGGGACATCTGTTGCACCACGGGGTGGGAGGAGGGTGCACAGCAGGACACATTTTCTTTCTGTGGTAAGCATTTCTTTCTTTTGGAATTTTGGTTTTTCATGTTGATTTTAAAATGACCTTTATCATGTTTGAAATGTACTAACTCGTTTTTTCCTCACAGCAGGTCAACTTGTGTGTGGTAGCAACATTACGATCCCATTGAGTACATTTTTGGAGAAAGGGACATCTGTTGCACCACGGGGTGGGAGGAGGGTGCACAGCAGGACACATTTTCTTTCTGTGGTAAGCATTTCTTTCTTTTGGAATTTTGGTTTTTCATGTTGATTTTAAAATGACCTTTATCATGTTTGAAATGTACTAACTCGTTTTTTCCTCACAGCAGGTCAACTTGTGTGTGGTAGCAACATTACGAACCCATTGAGTACATTTTTGGAGAAAGGGACATCTGTTGCACCACGGGGTGGGAGGAGGGTGCACAGCAGGACACATTTTCTTTCTGTGGTAAGCATTTCTTTCTTTTGGAATTTTGGTTTTTCATGTTGATTTTAAAATGACCTTTATCATGTTTGAAATGTACTAACTCGTTTTTTCCTCACAGCAGGTCAACTTGTGTGTGGTAGCAACATTACGATCCCGTTTAGTACATTTTTGGAGAAAGGGACATCTGTTGCACCACGGGGTGAGAGGAGGGTGCACAGCAGGACACATTTTCTTTCTGTGGTAAGCATTTCTTTCTTTTGGAATTTTGGTTTTTCATGTTGATTTTAAAATGACCTTTATCATGTTTGAAATGTACTAACTCGTTTTTTCCTCACAGCAGGTCAACTTGTGTGTGGTAGCAACATTACGATCCCATTGAGTACATTTTTGGAGAAAGGGACATCTGTTGCACCACGGGGTGGGAGGAGGGTGCACAGCAGGACACATTTTCTTTCTGTGGTAAGCATTTCTTTCTTTTGGAATTTTGGTTTTTCATGTTGATTTTAAAATGACCTTTATCATGTTTGAAATGTACTAACTCGTTTTTTCCTCACAGCAGGTCAACTTGTGTGTGGTAGCAACATTACGATCCCATTGAGTACATTTTTGGAGAAAGGGACATCTGTTGCACCACGGGGTGGGAGGAGGGTGCACAGCAGGACACATTTTCTTTCTGTGGTAAGCATTTCCTTCTTTTGGAATTTTGGTTTTACATGTTGATTTTAAAATGACCTTTATCATGTTTGAAATGTACTAACTCGTTTTTTCCTCACAGCAGGTCAACTTGTGTGTGGTAGCAACATTACGATCCCATTGAGTACATTTTTGGAGAAAGGGACATCTGTTGCACCACGGGGTGGGAGGAGGGTGCACAGCAGGACACATTTTCTTTCTGTGGTAAGCATTTCTTTCTTTTGGAATTTTGGTTTTACATGTTGATTTGAAAATGACCTTTATCATGTATGAAATGTACTAACTCGTTTTTTCCTCACAGCAGGTCAACTTGTGTGTGGTAGCAACATTACGATCCCATTGAGTACATTTTTGGAGAAAGGGACATCTGTTGCACCACGGGGTGGGAGGAGGGTGCACAGCAGGACACATTTTCTTTCTGTGGTAAGCATTTCTTTCTTTTGGAATTTTGGTTTTACATGTTGATTTTAAAATGACCTTTATCATGTTTGAAATGTACTATCTCGTTTTTTACTCACAGCAGGTCAACTTGTGTGTGGTAGCAACATTACGATCCCATTGAGTACATTTTTGGAGAAAGGGACATCTGTTGCACCACGGGGTGATAGGAGGGTGCACAGCAGGACACATTTTCTTTCTGTGGTAAGCATTTCTTTCTTTTGGAATTTTGGTTTTTCATGTTGATTTTAAAATGACCTTTATCATGTTTGAAATGTACTAACTCGTTTTTTCCTCACAGCAGGTCAACTTGTGTGTGGTAGCAACATTACGATCCCATTGAGTACATTTTTGGAGAAAGGGACATCTGTTGCACCACGGGGTGGGAGGAGGGTGCACAGCAGGACACATTTTCTTTCTGTGGTAAGCATTTCTTTCTTTTGGAATTTTGGTTTTACATGTTGATTTTAAAATGACCTTTATCATGTTTGAAATGTACTATCTCGTTTTTTACTCACAGCAGGTCAACTTGTGTGTGGTAGCAACATTACGATCCCATTGAGTACATTTTTGGAGAAAGGGACATCTGTTGCACCACGGGGTGATAGGAGGGTGCACAGCAGGACACATTTTCTTTCTGTGGTAAGCATTTCTTTCTTTTGGAATTTTGGTTTTTCATGTTGATTTTAAAATGACCTTTATCATGTTTGAAATGTACTAACTCGTTTTTTCCTCACAGCAGGTCAATTTGTGTGTGGTAGCAACATTACGATCCCATTGAGTACATTTTTGGAGAAAGGGACATCTGTTGCACCACGGGGTGGGAGGAGGGTGCACAGCAGGACACATTTTCTTTCTGTGGTAAGCATTTCTTTCTTTTGGAATTTTGGTTTTTCATGTTGATTTTAAAATGACCTTTATCATGTTTGAAATGTACTAACTCATTTTTTCCTCACAGCAGGTCAATTTGTGTGTGGTAGCAACATTACGATCCCATTGAGTACATTTTTGGAGAAAGGGACATCTGTTGCACCACGGGGTGGGAGGAGGGTGCACAGCAGGACACATTTTCTTTCTGTGGTAAGCATTTCTTTCTTTTGGAATTTTGGTTTTTCATGTTGATTTTAAAATGACCTTTATCATGTTTGAAATGTACTAACTCATTTTTTCCTCACAGCAGGTCAATTTGTGTGTGGTAGCAACATTACGATCCCATTGAGTACATTTTTGGAGAAAGGGACATCTGTTGCACCACGGGGTGGGAGGAGGGTGCACAGCAGGACACATTTTCTTTCTGTGGTAATCATTTCTTTCTTTTGGAATTTTGGTTTTTCATGTTGATTTTAAAATGACCTTTATCATGTTTGAAATGTACTAACTCGTTTTTTCCTCACAGCAGGTCAACTTGTGTGTGGTAGCAACATTACGATCCCATTGAGTACATTTTTGGAGAAAGGGACATCTGTTGCACCACGGGGTGGGAGGAGGGTGCACAGCAGGACACATTTTCTTTCTGTGGTAAGCATTTCTTTCTTTTGGAATATTGGTTTTTCATGTTGATTTTAGAATGACCTTTATCATGTTTGAAATGTACAAACTCGTTTTTTCCTCACAGCAGGTCAACTTGTGTGTGGTAGCAACATTACGATCCCATTGAGTACATTTTTGGAGAAAGGGACATCTGTTGCACCACGGGGTGGGAGGAGGGTGCACAGCAGGACACATTTTCTTTCTGTGGTAAGCATTTCTTTCTTTTGGAATTTTGGTTTTACATGTTGATTTGAAAATGACCTTTATCATGTATGAAATGTACTAACTCGTTTTTTCCTCACAGCAGGTCAACTTGTGTGTGGTAGCAACATTACGATCCCATTGAGTACATTTTTGGAGAAAGGGACATCTGTTGCACCACGGGGTGGGAGGAGGGTGCACAGCAGGACACATTTTCTTTCTGTGGTAAGCATTTCTTTCTTTTGGAATTTTGGTTTTACATGTTGATTTTAAAATGACCTTTATCATGTTTGAAATGTACTATCTCGTTTTTTACTCACAGCAGGTCAACTTGTGTGTGGTAGCAACATTACGATCCCATTGAGTACATTTTTGGAGAAAGGGACATCTGTTGCACCACGGGGTGATAGGAGGGTGCACAGCAGGACACATTTTCTTTCTGTGGTAAGCATTTCTTTCTTTTGGAATTTTGGTTTTTCATGTTGATTTTAAAATGACCTTTATCATGTTTGAAATGTACTAACTCGTTTTTTCCTCACAGCAGGTCAACTTGTGTGTGGTAGCAACATTACGATCCCATTGAGTACATTTTTGGAGAAAGGGACATCTGTTGCACCACAGGGTGGGAGGAGGGTGCACAGCAGGACACATTTTCTTTCTGTGGTAAGCATTTCTTTCTTTTGGAATTTTGGTTTTTCATGTTGATTTTAAAATGACCTTTATCATGTTTGAAATGTACTAACTCGTTTTTTCCTCACAGCAGGTCAACTTGTGTGTGGTAGCAACATTACGATCCCATTGAGTACATTTTTGGAGAAAGGGACATCTGTTGCACCACGGGGTGATAGGAGGGTGCACAGCAGGACACATTTTCTTTCTGTGGTAAGCATTTCTTTCTTTTGGAATTTTGGTTTTACATGTTGATTTTAAAATGACCTTTATCATGTTTGAAATGTACTATCTCGTTTTTTACTCACAGCAGGTCAACTTGTGTGTGGTAGCAACATTACGATCCCATTGAGTACATTTTTGGAGAAAGGGACATCTGTTGCACCACGGGGTGGGAGGAGGGTGCACAGCAGGACACATTTTCTTTCTGTGGTAAGCATTTCTTTCTTTTGGAATTTTGGTTTTTCATGTTGATTTTAAAATGACCTTTATCATGTTTGAAATGTACTAACTCGTTTTTTCCTCACAGCAGGTCAACTTGTGTGTGGTAGCAACATTACGATCCCATTGAGTACATTTTTGGAGAAAGGGACATCTGTTGCACCACGGGGTGGGAGGAGGGTGCACAGCAGGACACATTTTCTTTCTGTGGTAAGCATTTCTTTCTTTTGGAATTTTGGTTTTTCATGTTGATTTTAAAATGACCTTTATCATGTTTGAAATGTACTAACTCGTTTTTTCCTCACAGCAGGTCAACTTGTGTGTGGTAGCAACATTACGAACCCATTGAGTACATTTTTGGAGAAAGGGACATCTGTTGCACCACGGGGTGGGAGGAGGGTGCACAGCAGGACACATTTTCTTTCTGTGGTAAGCATTTCTTTCTTTTGGAATTTTGGTTTTTCATGTTGATTTTAAAATGACCTTTATCATGTTTGAAATGTACTAACTCGTTTTTTCCTCACAGCAGGTCAACTTGTGTGTGGTAGCAACATTACGATCCCATTTAGTACATTTTTGGAGAAAGGGACATCTGTTGCACCACGGGGTGAGAGGAGGGTGCACAGCAGGACACATTTTCTTTCTGTGGTAAGCATTTCTTTCTTTTGGAATTTTGGTTTTTCATGTTGATTTTAAAATGACCTTTATCATGTTTGAAATGTACTAACTCGTTTTTTCCTCACAGCAGGTCAACTTGTGTGTGGTAGCAACATTACGATCCCATTGAGTACATTTTTGGAGAAAGGGACATCTGTTGCACCACGGGGTGGGAGGAGGGTGCACAGCAGGACACATTTTCTTTCTGTGGTAAGCATTTCTTTCTTTTGGAATTTTGGTTTTTCATGTTGATTTGAAAATGACCTTTATCATGTTTGAAATGTACTAACTCGTTTTTTCCTCACAGCAGGTCAACTTGTGTGTGGTAGCAACATTACGATCCCATTGAGTACATTTTTGGAGAAAGGGACATCTGTTGCACCGCGGGGTGGGAGGAGGGTGCACAGCAGGACACATTTTCTTTCTGTGGTAAGCATTTCCTTCTTTTGGAATTTTGGTTTTACATGTTGATTTTAAAATGACCTTTATCATGTTTGAAATGTACTAACTCGTTTTTTCCTCACAGCAGGTCAACTTGTGTGTGGTAGCAACATTACGATCCCATTGAGTACATTTTTGGAGAAAGGGACATCTGTTGCACCACGGGGTGGGAGGAGGGTGCACAGCAGGACACATTTTCTTTCTGTGGTAAGCATTTCTTTCTTTTGGAATTTTGGTTTTTCATGTTGATTTTAAAATGACCCTTATCATGTTTGAAATGTACTAACTCGTTTTTTCCTCACAGCAGGTCAACTTGTGTGTGGTAGCAACATTACGATCCCATTGAGTACATTTTTGGAGAAAGGGACATCTGTTGCACCACGGGGTGGGAGGAGGGTGCACAGCAGGACACATTTTCTTTCTGTGGTAAGCATTTCTTTCTTTTGGAATTTTGGTTTTTCATGTTGATTTTAAAATGACCTTTATCATGTTTGAAATGTACTAACTCGTTTTTTCCTCACAGCAGGTCAACTTGTGTGTGGTAGCAACATTACGATCCCATTGAGTACATTTTTGGAGAAAGGGACATCTGTTGCACAACGGGGTGGGAGGAGGGTGCACAGCAGGACACATTTTCTTTCTGTGGTAAGCATTTCTTTCTTTTGGAATTTTGGTTTTTCATGTTGATTTTAAAATGACCTTTATCATGTTTGAAATGTACTAACTCGTTTTTTCCTCACAGCAGGTCAACTTGTGTGTGGTAGCAACATTACGATCCCATTGAGTACATTTTTGGAGAAAGGGACATCTGTTGCACCACGGGGTGGGAGGAGGGTGCACAGCAGGACACATTTTCTTTCTGTGGTAAGCATTTCTTTCTTTTGGAATTTTGGTTTTTCATGTTGATTTTAAAATGACCTTTATCATGTTTGAAATGTACTAACTCGTTTTTTCCTCACAGCAGGTCAACTTGTGTGTGGTAGCAACATTACGATCCCGTTTAGTACATTTTTGGAGAAAGGGACATCTGTTGCACCACGGGGTGAGAGGAGGGTGCACAGCAGGACACATTTTCTTTCTGTGGTAAGCATTTCTTTCTTTTGGAATTTTGGTTTTTCATGTTGATTTTAAAATGACCTTTATCATGTTTGAAATGTACTAACTCGTTTTTTCCTCACAGCAGGTCAACTTGTGTGTGGTAGCAACATTACGATCCCATTGAGTACATTTTTGGAGAAAGGGACATCTGTTGCACCACGGGGTGGGAGGAGGGTGCACAGCAGGACACATTTTCTTTCTGTGGTAAGCATTTCTTTCTTTTGGAATTTTGGTTTTTCATGTTGATTTTAAAATGACCTTTATCATGTTTGAAATGTACTAACTCGTTTTTTCCTCACAGCAGGTCAACTTGTGTGTGGTAGCAACATTACGATCCCATTGAGTACATTTTTGGAGAAAGGGACATCTGTTGCACCACGGGGTGGGGGGAGGGTGCACAGCAGGACACATTTTCTTTCTGTGGTAAGCATTTCTTTCTTTTGGAATTTTGGTTTTTCATGTTGATTTTAAAATGACCTTTATCATGTTTGAAATGTACTAACTCGTTTTTTCCTCACAGCAGGTCAACTTGTGTGTGGTAGCAACATTACGATCCCATTGAGTACATTTTTGGAGAAAGGGACATCTGTTGCACCACGGGGTGGGAGGAGGGTGCACAGCAGGACACATTTTCTTTCTGTGGTAAGCATTTCTTTCTTTTGGAATTTTGGTTTTTCATGTTGATTTTAAAATGACCTTTATCATGTTTGAAATGTACAAACTCGTTTTTTCCTCACAGCAGGTCAACTTGTGTGTGGTAGCAACATTACGATCCCATTGAGTACATTTTTGGAGAAAGGGACATCTGTTGCACCACGGGGTGGGAGGAGGGTGCACAGCAGGGCACATTTTCTTTCTGTGGTAAGCATTTCTTTCTTTTGGAATTTTGGTTTTTCCTGTTGATTTTAAAATGACCTTTATCATGTTTGAAATGTACAAACTCGTTTTTTCCTCACAGCAGGTCAACTTGTGTGTGGTAGCAACATTACGATCCCATTGAGTACATTTTTGGAGAAAGGGACATCTGTTGCACCACGGGGTGGGAGGAGGGTGCACAGCAGGACACATTTTCTTTCTGTGGTAAGCATTTCTTTCTTTTGGAATTTTGGTTTTTCCTGTTGATTTTAAAATGACCTTTATCATGTTTGAAATGTACTAACTCGTTTTTTCCTCACAGCAGGTCAACTTGTGTGTGGTAGCAACATTACGATCCCATTGAGTACATTTTTGGAGAAAGGGACATCTGTTGCACCACGGGGTGGGAGGAGGGTGCACAGCAGGACACATTTTCTTTCTGTGGTAAGCATTTCTTTCTTTTGGAATTTTGGTTTTTCATGTTGATTTTAAAATGACCTTTATCATGTTTGAAATGTACTAACTCGTTTTTTCCTCACAGCAGGTCAACTTGTGTGTGGTAGCAACATTACGATCCCATTGAGTACATTTTTGGAGAAAGGGACATCTGTTGCACCACGGGGTGGGAGGAGGGTGCACAGCAGGACACATTTTCTTTCTGTGGTAAGCATTTCTTTCTTTTGGAATTTTGGTTTTTCATGTTGATTTTAAAATGACCTTTATCATGTTTGAAATGTACTAACTCGTTTTTTCCTCACAGCAGGTCAACTTGTGTGTGGTAGCAACATTACGATCCCGTTTAGTACATTTTTGGAGAAAGGGACATCTGTTGCACCACGGGGTGAGAGGAGGGTGCACAGCAGGACACATTTTCTTTCTGTGGTAAGCATTTCTTTCTTTTGGAATTTTGGTTTTTCATGTTGATTTTAAAATGACCTTTATCATGTTTGAAATGTACTAACTCGTTTTTTCCTCACAGCAGGTCAACTTGTGTGTGGTAGCAACATTACGATCCCATTGAGTACATTTTTGGAGAAAGGGACATCTGTTGCACCACGGGGTGGGAGGAGGGTGCACAGCAGGACACATTTTCTTTCTGTGGTAAGCATTTCTTTCTTTTGGAATTTTGGTTTTTCATGTTGATTTTAAAATGACCTTTATCATGTTTGAAATGTACTAACTCGTTTTTTCCTCACAGCAGCTCAACTTGTGTGTGGTAGCAACATTACGATCCCATTGAGTACATTTTTGGAGAAAGGGACATCTGTTGCACCACGGGGTGGGGGGAGGGTGCACAGCAGGACACATTTTCTTTCTGTGGTAAGCATTTCTTTCTTTTGGAATTTTGGTTTTTCATGTTGATTTTAAAATGACCTTTATCATGTTTGAAATGTACTAACTCGTTTTTTCCTCACAGCAGGTCAACTTGTGTGTGGTAGCAACATTACGATCCCATTGAGTACATTTTTGGGGAAAGGGACATCTGTTGCACCACGGGGTGGGAGGAGGGTGCACAGCAGGACACATTTTCTTTCTGTGGTAAGCATTTCTTTCTTTTGGAATTTTGGTTTTTCATGTTGATTTTAAAATGACCTTTATCATGTTTGAAATGTACAAACTCGTTTTTTCCTCACAGCAGGTCAACTTGTGTGTGGTAGCAACATTACGATCCCATTGAGTACATTTTTGGAGAAAGGGACATCTGTTGCACCACGGGGTGGGAGGAGGGTGCACAGCAGGGCACATTTTATTTCTGTGGTAAGCATTTCTTTCTTTTTGAATTTTGGTTTTTCATGTTGATTTTAAAATGACCTTTATCATGTTTGAAATGTACAAACTCGTTTTTTCCTCACAGCAGGTCAACTTGTGTGTGGTAGCAACATTACGATCCCATTGAGTACATTTTTGGAGAAAGGGACATCTGTTGCACCACGGGGTGGGAGGAGGGTGCACAGCAGGACACATTTTCTTTCTGTGGTAAGCATTTCTTTCTTTTGGAATTTTGGTTTTTCATGTTGATTTTAAAATGACCTTTATCATGTTTGAAATGTACTAACTCATTGTTTCCTCACAGCAGGTCAACTTGTGTGTGGTAGCAACATTACGATCCCATTGAGTACATTTTTGGAGAAAGGGACATCTGTTGCACCACGGGGTGGGAGGAGGGTGCACAGCAGGACACATTTTCTTTCTGTGGTAAGCATTTCTTTCTTTTGGAATTTTGGTTTTTCATGTTGATTTTAAAATGACCTTTATCATGTTTGAAATGTACTAACTCGTTTTTTCCTCACAGCAGGTCAACTTGTGTGTGCTAGCAACATTACGATCCCATTGAGTACATTTTTGGAGAAAGGGACATCTGTTGCACAACGGGGTGGGAGGAGGGTGCACAGCAGGACACATTTTCTTTCTGTGGTAAGCATTCCTTTCTTTTGGAATTTTGGTTTTTCATGTTGATTTTAAAATGACCTTTATCATGTTTGAAATGTACTAACTCGTTTTTTCCTCACAGCAGGTCAACTTGTGTGTGGTAGCAACATTACGATCCCATTGAGTACATTTTTGGAGAAAGGGACATCTGTTGCACCACGGGGTGGGAGGAGGGTGCACAGCAGGACACATTTTCTTTCTGTGGTAAGCATTTCTTTCTTTTGGAATTTTGGTTTTTCATGTTGATTTGAAAATGACCTTTATCATGTTTGAAATGTACTAACTCGTTTTTTCCTCACAGCAGGTCAACTTGTGTGTGGTAGCAACATTACGATCCCATTGAGTACATTTTTGGAGAAAGGGACATCTGTTGCACCACGGGGTGGGAGGAGGGTGCACAGCAGGACACATTTTCTTTCTGTGGTAAGCATTTCCTTCTTTTGGAATTTTGGTTTTACATGTTGATTTTAAAATGACCTTTATCATGTTTGAAATGTACTAACTCGTTATTTCCTCACAGCAGGTCAACTTGTGTGTGGTAGCAACATTACGATCCCATTGAGTACATTTTTGGAGAAAGGGACATCTGTTGCACCACGGGGTGGGAGGAGGGTGCACAGCAGGACACATTTTCTTTCTGTGGTAAGCATTTCTTTCTTTTGGAATTTTGGTTTTTCATGTTGATTTTAAAATGACCCTTATCATGTTTGAAATGTACTAACTCGTTTTTTCCTCACACCAGGTCAACTTGTGTGTGGTAGCAACATTACGATCCCATTGAGTACATTTTTGGAGAAAGGGACATCTGTTGCACCACGGGGTGGGAGGAGGGTGCACAGCAGGACACATTTTCTTTCTGTGGTAAGCATTTCTTTCTTTTGGAATTTTGGTTTTTCATGTTGATTTTAAAATGACCTTTATCATGTTTGAAATGTACTAACTCGTTTTTTCCTCACAGCAGGTCAACTTGTGTGTGGTAGCAACATTACGATCCCATTGACTACATTTTTGGAGAAAGGGACATCTGTTGCACCACGGGGTGGGAGGAGGGTGCACAGCAGGACACATTTTCTTTCTGTGGTAAGCATTTCTTTCTTTTGGAATTTTGGTTTTTCATGTTGATTTTAAAATGACCTTTATCATGTTTGAAATGTACTAACTCGTTTTTTCCTCACAGCAGGTCAACTTGTGTGTGGTAGCAACATTACGATCCCATTGAGTACATTTTTGGAGAAAGGGACATCTGTTGCACCATGGGGTGGGAGGAGGGTGCACAGCAGGACACATTTTCTTTCTGTGGTAAGCATTTCTTTCTTTTGGAATTTTGGTTTTTCATGTTGATTTTAAAATGACCTTTATCATGTTTGAAATGTACTAACTCGTTTTTTCCTCACAGCAGGTCAACTTGTGTGTGGTAGCAACATTACGATCCCGTTTAGTACATTTTTGGAGAAAGGGACATCTGTTGCACCACGGGGTGAGAGGAGGGTGCACAGCAGGACACATTTTCTTTCTGTGGTAAGCATTTCTTTCTTTTGGAATTTTGGTTTTTCATGTTGATTTTAAAATGACCTTTATCATGTTTGAAATGTACTAACTCGTTTTTTCCTCACAGCAGGTCAACTTGTGTGTGGTAGCAACATTACGATCCCATTGAGTACATTTTTGGAGAAAGGGACATCTGTTGCACCACGGGGTGGGGGGAGGGTGCACAGCAGGACACATTTTCTTTCTGTGGTAAGCATTTCTTTCTTTTGGAATTTTGGTTTTTCATGTTGATTTTAAAATGACCTTTATCATGTTTGAAATGTACTAACTCGTTTTTTCCTCACAGCAGGTCAACTTGTGTGTGGTAGCAACATTACGATCCCATTGAGTACATTTTTGGAGAAAGGGACATCTGTTGCACCACGGGGTGGGAGGAGGGTGCACAGCAGGACACATTTTCTTTCTGTGGTAAGCATTTCTTTCTTTTGGAATTTTGGTTTTTCATGTTGATTTTAAAATGACCTTTATCATGTTTGAAATGTACAAACTCGTTTTTTCCTCACAGCAGGTCAACTTGTGTGTGGTAGCAACATTACGATCCCATTGAGTACATTTTTGGAGAAAGGGACATCTGTTGCACCACGGGGTGGGAGGAGGGTGCACAGCAGGGCACATTTTCTTTCTGTGGTAAGCATTTCTTTCTTTTGGAATTTTGGTTTTTCCTGTTGATTTTAAAATGACCTTTATCATGTTTGAAATGTACAAACTCGTTTTTTCCTCACAGCAGGTCAACTTGTGTGTGGTAGCAACATTACGATCCCATTGAGTACATTTTTGGAGAAAGGGACATCTGTTGCACCACGGGGTGGGAGGAGGGTGCACAGCAGGACACATTTTCTTTCTGTGGTAAGCATTTCTTTCTTTTGGAATTTTGGTTTTTCCTGTTGATTTTAAAATGACCTTTATCATGTTTGAAATGTACTAACTCGTTTTTTCCTCACAGCAGGTCAACTTGTGTGTGGTAGCAACATTACGATCCCATTGAGTACATTTTTGGAGAAAGGGACATCTGTTGCACCACGGGGTGGGAGGAGGGTGCACAGCAGGACACATTTTCTTTCTGTGGTAAGCATTTCTTTCTTTTGGAATTTTGGTTTTTCATGTTGATTTTAAAATGACCTTTATCATGTTTGAAATGTACTAACTCGTTTTTTCCTCACAGCAGCTCAACTTGTGTGTGGTAGCAACATTACGATCCCATTGAGTACATTTTTGGAGAAAGGGACATCTGTTGCACCACGGGGCGGGGGGAGGGTGCACAGCAGGACACATTTTCTTTCTGTGGTAAGCATTTCTTTCTTTTGGAATTTTGGTTTTTCATGTTGATTTTAAAATGACCTTTATCATGTTTGAAATGTACTAACTCGTTTTTTCCTCACAGCAGGTCAACTTGTGTGTGGTAGCAACATTACGATCCCATTGAGTACATTTTTGGAGAAAGGGACATCTGTTGCACCACGGGGTGGGAGGAGGGTGCACAGCAGGACACATTTTCTTTCTGTGGTAAGCATTTCTTTCTTTTGGAATTTTGGTTTTTCATGTTGATTTTAAAATGACCTTTATCATGTTTGAAATGTACAAACTCGTTTTTTCCTCACAGCAGGTCAACTTGTGTGTGGTAGCAACATTACGATCCCATTGAGTACATTTTTGGAGAAAGGGACATCTGTTGCACCACGGGGTGGGAGGAGGGTGCACAGCAGGGCACATTTTATTTCTGTGGTAAGCATTTCTTTCTTTTGGAATTTTGGTTTTTCATGTTGATTTTAAAATGACCTTTATCATGTTTGAAATGTACAAACTCGTTTTTTCCTCACAGCAGGTCAACTTGTGTGTGGTAGCAACATTACGATCCCATTGAGTACATTTTTGGAGAAAGGGACATCTGTTGCACCACGGGGTGGGAGGAGGGTGCACAGCAGGACACATTTTCTTTCTGTGGTAAGCATTTCTTTCTTTTGGAATTTTGGTTTTTCATGTTGATTTTAAAATGACCTTTATCATGTTTGAAATGTACTAACTCATTGTTTCCTCACAGCAGGTCAACTTGTGTGTGGTAGCAACATTACGATCCCATTGAGTACATTTTTGGAGAAAGGGACATCTGTTGCACCACGGGGTGGGAGGAGGGTGCACAGCAGGACACATTTTCTTTCTGTGGTAAGCATTTCTTTCTTTTGGAATTTTGGTTTTTCATGTTGATTTTAAAATGACCTTTATCATGTTTGAAATGTACTAACTCGTTTTTTCCTCACAGCAGGTCAACTTGTGTGTGGTAGCAACATTACGATCCCATTGAGTACATTTTTGGAGAAAGGGACATCTGTTGCACAACGGGGTGGGAGGAGGGTGCACAGCAGGACACATTTTCTTTCTGTGGTAAGCATTTCTTTCTTTTGGAATTTTGGTTTTTCATGTTGATTTTAAAATGACCTTTATCATGTTTGAAATGTACTAACTCGTTTTTTCCTCACAGCAGGTCAACTTGTGTGTGGTAGCAACATTACGATCCCATTGAGTACATTTTTGGAGAAAGGGACATCTGTTGCACCACGGGGTGGGAGGAGGGTGCACAGCAGGACACATTTTCTTTCTGTGGTAAGCATTTCTTTCTTTTGGAATTTTGGTTTTTCATGTTGATTTTAAAATGACCTTTATCATGTTTGAAATGTACTAACTCGTTTTTTCCTCACAGCAGGTCAACTTGTGTGTGGTAGCAACATTACGATCCCATTGAGTACATTTTTGGGGAAAGGGACATCTGTTGCACCACGGGGTGGGAGGAGGGTGCACAGCAGGACACATTTTCTTTCTGTGGTAAGCATTTCTTTCTTTTGGAATTTTGGTTTTTCATGTTGATTTTAAAATGACCTTTATCATGTTTGAAATGTACTAACTCGTTTTTTCCTCACAGCAGGTCAACTTGTGTGTGGTAGCAACATTACGATCCCATTGAGTACATTTGTGGAGAAAGGGACATCTGTTGCACCACGGGGTGGGAGGAGGGTGCACAGCAGGACACATTTTCTTTCTGTGGTAAGCATTTCTTTCTTTTGGAATTTTGGTTTTTCATGTTGATTTTAAAATGACCTTTATCATGTTTGAAATGTACTAACTCGTTTTTTCCTCACAGCAGGTCAACTTGTGTGTGGTAGCAACATTACGATCCCATTGAGTACATTTTTGGAGAAAGGGACATCTGTTGCACCACGGGGTGGGAGGAGGGTGCACAGCAGGACACATTTTCTTTCTGTGGTAAGCATTTCTTTCTTTTGGAATTTTGGTTTTTCATGTTGATTTTAAAATGACCTTTATCATGTTTGAAATGTACTAACTTGTTTTTTCCTCACAGCAGGTCAACTTGTGTGTGGTAGCAACATTACAATCCCCTTGAGTACATTTTTGGAGAAAGGGACATCTGTTTCACCACGGGGTGGGAGGAGGGTGCACAGCAGGACACATTTTCTTTCTGTGGTAAGCATTTCTTTCTTTTGGAATTTTGGTTTTTCATGTTGATTTTAAAATGACCTTTATCATGTTTGAAATGTACTAACTCGTTTTTTCCTCACAGCAGGTCAACTTGTGTGTGGTAGCAACATTACGATCCCATTGAGTACATTTTTGGAGAAAGGGACATCTGTTGCACCACGGGGTGGGAGGAGGGTGCACAGCAGGACACATTTTCTTTCTGTGATAAGCATTTCTTTCTTTTGGAACTTTGGTTTTTCATGTTGATTTTAAAATGACCTTTATCATGTTTGAAATGTACTAACTCGTTTTTTCCTCACAGCAGGTCAACTTGTGTGTGGTAGCAACATTACGATCCCATTGAGTACATTTTTGGAGAAAGGGACATCTGTTGCACCACGGGGTGGGAGGAGGGTGCACAGCACGACACATTTTCTTTCTGTGGTAAGCATTTCTTTCTTTTGGAATTTTGGTTTTTCATGTTGATTTTAAAATGACCTTTATCATGTTTGAAATGTACTAACTCGTTTTTTCCTCACAGCAGGTCAACTTGTGTGTGGTAGCAACATTACGATCCCATTGAGTACATTTTTGGAGAAAGGGACATGTGTTGCACCACGGGGTGGGAGGAGGGTGCACAGCAGGACACATTTTCTTTCTGTGGTAAGCATTTCTTTCTTTTGGAATTTTGGTTTTTCATGTTGATTTTAAAATGTCCTTTATCATGTTTGAAATGTACTAACTCGTTTTTTCCTCACAGCAGGTCAACTTGTGTGTGGTAGCAACATTACGATCCCATTGAGTACATTTTTGGAGAAAGGGACATCTGTTGCACCCCGGGGTGGGAGGAGGGTGCACAGCAGGACACATTTTCTTTCTGTGGTAAGCATTTCTTTCTTTTGGAATTTTGGCTTTTCATGTTGATTTTAAAATGACCTTTATCATGTTTGAAATGTACTAACTCGTTTTTTCCTCACAGCAGGTCAACTTGTGTGTGGTAGCAACATTACGATCCCATTGAGTACATTTTTGGAGAAAGGGACATCTGTTGCACCACGGGGTGGGGGGAGGGTGCACAGCAGGACACATTTTCTTTCTGTGGTAAGCATTTCTTTCTTTTGGAATTTTGGTTTTTCATGTTGATTTTAAAATGACCTTTATCATGTTTGAAATGTACTAACTTGTTTTTTCCTCACAGCAGGTCAACTTGTGTGTGGTAGCAACATTACGATCCCATTGAGTACATTTTTGGAGAAAGGGACATCTGTTGCACCACGGGGTGGGAGGAGGGTGCACAGCAGGACACATTTTCTTTCTGTGGTAAGCATTTCTTTCTTTTGGAATTTTGGTTTTTCATGTTGATTTTAAAATGACCTTTATCATGTTTGAAATGTACTAACTCGTTTTTTCCTCACAGCAGGTCAACTTGTGTGTGGTAGCAACATTACGATCCCATTGAGTACATTTTTGGAGAAAGGGACATCTGTTGCACCACGGGGTGGGAGGAGGGTGCACAGCAGGACACATTTTCTTTCTGTGGTAAGCATTTCTTTCTTTTGGAATTTTGGTTTTTCATGTTGATTTTAAAATGACCTTTATCATGTTTGAAATGTACTAACTCGTTTTTTCCTCACAGCAGGTCAACTTGTGTGTGGTAGCAACATTACGATCCCATTGAGTACATTTTTGGGGAAAGGGACATCTGTTGCACCACGGGGTGGGAGGAGGGTGCACAGCAGGACACATTTTCTTTCTGTGGTAAGCATTTCTTTCTTTTGGAATTTTGGTTTTTCATGTTGATTTTAAAATGACCTTTATCATGTTTGAAATGTACTAACTCGTTTTTTCCTCACAGCAGGTCAACTTGTGTGTGGTAGCAACATTACGATCCCATTGAGTACATTTGTGGAGAAAGGGACATCTGTTGCACCACGGGGTGGGAGGAGGGTGCACAGCAGGACACATTTTCTTTCTGTGGTAAGCATTTCTTTCTTTTGGAATTTTGGTTTTTCATGTTGATTTTAAAATGACCTTTATCATGTTTGAAATGTACTAACTCGTTTTTTCCTCACAGCAGGTCAACTTGTGTGTGGTAGCAACATTACGATCCCATTGAGTACATTTTTGGAGAAAGGGACATCTGTTGCACCACGGGGTGGGAGGAGGGTGCACAGCAGGACACATTTTCTTTCTGTGGTAAGCATTTCTTTCTTTTGGAATTTTGGTTTTTCATGTTGATTTTAAAATGACCTTTATCATGTTTGAAATGTACTAACTTGTTTTTTCCTCACAGCAGGTCAACTTGTGTGTGGTAGCAACATTACGATCCCATTGAGTACATTTTTGGAGAAAGGGACATCTGTTTCACCACGGGGTGGGAGGAGGGTGCACAGCAGGACACATTTTCTTTCTGTGGTAAGCATTTCTTTCTTTTGGAATTTTGGTTTTTCATGTTGATTTTAAAATGACCTTTATCATGTTTGAAATGTACTAACTCGTTTTTTCCTCACAGCAGGTCAACTTGTGTGTGGTAGCAACATTACGATCCCATTGAGTACATTTTTGGAGAAAGGGACATCTGTTGCACCACGGGGTGGGAGGAGGGTGCACAGCAGGACACATTTTCTTTCTGTGATAAGCATTTCTTTCTTTTGGAACTTTGGTTTTTCATGTTGATTTTAAAATGACCTTTATCATGTTTGAAATGTACTAACTCGTTTTTTCCTCACAGCAGGTCAACTTGTGTGTGGTAGCAACATTACGATCCCATTGAGTACATTTTTGGAGAAAGGGACATCTGTTGCACCACGGGGTGGGAGGAGGGTGCACAGCAGGACACATTTTCTTTCTGTGGTAAGCATTTCTTTCTTTTGGAATTTTGGTTTTTCATGTTGATTTTAAAATGACCTTTATCATGTTTGAAATGTACTAACTCGTTTTTTCCTCACAGCAGGTCAACTTGTGTGTGGTAGCAACATTACGATCCCATTGAGTACATTTTTGGAGAAAGGGACATGTGTTGCACCACGGGGTGGGAGGAGGGTGCACAGCAGGACACATTTTCTTTCTGTGGTAAGCATTTCTTTCTTTTGGAATTTTGGTTTTTCATGTTGATTTTAAAATGTCCTTTATCATGTTTGAAATGTACTAACTCGTTTTTTCCTCACAGCAGGTCAACTTGTGTGTGGTAGCAACATTACGATCCCATTGAGTACATTTTTGGAGAAAGGGACATCTGTTGCACCCCGGGGTGGGAGGAGGGTGCACAGCAGGACACATTTTCTTTCTGTGGTAAGCATTTCTTTCTTTTGGAATTTTGGCTTTTCATGTTGATTTTAAAATGACCTTTATCATGTTTGAAATGTACTAACTCGTTTTTTCCTCACAGCAGGTCAACTTGTGTGTGGTAGCAACATTACGATCCCATTGAGTACATTTTTGGAGAAAGGGACATCTGTTGCACCACGGGGTGGGGGGAGGGTGCACAGCAGGACACATTTTCTTTCTGTGGTAAGCATTTCTTTCTTTTGGAATTTTGGTTTTTCATGTTGATTTTAAAATGACCTTTATCATGTTTGAAATGTACTAACTTGTTTTTTCCTCACAGCAGGTCAACTTGTGTGTGGTAGCAACATTACGATCCCATTGAGTACATTTTTGGAGAAAGGGACATCTGTTGCACCACGGGGTGGGAGGAGGGTGCACAGCAGGACACATTTTCTTTCTGTGGTAAGCATTTCTTTCTTTTGGAATTTTGGCTTTTCATGTTGATTTTAAAATGAACTTTATCATGTTTGAAATGTACTAACTCGTTTTTTCCTCACTGCAGGTCAACTTGTGTGTGGTAGCAACATTACGATCCCATTGAGTACATTTTTGGAGAAAGGGACATCTGTTGCACCACGGGGTGGGAGTAGGGTGCACAGCAGGACACATTTTCTTTCTGTGGTAAGCATTTCTTTCTTTTGGAATTTTGGTTTTTCATGTTGATTTTAAAATGACCTTTATCATGTTTGAAATGTACTAACTCGTTTTTTCCTCACAGCAGGTCAACTTGTGTGTGGTAGCAACATTACGATCCCATTGAGTACATTTTTGGAGAAAGGGACATCTGTTGCACCACGGGGTGGGAGGAGGGTGCACAGCAGGACACATTTTCTTTCTGTGGTAAGCATTTCTTTCTTTTGGAATTTTGGTTTTTCATGTTGATTTTAAAATGACCTTTATCATGTTTGAAATGTACTAACTCGTTTTTTCCTCACAGCAGGTCAACTTGTGTGTGGTAGCAACATTACGATCCCATTGAGTACATTTTTGGAGAAAGGGACATCTGTTGCACCACGGGGTGGGAGGAGGGTGCACAGCAGGACACATTTTCTTTCTGTGGTAAGCATTTCTTTCTTTTGGAATTTTGGTTTTTCATGTTGATTTTAAAATGACCTTTATCATGTTTGAAATGTACTAACTCGTTTTTTCCTCACAGCAGGTCAACTTGTGTGTGGTAGCAACATTACGATCCCATTGAGTACATTTTTGGAGAAAGGGACATCTGTTGCACCACGGGGTGGGAGGAGGGTGCACAGCAGGACACATTTTCTTTCTGTGGTAAGCATTTCTTTCATTTGGAACTTTGGTTTTTCATGTTGATTTTAAAATGACCTTTATCATGTTTGAAATGTACTAACTCGTTTTTTTCCTCACAGCAGGTCATCTTGTGTGTGGTAGCAACATTACGATCCCATTGAGTACATTTTTGGAGAAAGGGACATCTGTTGCACTACGGGGTGGGAGGAGGGTGCACAGCAGGACACATTTTCTTTCTGTGGTAAGCATTTCTTTCTTTTGGAATTTTGGTTTTTCATGTTGATTTTAAAATGACCTTTATCATGTTTGAAATGTACTAACTCGTTTTTTCCTCACAGCAGGTCAACTTGTGTGTGGCAGCAACATTACGATCCCATTGAGTACATTTTTGGAGAAAGGGACATCTGTTGCACCACGGGGTGGGAGGAGGGTGCACAGCAGGACACATTTTCTTTCTGTGGTAAGCATTTCTTTCTTTTGGAATTTTGGTTTTTCATGTTGATTTTAAAATGACCTTTATCATGTTTGAAATGTACTAACTCGTTTTTTCCTCACAGCAGGTCAACTTGTGTGTGGTAGCAACATTACGATCCCATTGAGTACATTTTTGGAGAAAGGGACATCTGTTTTCACCCCGGGGTGGGAGGAGGGTGCACAGCAGGACACATTTTCTTTCTGTGGTAAGCATTTCTTTCTTTTGGAATTTTGGTTTTTCATGTTGATTTTAAAATGACCTTTATCATGTTTGAAATGTACTAACTCGTTTTTTCCTCACAGCAGGTCAACTTGTGTGTGGTAGCAACATTACGATCCCATTGAGTACATTTTTGGAGAAAGAGACATCTGTTGCACCACGGGGTGGGAGGAGGGTGCACAGCAGGACACATTTTCTTTCTGTGGTAAGCATTTCTTTCTTTTGGAATTTTGGTTTTTCATGTTGATTTTAAAATGACCTTTATCATGTTTGAAATGTACTAACTCGTTTTTTCCTCACAGCAGGTCAACTTGTGTGTGGTAGCAACATTACGATCCCATTGAGTACATTTTTGGAGAAAGGGACATCTGTTGCACCACGGGGTGGGAGGAGGGTGCACAGCAGGACACATTTTCTTTCTGTGGTAAGCATTTCTTTCTTTTGGAATTTTGGTTTTTCATGTTGATTTTAAAATGACCTTTATCATGTTTGAAATGTACTAACTCGTTTTTTCCTCACAGCAGGTCAACTTGTGTGTGGTAGCAACATTACGATCCCATTGAGTACATTTTTGGAGAAAGGGACATCTGTTGCACCACGGGGTGGGAGGAGGGTGCACAGCAGGACACATTTTCTTTCTGTGGTAAGCATTTCTTTCTTTTGGAATTTTGGTTTTTCATGTTGATTTTAAAATGACCTTTATCATGTTTGAAATGTACTAACTCGTTTTTTCCTCACAGCAGGTCAACTTGTGTGTGGTAGCAACATTACGATCCCATTGAGTACATTTTTGGAGAAAGGGACATCTGTTGCACCACGGGGTGAGAGGAGGGTGCACAGCAGGACACATTTTCTTTCTGTGGTAAGCATTTCTTTCTTTTGGAATTTTGGTTTTTCATGTTGATTTTAAAATGACCTTTATCATGTTTGAAATGTACTAACTCGTTTTTTCCTCACAGCAGGTCAACTTGTGTGTGGTAGCAACATTACGATCCCATTGATTACATTTTTGGAGAAAGGGACATCTGTTGCACCACGGGGTGGGAGGAGGGTGCACAGCAGGACACATTTTCTTTCTGTGGTAAGCATTTCTTTCTTTTGGAATTTTGGTTTTTCATGTTGATTTTAAAATGACCTTTATCATGTTTGAAATGTACTAACTCGTTTTTTCCTCACTGCAGGTCAACTTGTGTGTGGTAGCAACATTACGATCCCATTGAGTACATTTTTGGAGAAAGGGACATCTGTTGCACCACGGGGTGGGAGGAGGGTGCACAGCAGGACACATTTTCTTTCTGTGGTAAGCATTTCTTTCTTTTGGAATTTTGGTTTTTCATGTTGATTTTAAAATGACCTATATCATGTTTGAAATGTACTAACTCATTTTTTCCTCACAGCGGGTCAACTTGTGTGTGGTAGCAACATTACGATCCCATTGAGTACATTTTTGGAGAAAGGGACATGTGTTGCACCACGGGGTGGGAGGAGGGTGCACAGCAGGACACATTTTCTTTCTGTGGTAAGCATTTCTTTCTTTTGGAATTTTGGTTTTTCATGTTGATTTTAAAATGACCTTTATCATGTTTGAAATGTACTAACTCGTTTTTTCCTCACAGCAGGTCAACTTGTGTGTGGTAGCAACATTACGATCCCATTGAGTACATTTTTGGAGAAAGGGACATCTGTTGCACCACGGGGTGGGAGGAGGGTGCACAGCACGACACATTTTCTTTCTGTGGTAAGCATTTCTTTCTTTTGGAATTTTGGTTTTTCATGTTGATTTTAAAATGACCTTTATCATGTTTGAAATGTACAAACTCGTTTTTTCCTCACAGCAGGTCAACTTGTGTGTGGTAGTAACATTACGATCCCATTGAGTACATTTTTGGAGAAAGGGACATCTGTTGCACCACGGGGTGGGAGGAGGGTGCACAGCAGGACACATTTTCTTTCTGTGGTAAGCATTTCTTTCTTTTGGAATTTTGGTTTTTCATGTTGATTTTAAAATGACCTTTATCATGTTTGAAATGTACTAACTCGTTTTTTCCTCACAGCAGGTCAACTTGTGTGTGGTAGCAACATTACGATCCCATTGTGTACATTTTTGGAGTAAGGGACATCTGTTGCACCACGGGGTGGGAGGAGGGTGCACAGCAGGACACATTTTCTTTCTGTGGTAAGCATTTCTTTCTTTTGGAATTTTGGTTTTTCATGTTGATTTTAAAATGACCTTTATCATGTTTGAAATGTACTAACTCATTGTTTCCTCACAGCAGGTCAACTTGTGTGTGGTAGCAACATTACGATCCCATTGAGTACATTTTTGGAGAAAGGGACATCTGTTGCACCACGGGGTGGGAGGAGGGTGCACAGCAGGACACATTTTCTTTCTGTGGTAAGCATTTCTTTCTTTTGGAATTTTGGTTTTTCATGTTTATTTTAAAATGACCTTTATCATGTTTGAAATGTACTAACTCGTTTTTTCCTCACAGCAGGTCAACTTGTGTGTGGTAGCAACATTACGATCCCATTGAGTACATTTTTGGAGAAAGGGACATCTGTTGCACCACGGGGTGGGAGGAGGGTGCACAGCAGGACACATTTTCTTTCTGTGGTAAGCATTTCTTTCTTTTGGAATTTTGGTTTTTCATGTTGATTTTAAAATGACCTTTATCATGTTTGAAATGTACTAACTCGTTTTTTCCTCACAGCAGGTCAACTTGTGTGTGGTAGCAACATTACGATCCCATTGAGTACATTTTTGGAGAATGGGACATCTGTTGCACCACGGGGTGGGAGGAGGGTGCACAGCAGGACACATTTTCTTTCTGTGGTAAGCATTTCTTTCTTTTGGAATTTTGGTTTTTCATGTTGATTTTAAAATGACCTTTATCATGTTTGAAATGTACTAACTCGTTTTTTCCTCACAGCAGGTCAACTTGTGTGTGGTAGCAACATTACGATCCCATTGAGTAAATTTTGGAGAAAGGGCCATCTGTTGCACCATGGGGTGGGAGGAGGCTGCACAGCAGGACACATTTTCTTTCTGTGGTAAGCATTTCTTTCTTTTGGAATTTTGGTTTTTCATGTTGATTTTAAAATGACCTTTATCATGTTTGAAATGTACTAACTCGTTTTTTCCTCACAGCAGGTCAACTTGTGTGTGGTATCAACATTACGATCCCATTGAGTACATTTTTGGAGAAAGGGACATCTGTTGCACCACGGGGTGGGAGGAGGGTGCACAGCAGGACACATTTTCTTTCTGTGGTAAGCATTTCTTTCTTTTGGAATTTTGGTTTTTCATGTTGATTTTAAAATGACCTTTATCATGTTTGAAATGTACTAACTCGTTTTTTCCTCACAGCAGGTCAACTTGTGTGTGGTAGCAACATTACAATCCCATTGAGTACATTGTTGGAGAAAGGGACATCTGTTGCACCACGGGGTGGGAGGAGGGTGCACAGCAGGACACATTTTCTTTCTGTGGTAAGCATTTCTTTCTTTTGGAATTTTGGTCTTTCATGTTGATTTTAAAATGACCTTTATCATGTTTGAAATGTACTAACTCGTTTTTTCCTCACAGCAGGTCAACTTGTGTGTGGTAGCAACATTACGATCCCATTGAGTACATTTTTGGAGAAAGGGACATCTGTTGCATCACGGGTGGGAGGAGGGGGCACAGCAGGACACATTTTCTTTCTGTGGTAAGCATTTCTTTCTTTTGGAATTTTGGTTTTTCATGTTGATTTTAAAATGACCTTTATCATGTTTGAAATGTACTAACTCATTGTTTCCTCACAGCAGGTCAACTTGTGTGTGGTAGCAACATTACGATCCCATTGAGTAAATTTTGGAGAAAGGGCCATCTGTTGCACCATGGGGTGGGAGGAGGCTGCACAGCAGGACACATTTTCTTTCTGTGGTAAGCATTTCTTTCTTTTGGAATTTTGGTTTTTCATGTTGATTTTAAAATGACCTTTATCATGTTTGTAATGTACTAACTCGTTTTTTCCTCACAGCAGGTCAACTTGTGTGTGGTAGCAACATTACGATCCCATTGAGTACATTTTTGGAGAAAGGGACATCTGTTGCACCACGGGGTGGGAGGAGGGTGCACAGCAGGACACATTTTCTTTCTGTGGTAAGCATTTCTTTCTTTTGGAATTTTGGTTTTTCATGTTGATTTTAAAATGACCTTTATCATGTTTGAAATGTACTAACTCGTTTTTTCCTCACAGCAGGTCAACTTGTGTGTGGTAGCAACATTACGATCCCATTGAGTACATTGTTGGAGAAAGGGACATCTGTTGCACCACGGGGTGGGGGGAGGGTGCACAGCAGGACACATTTTCTTTCTGTGGTAAGCATTTCTTTCTTTTGGAATTTTGGTTTTTCATGTTGATTTTAAAATGACCTTTATCATGTTTGAAATGTACTAACTTGTTTTTTCCTCACAGCAGGTCAACTTGTGTGTGGTAGCAACATTACGATCCCATTGAGTACATTTTTGGAGAAAGGGACATCTGTTGCACCACGGGGTGGGAGGAGGGTGCACAGCAGGACACATTTTCTTTCTGTGGTAAGCATTTCTTTCTTTTGGAATTTTGGTTTTTCATGTTGATTTTAAAATGACCTTTATCATGTTTGAAATGTACTAACTCGTTTTTTCCTCACAGCAGGTCAACTTGTGTGTGGTAGCAACATTACGATCCCATTTAGTACATTTTTGGAGAAAGGGACATCTGTTGCACCACGGGGTGAGAGGAGGGTGCACAGCTGGACACATTTTCTTTCTGTGGTAAGCATTTCTTTCTTTTGGAATTTTGGTTTTTCATGTTGATTTTAAAATGACCTTTATCATGTTTGAAATGTACTAACTCGTTTTTTCCTCACAGCAGGTCAACTTGTGTGTGGTAGCAACATTACGATCCCATTGAGTACATTTTTGGAGAAAGGGACATGTGTTGCACCACGGGGTGGGAGGAGGGTGCACAGCAGGACACATTTTCTTTCTGTGGTAAGCATTTCTTTCTTTTGGAATTTTGGTTTTTCATGTTGATTTTAAAATGACCTTTATCATGTTTGAAATGTACTAACTCGTTTTTTCCTCACAGCAGGTCAACTTGTGTGTGGTAGCAACATTACGATCCCATTGAGTACATTTTTGGAGAAAGGGACATCTGTTGCACCACGGGGTGGGAGGAGGGTGCACAGCAGGACACATTTTCTTTCTGTGGTAAGCATTTCTTTCTTTTGGAATTTTGGTTTTTCATGTTGATTTTAAAATGACCTTTATCATGTTTGAAATGTACTAACTCGTTTTTTCCTCACAGCAGGTCAACTTGTGTGTGGTAGCAACATTACGATCCCATTGAGTACATTTTTGGAGAAAGGGACATCTGTTGCACCACGGGGTGGGAGGAGGGTGCACAGCAGGACACATTTTCTTTCTGTGGTAAGCATTTCTTTCTTTTGGAACTTTGGTTTTTCATGTTGATTTTAAAATGACCTTTATCATGTTTGAAATGTACTAACTCGTTTTTTTCCTCACAGCAGGTCATCTTGTGTGTGGTAGCAACATTACGATCCCATTGAGTACATTTTTGGAGAAAGGGACATCTGTTGCACTACGGGGTGGGAGGAGGGTGCACAGCAGGACACATTTTCTTTCTGTGGTAAGCATTTCTTTCTTTTGGAATTTTGGTTTTTCATGTTGATTTTAAAATGACCTTTATCATGTTTGAAATGTACTAACTCGTTTTTTCCTCACAGCAGGTCAACTTGTGTGTGGCAGCAACATTACGATCCCATTGAGTACATTTTTGGAGAAAGGGACATCTGTTGCACCACGGGGTGGGAGGAGGGTGCACAGCAGGACACATTTTCTTTCTGTGGTAAGCATTTCTTTCTTTTGGAATTTTGGTTTTTCATGTTGATTTTAAAATGTCCTTTATCATGTTTGAAATGTACTAACTCGTTTTTTCCTCACAGCAGGTCAACTTGTGTGTGGTAGCAACATTACGATCCCATTGAGTACATTTTTGGAGAAAGGGACATCTGTTTCACCCCGGGGTGGGAGGAGGGTGCACAGCAGGACACATTTTCTTTCTGTGGTAAGCATTTCTTTCTTTTGGAATTTTGGTTTTTCATGTTGATTTTAAAATGACCTTTATCATGTTTGAAATGTACTAACTCGTTTTTTCCTCACAGCAGGTCAACTTGTGTGTGGTAGCAACATTACGATCCCATTGAGTACATTTTTGGAGAAAGAGACATCTGTTGCACCACGGGGTGGGAGGAGGGTGCACAGCAGGACACATTTTCTTTCTGTGGTAAGCATTTCTTTCTTTTGGAATTTTGGTTTTTCATGTTGATTTTAAAATGACCTTTATCATGTTTGAAATGTACTAACTCGTTTTTTCCTCACAGCAGGTCAACTTGTGTGTGGTAGCAACATTACGATCCCATTGAGTACATTTTTGGAGAAAGGGACATCTGTTGCACCACGGGGTGGGAGGAGGGTGCACAGCAGGACACATTTTCTTTCTGTGGTAAGCATTTCTTTCTTTTGGAATTTTGGTTTTTCATGTTGATTTTAAAATGACCTTTATCATGTTTGAAATGTACTAACTCGTTTTTTCCTCACAGCAGGTCAACTTGTGTGTGGTAGCAACATTACGATCCCATTGAGTACATTTTTGGAGAAAGGGACATCTGTTGCACCACGGGGTGGGAGGAGGGTGCACAGCAGGACACATTTTCTTTCTGTGGTAAGCATTTCTTTCTTTTGGAATTTTGGTTTTTCATGTTGATTTTAAAATGACCTTTATCATGTTTGAAATGTACTAACTCGTTTTTTCCTCACAGCAGGTCAACTTGTGTGTGGTAGCAACATTACGATCCCATTGAGTACATTTTTGGAGAAAGGGACATCTGTTGCACCACGGGGTGAGAGGAGGGTGCACAGCAGGACACATTTTCTTTCTGTGGTAAGCATTTCTTTCTTTTGGAATTTTGGTTTTTCATGTTGATTTTAAAATGACCTTTATCATGTTTGAAATGTACTAACTCGTTTTTTCCTCACAGCAGGTCAACTTGTGTGTGGTAGCAACATTACGATCCCATTGATTACATTTTTGGAGAAAGGGACATCTGTTGCACCACGGGGTGGGAGGAGGGTGCACAGCAGGACACATTTTCTTTCTGTGGTAAGCATTTCTTTCTTTTGGAATTTTGGTTTTTCATGTTGATTTTAAAATGACCTTTATCATGTTTGAAATGTACTAACTCATTTTTTCCTCACTGCAGGTCAACTTGTGTGTGGTAGCAACATTACGATCCCATTGAGTACATTTTTGGAGAAAGGGACATCGGTTGCACCACGGGGTGGGAGGAGGGTGCACAGCAGGACACATTTTCTTTCTGTGGTAAGCATTTCTTTCTTTTGGAATTTTGGTTTTTCATGTTGATTTTAAAATGACCTATATCATGTTTGAAATGTACTAACTCGTTTTTTCCTCACAGCGGGTCAACTTGTGTGTGGTAGCAACATTACGATCCCATTGAGTACATTTTTGGAGAAAGGGACATGTGTTGCACCACGGGGTGGGAGGAGGGTGCACAGCAGGACACATTTTCTTTCTGTGGTAAGCATTTCTTTCTTTTGGAATTTTGGTTTTTCATGTTGATTTTAAAATGACCTTTATCATGTTTGAAATGTACTAACTCGTTTTTTCCTCACAGCAGGTCAACTTGTGTGTGGTAGCAACATTACGATCCCATTGAGTACATTTTTGGAGAAAGGGACATCTGTTGCACCACGGGGTGGGAGGAGGGTGCACAGCACGACACATTTTCTTTCTGTGGTAAGCATTTCTTTCTTTTGGAATTTCGGTTTTTCATGTTGATTTTAAAATGACCTTTATCATGTTTGAAATGTACAAACTCGTTTTTTCCTCACAGCAGGTCAACTTGTGTGTGGTAGTAACATTACGATCCCATTGAGTACATTTTTGGAGAAAGGGACATCTGTTGCACCACGGGGTGGGAGGAGGGTGCACAGCAGGACACATTTTCTTTCTGTGGTAAGCATTTCTTTCTTTTGGAATTTTGGTTTTTCATGTTGATTTTAAAATGACCTTTATCATGTTTGAAATGTACTAACTCGTTTTTTCCTCACAGCAGGTCAACTTGTGTGTGGTAGCAACATTACGATCCCATTGTGTACATTTTTGGAGTAAGGGACATCTGTTGCACCACGGGGTGGGAGGAGGGTGCACAGCAGGACACATTTTCTTTCTGTGGTAAGCATTTCTTTCTTTTGGAATTTTGGTTTTTCATGTTGATTTTAAAATGACCTTTATCATGTTTGAAATGTACTAACTCATTGTTTCCTCACAGCAGGTCAACTTGTGTGTGGTAGCAACATTACGATCCCATTGAGTACATTTTTGGAGAAAGGGACATCTGTTGCACCACGGGGTGGGAGGAGGGTGCACAGCAGGACACATTTTCTTTCTGTGGTAAGCATTTCTTTCTTTTGGAATTTTGGTTTTTCATGTTGATTTTAAAATGACCTTTATCATGTTTGAAATGTACTAACTCGTTTTTTCCTCACAGCAGGTCAAATTGTGTGTGGTAGCAACATTACGATCCCATTGAGTACATTTTTGGAGAAAGGGACATCTGTTGCACCACGGGGTGGGAGGAGGGTGCACAGCAGGACACATTTTCTTTCTGTGGTAAGCATTTCTTTCTTTTGGAATTTTGGTTTTTCATGTTGATTTTAAAATGACCTTTATCATGTTTGAAATGTACTAACTCGTTTTTTCCTCACAGCAGGTCAACTTGTGTGTGGTAGCAACATTACGATCCCATTGAGTACATTTTTGGAGAATGGGACATCTGTTGCACCACGGGGTGGGAGGAGGGTGCACAGCAGGACACATTTTCTTTCTGTGGGAAGCATTTCTTTCTTTTGGAATTTTGGTTTTTCATGTTGATTTTAAAATGACCTTTATCATGTTTGAAATGTACTAACTCGTTTTTTCCTCACAGCAGGTCAACTTGTGTGTGGTAGCAACATTACGATCCCATTGAGTAAATTTTGGAGAAAGGGCCATCTGTTGCACCATGGGGTGGGAGGAGGCTGCACAGCAGGACACATTTTCTTTCTGTGGTAAGCATTTCTTTCTTTTGGAATTTTGGTTTTTCATGTTGATTTTAAAATGACCTTTATCATGTTTGAAATGTACTAACTCGTTTTTTCCTCACAGCAGGTCAACTTGTGTGTGGTAGCAACATTACGATCCCATTGAGTACATTTTTGGAGAAAGGGACATCTGTTGCACCACGGGGTGAGAGGAGGGTGCACAGCAGGACACATTTTCTTTCTGTGGTAAGCATTTCTTTCTTTTGGAATTTTGGTTTTTCATGTTGATTTTAAAATGACCTTTATCATGTTTGAAATGTACAAACTCGTTTTTTCCTCACAGCAGGTCAACTTGTGTGTGGTAGCAACATTACAATCCCATTGAGTACATTGTTGGAGAAAGGGACATCTGTTGCACCACGGGGTGGGAGGAGGGTGCACAGCAGGACACATTTTCTTTCTGTGGTAAGCATTTCTTTCTTTTGGAATTTTGGTCTTTCATGTTGATTTTAAAATGACCTTTATCATGTTTGAAATGTACTAACTCGTTTTTTCCTCACAGCAGGTCAACTTGTGTGTGGTAGCAACATTACGATCCCATTGAGTACATTTTTGGAGAAAGGGACATCTGTTGCATCACGGGTGGGAGGAGGGTGCACAGCAGGACACATTTTCTTTCTGTGGTAAGCATTTCTTTCTTTTGGAATTTTGGTTTTTCATGTTGATTTTAAAATGACCTTTATCATGTTTGAAATGTACTAACTCATTGTTTCCTCACAGCAGGTCAACTTGTGTGTGGTAGCAACATTACGATCCCATTGAGTAAATTTTGGAGAAAGGGCCATCTGTTGCACCATGGGGTGGGAGGAGGGTGCACAGCAGGACACATTTTCTTTCTGTGGTAAGCATTTCTTTCTTTTGGAATTTTGGTTTTTCATGTTGATTTTAAAATGACCTTTATCATGTTTGAAATGTACTAACTCGTTTTTTCCTCACAGCAGGTCAACTTGTGTGTGGTAGCAACATTACGATCCCATTGAGTACATTTTTGGAGAAAGGGACATCTGTTGCACCACGGGGTGGGAGGAGGGTGCACAGCAGGACACATTTTCTTTCTGTGGTAAGCATTTCTTTCTTTTGGAATTTTGGTTTTTCATGTTGATTTTAAAATGACCTTTATCATGTTTGAAATGTACTAACTCGTTTTTTCCTCACAGCAGGTCAACTTGTGTGTGGTAGCAACATTACGATCCCATTGAGTACATTGTTGGAGAAAGGGACATCTGTTGCACCACGGGGTGGGAGGAGGGTGCACAGCAGGACACATTTTCTTTCTGTGGTAAGCATTTCTTTCTTTTGGAATTTTGGTCTTTCATGTTGATTTTAAAATGACCTTTATCATGTTTGAAATGTACTAACTCGTTTTTTCCTCACAGCAGGTCAACTTGTGTGTGGTAGCAACATTACGATCCCATTGAGTACATTTTTGGAGAAAGGGACATCTGTTGCATCACGTGGTGGGAGGAGGGTGCACAGCAGGACACATTTTCTTTCTGTGGTAAGCATTTCTTTCTTTTGGAATTTTGGTTTTTCATGTTGATTTTAAAATGACCTTTATCATGTTTGAAATGTACTAACTCATTGTTTCCTCACAGCAGGTCAACTTGTGTGTGGTAGCAACATTACGATCCCATTGAGTACATTTTTGGAGAAAGGGACATCTGTTGCACCACGGGGTGGGAGGAGGGTGCACAGCAGGACACATTTTCTTTCTGTGGTAAGCATTTCTTTCTTTTGGAATTTTGGTTTTTCATGTTGATTTTAAAATGACCTTTATCATGTTTGAAATGTACTAACTTGTTTTTTCCTCACAGCAGGTCAACTTGTGTGTGGTAGCAACATTACGATCCCATTGAGTACATTTTTGGAGAAAGGGACATCTGTTGCACCACGGGGTGGGAGGAGGGTGCACAGCAGGACACATTTTCTTTCTGTGGTAAGCATTTCTTTCTTTTGGAATTTTGGTTTTTCATGTTGATTTTAAAATGACCTTTATCATGTTTGAAATGTACTAACTCGTTTTTTCCTCACAGCAGGTCAACTTGTGTGTGGTAGCAACATTACGATCCCGTTTAGTACATTTTTGGAGAAAGGGACATCTGTTGCACCACGGGGTGAGAGGAGGGTGCACAGCAGGACACATTTTCTTTCTGTGGTAAGCATTTCTTTCTTTTGGAATTTTGGTTTTTCATGTTGATTTTAAAATGACCTTTATCATGTTTGAAATGTACTAACTCGTTTTTTCCTCACAGCAGGTCAACTTGTGTGTGGTAGCAACATTACGATCCCATTGAGTACATTTTTGGAGAAAGGGACATCTGTTGCACCACGGGGTGGGAGGAGGGTGCACAGCAGGACACATTTTCTTTCTGTGGTAAGCATTTCTTTCTTTTGGAATTTTTGGTTTTTCATGTTGATTTTAAAATGACCTTTATCATGTTTGAAATGTACTAACTCGTTTTTTCCTCACAGCAGCTCAACTTGTGTGTGGTAGCAACATTACGATCCCATTGAGTACATTTTTGGAGAAAGGGACATCTGTTGCACCACGGGGTGGGGGGAGGGTGCACAGCAGGACACATTTTCTTTCTGTGGTAAGCATTTCTTTCTTTTGGAATTTTGGTTTTTCATGTTGATTTTAAAATGACCTTTATCATGTTTGAAATGTACTAACTCGTTTTTTCCTCACAGCAGGTCAACTTGTGTGTGGTAGCAACATTACGATCCCATTGAGTACATTTTTGGAGAAAGGGACATCTGTTGCACCACGGGGTGGGAGGAGGGTGCACAGCAGGACACATTTTCTTTCTGTGGTAAGCATTTCTTTCTTTTGGAATTTTGGTTTTTCATGTTGATTTTAAAATGACCTTTATCATGTTTGAAATGTACAAACTCGTTTTTTCCTCACAGCAGGTCAACTTGTGTGTGGTAGCAACATTACGATCCCATTGAGTACATTTTTGGAGAAAGGGACATGTGTTGCACCACGGGGTGGGAGGAGGGTGCACAGCAGGGCACATTTTCTTTCTGTGGTAAGCATTTCTTTCTTTTGGAATTTTGGTTTTTCCTGTTGATTTTAAAATGACCTTTATCATGTTTGAAATGTACAAACTCGTTTTTTCCTCACAGCAGGTCAACTTGTGTGTGGTAGCAACATTACGATCCCATTGAGTACATTTTTGGAGAAAGGGACATCTGTTGCACCACGGGGTGGGAGGAGGGTGCACAGCAGGACACATTTTCTTTCTGTGGTAAGCATTTCTTTCTTTTGGAATTTTGGTTTTTCATGTTGATTTTAAAATGACCTTTATCATGTTTGAAATGTACTAACTCATTGTTTCCTCACAGCAGGTCAACTTGTGTGTGGTAGCAACATTACGATCCCATTGAGTACATTTTTGGAGAAAGGGACATCTGTTGCACCACGGGGTGGGAGGAGGGTGCACAGCAGGACACATTTTCTTTCTGTGGTAAGCATTTCTTTCTTTTGGAATTTTGGCTTTTCATGTTGATTTTAAAATGACCTTTATCATGTTTGAAATGTACTAACTCGTTTTTTCCTCACAGCAGGTCAACTTGTGTGTGGTAGCAACATTACGATCCCATTGAGTACATTTTTGGAGAAAGGGACATCTGTTGCACAACGGGGTGGGAGGAGGGTGCACAGCAGGACACATTTTCTTTCTGTGGTAAGCATTTCTTTCTTTTGGAATTTTGGTTTTTCATGTTGATTTTAAAATGACCTTTATCATGTTTGAAATGTACTAACTCGTTTTTTCCTCACAGCAGGTCAACTTGTGTGTGGTAGCAACATTACGATCCCATTGAGTACATTTTTGGAGAAAGGGACATCTGTTGCACCACGGGGTGGGAGGAGGGTGCACAGCAGGACACATTTTCTTTCTGTGGTAAGCATTTCTTTCTTTTGGAATTTTGGTTTTTCATGTTGATTTTAAAATGACCCTTATCATGTTTGAAATGTACTAACTCGTTTTTTCCTCACAGCAGGTCAACTTGTGTGTGGTAGCAACATTATGATCCCATTGAGTACATTTTTGGAGAAAGGGACATCTGTTGCACCACGGGGTGGGAGGAGGGTGCACAGCAGGACACATTTTCTTTCTGTGGTAAGCATTTCTTTCTTTTGGAATTTTGGTTTTTCATGTTGATTTTAAAATGACCTTTATCATGTTTGAAATGTACTAACTCGTTTTTTCCTCACAGCAGGTCAACTTGTGTGTGGTAGCAACATTACGATCCCATTGAGTACATTTTTGGAGAAAGGGACATCTGTTGCACCACGGGGTGGGAGGAGGGTGCACAGCAGGACACATTTTCTTTCTGTGGTAAGCATTTCTTTCTTTTGGAATTTTGGTTTTTCATGTTGATTTTAAAATGACCTTTATCATGTTTGAAATGTACTAACTCGTTTTTTCCTCACAGCAGGTCAACTTGTGTGTGGTAGCAACATTACGATCCCATTGAGTACATTTTTGGAGAAAGGGACATCTGTTGCACCACGGGGTGGGAGGAGGGTGCACAGCAGGACACATTTTCTTTCTGTGGTAAGCATTTCTTTCTTTTGGAATTTTGGTTTTTCATGTTGATTTTAAAATGACCTTTATCATGTTTGAAATGTACTAACTCGTTTTTTCCTCACAGCAGGTCAACTTGTGTGTGGTAGCAACATTACGATCCCGTTTAGTACATTTTTGGAGAAAGGGACATCTGTTGCACCACGGGGTGAGAGGAGGGTGCACAGCAGGACACATTTTCTTTCTGTGGTAAGCATTTCTTTCTTTTGGAATTTTGGTTTTTCATGTTGATTTTAAAATGACCTTTATCATGTTTGAAATGTACTAACTCGTTTTTTCCTCACAGCAGGTCAACTTGTGTGTGGTAGCAACATTACGATCCCATTGAGTACATTTTTGGAGAAAGGGACATCTGTTGCACCACGGGGTGGGAGGAGGGTGCACAGCAGGACACATTTTCTTTCTGTGGTAAGCATTTCTTTCTTTTGGAATTTTGGTTTTTCATGTTGATTTTAAAATGACCTTTATCATGTTTGAAATGTACTAACTCGTTTTTTCCTCACAGCAGCTCAACTTGTGTGTGGTAGCAACATTACGATCCCATTGAGTACATTTTTGGAGAAAGGGACATCTGTTGCACCACGGGGTGGGGGGAGGGTGCACAGCAGGACACATTTTCTTTCTGTGGTAAGCATTTCTTTCTTTTGGAATTTTGGTTTTTCATGTTGATTTTAAAATGACCTTTATCATGTTTGAAATGTACTAACTCGTTTTTTCCTCACAGCAGGTCAACTTGTGTGTGGTAGCAACATTACGATCCCATTGAGTACATTTTTGGAGAAAGGGACATCTGTTGCACCACGGGGTGGGAGGAGGGTGCACAGCAGGACACATTTTCTTTCTGTGGTAAGCATTTCTTTCTTTTGGAATTTTGGTTTTTCATGTTGATTTTAAAATGACCTTTATCATGTTTGAAATGTACAAACTCGTTTTTTCCTCACAGCAGGTCAACTTGTGTGTGGTAGCAACATTACGATCCCATTGAGTACATTTTTGGAGAAAGGGACATCTGTTGCACCACGGGGTGGGAGGAGGGTGCACAGCAGGGCACATTTTCTTTCTGTGGTAAGCATTTCTTTCTTTTGGAATTTTGGTTTTTCATGTTGATTTTAAAATGACCTTTATCATGTTTGAAATGTACAAACTCGTTTTTTCCTCACAGCAGGTCAACTTGTGTGTGGTAGCAACATTACGATCCCATTGAGTACATTTTTGGAGAAAGGGACATCTGTTGCACCACGGGGTGGGAGGAGGGTGCACAGCAGGACACATTTTCTTTCTGTGGTAAGCATTTCTTTCTTTTGGAATTTTGGTTTTTCATGTTGATTTTAAAATGACCTTTATCATGTTTGAAATGTACTAACTCATTGTTTCCTCACAGCAGGTCAACTTGTGTGTGGTAGCAACATTACGATCCCATTGAGTACATTTTTGGAGAAAGGGACATCTGTTGCACCACGGGGTGGGAGGAGGGTGCACAGCAGGACACATTTTCTTTCTGTGGTAAGCATTTCTTTCTTTTGGAATTTTGGTTTTTCATGTTGATTTTAAAATGACCTTTATCATGTTTGAAATGTACTAACTCGTTTTTTCCTCACAGCAGGTCAACTTGTGTGTGGTAGCAACATTACGATCCCATTGAGTACATTTTTGGAGAAAGGGACATCTGTTGCACAACGGGGTGGGAGGAGGGTGCACAGCAGGACACATTTTCTTTCTGTGGTAAGCATTTCTTTCTTTTGGAATTTTGGTTTTTCATGTTGATTTTAAAATGACCTTTATCATGTTTGAAATGTACTAACTCGTTTTTTCCTCACAGCAGGTCAACTTGTGTGTGGTAGCAACATTACGATCCCATTGAGTACATTTTTGGAGAAAGGGACATCTGTTTCACCCCGGGGTGGGAGGAGGGTGCACAGCAGGACACATTTTCTTTGTGTGGTAAGCATTTCTTTCTTTTGGAATTTTGGTTTTTCATGTTGATTTTAAAATGACCTTTATCATGTTTGAAATGTACTAACTCGTTTTTTCCTCACAGCAGGTCAACTTGTGTGTGGTAGCAACATTACGATCCCATTGAGTACATTTTTGGGGAAAGGGACATCTGTTGCACCACGGGGTGGGAGGAGGGTGCACAGCAGGACACATTTTCTTTCTGTGGTAAGCATTTCTTTCTTTTGGAATTTTGGTTTTTCATGTTGATTTTAAAATGACCTTTATCATGTTTGAAATGTACTAACTCGTTTTTTCCTCACAGCAGGTCAACTTGTGTGTGGTAGCAACATTACGATCCCATTGAGTACATTTGTGGAGAAAGGGACATCTGTTGCACCACGGGGTGGGAGGAGGGTGCACAGCAGGACACATTTTCTTTCTGTGGTAAGCATTTCTTTCTTTTGGAATTTTGGTTTTTCATGTTGATTTTAAAATGACCTTTATCATGTTTGAAATGTACTAACTCGTTTTTTCCTCACAGCAGGTCAACTTGTGTGTGGTAGCAACATTACGATCCCATTGAGTACATTTTTGGAGAAAGGGACATCTGTTGCACCACGGGGTGGGAGGAGGGTGCACAGCAGGACACATTTTCTTTCTGTGGTAAGCATTTCTTTCTTTTGGAATTTTGGTTTTTCATGTTGATTTTAAAATGACCTTTATCATGTTTGAAATGTACTAACTTGTTTTTTCCTCACAGCAGGTCAACTTGTGTGTGGTAGCAACATTACGATCCCATTGAGTACATTTTTGGAGAAAGGGACATCTGTTTCACCACGGGGTGGGAGGAGGGTGCGCAGCAGGACACATTTTCTTTCTGTGGTAAGCATTTCTTTCTTTTGGAATTTTGGTTTTTCATGTTGATTTTAAAATGACCTTTATCATGTTTGAAATGTACTAACTCGTTTTTTCCTCACAGCAGGTCAACTTGTGTGTGGTAGCAACATTACGATCCCATTGAGTACATTTTTGGAGAAAGGGACATCTGTTGCACCACGGGGTGGGAGGAGGGTGCACAACAGGACACATTTTCTTTCTGTGGTAAGCATTTCTTTCTTTTGGAACTTTGGTTTTTCATGTTGATTTTAAAATGACCTTTATCATGTTTGAAATGTACTAACTCGTTTTTTCCTCACAGCAGGTCAACTTGTGTGTGGTAGCAACATTACGATCCCATTGAGTACATTTTTGGAGAAAGGGACATCTGTTGCACCACGGGGTGGGAGGAGGGTGCACAGCAGGACACATTTTCTTTCTGTGGTAAGCATTTCTTTCTTTTGGAATTTTGGTTTTTCATGTTGATTTTAAAATGACCTTTATCATGTTTGAAATGTACTAACTCGTTTTTTCCTCACAGCAGGTCAACTTGTGTGTGGTAGCAACATTACGATCCCATTGAGTACATTTTTGGAGAAAGGGACATGTGTTGCACCACGGGGTGGGAGGAGGGTGCACAGCAGGACACATTTTCTTTCTGTGGTAAGCATTTCTTTCTTTTGGAATTTTGGTTTTTCATGTTGATTTTAAAATGTCCTTTATCATGTTTGAAATGTACTAACTCGTTTTTTCCTCACAGCAGGTCAACTTGTGTGTGGTAGCAACATTACGATCCCATTGAGTACATTTTTGGAGAAAGGGACATCTGTTGCACCCCGGGGTGGGAGGAGGGTGCACAGCAGGACACATTTTCTTTCTGTGGTAAGCATTTCTTTCTTTTGGAATTTTGGCTTTTCATGTTGATTTTAAAATGACCTTTATCATGTTTGAAATGTACTAACTCGTTTTTTCCTCACAGCAGGTCAACTTGTGTGTGGTAGCAACATTACGATCCCATTGAGTACATTTTTGGAGAAAGGGACATCTGTTGCACCACGGGGTGGGGGGAGGGTGCACAGCAGGACACATTTTCTTTCTGTGGTAAGCATTTCTTTCTTTTGGAATTTTGGTTTTTCATGTTGATTTTAAAATGACCTTTATCATGTTTGAAATGTACTAACTTGTTTTTTCCTCACAGCAGGTCAACTTGTGTGTGGTAGCAACATTACGATCCCATTGAGTACATTTTTGGAGAAAGGGCCATCTGTTGCACCACGGGGTGGGAGGAGGGTGCACAGCAGGACACATTTTCTTTCTGTGGTAAGCATTTCTTTCTTTTGGAATTTTGGTTTTTCATGTTGATTTTAAAATGACCTTTATCATGTTTGAAATGTACTAACTCGTTTTTTCCTCACTGCAGGTCAACTTGTGTGTGGTAGCAACATTACGATCCCATTGAGTACATTTTTGGAGAAAGGGACATCTGTTGCACCACGGGGTGGGAGTAGGGTGCACAGCAGGACACATTTTCTTTCTGTGGTAAGCATTTCTTTCTTTTGGAATTTTGGTTTTTCATGTTGATTTTAAAATGACCTTTATCATGTTTGAAATGTACTAACTCGTTTTTTTCCTCACAGCAGGTCATCTTGTGTGTGGTAGCAACATTACGATCCCATTGAGTACATTTTTGGAGAAAGGGACATCTGTTGCACCACGGGGTGGGAGGAGGGTGCACAGCAGGACACATTTTCTTTCTGTGGTAAGCATTTCTTTCTTTTGGAATTTTGGTTTTTCATGTTGATTTTAAAATGACCTTTATCATGTTTGAAATGTACTAACTCGTTTTTTCCTCACAGCAGGTCAACTTGTGTGTGGTAGCAACATTACGATCCCATTGAGTACATTTTTGGAGAAAGGGACATCTGTTGCACCACGGGGTGGGAGGAGGGTGCACAGCAGGACACATTTTCTTTCTGTGGTAAGCATTTCTTTCTTTTGGAATTTTGGTTTTTCATGTTGATTTTAAAATGACCTTTATCATGTTTGAAATGTACTAACTCGTTTTTTCCTCACAGCAGGTCAACTTGTGTGTGGTAGCAACATTACGATCCCATTGAGTACATTTTTGGAGAAAGGGACATCTGTTGCACCACGGGGTGGGAGGAGGGTGCACAGCAGGACACATTTTCTTTCTGTGGTAAGCATTTCTTTCTTTTGGAATTTTGGTTTTTCATGTTGATTTTAAAATGACCTTTATCATGTTTGAAATGTACTAACTCGTTTTTTCCTCACAGCAGGTCAACTTGTGTGTGGTAGCAACATTACGATCCCATTGAGTACATTTTTGGAGAAAGGGACATCTGTTGCACCACGGGGTGGGAGGAGGGTGCACAGCAGGACACATTTTCTTTCTGTGGTAAGCATTTCTTTCTTTTGGAACTTTGGTTTTTCATGTTGATTTTAAAATGACCTTTATCATGTTTGAAATATACTAACTCATTTTTTTCCTCACAGCAGGTCATCTTGTGTGTGGTAGCAACATTACGATCCCATTGAGTACATTTTTGGAGAAAGGGACATCTGTTGCACTACGGGGTGGGAGGAGGGTGCACAGCAGGACACATTTTCTTTCTGTGGTAAGCATTTCTTTCTTTTGGAATTTTGGTTTTTCATGTTGATTTTAAAATGACCTTTATCATGTTTGAAATGTACTAACTCGTTTTTTCCTCACAGCAGGTCAAATTGTGTGGGGCAGCAACATTACGATCCCATTGAGTACATTTTTGGAGAAAGGGACATCTGTTGCACCACGGGGTGGGAGGAGGGTGCACAGCAGGACACATTTTCTTTCTGTGGTAAGCATTTCTTTCTTTTGGAATTTTGGTTTTTCATGTTGATTTTAAAATGACCTTTATCATGTTTGAAATGTACTAACTCGTTTTTTCCTCACAGCAGGTCAACTTGTGTGTGGTAGCAACATTACGATCCCATTGAGTACATTTTTGGAGAAAGGGACATCTGTTGCACCACGGGGTGGGAGGAGGGTGCACAGCAGGACACATTTTCTTTCTGTGGTAAGCATTTCTTTCTTTTGGAATTTTGGTTTTTCATGTTGATTTTAAAATGACCTTTATCATGTTTGAAATGTACTAACTCGTTTTTTCCTCACAGCAGGTCAACTTGTGTGTGGTAGCAACATTACGATCCCATTGAGTACATTTTTGGAGAAAGAGACATCTGTTGCACCACGGGGTGGGAGGAGGGTGCACAGCAGGACACATTTTCTTTCTGTGGTAAGCATTTCTTTCTTTTGGAATTTTGGTTTTTCATGTTGATTTTAAAATGACCTTTACCATGTTTGAAATGTACTAACTCGTTTTTTCCTCACAGCAGGTCAACTTGTGTGTGGTAGCAACATTACGATCCCATTGAGTACATTTTTGGAGAAAGGGACATCTGTTGCACCACGGGGTGGGAGGAGGGTGCACAGCAGGACACATTTTCTTTCTGTGGTAAGCATTTCTTTCTTTTGGAATTTTGGTTTTTCATGTTGATTTTAAAATGACCTTTATCATGTTTGAAATGTACTAACTCGTTTTTTCCTCACAGCAGGTCAACTTGTGTGTGGTAGCAACATTACGATCCCATTGAGTACATTTTTGGAGAAAGGGACATCTGTTGCACCACGGGGTGGGAGGAGGGTGCACAGCAGGACACATTTTCTTTCTGTGGTAAGCATTTCTTTCTTTTGGAATTTTGGTTTTTCATGTTGATTTTAAAATGACCTTTATCATGTTTGAAATGTACTAACTCGTTTTTTCCTCACAGCAGGTCAACTTGTGTGTGGTAGCAACATTACGATCCCATTGAGTACATTTTTGGAGAAAGGGACATCTGTTGCACCACGGGGTGAGAGGAGGGTGCACAGCAGGACACATTTTCTTTCTGTGGTAAGCATTTCTTTCTTTTGGAATTTTGGTTTTTCATGTTGATTTTAAAATGACCTTTATCATGTTTGAAATGTACTAACTTGTTTTTTCCTCACAGCAGATCAACTTGTGTGTGGTAGCAACATTACGATCCCATTGAGTACATTTTTGGAGAAAGGGACATCTGTTGCACCACGGGGTGGGAGGAGGGTGCACAGCAGGACACATTTTCTTTCTGTGGTAAGCATTTCTTTCTTTTGGAATTTTGGTTTTTCATGTTGATTTTAAAATGACCTTTATCATGTTTGAAATGTACTAATTCGTTTTTTCCTCACTGCAGGTCAACTTGTGTGTGGTAGCAACATTACGATCCCATTGAGTACATTTTTGGAGAAAGGGACATCTGTTGCACCACGGGGTGGGAGGAGGGTGCACAGCAGGACACATTTTCTTTCTGTGGTAAGCATTTCTTTCTTTTGGAATTTTGGTTTTTCATGTTGATTTTAAAATGACCTATATCATGTTTGAAATGTACTAACTCGTTTTTTCCTCACAGCGGGTCAACTTGTGTGTGGTAGCAACATTACGATCCCATTGAGTACATTTTTGGAGAAAGGGACATGTGTTGCACCACGGGGTGGGAGGAGGGTGCACAGCAGGACACATTTTCTTTCTGTGGTAAGCATTTCTTTCTTTTGGAATTTTGGTTTTTCATGTTGATTTTAAAATGACCTTTATCATGTTTGAAATGTACTAACTCGATTTTTCCTCACAGTAGGTCAACTTGTGTGTGGTAGCAACATTACGATCCCATTGAGTACATTTTTGGAGAAAGGGACATCTGTTGCACCACGGGGTGGGAGGAGGGTGCACAGCAGGACACATTTTCTTTCTGTGGTAAGCATTTCTTTCTTTTGGAATTTTGGTTTTTCATGTTGATTTTAAAATGACCTTTATCATGTTTGAAATGTACAAACTCGTTTTTTCCTCACAGCAGGTCAACTTGTGTGTGGTAGTAACATTACGATCCCATTGAGTACATTTTTGGAGAAAGGGACATCTGTTGCACCACGGGGTGGGAGGAGGGTGCACAGCAGGACACATTTTCTTTCTGTGGTAAGCATTTCTTTCTTTTGGAATTTTGGTTTTTCATGTTGATTTTAAAATGACCTTTATCATGTTTGAAATGTACTAACTCGTTTTTTCCTCGCAGCAGGTCAACTTGTGTGTGGTAGCAACATTACGATCCCATTGTGTACATTTTTGGAGTAAGGGACATCTGTTGCACCACGGGGTGGGAGGAGGGTGCACAGCAGGACACATTTTCTTTCTGTGGTAAGCATTTCTTTCTTTTGGAATTTTGGTTTTTCATGTTGATTTTAAAATGACCTTTATCATGTTTGAAATGTACTAACTCATTGTTTCCTCACAGCAGGTCAACTTGTGTGTGGTAGCAACATTACGATCCCATTGAGTACATTTTTGGAGAAAGGGACATCTGTTGCACCACGGGGTGGGAGGAGGGTGCACAGCAGGACACATTTTCTTTCTGTGGTAAGCATTTCTTTCTTTTGGAATTTTGGTTTTTCATGTTTATTTTAAAATGACCTTTATCATGTTTGAAATGTACTAACTCGTTTTTTCCTCACAGCAGGTCAACTTGTGTGTGGTAGCAACATTACGATCCCATTGAGTACATTTTTGGAGAAAGGGACATCTGTTGCACCACGGGGTGGGAGGAGGGTGCACAGCAGGACACATTTTCTTTCTGTGGTAAGCATTTCTTTCTTTTGGAATTTTGGTTTTTCATGTTGATTTTAAAATGACCTTTATCATGTTTGAAATGTACTAACTCGTTTTTTCCTCACAGCAGGTCAACTTGTGTGTGGTAGCAACATTACGATCCCATTGAGTACATTTTTGGAGAATGGGACATCTGTTGCACCACGGGGTGGGAGGAGGGTGCACAGCAGGACACATTTTCTTTCTGTGGGAAGCATTTCTTTCTTTTGGAATTTTGGTTTTTCATGTTGATTTTAAAATGACCTTTATCATGTTTGAAATGTACTAACTCGTTTTTTCCTCACAGCAGGTCAACTTGTGTGTGGTAGCAACATTACGATCCCATTGAGTAAATTTTGGAGAAAGGGCCATCTGTTGCACCATGGGGTGGGAGGAGGGTGCACAGCAGGACACATTTTCTTTCTGTGGTAAGCATTTCTTTCTTTTGGAATTTTGGTTTTTCATGTTGATTTTAAAATGACCTTTATCATGTTTGAAATGTACTAACTCGTTTTTTCCTCACAGCAGGTCAACTTGTGTGTGGTAGCAACATTACGATCCCATTGAGTACATTTTTGGAGAAAGGGACATCTGTTGCACCACGGGGTGGGAGGAGGGTGCACAGCAGGACACATTTTCTTTCTGTGGTAAGCATTTCTTTCTTTTGGAATTTTGGTTTTTCATGTTGATTTTAAAATGACCTTTATCATGTTTGAAATGTACTAACTCGTTTTTTCCTCACAGCAGGTCAACTTGTGTGTGGTAGCAACATTACGATCCCATTGAGTACATTGTTGGAGAAAGGGACATCTGTTGCACCACGGGGTGGGAGGAGGGTGCACAGCAGGACACATTTTCTTTCTGTGGTAAGCATTTCTTTCTTTTGGAATTTTGGTCTTTCATGTTGATTTTAAAATGACCTTTATCATGTTTGAAATGTACTAACTCGTTTTTTCCTCACAGCAGGTCAACTTGTGTGTGGTAGCAACATTACGATCCCATTGAGTACATTTTTGGAGAAAGGGACATCTGTTGCATCACGGGGTGGGGGGAGGGTGCACAGCAGGACACATTTTCTTTCTGTGGTAAGCATTTCTTTCTTTTGGAATTTTGGTTTTACATGTTGATTTTAAAATGACCTTTATCATGTATGAAATATACTAACTCGTTTTTTCCTCACAGCAGGTCAACTTGTGTGTGGTAGCAACATTACGATCCCATTGAGTACATTTTTGGAGAAAGGGACATCTGTTGCACCACAGGGTGGGAGGAGGGTGCACAGCAGGACACATTTTCTTCCTGTGGTAAGCATTTCTTTCTTTTGGAATTTTGGTTTTTCATGTTGATTTTAAAATGACCTTTATCATGTTTGAAATGTACTAACTCGTTTTTTACTCACAGCAGGTCAACTTGTGTGTGGTAGCAACATTACGATCCCATTGAGTACATTTTTGGAGAAAGGGACATCTGTTGCACCACAGGGTGGGAGGAGGGTGCACAGCAGGACACATTTTCTTTCTGTGGTAAGCATTTCTTTCTTTTGGAATTTTGGTCTTTCATGTTGATTTTAAAATGACCTTTATCATGTTTGAAATGTACTAACTCGTTTTTTCCTCACAGCAGGTCAACTTGTGTGTGGTAGCAACATTACGATCCCATTGAGTACATTTTTGGAGAAAGGGACATCTGTTGCATCACGGGGTGGGAGGAGGGTGCACAGCAGGACACATTTTCTTTCTGTGGTAAGCATTTCTTTCTTTTGGAATTTTGGTTTTACATGTTGATTTTAAAATGACCTTTATCATGTTTGAAATATACTAACTCGTTTTTTCCTCACAGCAGGTCAACTTGTGTGTGGTAGCAACATTACGATCCCATTGTGTACATTTTTGGAGTAAGGGACATCTGTTGCACCACGGGGTGGGAGGAGGGTGCACAGCAGGACACATTTTCTTTCTGTGGTAAGCATTTCTTTCTTTTGGAATTTTGGTTTTTCATGTTGATTTTAAAATGACCTTTATCATGTTTGAAATGTACTAACTCATTGTTTCCTCACAGCAGGTCAACTTGTGTGTGGTAGCAACATTACGATCCCATTGAGTACATTTTTGGAGAAAGGGACATCTGTTGCACCACGGGGTGGGAGGAGGGTGCACAGCAGGACACATTTTCTTTCTGTGGTAAGCATTTCTTTCTTTTGGAATTTTGGTTTTTCATGTTGATTTTAAAATGACCTTTATCATGTTTGAAATGTACTAACTCGTTTTTTCCTCACAGCAGGTCAACTTGTGTGTGGTAGCAACATTACGATCCCATTGAGTACATTTTTGGAGAAAGGGACATCTGTTGCACCACGGGGTGGGAGGAGGGTGCACAGCAGGACACATTTTCTTTCTGTGGTAAGCATTTCTTTCTTTTGGAATTTTGGTTTTTCATGTTGATTTTAAAATGACCTTTATCATGTTTGAAATGTACTAACTCGTTTTTTCCTCACAGCAGGTCAACTTGTGTGTGGTAGCAACATTACGATCCCATTGAGTACATTTTTGGAGAATGGGACATCTGTTGCACCACGGGGTGGGAGGAGGGTGCACAGCAGGACACATTTTCTTTCTGTGGGAAGCATTTCTTTCTTTTGGAATTTTGGTTTTTCATGTTGATTTTAAAATGACCTTTATCATGTTTGAAATGTACTAACTCGTTTTTTCCTCACAGCAGGTCAACTTGTGTGTGGTAGCAACATTACGATCCCATTGAGTAAATTTTGGAGAAAGGGCCATCTGTTGCACCATGGGGTGGGAGGAGGGTGCACAGCAGGACACATTTTCTTTCTGTGGTAAGCATTTCTTTCTTTTGGAATTTTGGTTTTTCATGTTGATTTTAAAATGACCTTTATCATGTTTGAAATGTACTAACTCGTTTTTTCCTCACAGCAGGTCAACTTGTGTGTGGTAGCAACATTACGATCCCATTGAGTACATTTTTGGAGAAAGGGACATCTGTTGCACCACGGGGTGGGAGGAGGGTGCACAGCAGGACACATTTTCTTTCTGTGGTAAGCATTTCTTTCTTTTGGAATTTTGGTTTTTCATGTTGATTTTAAAATGACCTTTATCATGTTTGAAATGTACTAACTCGTTTTTTCCTCACAGCAGGACAACTTGTGTGTGGTAGCAACATTACGATCCCATTGAGTACATTGTTGGAGAAAGGGACATCTGTTGCACCACGGGGTGGGAGGAGGGTGCACAGCAGGACACATTTTCTTTCTGTGGTAAGCATTTCTTTCTTTTGGAATTTTGGTCTTTCATGTTGATTTTAAAATGACCTTTATCATGTTTGAAATGTACTAACTCGTTTTTTCCTCACAGCAGGTCAACTTGTGTGTGGTAGCAACATTACGATCCCATTGAGTACATTTTTGGAGAAAGGGACATCTGTTGCATGACGGGGTGGGAGGAGGGTGCACAGCAGGACACATTTTCTTTCTGTGGTAAGCATTTCTTTCTTTTGGAATTTTGGTTTTTCATGTTGATTTTAAAATGACCTTTATCATGTTTGAAATATACTAACTCGTTTTTTCCTCACAGCAGGTCAACTTGTGTGTGGTAGCAACATTACGATCCCATTGAGTACATTTTTGGAGAAAGGGACATCTGTTGCACCACAGGGTGGGAGGAGGGTGCACAGCAGGACACATTTTCTTTCTGTGGTAAGCATTTCTTTCTTTTGGAATTTTGGTTTTTCATGTTGATTTTAAAATGACCTTTATCATGTTTGAAATGTACTAACTCGTTTTTTCCTCACAGCAGGTCAACTTGTGTGTGGTAGCAACATTACGATCCCATTGAGTACATTTTTGGAGAAAGGGACATCTGTTGCACCACGGGGTGGGAGGAGGGTGCACAGCAGGACACATTTTCTTTCTGTGGTAAGCATTTCTTTCTTTTGGAATTTTGGTTTTTCATGTTGATTTTAAAATGACCTTTATCATGTTTGAAATGTACTAACTCGTTTTTTCCTCACAGCAGGTCAACTTGTGTGTGGTAGCAACATTACGATCCCATTGAGTACATTTTTGGAGAAAGAGACATCTGTTGCACCACGGGGTGGGAGGAGGGTGCACAGCAGGACACATTTTCTTTCTGTGGTAAGCATTTCTTTCTTTTGGAATTTTGGTTTTTCATGTTGATTTTAAAATGACCTTTATCATGTTTGAAATGTACTAACTCGTTTTTTCCTCACAGCAGGTCAACTTGTGTGTGGTAGCAACATTACGATCCCATTGAGTACATTTTTGGAGAAAGGGACATCTGTTGCACCACGGGGTGGGAGGAGGGTGCACAGCAGGACACATTTTCTTTCTGTGGTAAGCATTTCTTTCTTTTGGAATTTTGGTTTTTCATGTTGATTTTAAAATGACCTTTATCATGTTTGAAATGTACTAACTCGTTTTTTCCTCACAGCAGGTCAACTTGTGTGTGGTAGCAACATTACGATCCCATTGAGTACATTTTTGGAGAAAGGGACATCTGTTGCACCACGGGGTGGGAGGAGGGTGCA